>NC_138961.1:101740000-104140000 GCF_055761805.1 Camellia sinensis
GTATTACCGGAAAGCTTTGGAACTTCAGGCCTTCCTTTATATGGCCAAGGATGAAGGTACTTGCTCGTCCATTTGGAGAATTTGGGATCATTGATGTTATGCAACTCTTCGCTTTGGTGTTAATAAAAATGCTAGTATTCTTTTTATTTGAATAAAAAAATTGTTATGAATGCACTTTTGTTACTTGATGACTACCCATGATCAGATTTAATGGAAGGCTACAAGGCTGTTGAATTAAATATGGAGGATCAGATTAAAGGAGAAAGGTCATTGTGGGCACAATGTCAAGCAGTGGCCGATATGAAGTTTACATACGTGGTCTCATGTCAGCAATATGGGATTGACAAACGATCTGGAAATCCTCGTGCACAAGACATTCTAAGGCTTATGACAACATATGTGTTCCGGTATAGTCTTTTGTGGACGTCCCCGAACGCCCCGGGAGGATGAGTCCCGTTCTGTTCATTTGGGGTTACTACAATTCGGACTCGACTTGTGTCACGGTTCTTAATCTGAACCAAAGAGTCCAAATCTGGCAAATTGTTTTGAGAAACAGATTTTTGAAAAAGTAGTGCCAAACATGGACTGCTTTGCCAGATACTGAGTCGCCACCTAAATATTTTTTATGGGAGAATTTAGGAAACCCTGACTCGGTGCCGAAGGCCACATGTCCGTCATCACCGGAGTTGTCTCGGCTCGGGAGCTTGGGTACGATTGGGGAAGGTCAGCTATGAGCACCCCCTTTCGCCCGGTCCGAAGACCGGCCTCTACTAACCGTGATATCCGTATTTGAAAACTTTATGTGTTCTTATTCCAATTATTAGCCTAGAATTACTATGTTATGCGCGCAGCAAACAAGTATAGACTAGATTGCCTAATTTGGAAACAAACATTGCATATCCGTTTGTTTTGGAAAATGCTTTGGATTTGCTACTCGCAAGTAGGCTAAAACACGAATTTCAATGAGTTCTTCCAACTCAAACAATCCAACCTTCACCCACAGGCATCCAAGCAGTTTATAACACATAAGCATCTAGCCACATGTTAAGCATGCTGACATGGCAACATTCACACTCATGCGATATGCTAAAGCGGAAATACTTACATCGTACTCCGTGCCAAAACAAAGAACTCGTTAGCAAACATGCACGATCCAAGTTCATGTTAAGTGCCTAATGCATCGCATACAAAGTGTTGCTAGAATAGGCTCGGCTATCCTAAACATGGCATGTGAGAAATGCACAACTATCACATATTCAGTTTAGAATTTGAAGTACAAATGCAGTTAGCATGATGTACCGAGCCTAATGTATGTAATACAAATGTATGGATGCACACATGCATAGCATAAGGTATGCTAAATTAAACGTGCCCTAATACTAACCATCAAAGCAGGTAAGTAAAAGGGAAGAAAGAAGTGGGGATTGGAAGACATACACACCACCCACGCACACTTATTACAGATTTGCCCTCGCTCGGAGGGACCAAATAAATATTACAAATTAATTAACTACGCAAGCTAATTAATATTACAAATTAACTAATTTAATTAACAAATTAAATAAATTAATTAAAACAGGAAAATCGCCTCGGGAAACGTGCCGCCATGCATAGGCTGCCTCTGTTTTCCTTCCTTCACTCCTCTGGAGGCTGTCAAAACCTCAGGACTGCATCCCTGGACACTGGAGAGTACCACCGGTTGAGTGGAATCACCACCGGCACTGGTGTGTAGCCATCGGCACAAAATGAAGCTGTCGGCAGAGAAATTGTTGCTGGCCGGCACCTTACACTGCCGGTCGGCATAGTATTCCTGCAGAATCTGCAAATGACAGCAACAGAGGGCAAGGCAAAGCATGGCAGCACAATTCAAGGCATATATGCACCAACCATGTCCCTTATCATGATAATGACTCAAAGGGGCATGTGCCTCGATTCTCGGGCCATCAATCACGCATTTCCATGCATGATGGCCCAAAGAACCAAGTATGCAACTTTGCTTTCAAATGCAATGCAAGCCAAATCAAACCAAAGTCCTAATCCCTATCACCAAATCAAGGGACGAGGAATGCATGCAAGATGCAATGCAACCTAAGCATACAAACTAAGGATGCAACATGGCATGGTGACAAGCTTATGCAAGCATACAAGCATACATATGGCAATGCAAATAGATGGAAAGATGGACTTATACATGGATTAGGCAGCTCTAGTAAGGCCCAAAACAGTAGCCATAATGCCCAAAAACGAAGGCTAAACATACATGCACACATACACATGTTAAGGCCCAACACTTAGGCACAAAGCAAGCAACATTCATGCACACTTGAAAGAGGCAATCATGAACAATTGGCATGCAATGCGAGCTCTAAAATCATGTTATAAAATGATACCAAGTCATATTAAACAAGACAAGCAAGTGCATGCAAGCATGGTCCAAGTACTTGAAGCAAGTCATGAAGCTTTGAAGCATGTTTATAACAACAAACATGGCATGCATTAAACTACTAAAACATATTTTTAGCATGTCAAAACAAGGCCAAAGGACTCCTTAGATGGCATCTAAGTGGCTCAAATACAAAGGCATACATAAACACCGAAACATGGAGCATTGCTACACAAGCTTGAGAGGCATTAAAGATGCATGCAAGGCAATCAAACAAGCATGGAAATGGGACTGAAATGGCATATAGGATGATCCCAAATCACCAAAACAATGCAAAGATGCCATGCTACACATGCACATACCCAAGGCCAACAAGCCCAAGTACAAAGGAGCTATATCAAGCATGCCAAAATCAACCCAAACACCTATGGACAGACCTAAAACATGGCAAAATATGCACATAATCTTCACAAGACTAGGCCTAAAACATGCTCCAACAAAGGCTAACAACCTAAGGCACATTAAGGCATAAACAAGGCATTACAAGGCAACTATGCTAAGCATGCATGGAGTACCAAAACCAACTTAAAATCATGTTATATTATGGATATATAAGCATGAAAAACATCCTAAACATGCTCAACACACACTCAAGCATAGGCTTCCTTAAGAGGCCAAAATATGCCCTTTTCAAGGACAACAAGGAGAGGGGGTGGCCCTCTCCTTCTTGGGACTTCAAGGCATCATCTTCACCACTGAAATCCCTCAAGATTTCAGTGGTGAAGAGACCCCAACACCAAAATCCCGGAGCTAGCACAAAATGGCCAAAAATGAGGCCTTTCAAGGCCTAAGGGTGGTCAACTACCCTCAAACAACAAAACACTCTTAATAAACAATAAAGAGGGCCTAAAAACAGAACTTTTTTATGTTATACAATAAGCACAAAAACAGCTCTAAGACAAGTAGAAAATCAATGCAAAAATGGGGGAAAATGGGACTAGATTCTTACCCTTGATGACCCCTTCACAAATGGTGCTTCAATGGCCTCCTTTAGCTTGGATCCTACACCAAAACCTCAAAACCAGTCCTTTAGAACCTCAAGAGCCAAAGGAAGGTGAAACACTATGTGTTTGTGTGCAATAGTAAGACACAAAACACCTAGTGCACAAAATGAGAGGGAAAGAGAGATAGAAAATGTATCTAACTCAAACCCTAGAACCAGAGCTCAACAATGGCTGTTCTTGCTCTCAAAATCTCCCAAGTCTCTAACCTAAGTCCTCTCTTTTTGTTACAAGAGAGAGCCTCTCTCTATATGTCTTGTAAAGCTTACAAGACAAGCTTTACAAGAGGGAGATCCCTCCATACACATGTATGGAGGGATGCAACAGCAAGACAGCTGTCTAAAAATATCTGCAAAAGCAGATGAACAGCAATCGGCTTGCCAAAAATGCCATCTTGGCCAAAAAGAGTGCCGACCGGCACAAAATAGTGCTGACCGGCAACAAAAGGTGTCGGCCGGCAAACTACATTGCCGGTGGCAGCAAACACCAGCCGGTGGCCTCTAGTCACTGCCGGTGGTGAGTGGGGGATGGTCTACAAGCCCTACCTTGCCTCTCAAAGGCAAGATGCAAGTGTTTTCTGCAAAACCAGACACTAAACGGTCAAGTTCGGAGATCTTGAGACAAGGCGCGCGAGCCGAGGCCTCCGGGAACTCCAAACGAACACGAACATGGATAATCACCGAGTGTTCAAACGGTGACGTCCAAGTCTTGAGGATGGTCAAAAATGGGGTGTCTACAGTTGCCCCTCTTTGACAAAACTCAAAAGTCATAACAATGACGAGAGTGAATGTCAAAGCCCAGAGACAACCCATTTTTGACAAGGCCGAAGACTTAGACAAACATGCAAGACAATCAAGATATGCGCCCCAAGGCAGGGGCAAAATGCAAGACAATGCACAGAGCCGAGCATAACCTATGATCATGCAAAGAAAGCTGTAATGAAGCAAACATGCGACAGTTTTAAGCTAGCATACCAAACTACACTACAATGCAGAAAGGATGTAAGAGAATTATGGAATTCTCAATACGTCTCACTCGGAGATACAATACCTGTGCGGCTCGTCTGGTTACACCAGCCTCAAATGAACCGTACATACAATATCGTGCCTGCAAAGAAAACAAACTTAACAGGTACAATATCGTTAGCAACATGCATGACAATGCAAATGTGGATGCAAAACGAAATGCAATATATACAAAACAATGTATAAACAATGCAAATGAAGATGCAATGTAATTGAAACAATGCAAGCTACATGCAAAGCATTTGAATCGTGATCCAATCACGAGGGGTTCGAAACCACACCTATGTCAAACAGATTGATGGCGATAACAAGTCTGTCTACCATAGAATGGTCAACTGAACTATGAGCATTGTAGACAGACGCAAGAACAAGTATTGGGTGGAATTGACATAAGTGGGGAAACGACCCGCTGGAGAAAGGACTACGATTCTAATGCCGGATGCAAAAATTACACTACAATGTAATACATGAATATGGCACGCGGGCCAAATCAAATCTTGCCTAGGAAAGGCATGTACACATACAAACCATGTGTAACACAGAAAAGGTGCCGCAACCCTCAACCAACATATCAGCGTGGAATCGGCGCGATACACATGCAGAACTGTGTTTTAATATGAAAAGTAAGGGCACATACCAGACCAAGCTCAACCTGGAAAGGCGCAAGCCATAGGCGGAAGGTGATGCAATGAATACATGCAATCTACAATGCAATATCTACAAATATGCAATGGAGTGGATATGGATACAATGGATATGGCACGCAAGCCAAACCAAATCTTGCCTAGGAAAGGCATGTACACGTACGAGCCATGTGTAACACAGAAAAGGTGTCGCAACCCTCAACCAACATATCAGCGTGGAATCGGCGCGATACACATGCAGAACTGTGTTTTAACATGAAAAGTAAGGACACATACCAGACCAAGCTCAACCTGGAAAGGCGCAAGCCATAGGCGGAAGGCGATGCAGTGAATGCATGCAATCTACAATGCAAATGCATGACAATGCACTATGATGCAATGACTATGTTTGCAGTTTTCCCTATCTTACCAATAGGGCGATACACTAGGTTGGTTCAGTATCCAGGACTGAGGCGCAGACAAGCTGCCTCAATCTATGGGGTTTCCATACAGATTTCAAGCCGAGGGTACACCCCTGGGTATTTAAACCAGACTTTAGTCTCGGAACTCCCGAACCTTTGCGTTCTAGGCATAAGCCATTCGAACTCTAGTTTCCACCATCCCAGTTGGTCTTCTAGGAACTCACCGCGAACATAGGCAGGTGGCTTTACCAGACCACCAAAAGTCGTTCGGGCACGACAAACACCAAAGGAGTTGCACCTTTAGAGGATTCAAGGTCTCCTAGACCGGGATGCAAAATGTATGCATGACAATGCATTTTTTTTTTTGTTTTTTGAAATGCAAATGATGCAAGTGATGCATGTTGCATGGAATGCGCGACAACACGCGGCTTAAGATATGTACAAAGCAATAGTGTACACACCAATGCATTAAAGGTCTTGCACCTTCCAAGGATTTAAGGTCTCCTAGACCGTACGTGTTTAAGGTCTCGCCAGACCATGCGTGTTTAAGGTCTCGCCAGACCGTGCGTGTTTAAGGTCTCGCCAGACCGTGCATGTTTAAGGTCTCGCCAGACCGTGCCAGACCGTGCGTGTTTAAGGTCTCGCCAGACCGTGCGTGTTTAAGGTCTCGCCAGACCGGTGTATTGCACGACGGTATGATGCGCAAAATAGCGCAATGCGTTAGGCAACGCGAGTGCACAGGACAGTGCGATGGAATGCATGTAAAATGCAATGAGATGCGTAAAATAGCGCGAAATTTGAAATGCACAAAACAGTGCGATGCGCAGAACAGCGCGAGGTTTGAAATGCAATGCACAAAACAGTGCGATGCGCAAAACAGCGCGAGGTTTGAAATGCACAAAACAGTGCAATGCGCAGAACAGCGCGAGGTTTGAAATGCAATGCACAAAACAGTGTGACGATTTTGAAATGCACAAAACAGTGCGACGGTTTGAAATGCACAAAACAGTGCGATGCGCAGAACAGCGCGAACAATTTTGAAGTGCACAAAACAGTGCGACGATTTTGAAATGCACAAAACAGTGCGATGCGCAGAACAGCGCGAACAATTTTGAAATGCACAAAACAGTGCGATTGATATGCGATACACATGGGGCAACTTTTGGACCTTGCAAAAGCCAAAAGGATACGAAAAGGATACACCTTGCATGGGTTGAAGTGCTACGCACGGCAGATGTAGTCCGAAGTCAGAACGGAGGCCAGTCGAGCGTCGGGAATGCACTTTCCTGCACTTTCTTGAGCTATGAAGACCAAAAACTCCTCACATGGCCTAAACAAGGCTGTGGGAACATCACCGGCTGGGAGGGGAGGCCACCGGCTGGCCGCCGGCATAAAAATAAGTCCATCGGCACAAAAAAAGTGCCAGCCGGCACAAAACATTGCCGACCGGCAAACAGTTGCTGATGCGGGGCAATTTTGACTTTTCACCTTGGGTGTTATAAAATAGGGCTTCAAGCCCTATTTCCTCACTTCCCTACCGCCGAAATCCCTTGCTCTCTCTCTTTAGAGTGTTTCTCTCTCCCTTTTCGCCCGTTTCTTCGCGTTCTACGCTCGTTTCGTCGTCGGATTCGCGATTTCCTTCGCGTTTCGGACATTTTCCACCGATCACATTCTTGTTTCAATGCCTCGTTTGGCGTTCTCGCCTTTTCGGGGTTTGTTCCCCCCACTTTCCTCTTCATTCCTGTGCCTTTTCACATTCCGGCCTTCCCGGCCATTCCCGACCCTCTCGGGAGTTGACTTT
This sequence comes from Camellia sinensis, assembly GCF_055761805.1. Classification (NCBI taxonomy): domain Eukaryota; kingdom Viridiplantae; phylum Streptophyta; class Magnoliopsida; order Ericales; family Theaceae; genus Camellia; species Camellia sinensis. Next base: position 101,747,316 of record NC_138961.1, read on the forward strand.
TCAGTTGACTCTTCGCATTCCGGCCCGGTTTTCCTTCCTCCGGCCATTTTCTCATCATTTTCGATATGGCGGACGACATTCCACGTGGCGGGACTCCCCCGGACCACGAGATGGATCCCGGGGTCGAGCTCCTACCGTTGAGCGAGCGCCCGTTCGACCCGGCGACCTACCGGCCGGCGATCCATGTTCTGCCCCCCGACGGCCTGCGTCAGTTCCGGAGCTTCGAGAGGCACGTGGCGCCTGAGCTACTGCTGCGTGAGCCTACCTCCCACCTTTCATTCGGCACTTCCGAGGTAACTCTCTTTCTTCTGCTTTACTTTCCGCAATGTAGGATACAAAACTGTCATAGTTAGTTGTATTCTTTAACTGCTGACAACCGATATGCTGTAGACTGTAGTTGACTGTAAACATACATACAACTGGTATCTGCTTGAGACTGACACATGCACACACACTGCACTAGCCCCGAATCATTCAAACACACTGCGCTCACTGCATTCTACTGCATACACACTGGCACCCAGTATTTGTCTGAATCTGTTAGATTTGCACACAATGCTATATCTGTTCTGAAACACCCAAACACGCTGACACAGCACACGTATTTCACTGCAAGCATATCGGCACCCGGTATTTGCCTGAAACTCGTCAAACTTGCACACATGCTTTATCTGCTTTTTTTTTCAAAACTGCATTTTGAATGTTGACTTGCAATTGTTATTTTCTGTTTACAGGAGGGTTCCCATACCATTCGCAGGTATGGGAATACTGGTGCACGGGAGTGGTATGATGAGCTCCCTGACGCAGTCCGACGCATCGTAGACCGGGCGGGCTTCGGCACCTTCTGCCGAGGGCTCTCCAGGTTGTCCACATGCAGACCTCTCCTCGCCGCTCTGGCAGAGAGGTGGTGGGACACCACCGATTCTTTTCACTTCTCTACTGCAGGGGATATGACGATGACCCCTCATGATTTCTCGATGCTCACAGGCATCGGGGTGGGGGGTGATCCGATCCCTTTTGACATCGCGATGGATGAGTGGACCGCCGCTCAGGTCCATCTACTGGGGGAGGCGCCACCCCTAGCTCGCCCAGGTTTCGTCCGATACTCCTGGTTCGAGGTCCAGTTTCGAGTCCAGCCCGTGTTGGAGGAGGAGGCGCAGATGACCCCGGAGGACGTGGAGAGGTATGCTCGCGGCTTCCTCATGTTCCTGTTTGGGACTACCATCTTCGCCGATCGGGCGAACACCGTGCCTCTCTGTCTTCTCAGTGCATTGGTGGACGTCCAGGATATTCTGCACTATGATTGGGGCGGCGCTACTCTGGCCACCCTTTACGGGTACATGAGCTCGGCTTCACGCGGCAGCGGCCAGCTACTTGGAGGTTACTGGCGGGCTTGGGAGGTACACTTCTTCTCCGCTTTTTCATTCCTGTCTCGTACTTTCTGTACTCTGTACACTGCACACACTGTAGTCTGCTCTATACTTGCTGTATACTGTACACCCGGCACACACATACATTCTGCTTTACACTGACTGTACACTGCTCACACTGTACACTGCAAACAATACACTGCACAACACACGGCTCTGCCTTTTCTGCTTTATTCTGCCGGTCATACTGACATCTGTTTTGCAGTTGTGGGTTTACGCCTACTTTCCTAGGCTTGCCCCTGTGCCAGTTGCGGAGACTCCCCTGGCCGTCCCGTTTTCGAGTCGTTTCGACGGGAGATGCACTTGGCGACCACGGGAGACATTCGGCTTCTTCCGCCGATATTTCGACACCATCACCCCCGCGAAGGTATGCTTTACTTTCAGTTCATTTAAGCTTCGCTTTCCAACTGTATATTTCAATAACAGTAGATAACAAACTGTCTGCCATTTTCAGATCACTTGGCGGCCGTGGGCTTCTATGCCGGCGGCGATGCGGGGTCAGTTCCCTGGTGCGGAGGAGACCTCGCGTTTCCGGATTCTGCTTGAGGGCCCGGTCTGTCGGGCTTGGTACCTGGGGGAGCGTTTTCTACGCCAGACCCTAGGGTTACCTGAGCAGATAGTCCCGGTTCCCCCTCCTGCAGACATGAGGGAGACCGAGGGGCTCACCACTGAGCAGCTGGATGATTACTCCATCGGCTGGGAGGAGGCCGGCTTTCGAGGCACTGGAGACTATCAGGAGTATGTGCGGACGTACCTGATCCGCCCCCTGAGCGGCCGTCGAGCAGAGGGGGCCAGGCCTGTGGCATCGGTGGCTGGGGCCGGAGCGGGAGCAGGGGCTGGATCTTCGAGGAGGGCCCGGGTCCGTGGTAGGGGTGGAGTGCAGGGAGGACGGGGAGCTGGCTGGCCTGCCCTGCCTGCTGTACTGACTTTCCAGGGGCAGGGTGGGTCGACCTATCAGATCCCCTTCGCCCTCCACCGGCTGGTCACGAGTTCATTGATGTCCCCGACTTACCTCCGGTACGTATTACTGCATTTTTGTACAGTTATTCATCTCAGTTTACTTGATATTCCACAGAATATTGATGCATCTGATACTTTTGCAGGCTTCTTCTGGGTACACCCGTCAGTCGTTGGCGATGAATGCCTCGATGATGGGGATGCTCCCGCGGACATTTGATCTCCTAGCCCTCTACAGCATACCGGTATGTTCTTCTGACATTGGCCTCAAACCACTTATACACTGCTTTGCATAATCTGACGCATGGCACAACATCTGATACACTGATCTCACAGCATCTGATACACTACATACACTGCATTCTGCACCGTACTCTGTACTGATAAACTGCTCACGGCATTCTCATACTGCACTTATATACTGCATTCTGCACTGTTAAACTGCCCACGACATTCATACACTGTACTCACACGCTGTATTCTGCACTAATAGACTGCTCACGGCATTCACACTGTACTCATATACTGCATTCTGCACTGTTAAACTGCTCACAGTATACTGATGCATTTCCCTTTTATGTACTTTTTCAGCCTCCTTTCCAAATTCCCATGGCGGGAGGTGCTCCAGCGGGACCTTCTGTCCCTGCTCGGGGGAGAGATGAGGAGGGTAGGATATTTCCCCATACCAGGGGAGGGCGTACTCATGTCGGGAGTAGCTCGCGAGCTCCAGTCCCGGGTGATGATGATGATGACGAGGAGTCAGAGGCAGAGGCGGAGGCAGAGGCGGAGTCCGAGTCATCAGAGGAGGAGACCGGAGGCGGTTCTAGCTCGGGCTCTGACGACGACGCTGATGATGCTCCTGGACCCTCGTCCAGGAAGAGGACCAGGACGGACTGACGGCTCCCCGGAGTGCTTGACATGGATGCAGATTTTTGCTATCTTCTTCTTTCTTGTACTTTTCTTTTTGTTGGTAGATAGATTACCTTGTACTACCGTAGGCAGATTTTTGTTTCCAAAACTTGTACATTTCAAAAGATAATGAAATGAAACGGACTTTTTATCTGAAAAAGTGTTTACATTTACACATTTCATGCATTGCATCGCATCTCATCATGTTACACCTCAATGTAAATGAAATTGATTAGCTGTCTGAAAATTGAACACTTGCACTGCAATAATCAGATAACTTAAACAGCCAACAGCCAAAATAACCCAAGCAGCCCACTGCCTGATTCTGGACACACAGCCCTTGCTCTACTGGGGATTAATCTGTATACAGCCCTTAGCACAGCATTCGGTTCATCCTGCACACGGCAAATTCTAAACAAACGGTCCAATCTGACAGGACGGACCTCAAAGATGGAACCGGTTGGAGTCGAAACACGCTCAAATGTAGAGAATGGCACAGCATTCTTGAGCATAAATGATTTTTGAAATCGAATGAGGGTTTTTCAGATCGGGATGTCGAGCCTACAACTGAACACAGCGAGGAGGACTCAAATATAGGTACACGACCTAAACACCACGAGACACGCTCGGAAAAGACTAAAAACAAAAGACGAGAGCGTCAAATCAAAGAAACACGACACACAGACGCGTGAACGAAGATGGGGGACCTCAGATCACGAGGGGCCAGTTTCTCTAGGCATTGTTTCCCACCCTTTCTGATTTGTGATTCTCACATCACTCAACTCTCAAGCTCGGATTTTCTCTCAAAACCCTTTTCCTCACTTTTCTCTCAACTTACACCTCTCTATTCTTCATTCTCTCATTTTCCATCCCTCCCCGGGGTGACTGATGAATGAACAGGGAGTTGCGGGTTCACGCCCGATGCCGTTAGCTCACAGCTATTTTTTGTGGCGGGCAGAGCGCCCTTCTGGCAAGTACGTCGATGACGGGGGAAAGACAGAACGCCTGGCTCGACTGTGCCCCTAGTTCATCATTTTAACCATTCTTTGTTTTTGCTTTCTACTAAAACAGTTTTGATCAAAATGAGAGTCGGATTAACGTACTTGTTCGATTTTTGATTTGAAAAGCATGCAAGTCAGGCAGCAAGCACTGAAAGTTTTCCTTTTTGGGTCCAAGACAATGGTCCAGTTTTGGAAAATGAAATAGTTTTCGAGAAAATAGTCAACCTCAGTAAAAATTTTCAAAAACTATTTTTTTCAAACAGCTGATGCTCGACAAGCATGGAGCTTACCCTTCGAGATGCGCAACCTCGGATCGGAGGCAATGGAAAATTGCCCCTGGTTTGAAGGGGGGGGAGGCAACGGAAAGTTGCCCCTGGTTTGAATGGCGGCTCACGGCGGCTCGCGGCAACGGAAAGTTGCCCCTTGTTTGGGATGGTGCCGTAGCAATCTGTAAACAGTCTTCATTGGCAGTGGTCGAACTCTTGGACACAGCGATGACGAAGATGGTCACAACAAATATATGGACACAATCACCTTGAAGGGTGTCGGCCACTGGACTTTGGGGATGAAATCGAAACCATTGCATGGACTGAGACGCTATGAAAGCGTTGGGGGCTGGACTTCATGATGAAGTTGCCTACGTATCCCAAACATGGGAATCAAGCCTTACGTAGTTCCGGCTAAGGTACACTCGGGTATTTTAACCTTCACTTTGTTTGGCTCTTACTTTTGCCAAGGCGCCCAATGCGGGTTTTCGACCTTGCGAGTTTCTTTTCATTTTTTATTTCTTTTTCATTTCTTTTTCTTTTCTTTTTTGCATTTTTTGTCTTTTTCTTTTCTTTTTTTTATTTCTTTTCTTTTCTTCTTCTTTTTTTTTGTATTTTTGCTTCTTATTTTCTTTTTTGCATCTTTTTTGTATTTTTGCTTTTTTGTATTTTTCTCTTGCTCTAACTTTTTCCTGGGTCTCCCTTCCGGGTTTTCGGCCAGCGAGCCTCTCGAAGGGTAAAAGTGCAGCAAGTCCATGCCAAATGGTTTTTTGAAGTTGAAGCCTCTCTGTGTCTAGGGGAACGGCTGTTGTACTGATTTGCGGAGAATCCATCCCGGTTGCTCCACGAGCTTCTTCCGGCGAGATCTACTCCTTCTGATTTGGTTTTTGGTGCCTCTTGCTCGAGGGCTACTTCAAAATTGGCCACACGGGCCTTTCACGGCGTTTGTCCGTTGAACTTTATGAACGTTCTGAACGGGTTCAAAGTCGGAAAACAAATAGGTTGAATCTTGAGGCTGAGAGCGATCCTAGGCTGCGCGACCTCAAGAGGGATTCCACACAAGTCTTCACAGGGCCGCACAAAACATTTGTTTTTTAAAGTTTTTAAGAAAGCGATAAATCGCTCGCGCCGAAGATAGTGTGGAACCAATCTGGATCAGGCCAGGATCCTTCCCAGTACTCACGCCGACAAGCATGATTTCATTCATAAAAAGGCTTAGCACGCCTTTCTTTCTCTCAAAATGATCAAAATTTTGGCAAAACCCGAGGAATTCCTTCCTCTTCGTTTTCATCACCGCAGTGTTCAAAAAGTTTGTTTTTTGAAAAACTTAGGTTAATGCAATGAGTTTGGCACGCAGGAGAGTAGGCGAGATGTACTGTCAGCCCAATCAAATTCTCTAGCACTTATGCTGAAAGCAAGCATGAAGTTTGAGATAGCAACAGCTGTTTCAATCGGCTTTGTTGGTGTAACTGGCTCCTCGGCAGAAACAGACTCAAAACAAAAACAGATAATAATTACAAAAAAAACGGTGTTCGAGGCAACAACCCCTGAATCACCTGGTATTATATACAACGGGGACTGACTCGATACAACCAGACAGACCCTTAAGCAAAAAAGATTGACTCAAGACAAAGAGACAGACTCAAAACAAAAGACTGACTCGACATCCAAGCCAGGATTTACAAAACTCGATTTCACCGATGCTCAAAAATGCGTGCCAGACGCTTCAAAAAAAAACACCAAATGTTGCCCGCAGGCGGTCCACTTCACATACTCGCAGTATCTGAGCCCTCGAAATCCAACAACTGAGTGGTGACGGGCTTGCCTGAGGTGGGTGGTAGGATAACCTTGTTATCAATCAAATCCTGCACTTCATGACGAAGGCGGGAACATCCATCGGTACTGTGACCGGACTGTTGATGGTACGCGCAGTACAAGGTAGCATCATGAGTGGCGGGGAGATTCTTCGGGAGTGGCCGAGGCTCCAAAGGCTTAAGATGCCCATTCTTCGCCAGTATTAGCAATGCCCTAGACAAAGGCATGTGGAGGTCGTGAAAGACCCTGCGCCCTCGGGGCAGGTACTTTGCAGTTTGAGGATTCTTGCCAGATGCGCTGGCGAAAGGATCGGCTGGCGCTGCCTTGGCTTTTTGAACCTTTCCCGGTGCAGGGTTGGGAACTACAGGAATTGTCTGGGCATGACGGGGCCCATCCCGATTTTCTACCTGACTTGAACTGCCTTTGTTTGGAGCGGGGAAAGCATCATCCACAACTTTGATCACGATTGCGGATGTTTGTTGCTTGTTCATCCCTCTGACTTTCAGAGCCTCGACTGCCCACAGCAGTTGTTCAATAGGGTCGGCGTCTACCTTTGCCTTGTCTTTTCCTCTAGCCTCAGCTTGATCAAGGGTCGGGGTTGATGCTGGCATGTCGCGGCTGTAGCTGGAAGCCACCTCTGGCTGGCTGAGCTCTATCACAATCCGCCCCAGTAGCGAGGGCTCCTGTGGTACGAAATTCCCGGCATATGGCGCCGCTGGCGGCGAAGCCGACATTCCATAAGCGAGGTCCGCCACAGACCTTTGGAGATCGCCTATCATCCCCATCAATTCGAAGGTGGTGGGCTCACGAGCCTGGTATAACTGGGGAGCCCAAACCGGGTGCACAACGGGCGACCTGGGCGGGTATGACATACTAATGCTGGCCTCACTCTGCGGAGCGGTCCCCTGCTCCAATGCAGCCGTCATAACCACAATTTCTTCTGAATTTTGTGCCGCCATAAATCCTGCCTCAGCAAAGGGGAGACACTGGCTATTCTGTATCAATTCTGCAACTTTCTGAACTGAAAGGAAAAACAGACAGCATTTCAGCCCAAATTGATCAAACGCGGGTGTAGCCACACTACTGTAACCTACTGCTGATCACTGTTCCCAGAAATCACTGTTCCCGAAAACCGAACCGATACCCGCGGATAACTGATTCTCACAACTGATACTGATACTGGTGTCCCCAGGTTTGATACTCAAACTCGCAAACTGGCATGTGCTTTTCCTGTAGAAACACATTCTAGAAGCACATAGCAAGTAAAGAGAGCTCAATCACCCCTATGTTGGGGTAGGGTTTCCCTGTCCTATTTTGTCAGGAGCTAGGGTTTCACTACGCACACAGCGGTTTCAAACAACTTAGCATCGGGTAAGCAACCTGTCCTAATTTGGAATGGTCACTATGGATCCGAAAATGTACTAGGTCGAGTGGTCAAAATGGGTGCCTCGGTAAAACCGGGGTTTGTGTTCCCATACTGTCAGAGCCCATAGCCGGTCAGCCTTATGGACATGCCTTGACAAGGCAAGCCTCCGGCAAACCGTTCAGGAATGGCAGATGGCAAACACTGTGTTCCTAGGCGCACCAATGCACATGCAATGCAAAGAAACACATAACCGAAATCAAAACAGGATATCATGAGTTCGAGTCAAGCTCTCTAAAAATCCCCAGCAGAGTCGCCAGAAACTGTAGACGTCCCCGAACGCCCCGGGAGGATGAGTCCCGTTCTGTTCATTTGGGGTTACTACAGTTCGGACTCGACTTGTGTCACGGTTCTTAATCTGAACCAAAGAGTCCAAATCTGGCAAATCGTTTTGAGAAACAGATTTTTGAAAAAGTAGTGCCAAACATGGACTGCTTTGCCAGATACAGAGTCGCCACCTAAATATTTTTTATGGGAGAATTTAGGAAACCTTGACTCAGTGCCGAAGGCCACATGTCCGTCATCACCGGAGTTGTCTCGGCTCGGGAGCTTGGGTACGATCGGGGAAGGTCAGCTATGAGCACCCCCTTTCGCCCGGTCCGAAGACCGGCCTCTACTAACCGTGATATCCGTATTTGAAAACTTTATGTGTTCTTATTCCAATTATTAGCCTAGAATTACTATGTTATGCACGCAGCAAACAAGTATAGACTAGATTGCCTAATTTGGAAACAAACATTGCATATCCGTTTGTTTTGGAAAATGCTTTGGATTTGCTACTCGCAAGTAGGCTAAAACACGAATTTCAATGAGTTCTTCCAACTCAAACAATCCAACCTTCACCCACAGGCATCCAAGCAGTTTATAACACATAAGCATCTAGCCACATGTTAAGCATGCTGACATGGCAACATTCACACTCATGCGATATGTTAAAGCGGAAATACTTACATCGTACTCCGTGCCAAAACAAAGAACTCGTTAGCAAACATGCACGATCCAAGTCCATGTTAAGTGCCTAATGCATCGCATACAAAGTGTTGCTAGAATAGGCTCGGCTATCCTAAACATGGCATGTGAGAAATGCACAACTATCACATATTCAGTTTAGAATTTGAAGTACAAATGCAGTTAGCATGATGTACCGAGCCTAATGTATGTAATACAAATGTATGGATGCACACATGCATAGCATAAGGTATGCTAAATTAAACGTGCCCTAATACTAACCATCAAAGCAGGTAAGTAAAAGGGAAGAAAGAAGTGGGGATTGGAAGACATACACACCACCCACGCACACTTATTACAGATTTGCCCTCGCTCGGAGGGACCAAATAAATATTACAAATTAATTAACTACGCAAGCTAATTAATATTACAAATTAATTAATTTAATTAACAAATTAAATAAATTAATTAAAACAGGAAAATCGCCTCGGGAAACGCGCCGCCATGCATAGGTTGCCTCTGTTTTCCTTCCTTCACTCCTCTGGAGGCTGTCAAAACCTCAGGACTGCATCCCTGGACACTGGGGAGTACCACCGGCTGAGTGGAATCACCACCGGCACTGGTGTGTAGCCATCGGCACAAAATGAAGCTGTCGGCAGAGAAATTGTTGCCGACTGACACCTTACACTGCCGGTCGGCATAGTATTCCTGCAGAATCTGCAAATGACAGCAACAGAGGGCAAGGCAAAGCATGGCAGCACAATTCAAGGCATATATGCACCAACCATGTCCCTTATCATGATAATGACTCAAAGGGGCATGTGCCTCGATTCTCAGGCCATCAATCACGCATTTCCATGCATGATGGCCCAAAGAACCAAGTATGCAACTTTGCTTTCAAATGCAATGCAAGCCAAATCAAACCAAAGTCCTAATCCCTATCACCAAATCAAGGGACGAGGAATGCATGCAAGATGCAATGCAACCTAAGCATACAAACTAAGGATGCAACATGGCATGGTGACAAGCTTATGCAAGCATACAAGCATACATATGGCAATGCAAATAGATGGAAAGATGGACTTATACATGGATTAGGCAGCTCTAATAAGGCCCAAAACAGTAGCCATAATGCCCAAAAACGAAGGCTAAACATACATGCACACATACACATGTTAAGGCCCAACACTTAGGCACAAAGCAAGCAACATTCAAGCACACTTGAAAGAGGCAATCATGAACAATTGGCATGCAATGCGAGCTCTAAAATCATGTTATAAAATGATACCAAGTCATATTAAACAAGACAAGCAAGTGCATGCAAGCATGGTCCAAGTACTTGAAGCAAGTCATGAAGCTTTGAAGCATGTTTATCACAACAAACATGGCATGCATTAAACTACTAAAACAGATTTTTAGCATGTCAAAACAAGGCCAAAGGACTCCTTAGATGGCATCTAAGTGGCTCAAATACAAAGGCATACATAGACACCGAAACATGGAGCATTGCTACACAAGCTTGAGAGGCATTAAAGATGCATGCAAGGCAATCAAACAAGCATGGAAATGGGACTGAAATGGCATATAGGATGATCCCAAATCACCAAAACAATGCAAAGATGCCATGCTACACATGCACATACCCAAGGCCAACAAGCCCAAGTACAAAGGAGCTATATCAAGCATGCCAAAATCAACCCAAACACCTATGGGCAGACCTAAAACATGGCAAAATATGCACATAATCTTCACAAGACTAGGCCTAAAACATGCTCCAACAAAGGCTAACAACCTAAGGCACATTAAGGCATAAACAAGGCATTACAAGGCAACTATGCTAAGCATGCATGGAGTACCAAAACCAACTTAAAATCATGTTATATTATGGATATATAAGCATGAAAAACATCCTAAACATGCTCAACACACACTCAAGCATAGGCTTCCTTAAGAGGCCAAAATATGCCCTTTTCAAGGACAACAAGGAGAGGGGGTGGCCCTCTCCTTCTTGGGACTTCAAGGCATCATCTTCACCACTGAAATCCCTCAAGATTTCAGTGGTGAAGAGACCCCAACACCAAAATCCCGGAGCTAGCACAAAATGGCCCAAAATGAGGCCTTTCAAGGCCTAAGGGTGGTCAACTACCCTCAAACAACAAAACACTCTTAATAAACAATAAAGAGGGCCTAAAAACAGAAATTTTTTATGTTATACAATAAGCACAAAAACAGCTCTAAGACAAGTAGAAAATCAATGCAAAAATAGGAGAAAATGGGACTACATTCTCACCCTTGATGACCCCTTCACAAATGGTGCTTCAATGGCCTCCTTTAGCTTGGATCCTACACCAAAACCTCAAAACCAGTCCTTTAGAACCTCAAGAGCCAAAGGAAGGTGAAACACTAGGTGTTTGTGTGCAATAGTAAGACACAAAACACCTAGTGCACAAAATGAGAGGAAAAGAGAGATAGAAAATGTATCTAACTCAAACCCTAGAACCAGAGCTCAACAATGGCTATTCTTACTCTCAAAATCTCCCAAGTCTCTAACCTAAGTCCTCTCTTTTTGTTACAAGAGAGAGCCTCTCTCTATATGTCTTGTAAAGCTTACAAGACAAGCTTTACAAAAGGGAGATCCCTCCATACACGTGTATGGAGGGATGCAACAGCAAGACAGCTGTCTAAAAATATCTGCAAAAGCAAATGAACAGCAATTGGCCGACTAAAAATGTCATCTTGGCCAAAAAGAGTGCCGACCGGCACAAAATAGTGCTGACCGGCAACAAAAGGTGCCGGCCGGCAAACTACATTGCCGGTGGCAGCAAACACCAGCCGGTGGCCTCTAGCCACTGTCGGTGGTGGGTGGGGGATGGTCTACAAGCCCTACCCTGCCTCTCAAAGGCAAGATGCAAGTGTTTGGTGCAAAACCAGACACTAAACGGTCAAGTTCGGAGATCCTGAGACAAGGCGCGCGAGCCGAGGCCTCCGGGAACTCCAAACAAACACGAACATGGATAATCACCGAGTGTTCAAACGGTGACGTCCAAGTCTTGAGGACGGTCAAAAATGGGGTGTCTACAGTGATTGTCATAATTTACCATTGTCATATTTCCTTGTCACAGGTATCCATCTCTTCGTGTAGCTTACATTGATGAGGATGAAGAACCCAGCAAAGATGCATCTAAAAAAATTAACCAGAAGGTTTACTATTTTGAGCTAGTGAAGGCTGCTTTGCCTAAGTCTGCTAATTCTTCAGAGGCAGTACAGAATTTGGATCAGGTAAAAACTAAGGCTCTCTTTTAAAACAGACTTTGGATCAGTAGTTTTAAATTTAATAGGAGATAAGATAGTGTCAACCAAATACTACTCTACTTGATAGTGCTTAGATTGCTTACTGAGGTCATGAGATTTGCTAGAATTGAACTAAGGCATTGTCACTCCTGTAACTGATATTTGCACATCATTCTTCAACCACACTCTCTGATATGGTGAAAATGAATTACAAAGTAAATAAACCATGAATTTGTGACAAGTTATTTACTTGAAAGTGTTGCTACCCAAAATCGCTTGGAAGAATCTACTGTTGCACGTAAATAACTACTATGCTCTCATAAGGCACACTTGAAAATTATATAGATTTCCACATTTAATTAATTTGAGTCTCTTCCCAAAGAATAATGCTTCTTCATCTTTAATTCTGCTGGTCTGCTGTAGTCTGCTGCTGCTGCCGGTGTGCTGCTGCAAAATTTTGCTGGGCTGCTGCTGCTGCAATGTTGCTGTGAAGCGGGCTGCTACTAGATACTGGTCTGCTGCAAATTTGGGTTGTTAGTTTCATGTTTTCATTTTGTTATCTGCTATTTTTACTATGGGTTCACAATTTGGATGTATTTGAGTATTTTAGCGAGTTTACCCTTTTAGGTTTTATACGACACTTCCAAAAGCATATTTTTCAGCAGTGTTTTTTTGCCTACACATCAACTTTAGGTGATTTAATATCAATGTTATTAGTTTTTAATAGTAGTGCCTGAGGGATGCCTCTTGTAAATATGTAAATCTTATACAAAAATATATATGATTTTCAATTTTTTTTGCCGCTACAAATTTGTCGTTGCCAAAAGTAAAGCTTTCTCGACAAACAACTTGTCGGTAAATGTGTAGCTAAAAGTTTATTTTTGCCTACTCATATTGTGTTGCTAAAAGTGTATTTTTTGCCAATGCCAGTTTGTCGTTGCCAAAACTTAAGCTTTATCGACAACCAAATCGTTGGCAAATGGCAACATTTATCGACGTAAATGTGTCGCTAAAAGTTACTTTTGCCCACTCATATTGTGTTGGTAGAAGTGTATTTTTTGCCAATGCCAATTTGTCGTTGCCAAAAGTAAAGCTTTAGCGACAAACAAAACTTCGGCAAATGGCAACATTTACCGACATAAATGTGTTGCCAAAAGTTTACTTTTGCCGACGCATATGTTGTTGCTAAAAGAATATTTTTTGCCCATGCAAATTTGCGTCGCGAAAAGTGCCACACAATCATCATATTTGAATGACTTTTACCAACGCAAGGTAAATTGCCGACGATGGATGAAGGCTTTTATCAACGACTATGTTCGTTGCTAAAGGCATTACTTTTACCAACGCAATGATAATTTCGTCGGCAAAAACTTTTGCCAACTCACTTTTGCCTACGGGTTGCCAACGTAGCTTTGTGTGTTGGAAAAACTCTTTGCCAACGAATTTTTCCTTTTAGCAACATATTTTGTTGCGTTGCGAAAAATGCAATTTCTTGTAGTGTATGGACAAAGTTTTAAACTTTGCTTCCGTTTGGCCCTTTTACTCTGATGAGTTATGTCTATTTTGGTTTGAGGCCGTAGGTAATCTTAGGATTACTGGCCGGTTATGTCCTTAACCCATAGGGGTCATGACAATAAATGTCTTCCATATACAGAACAAATACTCTTTGCACATCACAATAAATAACCCACTGCATAATAAAGCTTTTCCAAGGATTTGAAATTATTTTGCTGTAAGTATGCCGAGGCCAAGTTGCTACCTATAGCCAATAAACCACCTACACGCAAAATAAATAATAAGCCATTATCAACAAAAAAAAATTATAGACAGGTTTTCATTATAGACAGGAATTTGGGGTCAATGTCTTTATCCCCTCACACTTGTCGATACCAAACTCAATTGATCTTCCTTCTTTTTTCTTTTTCTTTTTTTTAAGGGGTCACGACTTGTGTAAAATGAAATTGAACATTGAACATTGAATTTTGTCTTTGGTGTCTTACCTTCTTTGCAACTGGTTCCAATCATTTTAAGGAGGACTGCAAATAGTAGATGGCCATTACGATCATTATAATTTAATTAATAGTCGATGTTGTTATATCCTAATGATCATTAGAATTATTTTGGGTGTATACATCTAACAGCTGAATAATTTGATTCAATTCATATTTTAGTCATCATGTGGCTAGTGGTGATTAAGTCTTGTTTGTTTGCAAATTGATTATTGTAATAATGTGTTAATAGGGTGCTTAGATCTTGAGAAATTTGTGGAGTTCAAACTTGTTAAAAGGACAAAAGTTACCCATAATGTTGCAAGGTTCAGATTTTCCCTTCCAACGCCGACCTCAGTCTTGGGTCTTCTTGTTGGGCACCACATAAGATGCAGGTTCATGTTTTAACTGCCTTTTCTATATTTTAATGTTCAGTAATTCTATTCGATATATATATATATATATATATATTTTTAGGTTCAAATCACTCATGATGCAGTTGCTGAGTTATTATTCCCAATACAAATTGCTTCATGAAGCCAAAGACCACTATGCTTATATGGCAACTAGTTTTTCTTCGGAACTACTCATATTTATAGCACTATTTTTACTAATATGTCTATTTTTATGTTGGGCAGAGGAAACGACAGTGAAGGTGAAGCAGTTATCGGACGACATACCCCAATTACTTTAGATTCAGATCTCGGTTACTTTGAACTTGTTTTAAAGGTACACATTAATTTGTATTTGAAAACTCTCTCCCATGGCTATTAATATTGATTCTTTAAATTCCTCTTACACATTAATTTGTTTGCAAACTAATTATTGTAATCATTATTTTACACAAAATGACTATTAATATGGATTCTTTAGATTCCTCTTACATTTTCACACTGTAGAAACCAATTTACCAACAGGAAAAGAGAAAAAAAAGAAGGAGAAGGAAACGAGAAGAAAAACAGGTGTTAAGTTTTTTGTGCTCTGAATAGAGTAATGCAAAGGACAATCCTTCACCCAATTATTTGCACTAGTCACCAATGTGATCGGCTATTTTCAGTCGGATATGCCTTATCAAAATTTTCCCCTTTATATAAGTTCCTCCTACATAATGTAGACAGTATAGAATATAAGCCAAAAAAAAAAAAAAAAAAAGAAGAAGGTAGGGGACTATATATATAGAAAAATGTTGGCACTCTACTACATATAAGTGTAAGCTTACTTTTATAAATGTAGGTACTCTACTATATATAAGTGTATGCCTACTCCTCTGCATCTTGGATCATACCGTACCCAATCCTAAATGCCAGGAATGATTTAATGTATCAAAATCTATTAGCAGAGCACCCATAATACACATGTAATCTAAAAATTATGATCAACATTGAGATACTGTGAAGCAAAATAGCACAGAAATCATCTAGCTCAAGAGCAAAAGGTATATACTCTATACCTGTCATTGACGCTTGAGCAGGGCTTCATCATCTCTAGCTTGGCAGCAATATGAGCGACACAACCATCCACAATGTTGTTGAGGTACATGAGTGGTGTGTTACCTATCAACTATCAAGTCAAAAACAACAAGATGAATATGATAAGCAATATCCCTTAATCATAAGCTTAAGGAGAAGGTAGGGGACTATTATAAGTATATGCCGACTTTTATTTAATACTAGAAAAATGTTGTCCAAGTAAAGAATTGAATATAATCGACTAATTTCTAATTCAAAGCATCCAATCATGGTCTAAAAAATTCCAGCACAAAACAAAGCAAAATCAAGCAATACCCGCATTACTAATCTTCATAATTGACCAAAATCCAAAAAAAATTCACTACTTGGGGTTTCAATTTCAAAATCATTAAAACACCAAAAATGGTTATTCAAACACAAGTTCAGATTCACAGTAACAACTTCAATAACAAGCAACCAAATCCACAAAACAGAACAATTAATAAATAGATTGATTAAAATATAATCGACTTACTCTTAAGTTCATCGAGCCACCGCTTGATGCTATCGAAAGTAGTCCGACCATTGATATCGTAGACGACAAGAGCATCAACAGCGCCTTTGTAGTAGGCAGAGGTGACGGCGCGGAAGCACTCTTGGCTGGTGGTGTCCCAGACCTGGACTTTGATCTCTTTGCTATCATGCTCCATCACCTGGGTCAGAAACTCTACTCCCACTGTGGCTTTTGAGTGCAAACCAAACTCATCTCTCACAAATCGCGAGAGCAAGTTCGATTTTCCCACCATTGAGTCCCCAATCACCACTATCTTGAACAAATACTCTTCTCCTTCTGATCTCTCCATTTTTGTTTGGTTTGTTTGGGTTAGAGAGAGAGAGAGAGACAGACAGACAATCTGTTTTGTCTAAACAGAGAACCATCTATTTTGTCTAAAAATTTCACACCTTTGGCGACCAAATTGGTTTTTTTGTTGGCAAATGTTAATTAATTTCATAAATCTCTCCGAAATTTGAAATATTTCCCTCTAAATATTTTAGTTCTTTGGCAACCAAAATAATTTAAGTTGCTAAAAATAAATTTTTGGAGACCAAATTTTTAGTCGCCAAAGATAAAAAGTAATTTTTTATTTTTCATTCGGCGACTAAATAATTTTAGTAGCCAAAACTAACTATTTAGCGACAAAAAATAATTTTAGTCGCTAAAAATTTATTTTTGGCTACCAAATTTTTGGTCGCCAAAGATAAAAAATAATTTATTATTTTACATTCGGCGACTAAATGGTTTTAGTAGCAAAAACTCAATATACGGCGACTAAAATAATTTTTTTGTCGCCAATTCTGGTATTTTTAGCGACTAATTTTTTTTTGTTGCCAATAATCAATATAACCCAACCAAAAAAAATTAATATCTAAATATTATACTTTTGCCGACAAAAAAAATTTTAGTCGCCAATTCCATAACTTTTGGCGACTAAATTTTTTTTAGTCGCCAATTTTGATCGCCCAAGATACATTTTGTTGTAGTGTACATTTTCCCCCCAAAGCCATACAAATGCCTCCTTTTGGAGGGAGGCACAAGAGGATGAAAGTTATGCGTATGCAAAACAAGTGCCTTGGTTAAAAGTTTCTTGAAAAATATAAAAATATTATGAAATTTATAAAATATATATATATATATTTTAAATTTAGTGATAAGTGTCTCCAGGTTTACATATCTTTGTCGTTTTCTTGTATACTAAGGATACTTATTAGTAAGACTTTTTATTTTTATTTTTATAATTATAATTAATTGTATAAAAATGTATGAATTTACAATGAGAAGAATACGATGATAGTCGAAAACATTTGAGGGTGTATTTAGATATGAATTTGAAAAGAAATAGAAAAGAAAAAAGGTACGGGAAATGAAATAAAAACTTAGTTTATAATTTCATTCACAATTTTCTCACATTTTTTACGCTTTCCAATTTTTTATCTAAATTCATGTTCTAAACATAGTCTTAGGCTCCATTTATCTTGACCTAAAATGTTTTTGTCAAAAATATTTTACTCATTTTCCGTTGTTTAGTTGAACAAAAAGTAAGTAAAATATTTTTTTAAAAAAATATATTTTTGCATCATTTTTCTAAAAATGAAACCTTTAGAAATTTCGCAAGTCAGTTTTTGCAAAGTTTACTCTCACTCGCTAATTTTTCAACACATTAGCCTTAAAACAAGTATCGTAACTCACTAAAAAGTTCATAAATGACACTTTATTGAATCAAAATTTGTCTTTTTAGCAACAAAATATCTTTGTTGTGTCAACCAAATGCCGAAAAACAAAAACAAAAACAAAAAACATATATATATATATATATATATATTTGTGTAAAATCAAATTACAAGATTTTTTATTTTTATTTTATGTAAAATATTTTATATCGAAACAAACGGAGCATTCAAAACTATTGTTGGGCCAAGTTTAAGGCATGTTGTTTCTCTTAAACCACTGGTCCAGCCCTATTGGATGACATATAGTGACTTTTGTCAGATTAAACACAAGTTGCATTATAGATTTATTTCGAAAAAAAAAAAGAGAAAATTTTATCTTAAAAACAAAGTTTGTTTAGTCAAAATTATTGAAAACAATCAGCGACAATAGCCAAATATTAATGCTGTGTTTTGAATATAATTTGAGTAAGAATTTAAAAAGAGAAGTTGAGTGCTTAATGGTTAATTAGTATCTTTTAACTAGTCAAAAGTTACTATATGCTTGTATTGTAAGGATAAGGGATCAATCATCCCGTTTTAAATGGCCTCCTGGGCTGATTAAAGTCTCAGTTGGCATGTTTAGATTTTTGCACATCACCTTTTGAAAAATCAAAATTTTACAAAATAAATTGAAAGTCGTTCACTGTGGAAATCACTTAAACTTACAAAAAGGTTAAGCCTTCCAATTGAAAAATGATTTGTATACACAATTTTTGTATAAAAAATTTCACAAGAATAATATTTCAATGGTAGTTTTGAAACAATGAATCATCTTTATAGGTCAATTAGTTTGAAATAAATGAATATAAATTTGACATATTATTCTATATATATTTATTCTATTATTTTTTAGAGAAAAGAAAATTCCTTGAGCATGATCCAATTCATAATTTTTAATTTTGTTAATTTAAAATTATTAAACTGAATATAGATTGTGGAGACAAAAAATACCGTACTTGATAATGAAGAAACTCTGCAAGAGCTAAACAACTGCAGGTATATAACAGAAGGAAAACGATGAAACAAGCTAAATATGAACAAGATGCCACGCTCTTGAGTCAATGGTGAAGATGAACAAAATGACACCAAGTGTCATGAACAGATTTAGGGCAAGAGAGGGAGAGAAAGACAAAGGGATTTGAAAAATAAAAAATAAAAAAATTGAGATATTATTTTTTCTCTTTTTCAAATTTTCAGTCATTTCAAAACCAGTTTTGTGTTAGCTTCAAACTCTTCTTTATTGATGTATCTTATCATATTTTGTATATTTTCATCAATAAAGATTTATTTGCCGATTAAAAAAAATAATAATAAAAAAAAGAAAAAACCAGTTTTGTGTTTATACAAAACTACTTATACACTACAACTTTTGAAAGAAGTAGGCATGCATTTGCCCACTGAATTTTGATGTCATTAATGTAAAACACTAGAGCAGTATTATTGACATTAATGGTGATTTGCCAAATAATAAATGAATTTTACGAAGGAGTGATTTGAAAAGTTGGGTAAAAGTTAATTTTTTGACTTTCTTTTTTATTTTTTTTTTATCTTTTTGTGTGTGTAAACAATGTGAGAGATGATGTGACCCTAAATGAGTTAAAAGTTAAAAATTGACTTTTAATTAGCTTGCCAAATTGTCCCATAGAATACTTTCTTTAGAAAATCACATCTTTTAATTTAATGGTTATTTCTATGTTTTGCCTTTCCACATTAGGAGGTTTATTTATTTATTTCTTTTCTTAAATCACAATTTTCTGGCTTGTAATTGTTAATAATAACGTAACAAGCGTCCATAGTTACTTAAAATTGAAAAAAATATCACTTAATGTAAAATTCTTGTTCTAAAATTTTGCTTGGAGATATATTTGTTAAGCTTATGTTTTGATTTTGTTGATATCTAAAATATTATTCGATACATTATGTTTTTTTAATATACATATTTTACAATTATTTGACACAAAATATGAATATAGATTTTGTCATTTTGATACAAGTTGCACCGATTTAAAATAATTGAATTTTCTAGGCATCTTTTATGGTTTGATTACTTATAATACTAATAAAATATAATATTTATACTATATCTTAAGGAAAAGGAAATTTCTAATGAGAAGAGCCTTATGAAACTCAAACTCTCATATTATTTTTCTAAAATTCTTATTTCTTAAAACTCTTATTGAATTATTAAAAATATCTTATTACACCTCAATTTACACATTTCAAAAAGAAAGTTAATTATTCCATTCAGAAATTTAAAAAAGAAAGTTAACGAATGAGTTTTAAATTTTTTTTTAAAAAAATCTTCTTACATTTCAAAAAGAAAGTTAATTAATACATTTAAAATTAAAATTTTAAAATTTGAAAATGATCAGTTTTAAAATTTAGATTTTTGTACCACTAAAATATAAGATTCAATTCACATCTTCCATAAGTTTTTAAACACTTAAAAAATATTTTATTGATTAGCTTTTATTCCTTTATAACACTACAACAAGTTGGGTCTTGAATGACAAAATATTTTTGTCTCCAAAGAGCTAATTTCGTCACTATAGATATTTGTGAGGAAATATTTTTGTCACCAGTTTCGTCATTGAATGTTTGTCACTAGAAACCACCGTGACGAAAAATAATTTCGTCACCAATGAAATTACTTCAGTGACGAAATTTTTTGTCAACAATAAAACAACATTTTGTCTCCAAAAATTCTCATTTTCGTCACCGTATAGTTATTTAGTACCATATTTATAACTTTACTTGACGAATAAATTTGTCACACGTGTTGATCATTAATGAGCAAATAATTTCATCACGGTAAGATGTAAAGGTGACGAAATTTTTCGTCTTCAAAAGTCATACATGGGTGACGAAATATATTTCGTCGCAAATATATATATATATATATATACGTGACGAAATTTTTAGTCACTAAACAACAAAATAAATGAAAACTTTCATATATAAGCTGCAGTAAATTTTGTCACAAAAAAAAGTTTATTAGCGACGAATAATCACTTTGTCATAATAACAAGTACAAATGACAAAACAAATTCGTCACTAAACTTGTTCCATATTTTATATTTAATTTAAATTATTATTTCACAAATATCCCTGCTCATATCCCAATAGCCTTTTAGTTGTACTAACAAATCCACTAGCTATTATACATCACTCCACAAAAAAATTCACTAAACAATTTATATTATAAATCAAAATATATCCATCAAACAAGTTTAATAATAATCCATCAGGTATAACAAAAAAAACCATCAAAGCAAATCCCAAAATGAACTAACATGGAGTCCACAAAAAAAATCAACACTCAATCTTGATTTGCAACTACAACTAAACATCAGTTTAGGAAAAAAAATTCAACAGTTGATCTTCATTTGCAAGTATGCTTCCGAGCATCATCAAAACCAATTTGCAAAGAAAATAAATAAGGAAAACATTAATATATTATCAATTACATCTAAACTCATATATAAATAATTTTATTTTATAAACCAATTTAGTAGAAATGCATATAACAATTCAAAACTTCAAAGAGTTGAGGTGATCCTTGATGATAAAGCAACACAGATAACATAAGATGCCAAAAGATCGCAAGAATACCATATATCACTATCACTAATGGCAGAATATATATAATAGCTCCAAAATATAACGTAGCATTGAGGTACATTTGATTCACGACAATGGGCCGATGACTTCTTCAATGAGGTAAATTTGATCAATGGAATTCAACACAAGAACCTTGTAAGACGACACAAGAACCTTGTAAGACTTTTGGGTTGTACCATTGAAGCCCCTCAATGCCTTCTTATTTATGCCAATTTGCATCCATGTATAAAATAAAACAAACCCCACAATCCTAGTCATTACAAAAAAAGTTGACAATGATGGATGCATTTCAACTAAAACTTATATGAAATATGAAAAACAAACCTCATGTTTACAGTGTATGCATTTTCAACAAAACGTTGGGATTAGAGAACCCCAAAGAAAGGATTACTTATTGCATTATTCAACTCGGTCCCATCTAAGTTCAGCACTGCTTTATCGACTTTGTCTCTAGGTAGAAACAAGAACTCACCTCCTTCAATTTTCTCAAACCCACATAGCTTGTCGCGCCCCGAAAATAATCCCATGTAACTATTACATCACCCACTTCAAGATGAGGCATTAATCAAATTCATTCACAGAGTTCCAAAGGTTTACCAAAGTATTCTCACAAGCCAGTATACATTTATTTACAAACTAGTACGTGAATCTAGAGCATGTAAAAGAAATCATTGAATCACAACAAATAAGGCCCTCAAGGGCTTACATGTTCCAAGGCAACAGCCCGGTTACACATAATGGTTTCTCGGACCCAAACACATTTGCCCTTGGCTTACAACAAATATCACAACAAATTAAGAGTCAAACTAGTCTTCTTCAAAACATCTCCACGCCCTTAGCTTGGCGGGGTCGCCACATCTTATACCTGCACCAATTCCCATACGGGTGAGCATAAAGCCCAGTAGAGATTCCTCACAAAGTATATACAGTTATGCCAATTCCATCAACGTTAAAAATGCATATGTAATGCCATTCAAGTGCCAATAATGAAGGAAAATCTTATTTTGATGCACTAGTTCAAAGTCATCATGTTCTCAATAATATTCAATGCACAATTTAAATTCACCATGTTCTCGATAATATTTAGCAATCTCAATAATTTCAAACTTCCAATATTTAAATCAACAAGGGTGGTAAATACGACACTGGTAATCTCTAGGCTGGTGTCTGCAAGTAGTCTTTACGAGCATTACCAAACTGCCATTTTTACCGGTATTAACCGGAAGGCTCAACACCTATCCGCGCGATTTTCTAGTCTTTCACCAAGGACTCTCAGGCCAGCTTAACAAAGTTCATCTACACCCCCTATCCGGACTTACCACGTATTTACCCCATTCACATTACCATAGTTCTCATTACAAAATCATTTTCTGTCATGAATGTAAATTCCTTCGATTTAGAACCACAATGCCCAATAATAAATGAAATAATATGCACTGCAATAATTCCCATAATTCATAACATTTCTTCATGTTCAAAATCTCTACAATAATGCCACATTCACAATTTCCCATTTCTTTCCTTCATTGTCCTTCACAAGTCAACCATAAACCATCCATTCATACCACAATTCCCTCATTTCACAAATCATAGCAACATAGTCTCATCAAGGGCTACTTATGAAATTTTCAAAGCAATTCCTCCATCTCAATATATATATATATATATATATAAAAGTTTACCATTCTTGCAAACACATTATGGAATTTATACTCAATCAACTTCTATTCAAAGATAGAAAAGAATTTTATGAACATCTTCCAGATTCTCCAAAAATCCCTAAATTTCTAGGGTTTTCACCAAAAACCAAACATTTCCTATCCCAATAAAGAAATCCCAATAAATCATCCTCTTGAGTTCAATAACTAAAAAAGCCCACTAGTATTTAGTAAAATGGTTTGGGATTAAACCC
This sequence comes from Camellia sinensis, assembly GCF_055761805.1. Taxonomy (NCBI): domain Eukaryota; kingdom Viridiplantae; phylum Streptophyta; class Magnoliopsida; order Ericales; family Theaceae; genus Camellia; species Camellia sinensis. The sequence goes on from NC_138961.1 coordinate 101,770,593, forward strand.
ACTTTGAAAACTCCCCATTTTAGGTCACAAAATCAAAATCAACACTAATCTTTCAAGGAAACTTTTAAATCAACAACAACAATACATAACCTATATATATAACTCAAGAAATCCCTACCTCCAAGTAGAAGCTCAAAAGGAAAGATGAGAGAAACCCCAAGATGCTCCAAACTTGTATTTTCTTGGATCAAAAGAAAGCCCACACCAAACTCTAGCTTTTTTTGCAAGGGATGAAGGGTAGAAAAGCCCTAAAGCATGGAGTATTTTTAGAGAGAAGGAGTCAGAGAGAGAGAGTCGGATCTAGGGTTTTGGAGGAAGAAGATAATGAAAAAGTGTGCAAAAACACGCTACTGCGACCTGATATACTCAAGGCTCACCCGAGCGAAGTAGTGGTCACTCAAGCGACTAGACACAACAGAACCTCGCTCGAGCGCAAGAAGCGTTGCTTGAGCGAACAATGCGAAGCTTCAGGTCTGCAATCTAGAAGAACGCTCGAGCGCAAAGTGCTCGCTTGAGCGAAGAAACTCAAAACATAGTCCTCGCTCACTCGAGCGAAGGAAATCTCGCTCGAGCGAAGAAACACAACCTTCAGGTCAAAAAGAGACGCAGATGCACACTCGAGCGCAAGAGTGCTCGCTCGAGCCAAGAGACACACTACTCAAATCTCGCTTGTGCAAAGGAACCCTGGCTCGAGCGAAGGAACTAAAACCCAAAGCTCACTCGAGCGACAAAAGCCTCGCTCGAGCGAAGAAACCAAAATCTGGGTAGCAACTATTTATTTCAAATCACATCCAACCTGTTTCAAACCTGCCCAACACATCCCAAAACTCCAATACAAAGAATTTAAAAGACGGAAACAAGATAAAGACAACAACAACCATGACGGAATCCCAAGTCCGGAATACAATAAGCAATGGAGGAAAAATCGGTATCTCTATACAGTTTAAGAAACTCAATTCTACCTTGCAGTGCACCAACTCTAGCATGAAATGTGGCATTAGTGAGTCTAATTTTACGGAATTTGTCCTCATTGGGATTTTTCACAACATTCTTCACATAAGTTAAAAGCGCATTAAATGTCGTCTTCACTTTGGCCTTGTCATCCTTATGGTTCTGCTTGAGAGATCGTAGACACTCTCTCATTTGTTCTGCCTTTGTGGGAGGCTTGACTGGCAATGAGCTCTTCTTTTCCTTCACAACAGGTGTAGAAGGCTTTGTAGCATCAGGATCTTCTGGTGGCAATCCAATCTTCCGTCTTCTTTCTGCCTTGTCTTTTTCCAATTTTTGTCGATTTTTTTTCCCTTGCTAAAGGGTACTCTCAAAAGTATGGAGTGGATTATACATAAGTTTTTGCACCAGTGGCAAGGATGGATATAATAAGGATGATTATTGCTCTAGCTGGACAGAATAATTGGACGATTTTTGCAGCTGGATGTCTAGTCGGCTTTTCTCCATAGCGAGTTGAGTGAAGATGTTTATGTGGAGCAACCAAGAGGATATGAAAAAAAAGGGCAGTGAACATCTAGTTTACAAGTTACACAAAGCCCTGTATGGATTAAAACAAGCTCCACAAGCTTGGTTTAGTCGAATCGAAGCACATTTCATTGGTGAAGGGTTTCGGAGGTGCGATAGTGAGCAGACATTATTCACAAAGAGAAGCAGAGAAGGAAAAATTATCATTGTAAGTGTTTATGTTGATGATTTAATTTTTACTGGTAATGATGAAGTTATGATGTCTGGATTTGAAAGCTCTATGTTAAGCGAGTTTGATATGTCTGACTTGGGGAAGATGAGGTTTTTTCTTGGGATCGAGGTGCTATAAAAGGCTGGTGGTATTTTTGTACACCAAAGGAAATACACATTGGAGGTTTTGAGAATGTTTGGTATGATGGAAAGTAATTCGGCGGGCAGTCCAATAGTTCCAGGTTTCAAAATAAGTAGAGACGGAAATGGAGACTTAGTTGATAACACATATTACAAGCAGCCGGTGGGTAGTTTAATGTATCTCACTGCCACGAGACTTGACATGATGTTTGTTACTTGTCTCATAAGTAGATATATGGCAAAACCAATGGAAATTCATCCACAGGCAGCTAAGAGAGAACTTTGATACTTAAAAGGGACTCTGAACTATGGAATTCATTATAAGAAAGGAGGAGATGGTGAGTTGTTGGCGTTTACGGATAGCGACTATGCCGGAGATATTGAAGACAGAAAGAGTACATCTGGTTACGTGTTTTTAATGAGTTCAAGTGTTGTTTCATGGTGTTCAAAAAAGCAATACAATCCAAAAGAATAATTAAAGCAAATAAAAAACAGCAGCAATCATAAAGTGATATACAAACCTGACCAACCCACTGCCTGAGACTCAATAAATGTTCCTTCATTTCTTCTACTATGAAAAACTCAATCAGAGACACACCCATTATTAATCACTTCACTAACTTAGAGCAACTCTAACACTGCTTAGCAAAAATACACAAAAAAGTAAACACATAGTTTTGTCTCTACTTTGGTTAGTGTGTATTTTACCTAGGGTCATGCTAAATAAGAATTTTGATAATGAATCTATTTTCATTAAATACATCTTCAAACTTGTTAAATCTTAGTTAATAAGTAGTCAAACTGCTGTACTTTAACTAGTATATACTAACCAACATGAGAAAAATAAAATGATAAAACAAGCGAGACTTACCAAAAAGGCGATGTACGAGTTCATGGGATACCTCCTCCTTTAAATTATTCTTTGAAACCTTGCTTCTTAAGAAACTCCATGATGCTTCATGTGATCTCAAAATGCTCGTCAATCGACCCATTCATCTTCTCTATCTCTTTATTTTGTGCTTGAATTTCCTCTTTTTGTGCTTGAATTTCATGTTTTTGTGTTGTAATTTCCTCTTTATGTGACTGAATTTCCTCCTTTTGCTCTTGTACTTCCATCTCCAGACACCTCACATAGTCGCTGTCAATCGAAGCACTGGTAGTCCTGATAGAGAAGGAACACCTTAACCCAAGTGCTTTAACATATCCCGACCTTGGCTTCAGCACCTTCACAGATAGCTCCTCCCAAGTAATTGGAACCACACTAGGTTGGGAGCAATGTTCAGCTTGGATCTTTATCATATTATCACGTCATTTTAAAAAAAAAAAAAAGAAAAATGAATAAAGATACAATTAAATTGCAATCATCCTAAAACAAAAGGTAAATATACATACATAATTTTTTTTTGGGTGAATAAGACATAAATAAAAAACAGAGATTACACAGCTACAAGGGGCATACCCCAGGACCTAACGAAAAACTATACAAGAACAAAAGAAATAGGCGAAAACACTCAATCAGCAAATAAACCAAAATAAACAGGACCAGAACAAACAAGACTTAAACTGGAGAATGGAAATCAAAACATGGGAAAATTATAACCCCCCCAAAATATGTTCATGAGCCGCATAAATTCGAATAAGGACCATGAACACATCCAAACAGCGACCCAAATCTGAACAAAATCAGCCCACAAAACGGCTACAACTAGCAGCAAACACAAAATTAGAGACCATATACATCCCACATGGCTAGGCCAAAAGGAGTGACAACCTAGCATATACATACATAATTCTTTTCACACTCTGGACAAATCCACTGCTTTGTGACATCATTAAAGTGTGTAGATTTGTAAACACATGGCAACTCTGGCAGTTGGCCACCATTTCCAATTGTTTGATTTTTTTTGTTCAACTAGTAAGTTAAATAACAATGATGGTAGTAGAATCATCTTAAGTTAAATAACAATGATGGTAGTAGAATCATCTTTAAAAAAAAAAAACAGAAAAAAAATTAAAGAAGACGCATCGCCTCGTGTACCCTAACTGGGAGAGATTTTGACCCACACCTATGCTTCGCCTTCAATTGATTTCTATTATCAATGTTAGCATTTGATTGCTTCTACAAGGAGCAAGTTCCAATAGAAATATATATATATATATATATATTAGGAAGACAAGGTAATTGTCAACAATAAATAAACATAAGAAATTTTACCAGCCAATTGGTATCATTCCACTTCTTGTCAATCAAGCTTTTCCATTTCTCGAGGTCACGTTCGGGCGGTGGGTGGCTTCTAGCATACTTCTCTCCCTTAGCACTTTTAAGGTTCAGGTATTTTATTCGTAGTCTGTAGGTATGGGTGCTCAAGCTCCGTCCACACTTTGTTGTCACCGCTTTGCTAACATTTGTGGATTCACCTTCCATGTCAAATTGATCCTAGCAACAACCACAAATCTTGTAAGTCATAATTAATTATACTACATTAATTCAATCAATTATGTAAAACTTTTACCGTTAGACGCTGAAACATAGGTGCCATAACTTCTTCGTTGGCATGTTTCTACCTGCGAATGCTAAAGTCTGGCAAGTGTGTTCAGACCTCAACACCAATTTTGGAGACTAATTGAGAGGCATGATGCCCCACTAGCGCATGATACTCCTGTGGTATGGGAACTTTAAGCTTTCCATCTTTCTAAGCCATTGCTTGAACCTTCAACCCACATGTCAAGCCAAAAGGATGTCTACTAGGCACTATTTTAAAGACATAACATTGATTGGTTAACAATTAATTAAGGCGAAATCATAAAAGTAATATAAGTAACTTTTTTTTTAGTAAGCCATAAAATCAAATGATAACATATAGAGATATATGAGGGGCATTCCCTAGGCCTTACAACACCAAACAAAAAAAATTAGAGCTATAAAAGAGAAACAAAACCAAACAGATAAACTAAACTAAATAAACTATAAAGAGAATCATCCTAAAATAAACCACACAAAAGAATGTTCATTTGCCACATGAGGAAAAAAGGGCTATGAACATTCAATAGACTAGCCAAAAACAATACAAAATACACTTGCACAACCCTCAAGAGAGAAAAAGCAAGCAAAACTAGAAATAAACCCAAGAAAAGCCCTACATAAACAGCACTAGCAGTAGCCACACAGGTACAGCTGTAGCTTTCTTCCCTACTCTCAAGTTGATGCTTTCATTTCTCAAGTTGTTTTCTCTTTTTCACAGTTATATTTGCTATTCCATTTTCTTGTTTCTTCACTCTTTCCTACCTCTGTAGCTTTTTCGTTCTTCTCTGTTACTGCCAATTTCTTCCCTACTCCTTGTTTCTGTTTAGTCTCTCCTATACAGATGCTGCTTTGTTCTGCTGTTGCTGCAACTGCTGATTCTTTTCCGTACTACTATTGCTTTCTATTCACTAGTCTCCTTCTATGTTTCTCCTATACAGCACTAGTCTCTTGCTCTGTTTTGGTAAGTAGTTCAGCTACTCTCACCACAATTTCAGTACCTTGGGTGCTTCCATCAGTGGTGATGAAGTGTTCTTTACCCACAAATTGCATAATTTTTTGGGCTCAAGGTTGGCTGTGATTACCCCAGTGAGGACCTTTATGCTGGGGTATACCCTGGCCTTTATGCTGTTAAACCAATATGGCAAGCTTGGCTACACGATTTAACAATTTTCCACACTAATATTAATCCTACTTTTTGTGGCTGTCAATTAGGAATGCGAACGATCAAGAAGAAATGACTTAGGAAATGAGAAAAAAAGAAAACAAGTATTTCAGTATTGCAACAAAACATTTACATAATGTCTGATATGAATATCTCAGCATAGAATCAGAGTGGATTAGTGGATCATTCCAAACATGTTCCTTCTGAATTAGTTTTATCCCATTAATCTATTCGGAGTTTTAAATCCACTACTTTTTTATGCAAAAACCATTATTTCCATGGTCCCAAATTGGTAGTCTCCTTAAAAAAAAAAACCATTACTTCAAGAAAACACAATAAATGCAAGAACAAATCATCATTTTTACGTTATTGCCCCAAAGTTTTTATTACTATATCTAAGATCAACTTCTGTTGTGTTCAAATACTACATAATATATTTTATCTTTGTAGCAAGGGGCAATGTACTAAAGTAAAATAATAATTGCTGCTCGCATAAATTTTTGGCCTTTATGCTAAAGAGAAACAAAGAGTATGGAAGAAAGTGGTAGTAACAGAGAAGAACAAAGAAGCTGCAGGGGTAGGAAAGATAAAAGAAACAAGAAAACGGAAGAACAAATATAACTGTGAGAAAAAGAAAACAACGTGAGAAAGGAAAAGCATCAACCATGAAGTCTCTGAAATTTTCAAATCAGCCAATCTTGAAAAAATGTTTACAATTCAAATTTAAAAGGCTGTCAAAACAAATGTGAGAAGCCATCCAAAATAATGTCAAAACATCTTTAAAAGCAACTATATAAGAACCTAGAAATGATATTTTCGTTTAAAATTGAACAGTCTTGGCAGTTTAAAAAATTAAATAATTGTTAATCATGAACTATAACACAAGTGAATAAGTAGACATTTTGACAGAAGGTAATATGTATGTATGTATGAACAAAACAAAACTTACAAGAGTTAAGCTAGGGTATACCCCCAACACTTTTTACAGAAAAAAAAAATTTGAAACCCTATGAAGCAAATTGCTTGAAATTTTTTGCACCATAGAATTATATTAAAACAGAGAATTTCTTTAGCTTAATAAAATTCAGTATCTTACTGACACTACATTGGGTGGCTGCCTCCCTCGGTGCCTCCATATCGACATCAAGTGGCTATGAGTGTTGGGTATCCATATTGTCATGTAAATCCCCATTTGGAACAACAATTGCCTCGTGCGAAGGTTGAAGAGATCACTGTACTAATCGTTTTGATGGCATTGGTAAGCCCTAAAAAACATAATACAAAAGCATAAACTATAAATACATAAAAATGGATAAGTAAAGATATGTATATGGAAACTCATCAAGGCCACTGTTGATATTTGTAATCTGATCCAGTCCACTCCTTTTCTTCCCAAGACTGGCCCTGACAAGTGGTTGCTTTGAATATTTTTAACATGGTCAGGTTTAGAGTGTTGTCACTCAAAAACCTGAAAAGGAATTCAGATAATGCATGGTTCTTGTCTACTTGAAGATTTCCAACCTCCATCCTAAAAGAGGTTCCCACTTTATGAAATCTGTGTCTACTAATATCTCTTGCAGGTGCTCCTGGTTGCTGCTGCAATGTGCAAGTATTGAGAAATATGTTGTTTGGAGAATTGTGGGTTGAGTGTGGTGAGATTCCTTAAAGAAGGTTGAGTGGTTGTGAGCTACCAGTAGTTCTAATCTTTTAATTGGTTTTTCCTAATTGTGTGCTTTGCAAGTTGTCAATCTGGCCTCTTCTTATGGAAAGTGGGTTAAGTATCTGTGAGCATATAAATAGTTTGAGGGAGAGGCAACCTGGAGGCAACCTGGAGAATCTGGCTACAGCTAGGGGCCATTCTTCATGGAATTCCGTATTGGATAATCCTAGTTTGAACACTGAAGTTGATGTTATGGAGGTTGTCAAGTGGACCAGGCTGCATCTTGCGCCAGTTCCAACAACAATCCTAGACTTGCTGAATCCCTCTGGCAGGTAGTTCATGCTGTGGTGAAGTTGGTGATCAATCAGTTTGGCATGTGTTTTACTAATATTATGAGGGCCAGGTTCCACACATGTGCTAATCCTAGTATTGGTGTTTCCAACATGGTCAAATTATGTCTTATTTCGTTATACATTTGTGTTCCAGCTAACTTACTCCTACGAGTTGTGCAGGAGGTTTTTTTTTCCTTTAACTTTGTTTTGGTATGCATATTGTTATATGTAGGATGTATATTTTCTAGTTTTATTTTATGACTTATTCATCTAATAAAGTATACGGAAATATAAAGATAGTATTAACAAAGCATCATTAACAAATATATAGCTATCAGTGACATAATAAAAAAATGAATGGCCATACATATAGTACCTCATCGTCAACACTTTCAAAGGACTCAGCATCAGTGTCATCCTCATGATCTGACAGTATGTAGTCATCATCATCTACCCTAATGTTCTTTCCCTTCTGATTAACACGATTCGGCTGAGTAGAACCCGTCAAAGAAGCTGTTATACGCTTCAATTGTAGAGCATTCATTTTCTTATTATTCTTCTTGATTGTCTTATATCTTTCCATTTCGTACTCTGTTCGCTTCTATTTCGCTAGAAAACCTGGTTTGATCCATTGTTTCTTCTCTTTGGCCATTTTGGTAACTAAAAAGCAGAAATTTATATAAAACATAAAATATGAAGCATAATTTTACTTAAAGAGACACAACAAAATATAGCATAACCATGTAATGCATCAAAAACATATGTCCGTAGAGAAATCTAAAAAAAACAAAAACTACATATCATAATCCATATCAGGTTTCATATCAGGATCCATATCATCATCAAGTACACCAAGTTCTTCATCTTCTTCGTCATCTCTATCATCTCTCTTTGTTTTATTTGGAATAACCTCAGCTTCAATATCATCCTTATGAAATCGAATAATATCTTCAATGTTGATTAGGACCACTAAGTTAATGTTTTCTTGTTGGAATGCATCATTAAATTCTGGTTGATCTGGTGGTTCTCCATCACTAACCTCTGGCACATCAAACACACCTCTATGTTGGATCTGTTGCACGACTTGCCAAGGTTGCCCTCATTTGGTGTCATTCAGGTAGAACACTAGTTTAGCTTGACTAGGCAAGATAAAAGTGTCAGATTGATACCATCGGCTCGTGACATCAATGCTTGTGCAATATGTGTCAGCTCATACTGTTCTACTTCTACCAGTGTTACCGGTGTTGTACCATTTACATTGAAACAAAAAAACTTTATTTTGACACATGTACTCAAATTTCCAAATATTGCACAAGTGACCATAGAATTCGTGCATCTCCCCCTTGTAGTCCCCTTCGATAAGCACACCACTGTTTTGACTTTTACGACGATTGTCTAATTCCTTCGTATGGAATCTTACACCATTGATTATACAACCCGAGTACTCTTTCACTAGAAAATTAGGACCATTCGCTAATGACCACAATTCTTCGGTTGCTTCTGGTGCCTCATCAACTCTCAATCTATTTATCTACATCCACATGCAATGTGCAACACTTGAATTATGTTAGTAATGTTTGTATTTTATACAAGCCTAATAGTCTTTGGGCAATTGTGAATATTAAAAATGACTTACATATTCTTTGAACCACTTCGGAAATTCCTTTTGTTGTATCTGAGTTATATCTTGTCCAGTGGGAATTTGTAACAAATTCTTATGTTCCCTACTCAAATAGTTTTGGTTAATGAGTGAAATACTACTATTATTAATGACTAATAACATGAAAAATGTTAAAATATATATAATTATAAGAAACACATACTGAAGATACTTCTCTATCTCAAGGCTATTGTATAATAAGAGCCAATGAGCAATATCACGAAGTTCCTGTGAATATTATCAAACCTTCACGACGGACTCCATAATATTCATTTCGTGCATCTCAATTATGCACGGTTTCAATACCTTCAAGATACATTGAGCAAAAAGTAATGCACTCCTTGACAATGTAAGCCTCCGCAATAGAACCTTCTGGTCAAGCTTGATTGGTGACGAGCTTTTTCAAAGCTTCGAGAAACCTTGAAGAGATAACCAATTAGGAGTATGGTTAGGCACACAACATAATCTATACCTTTCATTTGAAAGTACAATTTTAGAAATTACCTTTCAATGGGGCACATCCACCGATATTGCACATGTTTTCCGAGAATAGTCTCACGTGGCAAGTGAATGGCCAAATGAACCATCACATTAAAGAAGGCTGGAGGAAAGATCTTTTCAAACTTACATAGTATGAGTACTATACGTTCCTTTAATTTCTCCATTTCACTTGTTTCAGTGTCCTTAGGCATAGATCTTGGAAGAAGCTACCTGACTCAAAAAGTGTTGTACTGATCTCTTTATCTACGTAACCACGCATCCCAATAGGAAGAATTCGTTGTATAAGTACATGGCAGTCGTGGCTTTTCAATCCTGTTAATCTTCCATTTTTTGCATTCACTGATCTCGAAATGTTTGCCGCATACCCATCTAGATACTTGATTGATTTCAAGAATTCAAAGAAACCCTCTCTCTCTTTAGGGGTCAGTGAGAAGCTGGCTCGAGGCTTCACATATGATCCATCAGAATTTGTTGTCAGCCATAATTCTTTCCTTATATTCATATCTTCTAAATCCATCCGTGCCTTATCTGTATCCTTGTTCTTCCCATCAATTCCTAACATCGTTCCAAAAGCATTTTCACTAAAGTTCTTATCCACATGCATGACATCAATGTTATGTCGAAGCCTCCTTTTCTTCCAATATGGTAGCTCATACAAGATGCTTACCTTTGTCCAATTTGGGTTCTGGCGAGGTCTTTTCCTGTTGCTTGGATGTTTTCCATAAGTGACACCCGTCAAGCTGCCCAATTGTTCTTCAATCTTTTCTATCGGTATCACCAAAGATCTCTTCCGTTTTTCATGCTTGCCATTATATGCTCTACTCTTTCGCCTTTCTAGGTGGTCATCAGGCAAGTAGCATCAATGGTTACTGTACGCAGTCTTACTTCTTAAAGATTCCAAATATGGTTCATTATTGCAAGTGTAAAAAGAGTAATGACCCTTTATTCTTCATCCAAAAATGTCACCAAATGCGGGCCAATCATGTATCGTCCACAACAAAACTGCACCATGCAAAAAGTCTCACTAGTCAAGGCATCATAGGTTAATGTACCATTTTTCCATAATTCATTCAATTCTTTCACTAAAGGTCTCATGTAGACATCAATATCAATTCCTGGTTGTGATTCACCAAGAATAAGTAATGACAGCATGAAAAATGGGTCCTTCATAGCCAACCACGGTGGCAAGTTGTACGGAATGAGTACGACAGGCCACAAACTATATGAGTTATTCATATTTTTCAAAAGGTTGAAACCATCAGTAGCTAACCCTAGCCTCACATTCCGAGGCTCTAAGGCGAATTCAGGATGTTGTGTATCGAATTCCTTCCACTCATCACTATCTGCAGGATGCCTCAATACACTGACATCTTGACGTTTTTCCTTGAACCATTTCATATCCTCGGCTCTTTTCCTTGACATGTGCAACCTTTTCAATCTCGATGTTAACGGGAAGTATCAAAGAACCTTACAAGAGATCTTCTTACCTCTACCATGATTTGTCTTGCATCTAGAAGGTTTACAATATGGACATTTATCTAGTGTTGCATTCGCCTTCCAAAAGAGCACACAATCGTTTACACAAGCATCAATGAGCTCGTATGACAAACCCAATTCATGTAGTATTTTTTTAGCTTCATAAGTTGACTTTGGAACCAAATTATCCTTCGGTAAAAGTTTTGTTAAAAACTCTAGCATCATGTCAACTGACTTATTACTCCAATGGTTGGTTACCTTCATATTAAGTATCTCGATGACAAATTTTAACAAATTGTAAATTGTGTAACCTGGGTACACCTCACGTTTGGCATCATTCAATAATTTGCCAAAAGTGCGAACCTCCTCCTCCTGGGTTGTATTTGTTGATTCCCCTCTTATTTGATCTTCCACTAAGGCGTCAATACCTCCCAAAACCTCATTGCCCTCAACGAGTATATCATGATGATAAGTCTCATTTGATTCACGGGGTTCCCCATGCACGTGCTAGATAATGTAAGTTGGAATAATCCCATGTTGCAGCAAATGAATTTGAACAATTTGAAAATTTTGACGAACAACATTCACACTTTCGACAAGGGCACAAAATTTTACCATCTCGATCGATAACCGCCATTGCAAAATGAAGAAATGATATTACCCCATCATTATATGCCCAACTTATCCTTCCATCAACTGTGCTACCTAGTGCAATCCAACTCTTGCCCATGTCTGACTATGCCAAGTTAATTAAAGTTAGGTGAATAGGACAAATTTTATATAGAAAAATATATATATATATTAATTAAAAAAAAGTTCAAGTCCAATGATTATACTGAGTTATATAAATTACAACCACACATAAATCACGTGAGGAAATAGTCAAAGCAATTTAGCATAAATAGAAGAAATATTCAAAACCAAAACATAAACCACAACAAAATAATCATCAACAAGAAGACAAATAACATAATTCAGAGAAAATTTAACCAATAAAGCAGTGAGCTGAGAGTAAAAGGCAGATAAGAAAACCCACAATATGCCACATTGAGTTTCTAAAGCAGTCAATTTAAGTACTCAAAAATCCAAATGCAAAATCTTATGATTGAACTACACGTATTTGGAAAAATATATATATGCCCCGAATACCAAAGTTGACACATCTATCAACTAAATTGGGATTTTGAAAAAATAATACATTGGGAAACAATAACTATTCTGGCTCACATTGCACTCGATAAACAAAATGTGATTAAATTTTGTAGAGGAACTTAATAATGTACTTAAGGAGCTATGCATATAAGAAATGAATGATGCCAATAGAATTGGTAGCCACATGTGACAATTCCAATAAATGCCCCAAGACTATAATTTAGTACTTATGGCCTGTTACTGCAGTTCGTACTCTGTTTGATTTTCTCTTTACTCAACTATATACGAAATCTAGAGAAGTTAAAGCAAGATATGCTAATTTAAGGGTGTAATATTCCAATTTTCATTAAATAGATAGTTGTGGGAGAAAAAATAATTAATTAATATGTAATATATAATACTAGCATATGCCCGTGCCTAAAGTCACAGTATAAATAATGTTAGGATCAAAACCAAACGACACTAACTAATAGGGAAAAACAAAAAAATAAAAAACAAAATCTAAATCAACAACCAACATAAACACTCAATGGTGCGTTTTTGTTACAATAAATCAAAAAACCAACTCCAATTTGACAACAAATTGAACTCATCTTGGTAACCAATGGTGTTCTACACAAAAGAAAAGAAGCAGAGAATAACACTCAATGGAGTGGAAAAGGTTGTACACAATTAAACTCTTAATTAGTAGTAGTGATATGAAGCATTAATTAAGTCACTATATCAAGATACAAAGCAATAACAAATTGTATTAGTATTAGGAGTATCAATTGATAAAATCAAACGACACTAACTCAATTCCAAAGCCCTTGATTCTGAAGCTTATTGTACCAAATTGAACTCATATTTAAAATCTGAATCAAAGAATCCAATCCTCTATTTCACAACAATCAAAATACCCACCAAATAGCTGAAAAAGCTTTGGGGCAAGCATGTCTAAGAACTATATATGGGCCTACAAATCACACAGCGACTTGAAATCAATCACATAGTGACCTGAAATCAATCTCCCAATGGTGTTCTACGCAATTTGCAATGATCACGCCCTAGCTTCTTCCTAATTATGTAAGCACACATACATACATATGCACATATATGTGTGTATCTCTGTGTAGACCGCCCGAACTCTCTCCGCGCGAGGCTGTGAATTGGGTCCTGCTACTACAGTTCGGACTCCTGTCACGGTTCTGAATCTAATCTTACAAAGTGCAATGTAAGACTGATAAATCACCAAAGAGTCCAAATCCGGCAAATCGTTTTGGAAAATCGATTTTAATCAAAAAAAGCGCCAAACATGGACAGCTTTGCCAGATTTCAGAGTCACCACCTAAATATTTTATTTTGGAAAATTTAGGAAGCCCTAACTCGTGGCTAAGGCCACGTGTCCGTCATCACCAAAGTTGCCTCGGCTCGGGAACTTGGGTACGAGAGGGGAAGGTTCTGAAATGAGCACCCCCATTCGCCCAATCAAAGTGTAATGACCCCAAACCGTGGAGAAGAAATCATTTGTATTTAACTATGAGCTGAGGTGTTTTAATTTAATAATATCCTTTGGAATTAAAGCATTATCTGTTGAGCCACGGCTTTAAAATTGAAATTACGGATCTTTATGGGTTCAGAAATCACAATTGAGGACTTAGATGTGTTAATGGAAATTTTTAGAACTATTTGGGAAACTTAATTGGAAATCTAATTTGTCTGGCTCGTTAATGTACATTTGGGTGGTTAACTTGGTACTGCAAATTAAAGGCCTTAGAGACTTCAGAATTCAGAACAGGGGACATATTTATGATCATCATAATTTTTAGAATCATCTGTAAAATTTAATTGAAATTTAATTTTGTGCGATTCGTAAAGGCGTGTTTGGCCCTCCGTATTTGTGATAAAGTTTATATAGTTAATCATATGGGTGCATATGAGTTATAAGAGGAGGACTTATCTTTTGGGAGCTCAAAATATCTAAAAAGAGAGGGGAAGACCCGTGAGAAAGAGAGCCAAGAGAGAGTGAGAGAGAGGGTTCACCATTGTTGAGAGTTTGAGGGTGGCTTGAAGAAATTGGAGAGAAGAAGGAGAGCAACCATGGAAGCTTCGAGAAATTAAAGAGAACCATGAGGAAATCAAAGAGTGAACTAAGGTAAGATCAATTATCTTGAATCCTTGTGTTTAAGACATTAATTTCATGAAATCATGATAATAAAGGAAGCTTTGAACCCATGAACCTTGATATTCTAAGAATTCTTTGATTGAAGAATTAAAATCATTAAATTTGTTTATTTTGAGATTATGGTGTTTGATGAAGAATAATAATGTGAAATTGGTAATGTATTAAAGGGTTTTGGGCTTTGATTTACATGTAATTAAGGTTTGATTTTGAAAATGAGAAGTCCCAAATTTTCAGCCATTTTCGGACTGCAAACTATCCAGGCCGCACGTGCGGCACTGTTCCCCCGCATGTGCGGAGACAGCTCTGTCCAACCAACTTTGAACAAGCATATCTTTTGTATTCGGACTCCGTTTTGAGTGATTCTTGAGCCAAAAATCAATCCCCGGAAGTCTAGTTTCCAATGGTGCTGGTCTCACTCCAAAATTCTAAATACAGAAATAGTTATGCCTAAATTAGGGATGACTGTTCACGTTATGTCAATTAGTTTTGTACCATTTCTTCACCTAAACCATTTCCCATCGATTTCTCCCATTTTCTAAGACGTGGATTACAACTTATTAAAGAATAATGAGCTTGGTACCACCATGACTAATTGATTGAACGATCGAAGAGAATAAGTAAAAGATCGAGTATAACCTCATATTTTGTGTTGTGCACTGTAATTGTAAATCGAGACGAGGACATTGTACCCTTACCACCGGGAACCGATCACTGTGAGTAGTAGTACTGCAATCGTACGTTTACTTATCGTTAATAATTCTTATTGTTAATGCACTGTTCTTTGTAAGCATTTATGTTGTTTAGGGATCGGTGAGAACATTGAAAGATTATGTGCACTTCGATATGACTCTGAAACTACTCTGCATTCTGGTTATGGTTAATGGTTATCCTTAATGTGTAATAACCTGTAAATTACCTATAACTCCGCACAAGAATTATTAATATTATGCAACTGGTTGGCAAGAAGGGATTATGAATATAAACCCCGCTTAATGGAAACATGATATTTTGAACGTCCTATCCTGGACTCCTACAGCCTTATTTAGTTCAATACATGTTTTATGACAGAGACATCTGCCTAAAATGGATTAACGAAATGAAAATCGAACAGAACCATGGGTTGCCTTATACGTCAAAGAATTGAATATCAATAACATTGTTATATGACTCACGTTATGGTGTGAATTGTTCTATCCCCATGAATAGTACTGTAACGACACATGTGTTTCTGTAAATAATTATTATTAATGCTTTGTTATACGTAAGATGACTATGGCTACATGTAATGAATCATAAAGGGAAATTTATGTGCACCATTGTGAACGGTATTTGTATGAACCTGCATTATGCTGTTCTACTTATTCACTTCGTTTTTGCTATGACATAATATGAATTGTTCAGTCTTCAAGAACTATTGATTCCTAGTATGCAACAAAGTGTTGTACGAAACTAAGTACTGCAATGCGAGCCACCTCTAGAATCTGTACGAGCCACCTCTTGAGTCCATACATACAAGAATTGAGCTTAAAGCCAATTTGGTCCCTTTATGGGTCACTTGGTTATGTGAAGTTATGAAAGATACAATTTGTGAAGTTATGAAAGATACAATTTGTGAAATTATGAAAGATGTAATTTGTGAAGATATGAAAGGTATAACTTGTGAATTTATGAGGCGGAGGGCCACTTTTGTGAATTTATGAACTTATGAGGCCGAGGGCCAACTTGTGAATTCTGAAATTATAAGGCCGAGGGCCAACTTGTGAAGTATGAATCTGTAACTTGTGAAACTATGAATCTCAAAGGCCAAGGGCCAATTTGTGAAGTTATGCATCTAAGTTAAGCCAAGGGCTAATTTGTGAATGTGTGAACCCATCAGGTCAAGGGCCAATCTGTGAAGTTATGAACCGACAAGACTGTTCTGAAATGTGTACAGAATCAGACTAACCACAGGATTTTTGCATTTACTTATGTAATTAGAGAAATGTGTGCATTGTAAGTAAATTAAGTTAATCTTTAAATTGTTTATGTACTACTGTTCACTGAGCTTGACTCACTTTGTGTTATGTCTGTTTCTGTAGGCACTCCACCTGGAGGTCAGTTTTAACCCATGGCATCCATGCCTCTTCTGTCAACCTCAGAGTGTCCAGGCACTTAAGTGAAGGCAGCTCTTTTTGCTATGCTTTTGATTTTACACTCTGATTGTCTGCTTAAGGTTGATGTATATATAATTCCTTTGCCTGTCCATGTTGTTTTACGCTCAATTCTAAGGGCTGGGTCTATATATATATATATATATGTACATAGCTAACTCTCTAATGCACGTCACTATATGTTTATTTGCCTTATGTTCTGTCTGTGATCCTGGCATGATAGTGGTCGCTCAATGGATGCAGTTCTTTTATTTATGTTAATTTATATTGGTAACTGATTCCGTTTAGGCCCCATATGATATGTATACCAGGTTATGCATCCGTTTCTGTGTAGGTCATGCCCAAACTTTTAAGGGCAAGTTTGGGGCGTGACAAGTGGTATCAGAGCACGAGTTGCTATCTCACACACGAGTCCATTGAGCCTTAGGGTGTCTAGAAAAGACTTAGGCATCATGCATGACATTTTGAATGAAAATGAAAAAATTGATAGCAACGTTAAATGTGCTCTGTTAACGCTAACGATTATACCCATGTCCATTATATATTCTTTGTGTATATTGTGAATGATTGTTATGCAGAACATGATAAGACATGCAGATGCGATTAAATCAACAAAATTACACTGCAGAAGCGTGGTAAGGGTTCGAGCTGATCGGTAAGACAATCCATTTGTCAATGATTAAATAAGATGTAAGTTATCTGTTGTTATTTGTGGATTGGAAGTTACTTACCATCTGTTTAGATGAAGTGATTAAACTCTAAGTATAGAATATTTCTAAGACTAAAGAAAATGATATAGTCCTCTTTGCCACAACAATGTTTAGATCTATGATTTTGAGCAATTACTACACATGAGTATTTTGATAAGATGTGTTTGTGTGCTAACTGAAATTGTGCTGAGTACGATTGGCTGTAAGAAGAAGTTAGGCATATGATGACCCCTGTTAGAATTGTGTAATTTGTTTATGGAAACCTACGATTTGAAATTTGTAATATGAAATTTGAAGTTGAAATCTGAAAGCTTACTCTGTTATCCGTAATCTGTTTTGTTATGTGTAAATTGTAATCCGTAATCAGGATTTCTTATAAAGAATGGTTGAACGACATGAAGGACCTTACCCACATTACGTGTCTGTTTACACGAGACTTGTAAAAAGATAGACAGTTATGGACTACTTCGAGATCAAACTAAATGATTGATAAACAGATAAGTTACTGTAAGAATTAAAAATTCTGTTTCTGTATACTAATGACTTAAGATTGAGAAATCATTTCTGTGATGTACTTCTGCGTAAATGTGCAAATGTTAGATATTGCAATTGTTCTGCACGACACTGTGAACTTTAGAAAAAAAAAAAAAGAGAAGAAGAAGAAGAAGAGTGGGCGTGGGCATATTCTATATTGATGGTGAGTTAACGACATGTACTGGACATTTACCTCCTCTGGTGTGCTTATATAGATTTGTATAATATGTGCGACGTGATTCCGAATTGATTTATTATTTTATTAAACTGATCTGGCTAAGTGTTCTAACTCTGATATTAAGTGGTCAAATTATTTCGTCGCTAAATTGTTGAATTTCAAGGCAATATGGAATCTAGATGGATGTGAATACTGTAAACTTAAGGAAATCTATGACCTTACGGTTATGACTGATTAATCTAGCATGATTTTGAATTTGATTTTTGGCTTTGTTTTGAGTAGCTCCCTTTGCTCAAAATAATGGTTGTTATAGTTGTATTTATTGTTCGATTTGAATTTGTGACGGTATGACCAAGTGTCTACAATGGTATGTTTGCATGAATTTACAACACTATAGGTTATTTGCTTTGGTATAGTCATAACTATTTGATTTCTCCTTGTGTTACTGTATTTAGAAGTAATACTGTGAAGAATTAACGATATTGATTGGGATTCTTCTTCCCATCGTTCTGATCTTGTTACGAATTAGTATATATGGTTTTGAATCCATATAACGAAATGATTTTGTTGTGTTTTCGGAAATGGAGAATACGAAGAACAATTGTGAAGCTAGAGACTACATGCCTACGCGACTTATTCATGTCTGTTGAAATGATGTACAGCTTGGGTTACCAGCTTATCACTAAGTGACTTCTATTATAGGAATTACCAAGTGCTGAGATTTGTATATGAACTATTAATGCCTGTTGACCATAAAGGTTTGAGCCGTATTTGATTTTACTAATAATTTACCCTGAACATGTAATTCCTTGATATGGGATTTGAGCTGTTCTTTGGAGCCTGTTAGAAATTTGATTTGAACTGATAATTTATAACAGATAAGACAGAAGTCACGAAGTCGTTGATTTAGAACATATGTGTTATTCTAGATTTAATTGTTGTAAGAAGCATATGCCTTTGAAACGTGAGTATGTAGTAAATGTCTCCTTAACCTTTGAGGAATTATGATAATTGGGGTTGTTTGTGAACTTAGAGAGTTTTGAATTATGTTTGATAGCTTATGAGAGTCACATGTAATCGAATACTTGAAGTGAATCCGTTTTTGAATACCCTTAAGTTGTTATAGTATTTGGAAGGTATAACCTTCAGAGCAAAGACGAATTACTTGTGATTTTGGGAGCAACCTCTATTGGAATTGACTGTCTAAGATTGGAAATGGCTAAATGATTGAGGAATGTTATATGAACAAGACGGAACTAGACTTGTGACAAGGTGCATCAAGTTTGGAGGACCAAACTTCTTAAGGTGGGGAGAATGTAATCACCCCAAAACGTGGAGAAGAAATCAATTGTATTTAACTATGAGCTGAGGTGTTTTAATTTAATTATATCCTTTGGAAATGAAGCATTATCTGTTGAGCCACGGCTTTAAAATTGAAATTACCGACCTTTATGGGTTCAGAAATCACAATTGAGGACTTAGATGTGTTAATGGAAATTTTTAGAACTATTTGGGAAAATTAATTGAAATTTAATTTTGTGCGATTCGTAAGGGCGTGTTTGGCCCTCCGTATTTGTGATAAAGTTTATATAGTTAATCATATAGGTGTATATGAGTTATAAGAGGAGGACTTATCTTTTGGGAGCTCAAAATCTAAAAAGAGAGGGGAAGACTTGTGAGAAAGAGAGCCAAGAGAGAGTGAGAGAGAGGGTTCACCATTGTTGAGAGTTTAAGGGTGGCTTGAAGAAATTGGAGAGAAGAAGGAGAGCAACCATGGAAGTTTAGAGAAATTAAAGAGAACCGTGAGGAAATCAAAGAGTGAACTAAGGTAAGATCAATTATCTTGAATTCTTGTGTTTAAGACATTAATTTCATGAAATCATGATAATAAAGGAAGCTTTGAACCCATGAACCTTGATATTCGAAGAATTCCTTGATTGAAGAATTAAAATCATTAAATTTGTTTATTTTGAGATTATGGTGTTTGATGAAGAATAATAATGTGAAATTGGTCATGTATTAAAGGGTTTTGGGCTTTGATTTACATGTAATTAAGGTTTGATTTTGAAAATGAGAAGTCCCAAATTTTCAGCCATTTTCGGACTGCAAACTGTCCAGGCCGCACGTGCGGAGACAACTCTGTCCAACCAACTTTGAACAAGCATATCTTTTGTATCCAGACTCCGTTTTGAGTGATTCTTGAGCCAAAAATCAAGCCCCGAAAGTCTAGTTTCCAATGGTGCTGATCTCACTCCCAAATTCTAAATACAGAAATAGTTATGTCCAAATTAGTGATGACTGTTCACGTTATGTCAATTAGTTTTGTACCATTTCTTCACCTAAACCATTTCCCATCGATTTCTCCCATTTTCTAAGACGTGGATTACAACTTATTAAAGAATAATGAGCTTGGTACCACCATGACTAATTGATTAAACGATTGAAGAGAATAAGTAGAAGATCAAGTATAACCTCATATTATGTGTTGTGCACTGTAATTGTAGATCGAGACGAGGACATTGTACCCTTACCACCGGGAACCAATCACTGTGAGTAGTAGTACTGCAATTGTACGTTTACTTACTGTTAATAATTCTTATTGTTAACGCATTGTTCTTTGTAAGCATTTATGTTGTTTAGGGATCGGTGAGAACATGGAAAGATTATGTGCACTTCGGTATGACTCTAAAACTACTCTACATTCTGGTTATGGTTAATGGTTATCCTTATTGTGTAATAACCTGTAAATTACCTATAACTCCGCACAAGAATTATTAATATTATGCAACTGGTTGGCAAGAAGGGATTATGAATATAAACCCCGCTTAATGGGAACATGATATTTTGAACGTCCTATCCTGGACTCCTACAGCCTTATTTAGTTCGATACATGTTTTATGACAGAGACATCTGCCTAAAATGGATTAACGAAATGAAAATCGAACAGAACCATGGGTTGCCTTATACGTCAAAGAATTGAATATCAATAACATTGTTATATGACTCACGTTATGGTGTGAATTGTTCTATCCCCATGAATAGTACTGTAACGACACATGTGTTTCTGTAAATAATTATTATTAATGCTTTGTTATACGTAAGATGACTATGGCTACATGTAATGAATCATAAAGGGAAATTTATGTGCACCATTGTGAACGGTATTTGTATGAACCTGGCATTATTCTGTTCTGTTTATTCACTTCATTTATGCTATGACATAATGTGAATTGTTCAGTCTTCAAGAACTATTGATTCCTAGTATGGAACAAAGTGCTGTACAAAACTAAGTGCTGCAATGCGAGCCACCTCTAGAATCCGTACGAGCCATCTCTAGAATCCGTACGAGCCACCTCTTGAGTTCATACATACAAGAACTGGGCTTAAAGCCAATTTGGTCCCTTTATGGGTCACCTGGTTATGTGAAGTTATGAAAGATACAATTTGTGAAGTTATGAAAGATACAATTTGTGAAATTATGAAAGATGTAATTTGTGAAGTTATGAAAGGTATAACTTGTGAATTTATGAGGCCGAGGGCCACTTTTTGAATTTGTGAACTTATGAGACCGAGGGCCAACTTGTGAATTCTGAAATTATGAGGCCGAGGGCCAACTTGTGAAGTATGAATCTGTAACTTGTGAAACTATAAATCTCAAAGGCCGAGGGCCAATTTGTGAAGTTATGCATCTAAGTTAAGCCAAGGGCTAATTTGTGAATGTGTGAACCCATCAAGCCAAGGGCCAATCTATGAAGTTATGAACCGACACGACTGTTCTGAAATGTGTACAGAATCAGACTAACCACAGGATTTTTGCATTTACTTATGTAATTAGAGAAATGTGTACATTGTAAGTAAATTAAGTTAATCTTTAAATTGTTTATGTACTACTATTCACTGAGTTTGACTCACTTTGTGTTAAGTCTGTTTCTGTAGGCACTCCACCTGGAGATCAGTTTTAACCCATGACATCCGTGCCACTTCTGTCAACCTCAGAGTGTCCAGGCACTTAAGTGAAGGCAGCTCTTTTTGCTAAGCTTTTGATTTTACACTCTGATTGTCTGCTTAAGGTTGATGTATATAGAATTCCTTTACCTGTCCATGTTGTTTTACGCCCAATTCTAAGGGCTGGGTCTGTATATATATATGTACATAGCTAACTCTCTGATGCACGTCACTGTATGTTTATTTGCCTTATGTTTTGTCTGTGATCCTGGCATGATAGTGGTCGCTCAATGGATGCAGTTCTTTTATTTATGTTAATTTATATTGGTAAATGCTTCTGTTCAGACCCCATATGATATGTATACCAGGTTATGCGTCCGTTTCTGTGTAGGTCATGCCCAAACTTTTAGGGGCAAGTTTGGGGCGTGACACAAAGGATCGGCCTCTGCTAAACATGATATGCTGTTTTATAAACACATGTGTTATTGTTCCAGTTATTTAGCTAGCTTACTATATGATGCGCACAGCATACAAGTATAGACTCAATCACGAGAATTGGAACAAAACAATTCATATTTGTTTTCAAAAATGGTTTGAAAGTGCTACTCGCAAGTAAGCTAAAGTGCGAATTTGCCACCAAACAAGATGGGCTTAAAAAACATAATGATTTTGCCACTCTCAAGTGGGCTTAAAAACTCACATTTGATGAATTATTCCAATTCAAGCAATAAAGTCTTCACCCACAAGCATTCAAACAGTTAATCACTTAAGCAAATAGCCTCTTGGCAAGCATGCTGTCATGGCAACACTCACACTCATGCAAGGATGCTAAAGCATAAACACTTACAGTGTACTCCGAGCGAAAACAGAAAACTAGTTAGAAATCATGCATGATCCTAACTATGTTAAGATGCCTAATGCAACACATGCCAAATTGTAACTAAGTAGGCTCAGCTGTCTAAGATGGCATATGAATGCAACAACTGATACATGTACTCAAATAGGTATTGAAATACAATGCAGTTTGAATGATGCGCCGAGCCCGGTGCATGCAATACGAATGAATGATGCACTCATGCAAAGCATAAGTATGCTAATTGAAACATGCCATAATCTAACCATCGAAAGCTGATAAGTAAAAAGGAGAAAGAAATGGGGTTGGAAGACATGCACACACACGCACGAACCCTTATTACAACATTTGCCCTCTCGACGGAGGGTCCGAATGAAATGAAAGCTAACTAGCTATGCTAATTAAGCTAACTATTACAAATCACAACTAATTAACTAACTAGTTAACTAATTACAAACACAAATGAATAGTTAAGCGCATTAACTATTTAAGTACAAAACCAACGAGTTAACTAGCTAAGTCAAGCAGTTAAAAGGGCTCGAGGACGAAGGATGGATGCATGCTCGGTCGGCTTCCTCCCGAAATCCCGTCGTCTTGCCACAGGTTGCCTCTGTTTGCATTCGCTTTGATTCCTGAACACTGAACCAATTCCCAGACTGCTTCTACTCCAGAACCAAAATCACTTTGAACCATCTTCAAGCTGGTGGACTGTCGGCCACCAGGGGAGCCTGTAGGCCACTTGTTGGCCACTTAAGGAGCCTATAGGCCACTTCCTCTGGCAAGTCGGCCAGTTGCTTCTGCACACTCCAATTTTGCTGCAAACAGAGTACAAAAGGGGCAAGGCAAGGCATTTGCAGGGTATGTGTGTACAACCACCCTCCTTATCATTTCTCAAACTCAAAGGAGTACAATACTCGACCCTCGAGCCACCAACCGAGCATCGTAATGCACGATGGCCGAGAAGCTGAGTTTGTACAAGTTAATGAATGCATAAGTAACATACAAGACTCAAGAGGCCTCCACCCTATCATGCATAATCAAGGGGGATGTCGACTAAGAAATAAGGCACGTTTCATCACTTCAAGTATGAAACGTCCCTCATTTCCCGTGTTTGGATTAACGTCCAATCCAAACACATGGAATGCATCACAAACATGTTATCTTGACATGTTTTACTTGGTCCAATTTTGTTTACACATTTTAAGCTTACCAATTAATCCTGTAATTGATTTGTCCAAATGTGATTGTCCTCTAATGGGAAAGATGGTCTAAACCACAAGTACCTTAAGCATGAAAGAAGCCTCATGCTTTTGGTTAGTAGAAGCCCTCAAGAGAAGGCTAAAACCATTAGGCATGAGAACCTCAATTCCATGCTCAAGCCAACAAGGGGCTCAAGACCTCTTTCAAAACAAATGAAGGAGTAAACAATGGAGTGCAATGGCATGTATTTCAGCACCGAAATGAGATGCTAAAGACTTTGAAATCATGCAAACAAACCATGGGATGCATGCTAAGGGCCAAGAGCATTAAAGGTAGCAAAGAGCAATACACAAGAGGCATGCAATATCAAGCTTAAATAACCAAACCAGCCCAAAACAGAGCTACAACATGGCAAATTAGTAGCAAAAACATGCTCAAACTAAGGCTCAAAAGAGTAGAAAATCATGCTCCTTTGGTAGCTCACAAATAAGGCACAAAGGCACAACTCTCAAAAGCTCTCAAGGAGTGAAAGAAGTGAGAACATGACACATGTATATGCTCTGAAATTACACGCTAAATGATGCCAAAACATGCAACGATCACAAATATAGCATGCTAAGGTGCTCAAAACTCAAGACTAACTAAGGCACTTGCATCATAGCCATACAAAGCAATGCTCAAATGACCAAGATCACTCAAAATAGTCCTAAAGCATTTCAAAACAATACCAAAATATGCATGGAGTATAGCTAACACATGCTAGAATGAAAGGTCAAAACACCAAGTACTTCTAGCCTAATGGGTGAGATTGCACTACAAGTACCAAAACCAAGCAAGAAGTGACTACACCAACCAAAATTAAAGTTGTAACATGGAAAAATAAGACCAAAAACATGCTGAGATGGTAGCCCAAAAGCTTAGGCAAGCATGCATACAAATTAGCCCATGATCAAGACATAAGGCACAACACTCCAAAAGCATTGAAAGAGTGAAACATGTGAGAGTATGACTACACTATGTACACTAAAATCATATGAGAAATGAGGCCCAAGCATGCAAACAACTCAAGTAAAGCATGCTAGAGACTTTGAAACTCAAAGCTAGTGAGCAAGATTGCACTATGGCTATACAAAGCAAGTCCCAAATGATCAAGACCACTCAAAATAGAGTTCAAGCATGCTAAAATATGAGCAAAAACATGCTGGAGTGTAGCCAAAATAAGCTAGAATAATAGGCCAAAAAAGCAAGCATATTAAGCTAGTAAGCAAAATTTACACTACAAGTGTAAGAAGCATGCAAGAAGTGGCCAAGCCAGCCACAAACAGAGCTAAAACATGTTAAAAAATTCACAAAAACATGCTTAGATCAAGTCAAGGTATGGTAGAAAAACATGCTCAAGTATGAGGCCATCAACACAAGCAACCAAGACACAATGAGAGGGGATGACCCCCTCCTATTTGGGGCCTCAAAAGTAAATTTCCACCATTGAAATTCCTCTAGAATTCAGTGGTTAAAAGGCCAAGAGAAGGTGATCTCAAAGGCCTTAAGAGATGGCACAAAGCAAAGAAAAACATGCCACCAAAGGGAGTAGACCACCCCTAACTCAAACAAGGCCTCAAACAACCAACTTAAACACTTAAAAACAAAGCTTTTTGTAGTTGAAAGTTAAGCCTAAAACAGCATGCAAAGGTGGCTAAACCAATGTACAAAAACAAGCTTAAAAGAGAGACTCACCCTTGAAGCACAACTTCGAAAATAGCAACTTCTGAGGCAAAACCAGCTTTTTAAGTTCCAAAAACACCTCAAGAAATTTCAAATCCAATTTCAAGATGTTTGGCTAAGAGGTTGTAGGCAAAATATGACAAAAACACTCACTTTCAATCACTATAAGGCACAATATAAAGAGAGAGGGAGAGAATTCTGGAGAGAGTCAAAATTTGTCTCTAAATTTTCTGAACCCTTCTCAAGGGGGAGGAAGCTCTCCTTATATAGAATTCCAAGCCTCAAGCTTGTTTGATAAGCTAGAAGCTTGTTACAATCCCTTCATACACGTGTATGGAGGATGTCTTATGTGCCCAACAGCTAGCACAGCTGGCAATAAAAATATCTGCAAAAGCAAGAAAATGGTCGTCGACCGCCTCAAGTGGCCAACCGGCCACTTCCACTGGCCTACCGGCCACCTAAAGTGGCTTACAGGAGGCAAAAGTGGCCTACAGCCACCAAAAGTGGCCGACAGGCCCTCCCCTCTCTCTACGCAAGGAGTAACAAGGTATGGCACAAAAACAAACCAAAAGGAAGGGATCCAAGAGACCCCAAGACAAGGCACTCAGTCGAAAGCTCTCGAAACTAGCCTACCGACCACCACAAGTGGCCTACAAGAGAGAAAAGTAGCCTACAGCTACAAAAAGTGGCCTCCAGGCCTCTCTCTCCCTATAGGCAAAGGCACCAAGGCATGGTCCAAAAACCAGGCCAAAAAGAAGGGAGTTAGGAGACCCCGAGACAAGGCACTCAACCGAAAGCTCCGGAAACTCATAACGAGCACAAACATGCGCAATCACCGAGTGCACAAACGATAACATCAAAGTCTTGAGGTCGGTCAAAAATGGGTTGTTTACACTCTGGAATGTAAATCTGGTCATGTATTTTAGACCAAGTGTGTGTGCTATTTTGACAATCGAGAAGCAACAACTCAGATCAGAACAGTGTTCAATCATTGTGGTAGGTCTCTCATAGGCAGACTATCAAACATGTTGTGGCCATGGTAGTATAAGCCAACATATTAGCACTTTTTTTTCACCCCTATTGCCATCTGCTTTTCATTTCTAATTAAGGATCGCAATGATGGGGGGCCTGTGTTAGGTAAAACATATGCATATGCATATATATATATAGAGAGAGAGAGTGTGGACCAGAGACAGAGAGAGCGAATTTAAATGGCTAAACACCAACAAACCACTATTCAACAAAGCATACTCAATGTAAAATTCCTCTATTTTAGGGTTTGAATTGCAGGGATCTAAAGGAAATTCAACCTAAAAGCTGTGGCGGACAAAGATGTAGCAGTGCATTGGCAGTGGAAAGACATGAATAACATAATGGTTAGACATGGAACAAACATGCATTATGGTCCAAGAATTTTTTGTTTTTCGTTTTTTTTTCTTTTCAAAGAGTAGGGAGTGAATACACCAATTTATAGAAAATTCAGAAAATTTATAGAAAAAGAGCATTGAACAAAGAAAAATCATGAGATTAAACAAAGAAAATTTATAGAAACAGAGCATTGAACAAAGAAAATTCAACTAAGAAGTCAGCGAACCCTATACCAGCACTTCAAATAGCAAAATCATGAGATTGAACAAAGAAAATCATCAATTACTCAAAGGGAGAAAGGGACTTAATAACAAAAGAGAGGGACTTAATAGCAGTTTATATAACCAAAAATTTAATAAATGCCACTACAATCAGATTTTTGCTAAAATTCCAAACCAATATCAAGGACTCACTTCAGACAGAATTCAAACAACAAATTCAAACAATTCAAACAACTCAACACAGCGATAAAGAGCAGAGAAAGGGAGCGAGTTCAAAATCTTACCTTGAGAGTGCAAGTTTGAAGGGAGCCGAAGGAGAGCAACGCTGTTTGAATTGCAGCAAGGGAAATTCTCATGTATTCCAGTCAGTAAATTTTCTATCAGCAAGAAAGAATAGAATTCTTCATTTAGCTATCTAAAAAATTAATGAAATTTTGATTTCAAACATAATTCTTCATTTAGTCAATTGGTCTACCTTCTCATCATAATGTGTAAATCAAAGAGCTAGGAAACAAAATTAATGTAACAGAGGCAGAAAGGGGAGGGAAAAGACAACTTCAAAATATAAATTTCATGGGAGGGGATGCTCTCAAAGCCTAAAAATAGTATGTATAGAACCCACAAAGAACTGAAGAAAAAAATACAGAACAGTAACACACCAGACCATAACATTAAAAGTTGAAACAACAAAAGCTGAGAAAGGAAAAAGGAGAGGAGTGAAACAACAAAATCTGAGATAAATAACTTACCGGAGTGAGCTCTGATGGGATAAAGAAGAAAACAACAAAAGCTGAGCGAGAATGGAAACTAAATGACCCATAAATTAATAACAGTATGGAAAATGACCCATATGGTGTTTTTCCTCCCCTATGCACATCTTACTGTCTCATCAAAATGATGGAGGAGGCATTCACCATTGTTTATTTTTTGTTCTTTTCATTGTCCTAATTGACAGTGGCATCTGTATATTATATTTTTTTGGGCTTAATTATTTGCATTTGTTTTCTGTGGGCAAAGGGAATGAATTATCTTCATAACCGCAATCCTTCTAAGATCAAGTATATTTTATTCAAAATCTAGAGACTGTTTTGTATTATTTTAAAATATTTATTTTCTAGATAGAGAAAATGGAAATGGCTCAGTGAACTCGTTTGGCCAAATGTTTTGTCCTCTATTATTTGGCTATCTAAATGCTATTCACAATAAATAAAGGAATAAACTATTTATTGAGTCCCTTCGAACACAATAAATTTGATGCTCATATAATTTTACCAAAATTCCAAACCAATAACAAGGACTCACAAAGCATAGAAAAAATATACAGTGAATGTGAGAATAAGGATTGCTTAATCATAGAAGATAGCTTCCAAGCTTCCAAGCATTCAAATTGATTTTATCATATATATTATACATATATATAATATACACCAAGTCTTGCCCTTTTGGTTCAATCAAGTCTCCGATTTAATAATCAACCGACAACATCGATAAAGAGCAAAGATAAACAACCAATTCATACACTCAATGATGATCTTCACAACCATATAGACAAACCAGTCAAATCTTTTCTTTTCGTTTTTATACATTTTTTAATCAAAAATCAACTTTTTAAAACAATCGTTAATATGATTAACATTCACAATTCATTTAATTTTCGAATAAATTTTTCAAGCTTTGTAACGTTGCTATAAATGAGAATTAGTATATAGAATTAGATACTAACATGGGGTCATTTTAGGGAAACTTAGAGCTGACTCTCTTATATGTTTCATATGGGATTTTAGGAATCAAAGATTGTAAACTAATCAACTCAACATTTATATGCTAAGAAAGTAAAGCATGCAATGGTCCTTGAGAACAAAACAGAAATGAAAAATGAGAATAAATACTAGTGTAATGGAAGACTAAACCATAGACTTAGGCTAGAGAATCCTTTTTACAACTACCTTAGCATTATTACTTCTATTCTTAAACAAAAACAACCCCAGAGAATAAGAATTTCCACATGCACATTCTTTAGAGTTGAGCTTAATGAGTAAATGGAGTAGCTAATGACACAACAAACCAACTTAACATACCGTAAGGACTTACTAATCAGGTCCTCTACGGTAGATAATTAATAAATACTTATGGTAGTGATTTTAGCTACATAAGTACTAAACCCACCAAATAATTTTCTAAGTAGGTAATAAGACTCTCAATGGTGTAGCTAGAAAAGTCCATGTAAGGCTAAGTAGCTAGAAACCCTTAACCAAACACAATACCATACCATAGGATGATAGGAGAGTTACATTCTAGAGATGACAGATGCAAACCCTAAATAGGCTGTGACTTGTTACACTAACTAACAGTGCTCTAAAAATTCTAATATTTCCTCATCCCCCTTCTCCTCCAGTGATGTCTCTAGAAAAAGGGTTATTATCATCCCATGGAAGAGGATAAGGATATGGGAAAGAAGGGTTTTGATAGAAATAAGCTCCTTCTACTTCATTAGCACCCATTCTTCTAGTGAACTCAATTGGCCTCACCGCCCGTGGAGGTGGGTGGGCAACAGCAGACAATGCTGTCTGAATCTTATATGCTTGGACTTACGACTCTTGCAGGTCTCCTTAGGCTGTGGGTGCTTGTTGGCTAGAGTTGCTCCTTATTTCTTGTAATGAGCTTCTTTGCAGGTCCTACTGGTACCTCTTCAGGGATGCCAAAGTAGCAGCCAAAAGCAACACCACAGCAGCCAAATAGCAGGCCAAACCAACCATAGCAGCAGCCAACCTACCCCACCAAAGATAGGACATCCAAAAATAAGTAGAAGGACCAACTGAAGACCTATTTTCCTACATCCAGCAGTTAGCATATCCAGGAAATCAAGGCAATGGGCAGCAGCAAACAAGCAACTTGAACTAGCAGTGCCATGGACATGGATTACCTAATGGAAGATGGGCTATGAACATGCATAACAGAAGCAGAGATTAACAAACTAAATCCTTGTGTAGCCCACATGCATTCATGGGTTCTTAGATGGTTGGAACCTGGAGCACACAGCTATAAAGGTTCAATTATCACTGATATATTGTAGTTGTATCATCTAACCTCTTCTTCATTTGGAAAAAAATGAGGCCAATGATTTGATTTCGTAATGACTTGTTTTGGACTATTCTGATTGTGTAGGTCTCGGTTATTAATATCTAATCAATTTTATTTTTTTATGAATAACCTAAGTAAAAAAAACCTATAAAATAAACAGATATTAAACAAACATTCAAATATAGAGAGGAGTTGAACCCTAATTTTATTAAAAACACTGACAATCAATCCAACTCATATAAAATATTCATATTTAGTCAAGGGCTTTTACTAAATTCAAACTGTTAATTATAATCAATAGAACATTCATTCTCACTTTTATAGCAGAAACAAGCAAAAGACATTGAGGATGGCCAAGTTTACAATTTACACATTCACAATTTATTGTAGAGAAACCTTGTTGGGAAGAATAAAATACAACATTAATTCTAAAAAATTAGTTTCAAAAATTAGAGAAAAAATTAATTCTGAAAATTAGGGAAAACATAGATAGAAAAATAGAAAAATTGAGTATGTGTGTGTGTGTGTGTGTGTGTGTGTGTGTGAGAGAGAGAGAGAGAGAGAGAGAGAGAGACAGGACCCATGCCTGATGGAAGAGAACACACAGCAGTAAAGGAGATATGATGTCTGTGGCGACATTGAAGGAGGAGAACAGGGATGTCGGCAGTGGCGCTGGAGAAGAACACGCTGAAGGGGCGCTGGAGAAGAACACACAGCACTTGTGTTTTGTTTTGAGAGGGACAGGGAGAGGAAGACTGATAGGAAAACTAATTCGTCAATAAACAAAACACATGGCACTTGTGTTTTGTTTTGAGAGGGAGAGACAGATAGAGATTGAGGTTGATAGGAAAATTGATCAATACACACAAACACACACACACACACACACACACAAGAGGGAAAAACATAGATTTTTTTTTTTCATTATCGATTAATATGTCAAAATTCTTCTTTCAAAATTAGTGACAAAATAATTTTCTCACTAAAAGGCCTGAAAATATTAAAAATTATTAGTGACGAAAATATATTTCTCACCAAATGGTCTTAAAATTAAAATCAAGTTTTTCAAAAAAAAAAAAAAAAATTAATTATTGGTGACGCAAATATGTTCCTCAATAATAATTTTTTAATTGGTGAAAAAAAAATTTCTCACCAAAAGTTTCAAATTTTTG
Source organism: Camellia sinensis (assembly GCF_055761805.1). NCBI lineage: Eukaryota > Viridiplantae > Streptophyta > Magnoliopsida > Ericales > Theaceae > Camellia > Camellia sinensis. Next base: position 101,802,182 of record NC_138961.1, read on the forward strand.
GCTCCATCAAAAAATATTAGTGGGAAAAATTTCGGTGACGAAACTTAATTTTTTTCTCACCTAATAGTAAGCATTATTGACGGAAATAAATTTCATCACCTATTATTTTTATTTTTTTATTATACGTGACAAAATTTATAATTCATCATGGATTATTCGTATTTAGTAACAAAATTTGTTTTCTTTACTAATTTTCGTCACCATACCAAAACAGAGAATAAGAGAAAGAGACACCAGAAAAAGAGCAAAGAGAAATCATGTACCAAATCGGCGAGCGAAGAAGATGCGGCAGTTACTGGCAAGGCTACTAGTGGCGGTGGCGATCGGCAAGGCTAATAGAGGCGACGACGATGGCGATTGGCATGGTGGAGGAGCAAGAGGTAAGACAAATTAATACCCTATTTTGAATGAGAGAGAGAGAGAGAGAGAGAAGGGGTAAACAAAAATTAATATCCTGTTTTTTTTATTGCCGCTCAATATATCAAAAATTTCCCACTAAAATTGGTGACAATATTATTTCCTCATCAAAAGATCTCAAAAATATTAAAACGTTTTGATGACGAAAATATATTCCTTATAAATAATTTTATAATTAGTGACAATTTTTTTTCTCACCAAAAGTCCCAAAATTTTTGGCGCCACCCAAAAAAATTAGCGGGAAAAGTTTTGGTGACGAAACTTAATTTTTCGAAACTTAAAATGAAGTATTTATTGACGAAAATAATTTTCGTCACCTATCATTTTTATTTTTTTGTTATATGTGAAAAATTTGTAAATTCCTCACGAATTATTTTTATTTAGTGATGAAATTTATTTTCTTCGCTTCTTTTCATTACCATAGATTACTTTTGTTGTAGTGTAATATGATTGATGATTCATTTTAAGAACTTGCTTCTCCCACCCTCATACTATTTTCCTAGAATTCATATTTTTTAAATAATTAAAAAAACTTTTATTGGCTAACTTTTATTGAATCATTAAAAAAAAAATCTTATTATACCTTGATTTACGCATTTCAAAATGAAAATCAAATATAACATAAAGTTGGGTACATATTTTCTACACTAAAAATTTTGAATTAATATGACTTTTTAAAATTGTGTACTACAAACTCTTATCACACATGTCTCTGGATATAATAATGATTAAAATTTATTTTAGTTGCTATATCAAAGATTAATCATAGAGTAAAAAATAAAAAAATAAAAAAATGTGCAGGTCTTAAAGTTTTAAAGAAAAAATTTATGTTAGAATTTGTTTAAATGCAATTCTCTTAATATTTATAAAAAAAATTTATTGATTGATAAAAAGCACCGTAAACATTAAGATTATTAATTTTTTTTTTTTATAATGATATTGAGTTGTTAAAATATGATGTATTATAGGCTTTAAAGTAAGAATTGTTGAAAAAAATAATCGACTCAAGCTAGATTTTATAGGCTAATTTTTAATATTTAATCAAATATTCAAATCCCCAAACTAGTTCATTTGGTCACGAACTGATAAAAACAATTTTTAATGATTAGGTGAATGTCACATTGGTTTGAGTTAGGTAAATTCTAGATCACTTCTAATGTTTAGTCTAACACTATGAGTCAATTCTAATACATTTTCATTTAAGAATTATGGCATACGATAATTTATAATTTTGAGTAGATAAATTTTAATCTTTACAAAATAAGAAAAACTAATTATATTAACAAATGTAATTTACTGCAATCATATGGTAAATTAAAATTACGAAACTTATAAAACGAAATGTATTTATATTTTATAGTAAATATAATTTTTGTAATTTATTTTTAATTTTTACTAATAATTATGATATGTAGTTTTTTATTAAGAACTTAGAACATATAATTAATGACATCATAGTAAAAAAAAATTTCTTATGTGTAGCTCTAATAAAAATGAATAAATTTTAATTTATTATAAATTATATTTAAAATAAATTTTATATTGTTATTTTTAATTTAAAGCTAGTTTTCAACTATTTATTTATATCAGTGGATAACACGGCTAATATATTAATAATATAAAAAGAGAAAAAGACACCCACATGGTGACTATCTCATTTCAAATAATTTTCAATTCTTCCTTTATTCCTTTCCTTTGTTTTGTTGATTTGTGCAGGCGTGAATCGAGGGCAATGAAATGGTAAACAAATTCCATTGGAAAATGAGGCAACGACAATATTTCTTTTTCTGTTATAAAAGAATCCTTTTGCTAAGAAAAAAAAAAAAGTAGAAGGGAAAAGCAAAGAGGAATAAAGAAAAATTTGTGATATTTATTTGTTTTTAAAATATTATTGTGATTCATTGAGTTATATTTTCTGATAGAGTTGGTTGAGAGTTTAAGTTTTAATTTTAAAAGAGTTCTATATCTGCTGTTCTTGTTCTTATTCTTGTAAAAATGAGTGATATTTTTGTGAGTGATTTTTGGGACAAAATCACTTGGATTAGGTGTGACTAGGCACTAAATTTAAAACTAGCTGAATTATTTTTGTGAGTTGTTTTTTGGATAAAATTATTTGGTTTGGTGTGACTAGGCAGCAAATTCTAAACTAGTCAGAATGATTGAACTTGATCAATTGTTATAAACGTTCACTAGCACGAGTGAAACTAGTGGTGTATTACTATTTGAAGAATAGTAGAGAAATTCCCAAGGAGGTTACTTGGGGAGTCGATGTAGACTTCAATTAAATCGAACTATTATAAATCGCAGCGTTTACTTTCTCTTCCCTTTGCTCATTCCATTTTTATTACTTTCATTTATATTGTTCAACATTTCTATTTATTTATTTGTTAGTTTAATTTGTGATCTATAAAAACTTCACACCTTGCCCCATAAAGATAATGACGCCAAGTTTTCAATACAAAGACAACGATAGCGAGTTCTAAATCATGTGTTGGGTAGTTATTTGCATGTCGTTTCAATACCAAGAACCCATGCCTTGTGTCACGCCCCACTTTTTATAACATTACCATGTCCATTAACATAAATCCATTTCCATTAGGAACAAGCAGAGATATTGTCATGATGCAAACCTGACCCTAAAGGTTTAAGCCGTGACTGACCAGTAATCCCAGATTACCTGGCCTCAAAGACAAATCGGATAATTAATAATAGTAAACAGGGCATTACAGAAGTGATATTAACACATAACTATGACCATCGAGGGGTACATACATGCAAATTTCACAAGTATTTAAAACTTCATCCTTCTTACATAGATATAAGTACATAGATACATCACAACATCATTAGACACTTATACAAATTTCCATACATAGCAAGTTTCCAAGCAACAAAAGAAAAGAAAACAAAGGGTCAACACATTGAGTTCAAGTTCGCCCCATCACGGAGGCACTTCAAAGTAGCTTCACAAAAGGTGGATTCCCGAGGTTGCTCTAGACTTGGCGCTCCATTTGCTCACCTACATATATAGGGAAAGGGGTCGAGCTAAAGCCCGGTTAGTAATATCAGTATAAAGAGGTTAAATGAATGATGTCTACAATAACTCAAAGCATATCACATGAGTTTGAAAATGAATCATAATTAAGTAGCTGACATATCAAAGTTCACAAATCATATCTCATATGTGGTACATCCAATAGCGCAAAGCAAAGGGCCCGAAGGCATATCCAAGGGACCACGTGGGTCTAATAAAGAGACCAATGTAGCTCAACCAAAGTGACGACTCGGGTCAACATCAGAGATCTTTGTGCACATATAACAAAGTTCCATCGTATTGTTTCCCCCGAGATGAGGGCCTTATTAACATAGGGCCATGGTATTGTTTCCCCCGGGTGAGGGATTTATTAGCAAAGGGCCATGATATTATTACCTCCAAGCGAGGGTTTCACTAAAGGATGCCACAATTACTTTTCAAAGAGACAATCATACATTCTTATCAAATTAGCATTTCAAAATAAGATTCTTAAAGTAATTCAAAAATACATTTCAACACATCTTTACAAAGATATTACTCACAGTGGGCTAGCATAGGTGATAGACCTCGGATAACCACCTACACAAACACATAACATAGATACACATTGAAGCTTATGATTGTAACAAATAGCGTGTCTTAATTCAATTCTCTTACATGCATTCCTAGCTTATTCCATGGCTAAGGATGTCTAAATAATGCTTAAGAATGTCTAAAAGGGCATGAGGATGCAAATATGCACATTTGAGTGTTTGTCAAAAATTGCTGAAAATAGAGTCTTCGCCCGAGTGCAACATTGGTTGCTTAAGCAGACCTCTAGGTCTGCAAAAGTACTGGTTGGTCCGAATCTAGACTCGATGTTTGTTCAAGCCAAGGTGCAAAATAAAAGGCAGTCGCTCGAGCGATGATTTGGTCACTTGAGCCAACTGCAAATGTCTGCAAAAATATTGGATGCATGAAATGTGCACTTGAGCAACAGATTACTCGCTTGAGTGGTGAGGCAGAATTCTAAAATTTCTAGAATTGCATTTGAAGTTCATAGCCATGAGTTTCAAGTCCAAAGCTTGCATGGCTTAAGAAAACATGAGGAAACATTATATAAAACATGAATACTTGATAATTATCAAACAATAGTTCAAAATCTCTTTCAAATTTTTCAAACAAAACCCAAAACTCTTCAATCTTGCTATGCATGTAAATAATTCAATTCTTTTCTTTTCAAAACATATTCGTATGAGATGTTTAGTGTGAAATCATGAAGAACCTTGAAAGATAGCTAGTATAACATCATGCATGTAAGGATTTTGTTGAGAATTAAGCTTGAGAATGATGAATTATGCATGCATGTCCCAATTTCAACCCATATTTACTAAATTCATGGTGATTCTAACTTATCCTTCTCAAATTCATGCAAATGATCACACAAGCTTAGTGAATTCAATTTTTACATGAATTATCTACAAGAATTATGGGTGGATTCCATACCTAGAACTTGAATTTGGAAGTTGCTAGCTTAATATCTTCAAATCTTCTTCAAATTCACAATGTCCATACCTGGCCCGGAAAGCAGTATTCTCTATGTCCTCGGCCTTAACCTTCATCTGATGGTATCCTGATCTTAAATCGATCTTGGAAAACACTTGGGCCCCTTGTAACTGATCAAACAAATTGTCAATTCGAGGCAAATGATATTTATTCTTAATGGTTACCTTGTTTTGTTCTCGGTAGTCAATACACAAGCGAAGCGTTCTATCTTTCTTCTTCATAAACAACACAGGTGCACCCTAGGGTGATGTGCTCGGCCAGATGAACCCCTTATCAAACAATTTCTGCAACTGAACTTTCAATTCTTTCATTTCAATAGTTGACATGTGGTATGGAGTTTTAGTTTTTGGTTGGGTACCCGGTATCACATTAATCACAAACTCAATTTCCCTATCAATCAATTGTCTGGGCAACTCTTCCAGAAACACATCAGAAAAATCTGTTACAACTGGAATATCATCTAAGATAGCATTTGTAGTTTGAATACTCAATATAGTACACAGATACCCTGACACCCCTTGTCAATCAGTTTAGGAGCCTTCATTGCAGAAATTAAGTATGGTGGGGGAACTACACCCTTTCTCTCAAAATAAAACACATTTTGTCCCGAAGGTCAGAGTATTACTTGTTTCGAGGCACAATCAATGATCGCATAATATTTAGATAACCAATCCATACCCAAAATAATATCAAAATGAGTCATATCCAAGGGCAATGAATTAACATACAAGATGGCATTCTCAAGTAAAATTTCACATGCAGGGTAAATAGATGAACATAACATAGATCCTCCTGATGACGATGACACACATAGTATGTATCTCAATGTTTCCAAAGGTTTATTCAATTTATGAGAAAATACCATAGAAACAAAAGAATGTGTAGTCCCTGATTCAATCAAGACATATGCATATTGCTCACAAATAGAGAGTGTACTTGAAACCACAGTCTCCACATTTTGGGTGTCCCATGGAACAAGCGCAAAAACCCTTCCTTGTCTTTGGTTGTCCTCATTATGGTCAGAGTTGCATTGGCCCTTACAGTCGGTGCTGAGCTTGTGGCATCCCGGTTACCACGTAATCATTGCTGTGTACACTGCCTTGCTATGTGTCCTACCTTTCCATACAAAAAACAAGCCCTCGTAGTTCGATAACATAAACCTCGATAATTTCTCCCACAATCTAGGCAAACAAGTGCCGAGTTACTATTCTTATTCGAACTACTAGAGTTTTCCGATTTTACTTTCTTATTTGTTGCTGATGTTACCCCTTTGTTCACATTAGCATTATGCCTTTTACCCCTTCAATCAAAATTCCAGTTACGAGTAGCCATGTTTGCCTCTAACACAAGATCCTTGCCTAAAACATCAACATATTTGGGTAGTTTTAACACATTAATTCTTTCAAGAACTGAGTCGCGAAGACCTCCTTCAAATTTTCTGGCCTTTTTATAATCTATGTGAACCATATGCGGTGTGAAACATGCCAATTCTGTAAATTGGGCTTCGTATTCAGCCACTGTCTTGTTCCTTTGCTTTAGTTGCTCACTGTCTTGTTCCTTTGCTTTAGTTGCTCAAATTCAAATACCTTTCTATCCCGGATACATTGTGGGAAATACTTCTCATAAAAGATTTCTAGGAATCGGGCCCAGCTAATTTCTTTGTTATTATCACGAATTAACATCCACCATCTTCTCGCTTCATCCTCTAAAGTTAACGTGGCCAATAGAACCTTTTGTGCCTCGATACATGGAAACACCTCAAATAACTTCTCAATCCCCAAGACCCACGCTTCAGCCTTAGCGAATATACTCCTCCATGAAACAAAGGTGGCTTCATCTTTTTGAATTCCTTGGTGAGGGCAATGGTTTGGTTGTCTGTTTGATGATCCTGTACCTGTGGTGGTACGGGCATTGGAGGTGGGAGTGGTGGTTGTTGCTGCTGCCATTGTTGTTCTTGTCTTAAGCTTTAAGCCATATCATGCATCATTCTTTCCATCCTTTCAAGCCTTGAGGAGCTTGACTCCTCCAATTAATCCCCTCTTGTTCTCACCATTTTCAATATAAACTTGGTATTATAATAAACACAATGAATGCACACATAATCATATACACATTTACAAAAGCCACATCTTTCTTGTACTAAAATGCACATGAATGCAATCCTTGAGTTTTTTCTAGACACCTTATGGCTCAAGAGACAAGTGACTGAGGTATGACTTGTGCTTTGATACCAAATTGTCATAACCTGAACCCGCCCCTAAAGGTTTAGGTCATGACCGACCAGTAATCCTAGATTCCCTGGCCTCAAAGACAAATCAGATAATTAATAATAGTAAATGGTGCATTGCGGAAGTGATATTAAAACATAACTATGTCCATCAAGCGGTGCACACATGCAAATTTCACAAGTACTTAAAACTTCAACCTTCTTGCATAGATATAAGTACATAGATACATCACAACATCATTAGACATTTATACAAATATCCATACATGGCAAATTTCCAAATAAACAAAAGAAAACAAAACAAAGGGTTGACACAGATTGGCTCCACTTGAGTCCAAGTTTGCCCTATCACGGAGTCACTTCAAAGCAGCTTCACAAAAGGTGGACTCCCGAGGTTGCTCTAAACTTGACACTCCATTTGCTAACCCACATATATAGGGGAAGGGGGTAAGCTAAAGCCTAGTGAGTAATATCAGTATAAAGAGGTTAAATGAATAATGTCTATCATAGTTCAAAGCATATCACATGAGTTTCAAAATGAATCATAATTAAATACTTGACATATCAAAGTTCATAAATCATATCTCATATGTGGTACATCCAATAGCGCAAAGTAAAGAGCTCGAAGGCATATCAAAGGGAGCACGTGGGTCTAACAAAGGGACCACATAGGTTAAACAAAGGGACCACTCGAGTTAACATCAGAGATCTCTATGCACATATAACAAAGGGCCACAGTATTCTCTACCACAGGTGAGGGCCTTATTAACAAAGGGCCGCGATATTGTTTCCCTCAAGTGAGGGCCTTATTAACAAAGGGCCATGGTATTGTTTCTCCCGGGCATGGGCCTTATTAGCAAAGGGCCATGGTATTATTACTCCCAGGCGATGGCTTCATTAAAAGATGCAACAATTACTTTTAAAAGAGACAATTATTCATTCTTATCAAAATAGCATTTCAAAATAAGATTCTTATAGTAATTCAAGAATACATTTCAACATTTCTTTACAAAGATACTACTCACAGTGGGCTAGCACAAGTGTTCAACCTCGGATAACCACCTACACAAACACATAACAAAGATACACATTGAAGCATAACGTCCGTAACAAATAGCGTGTTTAATTTGAATATCTTATATGTGTTCCTAGTTTATTCCATGGCTAAGGTTGTCTAAATAATGCTTAAGAATGTCTAAAAGGGCATGAGGATGCAAATATGCACATTTGAGTGTTTGTCAAAAATTGCTGAAAGCAAGGTCTTCCCTTGAGTGCAACATTGGTTGCTCAAGCGGACCTCTAGGTCTGCAAAAGTACTAGTTAGTACGAATCTAGGTTCAATGTTCACTTGAGCCAAGGTGCAAAATAGAAGGCAGTCGCTTGAGCGATGACTTAGTCGCTCGAGCCAACAGCAAATGTCTGCGAAAATACTGGATGCATAAAATGTGCGCTCGAGCGATAGATTGTTCGCTCTAGCGGTGAGGCAGAATTTTGAAATTTGCAAAATTTCATTTGAAGTTCATAGGCATGATTTTCAAGTCCAAAGCTTGCATGGCTTAAGAAAACATGAGGAAACACTTTATAAAACTGATTACTTGATAATTATCAAACCATAGTCCAAAATCTCTTTCAAATTTTCCAAACAAAGCCTAAAACTCTTCAATCTTGCCATGCATGAATTCAGTTATTTTCTTTTCAAAACATATTCATATGAGATGTTTAGTGTGAAATCATGGAGAACTTTCAAACATAGCAAGTATAACATCATGCATGTAAGGATTTTGTTGAGAATTAAGCTTCAGAATGATGAATTATGCATGGATGTCCATGTCCAATTTCAACCCATATTTGCTAAATTCATGGTGATTCTAGTTTATCCTTCTCAAATTCATGCAAATGATCCTACAAGCTTAGTGAATTCAATTTCTACATGAATTATCTACGAGAATTATGAGTGGATTCCATATCTAGAGCTTGAATTTGGAAGTTGCTAGCTTAATCTCTTCAAATCTTCTTCAAATTCGGAATTTGGAAGTGTCTCTACTCTCTCTCTCTCTGTCTAGAAGTGTTGTTCTCACTCTCACTCTATAATTTCAATTCAATTGATGTAAAATGAACTCATAAACATGCTTAAGGCATATATATATATATATATATATAAGTAGATTAAGTTAAGCTAATCAAATGAGAGTAGGGGTAATTAATTTGAGTTAATTCTAATTTGTGGGTGCCGAGTAAAAGAGACCGCTCAGGAGTTGCTTAAAGAGGATGCCGAGAGCCGAGAAGACTGGTGAGGATAACTTTGCATGACCAGACCCATCTAAACAAGACCAAGGCCGAGTAGAATCTATCTGAAAGTCGAGTATTCCGAAATTCTTCTGGCACATCTACGGGTCCCAGATGTGATGGCCAAAGGAGATGATGGGAAATTGGGCCCTAGAGTGCAGTATAAAAAGGAGGAGCTTCAGCGAAACTGAGGTATGTGAAAACAAACAAGATAACTTAAAACAGAAGTAAACTTGAGAGGATACTGACTTGTCCGTCAGAGTGCTAATTCCAACACCCCCGACTGAAGTGTTTATTCTTTTTTCAAGTAGTAATCAGAGGATCAAGAGCGTCTGACTGGATCCAAGAGTATTCTTAAAAACCCTTTTACCACAATTGGCACCGTCTATGGGAAAACTCAAGTGTGTTCATGGCAGGCATGACAGATGATCCTTCGGTAGTTATTGACGATGTTACACCAAGAGATGATGTTACTCCAAGAAACATGCTTGGACCGGAGAATATCACCGCATGAAGGGCCCTAAACTTCGACCCAGTGGCTCAAACCTCACCCTCAACCTCTGTGCAGGAGACTATGGAGATGATCATGGATCAAGCAAAACAAAACAAACAGTGTCTGGAAGATATGACGACTGAGAACGAGTGCTTACGTAAGGAATTGGCCTTGGAGTTAGCCAAATCCCAACAGGCCACACGTCATGACCAGGGTCTATCTCCAGAAAAGAAGAAGGATGATCGACGTCATCGACTTCGAAAACATGATAGTGGCAGTGATTCCAACTCGCCATCTTAGGAACCCAAAAAGTATTCGGCACGCTATTGGGAGTGTTTCAACTTGGTGGATGATGCCTGCAATGATTCCATGGCCATTACCGCCTTAAAAATGGAACTACACCCCGATAGTCCTCTCCGAAGTTCACTGACTAGACGGCCTCCCAAGACAGTCTGAGCACTAATGAAGAAAGTTGAGGAGTATTGCAAGGTAGAAGACGATGCCCTCGGCATCAAAGTAGGAGAAAAAGTCATGAAATCGGCACCATCTGGTCTGGTTCAGCCGATAAATGTCGTGCCACCAAGAAGCCCTGAACCTCAGAATCGGGCTAAACGAGACAACCGGTGTGATTCGCGCCGATCAAGCGAGCAGTGTCCACACCGTTCGAACGAATAGTATCAAGTGGATAACAGGCGCACCAAACGTTCGGAGAAAAAGTATACGAAATTGGCAGAGCCGATCAGTAAGATCCTACCCAAAGTCCAGCATCTTCTGTTCTTTAAGTGGCTGTCCATGATGATGGGCCCCCCTGATACTAGAAGAATGGATAGGCGATGTGAATATCACAAGGACCATGGCCACGACACTGACAGCTGTTATACACTGGAGGACCACCTAGAGGAGTTAGTGCAAGACGGCCGACTGGCGCAGCATATTCGAAAGAACAATCCACCAAACACAGTTGCATTACGGCCTAATTCACCACCACTTGGCGTAATTCACATGATATACAGCCTCCCGTCGCTAGCCCAAGTACATACAATTCAGTTACAATCTAGCCCATCCAAGCCGATCACACTAGCAAAACGACCCCATGAAACTGGCAAAATTAGCTTTGACGACACCGATCTAGATGGAGTGACTCTTCCCCACGCTGATCCCCTCGTTATCGAGCTATGAGTGAACCGATTCAGGGTCGAAGGTGTTCTCAACGATTAGGGAAGTACCTCAGAAATAATGTATTACAAGACATTCATTAAACTCGACTTCACTGATTCAGATCTGTCACCGGCCAATTACCTACTGTTCGGCTTCAACGCCAACCTCAAGTATCCTTTGGGCAAGATCACACTACCAGTACGGGCGGGTACCAAATCAGTCGACGTAGAATTTCTAGTCGTCAAACTCCCGTCACCATACAATCTTATCATAGGAAGAACCTGGCTACATGCTATGAAGGCTGTGCCAAGCAGCTACCATCAATTACTCCATTTTCCAACTAAATATTGCATTGAGCATATTTAGGGCTCTAAAAAATCGGCACAGGCATGCTATCTTATTGCTGCAGCAAAAAGGCCAAAGGAACTGGAAGTGAACTCGATTGAAGTACCGGATCGAGAAAGACTCGAGGACATTGGGAAAAGCCCTAGCGAGAAGGCAACTGAAGACCTTGATCGGGTCGAAATCAATGAGGACCCTGTTCTTCATGATCGGCACTTCCCTGACCAAAGTGGAAAGACACGAGCTGGTTTCCATTTTACTCGGTAGTATCGACGCGTTCTCTTGGACTACATATGAAATCCCGGTGGTGGATCCAGTCGTGGCCCAGCACCGTTTAAGCGTCGACCCAAAAGTCAAACCAATCATTCAAAAAATTAAACGGTCTGCCGTAGAGCATGCATCGGCCGTTGTTGATGAAGTTGACAGGTTGCTTGATGCCGGCGCAATTCGTAAAGTAACTTATCCCACTTGGCTGTCCAATACCGTGGTTGTAAAGAAGAAAAATGGATCTTAGCACGTTTGTGTGGATTTCACGAACTTGAACAGGACTTGTCCCAAGGATTGTTTTCCTCTTCCCAGAATCAACCAACTTGTGGACGCAATGGCACACACTATAACAAAAAGGAGTTTTTCCAACATGCATTCCCTTCTACGACATGCAGCATGCGTCATATTATGACCAGTCATGGAAAGTCATTCACTTTCAACGACATGCGTCGTACGCCGTTAAAAACTATTTAACGACAAATTTTGCGCGTTGTTGTTACTTTTTCTATGACATGCTAGCGTACGCTGTTAAAAACTATTTGACAGCAAATTTTGTGCGCCATCGTTAATTTTTCTACGACTAGTTTTGCATGCAGTTAATTATGCAGTTAATTGGCGAAACAAATAATGACACTGATTGTGTGCCGTAAAATATGTAATACAACGACTAATTATACCTGCTATAGAATATGCAATTTTTTTTTTTTTTAAATTGAGCATGTTCTATTTGACCAATTTTGTATAATCTAACAAATATTACAAACAAGTATCACAAAACATCAATCAACCGCCAAAATATTATTTGAAACATCAAAAAGAAACTATATCCATAAATCATAAACATTCAACAATTGTCTATGCATTCCAAACATTCAAAAACTATATCCTTAAGTTCTAAACTGTACAAAAAGCTTAAACCACTCAAAACTATGCATATTTAACTTTCTAAACATATCGACAATTATTAATGGATTATCTAAAACTATCGACAGCAGTTCCTATAGTAGTTGCAGCTGCATCTGTAGCAAATGCACTTGCTCCTATCACAGGAACAAGGGTGCCCAATGTATGTGTTAAGGCACTTAAACCCGCGGCAATAGCTGGAGCAACTAACCCTATTGCATTTCTTGTCTGCATGACAAAGAAAACTTCACATAAGTACAAAAATCAACGACTCAAGGACAAAAATATTTCTTAAGGTATTAAGAAGAGATTAAGAAATTTTAAAACATCAACAAAACATTTCCAAAATTAATAAGATAATTCAATGGCCCCATAAAAGCAATGTTATAATGAAAAATTACTAAAAATTCAAGATCTCAATAGTCTCAACGTATGCGCAAATAAAATCCACAAAAAGCAAAACTTTTTTTTTTATACCTCTAATGAAGTTGCCTTTTTTGTTGCAATGTTTCTGGAGGGAAATGAGTAGAAATCTTCAAACGGACCATTAAGTTTGTACAGGAAAATATAGTTTGGTACTAAATCCAAGCCATAAGAAGCTCAAGAGAAAAATTAAATTTAAAAAGAGGAAAAGGTGGAATTAATCTACTTCAATGAAACACCTACTTGGGACTTGCATAATTATGTTAAAGGATCTCTATGTATGAGGTTTAGGTTTGTATAGGTTTTATCCATTACCATTGTAAGTTCCAAAATAAAGGGTCCAAGTCAAATTAAAGTCTATATTATTTACAAGTTTAAAAAGAAACTTTCAATCCATTATAGAAGAAATTTAGATAAGTTTTAGTAGCTTTAGGCACTTTTTGGAACAATGTGATGTAATTCTACCTGAGTACTTAGTAGCAAATAGATAAGATAAGGAACTATAGGAACTATAGAAAATACATGAGATTATTATTTGTAGTTTATCTATAGATCAGTTAGAAAGAAAAATATCAACAACTATGCCACGAGAGAAGCAAACATGTTTTATTTTTTTTTAAAATTTTTTTTAACAAAAAACATGTTATGTTGAATGAATGTGTAATGAATAAGAACAATAATAACAATAATTAAAGAAACGAAGATAAGAAGAAATGTTCTAGATTATTTTCTAGGTACCATAGTTCATACAATGTGGAATGCGCAAGACATGCATAGGCATCAAGTAAATCCAGCTTAGACAGACCTCAATGACATGGTGAGATTAAAGCTTACAGGTATTAGCTTGTGGGGAAGTTGAAGACCATCAGTGCCTATGAATGCCCCTCCATTAATCCTCTCATCTTGTAGTGCTTCCCCTGCAACCATAAGATACCAAATCCTAAAAAAATACATATTTATAATATAAATGAATATTTTTTGGCGAGAAATGTATACCCAAAAAAATAAAATAAATGTGAAACCACCACAAAACAGTTTCTACTCTATGCTAGGACTATCCATAGAAAAGCAACATCATAATGATTTACCCAATTTATCTAGGGGTGCAACAACTGTCCCTCTCAGTAGCAGTGACAACTGAGTAATAAAGTAGACTTTAGTCAGAACACAACAATATTGAACTACTCTCAAAACCAAATCATTTAAAGATAAATGATTCCCAGCTGTGAATGGTGAAACTGTGAAATTTTCCCAAGATGAGCATTGGCCCCAATTTGCAAGCTGAGAGAATGTAACCAATGTGTGCCCATCACCACTAAAGTCAATATCTAAGAATGAGCCATGTGTGTACCAAATGATGAATACACCAATAGTTGCCATTCCAACATATAGCCCAATCACCTGCACATAATCCATTTGTTAATTATACAGATTATTATACTTCAATCTCATGGAAATCAGTTTTTGCAATGTGAAATTAGTTTTTCCAAACTTTTTACCAGATAACAGAATAAAGTCCAAGGATTGATGAGCATGTCATCACTTTGGCGAGGCGGTTTTTCATGATGTCCCTATCTGGTGGATTGAATCCAAGGGCTGTCGCGGGAGGTCTATCTGTGACAAGGTTGACCCATAAGGGTTGGACAGGGATTAGGCCTTCTGGGACCCCTAATTTTGCTGTTAAAAATATTGAGGCAACCTCACCTATATTTGAGGAGATCATGTACCTGCAATATGGTGAAAACCATTCACAACATTAGCCCAATTGAAAGTTCATTTCTGCTACAAGCAAGATTATGAATTACCCTTTTCTTGATGTGTAAAAAACTGCAAATGTTTATAAATGATTCAAGACATAGTTTTATTGTTGAGATGGATTAATTCTATCATTGTAGATTTTCCCTTAGGAAACATTTTTTATCAACTATTTTAATGCAGTGACTGATTTTAGGATTGGTTTCTTCTATATAAACCAAGTATTGTGATGGTGAAAACAGTTTTTTGGTGGTTAAAATTGTGTTTCTTTTTCTTTTAACTTTTGGTATTCAGTATGCATCAGCCAACTGTTGATGCCTTTAATCCTTGCATTTATACAGAATCAACAAATTTAAAAAGAAAAAATAATTTTGCTTTTGGTATTCATTCTTGAATCAACCTATTCAAAATCTTGCTCTACTTTTCTCTTTATATTCTTCGATCATTTATTGCTTAGAGGGGAAGATGGGAAAGCACCAGATGAAAGCCTTCATGTTGTTGTAGATAGACCTTCTTTCACTTATTGCAGTGACTATCGTACTGGAATTATCATCAGCCAGCACCATATCAGAAGCTTCCTTAGCAACCTGGAAAGAGAAGAGAAATTAGTTTCAAGTTTCAAACAATGCTAACCTAAAGAAAATGAAGAAAAAACACGCCTCTGTCCCAGCAATTCCCATAGCTATTGCAATAGAATTGGCTTCGTTTGGCTGGGATTATAAGTCCATTTTTCTATAAAAATTTCATAAGAAAACTTTAGGTCATTGGCTTGCTTATTTCCCTCCAAATGCCAATTTTAAACACTTCAAAAATTCAATAGACAAGTCACAAAAAAAAAAAAAAAAAAAAAAAAAAAAAAAGAAGAAGAAGATAAAAGGAAAAAAAAAAAAAAGTTAGGAATTTGCAAAACAAATTAGTTACTTACCAACAGATCCTCAGTTTGGTCAATTGATATCAATGGTGGAACTTCCTCCTCCTCAGGCTCAGGCTTCTGTTGTGTATCTACCAGTGTTTCTTTATCTTCAACTTCTTCAACTTCTTGTTGTTCACTTTCTTCAGGGGCAGCTTGCTCAGGTTCTTCACTTGTCTCCTCATACTCCTATATTGTTGTTAACAACCGAATCAACACAAACATTCCACAAATAAACAATGTCAATACCCGTCTCATTCATTTTTTTTCATGTGCCCCCCAATGTGTTGTGTCATGATTTTTTGAAAATCATTGTGTCGGCATATCCATGTTGTGCTGTATCTGTGTCCCTTGTTCATGTCCATACTTCATAGATTTATATACATTGAAAATAAAAATATATAATAAAAAATTCATATTCCTACTGTCCATATCCTTTTTTTTTTTAAGAAAAAGACTGTGTCATATATCCGTGTGTGTATATGTAACTGTATTTGTGCTTCCTAGGTAATCCTGATGTAAGTGAATCAAGGCTATCATGAAGTGGATCCAGTTTAGAAAATAAAATCATTTTTAAGACCTTGATTTTGCACAGTCTAAAACATTTTTTAATATTTACAAACTCATCAAGAATTAATCTAGGTCCCTTGTGGTTCAACACAAAGGTCAGTCCAGAAAAGCAACTTTTTGAATGACTTTGTTAAAATGACTCACTGAGAGAGGAAGTTTGCATCAATAAAATTAGGTAATACTTCTTAAGAGACTTGATCCAATCAGAGTTTGACCTAAATTCTTATAATCCATTGTATTCATATATTTAGCTAGGTTTCTACATATATGCAGTATGCTTTGGCAACTATTAACATATTACACAGTGAGGGCCAGGAGCACAACATGATGAAGATATAATACTTCTACCTTAATCATACTCAATCTCTCTCTAAAATATGAAAGTAATAGTAGTTGTGGTGAAACCTAAACAGAAAGAAAAGTTTCCTCAACAAAAAAATAAAGAAGAAAAAGGGCATTTAGTGACATTGTAATAAACATTTAAATGACTGAAGTTGTGTTGTCATGGTAATAAGACATCTCAACAATTTAGAGTTTTACTTCAGCTATAAATTCTGCACAATAATCAATCTACCTAACTCTATTTTGGACAACTAGATTTCAGAATATATTGAGTGAAAGTGTATAAATTTCCAGAAATTTAACAACGAATAGTAATCAATAAAAAGTATATGTAATTTTGACGATTCACTTTTCCTTTGGTTGAATATTTCCAATGAAATTGAAGTAAAAGTAGGCCAGATGATTAATACTATGAATTAGGTCCCCGCCTCAAGTCCATTTATGACCTGCCAAAAGAGATATTAGAATGACAAAATAGATTTATGACAATTTTAAATAGTAAAGTTGCTGATTTCAGGCACTAATTTTGACAATTTAGAGGGGGAGTTCACAATGAGCCAAGAGGAAAACACCAAAAAATTGAAAAAATAAAATAAAAATAAAATCACCAACCATGTGGCAAATTTTGGGTTCATTTACCCATGGAAATGACATGATACAATGCCATGAATCTGATAAGGGAAAAAATAGAGCATGAGCATGAGCATGAGCATGAGCCATGATTGCTTAAACAGAGCAACAAAAGCACTACGTTTCAAGGTATACCTCCCAAACATGACAGGACTAGTATCAAAGGTGAGCCTTCCTCTAGATTGTCTTGTAACCTCATTCCACACATTATCAAACTCTTTTATTCTAATGCTATCCAGAGGCCAGAAGTAGTGAACCTGCAGATTAATGAAATTTTAACTACGTAAAAGAGATTTAAACATAGAGTTACATGGTATAGCTATTAATTTCATTTGTTTCATTTGTTTTGTCAATAAGCTAAGAAACAAAATCTTGGTGGCCACTGGCCATATAAAAAATCAACAAAGCTAACACATAATGCAAGGTGGATATACAAGAGACCAACACATTTTAAAATAATGAAGACCTTGACAAAGCTAACATATAAAAGTCATGTTGACTACTTTTTGGTCACATAAATCTATGAATTATATAAAAAAAATATAAAATATAAAAAAATCAAACAAAATATTTTGATGGATCATAGAAATCTAAGTGTCTTAGGCACTTAGGAAACCAATCACATATCAATAAAGAATCACCATGAGGATTGATAAAAAATATAGCAGCTCAGCAACTAACATTAGTAAGATTAAAAAAAGCCCCATTTGCTAGAGCTAAAATGGTTCCAACTTTCAAGACAAATCGATTTCCTTTGCTCTTATTTCTCAAAGAATCAAGATAAGAAAAGACCTAGAAGAGACTAAACATTCAAAATAAACTTTTTGTTTTCAGATTATGAAAATTGAAAACAAAACCAAACCGAGTATCAGACCTTCCTTCATTTATTGAATTTTAAGATGTAGACCAAGTAATAATTTATTCCCATGGTATGTAGGAGGTTGCATCAGCATGTTTAGACTTTAGATAGCGCCAGGAAAAGTTTGATGATCTATTCTGACATTTTCACATTGTCATTAGTTGATGATTCCTTCTGATTATGTTTTATTAAATTCTTGATTGGGACTCTAATATATTAGATTGAGCAGTGGTTAAAATGGTGAAAACTGATAAGTCAAGAAAATACATATCTACAATTTACAATTATGACTAACCCCATCTAAACCGATGTTTTGGTTTTGTGCCATTATAGTAGCATGCAATTAACAGAAACCAATGCCGCAAGGTCTAATATAGACTTGGCTTTCTAGCTGACATGAAAATAAAAGTAACAAACAATTATATTAGCAGAGTTGTAATAGTATAGAATTACAAAGATCACCTCAAGTATTTAGTTCTAGTGGATCTAGGACCTCATACACTTTCACATGGCCATTTGAATATGCAGCAACCTGTACAGAAGTCAAAGAAAACACCATAGACATCATCAAAATCACAATTCACAATTCCTTGTTGTACTATGTTTCCATAGAGCAATACATCTAAAAATATAATAAAATAAAAACTAACAGCGTAAATTATAGAAACTTGAAAAGCCCACAGCTATTTAGAGCAGAAAATGGGGCTATTACAAATTAATACAAAAATAACCACATTTCAATAACACTTGAAATCTTCTTCTCATAGACCCATCAAAATTCACATGAAAACAATAACTCAATTTGCTCTTGTCCTTGTCCAATCGATCCACGTTTGCAACAGAGGCAGATAGTCAAGGGCATGTTTGGTTTGTCTCTCAAAACATGTTTTTGGAGAGAAAAAATTTCAAAAACTTGTTTGGTTTAATTTTTTAAAAATAAATTCCAAAATACCGTAGAAATCAAAACATGTTTGGCCTCAGATATTTCAAGATATTTCATCTAATTCCTCACTGTAAAAAAACCCTAGAAATCAAATCCTAGCATCATATATTAGCCAAAATCAAAGCGTATATCATAAGCCCCCAAAACACTAGAAAGCAAAGACCCTAAATTCATACCTGCTTTTCGGGTCAGACCCATTTGCCGTCGATCCATTCCCGGCGAACTTGCAACTCCGAAAACCAAAACTCGATCTCGTCGGGATGGTTCTAGAAGGTGACTACGAACTTGGAATTGTTGAGAACTATGGTGATGACACCAATCCACCATCCATCACATTAAGACGCATCGACAACATCGTATATTTTGAAGGAAAGAACAAGGTCAGACTCTGAAGGAGGAGGCAAAGGCCTAATGAAGTCGGGTTTGACGTGTTCTCTCAAGGGGGTAGAGCCACCATCGTCTAACAAGCTCCGGTACTCAACGAAGAACTGGTCATTCTTCTTCTTTAAAGATGAAGCCCTAGAAGAAGAAGGGGTGTCCAGAGATGATGAAAGCACATAGAGATGGAGAGATAGCGTGGCAGAGAGAGATAGTGAGGGCTGAAGGCTTTTTTTTTTTTTTTTTTTTTTTTTTTTTTTTTTTTTTTTTTTTTTTTTTTTGGCTCTCAAAATTTTTATTTTGGCGTCTATTTTTATTTTAGTCGTACTATTTACGACAGAAATTGTGTGTCGTGAAAAGTAAAATACTTTTAACGGCTAGCATATGTGCATCGTAAAAAGTGAACTTTTTAACGGTTGACTTTTTGTGCACCGTAAAAGTATAATATTTTTAACGGCTGATTTTTTATGTGTCATGAAATGTTTAATATTTTTAAAAACTGATGTACGCATGTCGTGTATAGTTGATGTATTAACAGCATGTTATATGCACGTTGTGGAAAGTTTTATTATTTACGGCTGACATTGGAAGTCGTAAAAAAAATCATCATTATTAGTATTCACGGCCTACACAATAGACATGCCGTGGTTGGAAAATTATTTACAACATGCAAAAAAAGTAAGTCATAAAAGTGAGAAACCACGGCTTGCATTTACTGTATGTCGTTAATGTGGAGCCGTAAAAACTCAATTTTGTCGTAGTGACATCATCAGCGCATGAGCTTCTTGGACGCCTATAGGGGTTATCACCAAATTGCCATGCATCCAGAAGACCAGGAAAAGACCGCATTCTTTACCCCAAGGGGAACCTATTGCTACAAGGTCATGACCTTCAGACTGAAGAATGTGGGAGCAATATACCAGAGGCTAGTTACCACTATGTTTAAGGAACAACTCGGCCGCACCATGGAAGTATACATCGATGACATGGTGGTGAAATCCAAGGAAAAGCGTGCCCATCTAGCCAATTTATCAAAGACCTTCAGCAATCTCCGAAAGTACAAGATGAAACTGAATGCCTTGAAATGCACATTCAGCATCGGATCTGGCAAGTTTCTCGGCTACATTGTGAACCATTGTGGAATACAGGCCAACCCGAAGCAGATCACAACAATTCTAGAACTTGGCTTCCCTCAGTCAGCCAAAGCAGTTCAGAAGTTGATGGGAATGGCCGCCGCCCTCAATAGCTTTATCACCCGTTCCTCAGATCGCTGTCGATAATTTTTTCACACACTTCAGCAGAGCAAAGCATTTGAATGGACATCGGAATACCCGAACGCACTGGACGGCTTGAAAACTTATCTTCATTTAGTGCTACTCTTAGCAACCCCATCGCTGGGTGATCTGCTCATCTTGTATCTGGCAATATCCGATCAGGCAATTAGCGTCGTGTTATTGAAGGAAGAACTTAGGGAGCAGCGACCAATTTACTATGTAAGAAAGGCAATGGTTGATGTCGAAACACGATACCTACCACTGGAAAAACTTACCCTAGCTCTCGTCTTGGTTGCCAGAAAGTTGTTGCATAGGAGTGTTAATGGACTATCCTCTCTAAGCAGCGCTCCATAGTGTGGAAGCATCGGGGTGAGTCTCTAAATAGGCTTTGTAACTCGGCCAGTATGACATCCAGCTTTTGCCCAGAACGACCATTAAGGGGCAGGTGTTGGCCGACTTTGTAGCCTAGTTCACAGGATGCCACGCTAACTTTAAGTTTGATCAAGTCCACCTTCAACCACAACCGACTAGAGAATGTATGTTGGAGACATCTGGAAAATGTATTGTGATGGATCATCCAACCAACGTGGCAGTGGGGCAGGCGTAGTAATCATGACCCTTGAAGGGGCGATAATTGAACAGGCAGTCAAACTAGGTTTCGATGCATCAAATAACGAGGCCGAATACAAAGCATTGCTAACCGTCCTTCAAAACGCACTTCATCTTGGTGCACGACAGTTACATGTTTTTCTGTGATTCAAAGTTGGTCATCAACCAATTAAAAGGGGAATATGCAGCTAAAATGACCAAATGGCAGCCTACATAAAAAAGGCAAATTCCTTGCTCATAAAATTCGACCACCACGAGCTGAATCAGATAACTCAAGATCAGAACATGCATGCGGATGCCTTTGCTTGCCTAGCATCTGCCATTAACTCAGAGGTGAAATGAACCATCGAAGTAGGGTTCATCCCAGAGCTAAGTATCACTTCTTCTGAAACAGTTCAGATTGACATCATTGATTCAAGACTGAGTTGGATGGACCCTATCGTTGCATTTCTTTCCTCAGAACAACTCCCAACAGATAAGAAAAAAGCTCCCAAATTGAGGAATAAAACCCTGCGATATTATCTGGATCCGCAGGGAAAACTGTACAAAAAATCTCTCTCTGAGCCGTATTTAGAATGTGTTCACCTAGATAAAGTTGAGGACTTCTTGGCCGAAATACATGAGGGTAGTTGTGGTGCTCACTCTGGAGGACGCTCATTAGCTCAGCGACCTGTAACACAGGGATATTATTGGCCAACTATGCGTACTGATGCCGAAAACTACGTTAAGAAATGCAAATAATGCCAAAAGTTTTCCCCATTAACTCATCTGTCTGCCGAAGAATTAACTTTCATTACTAGTCATTGGCCATTCGCTCAATGGGGACTTGACATCGTTGGACCGTTACCACGAGCTCCGGGAAACAAACGATTCCTGATCATTGCAACAGACTATTTCACGAAGTGGGTCGAAGCAGAGGCATTGGCACATATCCAAGATGTTGATGTTAAGCACTTTGTATGGAGAAACATTATAACTCGATTCGGCATACCAAGAGACTGGTATCTGACAACGGCACCCAGTTCGATTGTAGCGTCTATTGGGAGTTATGCAACACATACGGTATCCGGCCCTATTTTTCCTCACTGGCATACCCGCAAAGCAACGGTCAGGCTGAGGCCTCTAATAAAGTGATCCTGGACGGCATCAAGAAATGATTGGAAAAGGCCAAAGGAAAATGGATGGAAGAGTTGCCCAGTGTATTGTGGGCTCATCGAATCACTCCCAGGCGGTCAACTGGAGAAACGCCATTCGCCTTGTGCTTTGGGACGCAGGCTATTATCCCTCTTAAAATTGGCCTGCCCACATTGAAATCAAAGGTTTTTGACATGGGGTGTAATGACATGATGTTGGCCTTAGATCTGACTTTGGTCAAAGAATGCCGAGATCATGCTCTTGTGTGCAGGGCGCGATATCAGCAGCAGCTCGCCAAGTCATATAACCAGCATGTGCAGTTATGTCGTTATACACCTGGAGAACTGGTCCTCAAGAAAGTGCTTCCTGCTACTAAAAATCTGGCAGATAGTAAATTAGGCCCTAACTGGGATAACCCTTACCAGATTGATTCGACTGCCGGAACGGGGGCGTATCGGCTTTTAGACATGACTAACAGAAGTTTACCACACCCTTGGAATTTGACCCACTTGTGTAAATTTTATCATTAAGCCACCTTATACAACATGCTAGTTTATTTTTTGATTTTTTTTGCTATACAAACATGTCTGCATCTATGTATTCCGCAATACAGCATGCCTTTTTTTAATTTATTATTGATCGTCTCATTGAAAAAGGTTGAATGATGAAAAAGCCTCTGAATTCGGAGTGCCCTTCGTGTATGATCACATAAGCCTCCAGATTCAGAGCGCCCTTCATGGATATCACAATTTGCCAAAACATAGACTATGAATTCAGAGTGCTCTTGTGCATGATCGCGTTTAGGCTGAATAAGCCTTCGGATTCGGAGCACCCTTCGTGGATATCACGATTAGCCAAAACATAGACTCTAAATTCGGAGTGCCCTCGTGCATGATCACGTTTGGGCCGAATAAGCCTCCATATCCGGAGCGCCCTTCGTGTATCACGATTGGCCAAAACAAAGACTCCGAATTCGGAGCGCCCTTCGTGTATGATCACATTTGGGCCGAATAAGCATCCGGATTCGGAGCACCTTTCATGGATATCACGATTGGCCAAAACATAGACTCCGAATTTAGAGCGCCCTCATACATGATCACATTTGGTGTAGACGTCCCCGAACGCCTTGGGAGGATGGGTCCCGTTCTGTTCATTTGTGGGTCTACTACAGTTCAGGACTCTCAAATTGTCACGGTTCTTAATCTGAACCAAAGAGTCCAAATCTGGCAAATCGTTTTGAGAAAAATAGATTTTTAGAAAAGAAGTGCCAAACATGGACTGCTTTTCCAGATACAGAGTCGCCACCTAAATATTTTATTTTTGGAGAAATTTAGGAAACCCTGACTCATTGTCTAAGGCCACATGTCCGTCATCACCAAAGTTGCCTCGGCTCGGGAACTTGGGTACGATTGGGGAAGGTCAGCTATGAGCACCCCCTCTCGCCCGATCAAAGATCGGCCTCTACTAACCATGATATCTTGTTTTGAAAACATTACATGTTCTTATTTCGGTTATTAGCCTAGATTTACTATGTTATGCGCACAACAAACAAGTATAGACTGGGTCGCCTAAATTGGAACAAAGCATTTCATGTTTGTTTGTTTGAAAATGGTTTGATGGTGCTACCCGCAAGTAGGCTAAGACATGAATTTTGCCATCCTCAAGTGGGCCTTAGAAAATATGGTTTTTCCATTTCCAAGTGGGCTTAAAACTCGCATTTAATGCTTTGTTCCAATTCAAATAACCCAACCTCCACCCACAGGCATTCAGGCAGTTATATCACATAAGCAAATAGCCTCATGGTAAGCATGCTGTCATGGCAACACTCACACGCATGCAAGGATGCTAAAGCATAAGAACTTACCGAGTACTCCGAGCCAAAACAGAAACTAGTTAGTAATCATATGTATGATCCTAGTTTAAGATGGCTAATGCAACACATGCAAGATGCAACTAAGATAGGCTCGGCTAATCTATAATGACATGTGAAATGCTACAACAAGCACGTACTCAATTTGGAATTAAAATACAAATGCAGTTAGAATGATGCACCGAGCCCGGCGCATGCAAAACGAAGGAATGGATGCAAACATGCTATCATACTGTATGCTAATTGAAACATGCCCTAGACTAACCATCAAAAGCTAGTAAATAAAAGGGAAGAAAGACGTGGGGTTGGGAGACATACACACACTCACGCACACTTATTACACAATTGCCCTCACTCGGAGGGTCTGAATAAATATTACACAACCGAATGAATACTACTAAGTTAATTATTACAGAACTTCTAATTAATTAGCAAATGAAATGCAAAAGAAAGGTGGCCGCAGCCCTGCTTCGGGATGCGTGAATGATGCATGCTTGATCCGTCTTGCCTAAAAACCCGTACCATGCCACTGTTGCCTCTGTTTACATTGCCTCACCCCTATGAAAATTATGAAAGTCTCCAGAACTGCTTTGAGCTTCCTTTTGAGTGCTGTGGAGTGCCACCGGCCAAAGAAAAAGGCCATCGGCCATGGGAATAAGGTTATCGGCCAAGGATGGTGTCATCGGCTGGGCACTGATGGCCGGTCGGCACTAAAGATGGACGGTCGGCCACTTCTTCCTGTAGAATCCTGCAATTGACAGCAACAGAGGGCAAGCAGTGTATGGCATGGAATTCTCAAGCAAATGTGTGCACTGCCACTCTCCCTATCATGCTAAGGACTCAAGGGAGTGTGGCTCTTGGTACTCGGGCAACCAGTCACGTATTTCGATGCATGATGGCCAAAGGAACCAAGTTTGCAACTTAATGTAAATGCATGCAACAAACAAATGAATGCTAATACCCTATCATGTTGAGATCAAGGGCATCGGCGACCGAGGATTGAAACGTGTTTCGTCACTTTAAGTACGAACACTCCTCAATTCTCATGATTGGTTTGACACCCCAAACCAAGCAAAATGTAATGCAAGTATGCAATGTACCTCACATATGCAACATGGGTCAAATATGCAACATGAAGCTAAGTAAGCAAGGCATGCCAAATGCAATGCAAACTAAACATGCCGATGTGTAATGTACTAAAGCATGCAACATGCAATGTAGTAAACATGGACAAATATGCAATGGGACTAGCATGTGGCAACACATAATGAGCCAAATATGCAACAAACATATGACAAACATGTAATGGTGGACTTAAACCGTAAAGGACAGACCTCAGCCTTGCCATAAACAGTGGCCAAAAGTGCCAAAAATAGTGGACAAGTGCTCATGCAAACATGCACACCAATGAGCCAAAACCCAAGCATGGAAGGCTACTCTGAAGAACACTCAAAGGTGGTAAGCATGGACATTAAACACTCATGTTAACTTCTAAAAAAAAACATGTGAATGATGATGCCAAATCATGCTAGGGAATCGATGCAAAATGAAAGGCATTCAAGGCGACAAATGGGAGCATTACTCAACACCTACCCCAAGCAAGCATGGTATGAGCTACACAACCAAAAACAGAGTTTTAATGCACCAAAATAAGTCCCAAAACCCCCTGATATGGCAGCTAAGAGACACAAAACAAGAGGCATGCATAAAAGCCATACATGGACCATAGGATCACGTCTCTCCAAAGCATTGAAAGGATAAGAAAATGCAAACATGCAAGCATAAAACGTGGACTGAAATGACGTAATAAGTGATTCCAAATCACTAAGATAGCCAATATAGTGCATGCTAATGACTCACACACCCGATGCCAACATGCTAGAATGCAAAGGGGTTATAAAAAGCATGAAATGCATGATCAAATCAACACCCAACAGACCTCAAGCATGGAAAAATATGACTAAAAGCTTCACAAAGTTAGGCAAAAATGTGCAAGCATGATGGTCTAATGGAAAGATACATTTCTAGGCAAAAATGGGAGAATACAAAACAAGTGTATTAAGCACGAGAGGGGCCATTAATCTGACCAAAAACAGAGGCATATTATGACCTAATGAGAGCCAAAAAACCTCTGAAATGGGACTAAAAACACCCAAGCACATATGCTATCCTTATAAGTAAACAACATGGACAAATGGGACACAAAGGAGAGAGGGGTGTCCCTCCCCTATGCAAGACTTCAAACCCCCTTCTTCACCACTGAAATCCAGTGGTGAGAAGGCCAATACACCAAAGTAACCAAAGCTCAACAATGGAGGCACAAAAAGGGCCAAACAAGGCCTTAGAGGGGGAGGTCGACCCCCAACACGAAAACAACCTTAATGAAGTATCTTAAGCATGCAAATACAAGACTTTTTCTAGTTATACACGAAGTCTAAATTAGTAAGCAAGATAGGTTAAAGACTAGTGCAAGATTGGAGAATCTAAAGCAAAAGTGTTACCCTTGAAGAACACCTCAAGAACAGCAAGCTCAGTCTCTTCCTTATGATTAAAACCACCTCAAAACTTCAAGAACAAACCCTCAAGACCTCCCAAGTCGAAGTATGGTGTGATGGTGTGTGTTTTAGTGCAAAAGTAAGGACAAATCACCCTTTTAAGCCCTTAGACACACACAAATGAAGAGAGAGAGGGAGATATAGAGAGAGAAGATGTATATCAGATATATATATATATATATATATATTTTGATCTGGTTTTTGCTGAAACCATCAAAGGAGAAGAGGGGTCTCTTATATAGGCAATGCAAAGACTAAGCTTCTAAGGGAAGCTATTCAAAAAGGGTCAAGGCTTCTAAGGGAAGCTAAGCTAAGGGTGCAAGGCTTCCTTAGGAAGCTGGGACAGGTGTCCAAGCTTCTTGAGGAAGCTAAGACAAAGGTCCAAGCTTCCTCAAGAAGCTAGACCAAAAAGGTGCAAAAGGTGCAAAACAGCCACACTCGTGCATGGGGAGGAGGGTCCGTGCATTCCAGCTGGCACGGCTGGCTTGTACCATGCCTGAAAAAGGCAAAAATGTGGCACCGGCCAGAAAAGGAGGCCATCGGCCAAACAGATGGTCGGCCGACCACACTAAGTGCCGACCGGCCAATGGTATATTTCACCAATGGCCGGTAGCAAGAATACACAGCCGATGGCCTCAATCCAAGGCCGGTGGGTGTCAGGGGTAGCTAACAAGCTATTCTCTACCCTCAGGTACAAAACACACAAGTCCTTGGTGCAAAACCAAGCACAGAACAAGCAAGTCCAGAGATCCTGAGGCAAGGCGCGTGGCCGAGACTTCCGGGAACTCAAAACAAACACGAACATGGATGGTCACCGAGTGTTCAAACGGTGACGTCCAAGTCTTGAGGACGGTCAAAAATGGGGTGTCTACAGCCCTCATACATGATCACATTTGGGCCGAATAAGCCTCCAAATTCGGAGTGCCCTTCGTGGATATCACGATTGGCCAAAACATAGACTCAGAATTCGGAGCGCCCTTGTGCTCGATCACGTTTGGGCCGAATAAGCCTCTGGATTCGGAGCACCCTTCGTGTATCACGATTGGCTAGAACAAAGACTCCGAATTTGGAGCGCCCTCATGCATGATCACGTTTGGGCCGAATAAGCCTCCGGATTCAGAGCGCCCTTCGTGTATCATGATTGTCCAAAACAAAGACTCTGAATTTGGAGCGCCCTTCATGCATGATCACGTTTGGGCTGAATAAGCCTCCAAATTCGGAGCGCTCATTATGAGGATTAGATCAGCGTAGCCTAAGTCGGTGAATGTTAGTAATTAGACTAACGGTCAATGCAAGAAACAATTCTAAAGATTCATTAATAAGCTAGGAGCAAGAAGATGGCATGGGACCACAAACATACATTCTTGACAGGGGAAAAAATATCAAAACAAACATGCACAAAGGCTATTTATTTCTTACAATAATATACAAATACATGGGTATCGACAGACTAAGAAATACAATGTCTTTCAGGTTATCTAGGCCTTCTCCTTGTCGGTGCCTTCTTCTTCGTAATCATTCTTTTCAACCTCATAAGCCTCGAAGGGAACTCGTAACTTTGGTACAACGAAAATGTCGAATCGACACCCGTGGTTTGCAAAGCCTTGATCCATTCGTGCTTAAAGCCACAGTTCTCGCATCGACAAAGGTCCTCTACTAGCTTCTCCCTGGCCTTCTCAATGCCAATCTTTTGGCCGTCAAAAAAGGCTTATTCATAGGCCCGCGTTCTTATTGCCTATTTTGTGAAATGTTTGCTATATCCTGATCGGTTATGGCATAATCAAGCAGGCTTTGATTTACTCTGTCCGTCTCCTTTTCTGCGCGGCGCTCCAAGTCCCGAATGTGGCTGTCTTTCTGTTCAATCTCTCTTCGCGCGGCGTGAAGGCTCATGCCGATCTCATAGGAGCTATATAGTTTTTTGACCACTCCATGGACGCCCTCTCGAAAAATTTTGCAATCAGCCTGACCGCCCATTGACTGCTGTAGTCCGGGTGGAAATATTTGCCGAATAAACTCTGCTGCCATGTTTGGATCACGGACAATTGAATTTGCTTCGGTCATTGGTTTGTTCCCAACAAACATTGAAAAGCTTAGCGGGCATGGTGGCCTAGTTGGTTTGTTTCGTGTTGAGGCATGGGCACTTCCAGTCCTAGAGTTCCCACGCTGCTGCGCCTCCCTCTTGGGTGACTTTTCTACCTTGCCCCCCTCTTGGGGACCTACTTCGACGACGGGGGGACTGACGTCTCTCTCTTTCCTCCGACGCCATTTTTCCCTTGCAGGAAGATTCTCCACTAGTTTCACGATTCATTTATGCTTCCAGATCAGCTAATGTTCTTCTCTCACCTCTGCTATTAAAGAACACCCTGCTTGACATGCGTAATCACTGAGGTTGCACTAGTGTTACTTTTTTTTCAGTTACACTCTCATTAGCATCTATTTAAAGAGTCCACAGGCCCCACGCTTGCCTGACTACCCCGTATATTAATTGTGGGTATGATTACAAAGCACCTACTGTCTCTGCCTACCTATGTATTCGACGGTTAAGCTATGTAATCAGCTGGGGCAAGGGCAGGTTTATTAATTTATTTGACCTTTCATTAGTTTTGCCGAATTTAGACAAATACCCCACCTAACCCCATAAGCTTCTTTCAAATTGTAGTCGGCAGTTATGCTATGTGATCAGTTGGGACAAGGGCAAGTTTATTAATCTATTCTGCCATTAGTTTTGTCGAATTCAGATAAACGCCATACCTAACCCTATAAGCTTTTTTCAGACTGTATTCGGCAATTATGCTATGTGGTCAATTGGGGCAAGGGCAAGTTTATTAATCTATTCACCCTTTCATTAGTTTTTTTGAATTCAGACAAATGCCCTACCTTACCCGATAAGCTTCATTCAGACTATATTCGGCGGTTACGCTATGTGATCAGCTAGGGCAAGGGCAGATTTATTAATCTATTCAGCTTTTCAACTGGGCAAAGTAATATCTACAAGTCATGCTCTTAATTGATATGACATATTTTAGTTTTTCAATACCTAATCATTAACATTTATTAACAAAACGGACATTTTCATTAATAAACTACGAGAGTACATCCACTTTATACATGAAAATGGCCTACGTCCAAAAATAATAAAATGCTAACAAAAACTAATAAAAGCTTACAAAATAAAGAAATAACAGAATGTCCATCACAAAAATTGCCGGTCAGAAGTCCAAATCCTCTGAATCTAATTACAGCGGTTCGACTTCTAACTGTTCATAAGGAATCGGCTGATCGAGAGTCACCTTAGTGGCCGCCAAAGCTTTGAGCCTTCTGTGCTTGAAGCCTCGATTCTCAAACTTCAAGGCTTTATCAGAGTAGAACTCCTTGGCCTTCAACTGACCTACATCAAAGGCTTTGACCGCGTCTGCCTCAGCAAGCTCCCTCGCCTTCTTCTCCACTTCAAAATCGGCCTTCGATTGTGAGATTTCTTCTTGAGCTGACTTTAGAGAGCCGTCCATAAAGTTAGCTCTCTCTTCGGCAGCCTTGTTTAGCAGATTAGCATGAGTCGTCTATAAAGTTAGCTCTCTCTTCAGCGGCCTTGCGAAGCAGATCAGCATGTTAAGCTTTCTCTTGAGCAGCAACTGCCTTTGCCTGCTTTACTTCGGCTTTTGCTGTCGCTGTAGACAAATTAGCCATCGCAGCAATGGCCTTGCCCTTCTCTTCTTCCAGTTGGTGTTCAAGGACACCGACTCATTCTACGATGTCGTAATGACTGCGATCGATCTTTGCGATCCTTCCCACCGTCTGGAAAAGCAATGAAGTCAACATAAGTTTGAGTAAGAACAATTATTTAAACTATTAGGAAATCTTAGGTGTTTTAATAACTTACCAAAATGGCCGACTGTGCCGCCAAGGCAATCGAAATGACATCTAGTTCGGCACAGAAAGCTGCTCTGTCAACCGACAAAGAGAGCGCCGAAGCCACGCTCAGGGCCACAGTGGGGTCTTTGATGGCCGATCCACTATTAAGCACCGGCGCATTCTTCATCCGTGGTTGGATGATGAATGCCTTGACTAAATCATCTTTGACAGGCGGTGCATCCACCCTTAGCAGTTTCTCGATCGGCGCCTCTACTAAATAGATCAGGGTCTTAGCAGGTCGCTTCTGCCTTGTCAGATAGGCTCCCAGGACTTCTACTTGATTCTGTTCAGGGACCAACTCGGCCACAGTTGATTCGCATGCCATTTCTTCTTGCCGCACCTCAAGATTCGGTGTCATTTGGCTCCCATTAGACCCGTCGACCTACCTCTTGGCCGCCATCTTCTCTGCATTTCATCTCGTAGCAAATTGAGCAAGTGATTCTCCACTCATCTCTTTGGCTTCGAATTCGACTCTAGGAAGATTTTCTAAACTGGTGAAGATGTCGTCCTCTGGAGCAAATAAATCGACTTCGGCTAGAAGTGAAAGGGAGTTCAGTGCAATGGTCTGGGTCAATATGCTCAAACACCAATTCAATTTCTCTATTCAACTCCCGGTCCTCTACACGACCCTCTGATTGTGTGTCTTCACCGATCTCTTCACTAATCTCTTCGCCGGCCTTGGAACCCTCGACACCAATATCCCTTAGGCTTTTGTAACTAGGCAGGATAAGTGCAATATGTTGTCGTTCATGTGTCGACATAGGGATATTATCGACGGCCGAGAAGGTGGAGTATGTAGGATCGTACTTCGGTAACACATGGGCTGCTCGTCCTTGACCTTGAAGATTTGCACGGCCTTTGTAATTGAGAACCGCCTTCACTTGTCCAAGGATGGCTTCGTCCACCGATGTCAATGCTCATTTTAAATTATTGACTACAAGACAGAATTGAGTTTAGTATCTAATAGTTAAGTCGAATGAATTGTTTATGCAAAACATAACATTTATAGTCGGCCACTTGGCTCACCTTTTCGCCTTGGCATTGGGTCTTGGCGATCTTCTCCTTTGCCGAATTTCCAATTACCTCAGATTGTGACCATAACGTTGTCCACGCTTTTGCTAGAGCTGGTGAGCATAATCACCAAGTGGTGATCAATATCTTTGGCTCTCAAAGAGTAACGGTCTTGCTGGCCGGTTGATTTTGCCATGTCATAGCAATGTCGAATAGCTGGGATCCCTAGGTTAAGACCTAATCGGCGGTTCAATTCTACTACACCCATGATTATTAGGTAAAAGTTCACATTAGGTTGGGAGGGAATTAGAACGTAGGATAGTCCTAAGGAAATGGTGAAGGGGGAATAGAACTCCACCCTCAGCGATTGCTAAGAGTGGAAAATTAATCGTGTTCATGTCAGCCCTCTCCATATCCACCATATTTTCTGTGACAAGGGATAGGTGGATGTCGTCTGGAATCGAAAAATGACAATGGAAGGCTGCAACTTGATCCTCTGAGAGGAGAGCTTTCAAATGCCTCACCATTTGAGACAGAATGTTAACAACGTTTATAAAACAAAACAAAGCAAAAACACACAGGGAATTAGAATGAAGAATAGAGCGAGAAAAGAGAGGGGGACTTACAGGTTGAGGAAGATGATGAACAGTAGGAAGCGGGGTTGCAGAGGTCTTGAAGAAGGTTGGAATGGAGAATGCTCAAAGAATGGCCTTTGGTTTTAAGAATATACGGATGCACATATTTTAAATCGCATTAAATGAATGTCAAAACACGAAGGGGTGGGAAGTTGTAATGATTAATGCATTTGTGCAGACGTCCCCCAAACGCCCCGGGATGATGGGTAAATCCCCCGTTTTGTTCGTTGGGGCTCACTACAGTTTGGACTCAAATTGTCACGGTTCTTAATCTGAACCAAAGAGTCCAAATCCAGCAAATCGTTTTGAAAAACAGATTTTTGTAAAGAAGTGCCAAACATGGACTGCTTTGCCAGATATAGAGTCGCCCGATCCGAAGATCGGCCTCTACTAACCATGATATCTTGTTTTGAAAACATTATGCGTTCTCATTCCGGTTATTAGCCTAGATTTGCTATGTGATGCGCACAGCATACAAGTATAGACTGAATCGCCTGAGTTAGAACAAAACATTTCATGTTTTTTTTTAAAGCAGTTTGCTACTCGTAAGTAGGCTAAAATGCCGGTTTTGCCACCCTCAAGTGGGCTTTAGAAAAGATGGTTTTTGCCACTATCAAGTGGGCTTAAAACTCACGGTTTTAATGCATTATTCCAATTCAGGTAATTCAACCTCCATCCACAGGCATTCAAGCAGTTATATCACATAAGCAAATAGCCTCATAGTAAGCATGCTGTCATGCCAACACTCACACGCATGCAAGGATGCTAAAGCGTAAAAGCTTATTGAGTACTCCAAGCCAAAACAAAGGCTATGTTAGAAATCCATGCATGATCCTAACTATACAGAAATGCCTAATGCAACACATGCAGGAATGCGAATACAATAGGCTCGGCTATTCTAAAATGACATGCGAAATGCTACAACTAACACGTATTCAATTTGGAATTGAAACACAAATGCAGTTAGTGTGATGCGCCGAGCCCGGTGCATGCAAGACAAATGTATGAATGCATGCATGCATAACATAAGGTATGCTAATTTAAATATGTCCTAATACTAACCATCGAAAACTAGTAAATAAAAGGGAAGAAAGAAGTGGGGTTGGAAGACATACACATACTCACACACACTTATTACACAATTGCCCTCGCTCGGAGGGTCCAAATAATATTACATAACCAAATGAATACTGCTAAATTAATTATTACAGAACTTCTAATTAATTAACGAATTAAATATAGAAGGAAGATGGTCGCAGCCCTGCCTCGGAATGCGTGAATGGTGCATGCTTGACTCGTCTCGCCCGAAAACCCGTACCATGCCACTATTGCCTCTGTTTACACTGTCTTGCTCCTCTGAAAATTTTCACGAGTCCCGAGTATGCTTTTCTGAACACTGAGGAGCATCACCGACCAAGTGGGAACATCACCGGCCAAAGGGAATAGTCACCGACCATTGGTTTAACTATCGGCTAATTGTATTTGGTCGGTCGACACAATAAGTAGTCGGTCGGCCAAATGTTCCTGCAGAAATCTGTTTTGACAGCAGCAGAGGACAGATAGTGTATGGTATGGGATTTTCAAGCAAATGTGTGTATGGCCGCGCTCCCTAGCATGCAATGGGCTCAAGGGAGCGCGGCTCTCGACCCTCGGGCCATCAATTATGCATTTTAATGCATGATGGCCTAAGAGGCCAAGCTTGCCATTCAATGTAAAATGCATGCAACAAAAGAGATGAGTGCCTTACGCCCTATCATGTTGGGGTCAAGGGCATTGGCGACCGAGGGTTGAGGCGTGTTTCATCACTTTGAGTACAAACACACCTCACCCCTCATGCTTGGTTTGACACCCCAAACCAAACCATGCAATGCATGTATACAAACATGGCTCAAAAATGCAACGTGGCTCAAATATGCAACAGGAGGATAAGTTACGAGGCATGCCAAACGCAAGGTAACCTATCATGCAAGAATGTAAAGTGCCAAGTATGCAATGCTACAATGCGATGCAACGTAACATATGATGCAAGCATGGTATAACGTAAGCATGTAATTAGAGGCAATATGTCAAACATGCAACTATACACAAGGAGGGACTTAAACCGAAATGGGAGGCCTCAGCCACACCCCAAAACAATGGCCAAAAGATGATGCAAAAGGGGACAAATTATGCATGCAAGTGTGCACACACCACGGCCCATCACCCAAGCATGGAGGGCTACTCTCAAGAACACTCAAAGGTGATGTACATGGACATTAAACACTCATGTTAAACTCTGAAAAGCATGCCAAGGATGATGCCAAAACATGCTAGGGAATGGATGCAAAAATGGAAGGGGTTCAAGGCCACAAAAGAGAGCGTTGTACCACAACCGCCTCAACCACTCATGGCATGGGCTACACAACCAAAAACAGAGTTTCAACATGCAAAATAAGCCCCAAAACCCACTGATATGGCAGCCTAAAGCCTTAAACCAAGAGGCATGCATTAAGACTTATTTCAAGGCATAAAAGAACAACACTTCAAGGCATGAAGGGAATGATGAATGCAGGCATACAAGCATGGATTAGGGGCTGAGATGACATGAGAAATGACTCCAAATCATTGAAACAACCCAACTAAAGCATGCTAATGACTCACACACTCAAGGCTCACAAGCCAAAATACAAAGGGGCTATACCAAACATGGTAAATATGATCAAATAAGCTCCCAACAGACCTTAAACATGGTAAGACATGGCTAAGAACTTCACAAAGTTAGGCCAAAACATGAGAGCATAGTAGGTTAAATGCATGATGCACTTCTAGGCAAAATGAGGGAATACAAAGCAAATATATTATGCATGCAAGGGACCTTTAATCCGACCAAAAATAGAGGTAAGATATTGTCATGACCCGAACCCGCCCCTATGGGTTAAGGACACAACCGGCCAGTAATCCTGAGATTACCTACGGCCTCAGACCAAAAGAGACATAACCTGTCAGAGTAAAGGGGCCAAACGGAAGCAATAAATAAAAACTTTGTCCATTGAGCCGTGCTTATATGCACAAACAAACCATACTCAGATACGTTAATAACCCACATCAAAAGTACAGTTTCACAAAATTCATTACAGACAGGATCAACTAAAACGAGTCAACCTATGACAGACTATTTACAGATATACATAAAGTCCTTGCCGGCAAGACAAAACATAATTACATAGCAAAAAGGCAAGGGTAGGTCTCAAGAGTGAGACGCAAGGCTGACTTCCTCAAAACTCGGATTTTTCCTAGTGGACTTCACTGGGGCTGGGTTTGGACTTCCCTTGGCTCACCTACAAACACATGAATGAGCGTGAGCGATAGCCCAGTGAATAATATCAAATGCAGAAATTACATAACAATGTAGAACAACATGTTCCAAACGGCCTTGGGCCCAATTCATACTCCTATTCATGGCAAAACGGCCTTCGGCCCATTCACTTATGTCGAAACGGCCTTCGGCCCATCCATTTCTGTCAAAATGGCCTTCGGCCCATTCATTTATGTCAAAACGACCTTTGGCCTACTCGTTCATGTCAAAACGACCTTCGGCCTACTCGTTCATGTCAAAACGACCTTCGGCCTACTCGTTCATGTCAAAACGACCTTCGGCCTACTCATTCATGTCAAAACGGCCTTTGGCCTACTCATTCATGTCAAAACGGCCTTCGGCCTACTCATTCATGTCAAAACGGCCTTCGGCCCACTCACATGTGTCAAAACGACCTTTGGTCCATTCATTTACATCAGGACGACCTTTGGTCCATTCATTTACATCAGGACGACCTTCGGTCCATTCATTTATATCAAAACGACCTTTGGTCCATTCATTTATATCAAAACGACCTTTGGTCCATCCATTCATTCCTGTCAGACTTTTGTCCACAATCCCAATTAACAACTCATAAAGTTTAAGGGAATAAACAATTGGACATTGACAAGCTTTCGAATAGTTATATTACTCACAGTGATCGGCTTGTGGATTTGCCCTGGAGCTTGACCCTACACATTTCATGAACACAAAAGGGTCATTAATAATTCAATCCGTTCTTTAATTCACATATTCCTCTTTAGGCCTTATTCCTATCTCATTAACTCATTTACAATGCTTAACATACGCCTAAGAGTGCTTACAAGTGAAAGAGAACGGAAAGCGAAACACAGAACGCATGGACAAAATTCCAGAAAACAAGGTCCCCGCTCGAGCGTCAACTTAGCCGCTCGAGCGGACCCTTAAGGCCTGCAAAAGTACTGGTTGCATGAAAAATGCGCTCGAGCGTGGAATAGAGCGCTCGAGCTGAAGGCTCGTCTACAAAACTCCACGCTCGAGCGTGAGGTATCCCGCTCGAGCGGACATCCAACTCTGCAAAAGTACTGGGAGCACGATTTTTCCGCTCGAGCGGCCATTACCCCGCTCGAGCGGACCTCAAAAATCTGGGTTTCCCAGATCGTGTTCTTGAGCTCCAATTCGGTTTTCCATCTACATTTCTTGCATGCAATGGCTCAAATTACACACTTACACATGCTAACATGCTACTAATACAAGATTACAACATTAGGAAGCTCAATTTCATGATTTATCTACATGCATGTCCCAAGATATCTCAAACCCATCATCAACATGCTCAAATTCAAACATTCAAGACTTATACTCCCATGATTTGTACATGCATGTGGGAGATGCTCATCATTCTCAACTTAGATGGTACAAATGGTGATTACAACATGAGCTTTAACCAAAACTCTACATGAATCATGTGTTTCAAGCTCAAACATGCAATTTCAAAGTAATTTCTTACATGCATGAGTTCTAAGACTTCAAACTCAACAAAAATCAACTCATTACATGTTCTTGATCACAAACAACCTTTGAACTTACAAATTACAAGTAAGAGTCCATGAATTCACTTACCTAAGAGCTTCAACACTCAAGCTCTAGCCAAATCTTGAGCTAGATCTTCAAGTTCCCAAGTCTTGAGCCCAAATTACACAAATCTCTCCCTTTTTCTCTCCATGGCCGGCCTCTCTCTCACCCTCAATTGTCTAACTCAGATTTTGAGTTTTAAGAGAGCTAAAGGAGAGTGCAATACAAATATACAACAAGCCCCACTAACAAATATTTTTAATATAAAATAATGGGGTACTTAATTTATCAATTTAATCAGTTTAAATTGACCAGAATCAAATTTCAATTAAATTTCACCGTAGGCTCTAAAAATTATGCCAACCACAATGGCGTAAACAATTTCGGGTTCTGTGGCCGATAAGGCCCTCAATTAATTTTCCAAAGCAGACTACTCAAACAGATATTCCTACGATGAACAGATAAAATTTCAAACCACATATTTTCACATAGTGGAACACCAAATCATATCAAAATACATAATCACATCATGTTAAGGACCAATTAACATATTACGGAACAGGGGTATTACAGTCTTCCCCCCTTTAGGAAGTTTGGTCCTCCAAACTTAATTTACCTTCGTCGGGAAACAAATGTGGATAGCGTAGACGCATTTCCTCCTCTTTTTCCCATGTAGCATCTGTCCTATAGTGTTCATTCCATTCCACTTTCACCATTGGAATGGATCTGTTTCTCAATTCTTTCACTTGTCGGTCAACAATTCTTTCCGGCCATTCAGCATATTCCATATTTTCATCGATAGCAATCCGGTGATAATCAATCACATGCAACGGGTCTCGGAGGTAACCCCTCAACATTGACACATGAAACACATTGTGGATTTGCTCAAATCCCGGTGGCAAAGCAACTCTATAAGCAACTGGACCAAGTTTCTCCAAAATTTGAAACGGCCCAATATAACGGGGCGTCAACTTGCCCTTTTTCCCAAACCTGACTTGGCCTTTCATTGGAGAAACACGGATGAACACATGGTCGCCGACCTCATACTCAAGAGGTCTTCTCTGGACATCTGCATAACTCTTCTGTCGGTCTTGAGCTGTTTTGAGCCTTTGCCGAATAGTTTTGATCTTTTCAGAGGTGTCTTGAACAATTTCAGGCCCGAGCAAAGCTCTGTCCCTGACCTCTGTCCAACAAATAGGTGATCTACACCTCCTACCATACAAAACCTCGTATGGTGCCATACCGATGCTGGAGTGGAAGCTATTATTATAGGCAAATTCTGCAAGTGGCAAGTAATCTTCCCAACTCCCCTAAAAATCCAAAGCACACATGCGAAGCATATCTTCCAAAGTCTGTATTGTTCGTTCCGACTGCCCATCTGTCTGTGGGTGGAATGCAGTGCTGAACCTTAGTTCTGTTCCCATAGCTTCCTGCAAACTCTTCCACAATCTAGACACAAACTTCGGATCTCTATCCGACACAATGGACACCGGAACTCCGTGTAACCGGACAATTTCATCAACATAAATAGTAGCCAATCTATAAGCAGTAAATGTAGTTTTGACAGGCAGAAAATGTGCAGATTTGGTCAGTCTATCA
This sequence comes from Camellia sinensis, assembly GCF_055761805.1. Taxonomy (NCBI): domain Eukaryota; kingdom Viridiplantae; phylum Streptophyta; class Magnoliopsida; order Ericales; family Theaceae; genus Camellia; species Camellia sinensis. The sequence continues at coordinate 101,841,148 of NC_138961.1, forward strand.
ACTACAACCCAGACAGAATCCATACCTCGGGAAGTCCGAGGTAGGCCAACAACGAAATCCATAGTCACATGTTCCCACTTCCACTCAGGAATAGGGAGAGGTTGAAGTAGACCGCCTGGTTTCTGATGTTCAGCCTTAACTTGCTGACACTGAAGGCACTTGGACACATATTCTGCAATCTCTTTCTTCATTTTAGGCCACCAATAGGTTTGTTTCAAATCCCGATACATTTTATTGTTACCCGGATGCATAGCAAATACGGATCTGTGGGCTTCATCTAAGACCCTCTTCTTTAGCTCCGGAATAACTGGAACATATATTCGGTTTCGAAATTTCAACATTCCATTCTCGACACTGAACTCTGCTTTTGGGCTGACTTCAAATTCATCAATTACCTTTCGGAGGAACTCATCCTCTTTCTGTTTCTGCTTGATTTCATCAACAATTGCCGGTTCGGCCGTAATGGCGGCTATCAATCCGCCCGGTTCACATACCACTACCTCAATTTCAGACTTCTCAAAGTCTTGCAAAATCTCCCTTTGTTCAGTAAGCAAACAAGCCATACTCCCTGTTGATTTTCTGCTCAAGGCATCAGCCACTGTATTAGCTTTTCCGGGGTGATACTGAATTTCTAGGTCGTAATCTTTTATCAATTCTAGCCATCTTCTCTGACGCATATTCAACTCTTTCTGCGTGAAGAAGTATTTCAGGCTCTTATGATCCGTGTAAACTTCACATTTTGCCCCATACAAGTAATGCCGCCAGATTTTCAAAGCAAAAACAACTGCGGCCAATTCTAGGTCATGTGTTGGATAATTCTTCTCATGTGGCCTCAACTGTCGGGAGGCGTAAGCAATAACCTTTCCGTTCTGCATTAACACACAACCCAAACCCTTATAAGATGCATCACTGAAAATCACAAAATTTTCCGTACCTGAAGGTAGTGTCAAAATTGGTGCAGTGGTCAATCTTGTCTTTAATTCATGAAAGGCTGATTCTCTTTCACTATTCCACTCAAATGGTTGTCCCTTACGTGTCAATTGGGTAAGAGGCACAGCTAATTTCGAAAAGTCTTTTACAAATCTCCTATAGTATCCAGCTAAGCCCATGAAACTACGAACTTCTGTCACATTAGTTGGTGTAGGCCAATTCACAATTGCTTCTATTTTCTGCGGGTCCACTGAGATTCCTTCCTTGTTGATCACGTGCCCTAAGAAAATAACCTCATCCAACCAAAACTCACATTTCTTTAACTTAGCAAATAGTTTCCTTTCCCGAAGTATTTGTAAAACAGTCCTCAAATGATGTTCGTGTTCAAGTCTATCTTTAGAGTATATCAAAATATCATCGATGAAGACAACAACAAACTCATCAAGGTAGGTTTGAAAAATTCTATTCATTATGTCCATAAATGCTGCCGGAGCATTAGTCACTCCAAATGGCATAACAAGAAACTCAAAATGACCATACCTCGTTCTGAATGCGGTTTTCTCAACATCTTCTGCCTTAACCTTCAGCTGATGATACCCGGATCTCAAATCAATCTTAGAAAACACCTGTGATCCCTGCAACTGGTCAAATAAGTCATCAATACGGGGTAAGGGATATTTATTCTTTATCGTTACCTTGTTCAATTCCCGATAATCGATGCACAGGCGCAAAGTACCATCTTTCTTCTTTACAAACAACACTGGTGCACCCCAAGGTGAAGTGCTGGGCCGTATAAACCCTTTATCAAGAAGGTCCTGCAACTGTTCCTTTAATTCTTTCATTTCGGCGGTAGCCATCCTGTAGGGAGTTTTAGAAATAGGCTGGGTGCCTGGCACAGTCTCAATAGTAAACTCTATCTCCCTGTCTACCAATTCCCCTGGTAATTCATTTGGAAACACATCTGGGAACTCTTTAACAATGGGAATATCATTCAATTCAACATTCACAGATTGTTCAGTCAATACATAACACAAATAACCCTGGCACCCCTTCCTGATCAATTTACATGCTTTCATTGCAGATATCAAATATGGTGGAGGCACTACCTCATTTCCCACAAACACAATTTCTTTCTGTTCTGGTGGTTTAAACACAACCCTCTTTGTCACACAATTTATAGTGGCACAATATTTGGTCAACCAATCCATGCCCAAAATTACATCGAAGTGTCTAAAGTTTAAGGGCAACAAATCTACATATAGGGTAGCATCCTCAATATGCATGTCACAAAACCGATATATATAGTCACATAGCACAGATTCCCCCGATGGAGCAGACACACATAACAAATATGGCAACAATTCTAGGGGTCTTTTCAGTCTAGATGCAAATGCATATGTCACAAATGAGTGCGTTGATCCAGAATCAATTAACACAAAAGCATCCTGATTACATATTGAGATAGTACCTGAGACAACGGCATTGGCGTTCCGTGTGTCACCCGGAAGAAGCGCAAAAACTCTCCCCTGTCTCACTGTGTCCCCGGTAATAGCGGATCTCACATCATTTCCCGGCTTTGGGACCGATGCAGTTGAACTAGCTGCCAGTTTCCCACCGTTCTGATTGCACTCTCGGGCTATGTGCCCTTGTTTCCCACACTTGAAACAGGCTCCCGATGCACGGTAACAGACTCCACGGTGCCTTTTGCTACAAATGTTGCACATGGGAGCTGTGTCTCGGGAAGAACTTGAAGTAGTTGAGGAGCCCGTGTTTTGCTTTTTCAGAAATTTCTTCTTCGGAAAGAAGCCTTGTCTTTTGTTGCCTTTCCATTCTGTTGTTGGCTTAGCTTGTCTAGCTATGTTAGCCTCTGATATGATGGCCCGGTCAAGCACCCCGATGTAGGTCTCCAACTTCAGGACATTTACTCGCTCGAGGATGTCACTTCGGAGTCCACCTTCAAAATGCCTTGCCTTCTTATAATCAGTGTCAATTACGTGTGGTGCAAACCTAGCCAACTCAGTAAATTTGGCCTCATACTCAGCTACAGTCATGCTGTCTTGTTTGAGTTCCATGAACTCTGCCACTTTCCTATCCCGGACACACTGCGGGAAGTACTTGTCATAGAAGATTTCCAAAAATTTCGCCCAATCAACATCTCTGTGGTTTTCCCTCATCAACATCCACCATCTTCTCGCTTCATCTTCTAGCATAAAGGTGGCTAGAAGCACTTTCTGTGTATCCGAGCACGGAAACACCTCAAACAGTTTTTCGATCCCAAGAACCCAAGCCTCAGCTTTCAAAGGATCTAGTCCGCCATGGAACTGTGGTGGTTTCATTTTCTTGAATTCCTTGGTGAGAGCTATTATCCGGTCATCATTTTGATCGTCTGGCACGGGTGGTGCCGGAGGTGGAGGTGGCGGGTGTGGTTGCTGCCACTGTTGTTGCCACTCCTGTTGCTGTCTCAAAGCTTCTGCCATTTCTTGGATCAGTCTTTCCATTCTGTCCAGTCTGGCAGTAGAAGATTCCTCTAACTCATCACCTCTGGTTCTCACCATTTGATTAAACTTACATTATATTTCATACAAAAGGTACACAAGTATGCATGCACTAAGAAGCACATATTTCCAGATAATTCGCAATGCAAGTAGTTCACAACTTACACATATAATTATTCATAACAAAACATTTAAGCATAGGATCAATGCTTCCAAACTCGTATTTATCACCTGAATGCATCCTGGATCTCATCTAGACGCTTATTACTCTTTTGGACAAGTGTGTGAGTTATTAACTCGTGCTCTGATACCACTCTGTCATGACCCGAACCCGCCCCTATGGGTTAAGGACACAACCGGCCAGTAATCCTGAGATTACCTACGGCCTCAGACCAAAAGAGACATAACCTGTCAGAGTAAAGGGGCCAAACGGAAGCAATAAATAAAAACTTTGTCCATTGAGCCGTGCTTATATGCACATCAAACAAACCATACTCAGATACGTTAATAACCCACATCAAAAGTACAGTTTCACCAAATTCATTACAGACAGGATCAACCAAAACGAGTCAACCTATGACAGACTATTTACAGATATACATAAAGTCCTTGCCGGCAAGACAAAACATAATTACATAGCAAAAAGGCAAGGGTAGGTCTCAAGAGTGAGACGCAAGGCTGACTTCCTCAAAACTCGGATTTTTCCTAGTGGACTTCACTGGGGCTGGGTTTGGACTTCCCTTGGCTCACCTACAAACACATGAATGAGCGTGAGCGATAGCCCAGTGAATAATATCAAATGCAGAAATTACATAACAATGTAGAACAACATGTTCCAAACGGCCTTGGGCCCAATTCATACTCCTATTCATGGCAAAACGGCCTTCGGCCCATTCACTTATGTCGAAACGGCCTTCGGCCCATCTATTTCTGTCAAAATGGCCTTCGGCCCATTCATTTATGTCAAAACGACCTTCGGCCTACTCGTTCATGTCAAAACGACCTTCGGCCTACTCATTCATGTCAAAACGGCCTTTGGCCTACTCATTCATGTCAAAACGGCCTTCGGCCTACTCATTCATGTCAAAACGGCCTTCGGCCTACTCATTCATGTCAAAACGGCCTTCGGCCCACTCACATGTGTCAAAACGACCTTTGGTCCATTCATTTACATCAGGACGACCTTTGGTCCATTCATTTACATTAGGACGACCTTTGGTCCATTCATTTACATCAGGACGACCTTCGGTCCATTCATTTATATCAAAACGACCTTTGGTCCATTCATTTATATCAAAACGACCTTTGGTCCATCCATTCATTCCTGTCAGACTTTTGTCCACAATCCCAATTAACAACTCATAAAGTTTAAGGGAATAAACAATTGGACATTGACAAGCTTTTGAATAGTTATATTACTCACAGTGATCGGCTTGTGGATTTGCCCTGGAGCTTGACCCTACACATTTCATGAACACAAAAGGGTCATTAATAATTCAATCCGTTCTTTAATTCACATATTCCTCTTTAGGCCTTATTCCTATCTCATTAACTCATTTACAATGCTTAACATACGCCTAAGAGTGCTTACAAGTGAAAGAGAACGGAAAGCGAAACACAGAACGCATGGACAAAATTCCAGAAAACAGGGTCCCCGCTCGAGCGTCAACTTAGCCGCTCGAGCGGACCCTTAAGGCCTGCAAAAGTACTGGTTGCATGAAAAATGCGCTCGAGCGTGGAATAGAGCGCTCGAGCTGAAGGCCCGTCTACAAAACTCCACGCTCGAGCGTGAGGTATCCCGCTCGAGCGGACATCCAACTCTGCAAAAGTGCTGGGAGCACGATTTTTCCGCTCGAGCGGCCATTACCCCGCTCGAGCGGACCTCAAAAATCTGGGTTTCCCAGATCGTGTTCTTGAGCTCCAATTCGGTTTTCCATCTACATTTCTTGCATGCAATGGCTCAAATTACACACTTACACATGCTAACATGCTACTAATACAAGATTACAACATTAGGAAGCTCAATTTCATGATTTATCTACATGCATGTCCCAAGATATCTCAAACCCATCATCAACATGCTCAAATTCAAACATTCAAGACTTATACTCCCATGATTTGTACATGCATGTGGGAGATGCTCATCATTCTCAACTTAGATGGTACAAATGGTGATTACAACATGAGCTTTAACCAAAACTCTACATGAATCATGTGTTTCAAGCTCAAACATGCAATTTCAAAGTAATTTCTTACATGCATGAGTTCTAAGACTTCAAACTCAACAAAAATCAACTCATTACATGTTCTTGATCACAAACAACCTTTGAACTTACAAATTACAAGTAAGAGTCCATGAATTCACTTACCTAAGAGCTTCAACACTCAAGCTCTAGCCAAATCTTGAGCTAGATCTTCAAGTTCCCAAGTCTTGAGCCCAAATTACACAAATCTCTCCCTTTTTCTCTCCATGGCCGGCCTCTCTCTCACCCTCAATTGTCTAACTCAGATTTTGAGTTTTAAGAGAGCTAAAGGAGAGTGCAATACAAATATACAACAAGCCCCACTAACAAATATTTTTAATATAAAATAATGGGGTACTTAATTTATCAATTTAATCAGTTTAAATTGACCAGAATCAAATTTCAATTAAATTTCACCGTAGGCTCTAAAAATTATGCCAACCACAATGGCGTAAACAATTTCGGGTTCTGTGGCCGATAAGGCCCTCAATTAATTTTCCAAAGCAGACTACTCAAACAGATATTCCTACGATGAACAGATAAAATTTCAAACCACATATTTTCACATAGTGGAACACCAAATCATATCAAAATACATAATCACATCATGTTAAGGACCAATTAACATATTACGGAACAGGGGTATTACAGATATGCCCAAATAACATCCAAAAACTTCTGAAATGGAGTCAAGAACAGCTAATCATGGATGCTACCCTTATGAGCCAAAAATGTAAACAAAAGAGAGACAAAGGAAGAGGGGTGTCCCTCCCCTATACAAGACTTCAAAACCCCTTCTTCAGTGGTGAGAAGGCCAATACACAAGAGGTTCCAAAACTTAACAAAGAGAGTACAAAAAGGGACAAACAAGGCCTAAGAGGGAGAGGTCGACTCCCAACACCAAAACGACCTTAATGAAAAATCTTAAGCATACAAATACAAGACTTTTTTCAGTTATACACAAAGCTGAAATCAGTATGCAAAGCAGGTCAAAAGCTAGTGCAAGATTGGAGAATCTAAAGCAAAAGTGTTACCCTTGAAGAACACCTCAAGAATAGCAAGTCCAACCACCTTCTTCTGATCAAAACCAGCTTAAAACCTCAAGAATAAACCCTCAACACCTCCCAAAGTCGAAGTATGGTGTAATAGTGTGTGTCTTAGTGCAAAAGTAAGAACAAATCACCCTTTTAGGCCCTCAAACACACACAAATGAAGAGAGAGAGGGAGATATAGAGAGAGAAGATGTATGTATCAGAATATATATGTTCTAGGTCTGATTTTGCTGAACCAAAACAAAGGAGAGGGCTTGTCTCCTTATATAGACCATCAAAGATGCTAAGCTTCCAAGAGAAGCTAATTAAAAGGATCAAGGCTTCCTCAAGAAGCCAAGGCAAAGGGGCCAAGGCTTCCTGAGGAAGCTACAGCAGGGTCCAAGCTTCTTAAGGAAGCTAAGACAAAGGTCCAAGCTTCCTCAAGAAGCTAGACCAAAAGGGTGCAAAAAGGGACAAAACAGCCACAGATGTGCACGGGGGCAGGGTTTGTGCATTCCAGCTGGCACAGCTGGCATGCACCATGCCTGAAAAAGGCAAAAAGGTGGTACCGGCCAGAAAATGAGGCCATCGGCCAAACAGATGGTCGGCCAGCCACACAAAATGCCGACCGGCCAATGGACTATTTCACCAATGGCCGGTAGCCTCAAAACACGGCCAGTAGCCTCAAGCCATGGCCGGTGGGTATCAGGGGTAGCTAACAAGCTACTCTCTACCCTCAGGTGCAAAAACAAACAAGTCCTTGGTATAAAACCGAGCACTGAACAAGCAAGTCGAGAGATCCTGAGGCAAGGCGCGTAGCCAAGACCTCCGGAAACTCAAAATAAACACGAACATGGATGATCACCGAGTGTTCAAGCGGTGACGTCCAAGTCTTGAGGACGATAAAAAATGGGGTGTCTACAGTTGCCCCTTTTTGACAGAACTCGAAAGTCATAACAATGGCGGGAGTGAGTGTCAAAGCCCAGAGACGACCCATTTTTGACAAGGCTGAAGACTTAGACAAACATACAAGCTACAGATAAGATATGCGCCCGAGGGCAGGGGCAAAATGCAACTGACAATGCAAGAAGCCGAACATAACTTATGATCATGCAAAGAAAGCTGTAACGAAGCATATCATGCAGCAGTTTTAAGCAATCAAACACAAATCCAACTACATTACAATGCAGAAAGGATGTAAGAGAATTATGTAATTCTTGCTACGTTTCACACAGAGAATACAATACCTGTCTGGTTCGTCTGGTTGCACCAGCCTCAAATGAACCGTACGTACAATATCGCGTCTGTAAAAGAGAGAAACTTAACAGGTACAATATCATTAGCAATATGCATGACAATGCAATTGAAAGTGCGTGACAACGCAAATCGAGTGGGAAGCATAACAATGCGACTAAAGGCAAGCATAACAATGCTTTGAAGGCCTAAACACATGTAAGTAAAGAACACGTGACAACGTGCACAATGTGTGAAGATATAGACACATGTTAGTAAAGCGTACGCCACAACGCATGCAATGTGTATAGAAAGGGATTCGAACACATGTAAGTGAAGCATAACGCGACAACGCATGCAATGTGTATAGAAAGGAACTTCAACACATGTAAGTAAAGCATAGCGTGACAATGCATGCAATGTGTATAAAAAGGAACTTGAACACATGTAAGTAAAGCATAACGCGACAACGCATACAATGTGTGTAAAAAGGAACTTGAACACATGTAAGTAAAGCATAAGGCGACAATGCATGCAATGTGTATAAAAAGAACTTGAACACATGTAAGTAAAGCAATGCACGTATGAATGCAATGTGTATAAGAAGAACTTGAACACATGTAAGTAAAGCATAACGCGACAACGCATGCAATGTGTGTAAAAAGGAACCTGGACACATGTAAGTAAAGCATAACGCGACAACGCATGCAATGTGTATAAAAAGGAACTTGAACACATGTAAGTAAAGCATAACACGACAACGCATGCAATGTGTATAAAAAGAAACTTGAACACATGTAAGTAAAGCATAACGCGACAACGCGTGCAATGTATAACCACCTGAGAATACATATACACATGTAAGTAAAGCATGCAATAATGCAAGCAATGTGTATAGCAGGAATTTGAATGCATGTACAACATAAGTATAGTGAAGGCATGCGACTCGCATTTGTTGAGATGCAACCAAATCAAGACGAGACATTTGTTGAAAGCAAGACGCGTAACGAGCGTGCTAATCATAGTCATATCAAAGCAATGTAATACAACATGTTTAAAGCGATTTGCGGACTCCGCAAGGTACAAAAGGACACGGGAAAGGATGCTCCTTGCACGCACCGAACATCACACACAGGAGACATGGCCCGAGGTCAACACGAAGACCAGTTAACATTCCAAAGTGCACCTTCTTGCACTATCTCGAGTAATGAAGGTGCCAAACCGTATAATTGACCCAAACAAAGACGCGGGAGGTGCATCTATCATAGGGGGAGGCCACCGGCGTTAATCAAAACACTCTGCTACCGTGCTCTCCCTTTGCTTTACTTTTCTTTTCTACTGTTAGTTTTAAGCACATTACACTGCCTCAGGCAGGTTTAACTTTCTTCAAAACTATGTATCTTTTTGCAAAAGACATGGTGGAAATGAAACAGCTATTTTGTTTTAAAAGGTGTTACATTTGTTTCCCTATGCATCGCATCGCGTGGCATCACATAACAATGTGAATGAAATTGAAATTTATTTTGAAAATTAAGCACTTGCATCATAATAATTAGGTAGTGAGCTGACCAACGACAAAATAACTCGATAAGCAACAACAAAGAACTCGATGAGCTGCCCAGGTGTAAATACAACTCAATTTAAGCAAATGCAAAGATTTGAGGAAGGTGACATACAACTCGATAAGCAAATGCAGGGACTCGAGGAACGTGACATACAACTCGATAAGCAAATGTACAACAACTCGATAAACAAATAGATGTGACTTCACAAGATCACCACTGGAAGGCATCGGGGGAGGTTCCAACCACAATTCTTCAGCATGTTCAACTCATAAGCAGCTTATGGAATAAGGGGGAGGGCCATCGGCCAGAGGGAAAGGCCAAAGGCCATGGGAGATGGTCACCGGCAAAAAGTGGTGGTCAGTAGGCACTACATTTGGCCGGCCGGCCATAAATGGTAAAGACCACCAAAATGCTAGCACCTGTCCTCCACTCACACCTTATCCCTTACAAAAGGTCTCAGCTTCGTAGTTTTCCTCAATTCAACACTGATTTGCTCCAAATGGAAGAGTTTCTTGCCCAAAATCTCACAGCTTGGATTGCCAACTTGGATGGTTCGGAAAAGTTGAATTTTCGGGGCTTTGGCGTAAACGCACTATTCACGCTGAGTCGCACTCCGCTGCCCTTTCCATTTCTCCATGCCGCTGCAAGGTTTTGGAATCCGGTAACACATGTCTTTAGCTTTGGCGGGCAAGAGGTGTGTCCTACCTTCTCAGATTTCCAAGCTTTGATGGAATCTGAGCGCGATGAGGAAATCTTGCCTCAGCTTCGATTTGGCCACACCCAAGCCTTAGGGCGAATGTATGGACTTACTATGCACGACGCTCGATCTTTGATTTGTGACAGAATGCTGGATATTCCGAGTTTGATTTGTCAGTTTTTCTGATGCCGGTGACCGCAGTGACCATCATTGGCAAGGCTTTCGGCGACATGCCCTTTGTTTGTGCATGTTATCTCATTTCCTGTTTGTCTCGGGCTCCGGAGGGTCTAGCGTCCGGTTGAACGAGGTTGCCCAAGGTTTGAAGGAGGGCAAGAACTGCATTGCCATGACCTTGGCTGAGACGTTAATGGGTTTGGACGCCTTTTATCGCCGAGAGACGACCAAATTTGCGGGGAGTCCGCTACTGCTACAGGTAATGTTTCCCACCCAATCTTACATATGTATTTGCTCACATCACTCAACCCTTAGGCTCGATTTTTCTCACAAAACCATTTTCTCACTTTTCTCTCATCGTACATCTCTCTATTCTTTATTCTCTCATTTTTCATCCCTTCCCAAGTGCGGTTGATGGACAAGTTGTTGGTTGTGGACTCTTGCCCAGCATACTCAGCTCGCGGCTACATCTTCCGACAACGCCTGGTCAATGCACTTGATGAGGGATGGTGGTTCGATTGGATGTGCCGCTTGTCTGCAGACCGTATTGCTTGGTGATGCCCCTGGCTCAATCTACCGGCAATGAGTTACAGCATGTCCCGGCAGACCAGGATTCAGTTGATTGGCTTGGCGCACTGCGTGTTCTACTTTCCTTTTCGGTTCCAGCGCCAGTTCGGCCATGATCAGATTTGCCCGCCGGAGGGAATAGAGTACCCAGCTGCATTCCCAGTCCGAGGTGCGCAGCTTGCTCAATATGCCACAGCATGGAGGACTAGAGAACTCCTGGCCCCCGCTCTCACTTTCAATTGCACTTTGTCTGATAAGTGCATAGATTGGCTCAATGAAGAGGCACAGATTGGGCCTAGCTTAGCATCAGAGGCTTTGACCAGCTCTGAGAGGGGGCGCAGGAGCACCTGACTCATCTATGCCCCAGATTTATTGCTTTATTAGAACTTTCAAGTTTTTTTTATGAATATAATGCAAAAGTAACTTCAATTTCTATGAAAGAGCAGGAGAAATCTATATTGAAATCAATGAATTTGAAGGTTGTGGGTATTGAAAATTTTCCGCTTTGGTCAAAAAATGGTCTAAGTTGTAGAGAGATTAATTTGAACAAAGTCAACTTTTATCAAAACTTTTCAAAACCATTTTTGATATGGATCAGAACTGGACACGCCTGAAATCTGTCACTGAGATGCACAACCCCAGATCCCAGCAACTGGAAAGTTGCCCCTAGTCTGAATAGTACCGCAGCACTTCATGGCAACGGAAAGTTGCCCCTAGTCTGATAAGCACTGCACCGGAGATCATAACTGAACTCTTGAATGCTGAATAGACAAAGATGGCCGAGGTGATCAAATGGACAAAGTTGATCGGGGAAAAGTTTATGGCTAAACTTCAGGATGAAGTTGCCTACGTATCCCAAGGATGGGAATCAAGCCTTACGTAGTTCAGGCTTAGGTTTACTCGAGTATTTTCACTCCCCTTTTACACTCTAACTTTTGCCAAGGCCGCCCTTTGCAGGTTTTCAACCTTGCGAGCTCAGTTTTTATAATTTCTAATTTTTCATGCTCTAACTTTTGCCTAGGTCGCCCTTTCGGATTTTCAGCCTAGCGAGCCTCTCAGGGGTAATATTTTTTCAACTTGTCCATATTGATCGGCTGTGGAAACTCTAGGCCATCTAGATCCATCAGAATCACAGCTCCACCTGACCAGATAGACTTGATGATGTAGGGACCAGTCCAATTGGGTCTGAACTTGCCCCTAGGGTCGTGGATGGGAGCTCGGTTGTCCTTGAGCATCAGATCTCCTTCTTTCAAATTCCTAGACTTAACTTTCTTGTTGAAAGTCTGGGCAATTCTGCGCTGATAACCTTGAACATGGTACAGTGCTTTCAGTCTTCTTTCGTCAAAGAGCATGAGTTCCTCGAACCTACTCTGCTGCCAATCTGCCTCGGCTATCTGACACTCAGCCAGCACTCTCAAAGACAGAACCTCAATTTCAATAGGTAGAACGGCCTCCATCCCATAAACCAATGAATATAGAGTCACCCCAGTTGAAGTTCTAATTGAAGTCCGGTAGCCCCACAGAGCAAACGGCAGCTTATCTGGCCAGTCCCGGTAGGTTTCCACCATCTTCTGAAATATGTGTTTGATGTTCTTGTTGGTGGCCTCAACTGCTCCGTTGGTCTGTGGCTGATATGTGGATGACTTATGAAAAACCACGTTGTATTTCTCCAACAAGTCAATCACTTCCTTCTTGAAGTGGGAACCATTGTCTGAAATGACCTCGTTTGGACCCCATAACGGCAGATGATGTTGTTTCTGATAAACTTCGCAACATGCGACGCTTTCAACACCACATAAGATTGGGCCTCGACCCATTTTGTAAAATAGTCTATCGCGACCAGGATGAACTCATGCCCATTCGACCCCTTCGGAGTAACAGCCCCGTTCACATCGATTCCCCAAACCGAAAATGGCCATGGCGAAGTCATATTGTACAGTTTTGACGGTGGAATGTTTATGCAGTTTGCATGGATCTGACATTTGTGGCATCGTCGAACAAAGCTGATACAATCCTCCTCCATGGTAGACCAGTAGTAACCTTGTCTGAGGATCTTCTGAGCCAACATCACCCCATTCATGTGTGCACCACATTCCCCTCCATGGATGGCCTCCATCAGGCGTTTCGATTCTTCGACTTCCACACACAGCTTATGCATTCCCAGATGACCTCTCTTATACAATTTACCTCCTCAGATGATGAACTGAACGGCCATTCTTTTGATTGCCCTTTTATCCTTGGCATTTACCCCTAGTAGATATGCTTCCTTCTCCAAGAAATTCCAAATATCGTAATACCAGGGGTTCTCATCTTGAACCTCATCTATAGCGGCAATCGACTCGTAAGCCGACACAAATTTCTGGTCGATAATGACTGGACGCATCCGGACTCGAAACGGGATGTCTATCATGGAAGATAGAGTTGCAAGTGAATCTGCGAACCTGTTGTTTTCTCTTAGTAGATGAGTGAAGTTTAGCTTCTCAAACCGAGGAATTAACAAGTCCAAGGTTTGGTGGTACATTATCATCTTTCCTTCTTTGACTTTTCAGTCTCCGTTTGCTTGAGACACAACAAGGTTCGAGTCCCCGATGACGTCCAAACGTCTTGCCCCTAGTTCCAGGGCTGCTTCTAGACCGACAATGCATGCCTCATATTCTGCTTCGTTATTCGAGACTTTGAATCGGAGTTTAAATGCTAAAGGGATACGGGAATTGTCGGGTGCTATCAGCAATACCCCTATCCCATACCCGTATTAGTTCGATGCTCCGTCAAAATACATCGTCCAAGCCTCATCTTCGATATGCAAAATGGCCTCATCTGGGAATAAATACTCAACTGCTTCCCCTCCTTCCACGGGATGATCGGCTAAGAATTCTGCTACTGCCCTTCCCTTGACTGACTTCCGCGTCACATATTTCAAATCGAATTCGGAAAGTAATAGCAACCAACGAGCTAGCCTACCTGTAAGCGTCGGTTTCTCGAAAAGATATTTGATGGGATCTAGTCGTGAAACCAACATTACAGAGTGAGCTAACAGGTAATGCCGCAGCTTCCTGGTAGCCCATACCAAGGCTAAGCAAGCCTTCTCCAACGGTGTGTAGCGAGTCTCATACTCTAGCATCTTCTTGCTCAGATAGTAGATGGCTCTCTCCACTTTGTCCTCTGATTGTTGCGCGAGCATACATCCCATTGTAGTCTCTGTTACTGAAAGGTACAACATCAACGGTCTCCCCGGTTCTGGCAGTGACAACACGGGTGGGTTCTGTAAGTATTCTTTGATCTGTTCAAAAGCAGCTTGGCATCGGCCGTCCCACTGGAACTTCGTTCCTTTCTTCAGGAGACGAAAAAGTAGTTCACAAGTCAAGGTTAATTTTGATATAAACCGCCTTTTGAATTGCACTTTACCCAGAAAGCCTCGCAACTCCTTTTCAGTCCTTGGTGGTGGCATTTCTAAGATGGCCTTGATTTTGGAAGGGTCGACTTCGATACCTCTCCGTGTAATTAGAAACCCCAGCATCTTTCCCGCTGTAACACCAAATGTACAATTCTGAGGATTCAGCCGCAACCGAAATTCTCTGATCCTTTGAAAGAACTTTTGCAAGGCGGTATAGTGGCCCTCTCTTTCTTTGGATTTGACAATCATGTCATCTACGTTCACCTCAACCTCTTTGTGGATCATGTCGTGTAATATTGTGGTTACGTCCCGTTGATATGTAGCTCCAGCATTCTTCAACCCAAATGGCATTACTCTGTAGCAGTATGTCCCCAACGGGGTAGTGAAAGCAGTCTTCTCTCGATCTTTAGGTGTCATAACTATCTGATTGTAGCCTGAGAAGCCATCCATGAACGAAAGCAAAGCATGCCCCGCTGTGAAGTCCACTAACTCATCGATATGCAGTAAGGGAAAGTCGTCCTTCGAACTAGCTTTGTTCAAATCCCTAAAATCCACGCACACCCGGATCCTGCCATCCTTCTTCGGCACTAGAACAATGTTGGCCAACCAAGTCGGGTATTCGGATACCAGTAGGAAACCTGTGTCAATTTGCTTGGTGACCTCTTCCTTAATCTTGAGGGCCCAGTCCGGGCGGATCCTTCGGAGTTTCTGTTTGATGGGTCGGGCCTCGGGGTCATGAGGGATCCGGTGCTGTATAATCTTAGGATCAATTCCAGGCATGTCTTCGTAGGACCACGCAAAAACATCTTTGAAATCTTTTAATAAAGCGACTAAGCGCTCGCGTTCCTCCGAAGATAACGTGGACCCGATCTGGACCAGCCGCGGGTCCTTCTCAGTACCAACATTCACAGTAGTGATTTCATCAACTAAAGGTTTAACAAATCTCTCCTGCTCTTGTTCAATTAAGCGTTGCAAAACCGGGGGAATTTCTTCCTCGTCGTTTTTATGAAAATTTTGAAAGTCCTGATTCAAGTAATAAATCAAAGGCACAGAAAAGTACTCAGAAACCACATCCACATCATTCTCATTAAGCACATCCAAACTGTCCGATTCTTCTGTTACAACAGACTCAAAAGAGAAAGAAAAAGACGACCTGGACAGGACTGTGGCATCCGGGTTGTCACCCCCAGGAATACCGAACTTAGACTCAGTCGAGCTGGAACCTGATTCCTACTTACAAGACTCGGTGGAATCAGATTCCGACTCACTACCTGACCCGGTGCTGCTTGACAAAAATCCCTCTTCATACTGCCAAATGAGAGATGGTGCGATGGATGCATCCAAAATGTTTGTTGGTAGACCCGCAGCCGTTTCATTCCCGATCATGGACACCGAGGAGTTATCCCCCAAGCTTTTCTGTTCGATCGGAGGATCTGAAAGTAGACAAGCCAGTGCTACCCCCATTTCAATTTCAACGTCCTCAGACTCTACTTCCTTACTCTGCTCAGCCTCAGCTAATGGGTCCGTCTGCTCTTTGGCAACGTCATCCCCGGATAACTACAGGTCGAAGAAGATTTCAAACCCCGGCACGCGCTTCCTCTCCGCGTTCAACCACGGCTCTAGGAAGCCACAAAATGGAAAGTCCTCCCCCTACCGGACGAAGCGTCCGTTTAGGGTACCCTGGATGGGTCGGTGCATTAACTCAAAAGGCTTCCCTGCCCTCTTTGCTTTGGCTCTCCAACCATTTCCTTACCCTTCCTTATCCAATCCTCTTTGGTGGGTAGATAACCCAAACCAAAGGTATGTGGGTTTTATGGCACTTCGGCCAACGCTGCAACGCCCTTCCGGCCACTCTTTCCCAATCCTATCCCGGGGATGTGTTGAAACTTGTTCATGAGGTATATTGATTAAGCACTGACATACACCCCCTCATTAACAGCCAAAATGTTTTGCACGACCTGGGCCTCAGCCAGTGTGAAACCGGAGAAGAACACATCCTCCATACCGTGCTCGATTTCTGGGACTGGTGTAGACACCTCCGGCGGTGGATGGATCGACGAATTTCCAAAAACAATGGCTACTCCCTTCCCATGGGGGGTATTTCACCATCTGATGCAAGGTGGACGAAACTGCCTTCACCTGGTGCAACCACGGCTGCCCCAAAAGCATATTGAAAGTTGCAGGCACTTCTAAGACATGGAAGTCTATTTCATGCTATCCTGGCCCAACCTTGGTCTGGATATTCACTGTTCCCGTGACTTCTTGGCTTGTGTTGTCATATGCCCGAATCACCTGGGCTGTCGGTGTGAAGTCCGCAATCTTCAAACCGATTGAGTACGCTGTCCTTGCCGAGCAGACGTTGATGGCGGGCCCGGTATCAACAAGAACCACCGGTATCCATTTATTTCCACACTCTATAGAGATGTAGAGTGGCTTATTATGGTTCGCACCCTCAGGTGGCAGTTCCTTATCAGAGAAAGTAAACATCGAGGTAGCTCCTCCCGGAAAGACCAGTCCAACTAGCTGCTCTGGTGTGGTATCTACGGAGAGTTTAGCCTTGTCCATAGCAGATAGGACAGCCTGTTTGTGCACTCGCGATGCCATAAGCAGTCCCCAAATGGAGATGTCTGCCTGTATCTTTTTCAATTGTTTGAGCACGGCATCGTCTTCAAGTTACTTCTCTTCATGTTTCTCAGCTTCCTTATCCTTCCCAAACGCCTCTGGCTGATCTAGGTACGGAGGCTTGAAATACCGTCCGCTCCTTGTCATATGATCGACTTCGCCGATGTACCAGGTATCGTCTAGCTGGTTGCTTCCCTAATCCTCATCTGTGTGGGCAAGACATAAGTCGTCGTCCTCCCACCACATCCCATCGGCAGCCGACAGACACCTGTCCGACTCCGGTATGGCTGTTCTTATATTCGTAGTATCTTCCATCCGCATGCTCGCAGTATTCTCTGTCCTCGTACACACAGCACTTTCAGTTCCCGCATGGGCCTTGGCTTTCCTGATTCTCTCAGAATCCTCAAACCTTTCATGTTCTGACTGTGTCAATACAGCTGGCTGTTCAATAATTCCTGTGTTCCAGATGCTCCAATCCTGAGCGAAATTCTCGACACCGGTGCTCTCCGGCGATGTACTCTGCACTTTGGCCCTTCCGGCCGTCACTCACATTCTCGCCCCTGCTGGGCCTTGTTCTGGTTGGAATTCTTCCACAACATCCGGTTGATCATCCAGCCACCCAGTAGCCTCTATCGATTCCTCATAATCAAACCAGTTGACTGCTGCGTCCCCTGGGTCTTGGTCATTGAAAAACTGGAGGTTGGCAAGGTCCTCTTCTATAGCCGTCAAATTATCTGTCCCCTGCTTGAATCCATCCCCTCGGATCATACACAGCTCTGCCCTTTCCGGCAATTCTACAATGGGTCGAACCTGGCCTACTGATAGAATATAATCGCTCGGATTGTAGGCTTCCTCAGCAGAACTTCCAGATTCCTCAGATTCTGGCTCAACAATCCCATTCTCCTCTGAAATCATCCCTGTCCCATCTTCGATGGTCATCACCATTGGCTTTGGTTGGGTTCTGGAGATGTCCAACATGCACAAGTCAGTGCAGTCAGGAAGGAACACCTCCGGCTTAGGTAGGTGGAAAGGAGTGATATATATGCTAGGATCATAAGACACGACCCCAGTCTGGATAAAATTGATTCTTTTGGGAGGTGGAGCTTGGTCGTGTGATGGGAGAGGGTTTGCTGTAACATTAGGTTTCTCGGGAGGCAAAATCACCCCGTTATCGCTGAGATCTTGAACCTCATGACGTAATCGGAAGCACTAGTCGGTGTCATTACCGTGCTGTTGGTGAAATGCACAATATTTGGCTGGGTTGTGGGTAGGGGGAAGTCTTTCCGGTAATGGCCGCGGCTCTAGGGGCTTCAAGTGCCATTTTCTGATTAAAACCCCCAGAGCTTTGGATAGGGGCATATATAGTGGAGCGAAGGTTCTTTGGTTTTTGGGTGGGTATCTGGCTGTTTGTGTATTGCTTCCGGACGCACCGGAGAAAGGCGTAGCTGCCACGGGTCTTGGAGGGGGAGGGGGAATGGTGGTGACCATGCTCACTTCTGAGGCTCTTGCAGTTGTAACGTCGCTCGGGCCTGCATTGGTGTTGCGATTGAAAGTTCTTCTGGGTTGTTCCCGATCATTATCAATTAAGCCTTGCTTCAAGGCATCCTCAATCTGTACTCCCATCTCATACAGATCAGCAAAGGTAGGGAAGGGAAGCACGATCATTTTCTGCATCCGCTTAGGCTGGAGATTGCGCACAATCATTCGAATTTGGTCTTTATCTGTGGGTCTCAGGGTCATCATTGAGGCCTTAGCCCTCCATCGGGTCACGAACTCCGAAAAGCTCTCTTTAGGCTCCTGTCTCGTTGTCTCAAGATCACAATGAAGGCCTCAGCCATCTCATCCCAGTTTCTCTTGACATCATTTTCTAATTTGGTGTACCAGATGGCCGCCACACCCGACAGGGTCCGGCCGAATAGAGACAGCTTCTGCAGTCTGGTGAGGCCCATCGGCCTTAAGATGTCCGAAAACAAACGCAGGTGTACCATAGGATCCCCGGATCCATCAAACCGATCGATGTGCGACATCTTGAATCGGTCCGGCAGCGTCATAGCTGCGTCGGTGTACCCATCCTCAATATCAGGGATGGTCTTGACTCCCTGGGATCTCTTGAACAGCTTTTCAAGCTTGCTCAACTTCAATGCGGTGGGATCTGTCTCGAACTCAAAGGGAGAGTCCGGTAGGTTGGTGGGTGTTTTGGATAATTGGAGTAGGATTGGGGGTGGAGGTGGCCCTGTGGGAATGTCCGTATCATTCTGAACATTAGTTGTCTCCCCGAGTATTGGAACTCCTGGCGGGGGAGGGGCTTGATGCGAAGCAGATGCCCCGGCTTACTGTTGTAGCCTCACGATTAACTCTGCTTGTTCAGTCATAACTGTGGCATGTTGCTTGGCGAACTCCGCCTGTCGGACAGCGTCTTGCTGCATAGTTTTCATGCTCTCTTGGAGCTAGCGCACCGTTTCCTCTAAGCTTGCCATACTGCTCTGATCTGATTGAATTTCTGGTGTATATTCCCTCTCTGTGGGAGAAACAGAACCCTGATCTCTACTGTACTCAGGTGGGGTAGATAAAGCCCTCTGTACTGATCGATGAACTGATATTCTCTACCTGACTGCCCTCCGTCTAGGAACCGGGGGTAATGAGTAGTACACTGGTTGTCCGTCTACCAGATCCTCAGATCGATGGAGTCGACGACCTGTAATCCAGGGTGCTTGGGGAATATCTACTGGGTCAGAAGCAATCGTGCTAAACTACCTAGTAAAAAGATAAGTAAAACGATAATAAGGAAATAAACGACCAGACAAACGGACAGCATAACAGCTTAAATAAACATAACACATGGTTGGGCATGACAACACCCTGTCGATAAGCTGAATACACTGTTCTCAAACACTGATCATTATTCCCCAAATCACTGTCCCCAAAGCTGGATCTGATACCCGCAGATATAACCGATTTTCCAAAATACAGATACTGATGCCCTCAGGCCTAGTACTAAGCTTGCAAACTGACATGTGCGTTCCTGTAGAGATACACTCTAAAAGCACAAAGCAAGTAAATAAGAACCAAAACACCCCTATGTTGGGGTAGGGTTTCCCTGTCCTATTTTGTCAGGAGCTAGGGTTTCACTACGCACACAGCGGTTTCAAACAATCCTATAATCGGGTAAGCAACCTGTCCTAGTTTGGAATGGTCACTATGGATTCCGAACATGCACTAGGTCGAATGGTCAAAAGGGTGCCCTGGTAAAAACCGGGGTTTGTGTTCCCATACTGGCAGAGCCCGCAACCGGTTAGCCTTATGGTCATGCCTTGACAAGTCAAGCCTCCGGCAAACTGTTCAGGAATAGCAGATGGCCAACACGGTGTCCTAGGCGCACCAATGCACATGCAATGCAAAGAAACACATAAGTGTAGTCAAAACAAGATATCATGAGTTCGAGTCAAGTTCTCTATTAATCCCCAGCAGAGTCGCCAGAAACTGTAGACGTCCCCCGAACGCCCCGGGAGGATGGGTAAATCCCCCGTTTTGTTCATTGGGGCTCAGTACAGTTCAGACTCAAATTGTCACGGTTCTTAATCTGAACCAAAGAGTCCAAATCCGGCAAATCATTTTGAAAAATAGATTTTTGTAAAGAAGTGCCAAACATGGACGGCTTTACCAGATACAGAGTCGCCACCTAAATATTTTATTTTGGGAGAATTTAGGAAACCATGACTCCTTTTCCTAAGGCCACGTGTCCATCATCACCAGAGTTGCCTCGGCTCGGGAACTTGGGCACGATTGGGGAAGGTCAGCTATGCGCACCCCCTCTCACCCAATCCGAAGATCGGCCTCTACTAACCATGATATCTTGTTTTGAAAACATTACGCGTTCTTATTCCGGTTATTTGCCTAGATTTACTATGTGATGCACACAACATACAAGTATAGACTGAATCGCCTGAGTTAGAACAAAACATTTCATGTTTGTTTTTTAAAGCAGTTTGCTACTCGTAAGTAGGCTAAAATGCAGGTTTTGCCACCCTCAATGGACTTTAGAAAAGATGGTTTTTGCCACTATCAAGTGGGCTTAAAACTCACGGTTTTAATGCATTATTCCAATTCAGGTAATTCAACCTCCATCCACAGGCATTCAAGCAGTTATATCACATAAGCAAATAGCCTTATGGTAAGCATGCTGTCATGGCAACACTCACAGGCATGCAAGGACGCTAAAGCGTAAAAACTTACCGAGTACTCCAGGCCAAAACAAAAGCTATGTTAGAAATCCATGCATGATCCTAACTATACAGAAATGCCTAATGCAACACATGCAGGAATGCAAATACAATAGGCTCGGCTATTCTAAAATGACATGCAAAATGCTACAACTAACACATATTCAATTTGGAATTGAAACACAAATACAGTTAGTGTGATGCACCGAGCCCGGTGCATGCAAGACAAATGTATGAATGCACGCATGCATAACATAAGGTATGCTAATTTAAATATGTCCTAATACTAACCATCGAAAGCTAGTAAATAAAAGGGAAGAAAGAAGTGGGGTTGGAAGACATACACACACTCACACACACTTATTGCACAATTTCCCTCGCTCGGAGGGTCCAAATAATATTACACAACCAAATGAATACTGCTAAATTAATTATTACAGAACTTCTAATTAATTAACGAATTAAATATAGAAGGAAGATGGCCGCAGCCCTGCCTCGAAATGCATGAATGGTGCATGCTTGACTCGTCTCGCCCGGAAACCCGTACCATGCCACTGTTGCCTCTGTTTACACTACCTTGCTCCTCTGAAAATTTTCACGAGTCCCAAGTATGCTTCTCTGAACACTGAGGAGCATCACCGACCAAGTGGGAACATCACCGGCCAAAGGGAATAGTCACCGACCATTGGTTTAACTATCGGCTAATTGTATTTGGTTGGTCGGCACAATAAGTAGTCGGTCGGCCAAATGTTCCTGCAGAAATCTGTTTTGACAGCAGCAGAGGACAAACAGTGTATGGTATGGGATTTTCAAGCAAATGTGTGCGTGGCCGCACTCCCTATCATGCAATGGGCTCAAGGGATCGTGGCTCTTGACCATCGGGCCATCAATTATGCATTTTGATGCATGATGGCCTAAGAGGCCAAGTTTGCCATTCAATGTAAAATGCATGCAACAAAAGAGATGAGTGCCTTACACCCTATCATGTTGGGGTCAAGGGCATTGGCGACCGAGGGTTGAGGCGTGTTTCATCACTTTGAGTACGAACACACCTCACCCCTCATGCTTGGTTTGACACCCCAAACCAAACCATGCAATGCATGTATACAAACATGGCTAAAAAATGCAACGTGGCTCAAATATGCAACACGAGGCTAAGTTACAAGGCATGCCAAATGCAAGGTAACCTATCATGCAAGAATGTAAAGTGCCAAATATGCAATGCTACAATGCGATGCAACCTAACATATGATGCAAGCATGGTATAATGTAAGCATGTAATTAGAGGCAATATGTCAAACATGCAACTATACACAAGGAGGGACTTAAACCGAAATGGGAGGCCTCAGCCACACCCTAAAAACAGTGGCCAAAAGATTATGCAAAAGGGGACAAATTATACACGCAAGTGTGGACACACCAAGGCCCGTCACCCAAGCATGGAGGGCTACTCTCAAGAACACTCAAAGGTGATGTACATGGACATTAAACACTCATATTAAACTCTGAAAAGCATGCTAAGGATGATGCCAAAACATGCTAGGGAATGGATGCAAAAAATGAAGGGGTTCAAGGCCACAAAAGAGAGCGTTGTACCACAACCGCCTCAACCACTCATGGCATGGGCTACACAACCAAAAACAGAGTTTCAACATGCAAAATAAGCCCCAAAACCCACTGATATGGCAGCCTATAGCCTTAAACCAAGAGGCATGCATTAAGACCTATTTCAAGGCATAAAAGAACAACACTTCAAGGCATGAAGGGAATGATGAATGCAGGCATACAAGCATGGATTAGGGGCTGAGATGACATGAGAAATGACTCCAAATCATTGAAACAACCCAACTAAAGCATGCTAATGACTCACACACTCAAGGCTCACAAGCCAAAATACAAAGGGGCTATACCAAACATGGTAAATATGATCAAATAAGCTCCTAACAGACCTTAAACATGGTAAGACATGGCTAAGAACTTCACAAAGTTAGGCCAAAACATGAGAGCATAGTAGGTTAAATGCATGATGCACTTCTAGGCAAAATGAGGGAATACAAAGCAAATATATTATGCATGCAAGGGACCTTTAATCCGACCAAAAATAGAGGTAAGATATGCCCAAATAACATCCAAAAACTTCTGAAATGGAGTTAAGAACAGCTAATCATGCATGCTACCCTTATGAGCCAAAAATACAAACAAAAGAAAGACAAAGGGAGAGGGGTGTCCCTCCCCTATACAAGACTTCAAAACCCCTTCTTCACCACTAAAAATCCACTGGATTTCAGTGGTGAGAAGGCCAATACACAAGAGGTTCCAAAACTTAACAAAGAGAGTACAAAAAGGGCCAAACAAGGCCTAAGAGGGGGAGGTCGACTCCTAACACCAAAAGGACCTTAATGAAAAATCTTAAGCATGCAAATACAAGACTTTTTTCAGTTATACACGAAGCTCAAATCAGTATGCAAAGCAGGTCAAAAGCTAGTGCAAGATTGGGGAATCTAAAGCAAAAGTGTTACCCTTGAAGAACACCTCATGAACAGCAAGTCCAGCCGCCTTCTTCTGATCAAAACCAGCTCAAAACCCCAAGAATAAACCCTCAACACCTCCCAAAGTCTAAGTATGATGCAATAGTGTGTGTCTTAGTGCAAAAATAAGAACAAATCACCCTTTTAGGCCCTCAAACACACACAAATGAAGAGAGAGATGGAGATATAGAGAGAGAAGATGTATGTATCAGAATATATATGTTCTAGGTCTGATTTTGCTGAAGCAAAACAAAGGAGAGGGCTTGTCTCCTTATATAGACCATCAAAGATGCTAAGCTTCCAAGAGAAGCTAATTAAAAGGATCAAGGCTTCCTCAAGAAGCCAAGGCAAAGGGGCCAAGGCTTCCTGAGGAAGCTGAGGCAGGGTCCAAGCTTCTTGAGGAAGCTCAGACAAAGGTCCAAGCTTCCTCAAGAAGCTAGACCAAAAGGGTGCAAAAAGGGGCAAAACAGCCACAGATGTGCACGGGGGCAGGGTTTGTGCATTCCAGCTGACACAGCTGGCATGCACCATGCCTGAAAAAGGCAAAAAGGTGGTACCGGCCAGAAAAGGAGGCCATCGGCCAAACAGATGGTCGGCCGGCCACACAAAATGCCGACCGGCCAATGGACTATTTCACCAATGGCCGGTAGCCTCAAAACACGGCCGGTAGCCTCAAGCCATGGCCGGTGGATATCAAGGGTAGCTAGCAAGCTACTCTCTACCCTCAGGTGCAAAAACAAACAAGTCCTTGGTATAAAACCAAGCACAGAACAAGCAAGTCGAGAGATTCTAAGGCAAGGCGCGTAGCCAAGACCTCTGGGAACTCAAAATAAACACGAACATGGATGATCACCGAGTGTTCAAGAGGTGACATCCAAGTCTTAAGGACGGTCCAAAATGGGGTGTCTACAATTTGCTCTGACAAATTAGTACGAAAAGGAGTGCAACTGCCGTATCTTTGACTTTTGAAGATTGTCTGATCTGCTAGTCGAGAAGCCAAACACGCCGAGTAAATATATAATTCGGATGTTTGGGGGGGCAATTGTGGGGGCCGAGTAAAAGAGACCACTTAGGAGCTACTCAAAGAGGATGTCAAGAGCTGAGAAGACTGGCGAGGATAACTCGGCATGACCAGACCCATCTGAACAAGACCAAGGCCAAGTAGAATCTATTTGGAAGCCAAGTATTCCGAAATTCTTCTGGCACATCTGGGGGTCCCAGATGTGATGGAGAAAGGAGATAATGGGAAAGTGGGCCCCTAGAGTGTAGTATAAAAAGGAGGAGCTTCAGCCAAACTGAGGTATGTGAAAACAAATGAGATAACTTAAAATAGAAGCAAACTTGAGGGGATTCTGACTTGTCCGTCGGAATACTAATTTCGGCACCCTCGACTGGAGTGTTCATTCTTTTTCAGGTAGCAATCTGAGGATCAAGAGTGTCTGACCGGATCCAAGAGTATTGTTAAAACCTCTTTTGCCACATAATTAATCTTAATCAATTCTACTTGTTTCATTCTAATTAATTTGGTCTGAATCAAATTTTAATTAAGTTTGCCATATGATCCTAAATATTTCAATTAACCTATTAAACTAGTCAATATTGGTTTCTGAATCCGTTTGGGCTATCAATTTCAAATTCTAAGTCGGTATTCTAACAGATATTTCATAAGCAAACAAATAAACACAAATTAAACATATAATCATGCAATTATGCTCACTAAAGTAATATATAAAATTAGTAGATATGTCGGGGTCATCATAACTACATATACATTACCTTCATAAACAAATGAAAGTCCTCTCAATCGTACATATATGGAATGCAACAGGAATTACATTTAAACAAAATTCCTGTAGGTTTACATCTTTTCATTAAAGGTAAGGGTAACCCTTTTATAACAATGGCGTTCTGTTGACAAGTATAGGCCCCGTGACCAACAATTAAGGAAGATCTTTGATCTTGAATCATCTCTCAACTTGCACCAGAAAAATGATTAGCAACGTGGGATGAACATAAAGTCCAGTAGAGATCCCAACATGATCCTAAACAATAACATACAAATATCTATGATAATGGATGCACCATGGCATACAATATAAATAATGTGACAATTTAATATTCGAAATATACTTATATAAGTACATTTTCTCTAAAAACATCAATTTGAACACTGCAAGGTGTAAAACCATTTGTTTTCTTTCCAATTATACAGTTCAGTTCCAAAAATATTTCTTCACAACACAACCATGGTTATTTAAACCTTCACGTTAATATAAAAGAATTCCATCTCCATATTTGTTCTGAAAGTGCGTTCGCAAATACAAGTCATAACCCAATCCCATAACTCAACCCACTATACACACTTATGCAACAACACATCTATTAGCTTCCCTAGCCATAGGCCCAAGGGCAAGGAACACCCGTAATACGATACCGAGAAAACATATATTTCTAAATATAAATAACTAAATATAATACAAACTTCCATTTCCACTGGCTTACAGCATGGATGGAAACTGATACAACCCACATAACACATAATGCTTTATCGGCCTCACCTAGAGGGGAATGATCCCAAAGTCACACTTTACCGGGCACAAACCAGAAGAAAGAGGAATCTATCTCAAGGCGCCATGCCTCACCGGCCTTCAGAAGAGAAACTGTCATGACCCTAACCTGCCCCTGTAGGCTGGAGTGGTGATCGGCTAGTAATCCCTGATTACCAAAGGCCTGCCTTAACAATTCACAAAAGGACTAGAATATATATAGGGTCAAACAGTGAAATATTCATTAATCCATTAAGTCCATAGAGCAGTGCAAAAGTAATATGGAATGAACATACAACCTTTCATTGATTATCTTTAGAATAATTTACATTATGTACATAAACAAAAAGATAGTATAGTAGTTACATCCATAGGTACAAAACTTGTTACATACAAACTTGTCCCTCAAAAACATACATCCCAAAAAAAAGAGACAACATAAACAAAAGAAAGAAAAGAAAAGAAAAGAAAAGACTTCTCATAACATGATCACATCCTCTACTGGCATTCTTCCTCTTGATCACCTACACACACACACACACACACACACACACACACATATATATATATATATATATAAGGAATGAGCCAAGCCAAGTGAATAATATTTTGGTAAGGTGCTAATGAATGAATTCCAAGCTCATAATAAAGGTTCAATTCACATTACATTCAAGTATTCCATAAGTAAGCATAATAACGGTACATCCATTAGAACTACTTAATGGAATAACCAGCCCGGGTACCAGTTAAACAATGCCACATCCTCATGTAGCTAAGAGATCTCAAATAGGTCATGGACCATGTTGTCGTCCCCCATGACTTAGGACTAATCTAAGGATGCCATTGATAACTTTAAGTAAAATAGAGGACATTCATTCATTCAATGATAAAATGTAAATTTCATAAATCATGGCATATCAATAAACTTTCTAAAATAATTTTTAACATGACATTACAATAATACTACTCACTATGGCTCGTGCTCGGTAGAATCCCTTAACAACCTTGACCTACACAATAAAATACGAACACCGTTGTAACAAATGTTTAACAATTGAACTAACTTAGTTTTAGCTTTTTCTCTCTTAACTTAACTTGCAAGTTCTTAAGTCCATTCAAGTATTTTACTTTAGTGTAGCTTGCTTTCCGTGCTCCTTTCGGATACGATAGCCCTATAGTTCGGATTCCCGTGATTCTAAATCTGATTTCAAAAGTGTAATGTGAAATAGATAAACAAAAATGATTCCAAATCCGGCAAATCTTTTGGAAAATCGATTTTGAATAAAAATGCCAAAATGAACTGCTTTGCCAGATTTCAGAGTGGACACCTAAATGTTTTTGGGAAATTGAGGAAACCCATGACTCGTGTCAAAGGCCACGTGTCCGTCATCACCAAAGTATCTAGGCTCGGGAACTTAGGTATGAGAGGGAAGGTTATGAATTGAACACCCCACTCACCCGATCAAAGATCGGCCTCTACTAATCGTGATGTGAATCTTATGTGCATTATATGCTCTTGTTCTGATTTATTAGGCAAATTTACAATGTGATGCACACAAGTATAGACTAATTTGCAAAAATTGGAACACTTTGATTTCATGTTTGTTTGAAAAGAGTTTTGAATACGTGTCACTTAAAAAAAGTGAACTTGTATAAGCAATTAGCCTTCATCTATTGGCATTCAAATAGGTATGTCACATAAGCACTCAGCATCATGGTATTATGCTTGATGTGGAAACAATCACACGTATGCAATATGCTAAAGTAATAAATGCCCACCTAGTACTCCAAGGCAAGCCAAAAAGAAATAACACAATTAGAAAAATGCGTGCTCTAAGATGCAAGATGACTAACGCGACATATACAAAATGCAATTAATAGGCTTGGCTACTAGTATGGCATGTGAATCAATATGATGGCATGTAGTAGCGCATGTATTCAATGAAGTAATAAATAACCATGTTTGTTTAGAATGATGAACCGAACCCTATGCATGCGAGACAAATGAATGCAAATCGTGGAACATGATAAACGAAACATGATGCTCTATGCTATCCATTATATGCAGGTAAATAAAAGGGAGAAAGAATGGGGGGTTAGAAGGCATACACATTATTACATATTTGCCCTCGCGTAAGAGGGTCCGAATAAATGTCCTAGCTAATTAAGCTACTTATTACAATACCACAAATTAACTAACTATTCTAGCTAATTAATTAAGTACAGCACAAAAAATAACTAGCTATTCTAGATAATTAATACAAACTACCTAATTAGTTACAATACAAAATTTAATTAACTAAGTAATTAATTTTACAAGTTCACTACTTTAGGTACAACAAACTACTATTAAACATAATTTTAACAGGCCCCAAGGAGCGAGGAATGGCTCATGCATGAATGCAGATTTCCACTTAAAAATTCCTCTATTCTGTTGCCAGAATGGTTCTATTGTGCAGTCAGAATATTGAACTGTTTTTACCTCAGCCTTTATTCTGTTCTGCCATGAAAATGGCACTGCTGACCTAAAATGAGGTAGCCGACCAGCTAGTAAAAGTGATCAGTCATACACAAAAGTGGCCGGCCGGCCACTGGTTTTTGTCACTGCCCTGCTGCAATATATAGGAAACAAAGCACAAACAGAGTATTTTCAGGAGATGTTTGTCCACCCTGCCGATCCTTATCATCAAACAGATCAAAGGAGTGGTAGGCTTGATTCGTAAACCATCATTCGACGCAAACTCGTCATGTGATGGTTTATGAATAAAGGGATAAAATCTCAATAAATGATAATTAAAGACCAACTAAAACCCCTTCCCTACCATGGATTGGATCAAGGGAGTCTTCACTAAGAGTATGAAACCGTTCAAGACTCAACGGGTTCAACTAACGTCCGATTGAACCCCAAACTTGATTTTATTATCTTGTTCCATTTTAGCCCCAATTTTATTGCTTCTTTTAATTACCTTTCCATTCCTTAGTTATTTTAGTCCAAAAATGAGCATTAAGTCCACTAATGGAGAGAAGTGTCAAACAAAAAGTTATTTTGGGCATGAGAGAGATGTCATGCCTTGGTAATGAACCTCTGAAGAGATTAAACCATTAAGCACGGAAGAGTCTCTTTCTCAAGCTTAAACAACACGCGGTTGAAACAACTCTCAACGAAATAAAAAACCAAGAAAGGAGGAAGGTTGCAGAGGTGATTATGTATGAACACAAGTATGAAAAGCATAAAATAAATGCTATCAACTCAAATAGGTTGGTGGCTAAGGCCTAAACCACCAAACCTATGAGGACAACTACACTATAAGCATGCTATACAAAGCATAAATGAAATAAAAACCTAAAATAGCTAAAAACAATGCTGGAAATAACACGGAAAAGCTTCAAAAAGTTAGCTAAAACAATTGAGAAATTGAGCTAGCAAACTAGCATAAGGAGGGGTGGCTAACCCCTCTATTTTTGAGACCTTAAAACAACATTTTCAGCCTCTAAAAACCTCTGAAAATCAATGGGAAAAAGTTGGAAAATAGATGGGAAACACAAGGGCAAAAGCTTGGAAAATAAGGTTCAAAGAAGGGTCATTAACCCCTCCACCTTTGATAGCTTTAACCCACAATTTTCAGCCCATAAAAAAAATTGAAAAATAGTCCAAAAACAGCAAATAAAGATAGGAAAGAAGTGGGTCATACCTCTTGAAGAGGAGTAACACTTTACGTTTCAAACCAACAAATCCCACCCTCAAGAGCTGAAATTCAAGCTCAATAAGCTCAACAAAGAGCCCTTAAAATTTGGTTTAGGGAGTCTAGGTAAGGTGTATATAGGTTGCAAGGTAGAGAGAGAAATATTTTTCAAGAATTTTGCTTCACAAAATTTTTCTGACCTAAATTCTAGAGGGGGGGTCAAGTATATATAGAAAAATATGTTACTATGTTAGAAATATCAATATAGACCCAGCTGGTGCAGTGCAAGAGATGTGGGAATAGTTGGCACAGTTGGCAAGAAAATATCTGTTTTACTAGAACAACTGGTCGGTCGGCCACTAAAGGGATGGCGGGCCACTCATTTCTGGCTAGCCAGCCACTACTTAGCCTACAAGGCTTTGAGTGGTCAGGCTTGGAAAAATATTGTTTTGGTCCAAAAGTGGTGCAAGGTTTGTAAGTTTTTGAGACTCAAAACTAAGGCTTCCTGCTGAAGAAATCGAGCGTTTGCACAGCGTATAAATTCATCATTGGGTGAGTAATCTGAGGCACCCAAGTCTTATGGCCGATCAAAAATGGAGTGTCTGCAGTTGCCCCTCTTTAATAGAGCTCGAAGTCATGGAATGACGTGAGTAAATGTCAAAACCCAGAGACGACCCAATTTGACAAGGCCGTATGACGTGGGCAAACAATCAAGACATAAATGCAATTTGTTAAACTCGAAAGTTGCCTACGTACCCTTTGGAAGGAATCAAACCAGCATAGTTCAGGGGCGGGATGCAAAAATGATATGCACAATGAATTCACTTGAAATCTGGACTTACATAAGAAAAGTCAATTCCAAACTTGTTTCATGTAAAAGGAGGAAAGAAGCACTCTGATCACGCTGAAATCGTGAGAAGAGGAAAGACCCGCTCAGGGTCATTTTTCCGCACACCCTGAGATACTCTAATCACGTTGAAAACGTGAGAAGAGAAAAAGAAAACCACTCAGGGTCGTGCTTCCATACACGCACACCCTGAGATACTCTAATCATGCTGAAAAAGTGAACAGAGGAAAAGAAAATTGCTTAGGGCCGTGCTTCTGCACACCCTGAGATACTCTAATCACGTTGAAAACATGAGAAGAGGAAGAGAAAAACCTCTTAGGGTCATGCTTCCGCACACCTTACGATACTCTAATCACACTGAAAACATAAGAAGAGGAAAAGAAAAATGCTTAGGGTTTGTGCTTCCGCACACCCTGAGATACTCTAATCACGCAGAAAACGTGAGAAGAGGAAGAGAAAAACCGCTCAGGGTCGTGCTTCCGCACACCCTGAGATGAATTCCAAACATGCTAAAATTATGTGAGGAAAGAACACTCTAACCACGCTAGAATCATGAGTAGTGGTCTTGAGATGATGCAATAGATGAGTAGAGTATGACGAGATTGTGCGATAGATGTATAGAGTATGATGAGATTGTGCGATAGGTGCATGGAGTATGATGAGATCGTGCGATAGATACACGATGTGGTATGATCGTGCGATAGATGCACGATGTGGTATGATCGTGCAATGATAGATGCACGATGCGATATGATCGTGCGTATGATCGTGCGATAGATGCATGATGGGGTATGACCATGTGATAGATGCACGATGTGGTATGAGTAACAAGTAATGTAATGGATGATGCTTAGGAAGTGCAATAAACAAACAAAGAGGAGATTTAGAAAGCACCTCACGGGATGAGTGGCGATGAACCACTCTACTCTAATGTGGATCTTCCTCTTGTGTTCTTCGAATTCTTACCTCCAACTCACAGTTCAAAGGTCCTTAAATACTGGCAAGGGTGACATCTGCATGTAGAAGCCACAGATGCCACTTTTGATCATATTCACAACTTTCCCTATTCTCCAACGAGGTGACCGACTAGGTTGGTTCAGTATCCAGAATTGAGGCACACACATGCTATCTCAATCTATGGGGTAGCCATACTGATTTCAAGCCGAGGATACACCCCTAGGTATTTAAACTAAAATTTAGTCTCGAAAAATCCAAACCTTTATGTTCTAGGCATCGCCATTTGAACTCTAGTTTCACCATTGCAGTTGGTCTCCTAGGAACTCATTGGAAACACAGCAAAGATGCCTCTGATGGGGAATGGTGTTTAGGGAGAGCACTTTGATCGCCATTTTGACTTGAAGCAAGCTTGAGCTTAAGCTTGTGGTTGAGGTATACTCATACTCCGGAGCAATGACAAGGCCTGAGAAGGTGCATCGGGAATGCAATCTCGAAATTTTTGAAAGTTGAAACAAACTTAGATGCTCCAATTTTCCCTTTTCTCTTTTGCTTTGTAGCCCAGAGCCTATGTAGATTCAGATAGGTCCTTGTTCTGTTGCTCTCTCTTTTGATCAGGATTGGACCATGCAGTTTTATGAAAGAACGAATCCTATTTGCAGATCATGTTGAGAGCACGACACTTTGAGCACAAAACGATTTATTTTTGACATTGGAATTGAGAATAAGTTCTTAACCGGGTATTGAGCCTACGACTGACCACAGTACAAAACACGACTCAACAAAGGAAGAACAAAGTAAAAATAACCTAAACACATCTACTCACTAAAATCAAAACAACTCAAAACAAGACTCAAAACAAACAAAAAACACCAAACACAACACTTAGATGTTTTCCACCAATGGGAGACCTCTCAATTCACGGAGCCTACTTCTCCAGGTATTGTTTCCCACCCTTTCTTATTTATGGCTCTCTCATCATTTTGGCACTCAATCTCTGTTTTCTCTGAAAAAAACCTTTTCTTGCTTTTTCTTTCAACGCACATCTCTCTATTCTTTAATCTCTCTCATTTTTTTGTCCCTCCCCAGGTATGGTTGATAAGCCAGAAGTTGTGGACCCTTGCCCTTAGTACTCTGCTAGATTCTCATTCTTTCGCTCACAACTAATGAGCTTTCCCACAGAAGGGTTGTGGCGCAACTGGATGTGCAACAGATCTGTAATTGACATCACTCGGCGATGCCCTTTGCTTAACTTGACTGAGATGAGCTACAACATGTCTCGCCAGCCATGTATACAATTGATTGGCCACATACACTTTGTGTTCTATTTTCCCTTTTGGTTCAGACGCTAGTTTAGACGTGATCAAACCCGTCTAGATGAGGGGGTGGAATACCGTGCTCTATTATCAGTTCGCCCTTCATACTTGGCTCGATACCTCATCGCTTGGAGGATGAGAAAGTTTTTTGGCCCCTACTATTAGCTTTAGTTGTGCCCTTTCTGGCAAGTACGTTGACAATGGGGAAAAGGCAGGAAACCCGACTCTACTATGCCCCTAGTTCATCATTTTGACTATATTTTTTTGTGTTTTTTGGCTTCTGCTAAAACAATTTTCACCAACATGAGAGTTAGATTCACCTGCTTATTTGATTTTCTTCTTTGAAATCATATAAGTCAAGCTATGGGCACTAAATTTTTTTCTTTTTTGGGTCCAAGAAATGGTCCGATTTTGGAAAAATGGAACAATTTTCTAGAAAATTCGACAGCTTCACTAAAAATCTTCAAAACTATTTTTGCAAAAGGCCACTGCTCAACCAAAGTGGAATTAACTCTTGAGATGCACAACCTCAGATCTAAACTTGATTTGTCTTGTAGCTGAATCTTTTAACAGAATAGGACAACCGAATTTGATCGAAGATGAGCCAATTGGACATGGATAGGATAGCCAAGTTTAACAAGCCAATCAACATGGATAAGACCAGCAAGCTGAAAATGGTTGTGGTCGAACTTCAGGATGAAGTTGCCTATGTATCCCAAAGATGGAAATTAGGCCTTACATAGTTCACGGGGTTAAGGTGCACTTGAGTATTAGCTTTCTCCTTTTTACGCTCTAACTTTTGCCAAGGCCGCCCTTTCGGGTTTTCAACCTTACGAGCTTTATTTTTTTCCTTTTCATTTTTTTTTTCTTCTTTTTTTTCTTTTATTTTTCCTTTGTTTCCATTTTTTCTTTTCTTTGTTTTCATTTTCTTATTCTTTTTCTTTTCTTTGTTTTCATTTCTTCTTCTTTTTTTTTCTTCTTCTTTTTCTTTCTTTAACTTTTGCCTTGGTCGCCCTTCAGGGTTTCTGGCCCAGTGAACCTCTTAAGGATAGAAAAAATTAACTTGTTCATGTTGCTCAGTTGTGCGATCTCTAGCCCATCTAAATCCACGAGAATGGCTGATGTTCTTGACCAAATAGTCTTTGATGATATAAGAGCCCATCCAATTAGATCTGAATTTTCCCCTAGCGTCATGCATGGGAACTCGATTGTCCTTCAACATTAAATTTTCTTCTTTCAGATTCTGGGATTGGGCTTTCTTGCCAATCTCTATTAGCTTGAGAAATGTCCCATATTTTAATCTTCGAGCATATCTAACCTGCTTTCCATTGGTTCAACAGTTGCTTCTAATCCAGCTATGCAAGCTTCCTTCGAGCACATCTAACCTTATTGCCCCTCGTTCAAGGGCTGTTTCAAATTCGGCCATGCAAGCCACATATTTTGGTTGATCGTTGATCATTCTGAATCGAGGTTCAAGGTTTGAAAGCAAAGGGGTCGAGTCTCAAGGCCGAGAGTGATCCTATGTTGTACAATCTCAAGATCAATTCCAGGCATGTCTTCATGAGACCACGCAAAAATGTTTTTCAAATCTTTTAATAAAGCGACCAGTCACTCGTGCTTCTAAAGACAATGTAGAACCAATTTGGGCCAAGCTAGGATCTTTCTTAGTACCCACATTAATAGACATGATCTCATTCATTAAGGGTTTAGCATGCCTCTCTTCCTTTCAATCGATCATGTAATAACCTGACCCTCTTATATGCTTTACATCATTAATTATATGAGTAATTACATGCTTGATGTGAAATTCCTTGTGAAATTGTGTTTAAATATGTGAATTATTTGATTGTGACATTATATCTGTCGGTTATGAGAAAATCTGTTGAAATAGAGACTTTTGGATTGGAATCCGAAATTGACTTCACAGTTATGATCAGCATGATTTTTAGGACATAATATGAATTTTTGTAAAAATCTAATTCGTAAAGAATTAATTGATGTAATTTAGGCTCCATTAACTTAACTAGTGAGCCTTGATAGATATAAGTGTTATACATATGAACTTTAGATGACTTAGTCAAAACAACTCAAAAATATCTCCTGGTAGAGATTCTACCAGAAGGAACCGTTGTTCATCCACATCACTATGAGTAGTAGTAATGTAACGCTATGTTTTATTTATGTGTTGTGAATACAAATCTTGTAATGTTACTTGTGAATGGCGCTTACTATACCAATTGTGTTCTATTGGAATAATGGGAATGATTGAATGGCGATATATACAATGGACTCGAGGTCGTTTAGCTATGATTATGAATGATGGGCCCGAGGCCGTTATGACATGGGTTACTTATGATTCACGGCCACAGGCCGAGGGAGATGGAGACATGTTGATGTTCCATCGACCCTATACTATTTCAAACAGTTGTTGATATGTTGGGCCCAAGGCCGTTCTGTATTACGTTGGGCCTAAGGCCGTCCTGTCTTATGTGGGCCCAAGGCCATTCAGAAATGAAAATATAAGTAAAATCGACTTATGACTTATGATCATGGATTACAAGATTTATGCTCATACACATAGCCTCTTTACATTGCTATCATTCACTGAGCCTTGCTCACTTTGCATTTATGTATGTTATGTAAGTGATCAGCCTGAAGGACAACCCTAGGTTAGCTCCAAGAGCCTTTTTGCTGGACCTGTTTTGTCGAGTCACCAGAAGTGGCGCTTTTGTTTTATTTTGGGGAGTTCCATGTGGTGGCATATTTTGTTAAATCTTGAATGACTTGTCTTGGATACATTATCAATATTTAACTTTCGGAGGGAGGGGGGGTTGCTACCCTTTGTATAGACTTACATGTATGGACTTAATAGGATGTGAACGGTATATGAAAATCTTATATATATGCATGTATGTATGATAGGTTGTATTAAGATCCTGACATTTAGACACAACTTAGTGGATGTTTTATTGTGATATTATATTTGCTTCCATTCAAGCCCCAATGTTGAGTAAAACTTAAGGAAATTTGGTTTTGAGGCCTAAGTACAGACTGGTCATGTCCAAACTTTTAGTAATGAGATTTGTAAATGCAATGATAGTTGGTATCAGAGCACAAGTTGTTATCTCACATACGAGTCCATTGAGCTTCAGAGAGTCTGGAAAAGACTTAGGTTATATGCATGTTACTTCCTTATGCATACAAAATGATATATAACAATGAGATTTGTATATGCAATGATTAATGACGTGTTATGAAATGGATGTTGCCAATGTAGCTTGGGTATTTCTTGTGTGTATTATAATTTATTGATATGTAGATCATGGTGAGGACAAGAATGGATGATTTTGAGGATTCTACCTCCGCACGACTGGATAGAATGGAAAGGATGATTATGGAAATGGCAAAAACCCTGAGGCAACAACAGCAACCACCCCCGCCACCAGTGCCCATACCACCGCCAGTGGTGCAAGATCATCAGGCTGAGGACCGAACGATTGCACTTACGAAGGAATTCAAGAAGATGAAACCATCTTTGTTTAAGGAGGGATTGATCCAATGAAGCCAGAAGCGTGGGTGTTGGGCATAGAGAAGTTGTTCGAGGTCGTTCCCTGCACCGAAGCCCAGAAAGTACAACTTGCCACCTTCACTCTTGAAGATGAGGCACATCAGTGGTGGATGCTCACAAGAATTGAACACCAAGGGTTAAAATGGGCTCGATTTTTGGAGCTGTTTTATGATAAGTATTTTCCACAATGTGCAAGACAAGAAAGTGACCGAGTTTGAGACCTTGAGACAAGGGAATAAGACTGTTGCAGAGTATGAGGCTTAATTTGCAGAATTGGCCCGTTTCTCACCACACATGATGGATATGGACTACAAAAAAGCAATAAAATTTGAAAGAGGATTACGGAATGCCATTCTCGACCGAATCAATGTGTTGAAATTACCTACATATGTTGATGTGTTGGAAAGGGCAGTAGTAGCTGAGGGTAATATTGCCGCTCAAAATCGGGTCTTAGAGTGGAAAGGGAAGAGGCAGAATACCCAAGCCCCAAGGGATTCAGTGCACCACCAAGCAGGAAACCAAGTTTGGGAACTTCTAGTACTTCCGCCTCTACCCGTGACTCTGTACCAATTTGTCCGGATTGTGGAAAGAGACATCGTGGGACTTGTTATAGGGTGGCTGGGGCATGTTTCAAGTGCGGGAAGACGGGTCATTTGGTGAGAGACTGCCCCTAAAAAGACAAACAAAATGGGAATAGAACTATTACCAGTTCATTCAGCTCAACTCCAGCTCCAACCGCAAAGACAGCTCCAAAATCCACCAACAACAAACACACTGCTAGACAAGGGAGAGTGTTTGCCCTTATTCCTGCTGATGTGCAGAATGCTGAGGCCGTGGTGTCAGGTATATTCTTTGTTAATGGTCACTTCGCTCACGTCGTATTTGATTCGGGTTCTACCCACTCGTTTGTGTCCAAAACACTTGCTAGTCAGTTGAATAGACCTTTGGAACCATTGCATTATATGTTGTGTGTGTCTTCACCATCGAGGGGCTCCATGTTATGTTCTTCTATTTACCAAGCATGTGAGATTTTGATTGGGGATATTCAGTTATATGCTGATTTACTCCCTCTTGACGTGGCTTATTTCGATATAATTTTGGGGATAGATTGGCTAAGTAAATACCATGCCACTATTGATTGTTCATCTAAACATGTTGTTTTTGGACCCCCGGAACAACCTGAATTTACTTTTGTGGGACATGGGGTGACCCATCCACCTTATTTGATTTTGGCAATGAAAGCGTATAAATTGATACAAAAGGGATGTCGAGGATATTCGTGTAGCATTTTGAATGGGCAACCAGTGGCTATAAGCGTTGATACAATTCCAATTGTCCGTGAATTTTCGAATGTTTTTTTCGGAGGACTTACCAGGAGAGTTAGTGGATCGTTAAATTGAATTTACAATTGATGTAGTGCCGAGAACTCAACCTATTTCGAAAACTCCATATAGAATGTCACCGGCTAAGATGAAAGAGTTGAAGGTTCAGTTGCAAGATCTACTTGACAAAGGGTTTATTCGCCTGAGTACCTCTCCTTGGAGAGCACCAGTTCTTTTTGTAAAGAAGAAAGATGGGACCCTACGGTTATGTGTGGATTGTCGGGAGCTCAACAAAGTAACGGTCAAGAATAAGTATCCTTTTACCTAGAATTGACGACTTATTTGACCAACTGCAGGGGGCACAAATCTTTTCAAAAATAGACTTACGATTCGGGTATCATCAATTGAAGGTCAAAGCCGGAGATATCGAGAAAACTGCTTTTCAAACCCGATATGGGCATTATGAATTTTTGGTTATGCCGTTTGGGGTTACCAATGCACCAGCAACCTTCATGGATTTAATGAATCCTGTCTTTAAGCCTAGTTAGATGAATTTGTGGTTGTGTTCGTTGACGACATCCTCATTTATTCGAAGGACACAGAAACTCATGAGAACCACCTACGCTTGATTCTCAAGACGCTTCGAGATAAGAAACTCTATGCAAAACTGAAGAAATGTGAATTTTGGTTACATGAAGTGGTGTTTTTGGGACACGTCATAAATCGAGAAAGTGCTTCAGTTGACCCACACAAGGTTGAAGCTATTGTGAATTGGCCAACTCCTATGAATGTGACAGAAATGCATAGCTTCTTGGGTTTAGCCGAGTACTATTAGAGATTTGTTAAAGAGTTTTCAAAATTTGCTGTGTCACTTACCCAATTGACTCAGAAGAGTGTTTTGTTTGAGTGGACAGAACAACAGGTAACTGCTTTTCAGGAATTAAAGACAAGATTAACTACAGCACCAGTTCTTGCTCTACCATCGGGTACTGAGGGATTTGTAATCTACAGTGACGCTTTGTATAAAGGATTGGGCTGTGTACTTATGCAGAATGGAAGGGTCATTGCATATGCATCTTGTCAACTCAAGCCGCATGAAAAGAATTACCCTACGCACGACTTGGAGTTAGCTACAGTAGTATTTGCTTTGAAGATATGGCGACACTTCTTGTTTAGTACTACGTGTGAGGTCTATACTAACCATAAAAGCCTCAACTACTTTTTCACTCAAAAGGAATAGAACATGCGACAAAGACCGTGGTTAGAGCTTATTAAGGATTATGATCTACAAATCCATTACCACCCTGGCAAAGCTAATATTGTTGTGGATGCACTTAGCCGAAAAGGTATGGGGAACATGGCAAGTTTACTCATAGAGCAAAAAGAGTTACTACTAGAATTAGAAAGAATGGATGTGGAAGTTATGCTACACAGTCGAGATGCAATAATAGCAATGATTTTCAACTCAACCGACACTTATTGAAGAAATCAAGCAAAGGCAAGTAGAAGATGACTTTTTGAAGAAAATTTGTGAGGAAATAGATACAAAGCCAAGGCTCAGATTTATTGTTGAAAATTCGATACTGAAATTTCAAGACAGGTTATGTGTTCCAAATGTACTAGAAATCAAGAGAAGGATTATGGAGAAAGCACATAAATCCAAGTTTACGATGCATCCCGGTAACACAAAGATGTACCAAGATTTAAAGAAAAATTTTTGGTGGCCCAGTTTGAAGAAAGAAATTGCAGAATTCGTTGCAAAATGTTTGCAATGTCAGCAAGTAAAAGCAGAGCACTAGAGACCGGCGGGTTTACTTCAATCCCTTCCAATTCCGGAGTGGAAGTTGGAACATTTGACTATGGATTTCATTGTGAGCTTACTGCGAACTTCTCGAGGTATGAATTCCATCTGGGTTATCATTGATAGGCTAACTAAATCAGCCCATTTTCTACCCATGAAAACTCAATACAATGAAGATAAACTTGCTACCATTTAAGTGAATGAAATTGTGTGGCTACATTGTGTGTCAGTTTCAATCGTGTCTGATAGAGATCCAAAATTTGTTTCAAGATTTTGGCAGAGTTTACAAGATGCTATGGGAACGGAGTTAAAATTCAGTACAACCTTCCACCCTCAAATGGATGGCTAGTCCGAGAGAACCATACAAACATTGGAAGATACGCTTCGGATGTGTGCTTTAGACTTCCAAGGAAGTTAGGAAACTTATCTA
Organism: Camellia sinensis; assembly: GCF_055761805.1. Lineage (NCBI taxonomy): Eukaryota > Viridiplantae > Streptophyta > Magnoliopsida > Ericales > Theaceae > Camellia > Camellia sinensis. The sequence goes on from NC_138961.1 coordinate 101,881,314, forward strand.
CCATTGGCGGAGTTTGCATACAACAATAGCCACCACTCAAGTAAAGGAATGGCACCCCGGGTTTTTCTATTGACGTAGTCAAAGAAATGTCTGAAAGATCATTGGAAAATAAAATGCGATCTGATGTGCACTCTTCAATTCAGTCATAAGCTGCCAAAACCACTACTGCAACTCTCTTCAATGATTCAGAGGCCTTGCATAGATCAGATTTAAAATGAGAAGTTGAGACGAATTAGCTGATTCTCACAGGTAGATGACATTTATCTAGTGTTGATCATTTGGAAGTCACTACAAACAAGTGTACAAACATTATGACTTTGAGATTGTGTAAGCACACGATCATGATGCTATACAATATACATAATAATTAAGTAGTATTTGGATATGAATTATTACACATGGAACCTGAAAGGTAAAGGATATGTAAGGAGAAGAATAGAAAGAGGAATTTAAACCTAGACAAAGAAAGGCAGTTGTAACAACCCTGACTCATGATTAACGTTAGTCCATGATTTAATATACCTAATAAGTTATTGAGATCAAATCCTGAATTAATTGCAAGTATGATGCATTATTTGTACTTTTATTTGTCTCTCATAGGAAGATTTGTTCATGTTTCCGATTCGGTTTATGAATTGAAGGCTTTATCGGCATCCGATTCAGAAATCGACTTGATTTATGTGTTCGTTAGAATTTTTAGAATTTTATGGTGGGTTCAATTGAAAGTCAATTCGAAATGATTTAATTATAATAATTTAATGTCTAATTGAGTAATTTGATCAACCACTTAACTAAACCATTACTTTAGCCTATATAAGGCATTGGTAGACCCTCATTCATACATTTCCACTCACATATCTTCATTCTTAGTGATAAAAATGCGAAAGAGAGAGAGAGTAGGAAGATTTGGTTCTAAGCTTGAGAATTTTGTGAGACTTGAGCTTAATTAAAAGGAATTGCTAGAAAAGAGAAGGATTTGGAGGGAACTTGGAAAACTAAGCTCTTACGCTTGAGAATTCAAGGCTTGAGGTAGAAATTCACTCCTTTAGTTGTATATCTGTAGTCTTTTAATGCATGAATTCAAGGGAGTTAGCTAATTAAGCCAAGAATTAAGCTTGAGAAGAAGAATTAAGAAGATGATCATACTTGCATGCAAATTCTTTTGCATTTAGAGCTTGATTTTGAGGAAGTCCCACATGCATGCATTGATCATGGCTTGATTTTGGAAGTTCATCACATTTCATATGTTTCTACTTCATTTGATTATGTTTTGGAAGGTTAAAACTGATACCATTACATGCAAGTCATATTTTCAACATTTCAAGTTTGGGTTTTGTATAATTGACAAGCTTTTGAGCTTGATTTCATGAAATGATTTCGAATTCACCATGGTTTTACCATTTATAAGTGTTTCCTATAGTTTCCTCAAGTTTTTGGCCCAAAAGACCATGTTTTACAACTTTGAATTTGAGTTTTGAGCTGAGAAGAGCAATCTGGAAATTCTAGAATTTTGCTCTCTGCTTGAGCGGAAGAACCTACGCTCGAGCGACCACCTTTTTTTTTGCACTTCCACTCGAGCGACCAAAAGTTCACTCAAGCGTAAAATGCACGCTCCTAGAAGTTCCATATTTTTGCAGGCTGCTCGAGCGGCAAGAGTTTCGCTCGAGCGACCGTCGAGCGTTAAAATCACGTAACCAATACTTTTCCAAAGTTTGCAAACCACTCGAGCGAAGGAAGTTGCGCTCGAGCGTCCCTTCATATGTTTTCATGTCCGCTTGAGCAGAGGATGTTGCGCTCGAGCGGGGACCCCTGTTTCCAGCATTTTTACCAAGTGTTTTCAAACACATTTTTACATCCTCATTGCATCCTAGGCATTCGTAGGCCATGTTTAAGACATAATAATGTAGATAAGAAGTAGAAGTAGAAACACACCAAGCTAAGAAATGATTTAGTTAAATGATTGTGGGTGTGTGATTCAGTATATGTTCGTTCTGAAACTGTATACGTCACGAGCCATAAGACGTTTGATTTTTCCATTCTATTTATTGCCTTGGAGCCATCTGTTAATTGTGAGTAATAACTTTGTAAAGCTATGTTCAATTATAAGTATTTTCTGAATGATATAAGATGATCTGTTTCTAAAATATTATTTTTTGTATCAATGAATGGTTGTCCAATGTTTCTGAAATGTATTCGTGGCATTCTTAGCTTCAGATGACATTTGCTATCTATTCTGTTACGTCCCTTTATGGGTCAACTGTACGTCTCATGAGCCAACTGTTATGGATCATTATGTATACGTCCTATATATGGGCCAACTGTACGTCTCATGAGCAAACTATATCGTCTCCGTGCACGTGAATCAACTGTATGCCTTTATGGCCGTCACTTTATGGGTCAACTATTTCTGCTAGTGCTAATGAATATACCACGTATGATTAACTGCAAATTTTGATTGTGAATATGATTCTAAATCGGTATCTGTTATGAACTATGATTTCTGAACATGATTATGAATCCATTTCTGATAGCTACTGAATTCTTTTTTTCTGTAACCATTATGGACAACATTCATTTAAACCGTTTACTCTGTTATTATTCACTAGGCTCATGCTTACTATTTGTATTATGTATGTAGGTGATCAGGCACGTGACCAGACTCAGAGTTGAGGACCTAGCGTTTCAGTTCTTTTTGTTAACTAGCCTTTGTGCCTCCCGAGGCAATTCCAGATTAAGTCAAGTTTAGTGGCTATTTTTGTGAATGTACTAGCCTTTGTTTCTTTTGATTTTCGAACAAGATTTCTTTTAATATGTACAGGGAGTGACGTGTAAATACTGTATCTTTTGGCATCACTCGTAAGTTTATAAAAGTTTAAGATTATCTGTCCCATGTATATCTTCACAGCTCAATGGACTATGTATGTTTTATATATTTGCTTCCGCAGCCCCTAACTATATGTTATTTTGTTAAAAGGCCTTTGGTAATCTAACAATTACCGGCCGATTACGACACTAAACCTGTAGGGGCGGGTTTGGGTCGTGACAACGGCATAAACAAGAAGCAAAAAACAAAATTTATTTTGTGTTAAATTGAACAACTAGCGACGAATCTTTTATTTTTCTTCAATAAACTAAACAACATGCAACAAATCATATTCATTATGTACAAATATATCATCAATTCATCCTAACACAAAAGAAATAAATTTTCCAAGTGATAAGCACTAGTGCTTGAAGTGTAAATCAACTGACAGGAGTGAGCAATATTGACACGTTGACATAAAAGCTCAATCTGGATATAGAAGGAAAGCTGCAATGAACATGCATTGAAGAAGAAGGAGAAGAAGAAGAAGAAAAAGAAGAAGAAGAAGAAGAAGATTAAGGCAATGAACATGTAATGATCTAAAGATAAACATATGTTGATCTAAGTGGATATCAAGTGTGTCTCTGATCGTGTATATATAAGATAAGGAACTACCAAGAGTATGAAATTTTAGTATCAAAAGAAAAAAGAAAAGAAAAGTAAAAATATGCAGACACCCAACATGCCACTATCTCATATCCATACAAGTATGTTGAAGAGATTCAAATATCATTGATCTCACTATAAGTTTATAAAATTCTTTATTACTATGTACTAATTAACCTTTCCAGTTTTCTCATTTAAAACAAACCACTTTCTACTCCACCCATTCGTTTTTTGCACTTTTTTTCAATAAGAAATCTGCAATTACATAGCAAAACTATAGTATAAGTACAAATACAGATTGTAGAGATGTCAACGTCTCAGTTTCACACAAGAAAAGAAAAGATTCATGATCATATCTATTTTGAAAATTTTTGTATGAGGGTTATTTTTGTAATTTTATATTATGTCATTTGGGAGGAAACCAATAAGTGGGAAACAATTGAATTTGTTAGAGCCACGACTCCAGCCTCTAGGTATCCTTCCCCTTTTCCCCCTCCTATATTCTTCTACTTGTGGATTATTCAAGCTCCGTAATGGACTCAAGGATTTTCCCCCCATTTCTTTCACCCCTCAATTATCCTTTTGGATTCAAGGCCACTAGTAAACTGTAAGGTTTCTCCCCTCTCGTTGATGCAAAGGCCAAAAATAGGTTGATAATGCCTTTCACCCACTCACTACAAAATTTGAGTGTTTTGATCTGATTGATTATTAGTAAAGAAATGGGGTTTCAACTAGGATAATCACACATGATGTTAGTGACTCAATGAATGGCCTTATGAGTTGTGTCCAAGGTAGTTTTGTGCTTGCTAACCTTTTTTTTTTTGTGGCACCTAGTTATTGTAATAGAAAGAAGCAACTAATGAAGACATGTTGATTTTTGACAAGGTAGAGCATTTTTAAACACTATATTTAAAAAGGGTATAATTGAAAAGATATACATATATAGAAAGATAAGTATTGGGTTTTGCATACCTGAAATGAAAGAGGAAGCTGATGCTGAGACAGAATGGTTGGTCAAAAAAAAGAATAAGACAAGTAAAAGAGAGTCCCTTATGTGTATTTAAAAAGTAACAAAATTTGGATTTCAGATTAACATAATACAAATGAAATAGTACAAACCAATCAGGGGATTCTAGAGCCAAAATTCTGGCAGTTGTGATAGATTTGCGCAAATAAGGTTTTCCTATGCAAGGCTTAGGCTCATATAGCATAGTAGTAAGAAAAATGCTTGGCATTATAAAGGTGAACATAAACTTTTGACATGCACATAAAATTTTTAAATTAGAATTGAAGATAACATCTCATAATCTTTTAAAAATTCAACACCAAATCACATCATGTCTTAATAGATTTCAAAAGTTGAGAAAGTAAAAACTAGCGATGTAGGTACTTTTACCTTGTTAGTTTTTCTTCTTCTCTTTCTTTGAAAGGTGAACCTACATTTAATAAGAACAAGTATTTTAATTAATAAGGTCTTGTATTGTCAAAAAGGCTTTGATTAAATGATTGTTCACCTCTAGGGATGAAAATGTATGAGATTGTTGTTGATGTGGCATTGGCCAAATAATGGGATGACTACTAAGTGAATCCACAACCTATCATTCAATAAGAGGCTTAAGTTGTATAGTAGCTCTAGGAAATTTAAAGTAATAACTAGTAGAAATAGTTATAGTTAAAATACTTGCTGCCTATGTAATGGGTTTGAGGGTGCAACAATTGGTGCAACGAGCATACCTGCAACCTGTAATTAAGATTTCAAAAACTCAATTTGTGACTAAAAATTTGCACGTATAGCCTGAATTTGTTTCTCCATTGTGTCATTCATCTTCGACTCTAACTGCATTTGATAATGATGAAGTTGCTCTTCAACTTGTTCTTGAACTTGAGTTTGGAAGATATGATTATGCTCTTGTGACTGCCTATATTTACCTCCAAAAACATCAGTGGGGGATGGTCCCAATCCAAACGTTCGAACATGACCAGGTCGCTCCGGGCCCATAACTTGTGTGAAGATCTGCTCATGTAATACAGCAGGGTCACTAGAAGATCCCTCTATCTGCTCTATTAGCTCATTCATTTGAGTCTACATTTTTGAATTCAATAATTAGCCTCCAATATAAATCATATTAAAAGTCCAATAAAGTAGTATCGCATACCATAACCTCCTTAACTGAATCACTATTTGACATCCCATCTTTCATGTATGCGGCCATCCACACTTGTGGCCGACTAGCAACAACCCCATTGTTCTTTTTGTCTCCTATAAATAAAAGACAGATAAAACAAAACATCAAACCGAGAATTCATAAGGTTTGTTCTCACTTCCTTTCACTGCTTTTCTATTTGTTGCTAAAGATTCACAAAAAAGGTATATATGTAGCTACTGCAGCAATCATACAGTAGAATACAACATAATATAGCAGAATCATACAACAGAAAAAGGTATTTAAAATTTTGATCAGTACATATATAGATAACTATGCTAATTTGCGGTATATGCTAATTTTGATCAGTACAATTTAGTACATAAGAATTGGTTGGATTACTATGCTAATTTGTGGTATATGCAGGCAAAACTGTGGCACTTCAGTTCCTATAAATGAAGATAGATAGACAAAGAGAAGGACAAGATTCATATATTGGTAAAAGACTTTTAATTGATGTGAGAGAATAATTATACCTCCACTCGAACTACTAAGAAAGGCTTTTGGCCTATTCTATGATGTAATGCCTTCTTCTTCCCAATTTTTTTATTCTACTTGCTTGATTTCTGTTAAATATGAAATTCATTTAAGATATTATCAAAAATTATCATATATAAATATTTTTTAACATAAATAAAATTGTACTAATGCACTCTGAGTGCCCCAATAATAGACGAAGGCCTGCTACTAATCCTCATGTACTCTGTCCGATTGATGAGCCAACCTATCTGCATTATTCTTGAAGGGTTTGTAACCCATTTTTTTCACTCGAATTTTCCAATCTCTCCATTTCTTCCCAAATGAAGCCATTGTTGTTCTCTTCATGGATTCATCTGCATCCGTATGAACCTGCATTACAATTATACACACTTGTAATAATTTAATTAATTTCAAGAAAAAAAAAAAAGTGGATGGGTCTAGGCATGTACTCTTTCTAGTTCCTAGTAATAATTTAATTAAGTACAAAAGTTCTGTATCCGTATTTACCTTTATCTCCCTCCATATGTTATCTTTGTTTTGTTGTGGGACATAATGCCAAGTCGTAAAAGTGAGTGGTGCAAGACTCTCATCTCGTGCCAAAACGCCCAAATGTGAAGCAAGGGATGTGTACCCTTCAACTACTTGATTCAACTCATTTGAAACAACTTTTAAAACGCCATCTTCACTAGTACCCCATGGACCATGCACATGTGTGGGGCCCTTCGTCTGCTTTTCTGTGGCTTAACATAAAAGACTTGTTGTGCTAGAGATGATAGGATGAATGGCTCAGCACTGTCTTGTTTCTTCGCATATAACAAGTGATTGAAATTAACAAGTGTAAAACCAAATCATCCTGCTTAAGTCCCTTTTTGTTATCAATCCAGTTGCACATGAATAACATGTATCTATGGTCATGTGAGTAATACAATTCAATAATATCTGTCACATATCCATAGTACGCTACATCACCTTTCACTGGATTAATATCTTTTGCACTTGCATCGCTAGAAGTCTTTGCCTTCACCATAATCCTGTTATTTTGAGTTTTTCTTCTAACTCATGACTCCTAGTATGATAGCTAGTACCATTAATTATATAGCCATTAAATCTAGTGGCCTCAAAGCTAAAATTTTAATCTCATCTGACAACGCTACATTTTCAGTAGCTAACAAACTCTGCAACCTATTTTTAAAAGAAAGTTATCAATATTAAACATCAATTAACAACTTCAAAAATATAGAAACACATTGGATTACAAAAATTGAATCATGAGAATTGGAAATTGGAAACATGCACTTACATGAGAATTGAATTTGGGAAACTCATCATTGTGACGACAATCCACATCATAATCTCTAAGACGACAATGTGACCGCTTAATATCATTCCAGAATTCCTCTTTAGTCCTTTGATGTTGTTGCAACATTTTTTTTTTTTTTTTTATCTTCCTTTGTTATTGAATACACAAAACAAAGCCAGTATAGAAACAGAAACCAAATAGATCCAAAATTGAAATCACAACAAAATCAATATAGTTTCTTGATAGAAAATCACAGCAAAATCTAGCAAAATCAAATGAACTAGCTTTTGAAACAAAGCAAAATCACAACAAAATCTCATATGACTCCTCTCAAGCCCTCCACCACAGCAAAATCAAATGAATCTCAAATGAATCAAGTGAATGCTAGAACTGACATTACAGCATATACAACTCATCAATGAAAAACAATTACTGAAACAAAGCACATACAACTCATCAATCACAGAAACAGGGAGAGAGAGAGAGAGAGAGAGAGAGATGAAGAGTTGTAGAGAGAGAGAGAAAGAGACGGTGGAGCTCACCTTAGTAGACGATGGTACAGATGGTGGTGGTGATGGAGCTTCGAAATCAAAATTGCTCTGAGATGAAATCACTGAGACCTATCGAAATCGAAATCAAAATCAAAGATTCAGATGAAGTCGAAATCAGAGAAGGCGTGAGGATTCAAAATAAGGGTTTGCGAAGGCTTTATTCTCAAATTCAATATAGGCTTCAAAATTGAGAGAGAGAGAGAATCACCGAAACATAAATTTTGAAATCGAAATCGATCCGTTGAGATTGTATTATTCTGAGATGAATCAGCAAGAGGTGAATCAATCCGTTGAGACGGTTTAGAGAGAGAGAGAGAGAGAGAGAGTGAACAAGAGACTGATGAGTGAGTAAGAGATTAGGGCATTCTGATGAGTGAACGAGACAGTTAATTGTTAAAAAAAAATTCCCTCAGTGTATTCAGCAGCTCGCCCATTTAACAGAGAGGACATTTGAAGTGGTTTTTAAACGCCTTCAAATATTTAAACGTTGCGGTTTTAAATTTTTTTTTTTTATTTTAAACGACGTTTTAAAAATGCCGTTAAATATTGTAAAATGTGGCGTTTAATAAAATGCCGTTAAATAAATGTCGTCAAAACTCATATTTCCTGTAGTATATGTAACTAACAAAGTATTGATGAAAAGCAGGGCTAAGTGTTATTTCTATTAAAAACTTAAAGAAACTCAATATAATTATATCAAAACTGCATGGCTTATGATATTTTTTTTAATGATCTCGGGGAAGGTCACTGTAATTTACCTAAACAATTTTTTTTTTAATATTAAAACTCAAAAAATAAGAGTTGATGGATGCATCACCAAAGGTAGAATTGTATCCAGGAGTAAAGAATCGAATAGTCCAATGTAGAATATAGGTTATCACAAGGTCCAGTAGTCAAATTTTTTATGAGGTTTGCTATTTTTTTTTTTGTTATTATTATTTGTTTTTTGATAATCGGGTGTCAGGTCAAATTTTTTTCATAACCGAGGTTTGCTATTTATGGACTTGTTTATTGACTTTAATTCTCTTTTTTTTTTTTTTTTTTTTTGGATAAACTATCAATAGGGCTTAATAGTTAGATTTAATTTTCATCAAGTACTATTGAAAATAAATCCTAATAAAATCGTTGTTAAAAATAATTTTTTGTGATATTTTTTGTATATGTCGCTAAAAATTAACAATTAATGACTTTTTTTTGTCACGATTTTTATAAATTGTCTCTAAAACTTACAATTAGTGACGTTTTCCTATGACAAAATTTTCAAATTGTCGTTAAAAGTTAAAAAATTAGTGACGTTTTTTTGTAACAATTTTTTTAAACTATTGCTAAAACTTATTATTAGTGACATTTTTTGTGATAATTTTCAAACTCTCGCTAAAAATTAATAATTAGTGACAATTTTTTAATAGTGTTTGATGAAAAACTCCATCAATTATCATAGGACATATTAGAAAATAAATCTATCTATTAAGACTTACACATAAGTCTTCTTTTCTTTTTTTGGTCAACAAGTACTTCATAAAATTAAATCATTCGAATACAAGGTTGTCCTCTGACATATAAGGCCAGTTGACTGAAAGCGATAGAGATAGGTACATGAAATATATGAAATCCTAATTCCATCTTGCAGCCCAAGTTTGTAAGCAAATCAGCACATGCATTTGCTTCTCTGTAGCAATGATTAATCTTCGAAACCCCCAGCTTGCCTAGTAGGAACTTGCAATCAAGTATGACATTTTGAAGCTTTGAGAGTTAGTCATGTTTCTATCAAGGATGAGTCCAACTACTATTTTTGCATCCAGTTAAACCGTGATGTTCCAAATGTTTGCTTCGTTTGCTATTCTCTTTTCATGAGTATACATTTTGCTTTTGCAACCCTTACGAAATTAGAAGAGCACTACCACTTGCTTTCTATGGTTCAATCAATAATAAGCAACTTATTTGGAAAGTCATAGATAGTCAGTCTGGTATGTGGTTTTTGAAAACCAGCCAGTTGAAGTTCAATACTAATGAGGAACTTCTCGACTGCTAGCCTTGTTTCTGTTGTTGTTCTGCTTTGCAACCAATTATTAGAGTCAACAACCACCTTGGCTTGAATAGACCAAGAGAGACAAGCTCTTCTAAAGTCAAACAAAGTCTCACAGACACTTCACATCGTCGACTCATCGTGGAACGGCAAAGATTGTTGCAATTGGAAAGGAGTTCACTGTGATGAAATTATTGGCCACGTTGTCAAGCTCCATCTTGGCAGTTTGGACCCAAACATTACAAGAAACTCTAGCCAATTAGAGGCCAATGAAGTAAACTACTCTTCTTTGCTTGATTTGAAATATTTGAATCATTTAGACCTGAGCGAAAATGATTTTTGACACAGCCCAATCCCCAAGTTCTTTGGATCAATGGTAAAACTGAGGTATCTTAATCTCCTGAGGAAGTTCAGTGGAATTGTTCCCATCATCTCAATAACCTTTCTAATTGTGTGTCCTTGATCTTAACATGTATCAGGGAGCATTAACTATAGATGATCTTATGTGGGTTTCTCATCTTTCATCATTGCGATATCTTTGGCATGAAAAGCGTCAATCTTAGTCGAGCACGCAATTTGAATAAGGTACGAAACATGCTTCCTTCTTTACTGGAGTTACGTTTGTCAAGTTGTGGACTCCATGACATTCATTTATCTCATATGTATGTGAATTTTGCGGTGTCTAATGTTCGATACCTAGATCTTAGTAGGAACTCATTTGAAGGAGAATTTCCAACTCTCCTTGGGAACATGACTTCTTTAAGAGTCCTTGATCTTTCTTTTAATGATTAAAATTCTTCCATTCCTCTTTCTCTGGAAATCCTTAAGAGCCTTGAACATCTCAATCTTATCTCCACCTTATTAAATGGCATTTGTGGGTTATCGAGGCCCTTAGTGAATCAACGTAGCTTGAAATCATTGGACACTAATCAAAACCTATGTCATGGAGAGATGTCCAGACCTAATGGAAATTATCTTGATGCACCACATATGGTTTCGAGACATGGAGTTTAAGTGGCAATGGTATCATCACTGGTCATTTATCGGACTGACTGGGGAAATTTAAGCGTTTAAAGTACCTTGATTTTTTGATAAACTCATTTTTAATGGTCCCATTCCGTCATTCTTGGGAAAACTTAAAAATACGAAATACCTTGATCTCAATGACCTTGTTTAGTGGCACCATTCCTGCATCAGTAGGGACATTATCATCCTTGAGAGTATTCTCTCTTTTGGACAGTCAGTTAAATGGAACCATTCCGGATTCTCTTGGTCAATTATCTAACCTCAAGAACTTAGATATCTCTGACAGTTTGCTTGGAAGGTTCAGTCACCGAAAGACCATTTTGCCAACCTCTCAATGTTTGAAGAATTAAAAACATTAACTTCTTCAGATTGAAGGCTAGATCGAACTGGGATCCATTCATTGGGACTCAAATTCCTCTATAGCTTCAAACACAAAAGAAATTGGTTGAATTGGATCTTTACAATGCTAGCATTTCAGGAACCATTCCTGAATGGTTACATGACATGCCTTTCTTGAAATTGGATCTTTCTCAAAATCATATCGACGGACCCATTTCAACATTTTCTTTCACTTTAAAGCAAGTAGATCTCTCCCATAATTCAATCTCAGGATCCCTTCCACAAAATATTGGTGTTATGGTGCCTAATTTGCAAACTCTATTACTAACTAGCAACTTGATAAATAGTTTGCTACCAAATTCATTGTGGGAAATTGCAACTCTACAAGCTTTGGATCTCTCCAAAAATAGGTTCTCTGGAAATATTCCTCATTATTAGGGGGAGCTCTTGGAGCTACAAGTTATGAGATTATCATCAAACAAGCTTTTAGGGATTATTCCAAGCTCTATTGGACAATGTCGTGCACTGGAGTGGTTACATTCGAACAACAATAGTTTGTGTTAGGTTTTTATTCTTGGCAATCTCGTTTGACAAAACTTCTTTCAGTTGTAATTATATTCGATCTTTTTATTTCAGTGAGGTTTTGAGTTTTAGATGCGAATCCAACTCGAATTGTGCCTTGTAGAGAGATGATTCAGAAGTTAATTCTTTCTTGTTTGCCACTTCGCTGACTATATTGAGGATCGAGCTGCCCGGTCAGCTCGCAAGGGTCCAGGGGGTAATACCCCTTGGCAGGTCTAGGGCAGCGCCCAGGCAGGATGGAGGGGCGGCGCCCCTGAAGCTAGAAGCAAAATTGCAGTTGAAGTTGTTTGGTCGCTCGAGCGAAAGAACGTGTGCTCGAGTGAAGAATCCTTAGTCCTAGAAGTTTTCACTGATTGTAAAAATACTGAAAAGTTGCATTTCTCGCTCAAGCAAGACTTTGGTGGCTCGAGCGAAGACACTTGAAAAACACGCATTTTAGTCTCCTCGCTCGAGCGAGAATTCTTTCGCCCGAGCCAGCATCGCGGCCCTGTTTTCTATAAATATGTGTTTCAGTCCGAGTTTAGGTTAACGGCTTTCAAATCTTCTTCTTGGTTGTTAGGGTTTTCTTCTAGAGCTTCTTTGCTAGTTTCTTTGATATTTATTTGAGTTTAACTCATGGTTTGAAAAATATATATCAAATGATTGTTTGTTTCGTTCAATACAAAAGAGAGATTTGTTCTTTGGTGAATTCCGTGAAATTTGGGCCTGAAGCTTTGGTAGATTCTGGAGTGGCTCATCATCATGGATTCGACATCGACGTTGTGCATTTAACGTTGGGCAAGACAATTCCGAGGTGAAGACCATGGTGGAAGAGACATATAGGGGTTGGTTCATGTCACGTCCCAAGCTCCGTGACAACGCCGCACACTCATTTAAGTGAGCATGCAAGGCTAAGAGTCCAACACATAACTAACAATGTAAAATACTCCCATCAAACCCTTAATTATCATAATACTAAAATCCATAAAAAAAAAATTGATTATTCTTATCATATGAAATTATCCACCAAGTCCACTAATAAAATCCATTAACAAAACAAATAATCCAAGTACTTAAATCATAGTCCTACTCTCGGCACTCCCATATGTAAAAAAAAATCCCGCGCAGCTCTACTCTTCAGAATCTGAAAAAAATAAAATAAGGGTAAGCTAGACAGCCTAGTAAATAACCAACCATCACTGCCAGCTGGATCAAGTATAAAAAAATAAATAAATAAATTGATAATCAATAAATATAAATTTTTCTACAGTTCAATAAATGAACAATTATTTTGTAAGATGGTTTCATGGCTAAAAGTAAACAATGTACAATACATTTTAAATGAAAAGCCAACAAGATAATTCAAAGTAATTCATTGTTCAAATCGATGGTTCGATATTCAGATGGTTCAATGATTTGATTCACAAAACCCAAGTCTTATTGACTACGGTCACATAGCCCGTGACAAGGCCCAGAACCACACATAGGCCGGTGGTAAAGCCCCAAAAGAAACTAGTTTCTGTGCCAATAAATAACCCCCATTGGCTAGGGTCCAAATCGTAGTCAGACTAGAGTGATGTTCAAAATTCAAACAATACACAAATTTTAAATAAAGCATTCGATATTTTCAGAATAAACGTTTAGTACAATTTTCAGAATAGTTTCACCAAATATTCAAATAATTTTAATAATAATATTCGATATTGTTTTATACTTGACCCATATTTTATTTTAAGAGAACATGAAGGCTTTAAATAAATATTTATGATTTTAAACGATTCGATAAGAATAAAAATGAACCAACAGTGATAGAGGGTTACTTACCTCAAACAGCTAAAATAATATTTCCCAAGCTAATCTCAAATTACCAAGATCCACCTCAATCTCACAAACCTAATAAAATATTATACCACATAAACAATTATTATTGATCACCATGATGCATCTATCATTCTTTTCTTTATAATGTACTAATCTAATCCTATAGTCTACAAGTAAATTCCAAAACCCCAAAATACATACACCCAATCAACATACAAGATACTATGTCTAAAGAAATAGTTAGGAGTACCATAAAAACAAATCTTACCTCCAAGAGATGATTAGATCAAAGTCACCAATCTATGAATCTTCTTTCTTTTCTTTACTTCTTCTTCTTCTCTCTTTTTTTTTTTTTTTTTTTTTTTTTCTATTGCTAGATCTGCCGCAGCAGCCACAACAACATCACTACCTCTATTTGTTTGTGCTTCTATGTTTCCAAGACCTAAAGCCCAAGTGGGCTTATAACCCAATCTCCCAAAATTACAAACTTAACCATCTAAGTAATAAAAATTTAAAAAAAAACCACCTCATAACTAATTCCTTGATGTTACTAAAATGACCCATATAAATTAATTTAATTACTACTTTAACCAAAAATAATTCTACACATAAAATTTTGGATTTTACATTCTTCCCCACTTAAAAGAAATTTTGTCCTCGAAATTTGACATACCTGGAGTCTCAAAAAGTTGGGGATACTTTTGTCTCATTTCATCCTCAAGTTCCCAAGTAGCTTCTCTTTCCGAGTGATTACTCCATTGAACCTTAACATAGTGAATGACTCGACGCCTCAAAACCTGTTCCTTCCTATCAGCAATTCGTATAGGGTGTTCCTCATATGTCAAATCCTCCTTAAACTGCAACGGTGCATGATCAATCACATGACTAGGATCCGGTATATACTTCCTTAACATTGAGACATGAAAAACATTATGAACTCCAACTAGTGAAGGTGGTAGGGCAAGTCTGTAAGCTACCTCACCAATTCGATCCAAAACCTCAAATGGCCCAACAAATCTAGGACTCAATTTACCACGAACACCAAACCTCATTACTCCTTTCATAGGAGACACCTTAAGGAATACATGGTCTCCAACCCCAAACACCAAATCACGTCTCCTGTTATCTGCATAACTTTTCTGTCTACTCTGTGCCGTGCGAAGTCGCTCTCTAATAAGATTGATCTTGTCCACTGTTTGTTGCACAATCTCAGGCCCTAACAACTTCCTTTCACCCACATCATCCCAACAAATAGGTGATCTACACTTTCGTCCATATAAAGCCTCATATGGTGCCATCTGAATGCTCGCATGATAACTGTTATTATAAGAGAATTCCACTAAGGCCAAATGCTCATCCCAAGAACCTCCAAGATCGATAACACAAGCCCTCAACATGTCTTCCAAGGTTTGAATAGTTCTCTCTGACTGTCCATCAGTTTGAGGATGAAAGGCAGTGCTAAAATTCAAACTAGTGCCCAAAGCTGTATGCAAACTCTTCCAAAACATAGATACAAATCTGCTATCTCTATCAGACACTATGGTCGCCGGAATACCATGCAACTTCACAATCTCCGTGATATACAATTTTGCAAACTTCTCTAAGGAGAACCCTACCTTAAAAGCTAGAAAGTGAGCGGATTTGGTCAATCGATCAACGATAACCCAAATAGCATTGTTACCACCTTGGGTCCTAGGCAACCCTGTCACAAAATCCATGGTAATATGTTCCCACTTCCATTCGGGAATAGGAAAAGGTTGTAACTTACCTGCAGGTCTCTGATGTTCAACTTTCACTTGTTGACATACCAAACATTGAGCAACATACTGAGCAATTTCCCTCTTCATATTATTCCACCAAAAGTTCCTCTTCATATTATTCCACCAAAAGTTCCTCTTCAAGTCTTTATACATTTTAGTGCTCCCTGGATGTACAGTATATCCTGAACTGTGAGCTTCTCTCAAGATTTCTCTCTTGAGCTCTAAATCATTAGGCACACACAACCTCTCTCCAAATCTCAAGGTTCCATCTTTATGCATACAAAATTCCATCTGTAGCCCTATTTCCATTTCAGCCTTAAGTTTTTGCAACAGAGGATCTCTTCCTTGAGCATCTTTAATTCTATCAATCAATGTGGGTTGAACCCTAAGGTTTGCCAACTGCACTCCATGGTTGTGCCATCTAATCTCAATATTCAACCTTCGCAAGTCCTCTAAGATATTCTTTTGGTTAGTGATCAAGGTAGCCAAATTACTCGGGGTCTTTCTACTCAAGGCATCTGCCACTGCATTGGCTTTTCCTGGATGATAATTGATAGTCAAATCATAGTCCTTTAATAGCTCCAACCATCGCCTTTGCCTCATATTCAATTCTTTTTGAGTGAAAATATACTTTAAACTTTTATGATCAGTGAATATCTCACATTTCACCCCATACAGGTAGTGCCTCCAGATTTTCAATGCAAACACCACGGCAGCCAACTCCAAATCATGCGTAGGATAATTCTGCTCATATGGCTTCAACTGCCTAGACGCGTATGCCACTACCTTATCATTTTGCATCAGGACACAACCCAAGCCCATCTTCGATGCATCACTATAGATGGTAAAACCTTCATCTCCGGACGGAACTATAAGTACTGGAGCACACACCAATCGACTCTTTAGATCTTGGAAACTCTTCTCACAATCATCAGACCACTCAAATTTAACCCCTTTTTGTGTTAAACGAGTTAAAGGCATAGAAATTCGGGAAAATCCCTCAACGAACCTTCTATAATATCTTGCTAAACCCAAGAAGCTACGAATTTCAGTGACACTAGTAGGCCGATTCCATTCCACCACCGCCTCCACTTTCTTGGGGTCAACAGACACCCCATCTTTAGATATCACATGACCCAAAAATGATACACTCTCCAGCCAAAATTCACACTTCTTTAATTTAGCAAATAATTTCTTCTCCCTTAATATCTGCAACACTATTCTCAGATGTTCTTCGTGCTGCTCTTTACTCTTTGAGTACACAAGAATGTCATCAATAAAAACTACCACAAACTGATCTAAGAAGGATTTAAACACTCTGTTCATTAAATCCATAAAAGCTGCAGGCGCATTGGTCAACCCAAACGGCATCACTAAAAATTCATAATGCCCATACCTAGTTCGGAAGGCTGTCTTAGGTATATCTTCCGTCTTAACCTTCAACTGGTGATAGCCAGAACGAAGGTCAATCTTAGAAAAGACTTGTGCTCCTTGCAACTGATCAAATAGGTCATCTATCCTAGGCAAAGGATATTTATTTCGGATTGTCACCTTGTTCAACTCTCGATAATCAATGCAAAGGCGAAAACTACCATCCTTCTTTTTCACAAATAAAACGGGCGCACCCCAAGGAGAAACACTAGGCCTAATAAAGCCCTTATCTAGTAACTCTTGTAACTGTTCCTTCAACTCTTTCAACTCTGCTGGGGCCATCCGATACGGAGCCTTGGAGATAGGACCCGTGCCAGGTATCAATTCAATGACAAACTCAATCTCTCTATCTAGTGGCAACCCCGGTAACTCTTCAGGAAAAACATCGGGAAATTCCTTCACAACTAGAATATCCTCTAACTTCAATTCAATCTCACGGGTATCTCTCACAGAAGCTAAATAGCCCTCGCAACCATTCCTTAACAACCGTCTAGCTTGCAAAGCTGAGATTACCAGAAGAGGAGTGTTAACTCCACTACCCACAAAGCAAAATTCTGGTTGATTAGGAATCTGAAATACTACCCTTTTGCCTCGACAATCAACAGAAGCATAATTGGTTGCCAACCAATCCATTCCAAGAATTATGTCAAAGTCTCGCATATCTAAAACAGTTAAGTCTACAAGCAATTTCCTGTCATCTATACTAACCACACGAGATTTGCAAATTAAGTCAGCAACCATAACCCCTCCTATCGGGGTTTCAACACATAAGTCGATCTCTCTAGAGACACATTTCCATCCATGTTTCTTAACAAATCCCATAGACACAAATGAATTTGTAGCACCAGAATCAAATAACACATGTGCATAAACAGAAGACACTAAAACAGTACCTGACACCACCGTGTTGGAAGTTTGAACATCTTGTTGCGTGAGTGCGTACACTCGACCCTGAGTCTTTGGCTTATGACCTCCATTTTTCTTTTGACTTCCTGAAGACCCTTTGTCTGTTGATGCTCCTTTATTTGTCCATGTTTTCTGTTCAATCTCATGCCCCTTCCGATTAGGGCAATCAGCTATCCTGTGCCCCTGTTGCCCGCAAGAGAAACAAGCCCCAGTATTCCAACGACACTCACTATCCCGATGAAATCCATTACACCTAGTGCATTGTACCCGATCATTCTTCTTATCAACACTACTACCCATAGTTCGACTTCCCCAACTCCCAACCGAAGAAGTGTTTTGTCTCTTAGCATTGCCCTTCGAATTGTTAGTTTGGAAGTTGGAAGAACTAGGCCTCTTCTTATAATTCTCTTCTTTCTCTTCTTGGGCTCTGGTAAGGCCACTCTCAACTAGCAAAGCCTTATTCAACACTGCTCCAAAAGTAGGTAACTCGAAAGGAACCACTTGTTGCATAATGTTCGTTCTTAGTCCAGCTTCAAACTTTCGTGCTCTGCTATCCTCATCTGCTTCAAATGCTGATGCAAATTTAGACAACTTCGTAAACTCAGCTTCATATTCTGCAACCGTCTTATTCCCTTGCTCTAACTTCAAAAATTCCCTCTGTTTTTGTAGACGAACACTCCTAGGGAAGTATTTCTCATTGAATGCCTTCTTAAACCTTTCCCATGTATAGGGGTTGGCATCATGCTCGTATATGCGCTTCTCCATCTGCCACCAATCATTAGCTATCCCTTGTAGCATAAACGTAGCATAGGTCACCTTTTGATCATCCGTACACTCAAAAACGGGAAACAACTTCTCCATTTCTGTCAACCATTTTTCAGCCTCCAAAGGGTCTGTGGCTCCGTCAAATGCCAAGGCTATCTTCTTAAACTCGGTAATGTTACAACGTGGCCTTGGTTGTGGCCCAACACCTGGCTGCATCTGCTGTTGTTGCTCCATAAGTCTAGTCAAGTTATTCCC
Organism: Camellia sinensis; assembly: GCF_055761805.1. Taxonomy (NCBI): domain Eukaryota; kingdom Viridiplantae; phylum Streptophyta; class Magnoliopsida; order Ericales; family Theaceae; genus Camellia; species Camellia sinensis. The sequence goes on from NC_138961.1 coordinate 101,900,208, forward strand.
TATGGTGGTTTGTTGTTGCACCACCCCGGCCAACGTTTGAAGCACTTGAACCATTTCAATTGGATTGGGGATTGCAGCTTGTTCTTGGTGTCCCAACTCTTGCCCCTGATTTCCTCCGACTGCTTGAGAACCACTACCATTATTAGTCACATTCCCTCGCCGATTACTATTACCAGTCCGTCGATTCGTTTGACCCTGGCGTGTATTCCTAGCCATATTTGCCAATGTCTCCTCATGTTCCATTGCAACCTAAATGCATCAATAATAAAATCCCATCTTATTCTATTCTCAAGTCCCTATAACAAGTAAATAAAAATAACATTATATCAAATTATAAGCGTTCCCAATCCTATATCTACCCAATCTCACCACTATTTTATACTAGCCTTTAAAAATTACAACCTGGCTCTGATACCACTAAATTGTCACGTCCCAAGCTCCGTGACAACGCCGCACACTCATTTAAGTGAGCATGCAAGGCTAAGAGTCCAACACATAACTAACAATGTAAAATACTCCCATCAAACCCTTAATTATCATAATACTAAAATCCATAAAAAAAAATTGATTATTCTTATCATATGAAATTATCCACCAAGTCCACTAATAAAATCCATTAACAAAACAAATAATCCAAGTACTTAAATCATAGTCCTACTCTCGGCACTCCCATATGTAAAAAAAAATCCCGCGCAGCTCTACTCTTCAGAATCTGAAAAAAATAAAATAAGGGTAAGCTAGACAGCCTAGTAAATAACCAACCATCACTGCCAGCTGGATCAAGTATAAAAAAATAAATAAATAAATTGATAATCAATAAATATAAATTTTTCTACAGTTCAATAAATGAACAATTATTTTGTAAGATGGTTTCATGGCTAAAAGTAAACAATGTACAATACATTTTAAATGAAAAGCCAACAAGATAATTCAAAGTAATTCATTGTTCAAATCGATGGTTCGATATTCAGATGGTTCAATGATTTGATTCACAAAACCCAAGTCTTATTGACTACGGTCACATAGCCCGTGACAAGGCCCAGAACCACACATAGGCCGGTGGTAAAGCCCCAAAAGAAACTAGTTTCTGTGCCAATAAATAACCCCCATTGGCTAGGGTCCAAATCGTAGTCAGACTAGAGTGATGTTCAAAATTCAAACAATACACAAATTTTAAATAAAGCATTCGATATTTTCAGAATAAACGTTTAGTACAATTTTCAGAATAGTTTCACCAAATATTCAAATAATTTTAATAATAATATTCGATATTGTTTTATACTTGACCCATATTTTATTTTAAGAGAATATGAAGGCTTTAAATAAATATTTATGATTTTAAACGATTCGATAAGAATAAAAATGAACCAACAGTGATAGAGGGTTACTTACCTCAAACAGCTAAAATAATATTTCCCAAGCTAATCTCAAATTACCAAGATCCACCTCAATCTCACAAACCTAATAAAATATTATACCACATAAACAATTATTATTGATCACCATGATGCATCTATCATTCTTTTCTTTATAATGTACTAATCTAATCCTATAGTCTACAAGTAAATTCCAAAACCCCAAAATACATACACCCAATCAACATACAAGATACTATGTCTAAAGAAATAGTTAGGAGTACCATAAAAATAAATCTTACCTCCAAGAGATGATTAGATCAAAGTCACCAATCTATGAATCTTCTTTCTTTTCTTTACTTCTTCTTCTTCTCTCTTTTTTTTTTTTTTTTTTTTTTTTTTTTTTTTTTTTCTATTGCTAGATCTGCCGCAGCAGCCACAACAACATCACTACCTCTATTTGTTTGTGCTTCTATGTTTCCAAGACCTAAAGCCCAAGTGGGCTTATAACCCAATCTCCCAAAATTACAAACTTAACCATCTAAGTAATAAAAATTTTAAAAAAAACCACCTCATAACTAATTCCTTGATGTTACTAAAATGACCCATATAAATTAATTTAATTACTACTTTAACCAAAAATAATTCTACACATAAAATTTTGGATTTTACAGTTCAATTCGAGCGTGGATTCGCTAGGTAATTGAGAGTACACTTGTGTAATTCCTTTTGTTTTCTTTGTGGATTGTTTTGTACCTTCGGCCCTAATTTTTTTATCACAATTGGAGGCATTCCAATGGTGGTTTTTCCACGTTAAATCATTGTGTTGATTTGTCTTTGATTGTTTGATTGAGATTACTATTTACTCATTAAAATTGATACATAATCACAAATCAATATCTATGGAATTTCTAGATTTTTCAGTTTGTAAGGAGAGTTTCCTTTGGCTTTGAGCAATTGCACAAATTTAATTGTTTTGCATCTTGGTGAGAATGGATTATTTGGAAAGACACCAAGATGGATTGAAGAAATAGATCTAGAAGTTCTGAGATTGCACAAAAAAATGTTCAGTGACAATGTTCCTTCATAGTTATGCCTACTGTATGCACTCCAAATCATGGACCTCGGAGACAATAATTTAACAGGAACCATTCCACACTTTGTTGGTAACCTCAGTGGCATGACTTTTGTTGATGAATCTGCAAGTGAATTTGTCCAAACCTATGATCCACAATGGTTCGAGGAGAACATGATGCAGATCTTGAAAGGACATGAACTTGAATTTACCACTAGTATTTGTAATGAACATGGACCTTTCAAGGAATAATCTGGTTGGAACAATACTTGAAGAGCTAACAGTTCTTTCTGGATTGCATGGACTTAATCTGTCACATAATAATCTGACAGGAAGCATCCCAATGAAAATTAGTGACTTAAAGTCATTGGAATCTCTTGATTTCTCTAGCAATCAACTTTCATGCACAATTCTACAGAGCATATCAACTTTAGCTTTTGTAAGCTACTTGAATTTGTCATGCAACAACTTATCAGGACAAATTCCAAATGGAAATCAACTTGAAACTCTTAGGTTGCATTTGGTAGAGCTTTGTAACTATGATTTGAAAGTATGAGTTGTATTTTGAATTTGTGAGGTTTGGAATTATGATTTAAGTGTGAAAAATTTGTTTGGTAAAGAGTTTTGAAAATAATTTTGAAAAGAGTTTTGAATTGAGTGGAGAATTGTTGATGTGACATTTGATATTTGATACAAAAATTTACAAATCATAACCAAACATACAACTCAAAATTATTTTAAAGCACAAAAAAAAATTTTAAAAATTCAGAAAATATTTTTTTCAAATATATAAAAATTAACATATTAATTGCAAAAAAAAAAAAAAATTACTGTTCCGGTCAACCGGCCGGACAACTGGTTAGGCCAAATTTCGAAAAAAAAAATTGAAACTCGCGCTCAGTTTGACAGAATACACAAAGCTTTCTGCAGAGTTGTAGAAAATTAATTCCCCAACTCCATCCAAACATTATACTCAAACTATCACGTAGAAATCTAATTTGAAAACGGTTCCAAACAGAGCCTAATGATCCATCTATTTACATTTGGCAACAATAGACTCTATGGAATTCCATTACCAAGAAAATGCCCTGGGGATGAACGATTTCAATGTCTTCCAACCACAGATCACGAAAAAAATTATGAAGGAGATGAATAAGAAAAGTTATGGTTTTACATTGTTATAATGAGTGACTATGCCACAGGGTTATGGGGAGTTCTTGGAGTGCTATTGTTTAAGAAGAATTGGAGACCTGCTTATTTTCGCTCGTGGATTTGATCAAAGAGAAGGTATTAGTGGTGATAGCAATCAGATTGGCTCCACTAAATAACTACATTACCTAGATTGATGGGGTATGTTCATAGCCATCTTGTGCCTTCTCCCTTCTGCTGTAGGTGCGGCTGGCTACGGGTATGCAGTATGCAATTATTTGAGTGCATTTCTTATTCTACAAATTCAAAGATTCCGTGTTGTTGGTTGTTGTTAACTGTTTTCAAGTTGGTTTTGTTGTCAGATTGACTCTTAAGTAGTTGTTCCAGCCTTCTATCAATAATGCTACGCACTCAGACCAAACATAGAAACTGTTTATCCGGACGACCGGCCAAATGGTCGACCGTCCAGAACTTGTAGACAGTGGCTATCATCTCGTCATCTGGTCAACCAACCAGTCATCCAATCGACCGTCTAGATGAACAATTTTTGTGTTTGGTCCTCTGTGTGCATAGCATTACTGCATGCAACAGCTGATTTTTGCTTTCTTTGGTTTTGCTGTTTTTGTTTCTTTTGGTGGGGTGTGTGCATGTAAAAGCTAATCCTAATCCCTCCAAATAAGAGTGTGCATCACAACCTCCTGCAGTTCTGATATCACTTGATGTGAATAAAACACAACAGCTTCTTCAACGATGCCTGCTGCTGCACCACCTGAACAAGTTACAGCAAAATAAGAAGCTAGTAAAACCTTGGAGAAGAAAGCTGTAATGAAAATCTGCTACTCTCCACAATACAGACTACTCAGGGTTTAGTTTTCTTTATTGATGATTGTTTATTGTTGCCTGGGCTTTGATTTAGATTAAATCAGGACTTGGGGAGTGTATCTGATTTAGGAAACAAAGAATATGCTTCAACTTGCTACGTTCCATGGTTAAGTTCACCATTCATAGGAAATTTATAGATCTGAATTGCCAAAAAAACACTGATACATTGTAATTTCCTTTTATTGTTATTATTTATTGACCACTAATATACATAACCTAGTAATTGAGACATAAAATAAACCTATATAGATTCATTTGTAATCATAAATAGACTGAAGAACCTATCTAGTTATGTGTAGTTTGATTCTCCCAAAATTTCTTCTCCCACAACTCTACTTGTCTTTCTGAATTTGCTTTTCTTCTTAGAAGAGAATGAAGAGCATGAGGATCATAGGGAGGCGGCATGGTGCATGGGCTTGTATCTGTAGCCGGACCCTTCACCATGGATTCCATCATAAACTTCTTCTGTAATCCTTCTGCACGACAAGCCATTATCTCCGAACAGAGTTCAATTGCTTTTCGAGGTACAGTGGGTTTGTACCTCATGAGCTTAGCATATTCATTTAAGAGATGAAACATGTAGTCATACACGTAATCCATCTTCAAATCCTCTTGAATGAAGTCACTTGCAGCCTTTCCAATAGCTTGTGCCTGGTAAATCCATAAGAATGCAAGAGAATATTTAGCCCTAAAAGAAAAGGAGGATAAAAACTTGGGAATTGCTTGATTATTTATTACAAGAAAGTCTTCATCCTTGTAGCTCAGTTTTTGTTACACAGATAACTTTTTTTGCAGACATGCCAAGTATGATTTTCAGGCAGGATTAGGCAAGATAAATTATCTCGAGATTACAATCCAGCAATAACTTATCCTGAGGAAGCTATTTTCAGAATTTTGCGACAAAAGTGTTATCTGGGATAAGTTGTCCAACCCCTTCCCCTTGGACAAAATAATCTTGCAAATGTGAGATAAAAGGTCACTCAGGTTGAGTTACCCTGAGTTAAAAACATATGAACCAAATGCAACATTATTTTGTCCCAAGATTATTTAATCCAATCGCATCCCCTTATCCGCAAATCAAACGTGAACGTATCAGTGAAGTGAGACAGCAACAAGAATATGTTGCCCGTAGAAAGCTACATTGTTTAAGAGAAGTACTAATTCTTGCTTGAGTCTAATTTTTCGATGCAGCTGCGGTGAAGTTCTAATCATTGCTTATGCAAACAAGTGTAAACAAGAGAGAATTACTTTTTGCTTGTGATTGTTGCCCCAGTCAACAGCAAACTTAATAGATCTGCACTTGTCATTATCTCTTATGGGCCAATAGTGGTGCACCGGCATCAAACCTCTTGTGAAGAAATCATAGTAATGGGGCTTTACCACAAAGGTAACAGAATTACAAGCAAGAATGTATTTTTCACTCACAGACCATGCAGATCCTTCAATATATATTTTATATCTGCATGAATATAACAATAGCAAAGATACAAAATGAGACAGTAATTGAATGTCTAAGAGAAATGAGACAAATAACTTTTAAAACAATTTTTTGTAAAAACTGCCATGCTCACAGGAACAAGAAAAAATGGAACCCCAAAATTTTAATCCCTTACCTGTGGATACATTGGCTGGCCAAGTCTGATTGCTTGTACCCTTGCTGTGATTCTTGAATCCAATTCTGCAAATGTTGCCCAAATAATTTAATTGCTTCCACTTTTTCTAGTTCGATTCGCCCATAACAACAATATGTTGATTGTAGAAACATATTATCCTATGAGGTAACTATTTGGTGTACTTTCCAACACCCAGGATCTTCATAGTCAATTAATTATACTGATGGTTCCAGAAAACAAGGATGCTATGTTAGAACCTTTTCCACATCATCCATTCAAAAGTAGGGGTGAAATTGGATTGGGGTATTTTGATGGTTTTGAAACCCAACAGACGCAATTGGTTTTGAAAATCTATAAAGCAAACTGACGAAGTGAATTATATGAACCACAACAATCCAATGCTTTTTGGTTTGGTGTAGTCTGATGAGGTGAAAATGCTTAGGGCCTCGAATTTGGTCTTTGTAAATAACTAAATATACAGCCAAAGAAGAGGCACCAGACAGGCGAGTGAGGTCATAACACTGGAGAATGAGACAAGCGCCGTCAAACTCTCTACACTTGGAGGCAGTCTGTTATATTCTTTTCTTGACTAAGGGTTTGCCAAAAAGAAAGAATTTCATTTTGCACCTTTTCTATTTAAAAATAAATAAATAAAAAGAAAAAAAAAATAAAAAGAGCCAATTATCCATCCAATCTTATATTGATTCAATGCCTGTCGTGAGGCTTTAAATAAATTTTGCCCTATCTCGCTATAATCTTTCTTTGCATCTAGGATTCAGAGATATACAATCTTTTAGACAACTCCCAGACCTAATGCTTAGAATCAAACAAGTATCAACAGTTCCTTTCCTCTGCTTATGTTGGGGTAATTAGGTGAGTTATATCAGCAGAACAAAACAGAGGATTTCGAGTCATTTGAGACTGAGAGCGACTCTTGTCCAGTCTAAGCTGAGAGAGCAAGACACTAAGAGGCAAGAGCTACCATCGAGAGATAGAATCACGGGTGTTTGAGAGAGAGAGAGACAGCCAAACAGACTTTGATTCAAAGTCTCTGAGAGATAGGATCAGCTAATGGGGAAATTATGTAATAGTCCAAGATTACCTTGTGGCATTGCCTAATGTATATGAAGCTATCCAACAGGGTCATCCTCCCACAAATGTAATTTTGGTTCAAGTGTCCAAGGTGTATAACCCTAATGTAAACATTACATGACTTGGAAAAGTAAAACAAGCTACAATTAAGATATAATTTGAAGTTCATAATATGCTGGTTGTCTTAAACTAAGAACGGAAAATATCCAAAATACATTTTAAGTTGATGCAGGAAATTATCAACCTCTAGAGCATCCACATTAGCCTCAACAAATTGATTTTTTGGCTAAATATAACTAGTAAACCATGAAAGCATTGCTCCATTAGTCTCAACAAACTAATTCTATGACTAGCTATTATATATATTTGCTACAATAACTCAACAAATTTGTTGAGGCACTATCATGAGCTATTCAATAGGTAATCATTTTTTGATAGATTTGACCCCACCATTTTGGTTTTCTTAAGTATTGATCATTGAAAAAATTGATAATAAAATAATTTTTTTTAATAAAATAAAGTTAGAATAGAGAGTCCAACGGATGGTACATTTAAAAAGGTGGCATCAAATAGAAAAGTGATTTTTGAGTTATAATTTGATTCAAAATTTATTGAGCTTGATGTGGATGCTAAGGCCTTTAAATGCCCTTCAGATACATATTGACCTTGCCCCCATCAAAATGGTGTTCTTCATGATCACAACAGCAATCATTCCTCACTGCAGAGCAATTTGCACATACAGTAACAATTCTTTATTTATTTCGAAGGGGTGGGACGGAAGGGGAGAGGGATTGTTAATCACCATCTGCTTCAGAGATCATTTACAACAAGGTTAATGATCACCTCAACTCGCATTTATACTTCCACATTGAAATGATCCCATGTGTTAGGACCACGTATAAAATTTCTATAATATAATACTAATTATTTGTCTTGAAATAAAACAAAAGGATGGCGACCATGTCACCAAGTGACGCTGTAGCTGAAACAGTTACTTTGCACGGCATTTATCCTTCTATCACAATGACACCCCAGCTTAAGAAGTATTGCATAGAACTACAAAATTAGAGCATTTTCAACAATAACAATGAAGCAACGGCAATGCTATGTCCCTGTCATTAAAGGCCGTTATTTTTCAAAAATTAAAGGTTGTTACTTTGGTCCACTGGTCATATAATAAATACAAACAAAAAAATAAGAAGAGAAATTTGAATATATACCTGGGCATATACACGAGCACCCCAGTCATGCTTGTCAGAGACATTGCATTTGAGGAGATCCATCCTAGTTGCAGCAACTACTGGGTTGCCCTTCCAGTAGGCATAAGCCTCCCTCTCCATCCATCCCTTCCTCTTGTTTCCTCCTTTTAGGTCCTCTAACAATCCCTCCCACGGCTTTATATTTATCTCTGGCCTACAAAATCAATACATAAATCAAAAAGAATAATCATTTTCAAGAAAATTGTCCTTCAACATTGGGTTGCCCCGTATGTATGGGGCTCTAAGGGGAAATTATTTTATTACTTCATGTGACAATTACAAAGATTGTATTATTTATAACCATTTTTCACTAATATCATTTCGCTAGCAAAACATGACTCTTTTTTTAAACTCAACTTCTCTCCAATTCAAATATTGACTAGAATATATACTCCCACAATATGTCAAGCTCATGTGGTATATTTTGCTGATAAATTCCTTTCATCTTCTAGGCCCAAAATGTAACTAACCCATATCAAAATCATAGTCATCTAATTAACCATAAAAGAAATAAACAAACACAGTTTGAGAAATATACCACAAAATAAAAGTGATGAAATTATGTGGTTATAATCTAAGAAGCATACACTTCTAAGAAGATGGCATGTCCATGGCGAACAATTCCTAACACGTGTCTTGACACTCATCAAAACGTGTCCTATTTTTTAAACCTGGACACTTGGAGGACACACGTGTCCATCTCTTAAACACGTGTCAGTCGATTAGACAGACATAAAACTAATTATAAGTTTAAACAAAATATCTTAGGATACAATGATGAAAGAAAAACAATGAAATTGCATTTTTTTTTTTAATAACAATTCAATTATACATTCATATATATAACATATAATAAATATATAAAGCCATATATTTGTGAGAGTCCGTCACGTTTTGTGTCCTACATTTTTCTAAAATGATCGTGTCACGTGTCCATATCCATGTTTCTTATGTTATGATTAACATTTAATAAATATTAAAACTATATATTTTGTGTGTCCCACATGTGTCGTCTCCTGCATTTTTCAAAAATTGTTATGTCTATGTGCCTGTGCGTGTCGCATATTCATGCTTCTTAAGTTATGATTATTAGATTAGTTTGAATTTTTCATGGATTGGTCTGATGTTTCATGAATGATCTATACAGGGCCCACAAAGCTTAACAAAGTTGCACATTTAAATAGGTCATGTGACGCCAACATAGAGCCAAATTGGAGGACGAGAAGCCCAATCCTTTTTTTATGATATAATTTTGTTTTTTTCAAATACATGGATTCAATTAAGTGATGACATAAAACTAAAAACAAAAACAAAAACTAATAACATATAAAAACTTCTATTTATGGCAGATTCATGAGATTTAATTTAAGTGATTACATGAAAAATAAAAATAAAAATAAATAAACTAATAAGATATAGCAACTTTTATTTATAATAGATTCATGAGACCTACAAATGCACAAATAAATGACAATGAGTCATCAAATTGTAAAATTTAATAAACTTCCCTTACCATCCCCAGAAGGACCAGTCTGGGAAAACAATGTCCAATGTGGCATCATCCCCACAATATCGGAACAATGGCGGTGGCGACGTTGCGTTGGGCCCACGATAGTCCATTGATTTGATGACTGGCCAATCTACACAATCAAACATCAGATCCAAATCAGGGAGTTTCCCAGGGTACCTCCGTAACAACTGTAAGATCCCCCACTGCGTAAAAATGTCCCTCGTCTGAAAGGCCCTTCGATATTTCTCTATGTAAGCCCTCCCATTCACTATCACCAGTCGAAAGTTGGCCGTTCTCTTGGCCCTTTCCACCATATCCCTTGTGATCCCTGTTTCCCTCCACGGCCGTAGATCCTCGTGGATCCAACGAAAGTATTCCGGACACATGGCAGGTGAGGAGCGGTCTTGATCATCCTGTAAGTGGAACCTTGTTGGGTAATAGTTTGTTGGGCAGGTTCGGGTGAGGTTACTGGATGAGCAATTTAGTGGAATTTCAATTTTCCTCTGGGGCTTTTCGGGAATTTTAGCAGGTTCGTGAGAGTACACATGGGTTGTTCTGGTTGTTAGGATTGTCTTCCGTGGGGTATTTTCAGATAAAGACTGCAACACAAACAAAAACAACATCCAATGTTAGTCACAAAAGTTAATAATGTTCCCTTTTACAATAGGATATCCAGAATTTTGATAAGTAATTGAACGACTTGTACAAGACAATGTAGTTTAATATCATGCTGCATTTACATTAATTAAAGGAATCCCCTTTCTTGGCTCCAAACAACTACGTTAATTTATTCTCCTTCAACTTTGATCAATTAAATCAATAAAAATAGAATTTAAAATTCAATTTATTGAATCCTACCTCTTCAAAAAAGAAAAATGTGAAATCTTGATTTCACTTTTATTGATTTGATCGATCATAATGGATCAAGATTAAATCTAAAAATTTTTACCAACACTAACAATTTTACTAACACTTCCACTTGAGCAGGCACGAGACGCTCCTCTTTGATGTTTAAAAAAAAAAAAAGACACTTAATTACTTTGGTAATAGATTGTTATTTTTATGTAAATAAGTTAATAGGATTGTTATTTTTAAGTACCGTTTGCTTTGAAAATTTATATTTACCATTCAACATAGCACAATCTACTATCACTGATACAATAGGTCCCATATACATCTCACTAAAATCTAAGGCTTTTTAGGTGTATGCAAATGGTCAAAACAAGTGACGGGAGCCTAACACTCTGTTTGGATCGTGAGAGAAAGAAAATGAATGATTGCGTTTTCTCACTATCATGTTTGGATTGGTAAGAAAGCAAAGAATGTGAAGGAGGGAAATAAGTGAGATTTCTTTTTCTTCCAATGTATTTTAACGGGTAATCTCGACATTATAAATATTTTACAACCAATCAACTTATTTCTCACCAAATCTCACCATTGTTTGTGAGAAATGATATATGCATAATAAGAGAGCTATCACAATTTCTCTTTCTCACCCAACTTATAAACCAAACATGAAAAAATAGTTTTCTTTTGCATAATTTTTTTTTATCATTTCTCACCAAATCACCCCATCCAAATGGATTGTAAATGCATCTCAAAAACATTGTTGGACACCCCATTCTTTTGGTTCCCATTCCCAAATTTGAATTTTGCACCCCATTCGCATCTCCATCCACAATTAATCCCAATTCTACCTCCATCTCTAACCTTCCAAAACCCTAACCCCACACTCACCACAACCACCACCTCCAACCATGTCCCAAACTCCTCCTGGCACCTCCTAGTCCCTTCAAAAAAAACTCCCTTCTTACCTCAACACCCCCCCCCCCTCTCTTCTCATTTGTGTCATGAACTCCCCAACCCAGATGTCCCATCCCCTCTCTCTGCTATTCTTCTCTTCTAGAAACCAGCGAAGAGGCTAGGGTTTGAGTAGGTAGGAAGAGAAAGATGATGGAGGAGGTGGTGATTAGGGTTTTGAAAATAAGGGGTTAGGATTTCGAACGAAAGCATATATACGGTTTCAAAAGGAAAAAGAAAGGCGCTGAGGTTTCCATCGAAAGGGAAGAGCTGGGGGGTAGCAACGGGGCGGCCCAGTGAGAGAGGGGGAAGATGAAGCTAAGGGGCTAGGATGGCTGCCAAAAGGTGGCGGTGGCAATGGCCGAAGAGATGATGGTTTTAGAATTTTGTCATTTTCGATACTTTGACTTAGGAGTATAATGGTATAAGAATGGGTGAATTACTCTTGCCACTCTTGAGGTTTAGAACAAATACAATAAATCTCACAAGTTTTGCACAATTAACTTGGACTCCCTTGAAGATTTTAGTTTTACATAATACTTCAACTCTCTTTTCATTAGTAATCTAGTCATATAAACGAAAAAAAATTATAATATTTTCATATCTTTCAAACTGATATATACATATATATTTTTCTTTGTCATGATACTGTTTGTAGTAATAATTTTGAATTTTTTTATCTTAATAGAAGAAAAATTGATACAACCATGTCACAGAAATGAAATTTGTTGAATTTTCCCATGTAAATAACATTGATGGCAAGTTTAATATAATATCTGGAAGGGGCTAAATAATTTGAAAATTTATTTGGTGCTACTAGGGCGCCATATGCTATGTGACGGTGTCCTTCACCAATCACAATCCATCATATTTCTATCTATTCTCAATTACTCAACACAAAATCATAAGCCTTCCTTCCTCCACCAATCACAACACTTGACACTACCTAGCAGCAGACCAACCAATAACTTCTCAAATAACTTTGTCCTCAATTATAGGGGGCGGCCATAAATGGGGCTCACAAGCACATGTAGCATGGGGTCCGTGTGGACACGTAAGCCCAGCACTAGCAGCAGGAGGGAGGGGTGGCGTTTTTTACTTCTACTTTGATGTTCCGTGAGTAAAGGTGTGTGTAACTGACACTAGCGGCGCATGTTAGGCAAGGAAATCTAATATAGTAACGTAAAAGAAGTAATTTAGAGATAAAAATTTTACCAAATATCTGAGATCCACATCTGAGACATTTGATAAAGTTTTTGAGATTTTAACATTTTTACATCGTAAAAATGTACTAGGCTACTACTAGCAGTAAATGGCGTGTCGGCCAGATGCGAAACGACGCCGCTTAATCAGGAACAGAACATCATCTCTGTCTGTCTCTCCATTGTAGAAGCTGGGAGATTCCTAGGGAAGAATCCCGAATTAAACACAAACAAAACTATAACTAACATTATTAAGAAAAATAAAAAGAAAAAGAAAAGAAAAGAAAAACAAATCTACAATCTACTAGTACTACACAAGTGAGTGGTTTATTAACAAGTTTAAGAGATAGAGAATCGAACATACAGTAACGGTGGTATCGAGTAGGCGAGAGGCGAGGAAGGCGCCGAAGAAGAAGAGGAGGAAGAAGATGAAGAAGAGAAGGGATCGAGAAGAGGAGGCCTTCTTAGTGATTGGCAATGGAAGACGACGCCAGATCGAGATCATCGTATCCCTGAAATGCCTGTAGACTCCGGATGCGTACCTGTTGACAACATACCTCTGAAATCCCTCAATGTTCTCTCTCATGGCTGCCGCTGCCAAACAGTGCTGCTGCTGCTGGATAAGACCTATAAATGATGTGAATGAAATCTTCAGTGGATGGATGGACTCCAGATCTGACGGTGCCAGAGCAGAGAGATGTAATAAGTCATACTAGTGTAATAATACGTTTTAAAATTTCTCTGTTTTTTTTTTTTTTTTTTCTTGCGAAAGCTCGAAAAGTATAATTTCGGTGGAGAGCGAGTGGAGAAGGAAGAAAGGAAGGAGAGAGAGCGAGTGATGTAATCGCTGCTCTGGAGTTGGTGACACAGGTTTTGGTTTTGGATGGAGGACCGGACTAGTTTGGTGGGTTTGAAGCTTAGCTGGCACAGAAGACGACAAACCTGAAAGGTTTCCACTTTGAATTAGGTTTTTTTGGTGAACAATGATCTAACTAAAAGCGAAAGACGTAAAGGCAGAAGTATCAAGAAAGAGAGAGATGAATTAATTTTTCGGACAAGACGAAAGACGCACCAAAACAGAAACTTATAATGCGCCCGTCTCTGTATTTAAGTAACCCTCGCCGTTCTCTTTGTGGGTAAATTATACTGACACCATTTGTCGGAAATTACAATGTCATTTCGTATTTTTTACGTCTCGTTTGGGAATAAATTAATTTAATAATTTTTTAATTATTTAATTAAAAAAAATTAATATATTCGAAATAATTTTTTAATTTTTTATAAAAAGATGTGTAAAAAGTAGAAGGAAAAGGGAATGTTTGGCTTTTTGGTATGAGTTGTTGGCTGTTTGATTAATTTAGTAACTTTTTGACTTTTTAACTAAAAGGGAGGGTTTCCAAACGAGGCCTTAGTTTAAGTTTTTTAAATTAAATTTTTTAAAAATTGATTTTTTTAATTTTTGTATTTTTTATTTTTAGTGAATATTTTTAAAATTTTAAACATTTTTTTTACTTTTTTAAATACACCTTACTTAGATGTATCTAAAAGGTAAAAAATTTACGAAAAAATATTTTTAAAAATTAATAAATACATAAAAATACAAAAAAAGTACTGAATTTTCGTATTTTTTTATATTTTTGGTATTTAGTGAATTTTTAAAAAAAAAAATTCAATTTTTTTGACTTTTTAAGTATATTTATGTTCAGTATGTCTAAAAATTAAAAAAATTGCTCAAAATATTAAAAAAATCAGTAAAAATAAAAAAAATACGAAAAATAAGAAAATATAATTTTCTGAAAAGTATTTTTAAAAAATAAATACTAGGCAAGGTGGTTTGTTTTCTTTTCAAAATTACGATTACACCCCTTACCAGTTAACAAAAGTTAAATAGCATAGTTAAAATTACATTTACAACCCTTACCGGTTAACGAAAGTTGAATAGCATGGTGAAACTACTACTATACGCCTTGTAAACGATTCAGTCTAAGCCGGTTTTCATTATATTTTCAGTACCTGTTTTATAATTGGCTTAAGCCTATTTTGAAAGTGGGTTAAGAGTCATTTGTCATTTTTTAACTCATTTTTCTTTTTCATAAAAAAAGTCAAAAAATAATTTTTAACCATATTCTCAAAACACCCCTTAATATGTTCGTGGGTTCGGATCTTTGTTAGAATTGAATTAGTATGGGTCTTTCAACCGTTTATTGTGTTGTTATTATTATTATTATTATTATTATTATTATTATTACTACATCGTGCATTATTCTATTTAAAATTGTAAGATCAGATTATATTCATTTTGTTTGGTTTGAATTTTCTAAAAATATTTTTTTAAAAATTCTATTTTTTTATTTTTCGTATATTTTTTTATTGATTTTTTTTAATATTTTAAGCATTTTTAAAATTTTTAAACACGCCTAACATAAATATACTTAAAAAATATAATTTTCATGAAAAAATTTTAAAAAAAAATTACTAAATACCAAAACTACAAAAAAAAAAAAAAAAAAAAAAGAAGAAGAAGAAGAAAATTCAGTATATTTTTCGTATTTTTGTGTATTTATTAATTTTTGAAATATTTTTTCACAAATATTTTACTTTTTAGATACATCTAAGTAAGGTGCATCTAAACAAGTAAAAAAAATGCTTAAAAATTTTAAAATATTTACTAAAAACAAAAAAAAAACTCAATTTTCAGAAAGTTAAATTCAAAAAATTAAAACCAAATACATTGATCATTATTATTTTATTTGACTTTGTGTGACCCGTTCCGTAATTTTTTGAGCTTTCATTATTTTTGACTTCCAAATATTAATCTATATATAAACTTATTTTTTGAATCTTATTTAATCCGTTCATATTTAATTAATTTGATTCATATTTAATTATATAAATGGCGAGAACACCTTGAGTCCACTAAATTATATAAATGATGAAAACCAAAGCGAGAATAAATAGCACGTGCCTCCATCTAGTAACTGGATAAGTAGGGGAGTTTTGGCGGTTATTATTTATAGTACCATTGGCATAACTCAATATGATTTTGGAGTTGAGAAATGCACTCTTCGTATAAAATATTGACACTGATTTTGAAATTTTGCAAAATTATTTCTTTTATGTCTTAAACTTGGAAATTGTAGATTTTGTTAGAACTTGGAAGATGATGAAATCTTCAAATCTATACTTATGTATCACACTCGCATCATGATCATATCTATTGTCAAGGCATATTTCATAAGTTTAAGAATTTTTTTACCGGACTTCGATTCATCCCTTTGTGAAAATAATTTTTCAGGTGTTGATGATTGGATTATGATTTTGATTGGCCATAGATATGGATGTGAGCAAAAGCTCCTTGTTGCTTGGCTTTTGAGCCTTACTTGTTTGGCCGTGTGCGTTTTTGTAGAAAGGTTGAACCCTATTTGAATGACTGTAGCGCAAGGGGCATTTAAATATTGTAGATTATAAATGTTGTATCTCATGTCATATTTATAAAATAATGTAATTGTCAAGAAATTGGAAGTAAGGTCATGGGTTGAATGTTGCATTTCGGAGAGCAGGTTATGGGTTTCTAATCCTTAAGTATTTCATTGTACATGTAATGCCCCAACGCTGAGACTATAAATTATCCAACATGGTAGAGAAATGCATAAAACATCAACCAAATACTGCACAAGTCTCACAAAGTTCTCTTTCATATTGAACTATAAATTCAGAGCTTACAAAATACATAATAGTCATCACAATTCAACAAGTTAGAGAAAACAAGGTAATTACCCCATGGGCTTACAAATTTAAACATGGCCTTCATCAAAACAAAAGGGCCCATGATTTCCAAGACAAGATAAGAATTCAACAATTTAATTACAACTTCAAAAGATCTTTAAGTTTAAAACAAAAAAGGATGGTCAGCTTTATTGCGATGGTTGCAATTCACCAAGTCCTAAAATTTTGTTAACTAGAAATGAGTAATTGCCTAATAGAGAATATATTTAACCAAGTATATAAATATTTGATTTAAAGTATGCATAGCCAATTCCCTTGCCCATGAACATTTAATTATCCAACTTCATATTCCAGTGCACATTATTCAACTAAATTCCACATTTCTCGGTCCTCACACAGATGACCAATAGGCACCTCAATCTTCCACATTTATTGTCCTCATATGATCAAACACGTGAACACCTCAAACATTCTCACATTTGTCGTCCTCACACAACCGGGCAAGTGGGCACCTTAATTTCCCTACGCGGGTAAAACCATAGCGCACAAACAGCAACGCTCCAAAACTCAACTTTCATCTCAACACAAGAAGTCCCAATACATTTCCAATTATTAATTTCTCTTCCATTACCAATCATGACCCATGTTATTAGAGATTCACAAGAAATTTAGGGCTTTTCCTTTTAGTCTCTTATTTTCCAAGATCATTGATGTATACATTTTTTTTCATAATTCTTAGGACAAAACTCTTTATTGCCATTAATGTCCATATATGTATATCTATATATCATCCATTCCAAAGTATTTTTAGATCGATTTTAAAATCTGCTATCCCAAACAGACAGCTCGAGCAAACTTTTTATTGCTCAAGTGAAGTGCACAAAATCAAAGGGACTGCTCGAGCCAACAATACACCGCTCGAGCGATAAACACAAGGTCCCAAAAATTTTGTAGAACTATAATGAAAATACTGGGAGCCTCATTTCTACGCTCGAGCGACTACCTTATCACTCGAACGGTCTCGCCTACAACAAGTAAGATACTAGGAGCTTTGCATTACCGCTTGAGCAACCGATTTACCACTTGAGTGATCACCTAGAACAGATTGTTACAACCTACCCCTTTTAAGGAATTTCATCCTCAAAATCTTGTGTATGAGTTTGAAGCGATAGTCACTAGTCTTTCTCGCTTTGTACCCGAGCTTGTAGCGATGGAGAAGCGCCGATTCTTGGAATTCAAGAAGAGGTTGAAGCTAAAAATTTTGATAAAGGTGGAGGGTAACATCATTAGGGATTATGACCAGTTAATAGAGGTTGTAGCACACATGAAGATCATAGTGGAGGTAGAGGAAGCAAGATAGAAGTTGAAGAGATTGGGGTATTCGGAATCTCAAGGTGATTCAGGGTCCTTTAAGAAGTCTAGGGGTTCGTCATCTTTTTAGTTACCACCATAGCAGACAAAGTCTTCAATTCTTGTGATTGATGGAAGTTCTAGGAACATGGGTCAAACCGTGGCGCATGTTATTGATATGGGCAACTGGGTCACAAGGTTTTTGAGTGTGGATAGAAGGGTAGGCCACAATTTCAGTCGGCTTGTTCTCAAAGCCAATCTCAGAATAGGAGTTAGGCACTATCTTGTTATTAGTGAAGTTAGACGGGGCATTTGAATAAGTTTTGCCCACAAAGGGTAGGGTCAACTAGTGTATCGAAATCTCGCCAGTTAGGAGGTTTCCAGGCAGGTCAGGGGTAGAGCAGTCTCATCAGCCGGTTCAGTTAGGCTAGGCATCCAGAGTAGTGCACGGGGCCACATCTGCACAATCTATGCAATAGGCTTACATTCTAAGAGGTGACCTAGGAGAGCAGAGGCCAAAAGGAAGGGTGTATGCCGTCATCACATTTGAACAATCTTCAGGACCATCCATTGTGAGATGTACTTATCTTGTCTTCAATAATTGGGCTATTGATAGACATCAGGGCATCACATTCATTCATATCTTCTGCATTCGCATCGATTTTGGGGTTAGAGGTGGACCAATTAACATCTCCGCTTATGGTAGAGTCACTAGTTGGGGGTAGAGTTGTGTTGGACAAAGTATGTCGTAATTGTGAGACAGAGGTTGTCGGGCGTTGACTTTTGTTTGATATTGTGGTGTTAGACATGTCGATTTTTGACATCATCTTAGGCATGGATTAGTTGTCTACTTATCAGGCCATTATAGATTGTCATCATAGGAGAGTTACTATCATGACTCGAACCCGTCCCTATGGATTAAGGACATAACCGGCCAGTAATCATGAGATTACCTACGGCCTCAAACCAAGTCAGACATTTTACCAATAGAGTTAAGGGGCCAAAACGGAAACAACTTAAAACTTTGTCTATCGAGATGTGCGTACATGGCACATCATAACATTTCACATACATTTGTTAATAACTCACATCAAAAGGAAAATAACTCAAAGTTCTATACAAACAGGATCATTCAAGTCTAAGTCAGTCAAACCCAAAGTTTATATACAAAGGTGATCCAACGTTTTCGCCAATATAGCAAAATTATAGCAAAAGAACAAAAGAGGTGAAGATAAGTCTCATGCGTGAGACATTTGGGCTAACTCTTCAAAATCTTGATTGTTTCTCACATATTTCACCGAGGCTGGGTTTGGACATCTCTTGGCTCACCTACATACTCATGAATGAGTGTGAGCGAAAGCCTAGTGAATAATATCAAATAAAGAAAGTACACGAATGAGATTCACATATATCAAACGGTCTTAG
Organism: Camellia sinensis; assembly: GCF_055761805.1. Classification (NCBI taxonomy): domain Eukaryota; kingdom Viridiplantae; phylum Streptophyta; class Magnoliopsida; order Ericales; family Theaceae; genus Camellia; species Camellia sinensis. The sequence continues at coordinate 101,919,646 of NC_138961.1, forward strand.
GCCCATTTAGAATTCTATTTAGTGCGTTGTTTAGTACATTAGGCGATTCAAGCCTGAACATATCAAACGGCCCCTGGCCCACTTCGTTCCTTAACAAACGGCCTCAAGCCCAAATCATTGATGTCCGACGGCCTTTGGCCCAATCATTCATATCAAACGGCCTTCGGCCCAATCATTCATGTCAAACGGCCTTCGGCCTAGTCATTTGTGTCTAACAGCCTTTAGCCCAACCATATGGCATAACAAATATTTGCCCACAATTCAATTTAGCAAACTTATAAGACTTATATGGAAATAAGCAATTGGACAAATAACATACTTCAAATATATTTACTAAGATATTACTCACAGTGTTCTGCCGATGGATTTGCCCTCGTGCTTGACCCTACACATTTCATGAACATAATGGGTCACAAACAATTCAATCCATTCTTAATTCATACATCCCTCTTAGGCTTCTTTCTTATCCTTTTAACTCATTCACAATGCTTAATGTATGCCTAAGAGTGCTTTGAAGTGAAAGAGAACGGAAAATGAAACACAGAACACCTTTACAAAATTTCTGAAACAGGGGACCCCGCTCGAGCGGACCGCCATGGTCTGCAAAAGTACTGGTTGCCTCATATTCACGCTCGAGCACTAATTCGGACACTCGAGCTGAGGGTTAAACATATGCCTTGGATGCTCGAGCGTGATTATGAGGTAACCAGTACTTTTGCAGACCATGGGGGTCCACTCGAGCGGCGGAACCCACGCTCGAGCGGGACCCCCGTTTCAGAAATTTTGTAAAGGTGTTCTGTGTTTCATTTTCCGTTCTCTTTCATTTCCAAGCACTCTTAGGCATACATTAAGCATTGTGAATGAGTTAAAAGGATAAGAAAGAAGCCTAAGAGGAATTTATGAATTAAGAACGGATTGAATTGTTTGTGACCCATTATGTTCATGAAATGTGTAGGGTCAAGCACGAGGGCAAATCCATCGGCAGAACACTGTGAGTAATATCTTAGTAAAGACATTTGAAGGATGTTATTTGTCCAATTGCTTATTTCCATATAAGTCTTATAAGTTTGTTAAATTGAATTGTGGACAAATATTTGTTATGCCATATGGTTGGGCCAAAGGCCGTTGGACAAAAATAACTGGGCCGAAGGCCGTTTGATATGAATGATTGGGCCAAAGGCCATTTGATATGAATGATTAGGCTGAAAGCCGTTTGATATGAAAGAAAAGGCCGAAGGCCGTTTGACATGAATGATTAGGCCAAAGGTTGTCGGATACCGTTTGACATGAACGATTGGGCCAAAGGCCGTCAGACACCGTTTGACATGAACGATTGGGCCAAAGGCCGTTAGACACCGTTTGACATAAATGATTGGGCCAAAGGCCGTTGGACATCAATGATTTGGGCTTGAGGCCGTTTGTTAAGGAACGAAGTGGGCCAGGGGTCGTTTGATATGTTCAGGCTTGAATCGCCTAATGTACTAAACAACGCACTAAATAGAATTCTAAATGGGCCCAAGGCCATTTGATATATGTGAATCTCATTTGTGTACTTTCTTTATTTGATATTATTCACTGGGCGCTCACACTCATTCATGTGTATATAGGTGAGCCAAGAGATGTCCAAACCCAGCCTCGGTGAAATATGTGAGAAACAGTCAAGATTTTGAAGAGTCAGCCCAAATGTCTCACGCTTGAGAGTTGTCTTCGCCTCTTTTGTTCTTTTGCTATAATTTTGCTATATTGGTGAAAATGTTGGATCACCTTTGTATATAAACTTTGGGTTGATTAACTTTGACTTGAATGATCCTGTCTGTATAGAACTTTGAGTTATTTTCCTTTTGATGTGAGTTTTTAACAAATGTATGTGAAATGTTATGATGTGCCATGCAAGCACAGCTCGATGGACAAAGTTTTAAGTTGTTTCCGTTTTGGGCCCTTAACTCTGTTGGTAAAATGTCTGACTTGGTTTGAGGCCGTAAGTAATCTCATGATTACTGGCCGGTTATGTCCTTAACCCATATGGACGGGTTCGGGTCATGACAGAGTGGTATCAGAGCACGAGTTAGTAACTCACACACTTGTCCAAATGAGCAATATGCATGTAGAAAAGATCTAGGATGCATTCATGTGATAAATATGAATTGGAAAACATCAAGAATATGCTTAAATGTTTCAAATTGAACAATTATGTGCTATAAGTTTTGTGATTTGTTTGCATTGCAAATTATTTGAATGTGTGTGCTCTTTCGTATATGCGTACTTGTGAAACTTTTGTATAAAGAATAATGCAAGTCTAATCAGATGCTGAGAACAAGGGGTGATGAAATAGAGGAGTCTTCTACTGCCAGAATGGTTAGAATGGAAAGATTGATTCAGGAAATGGCAAAAACATTGAGGCAACAACAGCAGTGGCAACAACAATGGCAACAACCACACCCTCCGTCTCCTCCCCCAGTACCACCTGTTCAAGATAATCAGAATGATGACCGAATAATAGCTCTCACCAAAGAGTTTAAGAAAATGAAACCGCCACAGTTTCATGGGGGATAGATCCGTTGAAGGCTGAAGCATTGGTTCTTGGCATTGAAAAGCTATTTGAATTGTTTTCTTGTTCAGAGACACAGAAAGTATTGCTAGCCACTTTTACTCTTGAAGATGAGGCAAGAAGGTGGTGGATGCTAATGCTTGAAAACAATAAGGATATTGGTTGGGCATGGTTCTTGGAGATTTTCTATGACAAATACTTTCCACAGTGTGTCCGTCACAAAAAGGTGTCAGAATTTATGGAACTTAAACAAAACAACATGACTATAGCTGAGTATGAGGCCAAGTTCACTGAATTGGCTAGGTTTGCACCGTATGTGGTCGACACCGACTACAAAAAAGCGAGACATTTTGAAGGGGGACTCTGGGATGATATTCTCGAAAAAGTGAATGTTCTCAAATTGGAGACCTATATTGAAGTGTTAGACCGGGCCATAATATCTGAAGCTAACATAGCCAGACAAGCTAAATCGACAACTGACTGGAAGGGTAATAAAAGACAAGGCTTCTTTTCGAAGAAGAAATTTTCAAAGAAGCAAAATATAGGCTCCTCAAGTACTTCTAATTCTTCTCGAGATACATCTCCTATGTGCAACATTTGTAGTAAAAGGCATCGCGGAGTTTGTTACTGTGTGTCGGGAGCCTGCTTTAAATATGGTAAAACAGGGCATATGGCCAGAGATTGTAATCAGAATAGTGGAAAATTAGCTGCTAGCTCAACAACATCCATCTCGAAACTGGGAAATACTATAAGATCTATTATCGTTGGGGATACCGTGAGGCAATGGAGAGTTTTTGTGCTTGTTTCGGGCGATACACGGAACGCTGAAGCCGTTGTCTCAGGTACTATCTCTGTATGTAATCAGGATGTTTTTGTGTTAATTGATTCTGGATCAACACACTCTTTTGTAACTTGTGCATTTGCATCTTGACTGAGTAGACCCTTAGAACCATTGCCATATTTGCTATGTGTGTGTGCTCCATCTGGGGAATCTATGTTGTGTGCATCTGTATATCGATTTTGTGACATGTGTGTTGGGAATGCTATTCTATATGTAGATTTGTCGTACTTGAACTTTAGGCATTTCGATGTAATTTTGGGCATGGATTGGTTAATTAAATATTGTGCCACCATTGATTGTGTAACGAAACGGGTTGTGTTTAGACCACCAGAACAGGAAGAAATTTTGTTTGTGGGTAACAGGGTAGTGCCTTCACCTTATTTAATATCTGCAATGAAAGCATGTAAATTGATCAGGAAAGGGTGCCAAGGTTACTTGTGTTATGTGCTATCTGAATAATCTGTGAATGTTGAATTGAGTAGTATCCCTATTGTTAGTGAATTTCCAAATGTGTTCCCAGATGAATTGCCAGGGGAATTGGTAGACAGGAAGATAGAGTTTACTATTGAAGTTATGCCAGGCACTCAGCCTATTTCTAAAACTCCCTACAGAATGGCTACTGTTGAAATGAAAGAACAATTGCAGGACCTACTTGATAAAGGGTTTATTCGACCTAGTACTTCACCATGGGGTGCACCAGTGTTATTTGTGTAAAAGAAAGATGGAACCTTGGGCTTGTGTATTGACTATCGAGAACTGAACAAGGTAATAATAAAGAATAAGTATCCTCTACCTCGTATTGATGACTTATTTGTCCAGTTACAGGGATCACAGGTGTTTTCCAAAATTGATTTGAGATCCGGATATCACCAATTGAAAGTAAAGGCAGAAGATGTTTAGAAAACAGCATTTAGAACGAGGTATGGTCACTATGAATTTCTTGTTATGCCATTTGGGGTAACTAATGTTCCTGCAGCGTTTATGGACCTAATGAACCGAATTTTTAAGACCTGCCTTGATGAATTTGTTGTCGTTTTTATTGATGACATCTTGATATATTCAAGGAACAGACTTGAACATAAACAACATCTGAGGACTGTTTTGCAAATACTTAGAGAAAATAAATTATTTGCCAAACTAAAGAAATGTGAATTTTGGTTAGATGAAGTTATCATCTGTCACGACCCAAACCCGCCCCCATGGGTTAAGGATGTGACCGGCCAGTAACCCTAAGATTACCTACGGCCTCAATCAAAACAGACTAAGACATCAGAGTAAAGGGGGCCAAAAGGGAAGCAGAATTTGAAAACTTTGTCCATAGAGCCATGCTTATATGCACATCAACAGACCATATTCTGTCACGTTAATAACCCACGTCAAAAGTATAGTTTCACAAAGTCCATTACAGACAGGATCATCCAAAACGAGTCAACCTATGGCAGACTAATTACAGACAGATATACATAAAGTCCTTGCCGGCAAGGCAAAATATAATTACATAACAAAAGGGCAAGGCAAGTCTCAAAAGTGAGATGCAAGGCTGACTTCCACAAAACTCAGACTTTTCCTAGCAGACTTCATTGGGGTTGGGCTTGGACTTCTCTTGGCTCACCTACAAACACATGAATGAGCGTGAGCGATAGCCCAGTGAATAATATCAAACACAGAAGTCATATAAACAATATGTACATTATACGGAGTCTAGATCAAGTGACTGTAGTTCTAACATGTTGGCCTTTGGCCCATTCTGATTTGCATCTACGTCAAAACGGCCTTTGGCCCACTCATTCATGTCAAAACGGCCTTTGGCCCATCCAATTATGCCAAAACGGCCTTTGGCCCATTCATTTACATCAAAACGGCCTTTGGCCCATTCATTTATGTCAAAACGGCCTTTGGCCCATTCATTTATATCAAAACGGCCTTTGGCCCATTCATTTACATCAAAACGGCCTTTGGCCCATTCATTTATATCAAAACGGCCTTTGGCCCATTCATTTATGTCAAAACGGCCTTTGGCCCATTCATTTACATAAAAATGGCCTTTGGCCCATTCATTTATGTCAAAACGGCCTTTGGCCCATTCATTTACATCAAAACAGCCTTTGGCCCATTTATGCATTCATATCGGACTTACGTCCACAATCCCAATTAGCAGTTCATAAAGCTTAAAAAAATGGGGTAAACAATTGGACATTCACAAGCATTCAAATATCGATATTACTCACAGTGATCGGCTTGTGGATTTGCCCTGGAGCTTGACCCTACACATTTCATGAACACAAGAGGGTCACTAACAGTTCAATCCATTCTTTAATTCACGTATTCCTCTTTAGGCTTTATTCTTATCTCATTAACTCATTTACGCCATTTAACACATGCCTAAGAGTGATTACAAGTGAAACAGAATGGAAAACGAAACACAGAATGCATGAACGAAATTTCAGAAAACAGGGTCCCCGCTCGAGCGTGGACTTACCCGCTCGAGCGGACCCTTAAGGCCTGTAAAAGTACTGGTTGCATGAAAAATACGCTCGATAGGGCGCTCGAGCGGAAGGCCTGTCAAAATAGCTCCCACGCTCGAGCGTCAACTTCCCCACTCGAGCGGTAACCATGTCTGCAGAAAATGCTGGGAGCTCGATTTCTTCGCTCGAGCGTCACTTCACCCGCTCGAGCGGACATCGAAAATCTGGGTTTTCCAGATTGAGTTCTTGAGCTCCATCTTGACATTCAAAGGCTCTAAATGCCTGATTTCGGTCCAAACTTCGCATAATCATGTATTAACATGGTACAAACATAGAATTACAACATATTGAAGCTCAATTTCATAATTTATTTACATGCATGGCTCATTTTCCACCAATTCATTACCAATGTAACCATTTCATGCATTCAAAGCTTCTACTTCCATGGATTGTACATGCATGTGACATATAACCTTCATCCTCATCTCATATGATGAAAAGATGGTCAAATACATGGATTTCAACCAATATTGCAACATGAGTCATGTGATTCAAGCTCAAATATGCAAATTCAAAACAATTCATACATGCATGCATATATAGTCTTCAAATTCATCAAAACCAGCTCCTTCCATGTTCTTTAACATTCTTTCAACTTTGAACTTACAAATTACAAACAAGAGTCCATGAATTCACTCACCTAAGAGTTTCAACACTCAAGCTCTAGCCAAATCTTGAGCTAGATCTTCAAATTCCCAAGTCTTGAGCCCAAATTACACAAGTCTCTCCCTTTCTCTCTCTATAACCGGCCCTCTCTTCTCTTCTTTGAGTTTAATATCAGTCAAAATGAGACTAGGGAGGGAGAGATTGAGTGTTTAAAGCTTGACAACAAAATCCACTAAGGCCAAGATTATAATAATAGAATAGTTGGGCTCTAATTCATCAATTTAATCGGTTTAATCTAACCCAAATCAATTTTCAATTAAATTTCACCGTAGGCTCTAAAAATTATGCCTATCACAATGGCGTAATCAATTTCGGGTTCCGTGGCCGATAAGGCCTCCAATTTAATTTCCGAAGCGGTAAAATCAAACAGATATTCCTACGGTGAACAGATAGAAATTCAAAACCACATATTTTCACATAATGGCATACAAAACTATAACAAACACATAATCGTATACACATTAAGGACCAATACAGAACAGGGGTGTCACAGTCTTCCCCCCTTTAGGAAGTTTGGTCCTCCAAACTTAAGTTACCTTTGTCGGGAAACAAATGTGGATAGCGTAGACGCATTTCCTCCTCTTTTTCCCAGGTAGCATCTGTCTCATTGTGTTTCTTCCATTCTACTTTCACCATTGGGATGGACTTGTTTCTCAATTCTTTCACTTGTTGGTCAACAATTCTTACCGGCCATTCAGCGTATTCCATATTCTCATCAATAGCTACCCGATGATAATCAATCACATGTAACGGGTCTCGGAGGTAACCGCTCAACATCGACACATGAAACACGTTATGGATTTGCTCGAATCCCGGTGGCAAGACGACTCTATAAGCAACTGAACCAAGCCTCTCCAAAATTTGAAACGGCCCAATGTAACGGGGCGACAACTTGCCCTTTTTCCCAAACCTGACTTGGCCTTTCATCGGAGAAACTCGGATGAACACATGGTCGCCGACCTCATATTCAAGAGGTCTTCTCCGAACGTCTGCATAATTCTTCTGTCGGTCTTGAGCTGTTTTGAGCCTTTGCCGAATAGTTTTGATCTTTTCAGAGGTGTCTTGTACAATTTCAGGCCCAAGCAAAGCTCTGTCTCCGACCTCTGTCCAACAAATAGGTGATCTACACCTCCTACCATACAAAGCCTCGTATGGTGCCATACCGATACTGGAGTGGAAGCTGTTATTATAAGCAAACTCTACAAGCGGCAAATAATCTTCCCAACTCCCTTGAAAATCCAAGGCACACATGCGAAGCATATCTTCCAAAGTCTGTATCGTTCGTTCTGACTGCCCATCTGTCTGTGGGTGGAATGCAGTGCTGAACCTTAATTCTGTTCCCATGGCTTCCTGCAAACTCTTCCACAGTCTAGATACAAATTTTAGATTTCTATCCGACACAATGGACACCGGAACTCCGTGTAAACGGACAATTTCATCAACATAAATAGTAGCCAGCCTGTAAGCAGTAAATGTAGTTTTGATAGGTAGAAAATGTGCAGATTTAGTCAGTCTATCAACTACAACCCAAACAGAATCCATACCTCGAGAAGTCCGAGGTAGGCCAACAACAAAATCCATAGTCACATGTTCCCACTTCCATTTAGGGATAGGGAGAGGTTGAAGTAGGCCGCCTGGTTTCTGGTGCTCAGCCTTAACTTGCTGACACTGAAGGCACTTGGACACATATTCCGCTATCTCTTTCTTTATTTTAGGCCACCAATAGGTTTGTTTTAAATCCCGATACATTTTATTGTTACCCGGATGCATAGCAAATACGGATCTGTGGGCTTCATCCAAAACCCTCTTCTTTAGTTTCGGGATATCAGGGACACATATTCTGTTCTGGAATTTCAACACTTCATTCTCAATACTAAATTCTGCTTTTGGACTTGTCTCAAATTCATCCATTACCTTTCTGAGGAACTCATCCTCTTTCTGTTTCTGCTTGATTTCGTCAACAATTGCCGGCTCGGCTGTAATAGCGGCCATCAATCCACCCTGTTCACATACTACCACTTCAATTTCAGACTTTTCAAAGTCTTGCAAAATCTCCCTTTGTTCAGTAAGCAAACAAGCACACTCCCTGTTGATTTTCTGCTCAAGGCATCTGCCACTGTATTAGCTTTCCCGGGATGGTATTGAATCTCTAGATCGTAGTCTTTTATCAATTCTAGCCATCTTCTCTGACGCATATTCAGCTCTTTCTGCGTGAAGAAGTATTTCAGGCTCTTATGATCTGTGTAGACTTCACATTTTGCTCTATACAGATAATGCCGCCAAATTTTCAAGACAAAAACAACTGCGGCCAATTCTAAGTCATGTGTTGGATAGTTCTTTTCGTGTGGCCTCAACTGCCTGGAGGCATAAGCAATAACTTTTCCGTTCTGCATTAACACATAACCCAAACCTTTGTAAGATGCATCACTGAAAATCACAAAATTTTTCGTACCTGAAGGTAGTGTCAAAATTGGCGCAGTAGTTAATCTCGTCTTCAATTCATGAAAGGCTGATTCTCTTTCGCTATTCCACTCAAATGGTTGTCCTTTACATGTCAATTGGGTAAGAGGTACTTCTAATTTCGAAAAGTCCTTCACAAACCTCCTGTAATACCCAGCTAAGCCCATGAAACTGCGAACTTCTGTCACATTGGTCGGTGCAGGCCAATTCACAATTGCCTCTATCTTCTGCGGATCCACTGAAATTCCTTCCTTGTTAATCACATGCCCTAAGAAAACAACCTCATCCAACCAAAACTCACATTTCTTTAATTTAGCAAATAGTTTTCTTTCTCGAAGTATTTGTAAAACAGTCCTCAAATGATGTTCATGTTCAAGTCTGTCTTTAGAGTATATCAAAATATCATCGATGAAAACTACAACAAACTCATCAAGGTAGGTTTTAAAAATTCTATTCATTAGGTCCATAAATGCTGCCGGAGCATTAGTCACTCCAAATGGCATAACAAGAAACTCAAAATGACCATACCTCGTTCTGAATGCTGTTTTCTCAACATCCTCGGCCTTAACCTTCAACTGATGATACCCAGATCTCAAATCAATCTTAGAAAACACCTGTGATCCCTGCAACTGATCAAATAAATCATCAATACGGGGTAAGGGATACTTGTTCTTTATCGTTACCTTGTTCAATTCCCGATAATCGATGCACAGGCGCAAAGTACCATCCTTCTTTTTCACAAATAACACCGGTGCGCCCCAAGGCGAAGTGCTGGGCCCGATAAACCCTTTATTAAGAAGGTCTTGCAACTGTTCCTTTAATTCTTTCATTTCGGCGGTAGCCATCCTGTAGGGAGTTTTTGAAATAGGCTGGGTTCCTGGCACAGTCTCAATAGTAAACTCTATCTCCCTGTCTACCAATTCCCCTGGTAATTCATTTGGGAACACATCTGGGAATTCTCTAACAATGGAAATATCATTCAATTCAACATTCACAGATTGTTCAGTCAATACAAAACACAAATAACCCTGGCACCCCTTCCTGATCAATTTACATGCTTTCATTGCAGATATCAAATATGGTGGAGGCACTACCCCATTTCCCACAAACACAATCTCTTTCTGTTCTGGTGGTTTAAACGCAACCCTCTTTGCCACACAATCTATAGTGGCACAATATTTGGTCAGCCAATCCATGCCCAAAATTACATCGAAGTGTCTAAAGTTTAAGGGCAACAAATCTACATATAGGGTAGCATCCTCAATATGCATGTCACAAAACCGATATATATAGTCACATAACACAGATTCTCCAGATGGAGCAGACACACATAACAAATATGGCAACAATTCTAGGGGTCTTTTCAATCTAGATGCGAATGCATATGTCACAAATGAGTGCTTTGATCCAGAATCAATTAACACAAAAGCATCCTGATTACATATTGAGATAGTACCTGAGACAACGACATTGGCATTCCGTGTATCGCCCGGAACGAGTGCAAAAACTCTCCCCTGTCTCACTGTGTCCCCAGTAGTAGTAGATCCCAAAGTATTTCCCGGCTTTGGAACTGATGCAGTTGAACTAGCTACGAGTTTTCCCCTATTCTGATTACATTCTCGGGCTATGTGCCCTTGCTTTCCACATTTAAAACAGCCTCCTGACGCACGGTAACAAACCCCACGGTGCCTTTTGCTACATACATTGCACATGGGAGCTGTGTCTCGGGAAGAATTTGAAGTAGTGGAGGAGCCCGTGTTTTGCTTTTTCAGAAATTTCTTCTTCGAAAAGAAGCCTTGTCTCTTGTTGCCTTTCCATTCTGTTACTGGCTTAGCTTGCCTGGCTATGTTAGCCTCTGATATGATGGCTCTGTCAAGCACCCCAATGTAGGTCTCCAATTTCAGGACATTCACCCTTTCTAGGATGTCGTTGCGGAGCCCAACTTCAAAATGTCTTGCCTTCTTATAATCAGTGTCAATCACGTGTGGTGCAAATCTGGCCAACTCAGTGAATTTGGCCTCATACTCCGCTACAGTCATGCTGTCTTGCTTGAGTTCCATGAACTCTGCCACTTTCCTATCCCGAACACACTGCGGGAAGTACTTGTTATAGAAGATTTCTAAGAATTTCACCCAATCAACATCTCTGTGATTTTCTCTCATCAACATCCACCATCTTCTCGCTTCATCTTCTAGCATAAAAGTGGCTAGAAGCACTTTCTGAGTCTCCGAACAGGGAAACACTTCGAATAACTTCTCAATGCCGAGGACCCACGCTTCGGCTTTCAACGGATCTAATCCCCCATGAAACTGTGGTGGTTTCATTTTCTTGAATTCCTTAGTGAGAGCTATAATCCGGTCATCGTTCTGATGATCTGGCACAGGTGGTGCCGGAGGTGGAGGTGGCGGGTGTGGTTGCTGCCACTATTGTTGCCACTATTGTTGCCACTATTGTTGCCACTCCTGTTGCTGTCTCAAAGCTTCTGCCATTTCTTGGATCAATCTTTCCATTCTGTCCAGTCTGGTAGTAGAAAATTCCTCTAACTCATCACCTCTGGTTCTCACCATTTGATTAAACTTGCATTATATTTTACACAAAAGACCCACAAGCATGCATATACGAAGAAGCGCAAAATCTCAGATAATTTGTAGTGCGAGTAATTCACAACTTACACACATAATTGTCCATATCAAACATTTAAGCATATAACCAATGCTTCTAAATTCGAGTTTATGAATGCATCCTAGATCTCATCTAGACGCTTATTGCTCTTTTGGACAAGTGTGTGAGTTATTAACTCGTGCTCTGATACCACTCTGTCACGACCTGAACCCGCCCCCATGGGTTAAGGACATGACCGGCCAGTAACCCTAAGATTACCTACGGCCTCAATCAAAACAGACTAAGACATCAGAGTAAAGGGGGCCAAAAGGGAAGCAGAATTTGAAAACTTTGTCCATAGAGCCGTGCTTATATGCACATCAACAGACCATATTCAGTCACGTTAATAACCCACGTCAAAAGTATAGTTTCACAAAGTCCATTACAGACAGGATCATCCAAAACAAGTCAACCTATGGCAGACTAATTACAGACAGATATACATAAAGTCCTTGCCGGCAAGGCAAAATATAATTACATAACAAAAGGGCAAGGCAAGTCTCAAAAGTGAGACGCAAGGCTGACTTCCTCAAAACTCGGATTTTTCCTAGCAGACTTCATTGGGGCTGGGTTTGGACTTCTCTTGGCTCACCTACAAACACATGAATGAGCGTGAGCGATAGCCCAGTGAATAATATCAAACACAGAAGTCATATAAACAATATGCACATTATACGGAGTCTAGATCAAGTGACTGTAGTTCTAACATGTTGGCCTTTGGCCCATTCTGATTTGCATCTACGTCAAAACGGCCTTTGGCCCACTCATTCATGTCAAAACGGCCTTTGGCCCATCCAATTATGTCAAAACGGCCTTTGGCCCATTCATTTACATCAAAACGGCCTTTGGCCCATTCATTTATGTCAAAACGGCCTTTGACCCATTCATTTATATCAAAACGGCCTTTGGCCCATTCATTTATATCAAAACGGCCTTTGGCCCATTCATTTATATCAAAACGGCCTTTGGCCCATTCATTTATGTCAAAACGGCCTTTGGTCCATTCATTTACATCAAAACGGCCTTTGGCCCATTTATGCATTCATATCGGACTTACGTCCACAATCCCAATTAGCAGTTCATAAAGCTTAAAAAAATGGGGTAAACAATTGGACATTCACAAGCATTCAAATATCGATATTACTCACAGTGATCGGCTTGTGGATTTGCCTTGGAGCTTGACCCTACACATTTCATGAACACAAGAGGGTCACTAACAGTTCAATCCATTCTTTAATTCACGTATTCCTCTTTAGGCTTTATTCTTATCTCATTAACTCATTTACGCCATTTAACACATGCCTAAGAGTGATTACAAGTGAAACAGAATGGAAAACGAAACACAGAATGCATGAACGAAATTTCAGAAAACAGGGTCCCCGCTCGAGCGGACCCTTAAGGCCTGTAAAAGTACTGGTTGCATGAAAAATACGCTCGATAGGGCGCTCGAGCGGAAGGCCTGTCAAAATAGCTCCCACGCTCGAGCGTCAACTTCCCCACTCGAGCGGTAACCATGTCTGCAGAAAATGCTGGGAGCTCGATTTCTTCGCTCGAGCGTCACTTCACCCGCTCGAGCGGACATCGAAAATCTGGGTTTTCCAGATTGAGTTCTTGAGCTCCATCTTGACATTCAAAGGCTCTAAATGCCTGATTTCGGTCCAAACTTTGCATAATCATGTATTAACATGGTACAAACATAGAATTACAACATATTGAAGCTCAATTTCATAATTTATTTACATGCATGGCTCATTTTCCACCAATTCATTACCAATGTAACCATTTCATGCATTCAAAGCTTCTACTTCCATGGATTGTACATGCATGTGACATATAACCTTCATCCTCATCTCATATGATGAAAAGATGGTCAAATACATGGATTTCAACCAATATTGCAACATGAGTCATGTGATTCAAGCTCAAATATGCAAATTCAAAACAATTCATACATGCATGCATATATAGTCTTCAAATTCATCAAAACCAGCTCCTTCTATGTTCTTTAACATTCTTTCAACTTTGAACTTACAAATTACAAACAAGAGTCCATGAATTCACTCACCTAAGAGTTTCAACACTCAAGCTCTAGCCAAATCTTAAGCTAGATCTTCAAATTCCCAAGTCTTGAGCCCAAATTACACAAGTCTCTCCCTTTCTCTCTCTATAACCGGCCCTCTCTTCTCTTCTTTGAGTTTAATATCAGTCAAAATGAGACTAGGGAGGGAGAGATTGAGTGTTTAAAGCTTGACAACAAAATCCACTAAGGCCAAGATTATAATAATAGAATAGTTGGGCTCTAATTCATCAATTTAATCGGTTTAATCTAACCCAAATCAATTTTCAATTAAATTTCACCGTAGGCTCTAAAAATTATGCCTATCACAATGGCGTAATCAATTTCGGGTTCCGTGGCCGATAAGGCCTCCAATTTAATTTCCGAAGCGGTAAAATCAAACAGATATTCCTACGGTGAACAGATAGAAATTCAAAACCACATATTTTCACATAATGGCATACAAAACCATAACAAACACATAATCGTATACACATTAAGGACCAATACAGAACAGGGGTGTCACATCATCTTAGGGCATGTTATCAACAATGAGGGAATTTCAGTAGACCCGCAGAAGATAGAGGCAATTGTGAATTGGCCTACACCAGCAAATGTAACAAAAGTCTGCAGTTTCATGGGCTTAGCCGGGTATTGCAAGAAGTTTGTGAAAGACTTTTCGAGGATAGATGTGCCTCTTGACCAACTGACACGCAAAGGGCAACCATTTAAATGGAACGATGAAAGAGAATCTGCCTTTCATGAACTGAAAACGAGACTGACCACTGCACCAGTATTGACATTGCCCACATGTACGGAAAACTTTGTAATTTTCAGTGATGCATCTTATAAAGGTTTGGGTTGTGTACTAATGCAGAACGGAAGGGCAATTGCCTACGCCTCTCGGCAGTTGAGGCCACATGAAAAGAACTATCCAACACATGATTTAGAATTGGCCGCAGTTGTATTTACTTTGAAAATCTGGCGGTATTACTTATATGGGGCAAAATGTGAAGTCTATACGGATCACAAAAGTCTGAAGTACTTTTTTACACAGAAAGATATAAATATACGACAGAGGAGATGGCTTGAGTTGATAAAAGATTATGATCTTGAAATCCAGTATCACCCTGGGAAAGCCAATACAGTTGCTGATGCCTTGAGCAGAAAATATATTGGAAATTTGGCTTGTTTACTCACTGAACAGAAAGGCATCTTGTAAGATTTTGAGAAGTTTGAGATTGAAGTGGTATTGTGTGAATAGGGCGGATTGATAGCCACTATTTCAGCCGAAACAACAATCATTGATGAGATTAAGCAGAAACAGAAGGAGGATGAATTCCTTAACAAGATAGTTGATGAATTTGAAATAAATCCGAGACCAGAATATAGTGTGGTAAATGAGGTGCTGAAATTCCAAAACAGATTGTGTGTTCCAAACATTCCCGAGTTAAAGAAGAGAATTCTAGATGAAGCCCATAAATCAGTGTTTGCTATGCATCCGGGTAATAACAAAATGTATCGGGATTTGAAACAAAGTTATTGGTGGCCCAAAATGAAGAAAGAAATTGTAGAATATGTGTCCCAGTGCCTTCAATGTCAGCAAGTTAAGGCTAAACATCAGAAACCAGGCGGTCTACTTTAACCTCTCCCTATTTTGGAATGGAAATGGGAGCATGTGACTATGGGTTTTGTTGTTGGTCTACCCCAAACTCCTCGAGGTATGGATTCTATTTGGGTTGTAGTTGATAGACAAACTAAATCTGCACACTTCTTGCCTATTAAAACTACGTTTGATGCTCATAGACTGGCTACTATATACATTAATGAAATTGTCTGTTTACACGGAGTTCCAGTATCTATTGTGTCGGATAGAGATCCGAAATTTGTATCTAGATTGTGGAAGAGCCTACAAAGAGCAATGGGAACAGAATTGAGATTCAGTACTGCATTCCATCCACAAACAGGACCATACAAACCTTGGAAGATATGCTCAGAATGTGTGCTTTAGATTTTCAAGGGAGTTAGGAAGACTATTTGCCACTAGCAGAGTTCGCATATAATAACAGTTTCCACTTCAGCATCGGTATGGCACCATATGAAGCTTTGTATGGTAGAAAATGTAATGCAGATGTTCGAAGGAGATCTCTTGAGTATGAGGTTGGTGATCATGTGTTTATCTGTGTGGCTCCGATGAAGAGCCAAGTAAGGTTCGGAAAAAGGGGTAAATTGTCACCCCACTACATTGGGCCGTTTCAAATTTTGGAAAGGCTTGGTCCAGTTGCTTATTGAGTCGCTTTGCCACCGAGATTTGAACAAATCCATAATGTATTTCATGTATCAATGTTGAGGGGTTATCTTCGGGATCCATTACATGTAATTGATTATCACCGGATAGCTCTTGATGAAAATATGGAATACGTAGAATGGCCGGAACGAATCATTGACCGGAAAGTGAAGCAGTTGAGAAGCAAGTCCATCCTGATGGTGAAAGTGGAATGGAAAGAACACTATGAGGCGGACGCTAAGTGGGAAAATGAGGATAAGATGCGACTACGCTATCCACATTTGTTTCCCGACGAAGGTAAAATAAGTTTGGAGGACCAAACATCTTAAAGGGGAGAAGATTGTGATAACCCTGTTCCGTATTATGCTAATTAATCTTAGTTATGAACGTGATTATGTGTTTAATATGATTTTGAGTGCTGTTTATATGTATATATGTGGTTTTGAATTTCTATCTGTTCACCGTAGGAAAATCTGTTTGATTTTTTGCTTTAGAATTTAAATTGAAGGCCCTATCGGCCACAAAAACCGAAATTGATTACACCATTGTGATTAGCGTAATTTTTAGAGCCTACAGTGAAATTTGATTAGAAATTGATTCGGATCAAAATAATTCGAGTAAATTGATTGAATTAAGTACCATTATTAACCTTAATCAATTTGATTAAGTGAGAGACTATAAAAGGGCCTATATCCACTCTTATTCATTTGGTTTGGGCTCAACATCTGATTTTGATCTCTAGAGTGAGAGAGAGAACCAAATTTAGAGAGAGAGAGAGGGGTCAACATTAAAGAATTGCAAGAGAATTCAAGAAACTAAGGGGATTAACTCAAGAATTGGCCATAGTTGTGAAGATTGAAGCTCCTAGGTGAGTGGATTCATAAGTTTGAGTTTGTAATTTTGTAAATTCAAGGTTGGATTGTGATCAAGAACATAACTTGAATTGAATTTGTTGAATTTGGAGCTTCTATGAACATGCATGTGCATAATTGCTATAATTTTGTATATTCAAGCATGAGTCATGTTGAACAAGAAGAATTAGGCACCAAATCTCACATGTATGCATGATTTTCATAAGTTTCATGATCGTAAGCCACGTTTGTACCAGTTAAGATAGAATTGGAGTCAAGAATGTACATGCATGCATGATTGATGAAGATATGGAATTGGTTTGAAGGTGAATATACATGTTTTGGGACCATGAAGAGAATTCAAAATGATTTTGGAAAAAGGGACCATAAATTTGAGCAATTGGCCTCATATTGTTGTTGTTCTCATGTTACGTAACATGTTACCATGTTTTTGTGTCCAAAACATGAGCTTTGAACCTTCAAACATTGAGTTTGAACTTGGAGAACAATTCTAGAAATTTCAGAATTCGGCACGTCCGCTCGAGCGAGGTAATGGCCGCTTGAGCGTGAAATGCTAGCACCCAGCAGTTTTGCAGACATTGTCGTTCGCTCGAGCGGGGAGAATCACGCTCGAGCGTCCAAGGCATATATTTGACCCTTAGCATGAGCGTCCGAATTAACGTTCAAGCGTGAATATGAGGTAACCAGTATTTTTACAGACCATGGGGGTTCGCTCGAGCGGCGGAACCCACGCTCGAGCGGGACCCTGTAGACACCCCATTTTTGACCATCCTCAAGACTTGGACGTCACCGCTTGAACACTTGGTGATCATCCATGTTTGTGTTCGTCTTGAGTTCCCGGAGGTCTCGGCTACGCGCCTTGCCTCAGGATCTCTCGACTCAACTATTTTGTGTCTGGTTTTACACCAAACACTTGTGCTTTGCCTTGGAGGGGCAGGGAATGGCTTGTGGGCCATTCCCACACTCCATCGGCCATGGCTTGAGGCCACCGGCTGTGTTTTGTTGCCACCGGCCAAATTCTTGGCCGGCCGGCACTATAGATGGCTGGCCGGCTATCTTTTTTTGGTCAATTGCATTTTTGGCTGGCCGACTACTGTGCATCTACTTTTGCAGATATTTTGTGTGCAGCAGGCATACACTGTCACCCACTCCATACATGTGTATGGAGGGATTGCCCTCTTGTTAGCTTCTTTTGGAAGCTTTACAAGACTAATTGTCTATAAAAGAGAACCTCTTCTCTCTTGTTCAGAGGTTAGACAACTTAGACAACATTTTCAGAGCTTGAGCTTTAGGGTTAGGGTTTACATATATCCTCTATCTCTATATCTCTCTCTCTTGTGTTTAGTGTGTGTTTAGTCTCATTTTTGTGCACAAACACCCACCATCACACCTTTTCTTAGTTGCTGAGGTACCAGAGGTCTTTCCTTGAAGATTTTGGACTGGTTGGGAACCAAAAGAGCTGCTGGAACATTGTTTGTGAAGAGGGTCTACAAGGGTAAGACTTTTGTCCCTTTTTACCCCATTTTTGTAAAGCTTTTTAGCCTATCTTGCATCTATTTTTGAGCTTAGCATATAACATATAAAAGTCTTATTTTTGTTTGCTTTAAATAGTTTGTTAAGGGTGTTTTAAGCTTTGGGGTTGTTTGACCCCTCTTAAGGCTTGTTTGGCCTTTGTTTTGTGCCATTTTGGTTGAGCTCCGGGACCATTGTGTTTGGGCCTCCTCACCACTGAAATCTTGAGGGATTTCAGAGGTGAGGATGGTGCCTTGAGGTCCTAGGAAGGAGAGGGCCACCCCCTCTCCTTGTTGTCCTTGAAAAGGGCTATTTTTGCCTCTTGAGGGAGCATCTAGTTTAAGTGTGTGTTGACCATGCCTTGACTGATATTTATGCTTATTTTGCCATGAAATAGCATTGTGTTTAGTTGGTTTGGACACACCTTGCATGCTTTGCATACATGTCCTGTAATGCCATCATTTAGCCTTAACATGCATCTAGGCTTTGACCCTTGTTCAAGCATGTTTTAGGCCCTGCTTTGTGAAGCTTTTGTACTTGTTTTTCCATGCTTAAGGTCTGCCTTTAGTTGTTTTGGTCAACCATGGCATGCATTGCATAGCCCCTTTACATTGTTTACCTTGTAGGCTTTAAATATATGATGTGTTAAGCATGCATTGTTTGATTTATTTCAGTGGTTTGACACCACTTATAGCATCATTTCAGTCCCCATGACATGCTTGCATGCTTGCCTTTGATGCCTCTTTGATGCCTTATGAGGTTGTGCCTTATGCTCCATGTTTGGTCATTGTGCATGCCCTTGAATTTAAGTCATTTAGATGCCATCTAAGTGGTCTTTAGGCTTTGTTTTAATATGCTAAAACTCCGTTTTTGGTCATTTAATTCATGCCATGTTTGGTTTTGCTAAGGGTAGTTCAATACCTCCTTAGCTTGCCTTGAGTTTTGGACCTCTAATTGCATGCTTATGCTTGTCTTGTTGGCTTGGTTTGGCACCATTTTAACATGATTTTCAGCGCTTATGTTGCATGTCATTAGTCCATGTTTTTGTGCTTACAAGTTGTCTTCATATGCTTAAGTGTTGGACCATATTTGCATGCATGTGTGTGTGTGTTGGACCTCACTTCCATAGTATTGGCCACTGATTTTGGCAAGCTTGCAAGCTACCCATGTTAGTTTAAGCCCACCCCTTTGCATGTTGTTGTATGTCCACCTTGTATGTTGTTGCATATTTGTGTGTTGTTGCATGATTGGAGTTGCATGATTGAATGAACGCACATGCTTGTTTACATGCTCGAACACCCATATTGTGCCTTGCATACTTGTTAGTTGCATTATCTCATGCCCTATGTCTTGTATGACCATTGTATGCCTTGTATGCTTCTTAGCATTGTCCATGTTGCATACTAGTCAACATGCTTAGGATTGCATTGCATTGGCATGCATGCTTCGCCTTTTGAATTGCTTGTGATAGAGGTTGAGTTCAATTTGCTTGATTATGTGCATTGCATTCCATATCAACATGCACACTTGATTCTTTGGGCCATCATGCATAGAAATGCGTGATTGGTGGCCCGAGAATCGAGGCCCATCCTCTTTTGAGTCATAAATATGATAAGGAATTTGGTTGGTGCATACATTGCTTGAAATGCATTGCCATGCTAAGTTCTGTCCTCTGCTACTGTCAAACTAGTTTTTTTGCAGGAAGTTTTGGCCGGTCGGCCATCTTAAGTGCCGACTAGCCATCCATCGTTGGCCGATGGATTATGTTGTGGCCGGTGACCATCATACATGGCCGGTGACTATTCCTCACAGCCGGTGGTGCTCCACAGCACTCAGAGAAGCAACCCTGGGAGTTGTACAGTCTTCAGAGAAGCAGAACAGTCAAAGCAGAGGCAACCCTTGCATGGCAGTGACTTTCCGAGCGGAGCCGAGCACGCATCGCATTGGACCCTCTTCCCGAGGCTGTTTATTGCTTAAATTAGATTAATTAATTTTTCAATTAATTAGGTAGTCTGTAATATTTAATTAGCTTGTTAGTTAGTTAAATTGTATTATTCTTTCTGTCCCTCCGAGTGAGGGCTAACTTGTAATAAGTGTGGGTGCGTGTGTGCATGTCTTCCAACCCCTACTTCTTTCTCCCTCTTACTTATCTGCTTTTGATGGTTAGTATTAGGGCATATTTGATTTAGCATACCTTATGCTATGTATGCGTGCATCCATACATTTGTCTTGCATGCACCGGGCTCGGCGCATCATACTAATAGCATTGTATTTCAATTCCAAGTTGAATACGTGTTAGTTGTAGCATCATCATATGTCATCCATAGATTAGCCGAGCCTATTGTAGCTGCATCTTGCATGTGTTGTATTAGCCATCTTAACATGAACTAGGATCATGCATATGATTACTAACTAGTTTCTGTTTTGGCTTGGAGTACTCGGTGAGCATTTATGTTTTAGCATCCATGCATGCGTGTGAGTGTTGCCATGACAGCATGCTTACCATGAGGCTACTTGCTTATGTGATATAACTGCTTTAATGCCTATGGGTGGAGGTTGAATTACCTAAATTGGAATAATGTATTAAAACTGTGAGTTTTAAGCCCATTAGATAGTGGCAAAACCATCTTTTCTAAAGCCCACTTGAGGGTGGCAAAACTTGCATTTTAGCCTACTTGCGAGTAGCAAACCATTTTCAAAACAAACATGCAATGTTTTGTTCCAATTTAGGTGATTTGGTCTATACTTGTTTGCTGTGCGCATAACATAGTAAATCTAGGCTAATAACCGGAATAAGAAAGCATAGTGTTTTCAAAACCCGATATCATGGTTAGTAGAGGCCGATCTTTGATCGGGCGAGCAGGGGTGCTCACGAAGTGACCTTCCCCAATCATACCCAAGTTCTCGAGCCGAGGCAACTTTGGTGATGACGGACACGTGGCCTTTGGCACCGAGTCAGGGTTTCCTAAATTCCTCCATGAAAAATATTTAGGTGGCGACTCTGTATCTGGCAAAGCAATCCATGTTTGGCACTTCTTTCAAAATCTGTTTTTGTCAAAACAATTTGTCGGATTTGGACTCTTTGGTTTAGATTTAGAACCGTGACTATTTGAGAGTCCGAATTGTAGTGAACCCAGAACGAACAGAACGGGACCCATCCTCCCGGGGCATTCGGGGACGTCTACAGACCCCTGTTTCAGAAATTTTGTAAAGGTGTTCTGTGTTTCATTTTCCGTTCTCTTTCATTTCCAAGCACTCTTAGGCATACATTAAGCATTGTGAATGAGTTAAAAGGATAAGAAAGAAGCCTAAGAGGGATGTATGAATTAAGAACAGATTAAATTGTTTGTGACTATTATGTTCATGGAATGTGTAAGGTCAAGCACGAGGGCAAATCCATCGGCAGAACACTGTGAGTAATATCTTAGTAAAGATATTTGAAGTATGTTATTTGTCCAATTGCTTATTTCCATATAAGTCTTATAAGTTTGTTAAATTGAATTGTGGACAAATATTTGTGTGCCATATGGTTGGGCCAAAGGCCGTTGGACACAAATGACTGGGCTGAAGGACGTTTGACATGAATGATTGGGCCGAAGGCCGTTTGATATGAATGATTGGGCCGAAGGCCGTTTGACATGAATGATTGGGCCAAAGGCCGTCGGACACCGTTTGACATGAACGATTGGGCCAAATGCCGTCGGACACCGTTTGACATGAACGATTGGGCCAAAGGCCGTCAGACACCGTTAGACATAAATGATTGGGCCAAAGGCCATCGGACATCAATGATTTGGGCTTGAGGCCGTTTGTTAAGGAACGAAGTGGGCCCGGGGCCATTTGATATGTTCAGGCTTGTATTGCCTAATGTACTAAACAATGCACTAAATAGAATTCTAAATGGGCCCAAGGCCGTTTGATATATGTGAATCTCATTCGTGTGCTTTCTTTATTTGATATTATTCACTGGGCTTTCGCTCACACTCATTCATGTGTATGTAGGTGATCCAAGAGATGTCCAAACCCAACCTCGGTGAAATATGTGAGAAACAGTTAAGATTTTGAAGAGTCAGCCCAAATGTCTCACGCATGAGACTTGTCTTCGCCTCTTTTGTTCTTTTGCTATAATTTTGCTATATTGGCGAAAACGTTGGATCACCTTTGTATATAAACTTTGGGTTTGACTGACTCAGACTTGAATGGTCCTGTCTGTATAGAACTTCGAGTTATTTTCCTTTTGATGTGAGTTATTAACAAATGTATGTGAAATGTTATGATGTGCCATGTAAGCACAGCTCGATGGACAAAGTTTTAAGTTGCTTCCGTTTTGGCCCCTTAACTCTGTTGGTAAAATGTCTGACTTGGTTTGAGGCCGTAGGTAATGTTATGATTACTGGCTGATTATGTCCTTAACCCATAGAGGCGGCTTCGGGTCATGACAGTTACCATTCGTATGGCAATAGGGGATTGCTTATACTTTTTGGGTAACCGTTGTGATATATCTACACCGCCATTATATGACCTTCAGGGTCGAGGTGAACTTAGTTTCTCTTTTACCTTAGCTTTCGTTGAGGAGAGTAGTATGGTTCGGGATACACTTTCTGGAGTGGTTTGTGAATATTCAGATGTCTTTTCAAATGACCTCACCAAGTTACCACCTTATTGGGAAGTTGAGTTTTCCATAGATTTGATGCCAGGCATGGCATCTATCTCCATGTCACTATATAGATTTGCACCGGCCAAGTTGGTTGTTCTAGAGAAACAATTGCAAGAGTTATTAGATAAGGGCTTCATACACCCTAGCACTTCACCGTTGGGAGCTCCGGCTTTTTTCTCCAAAAAGAAATATGGTTCGTTAAGGTTGTGCAGCAACTATTGCAAACTGAATAGAGTAACGGTTAAGAATAAGTATCCATTGCCTATAAAAGTTGATCTTTTTGACCAACTCAAGGGTTCGCATTGTTTTTCAAAGATAGATTTGAGGTCAGACTATCATCAATTGCATGTCAGGGAGAAGGATATTCCAAAAATGGCCTTTTATACTAGATATGATCATTACGAATTTCTAGTCATGCCGTTTGTCTTAACCAATGCACTGGCTACATTCATGGACTTGATGAATCGAGTCTTTTGAGAGTTTCAGGCGACATTCTCATCTACTCACCTTTCGAGGAAGAGCGCAAGGGGCATTTCTGCATTGTTCTACAACTTCTTAGAGAACATCGTCTGTATGCAAAATACAATAAAAAATGAATTTTGGCTTTTGGAAATAAAATTTTTGGGTCATTTAGTTTTCGAGGACGAGGTCACAGTAGACTATTCCAAAATTAAGGCAGTATAGAAATGGGATCAACGTAAAAACACCTTTGAAATTCGTAGTTTCTTGGTCCAGCCGGATCCTCTTGTCGATTTGTAAGGAATTTCTCTTCTATAGCATCACCATTGACTAGATTGACTTGTAAGGGGGTAAAATTCATTTGGAGTGAAGCATGTGAGAGATCTTTTCAGGAATTGAAACTTAGATTGACTATAGCTCCTATTCTCATTATATCGGAACGTGGTTTGAGGTATACGATGTATTGCAATGCTTCGAAGGAAGGGTTGGGGTGTGTTTTGATACAAGAGGGCAGGGCAATGGCATATGGTTCTCGATAACTAAAAACTCATGAGAGAAATTATCTAACTCATGACCTAGAGCTTGCCATTGTCATTTTTTCCTTGAAACTTTGGAGACATTATTTGCATGGTGAAAAATTTGAAGTGTGTTCTAATCAAAAGAGTCTTAAATACTTGTTTTCCCCAAAAGATTTGAACTTGCATCAGCAAAGATGGATGGAATTTATGGACGATTACGACTTTGAATTACACTATTATCCCGGGAAGGCCAATTTGGTGGTCAATGCTTTGAGTAGGAAATCCGTAAGTACTTTAGCTAGTCTTGTTGTGAGAGAATGGAAGATGATGGGCAACAGTAGTGATTTTGACTTGCAACTTCACGAGTCCACAGAGAAAGCCACCATGTTCACCACTATTGCACAACCTACAATTGTCACACGAGTAGTGAAAGCACAACAGGGTGATTATGAAGTGGAGATTATCCGAGAGATAATCTCTAAGGGAAAGGAAGAGAGGGGTTTAAATATTCATGTTGATTCGAGTGTTCGTTATCTTGACCGATTGTTTGTACCCAAGCCTATTAGAGATGAAGTCCTTTGGGAATTCCATTATTCTCGCCTTGCGGTACATTCAGGAGCCACAAAAATGTACCATGATCTTAGTCGCCAATTTTGGTGGAGGGCTTTGAAAAGGAATGTAGCCTCATTTGTGTCTAAGTGGTTAACCTGTCAACAAGTCAAGGCCGAACATAAAAAACCTACGGGATTATTACAACCTTTACCAATTGCCGAGTAGAAATGGGAACATGTGAACATGGATTTCGTTACGAGCTTTCCTAGAACTCAAAGGGGCAATGATGCAATATGGGTGATTGTGGATCGACTCCCTAAGTTGGCACACTTCCTTGCCATGAGTGTGGGGGATTTTGTTGAATACTTAGCCGAATTTTAAATCCATGAAATTGTTTGACTCCATGGAGTTCTAGTAAGTATAGTTTCTGATAGAGATCCTCACTTTGCCACCCAATTATGGCTGAGTCTTCAGAGTGCCTTGGATACTCACCTAAACTTTAGTACCGCCTACCACTCTAAACTGGCTAATAATCCAAGCACACCATTCAAATTCTAGAAGATATGTTAAGGACTTGTGTGTTAGACTTCAAAAGGTCTTGGGAGAAACATTTACCCTCAGTCGATTACTTACAATAATAGTTATTAGGCTAGCATTTAGATGGAACATTTTGAAACTCTTTACAGGCATCCTTGTAGATCACTGGTTTGTTGAGCTGAGGTAGGGGATTCATCCACGCTTGGGCCTGAGTTGGTTCGCGAGACTACCAAGAAAGTGGCTCTCATTCAGAAGAGATTAGTTACGACTCAAAAGCTATCAGAAAAGTTACACCGATCGAAGTTGAAGACCGTTGTCCTTTGAGGTAGAAGATTACATATTTCTAAAAATTTCACCTAGGAGGAGGTTAATGGGTTTTGGTCGAAG
Source organism: Camellia sinensis (assembly GCF_055761805.1). Taxonomy (NCBI): domain Eukaryota; kingdom Viridiplantae; phylum Streptophyta; class Magnoliopsida; order Ericales; family Theaceae; genus Camellia; species Camellia sinensis. The sequence goes on from NC_138961.1 coordinate 101,945,184, forward strand.
CGGGAAATTATCTCCACGGTTGACATCATAGAATGGGTAGGAGAAGTTACGTATCGTCTTGATCTACCACCATAACTCTCTAGAGTACATGATGTATTCCATGTGTCAATGCTTCGTAAGTATGAACCCGACCCTTCACATGTATTAGATTGGACGGATATCGAGGTTGACGAGGATGCATCTTACGAAGAGACACCAATTAAAGTTCTACACACCCGGGAACAAGTCCTAAGGGGTAAGACCATTCCATTAATTAAAGTGTTGTGGCACTATCGCAGTGTTATGGAAGCAACTTGGGACCGTAAGGCTGAGGCCCGCTGAAATACTCGGATTTATTTCATAATATGTAACGTTTTCACTTGAATTATTTTCCTTTAATATATAGTAAACTAGATATAATGTACCTTTCCTCCTATACTTTTTATTTATATTTTTGCTATTAAAGGTTGATCATTCGCTATTTGGGATTGTTGGGAATTGGTAGTTGCTGTATTGCTGTCATAATATTAATGTTGCGTAATGGATTAACGTTATTTTGAGGGCTAAATTCCATAAGGGGTAGAGATTGTGACAATTCGTCTTAGGTGACCACTCAAGCGGTGAAAAGACCGCTCAAGCATAGATGAGGTGTTTCCAGTAGTTCGCTTTGCAAGGCAAGGGATCGCTCGAGCGATAAATTGGTCGCTCAATCGAAGAAGAAGGGGTCCCTAGTATCTCGTTTTGGAAACAGAGATACTGTGAGGTTTCATTCACCACTCGAGCGGTCTGCACGACATCAGTCACTTAAAAATGACTTTTTAGATCATTTTCTTCACTTTTCTTTTCTCCCTTCTTTCCTCTCTCTCTCTCTCTCTCTGTCTCTCTCTCTCTAGCTCCAAAAAGCCTAGACTTATCTTTCTAGAAATCTCCCATTTTACTTAGATTTACAACCATTTTTGTTACAAAAGTTGGAGGTTGGGTGAAGATCAAGTTTTTCTATCGATTGAATTTTTGTTTCTCGAAGCATTCATTTTCAGGCTGGCTTCTTTGCTTTGATATTTGAGGTAGGATTATTTTTAACCTTGTATCTCTTTGATTTGAAGTTGTTTATGTGGTATTGCCATGACAATGATGAGTTGATGAATGTTTGAGTTGAAGTTTTCTTTCAAAAATAAAGATTTTCCTACAATTTTCTCAAGATTTCTACTATTAGCTTTGGATTATGGAAGTTTTAGATGAGAACTAATATTATATATGTTGGAGGGGCAAAAACCCCAAAATTTATGAGAACCCTAATTTTTTTTTAAAAAAAAATTTAGAAATAATATGATAAAATGAAATTGATCCTTAATTCTTTAAATTAATGGTTGGATTATGATATTAAATTGGTATTTGAATGGAAAATCATGAAATTGAAATGGTCTTGAAATTTGATTTGAGATTTTGGAAATTGTCACTTTACATTTGTCTCAATTACTTGGATGTTGACAGATTTCATTTATTCTTATGAATGTATAAATGTTTGAAAGCTTTCGAAAGATTATTCCGAAGGGCTAGTAAATAACGTGTGAGTCTAGGTAAGGAGTTGATTTTGGGAAAGGTTTGTGTATTGTGTTGGTACCCACGTGTTGACGTCCCCGAACGCCCCGGGAGGCAATCCCCCCCGTTCTGCTCGTTTTGGGTTCACTACAGTTCAGGACTCTCAAATTGTCACGGTTCTTAATCTGAACCAAAGAGTCCAAATCCGGCAAATCGTTTTGAGAAACAGATATTTGAAAGAAGTGCCAAACATGGACTGCTTTGCCAGATACAGAGTGTAGACGTCCCCCGAACGCCCCGGGAGGGTTTAGGTCCCGTTCTGTTCATTTAGGGTCACTACAGCTCGGACTCTTAAAATGTCACGGTTCTAGGTCTGAACCCAAGAGTCCAAATCCGGCAAATCGTTTTGAGAAAACAGATTTTTGAAAGAAGTGCCAAACATGGACTGCTTTGCCAGATACAGAGTCGCCACCTAAATATTTTATTTTGGGAAATTTAGGAAACCCTGACTCGGTGCCAAAAGGCCACGTGTCCGTCATCACCAAAGTTGCCTCGGCTCGGGAACTTGGGTACGATTGGGGAAGGTCACTTCGTGAGCACCCCCGCTCGCCCGGTCATAGACCGGCCTCTATTAACCATGATATCAATCTTTGAAAACATTGCGAGTTCTTATTCCGGTTTATTAGCCTAGGTTACTACGTGATGCTCACAGCATATAAATATAGACTGGGTCGCCCGAATTGGAACAAAACATTTTATGCTTGTTTTTGAAAATGGTTTGCTACCCGCAGGTAGGCTTTGAAACATTTTGATGATTCATTCCAATTCAGATAACCCAACCTTCACCCACAGGCATTCAAGCAGATATGTCAGATAAGCACATAGCCTCATGGTAAGCATGCTATTCATGGCAGCACTCACACGCATGCAAGGATGCTAAAGCATAAAACTTACCGAGTACTCCAAGCCAAAACAGAGAATTACATTAGAAATCATGCATGAATCCTAAGTATACAGAAATGCCTAATGCAACACATGCAAAAATGCAACTATGGCAGGCTCGGCTATTCTAAGATGGTATATGAAATGCTACAGCTACCATGTATTCAATTTGGAATTGAAAGTACGATGCAGTTAGTATGGTGCGCCGAGCCCGGTGCATGCAATACAGATGAATGATGCAAACATGCTGTCATACTGTATGCTAATTTAAATATGCCCTAATCTAACCATCATAAGCGGATAAATAAAAGGGAGAAAGACGTGGGGTTGGAAGACATACATCACACTCACGCACACTTATTACAATTGTGTCCTCACTCGGAGGATCCGAATAAATAATACAGTCCGAATATTACAGTCCCCAAAATAAAAGAATATTACAGAATTCTAATTAATTAAAGAATTAACTAGAAAGCAAATAAACTGGCGTGCAAGCCAGGGACTGCCTTGCTTCTGGTGGATGATGCATGTCCGGATTATCTTGCGCGGAAATCCACCGGAATGCCCCAATTAGCCTCTGTTTACACCTATCCTTGAAATGCGCGCCAAGCCCCAAAAGGTTGCTGATTCCTAGTTTTGCTGCAACAGAGAGCAGGAAAGGGGCATAGCAATGTATTTGCACAGATATATGCATGTCTCGATCCTCGTGCCACCAATCACGCATACCGAGGCATAATGGTCGAGGAGTCGAAATGCACAACTCAATATAGGATGAATGCACATGAAATTACAGCTAAAACCTAACTCCATCATGGATAATCCGGAGTGTCGGTGACTGGGGGAATTGAGACACATTCCGTCACTCGGAGTACGAAATGTACCTCGTTTCCCGTGCCCGGGCTAACTCCTATTCCGGACACGATGCAATATGCATGATATGCATGAAATGCAACTAAGATATAATCCTAACATACAGAAAGCTATGGAAATGAGGTGCCTCGAAATGCGCGCACACGGGCACGCAAACCGAGGTGATGACAAATGTGCAATGAAAATGAGATGCCTCGAAATGCGTGCACGCGGGCACGCAAACCGAGGCAATGACAGATACAATAAAAATGAGATGCCTCGAAGTACGTGCACACGGGCACGCAAACCGAGGCGATGACAGATGCGATGAAAATGAGATGCCTCGAAGTACGTGCACATGGGCACGCAAACCGAGGCGATGATAAATGCGATAAAAACGAAATGCCTCGAAGTACGTGCACACGGGCACGCAAACCGAGGCGATGCTAAATGCGATGAAAACAAGATGCCTCGAAGTACGTGCACACAGGCACGCAAACCGAGGCGATGATAGATGCAATGAAAATGACATGGAAATGACAAGTGGGCTTATACCAACATAAGTGAGCCTCAGCCACACTCACATCGGATGCCGATGGCAGAAAATGGAGTGCCTCGAAATGCGTGCACACGGGCACGCAAACCGAGGCAATGCTAAAATGACATGGAAATGACAAGTGGGCTTATACCAACATAAGTGAGCCTCAGCCACACTCACATCGGATGCCGATGGCAGAAAATGGAGTGCCTCGAAATGCGTGCACACGGGCACGCAAACCGAGGCAATGCTAAAATGGCATGGAAATGACAAGTGGGCTTATACCAACATAAGTGAGCCTCAGCCACACTCACATAGGATGCCGGTGGCAGAAAATGGAGTGCCTCGAAATGCGTGCACACGGGCACGCAAACCGAGGCAATGCTAAAATGGCATGGAACATGGCAAAAATGATATGCAAGCATGCTAACGAAATTTCAGCACTAAAATATGGGGGAAAACAGTCCCGAAATGAGGCGAAATGACATGAAATGCAAGGAAATGTCCCGAAATGCAACATTAGGCATCCGAAATGGCCTATAGCTATGCCAAACATGCACAATATGGACATGCAATGCAAAGACAGAAGCTAGACAGTCCAAAAAGATGCACTTTCACAGTTATAAACATGGCCAAACAGCAAGCATAGATAAGGGAAACATAGCATGCAAGAATAGGGGCCAAAAGAGGGGTAAAGAAGCAAGTGGTATAAGCAAAACCCAAAATGAAGAATTTCCTTCTACAACACTGAAGATGGACCAAAAATATGAACATTTATAGTATATGGCAGTCTCAAAATCAGTATACAAATATGCTAAAAATGTGATGTAAAATGAAGCTCAAAAGGTGCTAAAACATGAAGTATACAAAATAATCACCAAACAGAAAAAAAGTGTGAATGAAACATGAAGTATAGGCCAAAACAAGGCCACTTTCAGTTCGGACCAAGGTCCAAAAACAGAAGTAAAGAGGGCTACTAATTTATGCAAAAAATGGGCCAAATAGGGGATATAACTACAAGTGACATATGGAAACACCAAACAATGTTGAGCCCTTCTCCAATGTTGAAGAGGGGATCAAAATATGCCTCATATCAGTTTACAACATGCTCGAAAATAAATTGCTCATAGGTCAAAAATAGCATGCAAAATTGTGACATACAAGATGGTCAATGAAGCAAGTGTATTATGGAGGGCTCAAACAGGGTTGAGCCCTTGATGAGAAGTGAAGATGAGCTCAAAATATGGCCCTTTTCAGTTAGGGCCGAAGCTCAACACAAAAAGCATGCATGGCTTACATATTGATTAAGAAAAAGGGTCAAAAGGGTAAAAGTGTAACTTACCCTTGAAGATCTAGACTTTGGTTGCTTCTTGGATGGATTTGCTGCTCCTTTGGTCTTCAAGAACCCTTCTTTGTTGCTGGAAATGAGATAGTGGTGGTAGGGCTTGGTGGTGTAGAAGAAATGAAGGTTAAGAAGTTAGGGTTTTTTGGAGATTTGAGAGCTATAACAATGGAGTTTAGGGTTGAGTCTTGGAGATGAATTTTTCTAACCCTTAATGAGAAGGCCACCAGCTGGTTATAAGGATCAAAGAGGGGTTGTAAAAGGGGGGTGCAAAGGAGAGCATAACTCTCTCCCAAAATATCCCCCGGATACAGAAAATATCTGGGGGATATTGCCTCACAGCTGGAAGGGGCACAGTGAGGAGAGCACGGCCGGCCGCTCACTTTTGCTGGAGGTGGCCGGCCGGCCACACCCCCTAGCCGGCCGGCTAGGGGTCAAAAGGGTCAACCAGCTTTTCTGGCCGGCCAGGTATTGGGGAGGTAGGCCTATGTGTGCACAACACAACCATGTAATTGAAATTCCAAGAAAGTGGGCCCAAGGGGTTCAACAATGGCTTGGAAAGAGGGGGTCAAAAGGGTCAAGTTGACTTACTGGCCGGCCATGAACTTTTAGGGGCCTCTCAGGTGTGTACATCACAGATATGTGGTTCAAAGTTCGAAAAAAAAGGTCCAAGGGGTTCAACATTAGCCCGGAAGAAAGGGGTCAAAAGGGTCAGGTGACCTTAATGGCCGGCCACCAACTTTTAGTGGCCTCCCAGATGTGTAGATCACAGATATGTGGTCGAAAGTTGGCAACGCTAGCTCTAAGGTATTCAACATTAGCCCGGAAGTGCGAAAAACGGGCGCCGGGAGGCTCCGGAAGAGAAATAACTGGTTGCTGCAACAATTGCTGGCCTCCCACCCTTCAGTGACCTTCCCTGTGATAAAACAGAGGTACCTGCCAAAAATGAGCGAAAACCGTTGCAAAACGAATGTTCCGGAGCAAAAACACGCAGTTCGGGGTCCCGGAAATGGGCTGTTAAGCACCGAAAATTGTATTCGACCTCGAAGTGGGTTTCTCAGCCCCCAGTGTCCCTCAAAATGTATGAAATAAGATGTATGCCAAAAATCAGAGCAATAGGAGATGGTTAAGTGGTCCCGAACCGAGGCACACGGCCTGACGGCTCCGAAAACCGGGGACCGGACTCCGAAATGGGCAAAATGGCCTACGGCCACCAAATGTAGCCTACGGACATTGAGAGATGGTCTACGGGACCTCTCTCCCCCCCTCAGGAAAAGAAACAGAGAAAACCGAGTCTGGTTCGCAAACCGAGACAAGGCACAGAAAAGGGTTCGGAACTCCGGAGGCAGGGCTTACGGCCGCGACCCTGAAACTTCTGAACGAGCACACTATGCAACATCACCAAGCGCTCAATCGGTGACGTCTGAGTCTTAAGGTCGGTCAAAAATGGGGTGTCTACAGTTGCCCCTCTTTGACAGAACTCGGAAGTCACAAGTGACGGGAGTGAATGTCAAAGCCAAAAGACGACCCATTTTTGACAAGGCCGAAGACTTAGACAAACATACAGGATAGACAGAGATGTGCCCGCAGGCATGCCCGCAGGCAGGGGGGGCAAAATGCGAATGATATGCAAGAAGCCGAAGGTAACCCAATGATCATGCAAATGCAGCAAGCTGTAACGAAGCAAGTATTCGCAAATAGATGCAACAGTTTTAAGCAAGAATGCAAAGCAACAACTACATTTCATGCAGTTAAGAATGCGGAGGATTATTCAATCTCCGCCATGTCTCACACGGAGAAGATACGATACCTGCGCGATTCGTCTGGTCGCACCAGCCTCAATTGAACCGTACATACAATATCGTGCCTGCAAAAGAGAGAAATTGCAACAAGTACAATATGCTAACAACACATATTTGATGTGATTTCGAAAGTTCGACATACGCAGTGCCGGTGAGTGAATGCATCGCAATGCAAGAATGGAATATGTGTGACAACGCATGCTCAAACACGGAGGTACGCCAATATCAAGAAATGTTCATGACAATGTGAGTATGCCCATGAGAATGCAAGTTATGTGCATGAAAGTACAAAAATGAGCATGAACCAGAGTGCCATTCGTCGTAAAACAACGAGTATGGAAACGCGTGTTTCGGCGAGGGTAACTCGATCACGGCCTCCGATCTGCTTCTTTGAAAGGTTACAGCTCCTTCAAAAAGGATACACTTTGATTTCGATGAATGATGATGAGACACATGTCAGCACTTGAAACTGAAGTCCCGACGGAGCAATTTCGCGACCGGAAGTGTACGTTTCTTGAACTTTTTCAGGTCCCGGGAACCCCGATCTTCCTCAAAATTTGCAGAGAGCTAGGTGAGCATGTGGAGATGATGGCCGGCCGTTTATCTTCCCAAGGGGGGGTGTCCAACCGTTTTCCACAAAAGCTAATGGCTGGCCGGCCATTTCTGCAAAAAGCAGATGGCTGGCCAGCTAGAAAGAGGGGCCGGCCGGCCATGCCCTTTTTCCGAGGGTATTTCGGTCTTTTTGCCTCCTTTTTGCATGCCTTTTCACCCAAGGCTTGAGGCCTATAAATGGCAGCCGAACCTCACTTCATTCCTTGCCTCTTTCAACACTTTTCTCCCCAGTTTTGAGTTTTACGCGCGTTTTCCAACGCCCCGCGCAAATTGTTTTCGTAAAAACACTTAGTTTTAAACACTTTGGAGCGATTAAATTCCGGCTTCGGAGCTTCTTTTTGCATTTTCACCACTTGAGGTAAGTTCATCTTAATATTTAGAATATTTTCTCGGGAGTTGACTTTTGTTGACTTTTTATTTCCCGAGAGTTGACTTTTGTTGACTTTTGCCAATTTCTGCTCATTTTGCTCATTTTTGCTCCCCTTTTGCAGATTCTCGAAAATGGCAGGCAATTCTCCTCACGGTGGAGGTTTTCTGGGCGCTGGGGACGATTTCGATCCTATGACTCTTCCTCCGAGGACTCGACCTTTCATGCCCGAGAGGTACCGTCCAGCAGTGCACGCCCTCCCTCGTGCCGTTTTCCGTCATTTTACCAGTTTTGACGAGAGAGCACCCGCAGATCTGCTTCTCAGAGAGCCGGAGCAGCATCTCTCTCACGAGGCCCGAGAGGTATTTACCTCATCTTCTGTATTTTACATTTCGCACCCTTGCCATGTTTAAACATTCAGCTTGTGACATAGTACTTGCCTTATATCTTTGAACATGTAGTTTCAACATTCAAACTCCCGAACACTCGGTTCGTTAATTAATTGCGAACACACAGCCCACATTAAAACACATGGCTCAAACACTGATTTGTTGAACACACAGCCCGAATTCGAAGGTGAACACACAGCCCATACTTTAAATGGAAGTTTGAACACGCAGCCCAAAATTCAAATTTTCTGAACACACAGCCCAGATAGATAGTGAACACGCAGCCCACAATTAACTGAAAGTTGAACACGCAGCCCAAAATTCAAATTCTCTGAACACGCAGCCCAGGTAGATAGTGAACACGCAGCCCACAAATTAACTGAAAGTCGAACACGCAGCCCAAAATTCAAATTCTCTGAACACGCAGCCCAGGTAGATAGTGAACACGCAGCCCACAAATTAACTGAAAGTTGAACACGCAGCCCAAAATTCAAATCTCTGAACACGCAGCCCAGGTAGATAGTGAACACGCAGTCCACAAATTAACTGAAAGTTGAACACGCAGCCCAAAATTCAAATTCTCTGAACCCACAGCCCAGGTAGATAGTGAACACGCAGCCCACAAATTAACTGAAAGTTGAACACACAGCCCAAAATTCAAATTCTCTGAACCCACAGCCCAGGTAGATAGTGAACACGCAGCCCACAAATTAACTGAAAGTTGAACACGCAGCCCAAAATTCAAATTCTCTGAACACGCAGCCCAGGTAGATAGTGAACACGCAGCCCACAAATTAACTGAAAGTTGAACACGCAGCCCAAAATTCAAATTCTCTGAACACGCAGCCCAGGTAGATAGTGAACACGCAGCCCACAAATTAACTGAAAGTCGAACACGCAGCCCAAAATTCAAATTCTCTGAACCCACAGCCCAGGTAGATAGTGAACACGCAGCCCACAAATTAACTGAAAGTTGAACACGCAGCCCAAAATTCAAATTCTCTGAACCCACAGCCCAGATAGATAGTGAACACGCAGCCCACAAATTAACTGAAAGTTGAGAGTTGATTATATTGAACACACAGTCCGTACACTTCACTTCTGAACACACGACTACTTCATTTTATTTGTATGCAACTTATTTCACTTCATCGGTACTCAGCCCATTTCATCTTATTATTGACACATATATTCATTCTGAATGCAGGGTGGTTCCCGCAGTGTGCGAGGATATGGTTCTACCGCGGCGCGGGATTGGTATGCTGAGCTCCCGGAGGGCGTCAGGGATTTGGTAGACTTGGCAGGGTTTGGGCCCTTCTGCGCCGGGTTGTCACGATGTCCTGCCAGGAGGACCTTGATGGCAGCCCTAGTAGAGAGATGGTGGGGCACCACCAATTCCTTCCATTTCTCTGCTACCGGGGACATGACCATGACCCCTTTTGACTTTGCTGTATTGACCGGCCTTGATGTCGGAGGTTGGGCCATCCCATACGATGAGGACATGGGCGAGTGGGAGGCCGCCTGGATGTATTTGTTGGGGGCTCGCCCACCTGTTGATAGGGTTTCAGGGAGAGTCAGATACACTTGGTTCTCCTCCCATTTTCGGCGGGCGGAGATGGTGCCCGAGACTCCTGAGGGGACAGAGCAGTATGCTCGTGGCTTCCTGATGTTCCTCTTCGGGACTACCCTGTTTGCCGACAGAGGGAACACCATTGGGCTATATCTGCTGAGCGCTCTAGTCGACCTATCACAGGTCAGTAGATATGATTGGGGTGGCGCTGGCCTGGCTACCCTCTACTTTTACATGAGCGCGACCTCCCGCGGGAGGGGCGATTTGCTTGGCGGCTACTGGAGAGCTTGGGAGGTACTTTCTGTCTCCTTGATTTACATTTCTGCTCTTCATTACTTGTACATTGCACATACAGCACACTTTTACAGTCTGCATTTTGCTCTCATCATTTCGTACTTACATTCTGCACTGCTTTTCTCAGCTATGGGCTTATGTATACTTCCCATCGTTAGCCCCAGTGCTGGAAGTGGTGGGGATTCCCGTGACCCCATATTCATTGATATTTGAGGGCCCGCACCGGGCGAGGCCTCGAGAGACCCTGGTTCGCCTGCGAGAGTACTTCGACACTGTGCGACACTCAGAGGTATTTCAGAACTTTCAGTTCTTTTCATTTTCATCTTTGATTTGCTCTGTATATTCTCGTTCTCTGATTGGTTTATACATTTATCATCCGCAGATTACTTGGCAGCCTTGGGCACCTCTGGGTGATGATCTCCTACTTCAGTATACCGGAGCATCAGGCATCTCCCGGTATAGGGTCCTGCTCGAAGGGCCAGTTGGCAGAGTCTGGTTCCTGGGGGAGCGCTTTCTGTGCCAGGTACGGGGATATCTTTCTCAGGATGTTCCCGCGGTACCTCCAGCTAGTATACGGACCGCTGACAGGCTCTCTTACTCAGAGGTAGTTGGCGCCATGCTGGGCAGTGATGCTTTGTTATATGTTGCGGAGGGGGACTACGCCACCTACCGTCACATATATTTGATGCCCCCATTGACAGAAGCTCGTATTCCGATGATGAGACCTGCCGGTATGTCATCCTCGGATCAGGCTCGGGCTCGAGCTACAGACATCCCTTCTTCTAGCCGGGCTGGCACATCTAGAGGTGGGAGTAGACCAGCTCCCCCGACTCCGTCGATTCATCCTCATGTCGGATGGCCAGATATGCCCACTGAGTTGATGGCGTGGCAGTACGGGGCTAGCTCTCCGATTCCGATTCCACTAGAGCCTCTGACGCCCAGTGATCGATACGCCATTGATCCGGACTCACCGCCGGTATGCTCCACTTTTCATTCATCATTCAGATGTTTAGACATTCTTCTGTTCACTGATGATTATGAGCTCATTTTTGCAGCCATCGCGAGAGTACATGGAGGAAGTGGTTGGGCTGGTGGCCACGCTCGAGGGCATGGTCCTACGCAGGGAGGCACAGTTGTCTATTGCAGGCATTCGGGTATCTTTCAGTTTTCCTGGCATTTATCATACTTCTGATGACATGCTGATTTCTACTGCATTGATAGACTATTTGTGTAGAGCACATCTGACACACACCTCACTTGTACATTGTATTTACATGCACCCACTTCATGTAGCCTTTGCTTATATCTGTATCCGATGTACACGTTTGGACTGATGTATTTGATTTGAACTCCTTATTTCCAGATGCCTACATGGTCCGGTCAGCCGCAGGCCAGGCCACCTGGGCGTCATTGGGGAGCTGGGCCATCTGGGCCTTATCAGGGAGCTGGGCCATCCGGGCCCTATCAGGGGGAGGGGTCATCTCGGCCTTCCCGAGGAGCCGGGCCATCTAGGCCTTATCGAGGAGCTCGAGGAGGGCCTGTCCGCAGACGCAGAGCTCATGTTGTGGAGGAGGAGCCTGATGAGGAGGAGGAGGAGGCTACCGACCGTCAGTTCGAGACATCTGTTGAGGAGGGAGGCTCCGGTTTTGGCTCGGGGAACAGAGGCGAGGCTGAGGAGGATCCTGAGGATGACAGCTCCGACTCTGATGATGGTGTGGAGGTTGTCCCGCAAAAGAGGACTAGGCGTGTTTCTCGTTCCCGCTCCCGAGGATTTTGATGCTGCTATTTCCATGCTTTATTTTTCTTTTTACTAGTAGTTTGTAGCACTTTGCACATTGTTAGGCAGTTTTATTTTTGTAAAACTTGTACCTTTATTTGTTGTAAAGCATGATGAAATGAAATAGCTTTTGGAAAGGTGTTTGTACTTTTAGCATCGTATCGCATCAATTTGTTTTGCACAAGAAATGAAATTGAATGGTAATGCGCATTGTAATCACCAAATCAGGTAGTGAACCGACGCAACAAACTAAACAACTCAACTTACTAAGATATAACAGAATCTTTAGCAAGTTTACAACTCGATAAGCAAAAAGCAACAATGCAAACAAACAAGACTCTAACAAAATTTGCTTAAACAGAGAGCAATGACTCAAAAACACAAAACACGTCCGCTCGACAAACAACTCGATAAGCAAAGTACAACAACTCGATAAGCAAAACTCAACAACAAAAGGTGTACTTCTGACGATTTGGGCATCGGAACGCGTCTGAAATGAAGGCCTTCGACTCTCCTGTTGTATGGCAATGCTTGGAGTTCTCCTTCGAAGAGCAAAACAGGGCCGAGGAGACACACTGCAACATTGCCAGCCATCCCTGGGAGCTGGCCGGCTAGAGATATGCCACGGCATGGAGGACTAGAGAGCTTCTGGCCCCTGCTTCAACCTTCAGTTGCACTTTGTCAGATGAATGTGTGGATTGGCTCAAAGAGGAGGTACAAGTTGGGCCCAGCTTGGCATCAGATGCTCCGTCCAGCTCTGGAAGGGGACACAGAGATACTTGATTCAACTATGCCCCTAATTTATTGCTTATTAGTATTTTCAAGTTTTCTTTATGATTGTACTAAAAAGCAACCTCGATTGTAATGCAAGAGCAGGAGAACTCCATTTTGAAATCAATGAAATTGAAAGTTATGGTACTGAAAATTTTCCACTTTTGGTCCAAAAATGGTCTAAGTCGTAAAAAGATTGATTTGAACAAAGTCAACTTTTATTAAAACTTTTCAAAACTATTTTCGATGTGGATCAGAACTGGACACGCCGAAAATCTGTCACTGAAATGCACAACCCCAGATCCCTGCAACTGGAAAGTTGCCCCTAGTCTGAAGAACAATGCGGCACTCCAAAGCAACGGAAAGTTGCCCCTAGTCTGAGTAACTCTGCACCGTTGCGGCAACGGAAAGTTGCCCCTAGTTTGAACAGCACTGTACTGGAGATCACGGTAAATGCTGATAGATAAAGATGACTGAGATGATTGAAATGGACAAAGTTGATCGGGGAAAAGTTTATGACTGAACTTCAAGACGAAGTTGCCTACGTATCCCAAAGATGGGAATCAAGTCTTACGTAGTTCAGGCTTAGGTTCGCTCGAGTATTTTCACTCTCCTTTTGCGCTCTAACTTTTGCCAAGGCCGCCCTTTGCGGGTTTTCAACCTTGCGAGCTCAGTTTTTATATTTTCTAATTTTTTTGTGCTCTGAATCTTGCCTAGGTCGCCCTTTCGGGTTTTCGGCCTAGCGAGCCTCTCAAGGATAGTATTTCTTCAACTTGTCCATATTGATCGGTTGTGAGAACTCCAAGCCATCTAGATCCATCAGAACCACAGCTCCACCTGACCAGATAGCTTTGATGATATAAGGACCAGTCCAATTGGGTTTGAACTTGCCCCTTGGGTCGTGGATGGGAGCTCGGTTGTCTTTGAGCACCAAATCTCCCTCTTTCAGATTCCTGGACTTAACCTTCTTGTTGAAAGCCCGGGCGATTCTGCGTTGATAGCCTTGGATGTGGTACAGTGCTTTCAGTCTTCTTTCATCAAAGAGCATGAGTTCTTCGAATCTGCTTTGCTGCCAATCTGCCTCGGCTATCTGGCATTCAGCCAATACTCGTAATGATGGGACCTCAATCTCAATGGGTAGAACAGCCTCCATTCCATAGACCAATGAATATGGAGTTGCTCCAGTAGAAGTTCTGATTGAAGTCCTGTAACCCCACAAAGCAAATGGCAGCTTGTCTGGCCAATCTCGATAGGTTTCCACCATCTTTTGTAGTATATGCTTGATATTCTTGTTGGCGGCCTCAACCGCTCCGTTGGTCTGCGGCCTGTATGTAGAGGACTTATGGAAAGCCACATTGTATTTCTCCAACAAGTCTATCACTTCTTTCTTGAAGTGGGAACCATTGTCTGAAATTATTTCGTTTGGCACCCCGTAGCGACAGATGATGTTGTTCCTGATGAACTTTGCGACATGCGACGCCTTCAACACTGCGTATGATTGGGCCTCGACCCACTTTGTAAAGTAATCTATCGCTACCAGGATAAACTCATGCCCGTTTGACCCCTTCGGGGTAACAGCTCCGATCACATCAATTCCCCAGACTGAAAAAGGCCACGGCGAAGTCATGTTGTATAGTTTTGACGGTGGGATGTTCATGCGATTTGCATGAATTTGACATTTGTGGCATCGCCGAACAAAACCAATGCAATCTTCTTCCATGGTTGACCAGTAGTAGCCCTGTCTGAGGATCTTTCTGGCCAGCATTACTCCATTCATGTGTGCACCGCACTCCCCCCCATGGATGGCTTCCATCAGGCGTTTTGACTCTTCAGCTTCTACATAGAGCTTATGCATTCCCAGATGGCCCCTTTTGTACAAATTTCCCCCGCAGATAATGAACTGAGCAGCCATTCTTCGGACAGCCCTCTTATCCTTGGCATTTGCCCCCGGTGGATATGCCTCCTTTTCCAAGAAGTTCCAGATGTCGTAATACCAGGGGTTGCCGTCTTGAACCTCATCTATGGCGGAAATCGACTCATATGCCGGCGCAAACTTCTGATCGATAATAACTGGACGCATCCGAACTCCGGACGGGATTTCTATCATAGAAGATAGAGTTGCTAATGAATCTACAAACCTGTTGTTCTCTCTTACGAGGTGGGTGAAATTTAGCTTCTCAAACCGAGGAATTAACAAATCTAAGGTTTGGTGGTAGATTATCATCCTTTCCTCTTTGACCTTCCAATCTCCTTTTGCTTGAGACACAACAAGGTTCGAGTCCCCAATGACGTCCACTCGTCTTGCCCCTAGTTCCAGGGCTACTTCCAGGCCAGCAATACATGCCTCATACTCTGCTTCATTGTTGGAAACTTTGAACCGGAGCTTGAATGCTAAAGGAATACGGGAATCATCAGGCGCTATCAGCAACACCCCTATCCCATACCCATACTGGTTTGACGCTCCGTCAAAGTACATTGTCCAGGTTTCATCTTCAACGTGCAGAATGGCTTTATCTGGGAATAGATACTCAACCGCTTCATCCCCCTCAACCGGGTGGTCGGCAAGGAACTCCGCTACCGCTCTACCTTTTACTGACTTGCGCGTTACATACTTCAAATCAAATTCGGAGAGCAACAGCAGCCATCGAGCTAGCCTACCCGTAAGTGCTGGTTTCTCGAAAAGATATTTGATGGGATCCAATCGCGAAACCAACATTACAGAGTGAGCTAACAGGTAGTGCCGCAGCTTCCTGGTTGCCCATACCAAGGCCAAACAAGCCTTTTCCAGCGGTGTATAGCGGGTTTCGTAATCTAGCATCTTTTTGCTTAGATAGTATATGGCCCTTTCCACTTTGTCTTCTGACTCCTGCGCGAGCATGCAGCCCATGGTGGTCTCAGTTACCGAAAGGTACAGTATCAACGGTCTCCCTGACTCTGGCGGTGACAACACGGGTGGGTTCTGTAGATACTCTTTGATCTGCTCAAAAGCTGCTTGACATCGGCCGTCCCATTGGAATTTCTTTCCTTTCTTCAGGAGACCAAAAAGTGGTTCACAAGTTAAGGTTAGTTTAGAAATAAACCGCCTTATGAATTGCACTTTACCCAGAAAGCCTCGCACCTCCTTTTCAGTCCTTGGTGGTGGCATTTCTAAGATGGCCTTGATTTTGGAAGGGTCGACCTCGATGCCCCTTTGTGTGATCAGAAACCCTAGCATTTTCCCTGCTGTAACACCAAACGTGCATTTCTGAGGGTTCAGTCGCAGCCGAAACTCTTTGATCCTCTGAAAGAATTTTTGTAAGGCGGTGTAGTGGCCCTCTCTATCTTTGGACTTGACAATCATGTCGTCCACGTACACTTCGACCTCCTTATGGATCATATCATGTAATATTGTAGTTGTTGCCCGTTGATACGTAGCTCCAGCATTTTTCAACCCGAATGGCATCACTCGATAACAATATGTACCCCACGGGGTAGTGAACGCAGTCTTCTCCCGGTCTTCGGGTGCCATCACTATCTGATTATAGCCTGAGAAACCATCCATAAACGAAAGCAAGGCGTGTCCTGCCGTGAAATCCACCAATTCATCGATGTGCGGCAAGGGGAAGTCGTCCTTCGGACTGGCCTTGTTCAAATCCCTGAAGTCTACACAGACCCGAATTCTGCCATCCTTCTTTGGCACCGGGACTATGTTGGCCAACCAAGTTGGATATTCAGACACCAACAGGAACCCTGCGTCAATTTGTTTGGTGACCTCTTCCTTAATCTTGAGGGCCCAGTCCGGGCGAATCCTTCTGAGTTTCTGTTTGACAGGGCGGGCCTCTGGATCAAGAGGGATCCGGTGCTGTACAATCTCAGGATCGATTCCAGGCATGTCTTCATAGGACCACGCGAAAACATCTTTGAAATCTTTTAATAAAGCGACTAAGCGCTCGCGCTCCTCTGAAGACAACGTGGACCCGATCTGGACCAGCCGCGGGTCCTTCTCAGTACCAATATTCACGGAAGTGATTTCATCGATTAAAGGTTTAACAAATCTTTCCTGCTCTTGATCAATTAATCGTTGCAAAACTGGAGGAACTTCTTCCTCACTATTTTCATCAAAATTTTGAAAATCCTGATTTAAGCAATAAATCAAAGGCACAGAAAAATACTCGGAAACCACATCCACATCATTCTCATTAAATACTTCCAAGCCGTCAGATTCCTCTGTTACAACAGACTCAAAAGAAAATGAAAAAGACGACCTAGACAGGACTGTGGTATCCGGGTTATCACTCCCAGGAATACCGGACTCAGACTCAGTCGAGCTGGAATCTGATTCCGACGCAGAAGATTCGGCAGAATCAGATTTCGGCTCACTACCTGACCCGGAACTGCTAGATAAAAAGCCTTCTTCATATTGCCAGATGAGAGAAGGTGCGATAGATGCATCCAAGATCGGCGCTGGAAAGCCTGCAGCTATTTCATCTCCAATCACAGAAACCGAAGAGTTATCCCCCAAGCACTCTTGGCTGATCGGAGGATCTGATAGTAGACTTGCCAGTGCTACCCCCATTTCCAGCTCTGTACTCTCGGGATCCACTGCTTTACATTGCTCAATCTCGGTTGGTGGGTCTGTCTGCGCCTCAGCAACGTCATCCCCAGATAATTGTATGTCGAAGAAGATTTCAAAACCAGGCACGCGCTTCCCCTTTGCGTTTAGCCATGGCTCCGGGAAGCCGCAGAATGGAAAATCTTCCCCCTCCCGGACGAAACGTCCGTTTAGGGTACCCCAGATGGGCCTGTGCATTAAATCAAATGGCTTCCCGGCCTTCTTTGCTCTGGCCCTTCCGGCCATTTCTTTCCCTTTCCTCACCCAATCTTCCTTGGTGGGCAGATAACCCAGTCCAAAGGCGTGGGGGTTGTGTGGCACTTCGGCCAACACTGAGACGCCCTTCCGGCTGCTTCTCCCTAATCCCATCCCAGGGGTATGCTTCAGCTTGTTCATGAGGTATATGGATTGTGCACTAACATACATGCCCTCATTCGCAGCCATGACATTCTGCACTACTTGAGCCTCGGCCAAAGTGAACCCCGACAAAAACACATCCTCCGTGCCGTGTTCGATCTCCAAGACGGGTGTAGACACCTCCGGCGGGGGATGGATCGATGAATTTCCAAAAACGATTGCTACCCCTTTCCCGTGAGGGTATTTCAGCATTTGATGAAGGGTGGAAGAGACTGCTTTGACCTGGTGTAACCACGGTCGCCCCAAAAGTAAGTTAAAGGTTGCGGGAACGTCCAAGATATGAAATTCGATACTGTGTTGTCCTAGACCAACCTTAGTTTGAATTTTAACAGTCCCCATCACCTCTCTGCTGGTATTGTCATATGCCCTGATCACTTGGGTGGTTGGGACGAAATCTACGGGCTTCAAACCGATTGCATATGCCGTTCTGGTCGGGCAGACGTTAATCGCAGACCCGGTATCAACAAGTACCACCGGTATCCACTTATCTCTACATTCCACAGAGATGTAGAGAGGCTTATTATGATTTGCGCCCTCAGGCGGTAGCTCCTTGTCTGAAAAAGTTAATGCCGGGGAACCTCCTCCCGGAAAAACCAGCCCAACCAGCTGTTCAGGCGTGGTGTCTATAGAAAGTTTCGACTTGTCCATGGCAGATAGGACAGCTTCCCTGTGCACTCGTGATGCCATTAGCAGTCCCCAGATGGAGATGTCTGCTTGTATTTTCTTTAATTGTTTCAACACAGCCTCGTCTTCAATCTGCTTCTCCTTCTGTCTCTCTACTTCTCTGTCTTTCCCGGATGCTTCGGGTTGGTCTAGGTGTGGGGGCTTGAAGTACCGCCCACTTCTTGTCATATGGTCCACTTCATCCAGATACCAAGTATCATCCGGTTGGTTATTCCCCCAGTCCTCATCGGTGTGGGCAAGACACAAATCGTCATCTTCCCACCACATTCCACTGGCAGCCAACAGGCACCTGTCTGGCTCCGGTCCACTCGCACTTTCAGTGCTCTCTGTCCATATGCTCGCAGCATTGCTTGTCTTTGTGCGCACAGAACTTTCGATCCCCTCAAGGCCCTTCGCCTTTCTGGCTCTCTCAGCTTCCTCAAACTTTCCTTGTTCCAACTGCGTCAGTACAGTTGCTTGTTCAACAGTTCCCACATCCGTAATGCCCATGTCCTGAGCGGAATTCTTCACACCGGCGCTCTCCGGCGGTACAACTTGATTTTCGGCCGTTCCGGCCACAACTGATATTTCTGCCCCTGCCGGGCTCTGTTTTGGTTGCGCTTCCCCCACTGCATCCGGTTGATCTTCGAGCCATCCCGTGGCCTCCTCTGATCCCTCATAATCATCCCAGTTAATGGACGCATCCTCCAGCTCCTGATCATCGAGAAATTGCAAGTTAGCAAAGTCCTCTTCTACGGTTGTCAGCTCATCTGCCCATAACTCAGATCCCTCCCCTCGGATCATGCATAGTTCTCCTGTCTCGGGAAATTTTACACTTAGCCCAGTTCGGCTCGTTGATAGGATGTACTGGCTTGGATCATAAGCCCTCTCAGCAAAATTCTGCTCAGTTCCAGATTCAACAGACTCGGTCTCTCCCAAAATCTGCCCCGCCCTGCCTTCGACAGTCACCACCATCGGTTCTGGTTGGGTTTTGGAGGTGTCTACCATGCACAAGAAGTCAGTGCAATCAGGGAGGAGCACCTCCGGCTTGGGTAGGTGGGTGGGGGTAATGTAGACGCTAGGATCGTAAGATGCGACCCCAGTCTGGATAAAGTTAATTCTTTTGGGAGGAGGAGCTTGGTTATGTGATGGGAGAGGGTTGGTCGTAACATTGGGTTGGTCGGGAGGTGTGATCACCTGTTTGTCAATAAGATCTTGGATCTCATGACGCAGTCTGTAACAACGGTCGGTGTCATGACCGTGTTGTTGGTGGTATGCACAGTATTTTGACGGGTCATATGAGGGGGGAAGTGGATTTGGTAATGGCTTTGGTTCTAGGGGTTTTAAATGATTCTTTCTGATCAGTATTCCTAGAACTTTGGTCAGAGGCATATATAGTGGAGTAAAGGTTCTTTGGCCTCGGGGTTGGAATCGGCTGTTTTGTGAGTTGCTTCCGGACGCGCCGGAGAATGGTGTGGCAGTCATAAGTCTTGGAGGGGGAGGGGGAGTGGTGGTGACCATACCAACTTCCGAGGCTCTCGTATTAGCAGCGCCACTCGGGCCCGCATTGTTGTTGCGATTGAAGGTCCTCCTTGGTTGTTCTCTGTCCTGGTCAAGCAGTCCTTGCCTCATAGCGTCTTCTATTTGCACCCCCATATCATGTAAATCTGCGAAAGTAGGGAAGGGGACCACAATCATTCTTTGCATTAACTTGGGGTGGAGATTGCGCACAATCATCCGAATTTGATCTCTGTCAGTGGGCCTTAAAGTCATCGTCGACGCTTTTGCCCTCCATCGGATCACAAAGTCCGAGAAAGATTCCTTGGGCTCTTGCCTCGTCGTTTCAAGATCACGGGTTGTGATCTCGATCTGTGTGTTATATGAATATTGTGTGACAAAGGCTTCAGCCATCTCGTCCCAATTCTTCTTTACCTCATCCGATAATCTTGCGTACCAATGGGAGGCCACACCCGACAGGGTTCGGCCGAATAGTGAGAGCTTTTGCTGTCGCGTTAGGCCCATTGGCCGTAAGACATCCGCAAACAGTCGGATATGGACCATGGGGTCACCAGTCCCGTCAAAACGGTCTATTTGTGGCATTTTGAACCTATCGGGGAGTGTCACGGCCTCCTCGGTATATCCATCTCCGATATCCGGCATAGCCTTAGCCCCTTGGGATTTCTTAAAGAGTTTCTCCAATTTGTTCAATTTCAGAGCCGTATGATCAACCTCGTCCTCAGATGGAGAGTCCGGGTGATTGGATGTATGAGCCTTGGACAGTTGTAATGGAATCGGGGGCGGTGTCGGCCCCGTTGGAAGACTCGTGTCCTCTTGTAAATTTTGGACAGTCGGTACAGTATTTTGGGTGTTCAGAGGAACGTCCTGAATAGTAGGAGCTTTCTCGGGTAATGGGACCCCCGCTGGAGGAGGGATTTGTTGTGAAGCAGACGTTGTGTTCTGTTGTTGCAACCTGGTAATCAACTCAGCCTGTTGGGCCATGACTGTGGCCTGCTGTTTGGAGAATTCCGCTTGACGGACGGCATCATCGTGCATCTGTTTCATGCTTTCCTGCATCTGGCGCATTAGAGCCTCCATCCCCGATGTATTCTGTTGCTCCATCTGTCTAACTGGTATGTCTATTTCTGCAGTAGTAATTGAGACCTCAGTCCTATAGTCCTCTGATGGAGTAGCCCACTGCCCTGACAACCTCTGTTCTGACACACTGCGCCTTTTCGGCTTCCTTCTGATAACAGGGGGTAGAGAATAGAACACTGGCTGTCCGTCTATCAGATCCTCAGATCGGTGGAGTCGACGACCTCGTGTCCAAGGTGCTTGGGGAATGCCTGTTGGGTCGGAAGCAATCGTGCTAAAACTGACCCTAGCAAAAGATAAATAAAGCGAAAAGGAAATAAATAAACAGATAAACGGGCAGCATAACAGCTTAAAACAAAATGCAAGACACATAGTCGGGCATAATCAACACACAGTCAATAAGCTGAAATATACACTGTCCTCAAATACTGATTATCACCCCTGTATCATTGTTCCCTAAAACAGAATCTGATATCCGCAGATAAATATTCCTCAAATACTGGCTGACGCCCGCAGGCTTGATACCCGTAATAGAAAACTGATGCCCGCAGGCCTGATGTCGACAATGCTGAACTGATGCCCGTAGGCCTGATACTGTTAATACTGAACTGATGCCCGCAGGCTCGATACTCAAACTCATATACTGATCTGATGCCCGCAGGCCTGATACTGCCAATACTTGAACTGAAGCCCGCAGGCCTGATGCCCAAACTCATATACTGATATATGCATTCCTGTAGAGACGCACTCTAAAGCACATAACAGATAAGTGAGAGCCAAAACACCCCTATGTTGGGGTAAGGTTTCCCTGTCCTATTTTGTCAGGAGCTAGGGTTTCACTATGCACACAGCGGTTTCAAACAACTTATAAATGGGTAAGCAGCCTGTCCTAATTTGGAATAGTCACTATGGATCCGAATATGCACTAGGCCGAATGGTCAAAGAGGGTGCCCCGGTAAAACCGGGGTTTGTGTTCCCATACTGGCAGAGCCCACAACCGGTCAGCCTTATGGTCATGCCTTGACAAGACAAGCCTCCGGCAAACCGTTCAGGAATAGCAGATGGCAAACACGGTGTCCTAGGCGCACCAATGCAAATGCAATGCAAAGAAACACACAAGTGTAGTCAAAAACAGATATCATGAGTTCGAGTCAAGTTCTTTAAATCCCCAGCAGAGTCGCCAGAAACTGTAGACGTCCCCCGAACGCCCCGGGAGGGTTTAGGTCCCGTTCTGTTCATTTAGGGTCACTACAGCTCGGACTCTTAAAATGTCACGGTTCTAGGTCTGAACCCAAGAGTCCAAATCCGGCAAATCGTTTTGAGAAAACAGATTTTTGAAAGAAGTGCCAAACATGGACTGCTTTGCCAGATACAGAGTCGCCACCTAAATATTTTATTTTGGGAAATTTAGGAAACCCTGACTCGGTGCCAAAAGGCCACGTGTCCGCCATCACCAAAGTTGCCTCGGCTCGGGAACTTGGGTACGATTGGGGAAGGTCACTTCGTGAGCACCCCCGCTCGCCCGGTCATAGACCGGCCTCTATTAACCATGATATCAATCTTTGAAAACATTGCGAGTTCTTATTCCGGTTTATTAGCCTAGGTTACTACGTGATGCTCACAGCATATAAATATAGACTGGGTCGCCCGAATTGGAACAAAACATTTTATGCTTGTTTTTGAAAATGGTTTGCTACCCGCAGGTAGGCTTTGAAACATTTTGATGATTCATTCCAATTCAGATAACCCAACCTTCACCCACAGGCATTCAAGCAGATATGTCAGATAAGCACATAGCCTCATGGTAAGCATGCTATTCATGGCAGCACTCACACGCATGCAAGGATGCTAAAGCATAAAACTTACCGAGTACTCCAAGCCAAAACAGAGAATTACATTAGAAATCATGCATGAATCCTAAGTATACAGAAATGCCTAATGCAACACATGCAAAAATGCAACTATGGCAGGCTCGGCTATTCTAAGATGGTATATGAAATGCTACAGCTACCATGTATTCAATTTGGAATTGAAAGTACGATGCAGTTAGTATGGTGCGCCGAGCCCGGTGCATGCAATACAGATGAATGATGCAAACATGCTGTCATACTGTATGCTAATTTAAATATGCCCTAATCTAACCATCATAAGCGGATAAATAAAAGGGAGAAAGACGTGGGGTTGGAAGACATACATCACACTCACGCACACTTATTACAATTGTGTCCTCACTCGGAGGATCCGAATAAATAATACAGTCCGAATATTACAGTCCCCAAAATAAAAGAATATTACAGAATTCTAATTAATTAAAGAATTAACTAGAAAGCAAATAAACTGGCGTGCAAGCCAGGGATTGCCTTGCTTCTGGTGGATGATGCATGTCCGGATTGTCTTGCGCGGAAATCCACCAGAATGCCCCAATTAGCCTCTGTTTACACCTATCCTTGAAATGCGCGCCAAGCCCCAAAAGGTTGCTGATTCCTAGTTTTGCTGCAACAGAGAGCAGGAAAGGGACATAGCAATGTATTTGCACAGATATATGCATGTCTCGATCCTCGTGCCACCAATCACGCATACCGAGGCATAATGGTCGAGGAGTCGAAATGCACAACTCAATATAGGATGAATGCACATGAAATTACAGCTAAAACCTAACTCCATCATGGATAATCCGGAGTGTCGGTGACTGGGGGAATTGAGACACATTCCGTCACTCGGAGTACGAAATGTACCTCGTTTCCCGTGCCCGGGCTAACTCCTATTCCGGACACGATGCAATATGCATGATATGCATGAAATGCAACTAAGATATAATCCTAACATACAGAAAGCTATGGAAATGAGGTGCCTCGAAATGCGTGCACACGGGCACGCAAACCGAGGTGATGACAAATGTGCAATGAAAATGAGATGCCTCGAAATGCGTGCACGCGGGCACGCAAACCGAGGCGATGACAGATACAATAAAAATGAGATGCCTCGAAGTACGTGCACACGGGCACGCAAACCGAGGCAATGACAGATGCGATGAAAATGAGATGCCTCGAAGTACGTGCACATGGGCACGCAAACCGAGGCGATGATAAATGCGATAAAAATGAAATGCTTCGAAGTACGTGCACACGGGCACGCAAACCGAGGCGATGCTAAATGCGATGAAAACAAGATGCCTCGAAGTACGTGCACACGGGCACGCAAACCGAGGCGATGATAGATGCAATGAAAATGACATGGAAATGACAAGTGGGCTTATACCAACATAAGTGAGCCTCAGCCACACTCACATCGGATGCCGATGGCAGAAAATGGAGTGCCTCGAAATGCGTGCACACGGGCACGCAAACCGAGGCAATGCTAAAATGACATGGAAATGACAAGTGGGCTTATACCAACATAAGTGACCCTCAGCCACACTCACATCGGATGCCGATGGCAGAAAATGGAGTGCCTCGAAATGCGTGCACACGGGCACGCAAACCGAGGCAATGCTAAAATGGCATGGAAATGACAAGTGGGCTTATACCAACATAAGTGAGCCTCAGCCACACTCACATAGGATGCCGGTGGCAGAAAATGGAGTGCCTCGAAATGCGTGCACACGGGCACGCAAACCGAGGCAATGCTAAAATGGCATGGAACATGGCAAAAATGATATGCAATCATGCTAACGAAATTTCAGCACTAAAATATGGGGGAAAACAGTCCCGAAATGAGGCGAAATGACATGAAATGCAAGGAAATGTCCCGAAATGCAACATTAGGCATCCGAAATGGCCTATAGCTATGCCAAACATGCACAATATGGACATGCAATGCAAAGACAGAAGCTAGACAGTCCCAAAAGATGCACTTTCACAGTTATAAACATGGCCAAACAGCAAGCATAGATAAGGGAAACATAGCATGCAAGAATAGGGGCCAAAAGAGGGGTAAAGAAGCAAGTGGTATAAGCAAAACCCAAACTGAAGAATTTCCTTCTACAACACTGAAGATGGACCAAAAATATGAACATTTATAGTATATGGCAGTCTCAAAATCAGTATACAAATATGCTAAAAATGTGATGTAAAATGAAGCTCAAAAGGTGCTAAAACATGAAGTATACAAAATAATCACCAAACAGAAAAAAAGTGTGAATCAAACATGAAGTATAGGCCAAAACAAGGCCACTTTCAGTTCGGACCAAGGTCCAAAAACAGAAGTAAAGAGGGCTACTAATTTATGCAAAAAATGGGCCAAATAGGGGATATAACTACAAGTGACATATGGAAACACCAAACAATGTTGAGCCCTTCTCCAATGTTGAAGAGGGGCTCAAAATATGCCTCATATCAGTTTACAACATGCTCGAAAATAAATTGCTCATAGGTCAAAAATAGCATGCAAAATTGTGACATACAAGATGGTCAATGAAGCAAGTGTATTATGGAGGGCTCAAACAGGGTTGAGCCCTTGATGAGAAGTGAAGATGAGCTCAAAATATGGCCCTTTTCAGTTAGGGCCGAAGCTCAACACAAAAAGCATGCATGGCTTACATATTGATTAAGAAAAAGGGTCAAAAGGGTAAAAGTGTAACTTACCCTTGAAGATCTAGACTTTGGTTGCTTCTTGGATGGATTTGCTGCTCCTTTGGTCTTCAAGAACCCTTCTTTGTTGCTGAAAATGAGATAGTGGTGGTAGGGCTTGGTGGTGTAGAAGAAATGAAGGTTAAGAAGTTAGGGTTTTTTGGAGATTTGAGAGCTATAACAATGGAGTTTAGGGTTGAGTCTTGGAGATGAATTTTTCTAACCCTTAATGAGAAGGCCACCAGCTGGTTATAAGGATCAAAGAGGGGTTGTAAAAGGGGGGTGCAAAGGAGAGCATAACTCTCTCCCAAAATATCCCCCGGATACAGAAAATATCTGGGGGATATTGCCTCACAGCTGGAAGGGGCACAGTGAGGAGAGCACGGCCGGCCGCTCACTTTTGCTGGAGGTGGCCGGCCGGCCACACCCCCTAGCCGGCCGGCTAGGGGTCAAAAGGGTCAACCAGCTTTTCTGGCCGGCCAGGTATTGGGGAGGTAGGCCTATGTGTGCACAACACAACCATGTAATTGAAATTCCAAGAAAGTGGGCCCAAGGGGTTCAACAATGGCTCGGAAAGAGGGGGTCAAAAGGGTCAAGTTGACTTACTGGCCGGCCATGAACTTTTAGGGGCCTCTCAGGTGTGTACATCACAGATATGTGGTTCAAAGTTCGAAAAAAAAGGTCCAAGGGGTTCAACATTAGCCCGGAAGAAAGGGGTCAAAAGGGTCAGGTGACCTTAATGGCCGGCCACCAACTTTTAGTGGCCTCCCAGATGTGTAGATCACAGATATGTGGTCGAAAGTTGGCAACGCTAGCTCTAAGGTATTCAACATTAGCCCGGAAGTGCGAAAAACGGGCGCCGGGAGGCTCCCGAAGAGAAATAACTGGTTGCTGCAACAATTGCTGGCCTCCCACCCTTCAGTGACCTTCCCTGTGATAAAACAGAGGTACCTGCCAAAAATGAGCGAAAACCGTTGCAAAACGAATGTTCCGGAGCAAAAACACGCAGTTCGGGGTCCCGGAAATGGGCTGTTAAGCACCGAAAATTGTATTCGACCTCGAAGTGGGTTTCTCAGCCCCCAGTGTCCCTCAAAATGTATGAAATAAGATGTATGCCAAAAATCAGAGCAATAGGAGATGGTTAAGTGGTCCCGAACCGAGGCACACGGCCTGACGGCTCCGAAAACCGGGGACCGGACTCCGAAATGGGCAAAATGGCCTACGGCCACCAAATGTAGCCTACGGACATTGAGAGATGGTCTACGGGACCTCTCTCCCCCCCTCAGGAAAAGAAACAGAGAAAACCGAGTCTGGTTCGCAAACCGAGACAAGGCACAGAAAAGGGTTCGGAACTCCGGAGGCAGGGCTTACGGCCGCGACCCTGAAACTTCTGAACGAGCACACTATGCAACATCACCAAGCGCTCAATCGGTGACGTCTGAGTCTTAAGGTCGGTCAAAAATGGGGTGTCTACACAGAGTCGCCACCTAAATTTTTTCTATAGGGGAATTTAGGAAACCCTGACTCAGTGCCAAAGTCACGTGTCCGTCATCAACAAAGTTGCCTCGGCTCGGGAGCTTGGGTACGATTGGGGAAGGTCAGCTATGAGCACCCCCTCTCGCCCAATCCGAAGATCGGCCTCTACTAATCGTGATATCCGATTTTGAAAATGTTATGTGTTCTTATTCCGGTTATTAGCCTAGGATTACTACGTTATGCGCACAGCAAACAAGTATAGACCAAATCGCCTGAATTGGAACGAAGCATTGCATATCCGTTTGTTTGAAAAACAGTTTGAATTTTGCTACTCGCAAGTAGGCTAAAGCACGGACTTCAACGAGTTGTTCCAATTCAAACAATCCAACCTTCACCCACAGGCATTCAAGCAGTTTATATCACATAAGCATCTAGCCTCATGGTAATCATGCTATTATGGCAACACTCACACGCATGCGGTATGCTAAAGCATAAATGCTTACCTAGTACTCCGAGCCAAGACAAAAACATGTTAGCAATCAATGCATGATCCAAGTCCATGTTAAGTGGCTAATGCAACGCAAACAGAATGTCACTAGAGTAGGCTCGGCTAGTCTATAAATGATATGTGAAAATGCACAAGTAGCATGTATTCAAGTTAGATTTGAAATACTTATGCAGTTAGTATGATGTACCGAGCCTGGTGCAAGCAAGACTAATGAATGATGCACGCATGCTATCATACTGTATGCTAATTGAAACATGCCCTAGGCTAACCATTGAAAGTTAGTAAATAAAAGGGAAGAAAGACGTGGGGTAAGGAGACATACACATACTCACGCACACTTATTACACAATTGCCCTCGCTCGGAGGGTCCGAATAAATATTACAGTCCGAATAAATAATACTAAATTAATTATTACAGAATTTCTAATTAATTAACAAATTAAATGCAGAAAGAAAGTGGCCACAGCCCTGCCTCGGGATGCTTGGATGATGCATGCTTGACTCCTCTCGCCCAGAAACTCGCTGCCATAGCACTGTTGCCTCCGTTTACACTGCCTCACCCCTCTGAAATTTAAGAAAGTCTCCAGAACTGCTCTGAACTTCATTCTGAGTGCAGTGGAGTGCCACCGGCCAGATCAAAAGGCCATCGGCCATGGGAATGAGGTTATCAGCTAAATATTGTGCTCTCGGCCAAAATTTTTTGCCAGTCGGCACTCAACACTGCCGGCCAGCCAAATCTTCCTACTGAAACCTGCAGTTGACAGCAGCAGAGGGAAAGCAGTGTATGGCACAGAATTTTCAAGCAAATGTAAGCATGGGCACACTCCCTATCATGTAAGGGACTTAAGGTAGCATGACCCTCGACCCTCGGGCCATCAATTATGCCTATTAAGGCATGATGGCCTAAGAGGCCAAGTTAGCAACTTTGATGTAAATACATGCAAACAAAACACATGAATGCCAACACTCCATCATGTTGAGTCCAAGGGGGTCGGCGACCGAGGATTGAGACGTGTTACGTCACCTTGTGTACAAACACTCCTCAATCTTCGTGCTTGGTTTGACACCCCAAACCAAGCAATGTAATGCATGTATACAAACATGGCTCAAGTGTACAAAAGACTAATGTTACAAAACATGCCAAATGCAATGTAAGCTACTATGCAAGTGTGCAATGTGCCAAGCATGCAATGCTACAATACAACCTAGAATGTAATGTAAACATGGCACAATGCAAGCATGCAACTAAAGGTAATAAGTCAAGCATGCAACCATATACAAGAGTGGACTTAGGCAGAAATGGGAGGCCCCGGCCACACCCCAAAACAGTGGCCAAAGATGCCAAAATGATGGACAATAAGCATACCAAACAAGCAAATCAAAGGGGCCTAAAGCTAAGGCATGGAGGGCTATTCTGAAGAGCACCCAAAGGTGAGGTACATGGATACCAAACACTTATGTTAGACTCTAAAATGCATGCAAAAGATAGCACCAAAGCATGCTAGGAAGTGGATACGAAAGAGGAAGCATTCAAGGCCACTAAAGAGAGTATCCTACTACAACCACCCCAACCACTCATGGCATGCACTTTTCAATACAAATCAGAGTTTCAATATGTAAAATGAGACCCCAAAACCCACTGATATGGCAGCCCAAATGACTTAATCACAAGGCATGCATTATGACCTTTGCCAAGGCACAAAAGAACAACCTTTCAAGGCAAGAAAGTGATGATGAATGTGAGCATACAAGCATGGATTAGGGACTGAAATGGCATATGAAATGACTCCAAATCATTGAAACAACACAACTAAAGCATGCTAGTGACTCACACACTCAAGGCTCACGAGCCAAAATACAAAGGGGCTATACCAAACATGGAAAATATGACTAAAATAACCCCCAACAGTCCTTGATCATGGAAAAATAATGCTAAGACCTTCATGGAGTTAAGCTAGAGCATGCAAGAATCATGGCCTAAATGCATGGCTTACTTCTAGGCAAAATGGGGGAGTGCAAGGAAAGTATACTATGCATGCAAGGGGCCTTTAATCCGACCAAAAACAGAGGTAAGATATGCTCAAATAACACCCAAAAACTTTTGATATGGAACCAAAAACAAACCAAACATGCATGTTACCCTTATGAGCCAAAACATGAACAAAATGAGAGACAAAGGGAGAAGGGTGTCTCTCCCCTTTGCAAGACCTCAAACCCCCTTCTTCACCACTGAAAATCCACTGGATTTCAGTGGTGAGAAGGCTAATACACCAAAGAAATCAAAACTTAATGAAGGAAGCACAAAAAGGGGCCAAACAAGGCCTAAGAGGGGGAGGTCGACCCCCAATGCCAAAACAACCTCAATGAGATATCTTAAGCATGCAAATACAAGACTTTTTTCAGTTATACACAAAGTCTAAAACAATGAGCAAGATAGGCAAAAGTCTAGTGCAAGATTGGGGAATCTAAAGTAAAAGAGTTACCCTTGAAGAACCCTTGATGAACTGCAAGTGCAGCCTTCTTCTTTTGATCAAAACCAGTCCAAAACCTCAAGAACAAACCCCCAAAGCCTCTCAAATTCGAAGTATGGTGTAGTAGTGTGTGTTTGTGTGCAAAACTAAGAACAAACACACAATTTAGGCCCTTAAACCACACAAAATGAAGAGAGAGGGGGAGATATAGAGAGAGAGGATGATATATATCAGATATATATGTGTATAGCTCTGATTTTTTTGCTCAACCCTAACAAAGGAGGAGGAGAGGCTCTTATATAGACAAGGGAAAGCTTTGATGCTTCTCAAAGAAGCTAACACAAAAAAGAGTCAATGAGGGCAAAGGGGGCAAGGCTTCCTGAGGAAGCTAGGACAGCTGGCAAGCTTCTTGAGGAAGCTTTGACAAAGGGTCAAGCTTCCTCAAGAAGCTTTGACCAAAAGGGGGCAAAAGGGACAAAACAGCCACATGTATGCCCCGGGGTAAGTTTAGTGCGTTCCAGGTGGCACAACTGGCATGCACCATGCCTGAAAAAGGTAAAAAGGTGTTACCGGACAGAAAAGGTGGTTACCGGCCAAACAAATGGCCAGCCAGCCATACTGAATGCCGACCGGCCAATGGTATAATTCACCAATGGCCGGTAGCCTCAAAACATAGCCGGTGGCCTCAAACCAAGGCCGGTGGGTGTCAGGGGTAGCTAACAATCTACTTTCTACCCTCAGAAGCAAAAACACAAGTGTTTGGTGCAAAACCAAACACAGCACAGTCGAGTTGAGAGATCCTGAGGCAAGGCGCGTGGCCGAGACCTCCGGGAACTCAAAACGAAACACAAACATGAGTAATCACCGAGTGTTCGAGCGGTGACGTCCAAGTCTTGAGAACGGTCAAAAATGGGGTGTCTACAGTTGCCCCTCTTTGACAGAACTCGAAAGTCATAACAATGATTGGAGTGATTTTCAAAGCCTAGAGACGAACCATTTTTTATTAGGCCGAAGACTTAGACAAGGCATACAAGTTGCAGATAAAGATATGTGCCCGAGGGCAGGGGCAGAATGCATGACAATGCACCAAGCCGAGCATAACTTATGATCATGTAAAGAAAGCTGTAACGAAGCATAACATCCGACAGTTTTAAGCTAGCATACACCAAACTACACTACAATGCAGAAAGGATGTAAGAGAATTATGCAATTCTCGATACGCCTCACTCGGAGAATACAGTACCTG
Organism: Camellia sinensis; assembly: GCF_055761805.1. Taxonomy (NCBI): domain Eukaryota; kingdom Viridiplantae; phylum Streptophyta; class Magnoliopsida; order Ericales; family Theaceae; genus Camellia; species Camellia sinensis. The sequence continues at coordinate 101,976,487 of NC_138961.1, forward strand.
TCTGGTTCGTCTAGTTGCACCAGCCTCAAATGAACCGTACATACAATATCGTGCCTGCAAAGAAAACAAACTTAACAGGTACAATATTGTTAGCAACACGCCTAATAGTGCAATCGAAAGTGCGTGACAACGCAAGTCGAGTGGGGCGCATAACAATGCTGTGAAGGCACAAACACATGTAAGTAAAGAACTTGTGACAACGTGCACAATGTGTATGAAGAAATTTGAACACATGTAAGTAAAGTATGCGTGTCTACGCAAGCAATGTGTATAGAAAGGAACTTGAACACATGTAAGTAAAGCATGCGGTCTATGCAAGCAATGTGTATAAAAAGGAACTTGAACATGAACACATGTAAGTAAAGCAATGCACGTATACACGCAATGTGTATAAAAAGGAACTTGAACACATGTAAGTAAAGCATGCGGTCTACGCAAGCAATGTGTATAAAAAGGAACTTAAACTTGAACACATGTAAGTAAAGCAATGCACGTATGCACGCAATGTGTATAAAAACTTGAAATTGAACACATATAAGTAAAGCAATGCACGTATGCACGCAATGTGTATAAAAACTTGAAATTGAACACATGTAAGTAAAGCAATGCACGTATGCACGCAATGTGTATAGGAACTTGAAATTGAACAAAGACGAGCTACTCATGATGCTGAAATGCAAAGTATTGCAACATAGTATGATTGAAAGGATTCGTGAAGCTCACAAGATACATAAAGGATACGGGAAGGGATGTTTCTCGTATGTACAGAGCATTGCTCATAGCAGACACAACTTGAGGTCAACTCGGAGATCTATGAATGTTCCGAAGGCGTACTTCCTTGCACTGCCTCGAGAAATGAAGGTGCCGAACCATACAATTGATCCAAACAAGGATGTGAGAGATGTATTGACCATAAGGGAGGGGTTATAGGCATCAATCCTGATACTTTGCTGCCTTGCTCCTTCTTTGCTTTACTTTCCTTTTTACTAGTAGTTAAGCACATTGCACTGCCTCAGGCAGGGTTTGTTATCGTTTTTTCAAAACTGCACATTTTTGTCAAGTATGTGATGGGAATGAAACTGCTATTTTGTTAAAAAAGGTGTTGCATTTGTACGTTTTATGCATCGCATCGCGTGGTTTAAAATTAAGCATTTGCATCGTAATAATCAGGTAGTGAACCAACTAACAACTCGATAAGCAAAACAAACAAACTCGATAGGCTAACTAAGTGCGAGAACAACTCGATAAGCAAATCAAAGACTTGAAGAGAGTGACATACAACTCAATAAGCAAATGTACAACAACTCGATAAGCAAATAGGCGTGACTCCGTAAGAATCGATCACCGGAGGCATTAGAGGTGGTGGAATTCCCCAATCCCCAGCATAAACAGCTCAGAGAACAAGGAGGAAGACCACCGGCCAGAGATAAAGGCCATCGGTCGTGAGAAACGGCCATCGGCCAGAAACTCTGATCAATCGGCCAAAAGTGGTGGTCGGTCGGCACTATATTTGGCCGGCCGGCCGTGAATTGTCAGAATCAACAGAATGCTGACATCTGTCCTTCACTCAACCTTATCTTCTACAAAAAGGCCTCAGCTTCGTGGTTCTTCCCAATTCAACACTGATTTGCCCCAAATGGGAGCGCTTCTTGCCCAAAATCTCACAACTTGGATTAACAACTTGGATGGCTCGGAAAAGCTGAATTTCCGGGGTTTCGGCATAAATGCACTATTCACTCTGGGTCGTACCTCGTTACACCTCCCATTTCTCCATGCAGCGGCAAGGTTTTGGAATCCGGTGAAACATGTCTTTAGCTTTAGCGGGCAAGAAGTGTGTCCTACCTTTGAAGATTTCCGAGTTTTACTGGAATCTGAGCGTGACGAGGAGATCCTGCCCCATCTTAATTTTGGCCATGTCCAAGCCTTAGGGCGAATGTGTGGACTCACTATGCGTGACGCTCGGTCTCTGATTTATGACGGAATGCTGGACATTCCTAGCTTGATCTATCGGTTTTCTGATGCCGGTAATCGCGGCGACCATCATTGACAAGGTTTTCGGCAACATGCCCTTTGTTTGTGCATACTATCTCACTTTTTGCTTGCCCCGGGCTTTAACGGATCTAGCGTCCGTCTGATTGAAGTTGCTCAAGGCTTGAAAGAAGGAAAGAGCTGCATTGCCATGACATTAGCCGAGACGCTGATGGGCTTGGATGCTTTCTATCGCCGAGAGACGACCAGATTCGCGGGGAGTCCACTACTGCTGAAGGTAATGTTTCCCACCCTTTCTCACATATACTTTGCTCACATCACACGGCCCTCAGGCTCGGTTTTTCTCACAAAACCCTTTTCTTACTTTTCTCTCATCGCACATCTCTCTATTCTTTATTCTCTCATTTTTCATCCCTTCCCAGGTATGGTTGATGGATAAATTGCGGGTTGTGGACTCTTGCCCAGCCTACTCAGCTCGTGGCTACTTCTTCTGACAACGACTAGTCGATGCCCTTGATGAGGGATGGTGGTTCGACTGGATGTGCAATTTGTCTGCAGATCGCATTGCTTGGCGCTGTCCTTGGCTCAATCTCCTGGCAATGAGCTATAGCATGTCCCGGCAGACCGGGATCCAGTTGATTGGTCTGACTCACTGTGTGTTCTACTTTCCGTTCCGGTTCCGGTGCCAGTTTGGTCATGATCAGACTTGCCCGCCAGAGGGGATAGAGTATCCTGCTGCATTCCCGGTTCGAGGTGCACAACTTGCCCGGTATGCCATAACATGGAGGATTAGAGAGCTCCTGGCCCCTGCTCCCAGTTTCAGTTGCACCTTATCTGATGAGTGCTTGGATTGGCTCAATGAAGAGGCACGGGAAGGGCCCACTTTGGTATCAGAGGCTTTGACCAGCTCTGGGAGAGGGCGCAGGAACATCTGACTTAGCCATGCCTCGGATTTATTGCTTTATTAGAACTTTCAAGTTTTATTTATGAATGTAATAAAAAGCAACTTCAATTTGTATGCAAGAGCAGGAGAACTCTGTATTGAAATCAATGAAATTGAAGGTTATGGGTACTGAAAATTCTCCGCTTTGGTCCAAAAATGGTCTAAGTTGTAAAAAGATTAATTTTGAACAAAGTCAACTTTTATTAAAGCTTTTCAAAACCATTTTCGATATGGATTAGAACTGGACATGTTTGAAATCTGTCACTGAGGTACACAATCCCGGATCCCAGCAACTAGAAAGTTGCCCCTAGTCTGAAGAGTACCGTAGCACTGCGCAGTAACGGAAAGTTACCCCTAGTCTGAAGAGCACTGCACCGAAGATCATAACCAAACCCTTGAATGCTGAATAGACAAAGATGGCCAAGACGATCAAATGGACAAAGTTGATCGAGGAAGTGTTTATGAAGTTTCCTACGTATCCCAAAGATGGGAATCAAGCCTTATATAGTTCAGGCTTAGGTTCACTCGAGTATTTTCACTCTCCTTTTACGCTCTAACTTTTGCCAAGGCCGCCCTTTGCGGGTTTTCAACCTTGCGAGTTCAGTTTTTATATTTTTCAATTTTTTCAATGCTCTAACTTTTGCCTAGGTCGCCCTTTCGGGTTTTCGGCCTAGCGAGCCTCTCAGGGATAATATTTCTTCAACTTGTCCATGTTGATTGGTTGCGAGAACTCCAGGCCATCTAGGTCCATCAAAACGACAGCTCCACCTGACCAGATTGACTTGAGTACCAAATCTCATTTTCTTAGATTTTTGGACTTGACTTTCTTGTTGAAAGCCCGGGCAATTCGGCGCTGATAACCTTGAACATGGTACAATGCTTTCAGTCTTCTCTCATCAAAGAGCATGAGTTCCTCGAATCTGCTCTGCTGCCAATCTGCTTCGGCTATTTGACACTCAGCTAATACTCGCAATGACAGAACCTCAATTTCGATAGGTAGAACGGCCTCCATCCCATAGACTAATGAATATGGAGTCACCCTAGTAAAAGTTCTAATTGAAGTCCGGTAGCTCCACAGAGCAAACGGCAACTTATCTAGCCAGTCCCGGTAGGTTTCCACCATCTTCTGCAGTATGTGCTTGATGTTCTTGTTGGCGGCCTCAACTGCTCCGTTGGTCTGTATGTGGACAACTTATGAAAAGCCACATTGTATTTCTTTAACAAATCAATCACCTCCTTCTTGAAATGGGAACCATTGTCTGAAATAATCTCGTTTGGGATCCCATAGCAGCAGATGATGTTGTTTCTAATGAATTTCGCAACATGTGAAGCCTTCAACATCGCATAAGATTGGGCCTCGACCCACTTCGTAAAGTAATCTATCGCGACCAGGATGAACTCATGCCCATTCGACCCCTTCGGAGTAACAACCCCGATCACATCGATTCCCCAAACTAAAAATGGCCATGGCGAAGTCATATTGTACAGCTTCGATGGCAGAATGTTCATGCGATTTGCATGGATCTGGCATTTGGGCATCACCGAACAAAGCCGATACAATCCTCCTCCATGGTGGACCAGTAGTAACCCTGTCTGAGGATCTTCCGCGCTAGCATTACCCCATTCATATGTGCCCCACATTCTCCTCTGTGGATGGCCTCCATCAGGCGCTTTGATTCCTTCGCTTCTACACATAGCTTATGCATTCCCAGGTGACCTCTCTTATACAGCTTACCCCCGCAAATGATGAACTGAACAGCCATTCTTCTGATTGCCCTTTTATCCTTGGCGTTTGCCTCCGGTGGATACATTTCCTTCTCCAAGAAGTTTCAAATGTCGTAATACCAGGGGTTTTCATCCTGAACCTCATCTATGGCGGCGATCGACTCGTCGGCTGGCGCAAATTTTTGGTCAATGATGACTGGACGCATCCGGACTCCGGACGGGATGTCTATCATGGAAGATAGAGTGGCTAAAGAATCTGCGAACCTGTTGTTCTCTCTTAGTAGATGAGCAAAATTTAGCTTCTCAAACTGAGGAATTAACAAGTCGAAGGTCCGGTGATACATCATCATCTTTTCTTCTTTGACTTTCCAGTCTCCTTTTGCTTGAGACACAACAAGGTTCGAGTCCCCGATGACGTCCAACCGTCTTGCCCCTAGTTCCAGGGCTGCTTCTAGACTGGCAATGCATGCCTCATATTCTGCTTCGTTGTTCGAGACTTTGAACCGGAGTTTGAATGCTAGAGGGATATGGAAATTGTTAGGTGCTATCAGTAACACCCCTATTCCATACCCGTACTGGTTTGATGCTCCGTCAAAGTACATCATCCAAGTTTCATCGTCGATATGCAAAATGGCCTCGTCTGGGAATGAGTACTCAACTGCTTCGCCCCCTTCAACTAGATAGTCGGCTAAGAATTCTGCTACTGCTCTTCCTTTGACTGACTTACGTGTCACATATTTCAGATCGAATTCAGAAAGCAACAGCAACCAACGAGCTAGCCTACCCGTAAGTGCCGGTTTCTCGAAAAGATATTTGATGGGATCGAGTCATGAAATCAACATTATGGAGTGAGCTAACAGGTAGTGTCACAGCTTCCTGGTAGCCCATACCAAAGCTAAGCAAGCCTTCTCCAACGGTGTGTAGCGAGTCTCATACTCTAGCATCTTCTTGCTCAGATAGTAGATGGCTCTCTCCACTTTGTCCTCTGATTCTTGTGCGAGCATGCAGCCCATTATGGTCTCGGTTACCGAAAGGTACAATATCAATGGTCTTTCCGGTTCTGGCGGTGACAACATGGGTGGGTTCTGTAAGTATTTCTTGACTTGTTCAAAAGCAGCTTGGCATCAGCCGTCCTATTGGAATTTCTTTCCTTTCTTCAGAAGACCAAAAAGTGGTTCACAAGTCAAAGTTAATTTTGAGATAAACCGTCTTATGAATTGCACTCTACCCAGAAATCCTCGCACCTCCTTTTCAGTCCTTGGTGGTGGCATTTCTAGGATGGCCTTGATTTTGGAAGGGTCGACTTCGATACCTCTGTGTAATAAGAAACCCCAGCATTTTCCCTGCTGTAACACCAAATGTGCACTTCTAAGGATTCAAACGCAACCGAAATTCTCTGATCCTTCGAAAGAACTTTTGCAAGGTGGCGTAGTGGCCCTCTCTTTCTTTGGACTTGACAATCATGTCGTCCACGTACACCTCAACCTCTTTGTGGATCATGTCATGCAATATTGTGGTCGCGGCCCGTTGATATGTAGCTCCAGCATTCTTCAACCCAAACGGCATCACTCTGTAGCAGTATGTCCCCCATGTGGTGGTAAAGGCAGTCTTTTCCTGGTCTTCTGGTGCCATCACTATCTGATTGTAGCCTGAGAAGCCATCCATAAACGAAAGCAAAGCATGCCCCGTTGTGAAATCCACCAACTCATTAATATGTGGCAAGGGGAAGTCGTCCTTCGGACTAGCTCTGTTCAAATCCCTGAAATCCATGCATACTTGGATCTTGCCATCTTTCTTCGGCACTGGAACAATGTTGGCCAACCAAGTTGGGTATTCGGATACCAGCAGGAAACCTGCATCGATTTGCTTGGTGACCTCTTCCTTAATCTTGATGGCCCAGTCAAGGCGGATTCTTCTGAGTTTTTGCTTGACGGGTCGGGCCTTGGGGTCAAAAGGGATCCGGTGCTGTACAATCTCAGGATCGATTCCAGGCATGTCTTCGTAGGACCACGCGAAAACATCTTTGAAATTTTTTAATAAAGCGACTAAGCGCTCGCGTTCCTCCGAAGACAACGCGGACCCGATTTGGACTAGCCGCGGGTCCTTCTCAGTACCAATATTCATAGTAGTGATTTCATCAACTAAAGGTTTAACAAATCTTTCCTGCTCTTGATCAATTAATCGTTGCAAAACCGGAGGAATTTCTCCCTCGTCGCTTTCGTCAAAATTTTGAAAGTCCTGATTTAAGCAATATATCAAAGGCACAAAAAAGTAATCGGAAACCACATCCACATTATTCTCATTAAGTACTTCCAAACCGTCCGATTCTTCTGTTACAACAGACTCAAAGGAGAAAGAAAAAGACGACTTGGACAGGACTGTGGCATCCGGGTTATCACCCCCAGGAATACCGGACTCAGACTCAGTCGAGCTGGAACCTGATTCCGACTCACAAGACTCGGTGGAATCAGATTCCGACTCACTACCTGGCCCGGTGCTGTTGGACAAAAAATCCCTCTTCATACTGCCAAACAAGAGAGGGTGCGATGGATGCATCCAAAATAGTTGATGGTAGGCCCGCAGCCGTTTCATTCCCGATCATGGACACCGAGAAGTTATCCCCCAAGCACTTCTGTTCGATCGGAGGATCTGAAAGTAGACATGCCAGTGCTACCTCCATTTCAAGTTCGGTGTCCTCAGACTCCATTTCCCCACTATGCTCAGCCTCGACTGTTGGGTCTGTCTGCTCTTCGGCAACATCGTCCCTAGATAATTGTAGGTCAAAGAAAATCTTGAACCCCGGTACGCGCTTCCTCTCCGCGTTCAGCCACGGCTCTGGGAAACCACAGAATGGAAAATCTTCCCCCTCCCAGACGAAGCATCCGTTTAGGGTACCCTGGATGGGCCGGTGCATCAACTCAAAAGGCTTCCCCATCTGTTTCGCTCTGGCTCTTTCAGCCATTTCCTTTCCTTTCCTTACCCAATCCTTCTTGGTGGGCAGATAACCCAAGCCAAAGGTATGAGGGTTATGTGGCACTTCGGCCAATGATGCGACGCCATTCCGGCCGCTCCTTCCTAACCCCGTCCCGGGGATGTGTTGGAGTTTGTTCATGAGGTATACCACTTGAGCACTGACATATATCCCCTCGTTAGTAGCCATGATGTTTTGTACAACCCGAGCCTCAGCAAGGGTGAAACCTGATAAAAACACGTCCTCCATGCCGTGCTCAATTTCTAAGACTGGTGTAGATACCTCTGGAGGTGGGTGGATCGATGAATTTTTGAAAACAATGCCTACTCCCTTTTCATAGGGATATTTCACCATCTGATGCAGAGTGGACGAGACGGCCTTTACTCGATGCAGCCACGGCCTTCCCAAAAGCAGGTTGAAAGTCGCTGGAACTTTTAAGACATCGAAATCTACCTCATGCTGTCCTGGCCCAACTTTAGTCTGAATTTTCACCATCCCCATGACCTCTCTACTTGTGTTATCGTATGCCCGAATTACTTGGGCTGTTGGTAAAAAGTCCGCGGTTTTCAAGCCGATCGCATACGCTGTCCTTGCCGGGCAGACGTTGATGGCGGATCCGGTATTAACAAGAACCACTGGTATCCATTTATTCTTACACTCCATAGAGATGCAGAGTGGTTTGTTATAGTTTGCCCCCTCAGGTGGCAGTTCCTTGTCGGAGAAAGTCAGCGTCGGGGTAGCCCCTCTCGGAAAAACTAATCCTACTAGCTGTTCTGGCATAGTTTCTATCGAAAGCTTTGCCTTGTCCATGGCTAATAAGACAGCCTGTCTGTGCAGTTGTGATGCCATAAGCAGTCCCTAGATAGAGATGTCTGCTTGTATCTTTTTTAACTATTTGAGCACAGCTTCCTCTTCAAGTTGTTTCTCTTTCTGCTTCTCTGCCTCTTTATTTTTCCCAGACGCCTCTGGCTGATCCAGATGTGGGGGCTTGAAATACCGCCCACTTCGTGTCATATGGTCGACTTCTCCAAGGTACCAGGTGTCATTGGGTTGGTTGTTCCCCCAATCTTTGTCCGTATGGGCAAGACATAAATCCTCATCTTCCCACCACATTCCATCAGCAGCCGACAGACACCTGTCCGGCTCTGGTATGACTGTTCTCGTACCCGCGGTACCTTTCATCCCTATGCTCGCAGCATCCTCTGTTCCTGTGCACACAGCAGTTTCAGTCCCTACATGGGCCTTTGCCTTTCTGATTCTTGTGGGATCTTCAAATCTTTCCTGTTCCGACCGTATCAACACAGCTGGTTGCTCAATAATTCCTGTATTCAGAATACTCCAATCCCAAGCAAAATTCTTAACATCGGCGCTCCCCAGTGATGCATTCTGTTCTTCGACTCTCTCGACTGTCACCGACATTCGTACCCCTGTCGGACCCTGTCCTTGGTGGAACTCTTCCACCACATCCGGTTGATCATCCAACCACCCAGTAACCTCTGCTGATTCCTCATAATCAAACCAGTTGACTGCTGCGCCCTCTGGATCTTGGTTACTGTAAAACTGGAGATTGGCAAGGTCCTCTTCCACAACCCTTAAATCATCTGTTCTCTGTCCCAGACTATCCCCTTGGATCACACAGTTCTCCCCCTGTTGGCAATTCCACATCTGGCCCATCCTGGCCTGTTGATGAAATGTAGTCACCCGGACTATATGGCTTCTCAATACGACTCCCAGATTCTGCAGACTCTGACTCAACAACCTTTGTCTCCTTTGGGATCTCCTCTTTCCTATTCTCGATAGCCACCACCGTTGGCTTAGGTCGGGTCATGGAGATGTCCATCATGCATAAGTTGGTGCAGTCAGGAAAGAATACCTCCGGCTTAGGCAGGTGGGAAGGAGTGATATAGATGTTAGGATCGTAAGGCACAACCCCAGTTTGGATGAAGTTGATCCTTTTAGGCGGTGGGGCTTGGTTATGTGTGGGGAGAGGGTTTGTTGTAACATTGGGTTTCTCGGGAGGTAGAATCACCCCGTTATCGATGAGATCTTGAATCTCATGACGTAATCGAAAGCACAGATCGGTGTCATGACCGTGCTGTTAGTGAAATGTGCAATATTTGGCTGGGTTGTGGGTAGGGGGAAGTCTTTCTGGTAAGGGCCACGGTTCTAGGGGCTTCAAATGCCCTTTTCTGGTTAAAACCCCCAGAGCTTTGGATAGGGGCATATACAGTGGAGCGAAGGTTCTTGTGTTTTTGGGTGGGAATTTGGCTGTTTGGGTATGGCTTCCGGACGCGCCGGAGAATGACGCAGCTACCATGGTTCTTGGAGGGGGGGTTGGTGGTGACCATGCTCACTTCGGAGGCTCTTGTAGTTGTAGTACCGCTCGGGCTTGCATTAGTGTTACGGTTGAAAGTTCTTCGGGGTTGCTCCCGGTCATTATCAATTAAGCCTTGCTTTAAGGCATTCTCAATCTGCACCCCCATTTCATATAGATCAGAAAAGGTAGGGAAGGGGAGTACAATCATCTTTTGCATCAACTTCGGCTGAAGATTGCGCACAATCATCCGAATCTGGTCTTTGTCTGTAGGCCTTAAGGTCACCATCGAAGCCTTGGCCCTCCATCTAGTCACGAATTCTGAGAAACTCTCTTTAGGCTCTTGCCTTGTTGTCTCGAGATCACGGGTTGTAATCTCGATTTGTGTATTGTATGAGTATTGCGTAATGAAGGCCTCGGCCATCTCGTCCCAGTTTCTCTTGACATCATCTTCTAATTTGGCATACCATATGGCCGCCACACCCGACAGGGTTCGGTCAAACAGAGACAGCTTCTGAAGTCTGCTGAGGCCCATTGGCCTTAAGATGTCTGAAAACAATCTCAGGTGCACCATGGGGTCCCCGGACCCATCAAATTGATCAATGTGCGACATTTTTAATCTGTCAGGCAGCGTCACAGCTGCGTTGGTATATCCATCTTCGATGTCTGGGATAGTCTTGACTCCTTGGGATCTCTTGAACAGCTTTTCGAGCTTGCTCAACTTCAATGTTGTGGGGTCTGTCTCGAACTCAAAGGGAGAGGTGGCCCCGTGGAAATGTCCGTATCATTCTGAACATTAGCTGTCTCCCCAGGGGTTGGAATTCCTGGCGGGGGAGGAACTTGTTGCGAAGCAGATGCTCCGGTTTGCTGCTGTAACCTCACGATTAACTCTGCTTGTTCATTCATAACCGTGGCTTGCTGCTTGGCGAACTCTGCCTGTCGGACAGCATCTTGCTGCATCATTTTCATACTCTCTTGGAGCTGGCGCACCATCTCCTCTAAATTGGCCATACTATTCTGCTCTGACTGAATTATCGGTATATGTTCTCTTTCTGTCGGAGAAGCAGAATCCTGATCCCTACTGTACACAGGTGGGGTAGACAAAGCCCTCTGTACTGACTGTTGAACTGATGCCCTCTGCCTAGCTATCCTCCGTCTAGTAACCGGGGATAGAGAGTGGTACATTGGTTGTCCGTCTACTAGATCCTCAGATCGATGGAGTCGACGACCTCTAATCCAGAGTGCTTGGGGAATATCTACTGGGTCAGAAGCAATTGTGCTCGACTACCTAGTAAAAAGATAAATAAAGCATATACATAAACAAACAATTGGACAGCGTTACAACGTAAAATAAACACGACACACAGCTGGGTAACACAACAAACTGCCAACAAGCTGAATGTACTGTTCCTTAGTCACTGATCACTGTTTCCAAACTGTTACCCCTAAGTCTGAATCTGATACCCGTAGATGACTGATTCCCAAAAACACCGATGCTCGTAGGCCTGACACTCAGACTTGCGAATTGATATGCGTGTTCCCTGCATAGATACACTCTAAAAACACATAGCAAGTAAAAGAGAGCCAAAACACCCCTATGGACGGGTAGGGTTTCCCTGTCCTATTTTTGTCAGGAGCCAGGGTTTCACTATGCACGCAGCAGTTTTCAAACAACCTAACATCAGGTAAGCAACCTGTCCTAGTTTGGGATAGTCACTATGGATTTCGATATGCACTAGGTCGAATGGTCGAAAAGGGTGCCCTGGTAAAAATCGGGGTTTGTGTTCCCATACTGTCAGAACCCACAACCGGTCAGCCTTATGGCATGCTTTCACAAAGTCAAGCCTCCGGCAAACCGTTCAGGAATGGCAGATGGCAAACACGGTGTCCTAGGCGCACCAATGCACATGCAATGCAAAGAGACACATAAATGAAATCAAAATAGGATATCAAAAATTCGAGTCAAGCTCTCTAAATCCCCAGCAGAGTCGCCAGAAACTATTGACGTCCTCGAATGCCCTGGGAGGGAATCCCCCCCGTTCTGTTCATTTTGGGTTCACTACAGTTCAGGACTCTCAAATTGTCACGGTTCTTAATCTAAACCAAAGAGTCCAAATCCGGCAAATTGTTTTGAGAAATAGATTTTTGAAAGAAGTGCCAAACATGGACTGCTTTGCCAGATACAGAGTCGCCACCTAAATATTTTTTATGGGGGAATTTAGGAAACCCTGACTCGGTGCTAAAGGCCACGTGTCTGTCATCACCAAAGTTGCCTCGGCTCAGGAGCTTGGGTACGATTGGGGAAGGTCAGCTATGAGCACCCCCTCTCGCCCAATCCGAAGATCGGCCTCTACTAACCGTGATATCCGATTTTGAAAACGTTATGTGTTCTTATTCCGATTATTAGCCTAGGATTACTACATTATGCGCACAGCAAACAAGTATAGACCAAATCGCCTGAATTGGAACGAAGCATTGCATATCCGTTTGTTTGAAAAATAGTTTGAATTTTGCTACTCGCAAGTAGGCTAAAGCACGGACTTCAACGAGTTGTTCCAACTCAAACAATCCAACCTTCACCCACAGGAATTCAAGCAGTTTATATCACATAAGCATCTAGCCTCATGGTAATCATGCTATTATGGCAACACTCACACGCATGCGGTATGCTAAAGCATAAATACTTACCTAGTACTCCGAGCCAAGACAAAAACATGTTTGCAATCAATGCATGATCCAAGTCCATGTGAAGTGGCTAATGCAACGCATACAGAATGTCACCAGAGTAGGATCGGCTAGTCTATAAATGATATGTGAAAATGCACAAGTAGCATGTATTCAAGTTAGATTTGAAATACTTATGCAGTTAGTATGATGTACCGAGCCTGGTGCATGCAAGACTAATGAATGATGCACGCATGCTATCATACTGTATGCTAATTGAAACATGCCCTAGGCTAACCATCGAAAGCTAGTAAATAAAAGGGAAGAAAGACATGGGGTTGGGAGACATACACACACTCACGCACACTTATTACACAATTGCCCTCGCTCGGAGGGTCCGAATAAATATTACAGTCCGAATAAATAATACTAAATTAATTATTACAGAATTTCTAATTAATTAACAAATTAAATGCAGAAAGAAAGTTGCCACAGCCCCGCCTCGGGATGCGTGGATGATGCATGCTTGACTCGTCTCGCCCAGAAACTCGCTGCCATAGCACTGTTGCCTGCGTTTACACTGTCTCACCCCTCTGAAATTTAAGAAAGTCTCCAGAACTGCTCTGAACTTCATTATGAGTGCAGTGGAGTGCCACCGGCCAGATCAAAGGGCCACCGGCCATGGGAATGAGGTTATCGGCTAAATATTGTGCTCTCGGTCAAAATTCTTTGCCGGTCGGCACTCAACACTGCTGGCCGGCCAAATCTTCCTGCTGAAACCTACAGTTGACAGAAGCAGAGGGCAAGCAGTGTATGGCATGGAATTTTCAAGCAAATGTAAGCATGGGCACACTCCCTATCATGCAAGGGACTCAAGGGAGCATGACCCTCGACCCTCGGGCCATCAATTATGCCTATTGAGGCATGATGGCCTAAGAGGCCAAGTTAGCAACTTTGATGTCAATACATGCAAAAAAAACACATGAATGCCAACACTCCATCATGTTGAGTCCAAGGGGGTCGGCGACCGAGGATTGAGACGTGTTACGTCACCTTGTGTACAAACACTCCTCAATCTTCGTGCTTGGTTTGACACCCCAAACCAAGCAATGTAATGCATGTATACAAACATGGCTCAAGTGTACAAAAGACTAATGTTACAAAACATGCCAAATGCAATGTAAGCTACTATGCAAGTGTGCAATGTGCCAAGCATGCAATGCTACAATACAACCTAGAATGTAATGTAAACATGGCACAATGCAAGCATGCAACTAAAGGTAACAAGTCAAGCATGCAACCATATACAAGAGTGGACTTAGGCTGAAATGGGAGGCCCCAGCCACACCCCAAAATAGTGGCCAAAGATGCCAAAATGATGGACAACAAGCATACCAAACAAGCAAATCGAAGGGGCCTAAAGCTAAGGCATGGAGGGCTATTCTCAAGAGCACCCAAAGGTGAGGTACATGGATACCAAACACTTATGTTAGACTCTAAAATGCATGCAAAAGATAGCACCAAAGCATGCTAGGAAATGGATACGGAAGAGAAAGCATTCAAGGCCACTAAAGAGAGTATCCTACTACAACCACCCCAACCACTCATGGCATGCACTTTTCAATACAAATCAGAGTTTCAATATGTAAAATGAGCCCCCAAAACCCACTGATATGGCAGCCCAAATGACTTAATCACAAGGCATGCATTATGACCTTTGCCAAGGCACAAAAGAACAACCTTTCAAGGCAAGAAAGTGATGATGAGTGTGAGCATACAAGCATTGATGAGGGACTGAAATGGCATATGAAATGACTCCAAATCATTGAAACAGCCCAACTAAAGCATGCTAGTGACTCACACACTCAAGGCTCACGAGCCAAAATACAAAGGGGCTATACCAAACATGGAAAATATGACTAAAATAGCCCCCAACAGTCCTTGATCATGGCAAAATAATGCTAAGACCTTCATGGAGTTAAGCTAGAGCATGCAAGAATCATGGCCTAAATGCATGGCTTACTTCTAGGCAAAATGGGGGAGTGCAAGGAAAGTACAGTATGCATGCAAGGGGCCTTTAATCCAACCAAAAATAGAGGTAAGATATGCTCAAATAACACCCAAAAACTTCTGATATGGAACCAAAAACAAACCAAACATGCATGTTACCCTTATGAGCCAAAACATGAACAAAATGAGAGACCAAGGGAGAAGGGTGTCTCTCCCCTATGCAAGACCTCAAACCCTCTTCTTCACCACTGAAAATCCACTGAATTTCAGTGGTGAGAAGGCTAATACACCAAAGAAATCAAAACTTAATGAAGGAAGCACAAAAAGGGGCCAAACAAGGCCTAAGAGGGGGAGGTCGACCCCCAATGCCAAAACAACCTCAATGAGATATTTTAAGCATGCAAATACAAGACTTTTTTCAGTTATACACAAAGTCTAAAACAATGAGCAAGATAGGCAAAAGTCTAGTGCAAGATTGGAGAATCTAAAGTAAAAGAGTTACCCTTGAAGAACCCTTGATGAACAGCAAGTGCAGCCTTCTTCTTTTGATCAAAACTAGTCCAAAACCTCAAGAACAAACCCCCAAAGCCTCTCAAATTCGAAGTATGGTGTAGTAGTGTAATGCCCCCAAAGTGCGTATAGAAAGTTATCCTTATTTAATTAGGGGTTAATGTGCTTGCCCTTGGAATTGAGGAACTATCCGTTGGATTATGCCTTTGAAACTAGATTGGTGACCTTTACCAAACAACCTGAAAATTTTCCCTCCGCTCGAGCGGAATAGTTGGCGCTCGAGCGTAATTTTGGGGTTCCCAGCAAATTTTGCAGGCGGCCTGAGATTCTGTGAGTTGTGATTTCCCGCTCGAGCGGGGGATTAGATGCTCGAGCGGACTACCTTGTTGTTCTGCGCGCTCGAGCGCAAGGTTGGGCGCTCGAGCGGGTCTCCTGGTTAAGTTTAAATTTCTGAGGCACGTAGGTTCGTTTTTGGACATTTTTATTAGTGTATTTAGAACCTCCTTATCTTATGTTGGAGTATTGATTGAGATGATAAAGTAAGATTGGATCAAAAACTTTAATTTGAATAATTCGTTTACGACCAACCGTCACTCTTTTGCCCTTTTCTTGTTCCACACTTGGAATTTGGATGTGAGGTTAGAATCATTGGAAA
Source organism: Camellia sinensis (assembly GCF_055761805.1). Taxonomy (NCBI): domain Eukaryota; kingdom Viridiplantae; phylum Streptophyta; class Magnoliopsida; order Ericales; family Theaceae; genus Camellia; species Camellia sinensis. The sequence continues at coordinate 101,992,268 of NC_138961.1, forward strand.
GCTTATTTTCGGGGCTTCAATTTGGGCACAAGAACGACCTAAAACGGAGTCCGGATGGGGGAGTTATACCTGTTTGATGTTTTGAAATCTGTGTTGGGAGCAGGTCCGCTCAAGCGGGAATTGGGACGCTCGAGCGGGAATAGCGGGTTTTTCGAGATAGCAGCTTTAAAAACGGGATTTTGGATCATTTCTCATATTTTCCTTCTTCCCTCTTCCTTCCTCTTTGCCTAAGCCCGAAACCCTAGCCCCAAATCCTTGAATTCCTTTACTTTGCTCACGATCCACCATGGTTTTTGGCATCAAGGATAGAGAACAAGGGAGGACCGATGTTTTTACCCGATTAGAAATTGGATTTGTGAAGGCTTCTTCTCAAGCTCACTTCTTTGCTTGATTATTGAGGTAAGGGTTTGAATACTCTTCATTTGAAGATGTTGGGAGTTAATTAATGGGTTAAAATGGTGAATTATGAGTCCTAGGTGTATAATCAATGGAAAAGTTGGAATGAAAAGTGTTGGGGTAATAAGTTTGATTATTTCTTGAAATCTCCATATTTTCTTGAAACCCTAGGTTGATTAAAGATGATAACTAAAGATTTAACCCAAATTGATAGTAGAATAATGAAATTGAGGTATTGGATCATGTATATACGAATTTAATTGGAATTTGGTGATACTTGGAAATTATGTTTAAAATTGCGAATAAACTTTGTTATGAGCACGGTGAATCATGTCTTAATGAGAAAGGAGATTGGGGGGAAGGGTTTGTTGATGATGTGGATGATGTAAACTTGGCTACGGAATATTGAATTGAGTCTTAGCAATTTAATTTGAATTATGTGGAATTATATTCGGTAGTATTGAGTTGAATAATGTTAAATAGTGTGGATTACCTTGGATAGTGATAATTATGTGGGGTTATGTCGATTATGTCGAATTGTGTTAAATGTTGTTGAATTGAATTGTGTAGGGTTATCTGCAAGGACGGACCTAGCATCTAAACACTATGAGTAGTAGTACGCTTTACCACCGCTAATGCTTGCCATTAGTATTCTATTACTTTTGTTACTTATGTATGTAAATGATTCAAGGAAGATAAATGTTATATGTATGTAAATGATTCAAGGAAGATAAATGTTATATGTTTATGTAAATGATTCAAGGAAGGAACATAAGTAAGAGAAAGAATGAAACAACCCTCCTATGATTCTAGAATTTTGTAAGACTCTGAATTAAGTTTGCTATGATAATGTTTGGGCTAAATGCCAACAAGTTTAATGCCAATATATGTAAGAGCTAAAGGCCAACAAGTCTAAATAATCAAGAAATGCTCTAGTTATGATATGTTACGTTTGAATTAATGAATTCATGATATCCTTAGCACATGGCCCTTACCCGGGGGTAATAATACCGTGGTTTAAATAATTAAGTTACAATTGTATGTACGTTACAAGTTCAAGTATATGACAAATATAAGCATGTTACAAGTTCACGTATGCTATAAGTATGTTACAAGTTTAAGTACGATACAAGCTTAAGTATGTTACAAGCTATGTTACAAGTTTACGTATGTACAAGTTTCAAGTGCATTTTCAAGGGCTTCATGCCATTTACAAGGGCTTTAATGCCAATATGTTTACAAGGGCTTCATGCCATTTACAAGGGCTTTAATGCCAATATATTTACAAGGGCTTCATGCCATTTTCAAGGGCTTTATGCCACAAGTTACAAGGGCCTCGTGCCACACGTTTCAAGGGCCTTAGTGCCACATGTTACAAGGGCTTTATGCCACAAGTTACAAGGGCCTCGTGCCACACGTTTCAAGGGCCTCGTGCCACCATGTTTCAAAGGCTTTATAGTCATTATGTTTATGTTGCAGGATTGGGCCTAAGGCCGTTATGTACTTTGCATAGATTCAGACTAACTATGGGAACTCTGCACCTTTTTATTCATTGATATGAATTATGCTTCAAGTTAAGCATTGGTTTATGTATGTATTACTATTCACTGAGCTAGCTCACCCTCTGTTATGTCTGTTTCTGTAGGTTACCAATCAGGCGGTCAGTCCTAGCCAAGACGCCGCTTCCTTTTGTCAACCTTCATATGTTCAGGCACTGTTTAAGTCATTTAATTTCTTAAGTTGTCAAGATGTTGGTTTGCTTATGAGTGTCCATCTAAGGTTGTTGTATATACCTTTCATGTTTGTCTTTGTATACGCCCGACTGTAGGGCTAGAACTGTAAATGTGTATGTACATACTCTGGGATATAGTTTGGAACTTTATTTATCCGGTATAATGCATGTGATGAATGAGATCCTGGCATGTAGGAGTAGCTCAATGGAGTTTAATTGTTCATTATTATTTATCTATTTATTTTTGTGCTTCCGATAAGGCCTCGTATGTTAAATTACCAGGTTACATGTCCGTCTCTAAAGAGGTCATGCCCAAACTTTTAGGGGCGGGTTTGGGGGCATGACATGTGGTATCAGAGCACAAGTTGCTATCTCACACATGACTCCATTGAGCTTTGGGATGTCTAGAAAAGACTTAGGCATCATGCATGACATCTTTCGTGCATATGAAAGGAAGTGATAAATAGTTGTGGTCAAGTTTGTGAACCGGTCTTAAGCTTTTATTTTCTTTTGCTTTTTTTTGAACAACCTTTGTTTATTTTGTACGTAGGGCTAAGTCCCCTTTTGATTATCTGTACTGGTGATGATGTAAGTATGACGTCATGATATATGTAAATATAAAGTATGAAATTTTCTGTCATATAAGTCTGCACAGCTTTATGGACAATTATATTTTGATATTTGCTTCTGCTAGCCCCTTAATTTGTTAATTTGTTCAGAGGCCTTTGATAATCTTAGGATTATTGGCCGGTTGCAATGCTAAACCTACAGGAGCAGGTTTGGGTCGTGACAGATTGCCAGTAGATGAAGGTTGTGCAGCTTAAAGTTTGAATGATATTGTTTGGTATCATATGAGCTCAGTTTTCTTAGTCAAAATGCATGAAATCAAAGCATACAAAAATAAGTGACATAATCTATACTTCTTTCCTTCACAAAGTAAAACATTGCTCTCGCCAAGCTCTTCAATTTGATCTCAAGAACTAGGGTCTAAAATCTAATAGATTTTAATGGATCAAGAAATTTGTAGAGTTTTGGTGATGGTGTTTAGAAAGACAGAGAGAAAACCGAGAGAGAGAGAGAGAGAGAGAGAGAGAGAGAGAGAGAGAGAGAGAGAGAGGGGGGTCTTCTACTTCCAAAGAAAGAAGGAAAATAAGGACAAAAGAAATGAAAGGAGGGGTAGATGGGGGAGCAGCCCCACGTTGGTTGTTCCTCATTTGAGTTATTATTATTATTTTACATACCAATATATGCATATTTATATATATATATATATATACATATCAATTAAAAGTATATTTTAATATCACCATAATATTTGTAATATAAATGATAAAATGATATAATATTTTCTTATCACAAATTATATTTCATTTGATAGTACACATCATAAATATTTGTAACTCTCTCATGATAATAAAATAAATAATAATAATAACAACAATAATTACAGAGGGTTACAAACGAGTCGTGATTCAATCAGTTGGGTCCAAAATGACTAAAATTTAATAATTTAGAATAAATCTTCAACTGACATTAAGAAGTAAAATAATTTAAATATACTCAAGGTGGTCATCACCATTCACATAATTAAATATGAACCAAAATGATTGAGTATGTGCTAATCAAATTAGTCCCAAAAATTAAATTTATATCTCATTTAATACTGAAGACCCAAGAATAATTAAAACTCAAAAAGAAAAAAATATTGCCAAGTGAACCTTACGAAGTCAAAATCAATAAGTAATATAATTTGTTTTTACCAATTTAAATAGAATGGTCCACGATACCACAACAACAACAACAACAACAACAACAACAACAAAAATAATAATAATAATAATAATATGGGCAAAATTCAATTTGATTCAATTCGTTACAGATTTTCTTGGTCTTTGTTTGTTACTTCAAATTCATTTTACATTGAAATTTTTGCGATTGAAAACATGATTGGACAATTCATTAAAGAAAATCATCCTATTTTGTCTTCAATGGCAAAGAGAATGAAAGAGAATTTGACAAGTATTGGGGGAATGTGGATAAAATCAATCTCCTTTTGTATGTTACGGTTGTACTTGATCCTCAAAGAAAAATGACATACTTGAAATTTTGTTTTTCCCAAATTTTTAGTGGAGATGTGTTGAAATTGAAAGAAATGTCAGACAAGGTAAAAAATGGTTTAAATCGATTGTATGATCATTATACCACACTTGATTCAACAAATGTGTGTAGACACCCCATTTTTGACCGACCTTAAGACTCAGACGTCATCGATTGAGCGCTCGATGATTGTGCTCGTTTTGAGTTTCCGGAGCCTTCGGCTGAGCGCCTTGTCTCGGGACCTCTTAACTTTCTCCTTTTGGCCTGGTTTTGGACCATGCCTTGTTGCCTTTGCCTAGAGGGAGACAGAGGTCTGTTGGCCACTTTTTGTAGCCGTAGACTACCTTTCCCTCTCGTAGGCCACCTTTTGTACCCGTAAGCTAGTTTTCGGGGCTTCTGGCTGAGTGCCTCGCCTTGCGGACTCTTGTCTTGCTTCCTTTTTGGTTTGTTTTTGAACCAAACCTTGTTATCCTTTTCCTAGAGGGTGGAACAGGGGTGTAGACGAGTTTCTCCCCCTGTAGACCACTTTCGGTGGTCGACCAGCTAGAGTGGGTGGTTTGTGGACCACCTAAGGTGGTTAGCAGCCTACCACCACATTCCTCTCTCCCTGCAGACCCTCTCTCCCCCTTGTCGACCAGTTTTTGTCCCTGTAGGCCACTTTTTGTGGTCAGTCGACTAGTGGGAGTGGTCAGCCGACCACTTTAATTGGTCGGCGGCCATCCTGCATTTTCTGCAGATATTTTCCTTACCAGCTGTTAGGCATAGAAGGCATCCTCCATGCACGTGTATGGAGGGATTGCTTCAAGTCTCTAGCTTGTTCAACAAGCTTGAGGCTTGGATCTCTATAAGAGGGAGGCTCTCTCTCCCTTTTCCAGGTTCAAAAAATTTGCTTAGAGATATACATATCCGTCTCTCTCTGTATTTCTCCCTCTCTCTCTATATTTGTGTTGTTTGTGCCTTAAAGTGGTTTTTCTTCACACTTTTGCACACAAACACCTAGTGAAACACCTTCACTCTTGAGCTGAGGTTCTTGGATTTTGCATTTGAGTGGTTTTAACTTGGTTTTTGCCTCTGAAGTTGCTGTTGTGAAGTTGTTCTTCAAGGGTGAGTCTTTAGCCTCTTTAAAGCTTTGTTTTCATTGCTTATTTGGCCCTATTTGCATGATGTTTGAGGCTTAACTTTAAACTACAAAAAGCTTCATTTTCAAGTGCTTAAAGTGTTTGTTTGAGGCCTCTTTGGTATTACGGGTGGTCTACCCCCCTTTTGTGCCTCATTTGGCCACGTTTTGTGCCATCACTTTAGGCCTTTGAGATCACCTTTGTTTGGCCTCTTCACCACTGAATTCCAGAGGAATTTTAGTGGTGGAAAGTGTGTTTTGAGGCTCTAAATAGGAGGGGGTCATCCCCTCTCCTTGTGTCTTGGTTGCTTGCCTTGTTGGCCTCATATTTGAGCTTGTTTTTCTAGTAAGTGTTGGCTTGTTCTCAGCCTATTTTTGGCCCTATTTCAGCATGGCATAACATTGTTTTGGCTTGGTTTGGTTACCCCATGCATGCTTTCTACACTTGTAGTGTAATCTTACCATTTAGCCTTGTGTACTCAATGCGTTGATCCATCATGCTAGCCTATTTTGGTCCTATCTCAGTATGTTTTTGGTGTTATTTTAGCATGCTATATCTCTATTTTGGGTCGGTTTGATTGCCTCTTACATGCTTCATACCCTTGTAGTGCAATCCTCCCTATAGCCTTAACATGCATCATGCTTTGGACCACCATTTTCGGCGTGTTTTTCGCTCTACTCCAGCCAGCTTTTACTCATGTTTTGCCATGCTTAAGCTTTGTTTTAAGTGATTTTGGTCATGGATGCCTTGCTTTGTATAGCCATAGTGCAATCTTGCTCACTAGCTTTGAGTTTCAAAGTCTCTAGCATGCATTACTTGACGTGTTTGCATGCTTTGGCCTCATTTCTAACATGATTTTAGTGTGTGTAGTATAGTCATACTCCCTCATGTTTCACACATTCAATGCTTTTGGAGGGTTATGCTTTATGCCTCAATCAAGAGCCAATTGGCATGCATGCTTGCCTAAGCTTTTGAGGCTACCATCTCAGCATGTTTTTGGTGTTATTTTACCATGTTACAACTCTGATTTTTGTTGGTGAAGTCACCTCATGCTTGGTTTTGGTAGGTGTAGTGTAATCTACCTCATTGGCCTTACATGCGTCATGTTTTATGCCTCCCATTCTAGCATGTGTTAGCTCTATTCCATGCATGGTTTGGCATTGTTTTGACCTACCTTGGGACAGTTTTGAGTCACTTTGGCCCTTTGGGGCTTGCTTGATATGGCTATGGTGCAAGTACTTTTGATAGCCTTAAGCTTTGAGCCTCCTAGCATGCCTCATTTTTGATGTGTGCATGATTTGGCATCATTTGGAATGTGATTTCAGAGCTTATGTCTTTGCTATGCTCCCATGTTTATCACTCTTGCATTGCTCTTGAGGGTTATGTTTCATGCCTTGTTTGTGAGCCAATGTGTATGCATGCTTGTATGTGCTTTTGGACTTCATTTTCAGCATGTTTTGGCCATTGTCTTGGCATGCATGAGGCTTGTTTGAGGTTGGTTTGGTCCATTGAGTATTGCATTACATAGCCCTTGTGTTGTGTCCCTCGCTAGTTTCAATGCTTTAGGACTCTAACTTCCCATGCTTATGTTGTTTGCATGTTGTTGCATTGCATTGTGTTTGCATGTTTTTGCATTGCATCGTGTTTGGAATGTTGTTGCATTGCATTGTATTTGGATCGGATGTTGATCCAAACACGAGAAACGAGGGCTGTTTCATAATTGAAGTGATGAAACGCGCCTCATTTCTCGGTCGTCGACCCTCTTTGTCAAGCATCATAGAGGTGGAGGCCCTTATGTATTAGTTGTGCATTCATTGACATTGACTTGTGCAATCTCGGCTTCTCGGCCATCGTGCATTGCGATGCTGGTTGGCTGTCCGAGAGTCGAGAACCACACTCCCTTGAGCATCAAAAATGATAGGGAGGTTGGTTGTGCACACATATCTTGGAAATACACTGCTATTCCCCTTCTTGTTCTCTGTTGCAGCAAAACAGGAACCTGGCAGATTTTCTGGTCGGCAGACCAGTAAAGGTGGTCGACTGACCACTTTTTTTGGTCTACAACCAGTTTTTCTGGTCTACAGGTGGTCTGCACCACCCTTTTCTGGTCGGCAGCCCACCAGGAGGTCCCCATGTTGGAACAGAAGCAATCTGAAGGTTTGTGCAACTTTCAGAGAACAAATCAAATGCAAACAGAGGCAATTAGGGGCATGGTAATGGATTTCCGAGCGAAGCCGACTGAGCATGCATCATTCATTATTCCGAGGTAGAGCTGTGGCAGCCTAATTTAGCTTTTTTTTTCTTACTTAGTTGGTTTTGTAACTTAATTAATTTGTTTAATTAGTTAAAGTATTGTAATAATTAGTTGTAGCTAGTTATTCAATTTGTGTTGTATAATAATTAGTCTAATTAGATTATTAGATTAGTTAAGTAGCTTAATTAGCATAGATAGTTTGCTCATTATTCGGACCCTCCGTCGAGAGGGCAAATTTTGTAATGAGTGTGTGTGTGTGTGATGTATGTCTTCCAACCCCATTTTTTACTCCTTTTTACTTATTAGCTTTCGATGGTTAGTTTAGGGCATATTTCGATTAGCATACCTTATGCTTGCATGCGTGCATCCATTCATCTGTCTTGCATGCACAGGGCTCGACGCATCATACAAACTGCATTGTATTTCAATACCAATTTGAATACATGTTATCTAGATGCATTCACATGACATCTTAGAATAGCCGAGCCTATCTTAGTTGGATTTTGCATGTGTTGCATTAGGCATTCTTGACATAGCTAGGATCCTACATTGATTACTAACTAGCTTCTGTTTTGGCTTGGAGTACACTGTGAGTGTTTATGCTTTAGCATCCTTGCATGTGTGTAAGTGACTGCCATGATAGCATGCTTGTCATGAGGCTAACTGCTTAAGTGTTTTAACTGCATGAATGCCTGTGGATGAATGCTTCATTACTTGAATTTTGAGTTTTAAGCCCACTTAAAGTGGCAAATCATCATGTTTTAAGCCCACTTAAGGGTGACAAATCCGCGCTTTAGCCTACTTGCGAGTAGCAACTTCAAACCAGTTTTAAAAACAAACATGAGATGTTCTGTTCCGATTTGAGCGATTTAGTCTATACTTGTATGATGTGCGCATCACATAGTAAGTTAGCTAATAATCAAACAAGAACACATGTGTTTTCAAAACAACATATCATGTTAGTAGGGGCCGATCCTTTGATCGGGTGAGCGGGATTGCTCATTTCAGGACCTTCCCGTCTCGTACCCAAGTTCCCGAGCCAAGGCAACTTTGGTGATGACGGACACGTGGCCTTAGGCACGAGTCAGGGTATCCTAAATTTTCTAAAAATAAAATATTTAGGTGGCGACTCTGAAATCTGGCAAAGCAGTCCATGTTTGGCACTTCTTGATTAAAATTGATTTTCCAAAATGATTTTCCAGATTTGGACTCTTTGGTGATTTATCAGTCTTACGCAACTTTGTGAGATTAGATTCAGAACCGTGACAGGAGTCCGAACTATAGTAGCTAGAACACAATCTGCGCCCTTTTCGAAAGGGGGGCGCGCGGAGCGAGTTTGGGCGGTCTACAGTTTATGGCGACTCTGCTGGGGACCTAGAGAACTTGACTCGAACTCATGATATGTTGTTTTGTCTACACTTATGTGTTTCTTTGCATTACATTTGCATTGGTGCGCCTGGGACACTTTGTTTGCCGTCTGCTATTCCTGAACGGTCTACCGGAGGCTTGCTTGGAAAGGCGTGCCATAAGGCTGACCGGTTACGGGCTCTGCTACGATGGGAACACCAACCTCGATTTTCACCAAGGCACCCTTTTTGACCATTCAACCTAGTTGCATATCGGAAGCCATAGTGACCATTCCAAACTAGGACAGGTTGCTTACCCGATTGTAGGTTGTTTGAAACCGCTTCGTGCGTAGTGAAACCCTAGCTCCTGACAAGATAGGACAGGGAAACCCTACCCCTCCGTAGGGGTATTTTGGCTCTAACTTGCTTGCTATGCGCTTTTAGAGTATGTCTCTATAGGAATGCATGTATCAGTTTGCAAGTCTGGGTATCAGGCCTGAGGGCGTCAGTATTTGGGGGAATTAGTTTTACCTGAGGGTATCAGATTTGAGGCAGTGATTTAGGGACAGCGATCAGTGTTGAGAACAGTGTGTTCAACTTACAAATGTCAACTGTGTGTTGTGTTTATTTTAAGCCGAAATGTTGTCCATTTTTCTGGTTGTTTGTTTCCTTATTTTGCTTTATTTATCTTTTTGCAAGGTAGTATAGCATCATTGCTTCCAAAGAGGCAATTTCCCCCAAAGCACTCTGGGTTAGAGGTAGAAGGCTTCATCGATCCGAGGATCTAGTTGACGGACAAGCAGTGTTCTTTTCATTACCCCCGGTTACTAGACGAAGGTCAGTTAGATGCAGTCCATCAGTACAACGGTTTCTAGATCAGCAGTCATTATCCACCCCACCAGTGTGTAGTCGGGTTGAGGTTTCCGTTTCTACCACAGAGAGAGATATACCTGTTGTTCAGTCAGATTAGCACCTTATGGCAAGTATGGAGGACATGATGCGTCAGCTCCAAGAAACCATGCAGGCCATGCAGCCGGATGCTGCCCACCAGGCAGAGTTTGCTGCGCGCCAGGCAGAGGTTGTGGCTCAATAGACAAAGCTGATTGCCAAACTTCAGCAATAGCAGCAACCACAACAAGCCAGAGTATTTTCTTCACATCCACCCCCACCCCCACCTGAAGTTCCAACACTCGGGGATACTGCCAACATCCAGGAAAATACAGACATCCCAACGGGGCCAGTTCCACCCCCAATCTTAGCTCAACTGTCCAAAGCACCAGTGGATCCAACAGCGTTGAAAGTGAGCAAGTTAGAAAAGCTGTTCAAAAAAGCTCAAGGCGTTAATTTCATTCCGGACATAGAGGATGGATACACTGATTCGGCAATGACTTTGCCGGACCGATTCAAGATGCTGCATATAGACCGATTTGATGGTTTTGGGGATCCCATGGTACACCTGCAGTTGTTCTCAGATATCCTAAGGCCAATGGGCCTTCCCCGACTACAAAAGCTTTCCCTCTTCGGGCGGACCCTGTCGGGTGTCGCAGCCATCTGGTATGCGAAGTTAGAAGATTCTATCAAGAGAAGTTGGGAAAAAATGGCCGAGGCCTTCATTGCCCAGTACTTGTACAACACACAGATCGAGATCACAACTCGTGATCTCGAGACAACGAGGCAAGAGCCGAAAGAGGGCTTCTCTGACTTTGTAACCCGTTGGAGAGCCAAAGCTTCTATGATGAGCACCAGGCCGGTCGAGAGGGACCAGATACAGATGGTTGTGCGCAACCTCCAACCCAAACTGATGCAAAAGATGATCATCTTACCCCTCCCTACCTTTGCTGATTTATACGAGATTGGGGTACAGATTGAGGACGCCATGAAGTAGGGTCTGATTGACCACGTGAGAGAGTAGCCCAAGAGGCCATTTACCCCCAGTTCGAATGCAGGCACAAGTAATGCTGCAGCTGCCAGAACTTTTTGATGTGGGCATGGTCACCACCACCACACCAAAAACAGCAACCCCATTCACCGGTGCGTCCGGTACCAGCTCACAAACAGCCCGATATCCACCCCGAGGCCAAAGGATCTTTACTTCATTATACATGCCCCTTTTCAAAGCCTTGGGGGTTCTCATTAGAAAAGGGCATTTGAAGCCCTTGGAGCCGTGACCATTACCAGACAAACTTCCTGCTTCCCATAACCCGGCTAAATACTGTGCCTTTCACCAACATCATGGTCATGACCCTAACCAGTACTATAGACTATGTCATGAGATCCAGGATCTCATTGACAATAAGGTGATTGCACCTCCAGAAAAACCAAATGTCATAACCAACCCCCTCCCACCACAAAACCAAACTCCACCACCCAAACACATCAACCTGATCCAAACCGCGGCCATTCCATATGAACCAAGTATATACATCATGCCCTCCCACCTACCCAAGCCTGAGGTGTTCATCCCGGACAGCACATACTTGTGCATGTTGAGCACCTCCCAAACCCAACCTAAACCGGTGGTGGTGACTATTGAAGATAGAATTGGGATGACTTTGGAGGCAGATGGGAATGTTGATTCAGAGCTGGAGGGGTCTGGGAGCTTTGCATACAACCCGAGTGGTTATATCATATCAACAAATCAGGTTAAGCTGAGGGTAGGGTTACCGGTTGGGGTAGAGATCAGTGTGGTTCGGGAAGATGGACCAAGTCAGGGGTTAGATGACCTAGCAGAGCTAGAGGAGGACATTGCAAATCTGCAGTTCTTTGAAGAGCAGAACTCAGGGGATGTGTCCATCAATTGGTTTGATTTGGATGGATTGGCAGAAAATATGGGGTGGCTGAGTGACCAGCCAGATGTTGTTAAAGAATCTCAACCAGAACAGGGATTGTCAGGAACGAGAACATCAGCAGTGGCCGAAATGGCCGAGAATCAGGAGAAATCGTCGGAGAGTACCGGTGCGAAGAATTTTGCTTGGGATTCGGGCAGTTTATGTACAGCAGACGCCGAACAAGAGGCTGTATTGAAACGACTTGAGCAAAAAAAGATCGAGGATCTTGAGAGGGCTAGGAAGGCCAAGGCCCCTGCTGGGACGGAATGTACTGTGAGCACAGAAACAGTTGCAACGGAACCGGACAGCTGTCTGTCGGTTGCCGACAGGATGTGGTGGGAAGACGACGACTTACGTCTAGCCCACACCGACGAAGATTGGGGACAGAACCAACCGAATGACACCTAGTATGTTGAGGAGGTTGACCATATGACTAGAAGTGGGCGGTACTTCAAGCCCCCACACTTAGACCAGCCGGAGGCATCTGGGAAGGGCAAAGAAGTGGAGAGGCAAAAACAAAAGTTGTTGGAGGAGGAGGCTGTACTGAAGCAGCTTAAGAAAATCCAAGCAGACATCCCCATCTGGGGACTGCTACTGGCCTCAAGAGTTCACAGACAAGCTATACTTTTTGCCATGGACAAGGCAAAAACTTTCAATCGATACAACTCCTGAGCAGTTGGTAGGGCTAGTTTTCCCGGGAGGAGCTTCCCTGATCTTGACCTTCATTGACAAGGAACTGCCGCCTGAGGGCTCAGATCGTAACAAACCACTCTATATCTCTGTCGAGTGTAGAAAGAAATGGATACTGGTGGTCCTTGTTGACACAGGATCTGCTATCAATGTACGTCCGTCGAGAACGGCATATGCTATTGGGTTAAAGCCCGCGGATTTCATGCCTACAGTCCAGGTGATACGGGCCTATGATAATACCAGCTGAGAGGTGATAGGGACCATACGGATTAAGACTCAAGTTGTTCCGGGCAACAGGGCATTGAGTCCCATGTCTTGGATGTTCCCGCAACCTTTAATCTACTCCTTGGCTGCACCAAGTGAAAGTCGTCTCTTCCACCTTACACCAAATGCTGAAGTACCCCCACGGGAAGGAGGTGGCAATCGTTTTTAGGAATTCTTCAATACATCCGCCGCCAGAGGTTTCTACACCAGTTCTGGAGATTGAGCACGGCGTGGAGGATGTATTTCTATCAGGATTCACCCTAGTTGAGGCCCGTGTTTTACAAAATATGCTTGCTGTTCATGAGGGGCTATACGATAATGCACAGTCTGTCTACCTTATGAACAAGCTTCAGCACACGCCCGAGATGGGATTAGGGCGAAGTGGTTGGAAGGGCGTTGCAGCATCGGTCAAAGTGTCACACAACCCATATACCTTTGGCCTAGGTTATCTGCCTACCAAAAAGGATTGGGCGAGGAAAGGGAGAGAAATGGCCGGAAGAGCCAAGGCAAAGCAAGCTGGGAAGGATTACGAGTTGATGCACAGACCTATTCGAGGAACCCTGAACGAACGCTTTGTCCGGGAGGGGGAAGATTTCCCGTTCTGCGGCTTTCCGGAGCCTTGGCTAACTGTAGCGAGGCGGCGCTTGCCGGGATTTGAGATTTTCTTTGACTTGCAATTATCCGAGGATGAAGTTGCCGAAGAGCAGACAGACCCACCAGCTGAGGCTGAGTAGTGCAAGGATGAGTCCGAGGGTACAGAATTGGAAATGGGGGTAGCGCTGGCTTGTCTCCTCTCAGATCCTTAGATTGTACCAGAGTGCTTGGGGGATAACTCATCAGTTTCCGTGATCGGGGATGAAGCAGCTGTGGGCCCATCTTCAGGCATTCTCGATGTATCCATCGCACCCTCCCTCGTCTAGCAATACGAGGAGGGCTTTTTATTGAGCTGTTCCGGGTCAGGTAGTGTGTTGGAATCTGATTCCACTGAGTCTGTGGAGTCAGAATCAGATTCTAGCTCTTTTGAGTCTGAGTCCGGTGTTCTTAGGGGTGATAACCCGGATGCCACTGTCCTGTCCAGGTCATCTTTTTCTTTTTCCTTTGAGTCTATTGTAACGGAGGAATAAGACGGACTGGATGTTATTAATGACAATGGTATGGTTGTGGCTTCTGAGTACTTTTCTGTGCCTTTAATTTATTGCATTAATCAAGACTTTCAAAATTTTAATGAAAATGACGAGGAAGAAATTCCTCCGGTTTTACAACGTTTGATTGATCACGAGCAAGAGACGTTTGTAAAACCTTTGGTCGATGAAATCACCACAATTAATGTTGGTACTGAGAAAGACCCGCGGCTGGTCCAGATCGGGTCCACGTTGTCTTCGGAGGAGCGTGAGCGCTTAGTCACTTTATTAAAAGATTTCATAGATGTTTTCGCATGGTCTTACGAAGACATGCCTGGAATCGATCCTGAGATTGTACAGCACCAGATCCCTCTTGACCTAGAGGCTCGACCTGTTAAGCAGAAGCTCCGAAGGATTCGCCCGGACTGGGCTCTGAAGAACAAAGAAGAGGTCACCAAGCAGATCGATGCAAGGTTCCTGTTAGTATCTGAGTATCCAACTTGGTTGGCCAATATAGTTCCGGTGCCGAAGAAGGACAGCAGAATTCAAGTATATGTGGACTTCCGGGATTTGAACAAAGCCAGTCTGAAGGATGACTTTCCTCTACCGCATATCGACGAATTAGTGGATTTCACTGCTGGGCATGCGCTGCTCTCGTTCATGGATGGGTTTTCAGGCTACAATCAGATTTTGATGGCACCCCAAGACAGGAAGAAGACTGCTTTCACCACCCCATGGGGAACCTATTGTTATAGGGTGATTCCGTTTGGGTTAAAGAATGCTGGGGTTACGTATCAACGGGCTGCGACCACGATTTTGCACGATTTTGCACGATATGATCCATAAAGAGGTTGAGGTGTATGTGGACGACATGATTGTCAAGTCCAAAGAAAGAGAGGGCCACTACACCGCCTTGTAGAAATTCTTCCAACGGATCAGAGAGTATCGGTTGCGGCTGAATCCTCAGAAATGTACATTTGGTGTTACAGCAGGGAAAATACTGGGGTTCTTGATCACACAAAGGGGTATCGAGGTCAATCCTTCCAAAATCATGGCCATCATAGAAATGCCACCACCGAGGACTGAAAATGAGGTGCGAGACTTTCTGGGTAAAGTCCAGTTCATAAGACGGTTTATTGCAAAATTAACCTTGACTTGTGAACCACTGTTTGGTCTCCTGAAGAAAGGAAAGAAGTTCCAATGGGACGACCGATGCCAAGTTGCTTTCGAGCAAATCAAACAATATTTACAGAACCCACCTGTGTTGTTACCGCCTGAGCCGGGAAAACCGTTGATTCTGTACCTGTCAGTGACCGAAACAACAATGGGCTGCATGCTTACACAGGAGTTTGAGGACAAAGTGGAGAAGGCTATCTACTACCTGAGCAAGAAAACACTGGATTACGTTCTGAGAATTTATCACCAGATGTTGGACGTTCTGATTCCTCGGTTTGAGAAACTAAACTTCGCTCATCTGTTAAGAGAGAACAACAGGTTCGTTGATTCATTAGCAACTCTGTCTTCTATGATAGACATCCCTTTTGGAGTCCGGATGCGTCCGATCATCATTGAACAGAAATTCATGCCGGCCTACGAGCTGATTGCTGCCATAGATGAGGTAGAAGATGAGAATCCCTGGTATTACGACATCTTGAACTTCTTGGAAAAGGAAGCATATCCACTAGGGGCAAACGCCAAAGACAAGAGGGCAATTCGAAGAATGGTTGCTCAGTTCATCGTCTGCGGGGGTAAACTGTACAAGCGGGGTCATCTCGGGATGCACAAGCTGTGTTAATGCTAAAGAGTCCAAGCGCCTGATGGAGGCCATCCATGGAGGAGAGTGTGGAGCACACATGAGCGGGGTGATGCTAGCCCTTAAGATCCTTAGACAAGGTTATTACTGGTCAACCATGAAGGAGGATTGTATTGGCTTTGTTCGGCGATGCCACAAATGTTAGATCCATGCAAACCGCATGAACATTCCATCGTCGAAGCTGTACAACATGACATTGCCATGGCCGTTTTCAGCCTGGGGGATTGATGTAATTGGGGCTGTCACTCCGAAGGGGTCCAATGGGCATGAGTAAATTTTGGTTGCGATAGACTATTTTACGAAGTGGGTTGAGGCCCAATCTTACGCGGTGTTGAAGGCATTGCATGTCGCTATGTTTGTCGCTACGGGGTCCCGAATGAGATTATTTTGGATAATGGCTCCCACTTCAAGAAGGAGGTGATTGCCTTGTTAGAGAAGTACAACGTGGCTTTTCATAAGTCATCTACATATCGGCCAAAAACCAACGAAGCTATTAAGGCCGCCAACAAGAACATCAAGCACATTCTACAGAAAATGGTGGAAACCTACAGGGACTGGCCAGATAAGCTGCTATTTGCTCTTTGGGGCTGCCGGACTTCAATTTGAACTTCTACTGGGGCAAATTCGTACTCCTTGGTTTATGGGATGGAGGCTGTTCTGCCTATTGAAGTTGACGTTCCGTCATTATGGGTGTTGGCTGAGTGTCAGATAGCTGAGGCAGATTTGTAGCAAAACAGGTTCGAAGAACTCATGCTCTTTGATGAAAGAAGGCTGAAAGCACTGTATCACGTCCAGGGTTATCAACGAAGAATTGCCAGGGCTTTCAACAAGAAGGTTAAGTCTAGGAATTTGAAAGAGGGGGATCTAGTGCTCAAAGACAACCGAGCTTACATCCACGACCCTAGGGGCAAGTTCAAACCTAATTGGACTGGCCCTTACATCATCAAGTCTATCTGGTCGGGTGGAGCTGTCGTTCTGATGGACCTAGATGGCCTTGAGTTCTCCCAATTGATCAACATGGACAAGTTGAAGAAATACTATCCCTGAGTGGTTCACTGGGCCGAAAACCCGAAAGGGCGACCTAGGTAAAAATTAGAGCATGAAAAATTTGAAATAATAAAAACTGAGCTCGCAAGGTTGAAAACCCAGAAAGGGCGGCCTTGGCAAAAGTTAGAGCGCAAAAGGAGAGAGCTAATACACGAGTGAACTTGAACCGAACTACGTAAGGCTTGATTCCCATCTTTGGGATACGTAGGCAACTTCATTCTGAAGTTCAGCCATAAACACTTCCAAACCAGCTTTGTCCATGTGATCATGATGGTCATCTTTGTCTATTCTGCATTCAAGAGCTCGGTTGTGATCTCCAGTGCAGTGTTATTCAGACTAGGGGTAACTTTCCAGTTGCTGGATCCGAGGTTGTACATCTCAGTGATAGATCTCAGACGTGTCCAGTTGTGATCCATATCAAAAATGGTTTTGAAAAGTTTTAATAAAAGTTGATTTTGCTCAAATTAATCTTTTTACGACTTAGACCATTTTTGGACCAAACGAAAATTTTTTAGTACCCACAACCTTCAATCACATTGATTTCAGTACAGAGTTTTCCTACTCTTAAATACAAATTGAAGTTGCTTTTTATTACATCCATAAGAAAACTTGAAAGTATTGATTAAAGTAAATAAACTCGGGGCATGGATAAGTGAAGTGTTCCCGCGCCCCCTCCCAGAGCTCGTGGGAGCCTCTGATGCCAAAGTATGCCCAACCTATGCCTCTTCATCGAGCCAAGTTATGCACTCATCAGTGAGGGTGCAACTGAAAGTGGGAGCGGGGGCCAGAAGCTCTCTCGTCCTCCATGCTGTGGCATACCGAGCTAGCTGTGCACCTTGGACTGGAAATGCGGTAGGGTACTCTATCCCCTCTTCTAGGCAAGTCTGATCATGCCCAAATTGGCGCCGGAATCGGAACGGGAAGTAAAAGACACAATGTGTCAGGCCAATCAATTGAATCTCGGGCTGGCGAGACATGCTGTAACTCATCACCGACAGATTGAGCCAAGGGTAGCGCCAAGCAATGTTGACAGTGGACAGACTGCACATCCATTTGCACCACCATCCCTTGTCTGGGGCATCAACTAGACGTCGCCGGAAGAAATAACCGCGAGCCGAATATGCTTGGCATGAGTCCACAGCCTTCAACTTATCCATCAATCATATCTGGGGAGGGATGAAAAAATGAGAGATTAAAGAATAGAGAGGTGTACGTGGAGAGAAAAGTGAGAAAAGGATTTTGAGAGAAAAACTGAGCCTGAGGGTCGAGTGATGTGAGAAATATATGTGAGATAAGGTGGGAAACATTACCTGCAGCAGCAGTGGATTCCCCGCGAATCTAGTCGTCTCTCAGCGATGGAAAGCATCCAAACCCATCAATGTCTCAGCTAGTGTCATGACGATACAACTCTTGCCCTCTTTTAAGCCTTAGGCAACCTCAATCAAACAAACACTAGACCCACCAGAGCCTGGGGCAAGCAAGAAATGAGATAACATGTGCAAGCAAAGAGCATGTCACCGAAAACCCTGCCAGTGATGATCGCCGCGGTCACCGGCATCAGAAAACTGACGAATCAGGCTCGGAATGTCCAACTCCCCGCCGCGAATCAAAGACCGAGCATTATGCAAAGTGAGCCCGCACATCCGTCCTAAGGCTTGGATGTGGCCAAAACGGAGTTGGGGCAAGATTTCTTCCTCACGCTCGGACTCCATCAAAGTTTGGAAGTCTTCAAAAGTGGGACACATCTCTTGTCCGCCAAAGCTAAAAACATGAGTTACCGAATTCCAACACCTTGCCGCGGCATGGAGGAACGGAAAATGCAGCGGGGTGCAGCTCAACGTGAATAGTGCATTTATGCCGAAACCCCGAAAGTTCAACTTTTCCGAGCCATCCAAGTTTGCAATCCAATTTGTGAGGTTTTGGACGAGAAATGCCTCCATTTGGTGCAAAAACTGAGTTGAAATGAAGGAACCACGGAGCTGGAGCCTTTATAGAGGATAAGGCACTGTTTAGAGGACAAGTGGCAAAAATCTGGAGACCCCCTACATACCTACAGACCACAAAAGTGGTCGACAGTCCTTTAAGCTGGTCGGCAATGAGCAAAAAATGGTCTACAGCCATTTCTTGTCTCTAGCAGAGAGTCCCTAGCCTTCCTATGTGCTGAGAATGCTGAAGGTCTGAGTTTATTTCTACTTTGGATGCGTCTTGTTGTTTTGTTTGTCCAATATGCATTTGCTTATCGAGTTTTTGCTCTTTGATTATCGAGTTGTCGCTCTTTGCTTATCGAGTTGTTATAATTCGTTTATCGAATTGTTCTTTAAGTTGTTTTGATTGTTACATTGGTTCACTACCTGACTTGGCAATACACGAGTGTTCAAACTTCCAACAATCTCATTTTTGTGCAAAATGATGCGATGCGATGCTTAGAATACAAATGCAACACTTTTTAAACAAAAAGTTATTTTCATTCCATCTTGGTTTCTCATTACAAAGTACAAAGTCTTAAAGAAAATAAAACTGCCTAAGGCTGTACAATGTGCAAATATTAAAGCAAAAAGAGAAATAAAGCAAAAACCAAGAACATCTGAGTCGGTGCTATCTAGCTCAAGATCAAGAGGCCCTCTTCACCCTCTTTGGCTGAGCAGCCTCTACACCACCGCCATCGGCACCTTCGTCTGAACCGGAGCTGCCATCCTCGGAATCCTCCTCGACATTGTCTCCGCCCTCAGAACTTGAACCGGCGTCACCGTCTCTGCCCGCAGATGTCTCTGACTGAGGATCTGCTGGCTCCTCCTCCTCTCTAGTCTCGTCATCCCACCTGGCAGGCGCTCGACGTCTCCCTTGGCCGCATGTCGGGATCCCTCTCCCTGCTACTAGAGAAGGCCTGGGTGGCCTGGGCTGTAGAGGTGTGACCTGAAAAGACAGTTTAAATACATCAGCCAAGGTATGTATATCAGATGCAAGGATGGTGCATAGAGTGAGTGCATGCATATATAGTGTGTGAATGTGATGCGTTGGATGTGATCTACACATGTAGTGAATCAATGCAGTGAAATGTTCAGTTTCGATATGTCATCAGAAGTATGATAAATACAACGAAATTGAAAAGTACCGGGATGCCATGGGAGTGCAGCAACCCCTCGACATATCCTGTGGAAGGCTACAGATGCAAGTTCAAGTCATCAGTGAATGAATGAATGTCTAAATATTTGAATGATAGATGAAAGTTGTGAAGCATACAAATGCTGAGTCAGGGGCTCTGACATATCGATGATCTGGCAATGGAGACTCAAGCGGAATCTGATAAGGCGTCCCATACCACCAACATGTCAGCTCTGTTGGAGGATTTGGCCATCCAGCACACTGCCTAGTGAGGGGCATCCTCCTAGTCCCACCTCTCGATGTGCTGGCCCTGCTAGTCGAAGGGATGTCTGTAGCTCGGGCGTGGCTCGATGAAGGAATGTCAGCAACTCTTGTCATGGGGGCACGAACACCTGTCAGCGGGGACATCAGGTATGTGTGAAGGTATGTCATGTACTCCCCTTCTTCCATGAAATGGACTGCGTCAGCACCCTGCATAAGGTCACTAACCTCCCGAGGAGTGAGACTCTCTGTGGTCCGCATGTCTGATGGAGGCGGTGAAGGGATCTCCTAAATGGGATTACCCATTGTCTGGCGCATGAAGCGCTCCCCGAGAAACCAGGCTCTGCCAACTGGTCCCTCAAACAGAATCCGGTATCGGGAGGCGCCTCATGCCCCAGCAAACTAGAATCGAGAAAACCCTGGCATCGTTATCCAAGGCTGCCAGGTGATCTGCAGATAGCAAGTGCACGAATTGATTAGTTGTCATAGATATACAAGACGAACCAAAGCTGAAAGAATGAAGAATTGAGAGTTCTAGATTATCTCGGTCGCTCGTACTGTGTCAAAATAATGCCTGAGATATGGCAAGGTCTCTCGGGGTCTGGGTTGGCATCGACCTTCAAATCTACGCGACTACGGCACCTCAAGTTGTGCCTCAACCACCGGATCAACGACAAGCGTCGGGAAATAGGCGCATACCCCTGTGGCAGTCAGAATACAAAATATACAAAAAATACAGAATGCAGAGTGCGAAATACGGAGTACAAAATGTAATGTGCGCAAGATGTGGTGTGTGCAGTGTACAGGTAATGAAAAGCAAAAATGTAAATAAAAAGGGCAGAATGTACCTCCCAGGCTCTCCAATAGCCGCCTACTATGTTCTCGCACCTTCGGGAGGTCGCGCTCATATAGCAGTAAAGGGTAGCAAGGCCAGCGCCGCCCCAATCGAAGTGCCGAACCTAGGATAGGTCTACTAGATCTCACAAGATGTAGCCCGACCGTGTTCCCCCTGTCGGAGAACAATGTGGTTTCAAGAAGGAACATCAGGAATCCCCGGGCATACTGCTCCGTGGCCTCAAGAGTCTCGGGCATAGTCCCTCTGTACTACTCTGTGAACCAGGTGTATCTGACTACGCATGATGATCGGTAGATTGGCGGAGGAGCTCTGAGTAGAGAAGTCCAGGCTGCCTCTTACTTACCTATATTGAAGTCACATGGGACCGGCCGACCTCTCACGTCGAGGCCCGCCAGCATGGCAAAGTCGTATGGGGTCATTGTCATGTCCCCGGTAGCTGAGAAATGGAAGGAGTTGGTGGTGTCCCACTATCTCTCTACTAGTGCACCCAGGAGGGTCCTACTCGCCGCAAGACGTGATAACCCTGTGCAGAATGGGCCGAACCCTGCCTCATCAACAATTTGTCGAACACCGTCTGGGAGCTCTATATACCACTCCCTCGCTATAATTGACGCATATCCTCAGGTAAAACAAGAAGATACCTGTGTTCAGAATGAGTAGAAATACAGTGTGAGCTGTGTTCAGAATGAGCAGAAATGCAGTGTGTAAGTTGTGTTTAGAATGAGCAAAAATACAGTGTGTGAGCTGTGTTCAGAATGAACATAATACTGTGTGTGGGCTGTGTGCAGAATGAACAGATGTATTCAGTTTCAGAATGAACAGAATGCTGTGTGTGAGTTGTGTTCAAAATGAGCAGAAGTGCTGTGTATGTAAATGTGTTCAGAACGAACAGATAAAACACAGAGCGAAAGCACGAAATGTATAAGAAATACAAAACACATCGCAGAAAATGTAAGAGTGCAATATGTACCTCGGGTGCGTAGTGAGACAGGTGAGACTCCGGCTCCCGTAGTAGCAAGTCCCCGGGTGCTCGTCGCGCAAAGTCTGTAAAATGATGAAAAATATTGGGTGGTAAGATGTGCTCCTCGGGACGGTATGTCATAAGGTCGAAAGGCCGGATCCTAGGCAGCAGCAGAATGATGTCAGGCTCCTTCCCCATCACCGGAGGACCCTCGTCGTATGGAACATCGTCAGCCATCTGAAAAAAAGGTGCAAAATGAGCAAAAATGAGCGAAATGAGCTAAAAATGCCAAAAGTCAACAAAAGTCAACTCTCGGGAAGAAAAAAAGTCAAAGCCCGGGAAAAGGTGCTAAATTAGAGAAACATAGCTCAGGTGGTGAAAATGGAGAAAGAAGCTCTGAAAACAAATTTTGTTCGGTTCAAAACGAAGAGAATCGAAAGTTTTTCGCGAATCAACTTCGCGTGGGGCGTTGGGAAACGTGTACAAAGCCCGGATCTAAGAGGAAAAAGGGTCTAGGAGGGAAGATAAGTGAATTTCAGCCTTGAGGGTGTGAGCAAATGTGTTTTGGAGTTGTGTACTTAAAGGGCCAAACCTCAAAAGACTAAACTGCCCCAATTTCACTAAACTGGTAGACCGACCAGTTTTTCAGGTTGACCGACCACCTAGGTGGTCTACAGGTGGTCTACAGGTGGTTTAGGTTGTTGGCAACCCTCCAGGGTGGTCTTCAGGGTCCATTGTCCTCTTTGTGTGATTTTATGCTTCTTGGAGTCCTTGGCTCTCGAGAAAGTGCAAGAAAAGTTCACTATTTTCAGCTCAAAATGTCCCCGCGGGAACTTCGATTCACGTCTTCGATGCATGGCTCATCGTCACTCGTCAAGACTAAGGTGTATCTTTCTTAAGTACATTGTGATCCCTCCGAGAGGTAAATCGGAGGTTGTGTTTGAATTGGTCTCGTTAAGGCGTGTATTTCCTTATTCGACATTTTACTTCAAACATGTTGTTGATGTTACACTTCAGTTGCATTGTTTTGCACATTCCAATTGCATTGTTATGTACATTTCAGTTGCATTGTTATGCACCCTTCCACTTGCATTGTTATGCACCCTTCCACTCGCATTGTTATGCACACTTCACTTGCATTGTCACGCACGTTCCAGTTGCATTGTTATGCACACTTTACTCGCATTGTTATGTGCGTTCCAGTTGCATCCAGTTGCATTGTTATGCATACTTTACTCGCATTGTTATGCACGTTCCAGTTGCATTGTTATGCACACTTTACTTGCATTGTTATGAACCGTTACACCTGCATTGTTATGCACCCTTCCACTCGCATTGTTATGCGCACTTCACTTGTGTTGTGACGCATGTTCCAGTTGCATTGCTATACACCTTTGTCACTTGCATTGTTATGCACGCTTCAGTTGCATTGTTACGCACCTCTTCACTTGCGTTGTCACGTACGTTCCAGTTGCATTGTTATGCACCTTTTCACTTGCATTGTTATGCACCGTTCCCCCTTGCATTGTTATGCACGCTTCAGTTGCATTGTTATGCACCTTTTCACTTACATTGTTATGCTTGTTCCGGTTGCATTGTTATGCACATCTCCTATGCATTGTTATGCACATCTCCCATGCATTGTTATGCACCTTTCCATTGGCATCATATGTGCACGCGTTTATCTTGTATTGAATTTGTATTTTGATAAAGCGTTGATCATGTGTTCCTATTACATTGTACTTGTCAAAATATCTTTTTTGTGCAGGCACGATATTGTATGTACGGTTCATTCAAGAGAAGTTCTGGCTCAGTTTGACTGCTACCCTTCTCCTCTCGCGTTTGACATACGTTTGGACATACCTTTCTACTCTCGCATTTGACACGCGTTTGGATGACTGCGCTTTCTTGCGTAGTCCTTCTCCTATTGCGTTTGATACGCTAGAAGGTGTTTTGTTTGAGACTTTAGGTGTTCCCAATAGTCGTTTTTAGCCTTCTCTGCCTGAGACGCAGTGAGAATTGTATATTCTCTTGCATCCCTTCTACATGAGATGTAGTTTGGTTTGTGTTTACTTGCTTATGTACAAGTTTGCTGTAGCATTTCTTTGCATAACATTCGCTTAAAATGTTGTATTTATTTTTCATAAATGCTTCATTACAGTCCTCTTTGCATAATCATAAGTTATGTTTTGCATTGTGCATGTCATTTTCATTTTGCCCCTGCCTGCGGGCGCATCTCTTTGTTATCTTGCCTGTTTGTCTAAGTCTTTGGCTTTGTCAAAAATGGGTCGTCTCTAGGGTTTGACATTCACTCCCGTCATTTCATGACTTCCAAGTTCTGTCAAAGAGGGGCAACTTTAGAGACCCCCTTTTTGACCGACCTTAAGACTCAGATGTCATCGATTGAATGCTCGATGATTGTGCATGTTTGTGCTCGTTTTGAGTTTCCGGAGCCTTCGGCTGAGCGCCTTGTCTCTGGACCTCTTAACTTTCTCTTCTTGGCCTGATTTTTGGACCATGCCTTGTTGCCTTTGCCTAGAGGGAGATAGAGGTCTGTAGGCTAATTTTTGTAGCCGTAGACTACCTTTCCCTCTCGTAGGCCACCTTTTGTATCCGTAGACTAGTTTTCGGGGCTTCCAGCTTAGTGCCTCGCCTTGTGGACTCTTGTCTTACTTCCTTTTTGGTTTGTTTTTGAACCAAACCTTGTTATCTTTTCCCTGGAGGGTGGAACAGGGGTGTAGACCAGTTTCTCCCCCTGTAGACTACTTTTTGTTCCTGTAGACCACTTTTGGTGGTCGGCCAGCTAGGGTGGGTGGTCTGTGGACCACCGAAGGTGGTCGACAGCCTGCCACCACCTTCCCCTCTCCCTGCAGATCTCTCCCCCTTGTCGCCAGTTTTTGTCCATGTAGACCCCTTTTTTTGGTAGGTCGACTAGCGAGAGTGGTCGGCCGACCACTTTAACTGGTCGGCGACCATCCTGCATTTTCTGCAGATATTTTCCTTGCCAACTGTGCCAGCTGTTGGGCACAGATGGCATCCTCCATACACGTGCATGAAGGGGTTACTTCAAGTCTCTAGCTTGTTCAACAAGTTTGAGGCTTGGATTTCTATAAGAGGGAGGCTCTCTCTCCCTTTTCTAGGTTTAGAAAATTTGCTTAGAGATATACATATCCCTCTCTCTATATATTTCTTCCTCTCTCTCTATATTTGTGTTGTTTGTGCCTTAAAGTGGTTTTTCTTCACACTCTTGCACACAAACACCTAGTGAAACAACTTCACTCTTGAGCTGAGGTTCTTGGAGGTTGCATTTGAGTGGTTTTAACTTGGTTTTTGCCTCTGAAGTTTCTGTTGTGAAGTTGTTCTTCAAGGGTGAGTCTTTAGCCTTTTTAAAGCTTTGTTTTCATTGCTTATTTGGCCCTATTTGCATGATGTTTTAGGCTTAACTTTAAACTGCAAAAAGCTTCATTTTCAAGTGCTTAAAGTTTTTGTTTGAGGCCTCTTTGGTATTACGGGTGGTCTACCCCCCTTTTGTGCCTTATTTGACCATGTTTTGTGCCATCACTTTAGGCCTTTGAGATCACCTTTGTTTGGCCTCTTTACCACTAAATTCCAGAGGAATTTTAGTGGTGGAAAGTGTGTTTTGAGGCCCTAAATAGGAGGGGGTCATCCCCTCTCCTTGTGTCTTGGTTGCTTGCCTTGTTGGCCTCATGTTTGAGCTTGTTTTTCTAGTAAGTGTTGGCTTGTTCTCAGCCTATTTTTGGCCTTATTTCAGCATGGCATAACATTGTTTTGCCTTGGTTTGGTTACCCCATGCATGCTTTCTACACTTGTAGTGTAATCTTGCCATTTAGCCTTGTGTACTCAATGCGTTGATCCATCATGCTAGCCTATTTTGGTCATATCTCAGCATGTTTTTGGTGTTATTTTAGCATGCTATATCTCTATTTTGGGTCGGTTTGATTACCTCTTACATGCTTCATACCCTTGTAGTGCAATCCTCCCTATAGCCTTAACATGCATCATGCTTTGGACCACCATTTTTAGCGTGTTTTTGGCTCCACTCCAGCCAGCTTTTACTCATGTTTTTCCATGCTTAAGCTCTGTTTTAAGTGATTTTGGTCATGCATACCTTGCTTTGTGTAGCCATAGTGCAATCTTGCTCACTAGCTTTGAGTTTCAAAGTCTCTAGCATGCATTACTTGAGGTGTTTGCATGCTTTGGGCTCATTTCTAACATGATTTTAGTGTGTGTAGTATAGTCATACTCCCTCATGTTTCACACATTCAATGCTTTTGGAGGGTTATGCTTTATGCCTCAATCATGAGCCAATTGGCATGCATGCTTGCCTAAGCTTTTTGGGCTACCATCTCAGCATGTTTTTGGTGTCATTTTACCATGTTACAACTTCGATTTTTGTTGGTGAAGTCACCTCATGCTTGGTTTTTGTAGGTGTAGTGTAATCTCCCTCATTGGCCTTACATGCGTCATGTTTTATGCCTCCCATTCTAGCATGTGTTAGCTCTATTCTATGCATGTTTTGGCGTTGTTTCAACCTACCTTGGGACTGTTTTGAGTCACCTTGGCCCTTTGGGGCTTGCTTGATATGGTTATGGTGCAAGTACCTTTGATAGCCTTAAGCTTTGAACCTCCTAGCATGCCTCATTTGTGATGTGTGCATGATTTGGCATCATTTGGAATATGATTTCAGAGCTCATATCTTTGCTATGCTCCCATGTTTATCACTCTTGCATTGCTCTTGAGGGTTATGCTTCATGCCTTGTTTGTGAGCCAATGTGTATGCATGCTTGCATATGCTTTTGGACTTCATTTTCAGCATGTTTTGGCCATTGTCTTGGCATGCATGAGGCTTGTTTGAGGTTGGTTTGGTCCATTGAGTATTGCATTACATAGCCCTTGTGTTGTGTCCCTCACTAGTTTCAATGCTTTAGGACTCTAACTTGCGATGCTCATGTTGTTTGCATGTTGTTGCATTGCATCGTGTTAGGAATTTTGTTGCGTTGCATTGTGTTTGGATCGGATGTTGATCTAAACATGAGAAACAAGGGGCGTTTCATACTTGAAGTGATGAAACGCGCCTCATTTCTCAGTCGTCGACCCTCTTGATCAAGCATGATAGAGGTGGAGGCCCTTATCTGTTAGTTGTGCATTCATTGACATTGACTTGTTCAATCTCGGCTTCTTGGCCATCGTGCAATGCGATGCTTGGTTGGTGGCCCGAGAGTCGAGAACCACACTCCCTTGAGCATCAAAAATGATAAGGAGGTTGGTTGTGCACACATATCTTGCAAATACACTGCTATTCCCCTTCTTGTTCTCTGTTGCAGCAAAACAGGAGCCTGGCAGATTTTCTGGTCTACAACTAGTTTTTCTGGTCTACAGGTGGTCTGCACCACCCTTTTCTGGTCGGCAGCCCACCAGGAGGTCCCCATGTTGGAACAGAAGCAATCTGAAGGTTTGTGCAACTTTCAGAGAACAAATCAAATGCAAACAGAGGCAATTAGGGGCATGGTAATGGATTTCCAAGCGAAGCCGACCGAGCATGCATCATTCATTATTCCGAGGTAGAGCTGTGGCAGCTTAATTTAGCTTCTTTTTTTCTTACTTAGTTGGTTTTGTAACTTAATTAATTTGTTTAATTAGTTAAAGTATTGTAATAATTAGTTGTAGCTAGTTATTCAATTTGTGTTGTATAATAATTAGTCTAATTAGATTATTAGATTAGTTAAGTAGCTTAATTAGCATAGATAGTTAGCTTATTATTCGGACCCTCCGTTGAGAGGGCAAATTTTGTAATGAGTGTGTGTGTGTGTGATGTATGTCTTCCAACCCCATTTCTTACTCCCTTTTACTTATCAGCTTTCGATGGTTAGTTTAGGGCATATTTCGATTAGCATACCTTATGCTTGCATGTGTGCATCCATTCATCTGTCTTGCATGCACAGGGCTCGACGTATCATACAAACTGCATTGTATTTCAATACCAATTTGAATACATGTTATCTAGATGCATTCACATGACATCTTAGAATAGTCGAGCCTATCTTAGCTGGATTTTGCATGTGTTGCATTAGGCATTCTTGACATAGCTGGGATCCTACATTGATTACTAACTAGCTTCTGTTTTGGCTCGGAGTACACTGTGAGTGTTTATGCTTTAGCATCCTTGCATGTGTGTAAGTGACTGCCATGATAGCATGCTTGTCATGAGGCTAACTGCTTAAGTGTTTAAATTGCATGAATGCCTGTGAATGAAGGCTTTATTGCTTGAATTGGAACAATTCATCGAAATACGAGTTTTAAGCCCACTTGAAGTGGCAAATCATCATGTTTTAAGCCCACTTGAGGGTGGCAAATCTGCGCTTTAGCCTACTTGCGAGTAGCAACTTCAAACCACTTTCAAAAACAAACATGAGTATTTTTGTTCCAATTTGAGCGATTTAGTCTATACTTGCGAGTAGCAACTTCAAACCACTTTCAAAAACAACCATGAGTTGTTTTGTTCCAATTTGAGCGATTTAGTCTATACTTGTATGCTATGCGCATCACATAGTAAGTTAGCTAATAATCAAACAAGAACACATGTGTTTTCAAAAACAACATATCATGTTTGTAGAGGAAGATCCTTTGATCGGGTGAGCTGGGGTGCTCATTTCAGGACCTTCCCCTCTCGTACCCAAGTTCCCGAGCCGAGGCAACTTTGGTGACGACGGACACGTGGCCTTAGGCACGAGTTAGGATTTCCTAAATTCCCAAAAACAAAATATTTAGGTGGCGACTCTGAAATCTGGCAAAGCAGTCCATGTTTGGCACTTCTTGATTAAAATCGATTTTTCAAAACGATTTGCCGGATTTGGACCCTTTGGTTATTTATCAGTCTTAGATTGCACTTTTTGAGAATAGATTCAGAACCGTGACAAGAGTCCGAACTGTAGTAGTTAGAACACAATCCACGCCGTCTCCGAAACGCGGAGCGAGTTCGGGCGGTCTACAATGTGCAAGCCTCAAATGTGAATGAAACACTAGATATGGTGGTAGATGAAGATGACCCACACTCTATAGTGAACTCTCAATTTAACTCAATTTTGTAGTGGGAGTACAACAGAATTGGATAAGTACTTTGGTGATATTGAAAAAGGTGCCAAGAATGCTTAATTCAATTTTTTCAAGTGGTGGAAGGTTAATGCAAGTATAGAGTGTTATCACTTGTAGCACAAGATGTGTTGGCTATGCATGTTTCCACTATTGCTTCCGAGTCCGCTTTTAGTATAGGAGGTTGTATATTTGATCCATTCTGTAATTCACTTGCTCCCAAGATGGTGGAAGTTTTGTTTGTGCACAAAATTGGCTACAAAGTAACATTCCAATATGTCTTCGATAAGCAATGAACAATTTGAACAACAATATGATTTGGGTAATATATACAATGATTTATTTTGTTTTAAATTTCATTTATTTTGTATTATTCAAAATTCATTATCTTCCCTTCACTTATTTTTGTTGTATCATGTTTCATGTGTAGTTGTTTCGGAATCAAGTTCATGTTCAAGTCCAAGTCCAGAGTATAGTTTTGTTGAAGTTTAATATCATTGGTAAAGTACTTCACTTTGTTAAATTTTGTTAATATATGTTTACTTGTTTGAAGATTAAGACTTTTTAGCATCTTTCTTATTAAATAATTTCCTTGTTTTTGTTATGCAGATGTACATGGCTCATGGTTTGGCTAAAGGAAATAAATAGCTCTATTGCGTCTTTTTAAGTTATTTTTAAAATATGACCGTTTAAACTATTTTTGGATGACAGTAATATTTTATTTTGGATAACATTAGAAATGATGGTTGATGAATTTTGTGTGTTTGCTTGCAGTAAATGTTAAGAATCAAGATAGATATTTATTGGAGTATTATCCATAAGAATCAAGATAGATATTTGCTTGCAGTAAATGTTAAGAATCAAGGTAGATATTTGTTGAAGTTGTAAATATGTTTGCTTCTCTTTGTGTCTTAAGAGAAGGAAGTTAATTTAAATTTATTTTGTATTGTTTTTTGAAGTGGATAATATATTTAATTTCTCTTATTTCATGTATATTTATCTCGCCAAGCTAGTCAGTGGTCTTACTTTAGATCAATTTCTACAACTTAAAGTATATTTAAGACATGACATGACATGCTTGTTATTTATTTATGTGCATAGTTGTAGACAGATTGGTTTGTTATCCATGTTTCTAAAAAACAAGTTAGATTTTTATTCCCTCTAAAAAAAAAAAGAAAAAAAAATTATGTTAACAGGTTTTATTATGTTGAAAATTTTTAAAAAATATCCATCTGTCAATTCGCTTAATCCGCATCCGCAAATCTAGTGGACGGTTGCAGATTGATTTTCTCTAATCCGCCTAGTTTTAGACAGATGGCGGATTGGAGATTCTGAGGGCGCACCCAAACCTCGAGCACCCTTAATGCAAGATCAATAAATCTAGGGTAAATTATGCTAATAGTTCCTGTAGTTTACACGATGTGCCAATTTGGCCGCAGTAATGCCCTACCATTTCTTACATGAACACACCACAACAAGTATGGTAATATACCAAATTCATCTTTCTCATTAAACTAAGATGCCGGAAATTACAATTTCAAAGTTACATTACCAAGATATTTTAAATTCCTTCCCAAGTTCAATGAACTAAATGACATTACAAAAGAGAAAAGCCAAAAAAGCATACAAGACAACAACAAAATAAATTTACAAGTCTTGATACAAAACTCTAAGCACTGGCAACAAAATATTGCCTAGCTATCAATCCAAACTGAGTGACCGCTTACTTCAAGTCATCACCGTGGTAGTACTTCATTATGTCCTAAAAATTTAAATAGGGTTGAGCTATATGCCCAGTAGGAATACATTTAACCAAGTATCTAATGGTTTGAATAAGTCCATGGCACCATCATAACCAAAATGACATTAGTAGTTAATAAGAAACATAGTCAATTAGGTAATTCAATTCAAAATGATACGGAAATCACATTCCATATCACACCCAAATCACAATCCATATTAGAAAGAGTAATACGCTGTGAGTCCTTCGTAAGAGTTCAAAAACACATACCCAAATCACTTTCATTCCAAAAGAAAAACATTCCCCATATTTACTGATTATTATACGGTAAGACATGGGCACCTAAAATCATCTGTTTTTCAACTTTTACCGATTACAATACGGCAAGAGCAGTGGGCATCCAAAAATATTTTCCCCACATTAGTCCTGCAATAAACTCAAGACAGGGCAATTGGGCACCTTGACTCCCCACGCAGGTACCGACACAATTCAAAAACATCAAAACCGACTTTTCACCCAGACTCATGCTCAATTTACCAAACTTTCATTTAATCAACAAGTATTCAATATTGTATGAGATGAAATACACCCATAACATTTAAGAGAATCAATTCCTATGTCTCAATTTCAATACCATAGCATTGTTCATATATTTCATCTCTTTATTATTCACAACATCTCAAGAATTCAAGAAAATTTCAATCCTAATACTATTTTCTTCTCAATTTTGGAACTAAGGTTTTATCGAATTTGGGGCTTTCTTCCCATCTTCTGATGTAAGTATCTCCTTAACCTTTATATACACTTTTGAAAAAGGATTTGGAAAATTTTTAATAAAAGTTGAGTAATATGTACCCATTTGTATGAAATAAGACTTTATCCAACCCAATCATCGAATTAGATTTCAAATTCACAATAATACCATAGATACATCTCCAAAACAAAGAAATACTAGATTAAATGTAACCCTACTTCAAGTTATGCGCAAAAAGATAAAGCTTCTAAGAGGATCTTTTGTAAAAACAAAATCCAATCAAGAAAAAAGAAGATCTCCACTTGTACTCCACTCCTTGCAAGTGATCTAGTTTGGATCTTAAGAGAATGAGGAGTATTTTGGGGTGAAAACTTAGGGTGAGAGGGAGGAAAAGAGAAAAGAAAAATGGAAAGAATAATCTAGAGTGTACTTTTTAAACTATTGAATTCGCACAGACCGCTCGAGCGCAACTTCATTCGCTTAAGCAAACAACACAATTGCAAATGGATCCTTCAAGCAAAAATTCCACCGCTCGAGTGAAAAATGAAAAGTCCTAGGAGTTTTGCAAAGCTATAGTGAAACTACTGAGAGCTCACATTCTACGCTCGAGGGACGACTTCTTCGGTTGAGCGGCCTTGCTTGTAAACCTGCTAGATACTGGGAGCAGCAATTCTCCGCTCGAGCAGTCACCTGGAACAAGATGTCACAATCTCTCCGCCTTAGGAAATTTCGTCCCTAAAATAGCATTCACTCCCAATCCAGGAATAAAGTGTGGCAGCAACAATATATTTATCAATCCTTGACAGCACCCAATTGAGCAATATATATCAATTCGAAACTCAAACCAAAGACAAAAGAGAATTAGAAGATTATGGTTCATTTCTAACTTATCATATACAAGGAAAGAGCAAAGAGACAATTATATCACATATTGGAAAATAAGTCTGGGTATTTCTCGCGGACTTCAGCTTCATGTTCCCATGTTGCTTCTTTAATACCATGGTGATGCCACAAAACTTTGACTAATGGAATTGTTTTACTCCTTAACACTTGCTCTCATGTATCTAAAATTTGGATTGGCCTTTCTTCTTAAGACACATCTTCATCCACCTCAATCTCCGTCCAATCTAAGACGTGAAAAGGATCGAGTTCGTATTTGCGAAGCATAGACACATGAAATACATTATGGATTCCGGAGACTTGTGGTGGTAAAGCAAGACGATATGCAACTTCTTCAACCCATTAAATAATATCAAAGGGGCCAATGAATCGAGGAGATAACTTTCCACTCTTTCCAAACCTCTTTAATCCCTTCCTCGGATAGATTTTCAAGAATTCATGGTCCCCAACTTCAAAAAACAACGATCTTCGACGACGATCGGCATAACTTTTCTATCGGCTTTGAATCGTGACTAATCTTCATCAAATGAGGGCTACCTTTTCAATTGTCTCACGAACTAACTCAAGCCTAAGTATAGGTGAGTCTCCAACTTCTATCCAATACATCGGTGATCTACAGGGACATCCATAGAGAGCTTCAAAAGGTGCCATTTTAATATTGGCCTGGTAGCTATTGTTATAAGAAAATTTGATTAAGGGTAGGTGTTTTTCCCATGACTCTTTAAAATCTAGAACACATGCCCTCAACATATCTTCTAGAATTTGAATGTTGTGTTCGGATTGTCTATCTATCTGTGGGTGATAACCAGTACGGAAATTCAATTGGGTACTCAAAGCACTCTGGAGACTCTGCCATAGTCTTGCTGTAAAGCGAGGGTCTCTATCGGGCACTATACTCACAAGAATCCCGTGGAGGTGAACAATCTCTCGGATGTGAAGTTTAGCTAGAAAATCCATAGAATCTCCCATGCTCATGGCACAGAAGTAGACTGATTTAGTGAGTCTGTCGACAATCACCCATATTGCGTCATTACTTCTTTGCTTTCTAGGAAGTCCCGAGACAAAGTCCATGTTAACATGCTTCCATTAACATTCTGCAACTGGAAGAGGTTGTAGCAATCCCGCTGGCTTTTGGTTTTCCGCCTTGACTTGTTAATAGGTCAAACACTTAGGCCATGTTTGATTCCAGGATATAAAGGGTAGGATTGAATATTATATCCTGTGGGGTCCATATATCCCATGTTTGTAATTTTTTTTCAAAGAGGATATAATATCCCATGGGATTGTATATCCCCCAAAAGTGGAGGATATACAATACCACCCCCCCCCCCCCATTATATCATATCCCTTTGGTTGGGATATGATTTAAAAAGTCCAATTTACCCTTTTGTCTATCTAACATAATATAATTTAATATATTTTTTGAATTTAAATAATATAATTATTGAATTTAATTTAACATTATTGAATATAATATAAATATTATTGAATATAATTTAATACAAATTTTGAATTTAATATAATATAATATTATTGAATTTAATTTAATATAATATAATTTAATATAATTATTGAATTTAATTTAATATTATATTATTGAATTTAATTTAATTTAATATAAATTTTGAATATAATATAATATAATATAATATAATATAATATAATATAATATAATATTATGAGGGCAATCTTGGAAATTACTTGTTTATATCCCACAATATATTTTGTAAAACAAACATGAATAATATATATCCAATCTTGTATATCAAGTTAACAAACATGAATTGGGGGATATATTATCCAATGCCTATATCATATTCATTATATATCCTGACTAAATCCCACATCGTATTATATCCTCCATTTTATATCCAGTGAAACAAACAAGGCCTTAGACACAAATAAGGCTACATCATTTTTCATACCTCTTCACCAAAATTGTCGACTGAGGTCATGATCCATTTTGGTGCCTCCAAGATGTACCGCAAGGTGCGGGTGATGGAAGTCTCGCAAAACTTCATCTCTCATTGATTTAGGCACAAACAATCGGTCAAGGTAATGAATACTAGAATCGGTATAAATGTTCAGGCCCCTCTATTCTTTCCCTTGGGGGATTCTCTCTCTAATTGCGTCCACTTTCGGATCACCCAATTGTGTATCAACTACTCTCGTAACAAGGGTGGGTTGTGCAACGATGGTGAATAGGATAGCTTGTTCCGAAGATTCATGAAATTGCAAGTCAAATTCACTGACATGCCTCATCATATCTTCCATTCCCTTATTGCTAAGCTGGCTAGGGTACTTACAAATTTTTTACTCAAGGCATCTGCCACCACGTTGGCCTTACCGGGATGATAGTGCATTTCGAAGTCATGGTTCTCCAAGAACTCTATCCATCTTCGTTGACGCAGGTTTAGATCTTTCTAAGAGAACAGGTATTTAAGACTCCTGTAGTCGGAGAAGACTTCAAATTTCTCACCATACAAACAATGTCTCCAAAGTTTCAAAGTGAAGACAATAGTGGCAAGTTCTAAATCATGCATCGGGTAGTTTCTCTCATGAGTCTTCAATTTACGCGAGTGTAGCTTGACTTCTCCGTGCCCCCTTTCGGAGAGTTCGAATTGGTCCTACAGTTTGCACTCCTATCGCGGTTCTGAATCTAATCTCACAAAGTGCAACGTAAGACTGATAAATCACCAAATAGTACAAATCCAACAATTGGTTTTGAAAAATCAATTTTGAATCAAAAAGCGCTAAACATAGACTGCTTTGCCAGATTTTAGAGTCGCCACCTAAATGTTTTGTTTTGGAAAATTTAGGAAACCTTGACTCGTGCCTAAGGCCACATGTCTGTCATCACCAAAGTTGCCTCGGCTCAGGAATTTGGGTACGAGAGGGGAAGGTTCTGAAATGAGCACCCCCGCTTGCCCGATCAAAGGATCGGCCTCTACTAACATGATATGTTGTTTTTGAAAACACATGTGTTCTTATTCTTGTTATTAATCTAACTTACTATGTGATGCGCACAACACACAAGTATAGACTAGATCACCTAAATTGGAACAAAACATCTTATGTTTGTTTTTCGAAAATGGTTTGAAGGTGCTACTCGCAAGTAGGCTAAAACGCGGATTTGTCACCCTCAAGTAAGTTTAAAACATGATTTGCCACTTCAAGTGGACTTAAAACACACATTTTGATGAATTGTTCCAATTCAAGCAACGAAACCTTCATCCACAGGCATTCATGCAGTTATAGCAGTTAAGCAAATAGCCTCATCATAAGCATGCTAACATGGCAACATATACATCTCATGCAGTCTGGTAAAGCGTAAACACTTACAGTGTACTCCGAGCCAAAACAGAAAACTAGTTAGAAATCAATGCATGATCCTAGCTATGTCAACAATGCCTAATGCAACACATGTAAAATGCAACTAAGTAGGCTCGGCTATCTGCGATGGCAAGTGAATATCACAATTGATACATGTATTCAAGTAGGAATTGGAATACAATGCAGTTTGAATGATACGCCGAGCTCGGTGCATGCAAAACAAATGAATGAATGCACTCATGCAAGCATAAGGTATGCTAATTGAAATATGTCCTAATATAACCACTGAAAGCGGGTAAATAAAAGGGAGAAAGACGTGAGGTTGGAAGACATTCACACACACACATGCACACTTATTACAACATTTGCCCTCTCGACAGAGGGTCCGAATGAATAAACTAAGCTAGCTACGCTAAGCTAAGCTACATATTACAAAATCAACTAATTAACTAACTATTCTAGCTAATTAATTATTACAAACCAAATTGAATAAACTAGCTAATCTAAGCTAATTAGAATATTACAACACACTAAGCTAAATTAATTACAGCACAGGTAATTAACTACAACTAGCTAACAAAAGCGATAAATGGCCTCGCGGGCGAGGAAGATATGCATGCTCGGTTGCGTCCTCCCGGAAATCCACCGCCTTGCCTCAAGATGCCTCTGTTTACACTCTTTTGAACCTTTGAAAATTACACCGATTTTCATATTGCTTCTTTCTGATCTCAAGAACACCTTGAGGGCTGAAATTCCTCCTGTTGCTACAACAGAGCACAAACAGAGGCAAGACAGTGTATTTGCAAGGAAATGTATGCATTTCCACACTCCTTATCATATCTCAAGCTCAAAGGAGTATGGCACTTGATTCTCGAGCCACCAACCAAACATTTTCAATGCGTGGTGGCCAAAGGATCAAGTTCGTGCAAAACTCAATGAATGCATACATAAGACTCGAAAGGCCTCCACCCTATCATGCACAATCAAGGGCGTCGGCGACCGAGAAATGTGACACGTTTCATCACTATGAGTATGAAACGTCCCACATTTCTCGTGTTTGGATTAACGTTCGATCCAAACACAAGCAATGCCACTCAAACATGTTATCTTGGCATGTTTTACTTTAATTCGTTTGTTTACACATTTTAGATTACCAATTAGTCCCTTAATCGGTTAAGTCCAAAAGTGAGAGTCCTCTAATTTTGAAAGAGTGAATTAGTGGGATGCAATGGCACATACTCCAGCACTGAAATGGCATGCTAAAGACGCTAAAACATTCTAACATCTCATGCAATGCATGCTAAGAGCCATGAACATTAAAGCTAGCAAAGAGTATAACACAAAAGGCATGCAATATCAAGCTTAAAGGATCAAACCAGCCCAAAACAGAGCTATAACATCGCAAATCAGTAGCAAAAACATGCTCAAACTAAGGCTCAAAAGAGTAGAAAATCATGCTCCTTTGGTAGCTCACAAATAAGGCACAAAAGCACAACTCTCAAAAGCTCTCAAGGAGTGAAAGAAGTGATAACATGAAAAATGTATATGCTCTGAAATAACATGTTAAATGATGCCAAGACATGCAACCATCACAAGTATAGCATGCTATGGTGCTCAAAACTCAAGACTAGCTAAGGCACTTGCACCATAGCCATATCAAGCAATCCCCAAAGGACCAAGATGACTCAAAACAGTCCTAAGGTAGGTCAAAAACAATTCTAGAAACATGATGGAGTGTAGCCGAAACAAGCTAGCATGGTAGGCCAAAACACTAAGCATGCAAGGCTAATGAGTGAGATTACACTACAAGTACCAAAACCAAGCAAGAGGTGACTCTACCAACCAAAATTAGAGTTGTAACATGGCAAAATAAGACCAAAAACATGCTAAGATGGTAGCTCAAAAGCTTAGACAAGCATGCATACAAGTTAGCTCATGATCAAGGCATAAGGCACAATTCTCCAAAGCATTGAAAGAGTGATAAATGCAGGAATATGGAAGAGGTATATGGTCTGAAATAACAGGCCAAATGATGCTATGCCATGCAAAAAGCACAAATATGACATGCTAAAGGTCCTAAAGTGCAAGGCTAGCAAAGCCAAATACACTATAGCCATGCAAAACCAAGCATGCATGACCGAAACCACTCAAATCAGACCTAAAGCATGCTAAAACATAGCCAAAAATGTGCTGGAGCAGAGCATACACATGTTAGATTAATGGGCTAAAACACCAAATACACTAGGCTAGTGAACAAAATTGCACTACAAGTGCAAGGAACATGCAAGAGGCAACTAAGACAACCCAAAAAAGAGTTAGGACACGGCAAATAATCGCTAAAAACATGCTTGAACTAAGAAAATTCAAGGCACAAAGACATGCTACTTTGCAAGCCTACAAGTAGGATTACACTACAAGTACAAGAAGCATGCAAAGGGTGACCAAGACAGACCAAAACAGAGTTATGGCAGGTCTGAAAAGTCACAAAAATGAGCATAAACAAAGCCACTAAGAAGTAGAAACACATGCTCTTTTGATGGGCCATCAACACATGCAAACAAGAAACAAGGAGGGGAGGCCAACCCCTCCTATTTTGGACCTCAAAACATGGTTTCCACCACTGAAATACCTCTAATTTTCAGTGGTAAAAAGGCCAGAAAATTTGGATTTGAAGGTGGTGAGAAGTTGTACAAAAGGCCTCACAAGCCAAGGAACAAAAAGGGAGAACAACCCCCTAGCCAAACAAGGCTCAAACCAACACTATTAGGACTGAAAAATAGGGGAAAAATAGAGGTTTTTGTAGTGCAACACCACCCCAAACACAGCCCCAAAGTAGTTGAAAACTATGGCAAAACAATAGTGCACAAAGAGCTTAAAACGGATAAGATGTTACCTTTGAAGCACAGCAGCAAATCAGCCTCTTTTCTGAACCAAACAACCTTCCAACAGCCCAAAAATAGGTTCCAAGGGACCTCAGCCCAATGGTAATCAAATTTGGTTAAGGGTCTCTTTGCAAAAGTGTAGAGAATTCTAAGCTTAAGGCTCAAAAACAAGAGGAGAATGAGGGAATTCTAGAGAGAGAGAGAGAGTTGTCCGCACAAATCTTCTAGAGAGAAAAGATTCTGGAGTGAGAAGCTCCCAAAATGTTCTAACCCTTGAATGTATGAGATATGGCTTCATATATAGCAAAAAGAGAGCATTTTGTCGAAATATCTCAATTCAGAAATATCTGGGACAGTCTGGAACAGCTGGAGCAAAATATCTGCAATTTCTGAGCTTTCTGGACACAAGTGGTCGACCGACCACTTTTTCTGGTTGGCAAGTATCATTTTTTGGTTGGCATATGGTCGGCATACTCCATTTGTGGTCGGCACACTCCCTTAGTGGCCAGCAGCAAAAATCAGTCCTGGTCCCCGACTTGAGGCAGGTATAACTCCTTCATCTAGATGCCTTTTTAGGTGATTCTTGTGTCCAAATTGAAGCCCCATAAGTAATATTTCCAATGGTGGCAGCCTCACATCAAAATTCCAATTGTGCTAAGAGATATCCCTTTTTTAGGGAAGACTGCTCAGTTTCGGTCCGACCAGAATGATGTCCAACTTCAACCAATCATATCTCCCCCACCCGGACTCAGCTTTAGGAGATTCTTTAGTGAAAAATGAATCCCCGAAAGTCTTATTTCCAACGGTGGTGGCCTCACATCAAAATTCCAAATGTACAAAAGGATAGGTCTGATTTAGCGAGGGTTGCTCGACTCTCTCTTAACGATCCATGCCCATCTTCTTCTCGAACTTGGTTTCTTCCCTCTCCTCCTATTTTCTTCAACTCCAAACCCCTAAAAAAGGTGTTTTGAAATATTTTTCAAAGATTTCACCTCTCTTCCATTCATTTTGACTTTGTCCTTACTCGGTTTACCGAAAAGCGCAACAATTAACAAAATGCGAGCCTCGGAACATCGTAGGAACTTTATTCCAAAAATATTTTGAAAGAGAGGGTTTTAAGGTCTAAAAACTATTCAAAATAGCTTTGGTCCAAAATGGGGTGTGAGGTAAGGATTTGACTTCCCTCTTGCCGAAGAAATCGAACCTTTGCACTGCGTAACTTATACCACCAAGTAAGCGATTAGCGGCGCCCAAGTCTTAAGGGCGGTCAAAAATTAGGTGTCTGCAATTGCCCCTCTTTGACAAAGCTCAGAGTCATGAAATGACGTGAGTGAATGTCAAAGCCCAGAGACGACCCATTTTTTGGACAAATAAACAAAATACAGATAAATAGATGGTTGCGCCCGCAGGCTGCCTACGTATCCCTTTGCAGGTAATCAAACCAACGTAGTTCAAGGGTAGGATGCAAAATGATACACAATGCAACAAAACAATGTAAATGATATACAATGTAATTGAATTGATCAAACCACAAGCGGTGCAAAACCACACGAATATCATAAAGGGATGGAAATACAACATCAAACTACGTTTACCACAGAAAAGGTGCCGGAACCCTCAAACCACCATTCTCTTAGTGGCATAGGTGTGTGCACATGCAGAACTGTGTGTTTCGCAGAAAGAATACAAGTAATTGGATGGGATGATATAAGTGAGGAATGATCTGCTGAGGAAAGATCATGATCCTAAATGCTAAATGCAACAAAACAAAATACGACGCAATGGATGCAGTGGATGTAGTGAATAAGGCACAAGCCGAACCACATTTCTACCTAGAAAAGGCATGAACACAAAAATAGACTACGTCTAACATAGAAAAGGTGCCGACACCCTCAGACCACAACTCTCTTTGTGGGATAGGCGCGTACACATTATCACAGAACCATGCTTCAACGAAGGAAAGTATGGGCGCATAACACAGAAAGGATGCAGACGATAAAACAGATATGATGCAATAGATGCATACGATAGATTCTATGTACAATGCAATGTAATAGCTAAAATGCAATGTAGCTGGGAAGTGAAAGTACCTTGCGGGGGCAATTGGCGATGACTCACCTCCTGCTGCTGGGGATCTTTTGCTTCTTCTTGTTTGAACCACAGGTACTACTTTTCTCCTTGGCTATGTTCACAGCGTTCCCTATTCTCCAACAGGGTGACAGACTAGGTTGGTTCAGTATCCAGAATTGAGGCGCATACCCGCTACCTCAACCTATGGGGCTTCCATATAGACTTCAAGCCGGGGATACACCCCTGGGTATTTAAACCAGACTATAGTCTCGGAAATCCCAAACCTTTGCGTTCTAGGCATCGGCCATTCGAACTCTAGTTTCTACCATCTCAGTTGATATCCTAGGAACTCACAACAAACACAGGCAGGCGGCTATACCAAACCACCGGAAGTCGTTCGGGCACGACAAACACCAAAGGAATTGCACCTTCAGAGGATTTAAGGTCTCCTAGACCAGAGAATGCATAAGACAGTGTAAATGAAGATGCAGGATTTAAGGTCTCCTAGACTGGAGGATTTAAGGTCTCCCAGACCAGGTGAGTGCACAAGATAGTGCGATGCAATGCACTAACAAGTGCAAGTGAGGTGCGCAAGAAAGCGCGAGGAATGCACTAACAAGTGCAGGTGAGGTGCGCAAGAAAGCGCGAGCAAGTTCTATGCAAAGGATACGAGCTTTTTCTATGCAAGATGAGAGCATGTAATGAAATGCACAAGATAGTGCGATACGTAAGAAAGCGCGAGTGTAAACTGCACAAAACAGTG
Organism: Camellia sinensis; assembly: GCF_055761805.1. Classification (NCBI taxonomy): domain Eukaryota; kingdom Viridiplantae; phylum Streptophyta; class Magnoliopsida; order Ericales; family Theaceae; genus Camellia; species Camellia sinensis. The sequence continues at coordinate 102,033,707 of NC_138961.1, forward strand.
CAATGCGGAAGAAAGTGCGAGTGTAAACTGCACAAGACAGTGCGATGCGCAAGAAAGCGCGAGTGTAAACTACACAAGACAGTGCGATGTGCAAGAAATTGTGAGTGTAAACTGCATAAAAAAGTGCGATGCGCAAGAAAGCGCGAGTGTAAATGCAATGCACAAGATAGTGCGAGTGAGATACAATGCATATGAAAGTGCAAGGAAGGTGCACACAAAAAGTGCGATAAAATGCATTTTCTATGCAAGTGAGGTGCACAAAAAAGTGCGATAAATGCATTTTCTATGCAAGTAATGTGCACAAAAAAGTGCGATGAAATGCATGTTCTATGCAAATGAGGTGCATTTTCTATGCAAAAGATACGAACATTTTCTATGTAAGTATGGAAGAGTGCATTATCTATGCAAAAGATACGAACATTTTCTATGCAAGTATGGGGGCATTTTCTATACATGAGACAAGAGCATATTCTCTGCAACATGGAAACGATATTCTATGCAAGAATCATAAACGATGCGCTCGCATGCAACAGAAGTGTATATGAAAATGCACATTCTATTCAATAGAAGGGGCATCAAATATGTACTTTGGTGCCTCCAATTTACCTCTCAGAGGACTTTGCAACATGCTCAGCTCAAAAAGGGCACATCCTGTTCGTATTGGCGAGAGATTACATCTACATGTGAAAACCACTGGTGCTGCTTGGACTACCATTCTGACTTGAAGCAGGCTAAACGTAGGGTCGAGATACACATACTCCCGAGAAAGGTGAGGCCTGAGAAGGTGCACCTGAAATGTAATCTCGGATTTTGCTGGAGTTGAAACATACTAAGATGCTCCAAATTTTCCCTCTTTTCTTTTGCTTTGCAGTCCGAAACCCACATAGCTTCAGGTAGGTCCTAGTTTTACTGTTCTTACATGACCTGGGTTGAACCCTGCAGTTTTTTGAAAGAACAAATCCTATTTTGCAGAAATGTGGAGAATGGCACAGCACTCTGAGCACAAAACGATTTTTTTTTTTTTTTTTTTGAAATTGAAATGAGAAAAGGGTTCTCAACTGGGTATTGAGCCTACGACTGACCACAGTCAAAATGACTTAACAAAGAGAAAGACAAGGTAAAGACACCCGAAACGACTCAAAACAAGAATCGAGACAAACAAAAACACACACACACAACACTCAGATGTGTTTCAATGGCAAGAGACCTCTCAATTCACGAGGAGCTAGTTTCTTCTGGTATTGTTTCCCACCCTTTTCCCATTTGTGATCCTCACATCACTCTGGCAGTCAATCTCTTTTTCTCTGAAAAGCCCTTTCCTCACTTTTTCTCTCAGCGAGCATCTCTCTATTCTTTAATCTCTCTTCTTTTTTATCCCTTCCCTAGGTGGCTGACAAATAAGCAAGAAGTCATAGGCTCTTGCCCCTAGTATTCTACTGGATTCTCATTCTTCTACTCAGAACAGTGAGCTTTCCCATAGAGGGGTTGTGGCACGACTGGGTGTGCAACAGATCCGCAAATGACATCGGTTGACGATGCTCCTGGCTTAGCTTGACCGAGATGAATTACAATACGTCTCACCGGCCAGATATTCAATTGATTAGCATTTTCTACATCCACATTCCGGGTCAGATGCCAATTTGGGTGTGATCATCCGGAAGAAGGAACTGAACATCCCGCTCCAATTCGTGCTTTGGTACCTCGCTGCTTGGAGGATATGAGAGAGCTTTCCGCCCTTTGCTGTTAGCTTCACTTGTGCCCTTTCTGGCGAACATGATGCCCTTTCTGGCAAGTATGGTGCCTTTCTGGCAAGCATGTTGACAACGGGAAAAAGACAGAAAACCTGACTCAACCGTGCCCCTAGTTCATCATTTTGACCATTTTTTGTTTGTGGCTTTCTGCTAAAACAATTTTGATCAATATGAGAGTTAGATTAACATACTTGTTCGATTTTCTGATTTGAAATCATGCAAGTTAGGCTATGAGCACTGAAAATTTTCCTTTTTTGGGTCCAAGAAATGGTACTGTTTTGGAAAAATGGAATAATTTTCGAGAGAATTAATCAACCTCAGTAAAAATTCTCAAATACTATTTTTGCAAATGGCCACTGCTCGACCAACATAGAATTTACTCTCGAGATGCACAACCTCGGATCGGAATTTGATTTGCCTCGCAGCTGAATCTTCTGACGGAATAGGACCACCGAATTTGAACGAAGCTGAGCCAATTCGCACATGGATAGGATAGTCGAGTTGAACAAGGATAAACCAATCAACATGGATGAGCCAAGCAGGCTAAAAATGATTGGGGCCGAACTTTAGGACGAAGTTGCCTACGTATCCCAAACATGGGAATTAGGCCGGAGGTAATTCCGGGTTGAGGGTACACTCGAGTATTAACCTCTCCTTTTACGCTCTAACTTTTGCCAAGGCCGCCCTTCTGGGTTTTCAACCTTGTAAACTCTATTTTTCTTTTCTTTTCATTTCTTTTCATTTTTTTGTTTCTTTTTTAGCATTTGCATTTTTCTTCTTTTGCATTTTTCTTCTTTTTTTCTTGCTCTAACTTTTGCCTGGGTCGCCCTTCCGGGTTTTCAGCCGAGCGAGCCTCTCAAGGGTAAAAGTTTAACTTGACCATGTTGATCGGTTTTGAGATCTCGAAGCCATCTGAATCCAGGAGAATGGCTGCTGTTCGCTAATGATGTAGAAGTTCATCCAATGGGGGTTAAATTTGCCCCTAGTGTTGTGGATAGGAACTTGATTATCCTTCAACAATAAACTTTCTTCTTCCAGCTGTTGGAATTTGGCTTTCTTGCCAGTCTTCATTAGTTTACGAAAGGACTCATCCTTTGAATCTTTGAACACATTTGACATTTTTGCCCCTAGTTCAAGGGCTACTTCTGATCGAGCTTTGTAAGCTTCCTTTGATCACATTTGACCTTCTTGATCTGACTTTCTTGCCCCTAGTTCGAGGGCTGCTTCAAATCTGGCTTGACGGGCCTCCTTTGATGTCATACGACCTTATTGCCCCTAGTTCATGGGTTGCTTCAAATCTGGCCATACAAGCCTCACATTGTGGTTGACTGTTGAACATTTTGAGTCCAAGTTCAAGGCTTGAAAGCAAAAAGGGTTGAGTCTTGAGACTGAGAGCGATCCTATGCTGCACAATCTCAAGAGCGATTCCACACAAGTCTTCGCAGGACCACTCAAAACATTTTTTTGAAATCTTTTAAGAAAGCGACTAGTCACTCGAACTAAAGACAGTATAGAAACAATCTGGATCAAGCTAGGATCCTTCTCAGTACTTACATTAACAAACATGATCTCATTCATTAAGGGCTTAGCACGCCTCTCTTTCTCTCAATTGATTAAATTTTTGCAAATCTCGAGGAATTCCTCCCTCTTTGTTTTCATCACAGTGTTCAAAAAGTTTTGAAAAACTTAGGTCAATGCAACGATTTCAAGGCACAAAAAGTAGGTGAAAATCTCTGTCGTTTCATTCAAATCTGCTAGTATAACTGGCACTATGGCAGAAACAGACTCAAAAGAAAAAGTGTTAAAGACCAACAAAGCAAGAAAGTGATGTCCGAGTTAACACACCCAAAATCACTTAACTCTAACACAACAAGACTAACTCGATACAACAAGACAGACGCAATTGACTCAGTGCAAAAAGACTGACTTAATAGAACACAACAAAACTGACTCAATACCCAAGTCAGAAAGCACAAAGACGAGCATTTGCACATTGCTCAAAACAGTGCGTGCCATTCCCACATTTGGAGTAAACTGAGCGGCATCCACAGGTGGTTCATCGCCCGATCAGATGATCACATTATCCCCCAAGTTCATCGATCCAGCGCCGATAGGCTTTGCAGGACCTGGTGCGACGATGACCTCTTTATCAATCAGATCTTGTATTTCATGGCAAAGACGAAAACACGTGTTAGTGTCATGGTCGACTTGTTAATGGAAGGCACAGTACTTAGCCGGGTTGTGGGAGAGAGGAAGTTTATTCGGTAATGGCCGCGGCTCCAGGGGTTTGAGATGGCCTTGTCCTATAAGGATTTGGAAAGCTTCGAACAAAGTCATGTAGAGGGGATTGAAGACCCTCTGGCCTTGGGGTGGGTACTTTGAGGTTTGTGGATTTTTGCTGGATGCGCCAGCAAAGGGATTGGTAGGCGCTGACTAGGTTTGCTGATCTCTTCCGAGTGCAAGATTAGAGCTGAAAGGAACGTTTTTGGTACGACATCCTTTTTTCTGGCTTGCCCCTTGATTTAGAGTGCTCTCATCTTGAGTGGCAAAAGTGTCATCCACAGTTTTTGCAACAACTGCGAGTAACTCAATAACCCACTGAAGGTGTTCATGGGGACCAATGCCTGCCCTTACCTTGTTCTTTCCATTTACCTCCTCTTTACCAAAGGATTTGGTCACTATATCAGAGCAGAGCCTAGTTATTGTTGACATGCCACCACCCAAATATGTGATGGTTTTAGGTTGGCCCTTCTCAATTGCCACTTGCTCCAAGATTGGAGAGCCTTTTCTGACATGTGATGTGTTCAATGATGGAGCCAATGTCCCGAAGGCCAGATCTGCCATTGTTCTCTGAAGATCTTCAATCATTCTCATCAGCTCAGAAATAGTGGGTTCACGGGTTTGGGATGATTGGGGCTCGAGTGCATCCATCATACACAAGTCCATGCCGGGGTCATGTATATACTGGGGTCATAGGCAGATGGTAGTATATGGATTAAATTTAGGTATGGATTAGCTACTTGGTCATCAGGGTCTTGAGGCGGAGCTATCGTCCGGTTGTCGATGAGATTTTGGACCTCATGACGAAGGCGGTAGCAACGGTCGGTGCCATGACCGCGTTGCTAATGATACGCAGTATTTGGTGGGGTTATGTCTGGCAAGGAGTGGGTCAGGCAGAGGCTGAAGATCAAGGGGTTTGAGATACCCTCTTTCCATCAAGACTTTTAGTGAGTTGGTTAGGCTCATATAGAGGGGAGTGAAAGTTCTGCTTTGAGCTCGGGTCAGGCCGGCTGTTTGTAGACATGGTTTGGCAAAAGGGGCGGCTGTGGCGACTGTATGGATTTCGGTGGGTTTGGGAATAGTGCTACCACCAGCATCGATACTCCCTGCAAAAACCCTCCTTATCGGTTCACTTGTTCTGGGAATAATCCCTGTGTTGAACGCATTCTCGATCTGAACCCCCAGTTCCTGCAAACTTTTGAAAGTGGATAGTGGAACAACTATCAACTTTTGCAACATGTCAGGCTCAAGGTTGCACACCATTATCTGCACTTGGTCCCTCTCAAAAGGGCGATCTGTCATATGTGCTGCCTTTGCTCACCACATTGCAACAAATTCCACAAACGGCTCTGCGGGATTCTGGTGGGTTGCTTCAAGCTCTTAAGTGGTCATTTCAACTTGGGTATTGTAAGCGTACTAATCGACAAAGGCCTCAGCCAACTCTTCCTAGTTTTGCTTCACTGTATCCTCCAACTTGGCGTACCAAGTGGCTGCTACTCTCGACAGGGTTCTTCCGTACAGAGAGAGTTTCTGCGGCTTAGTCAGACCCATTGGTTTCAGGACATCCAAGAAAAGCCAGATATGCACCATAGGATCTCTAAACCCGTCGAAACGGTCAAGGTGTGGCATTTTGAATCTGTCTGGGAGCCGTACAGCAGCCTCGGTGTACCCATCCTCAATGTCTGGAATGGAGTTAAGGCCCTGTGCCTTTTTGAACTACTTCTCAAGGTTAGCAATTTTCACTGCGGTCGAATCGAGCTCATTAACATCAAGGGGATAAAGCCTCCCATTAGGCTGCACCAGGGGTCTGACAACTCGAGCTTGAGCCAACCCTTCTTGGGGATCCGAACCCTACAAATTTTCAGCTGGCGGAAGTGGGTCAAAGTTCGGTTGGGGTCCCGTAGCTGGATGTATGGTAGATGCCCCAGATGGGCATTGCGTTTTAGCATTGGTCTCACCCTGCATGGTGATACCCTGGTTTAATGCCCTTATCATGGCCACAACTTCTTCCGAACTCTATGCCATCACGGTCTGCTGAGTTGAACAGAGGTGATGTGATTGGTGACTGTCGGATCAGTTGAACCGGTGAGCCCTGACTGGCATTTCTTTGCCTTGCCTCAACGAAGGAAACACTGGTTGCCCTTGAACTAAATCTCTGATCTGACAAACTCTATCAACACAAGTCCAGTGTACCTGGGGGATATTGGAGCCTTCTAAAGCTATGGTTCCAAGACTACCTTGCAAAAGAGAAAACAGACAACATCTCAGCCTGATTTCACTAGAATAGATATGAGCACAGCTGAATGACTGTGCTCTTTGCTGAATTCTGCCCACAAACTGATACCAACTCGCAATTGATATGCACGCCCTGTACAGTTTCACTGTAAAGCACATACCAGTTAAAGAGAGCCAAAGCACCCCTATGATGGGAAAGGGTTTTCCTGTCCTATTTTGTCAAGAGCTAGGGTTTCACTATGCACGCAGCGGCTTCAAACAACCTACATTTGGGTAAGTAACCTGTCCTGGTTTGGAATGGTCTCTATGGCTTCCGATATGCAACTAGGTCGATTGGTCAAAAAGGGTGCCTCGGCAAAACCGAGGTTTGTGTTCCCATCGTGGCAGAGCCCGTAACCAGTCAACCTTATGGCAAACTTTTCCAAGCAAGCCTCCAGCAAACCATTCAGGAATAGCAAATGGCAAACACTGTGACTTAGGCGCACCTATGCAAATGCAATGCAAAGAAACACATACATGTAAACAAAACAACATATCATGATGTTCGAGTCAAGTTCTCTAAATTCCCAACAAAGTCGCCAGAAACTGTAGCTTGACTTCTCCGTGCCCCCTTTCGGAGAGCTCGAATTGGTCCTACAGTTCGGACTCCTATCGAGGTTCTGAATCTAATCTCACAAAGTCTAATGTAAGACTGATAAATCACCAAAGAGTCCAAATCCGGCAATTGGTTTTACAAAATCAATTTTGAATCAAAAAGCGCCAAACATGGATTGCTTTGCCAAATTTCAGAGTCGCCGCCTAAAGGTTTTGTTTTGGGAAATTTAGGAAACCCTGACTTGTGCCTAAGGCCACGTGTCCGTCATCACCAAAGTTGCCTCGGCTCAGGAACTTGGGTACGAGAGGGAAAGGTTCTGAAACGAGCACCCCCGCTCACCCAATCAAAGGATCGGCCTCTACTAACATGATATGTTGTTTTTGAAAACACATGTGTGCTTATTCTTATTATTAATCTAACTTACTATGTCATGCGCACAACACACAAGTATAGACTAGATCGCCAAAATTGGAACAAAACATCTCATGATTGTTTTTCGAAAATGGTTTGAAGGTGCTACTCGCAAGTAGGCTAAAACGCGGATTTGCCACCCTCAAGTGGGCTTAAAACATGATTTGCCACTTCAAGTGGACTTAAAACACACATTTTGATGAATTGTTCTAATTCAAGCAATGAAGCCTTCATCCACAGGCATTTATGCAGTTGTAGCAGTTAAGCAAATAGCCTCATCGCAAGCATGCTAACATGGCAACATACACATCTCATCCAGTCTGATAAAGCGTAAACACTTACAGTATTCAAGTAGTAATTGGAATACAATGCAGTTTGAATGATGCGCCGAGCCCGGTGCATGCAAAACAAATGAATGAATGCACTCATGCAAGCATAAGGTCTGCTAATTGAAACATGCCCTAATCTAACCACTGAAAGTGGGTAAATAAAAGGGACAAAGACGTGAGGTTAGAAGACATTCACACACACACACGCACACTTATTACAACATTTGCCCTCTCGACGGAGGGTCCGAATGAATAAACTAAGCTAGCTACGCTAAGCTAAGCCACATATTACAAAATCAACTAATTAACTAACTATTCTAGCTAATTAATTATTACAAACCAAATTGAATAACTAGCTAATCTAAGCTAATTAGAATATTACAACACACTAAGCTAAATTAATTACAACACAAGTAATTAACTACAACTAGCTAACAAAAGCGATAAATGGCCTCGCGGGCGAGGGAGATATGCATGCTCGGTTGCGTCCTCTCGGAAATCCACCGCCTTGCCTCAAGATGCCTCTGTTTGCACTCTTTTCAACCTTTGAAAATTACACCGATTTTCATATTGCTTCTTTCTGATCTCAAGAACACCTTGAGGGCTGAAATTCCTCCTATTGTTACAACAGAGCACAGATAGAGGCAAGACAGTGTATTTGCAGGGAAATGTATGCATTTCCACACTCCTTATCATATCTCAAGCTCAAAGGAGTATGGCACTTGATTCTCGAGCCACCAACCAAACATTTTCAATGCATAGTGGCCAAAGGATCAAGTTTGTGCAAAACTCAATGAATGCACACATAAGACTCGAAAGGCCTCCACCCTATCATGCACAATCAAGGGCGTCGACGACCGAGAAATGTGACACGTTTAATCACTATGAGTATGAAACATCCCACATTTCTCGTGTTTGGATTAACGTCCAATCCAAACACAAGCAATGCAATTCAAACATGTTATCTTGGCATGTTTTACTTTAATTCGTTTGTTTACACATTTTAGATTACCAATTAGTCCCTTAATCGGTTAAGTCCAAAAGTGAGAGTCCTCTAATTTTGAAAGAGTAAATTAGTGGGATGTAATGGCACATACTCCAGCACTGAAATGGCATGCTAAAGACGCTAAAACATTCTAACAACTCATGCAATGCATGCTAAGAGCCAAGAACATTAAAGGTAGCAAAAAGTATAACACAAAAGGCATGCAATATCAAGATTAAACGACCAAACCAGCCCAAAACAAAGCTATAACATGGCAAATCAGTAGCAAAAACATGCTCAAACTAAGGCTCAAAAGAGTAGAAAATCATGCTCCTTTGGTAGCTCACAAATAAGGCACAAAAGCACAACTCTCAAAAGCTCTCAAGGAGTGAAAGAAGTGAGAACATGACACATGTGCACGCTCTGAAATAACATGTTAAATGATGCCAAGACATGCAACCATCACAAGTATAGCATGCTATGGTGCTCAAAACTCAAGACTAGCTAAGGCACTTGTACCATAGCCATATCAAGCAAGCCCTAAAAGACCAAGATGACTCAAATCAGTCCTAAGGTAGGTTAAAACAATTCTAGAAACATGATGGAGTGTAGCCAAAACAAGCTAGCATGGTAAGCCAAAACACTAAGCATGCAAGGCCAATGAGCGAGATTACACTACAAGTACCAAAACCAAGCAAAAGGTGACTCCACCAACCAAAATCAGAGTTGTAACATGGCAAAATAAGACAAAAAAAACATGCTGAGATGGTAGCTCAAAAGCTTAGACAAGCATGCATACAAGTTAGCTCATGATCAAGGCATTAGGCACAATTCTCCAAAAGCATTGAAAGAGTGATAAATGCAGGAATATGGAAGAGGTATATGGTCTGAAATAACATGCCAAATGATGCTATTCCATGCAAAAAGCTCAAATATGGCATGCTAGAGGTCCTAAAGTGCAAGGCTAGCAAAGCCAAATACACTATAGCTATGCAAAGCCAAGCATGCGTGACTGAAACCATTCAAATCAGACCTAAAGCATGCTAAAACATAGCCACAAACGTGCTGGAGCAGAGCATACACATGTTAGATTAATGGGCTAAAACACCAAATACACTAGGTTAGTGAACAAAATTGCACTACAAGTGCAAGGAGCATGCAAGAGGCAACCAAGCCAACCCAAAAAAGAGTTATGACATGACAAATAATGGCTAAAAACATGCTTGAACTAAGCAAATTCAAGGCACAAAGACATGCTACTTTGCAAGGCTACAAGTAGGATTACACTACAAGTATAAGAAGCATGCAAGAGGTGACCAAGACAGCCAAAAATAGAGTTATGGCAGGTAGGGGTGTTCAAAAAACCGAATTACTCGCAGATCCGACCCAACCCGACAGACCCATTCGTGGTACGGGCAGTTTCGACCAACTTCGCGATCGGCTGCGATTGAAATTCTTCAATTTTATTTAATTTTCGGTCTGAGGTCGGATTTATTTAAAAAATATACACCAACCCGACCTGACCAAAAATATATACGTGTATTATATATACTTTTAACCATTACTTGGGATTTACTTGCCTAGAAAAATGAAACAACAGCAGCATAACATCATTATTGTTTTTTTCAAGAAAACTTTTATATCTTCCCAATGCATTCATCATCTTCCCAAGTGATAGATCTGACTTCCCACCTACCCCTTTGTCTCCCCTACATCATCACGTTTCATCTCTCTCATTTCCTTTCTTCTTCTGAAACCTCTCATCTCCCTCTTACTCCCTTTCGGCTCCATCCTCTTCTCTCTCTCTTTGAAAGATAAACCCATCCTTTATTATTTCTGTGCTTTTTTTTTCCTCCCCATTTTGGCTCTCTCTTTCTCTCTCCTTTTGAGGGACAAACCCATCTAAGTCTTTCTCATGACAAACCCATCTCTCACTATCTTCCTCATCTTAGTAACAATGGTGGTGATTGCGATTACGATGAGCAATGATTGTGATGTTGTTGAACGATGGCGTGGACGGTCACCGAGGGTAATGGCAAGTCTTCCCCCCCTCTCTCGTCCCTATATTCTCTCTTCCATTCTTTTTCATAGGTATGTACCTACATATATATAATTTTAAATTTGTTGTTTTGAAATTTTATTTCATTTTTCATATATTTTTTAAAAAATTTTGCTAGATATTCGAAATCATCCGAACCGACCGCCAAACTGATCTCTTCTATTCGGTCGATTTTGAATAGTAGTTCGGTTGATGATGGATGGCTGATTCTATAACTCGAATGTATCGGTTCGACTGACGGATTAACGATAAACCCGAGCCGAACTGACCCGTGAACAGCCCTAATGGCAGGTCTGAAAAGTCACAAAAATGAGCCTAAACAAAGCCACTTAGAAGTAGAAACACATGCTCTTTTGATGGGCCATCAACACATGCAAACAAGAAACAATAAGGGGAGGCCAACCCCCCCTATTTTGGACCTCAAAACATGGTTTCCACCACTGAAATACCTCTGATTTTCAGTGGTAAAAAGGCCAGAAAATTTGGATTTGAAGGTGGTGAGAAGTTGCACAAAAGGCCTCACAAGCCAAGGAACAAAAAGGGAGAACAACCCCCTAGCCAAACAAGGCTCAAACCAACATTTTTAGGACTGAAAAATAGGGGGAAAACAGAGGTTTTTGTAGCTCAAAACCACCCCAAAAACAGCCCCAAAGTAGTTGAAATCTATGGCAAAACAATAGTGCACAAAGAGCTTAAAAGGGATAAGCGGTTACCTTAGAAGCACAGTAGCAAATCAGCCTCTTTTCTGAGCCAAACAACCTTCCAACAACCCAAAAATAGGCTCCAAGGGACCTCAACCCAATGGTAATCAACTTTGGTTAAGGGTCTCTTTGCAAAAGTGTAGAGAATTCTAAGCTTAAGGCTCAAAAACAAGAGGAGAATGAGAGAATTCTAGAGAGAGAGAGTTTTCAGCACAAATCTTCTACAGAGAAAGGATTCTAGAGTGAGAAGCTCCCAAAATGTTCTAACCCTTGAATATATGAGATATGGCTTCATATATAGCAAACAGAGAGCATTTGGTCGAAATATCTCAATTCAGAAATATCTGGGACAGTCTGGAACAGCTAGAGCAAAATATCTGTAATTTTTGAGCTTTCTGGACACAAGTGGTTGACCGACCATTCAACTAGTCGATTGACCACTTTTTTTGGTCGGCAAGGATCATTTTTTGGTCGGCATATGGTCGGCATGCTCCATTTGTGGTCGGCACGCTCCCTTAGTGGCCAACAGCAAAAATCAGTCCTGGTCCCCGACTTGAAGCAAGTATAACTCCTTCATCTGGATGCCTTTTCAGGTCATTCTTGTGTACAAATTGAAGCTCTGGAAGTAAGATTTCCAATGGTGGCAGCCTTACATCAAAATTCCAACTGTGCTAAGAGATATCCCTCTTTTAGTGAAGACTGCTTAGTTTCGATCCAACCGGAATGATGTCCAACTTCAACCAATAATATCTCCCCCATCCGGACTCAGCTTTAGGAGATTCTTCAGTACAAAATGAAGCGTCGGAAGTCTTCTTTCCAATGGTGGTGGCCTCATATTAAAATGCCAAATGTACAAACCGATAGGCCTAATTTAACGAGAGTTGCTCGACTTTCTCTTAACGATCCATGCCTATCTTCTTCCCCAACTTGGTTTCTTCCCTCTCCTCCTCTTTTCTTCAACTCCAAACCCCTAAATAAGATGTTTTGAAAAAAAATTCAAAGATTTCACCTCTGTTCCATTCATTTCCACTTTGTCCTTGCTCGGTTTACCGAAAAGCGCGACAATTAACAAAATGCAACCCTCGGAACATCGTAGGAACTTTATTCCAAAAATATTTTGAAAGAGAGGGTTTTAAGGTCTAAAAACCATTCAAAATAGCTTTGGTCCAAAATGGGGTGTGAGGTTAGGATTTGACTCTCCTCTTGCCGAAGAAATCGAACCTTTGCACTGCGCAATTTTCATCACCAAGTAAGCGATTAGCGGCGCCCAAGTCTTATGGGCGGTCAAAAATGGGGTGTCTACAGCAAGCCATACGCCACCACCTCGCCCTCCTACATCAAAATACGCACCAACCCCTCTCTAGAGGCATCACAAAATACTATATACCCCAACTCTCATTCTGGAATAATAAGAATAGGAGCAGTGGTCAATCCAAGTTTCAGTTCCCGAAAAGAATTCTCACAAGCTTTATTCCAAACGAATTTCAATCCTTTATAAGTTAAACTTGTCAAAGGTGAAGTGATGGAAGAGAAATTCCTCCCAAACCGACGGTAGTAACTAGCTAAACCCATGAAACTACGAATCTTTGTAGTGGTTTTAGGTTGTTCCCAATTCTGTAGTGCCTCTACCTTTAAGGAATCCATCATAACCCCATCTCTCGAAACTACATGACCCAAAAAAGTCACTTCTGAAAGCCAAAACTCACATTTTTCGTATTTTGCATACAGATGGTGTTCTCTAAGAAGTTGTAAGATGATACAAAGGTGCCCTTCATGCTCATTTTCTGAAGGTGAGTAACTAAGGAAGTCGTCTACTAAGACGACCACAAATTTGTCAAGAAACTCTCAAAAAATCTAGTTCATTAGGTCCATGAATGTACCTGGTGCATTAGTTAAGCCAAATAGCATGACCAAGAACTCGCAATGACCATGTTGGGTATGAAAGGTAGTCTTGGGGATATCTTCCTCCCTAACTCAAATTTGGTGATAACCCGATCTTAAATCTATCTTCAAAAAACAAAGTGAACCTTTGAGTTGATCAAAGAGATCATCTATTCTAGGCAAGGGGTATTTGTTCTTAACCGTAACTTGATTCAATTTACGATAATCTATACACAATCTTAATGACTCGTCTTTCTGCTTTGCAAACATAGCTGAAGCTCCCCAAGGTGAGGTGCTAGGGCGTATGAAGCCCTTACTTAACAACTCCTGTAATTGTTCTTTCTGGACAACTAGTTCAGCTGGAGTAAACCTATATGGTGACAAGAAAATAGGCATTGTAGTCAGTATTTAGATCTATAGTGAACTCAACTTCCTAGTGTGGAGGTAATTCAGTGAGATATTCAGGAAAGACATCAAGATACTCATATACTACCCTTGGAAACTCATCCTGGATTACACCACCCTTATCCTCTCTAATGGCTACTAAAAGAGAAAAAAAACTCATCTCAGCCACGTGGATGTTATGATGGAAGTAAGGATTTATTGTCCTTATCCCCCAAAAATGTAAAACAATCTCCACCCGACGTGCATATTGTAACCCTCCCACGATAACAATCCATAATAGCCTGGTAAGTAGACAACCAGTTCATGCCGAAGATAACATCAAAACCCAGCGTTTCCAACAACAAAAAATTAAACGAAAGTTGTTAACCCATCACCTCAATTACACACCCTTGACATCCCAGGGTCAAAGTGACTTTAACCCCGACTGGTGACTCTACAATGAGTGAAGATTTTAATTGTTTACTTTCTGACCCCAACAACGATGCAACAGAAGTTTCCATAAACGAGCGAGATGCCCCAGTGTCAATCAACACACTAGCCCAAGTATTGAAAATGAGAAATGTACCTCTCACAACTGACTGTCCCAATGTCTGCTCTCAAGCGATGACGGGATATACCCCTCCCTATGACCTTTGTTCTCCCAAGTCACCTCTTTGAGCATAAGTCTATTGTGCTGAGGTGGTCCCCTGTGCTGCCCTAGATGCTTGTCCTAATTGTGCTGGCTAGTAAGACTGTCTTTGTCCTAGGCCCATCTAAAAACCTCCAGACTGTTGAGATCCTATCACACTAGTAGTCCCCTTTCTCTGTGGACAAAACTTCCTCAACTACCTCGGTTGACGACACTGATAGCAAGACGGTGACTAACCTCTATTTTCAGATTGGCCCTGTGGGCGCGCAGGTTGGGACTATTTTCCACCCTTCTGTCCACACTCTGAAGCTTTATGACCCACTTGGTCATATCTATAGCAAGCCCCACAAATTCGACCCACACTTCCTGAGCTTCCACCAATCATAGAATCAAAAGATTTGGCTGGTTGTAGGGGTGATTGAAATGATAATGATGAGCCCCTAGACTTTTTGAAAGAGCCCATATCTCCCTTGGATTCAAAATGTCCCGTCCTCTTCAACCTTTGTCTTGCCTCTTCTGCCTCTACCATGATCTCCACATGGGCTGCTGCTTCAACTAGGTGATCATAATCACGAATTATATTACCCACCACTCTCATCAAAAATTTTGGTCTTAACCTCTTTTTAAATTCGAGGCATCAGTGTTCTTCTATTGCTGCTAGTTTAGGCACAAAGCAAGATGTACTAGTGAATGTGACTTCAAACTCAGCCATCGGTGTATCGAGATGTAACAGCTCCTTAAACTATTTCCTTAGTCTCTCCCTAGTAGTGGGAGGGAGAAACTTTTCTTGGAAAGCATGCACAAATGCCTTCCATGCGTGTTCAACTCGATTCTTGATGTATTTCACCGTTGTCCAGCCTTTCCCTTCAATTTGATATGCCGTTAATGCTGCTTGCAACTCATTCTCACAGATATCCAAAATCTCAAAAGATTTAACAATTTGTTCCAATCACTCATCCGCTTTCATTGGGTCGAGCCCACCGCTGAACTCAGCAGGGTTTGAATGGAAGAATTCCCTTTTCGGAAAGGAAACCCTAATTTCCCCTTCAACCGACCTAGCTGCTTGCTATGGACTCCCGAAGAGCCCATGCCATCTCCCTAGCGAAGGCCCTTATTGCATCGTGGGCCAGTGGGGCAGGTACGTTGTTTTGACCCACTCCTTTTTTTTGTGGAGGGATCTTAGGTTGGGCTGGAACATTACGGCCTCCCTAATGAGGTCTACTACGGCCTCTAACACGCCCAGACATCCTATAAGAAAGAGAGGCAATATTAAGTTCAAAACCAACTTTTTGTACCTAAGTGCCTCACTCAAGATCTTCATGACTGACACACGATCTAATAACACATATCTACTGTCATGTAAAGCAATCCACATAATCACACAATCACATAAAGAACCTATGAGTCACCCTCCTAAGATACTAACTAGTTCCATGGCAATCAAGGACCTCTAAATGGAAAGAACATTGATTGGGTGCCTTTCCAAAAGGATCTTGATGAATGCAACAGATAAAAACTATATTAGAGAAGTTTAACTGCATATTCGTATAACCACATAATCACACAAAACACTCAAGGCATATAAGTGTACCATTCTAGCCTAGGGAACCCATTGTGACAAATGTCACTGCCCACGAGCCTAAGGTATTCAAATCTGGCGCTCTGATACCAATTTGTAACGCCTTGCCATTTCTTACAAGAACACACCACAACAAGCATAGTAATATACCAAATTCATCTTTCTCATTGAACTAAGATTCTAGAAATTACAATTTCAAAGTTACATTACCAAGGCACTTTAAACTCCTTCCCAAGTTCAATGAACTAGATGACATTACAAAAGAGAAAAGCTCAAAAAGCATACAAGACAATAACAAAATAAATTTACAAGTCTTGATACAAAACTCTAAGCATTGGCAACAAAATATCCTCTAGCTATCAATCCAAACTGAGTGACCGCTTACCTCAAGTCATCACCGTGGTGGTACATCATCATGTCCTAAAAATTTAAATAGGGTTGAGCTATCTGCCTAGTAGGAATACATTTAACAAAGTATCTAATCGTTTTAATAAGTCCATGGCACAATCATAACCAAAATTACATTAGTAGTTAATAAGAAACATAGTCAATTAGGTAATTCAATTCAAAATGATATGGAAATCACATTCCATCTCACATCCAAATCACAATCCATATTAGAAAGAGTAACACGCCATGAGTCCTTTGTAAGAGTTCAAAAACACATACACAAATCACTTTCATTCCAAAAGAAAAACATTCCCCACATTTACCGACTATTATATGGCAAGACGTGGGCACCAAAAATCATCCGTTTTTTCACTTTTACCGACTACAATACGACAAGACCAGTGGACCCCCAAAAATATTTTCTCTACATTTGTCCAATGATAAGCTCAAGACAAGGCAATTGGGCACCTTGACTCCCCGCATGGGTACCGACATAATTCAACAACATCAAAACCAACTCTTCACCCAGACTCATGCTCAATTTACCAAAGTTTCATTCAATCAACAAGTATTCAATATTGTATGAATCAATTCCTATGCCTCAATTTCAATACCATAGCATTGTTCATATATTTCATCTCTTTATTATTCACAACATCTCAAGAATTCAAGAAAGTTTAAATCTTAATACTATTTTCTTCTCAAATTAGAAACTAGGGTTTTACCAAATTTGGGGATTTCTCTCCATCTTCTGATATAAGTATCTCCTTAACATTTATATACACTTTTGAAAAATGATTTGGAAAATTTTTAATAAAAGTTAAGTAATATGTTCCCCTTTGTATGAATAAGATTTTATCCAACCCAATCATCAAATTAGGTTTCAAATTCACAATAATACCATAGATACATCCCCAAAACAAAGAAATACTATATTAAATGTAACCCTACCTCAAGTTATGAGCTGAAAGATCAAGCTTCTAAAAGGATCTTTCGTAAAAATAGAATCCAATCGGTAAAAAGGAAGATCTCCACTTGTACTCCACTCAATGCAAGTGATCTAGGTTTGATCTTAGGAGAATGAGGAGCATTTTGAGGTGAAAACTTAGGGTTTTCGAACTTAGGGTGAGAGGAAAGAACAGAGAAAAGAAAAATGGAAAAAATGATCTAGAGTGTACTTTTTAAACTGTTGAATTCGTGCAGATCGCTTGAGTGCAACTTTCTTCCCTCGAGCGAACAACATAATTACAAAAGGATCGCTTGAGCGAAAATTCCACCACTTGAGCAAAAATGAAAAGTCCCAGAAGTTTTGCAGAGCTACAATGAAACTATTGGGAGCTCATATTCTATGCTCGAGTGACGACTCCTTCGCTCTAGCGGCCTCACCTGTAAACCTGCAAGATACTGGGAGCAACAATTCTCCACTCGACTGACATTTTCTTCGCTCGAGCAGTCACTTGGAACAATATGTCACAACCCCTGTTGTTTTAATTTGCTCAATTTTTTCCCTTCATTTAATGGATTGTGTTATATTAGTCCAATAAATAATAGTTGTTAGGTTTGGTAGACAAAAATTCAAACGATGTGTCAATTTGGTCCCTGTCAAAATTGAGCAAATTAAAACGACAGGGACCAAATTAACCCATCATATAAACTACAGGGACCAAATTGACACATCATTTGAGCATGTGAAGACTTTCCGTCTGCCAAACCTAATAGTCGTTATTTATTGGAGAATAAGACACAATCCGTTAAATTAAGGGGCAAAATTGAGCAAATTGAAACAACAGGGACCAAATTGACACATCGTGTAAACTGTAGGGACCAGTTGCATTATTTACCCATAAATCTAATAATTTAAGGTTCCTTCATGTTGATGGTTGTTGCTAGTGGGTAGGTGTAACACTTGTGCACTTCAAGTTAATGAAGATGCATTATTCTCCCTTGTTATTAAAATTGGGATCCTTTTTAATTAACCTTAGAACATTGTTTGATGCATCATTTTGTTGTGAAACTAGAACCTTTGGGTAGCTTGTCATTAGGGCTTAATTTTGGACTCTTGATTTGTCCAAAATAAGGTTTGGACGAGAGAGTTGTATCTGTTTAAAGTTGAGCACTTGGGCAATGTTGCACAATTCGCTCGAGCACAAGATTGGCCACTTGAGTACTCTTCTGACCCTTTCAATTCTGAGTTTTGAGATTTGTGATACTACAAGATCAAATTCTTCACTTGAGCGCAAATTTGGTTGCTCAAGCGGTCTGTCCTTCAGAAAGCCTAAGATCCTACAAGCCTTCATTTGCCGCTTGAGTGCAGGTTTGGTCACTCGAGCGGTCTGTTCAAATTTAGCGAGTAAAAAACTAGTTTTAGTCAGATTTGTAGGCCCAAAATCCAAATTCCTCCCTTCCACTACATATAGACTCACTCATACTATCTTTCCTCACTTTTCTTACACTCCTCTCTCTCACAATCTAAACTCTATTTCTCTTCTTTTTCTCTACAAACAATCACCAACTCTCATAAATCTTCTAATCTAAAAAAAATCAGCTGAGATTTAGGCACTAGTTCTTTGGATCAAATCGACGATCACGTCGAGGACATCATTTTGGCCAAAGTGATCGAAATTCTAACAAGTTCGAAGTTTGGGGCTTTTCTTCTCTTCACTCTCAACACTTTGAGGTAAGGATTTTCTTAATGTAGCACATGTATTTTTAGCTTTGGTATGTGTTATTTTGGTAGTTGAAGATGCTTGGAAAGTTAGTGTCACAACCCTAACCCGCCCCTAGAGGTTATAGCAGTGATCGACCAGTAATCAAAGATTACCTACGGCCTAACCTGACAGAATACAAAATATTTAATATGGTGGGGCCTAAAGCAGAAGCAAACAACAACAATAAGTCCATCGAACAATGGGTAAATGGAATATGATGAAAACCACACAACCTTTCATAACGTAACTTATAATATTTACATTAAGTACAACATTAATACATAATTACATCCACAAGTTCATAAACATGACTCAACAAAAACTTGACAACCACAAACAAAAAACAAAAGCCTCAACACGAAAGCACTACTTTGAAGGCTTCTCAAAAAGGGTGTACTTCAAAGTGAAATCCCTATGGTTGATCCTCATCCTGCTCACCTACATACATATAGGAGGAGGGTGTAAGCTAAAGCCCAATGAGTAAGATCAATATAAAGAGGTTCTGATTAAGTTCCAAGTCATAAAAAACAATCTTATTTAAACATTCATATCATTTTCATAAAGCATTTGTATCAAAATATTCACAACATTTTTTAGAGATATAAATATGTGTACAGAGCCTTTATCAAACATTCTTAACTAAACAGTATATGGTACATCCATTAGCACTAAACAGAACCACCATTTAGGTCCAAAATGATCACAATAGATTGAAAACAAAACAATCACAATGGATTGAAACAGAACAACCACAATGGATCGAAAACAGAACAACCACAATGGATCGAAAACAAAACAACCGCAGCGGATTGAAAACAGAACAGAGATCTCCGAAAGCCAAGGCATATAAGCGTTCCCTAATGGCTAGGACTCGCTAAGGATGCCACAATATATGCAAAAAGGAAATCTTATTCACTCAATTCAAAATACAAGTTCAAAAATCATATCATATTGAAACATTTCTGAAATCATAATATGAAAATATTTTTACAAAGATATTACTCATAGATACTTGGTTCAGATGTTACTTCTCGGCAGTTCGACCTATATAACATACACTTGATAATACACAACGATCATTCAAATTCTTATTTTAATTTCCTAACCATTCAATTAATGTTGGTTCTAGCTTAATTAATTCTTACTAAGGCTTAATTTATGCCTAATGATGCTAAAAAAACATATAAGAAAGAAAATATGAACAAAACGATGTAATTCAAAATTTTCTAAAATAGGGCAGTCCGCTCGAGCGGTCTCTTCATCGCTCGAGCGGTGAATGCAAGGTCACAATATTTTTTGTCTACAAAAATAAGTTATGGTTGCCTCGAAAGTTCGCTCGAGTGATAACAACACCGCTCAAGCGGTTTGTGAAAACATTGGTTTCGAAATTCTGTTTCAGATGGTTTCCAAGTTCAATTTCAAAGCTTGGGGTACTGCATGACTTGTCTAAAATCATGAAAATACTTTAGAAAACATATAAACATGATCAATTTCAAATCATTTGCTCAAAAACTTCTTCAGTTTGTCAAAACATGAGTCAAAACTCAATGCATGCTATGTTTTCAAACTCTTTTTCCTTTGATCCTGAAAACATGAAATTGAAAATATGGATTCATGAATTTCTAGAAATTGACAAGTTATAAACTCTCATGCATGTGAATACAAACTCAATTACTTAATTCATGATGTATGAAGTATTAACTATAAGTTTTTAGCTCAATCGCTTACCTAAAGCCTTAAATTATATAATGTATGGATGAAGCCCGAACCTATCCTCTTCTTCTACACAACTTCCTCTTCTCCTACACAATTTCCTCTTCTCCTTAGTCTTCTAAGTCTTGAATTCTCTCCTTAGCTCTAAATTCCAGCACAAGTTTGAGGTCTCAAACTCTCATTCTCTATCTCTAATTTTCAGTAAAATAACAAGAAAATGAACTCAACTCTCTCTACCTAACATATATATATATATATATATATGAATAGAATTGGATTAGAATTAACTTAAGGCTTTAATCTTGTTTAGCTTAATTAGTCACTCCTTAATCCTACATAATTATGAATAACACTTAATTTAATTAATCTAATTAACCATAATCTAATCTTAACCAAAACAATTTAAATTAATACTAATCCCATTCTAATTTTTAATTGAAATCCTGGAAGCTCTACACATTAAACTGATTCAAATTAAAATCCTAATAAATAAACTACACACACAAATCACATACACATAAAATACTAATAAAATTAAAATCCCTACAATAAATGAATATAAAATGATATGCACAACGTGGTTATCATAGTCTCTCCCCTATAGAAAGTTTGATCCTTCAAACTTGTGTTGCCGCTTATCGAAAACAAATCCGGTTATGTTTGTCTCGTCTCGTCTTCCTCTTCCCAAGTGGCTTCTTTTCCATAATGTTCTTTCCATTCCACCTTAACCATAGGAATTGATTGATTCCTCAGTTGCTTGACTTGTCAATTAATAATTTGAATCAATTTTTCCTCATATTCTATATCATCATCAAGTGCTATCCGGTAATAATCAATGACGTGAAAAGGATCTCGAAGACAGCCCCACAACATCGAAACATGAAATATGTTGTGCATTTGTTCCATTCTCAGTAGTAAAGCTAACCGATAAGCCACTGGACCAAGTCTTTCCAAAATCTGAAACAACCCTATGTAACAAGGTGACAATTCGCCCTTCATTCCAAACGTTGATTGCACTTTCATTTGTGTTAGTTTCATAAACACGTGATCACTAACCTCAAACTCTAAATCCCTTATTCATTGATCGGCATAGCTCTTTTGATGACTTTGGGTGGACTTGAGTCATTGCTGAATGATCTTGATCTTTTCAATTGTTGTTTGCACAATTTTCAATCCAAGCAATGTTATATCCCCAACTTCTGTCCAAGAAACCAAAGACCTAAATTTCTTTCCATACAAAGCTTCACATGGTGATGTGCCAATACTAGCCTGAAAACTGTTGTTATAAGCAAACTCCGCCAACAGTAAATAAGTCTCCCAACTTCCTTGAAAATCCAAAGAACGCATACGAAGCATGTCTTCTAAAATATGTATTGTCCTCTCTGATTAACCATTTGTTTCTAGATTAAAGGTAGTACTGAATTTCAACTCTATTCCCATTGGTTTTTATATACTTTGCCAAAATCTAAACACAAATTTAGGATCCCTATCTGACACAATAGAGACTGGCACACCATGCAATCGAGCAATCTCATTTATGTATATAGTTGCAAGTCTATCTGCATTATAGAACGATCTTACAGGCATAAAATGAGTAGACTTAGTTAACATATCCGCAATAACACAAATAGAATTCATACCTCTAGGTGTCCAAGGTAATCCAACAATAAAGTCCATATTTATGTGCTCTAATTTCCATTCCAAAATAAGGAGAGATTGAAGTAGTCCCACTGGTCTCTGATGTTCCATTTTGACTTGTTGACATTGAAGACACTTAGAAATAAATTCAGCAATTTCTCTCTTCATGTTAGGCCACCAATAGATTTGCTTGAGATCTTGATACATTTTGATATTTCCTAGATGCATCGCAAACTTCGACTTGTGAGCTTCTTCCATAACCCTTCTTTTGATTTCTTGAATATTTGAAACACACAATCTACCTTGGAATTTCAATAAAGTGAATCTTCATTTTAACTTTGACTTTGACTCCATTTCATCACACACTTTCTTGAAGAACTCATCTTCCATTTGCATTTGCTTGATTTCTTCTATTATTGTCAATTGAGCTGTAATTGCGGCAAATACTCTGTCTTATTCACGAAGTGCAACCTCTACTTCCAATCTTTCCAAATCTTCCAACAATTCTTTTTTCCCTGAAAGTAAACATGCCAAATTCCCCATTGATTTTCTGCTAGGAACATCTGCTACCATGTTGTACCACAATAAAGAATACATTTCATAACATTTTTTTATAGCGTTTTTCCAAAAAAAAGCTATGTTTTCATTTCCCCCCAAAATAAATAAATAAAATAGCACCTAAGCATTTCGTTTCCCTCCTCGCCCCTCCCATTTTCCCTCTCAATAAACAAGACCGAAATTCTCTCTCTGCTTAGAATTAATCTCTCTCTCTCTCTCTCTCTCTCTCTCTCTCTCTCTCTCTCTATACAACAAACCTAATTTTAGAACATCCACATGACTACATTGACTTGAAATCTAGTTGTTGTAAACATAAATCTTCATCATCTAGACAAAATTTAAATGCTCGAAAGACCACACCATGGCCTATTTTGAAAAACATCACATATTTACTTTTAGATCAATGGAGAAGATTTGCAAGAATGAAGGCAATGATGGCGCTCCAATGGAAGAAAGGTTGGGTCTTGAAATCAGGTGGGTTTATTACAACTGTAGGTAAGCATTCAAATCAAATTTTTTCCTTGGAAATTTTAAACTACCTTTCTTGCTACAAAGGTAGTTTAGGTTTGTGGGGTTTAGATCTCTAAGAAATAATATAATTTTTTTTTTCCTTGTAGGAGGACTTTTACTTAACTACAAGGTTTGTATCCTCATGAATCGGGTTTTGTAGATGGTGGATAATTTTACCAAAAATTCATAATGACTTCTATAATCTATGAAATGGGTAGTTGGTAAAAGACTCTAGGTATATACTAGTAATGAAATTTCATTAATTTTTGTCTCGTTAATTTTTCAAAATTAGTCATTCAAAAAGAAAAATGTATTTGTTTCTTTTGAAAGAAAGAAGTGCATGGCAACCAAATAGGCATGATCTTCTGTTTTGTTGTATAGAGTTGTGGGTTATCATTTTGCTTTGCATTCACATTGACAATCTAAATCCATGTTGTTGCTATGTTTATGTTCTAAAGCATGATAACTATAAGGATTTATAAAGTAGTGCAGGGCCTAAGTCAGAATGGCTCCATGTGACAATTGTCTAGTATGATGTTCAAGATCATTTGATTCTGAGCCATTTGATGTAACATTTGTGTGGTTTAGTTTTTAAAAATTATTTTGTGACTTTTTTTTTCATTTTTTTTTATTCTTTTTTTTTTTTTGTGTGTTTAGTATTTTTTTTGGGGGGGGGGGGAGGGGGGAGGGGTGGAGGGGGCGTTCAAATTTTAATTGTTTTTAACTTATTAGATGCACTTAAAATTAAAGTATATGTGAATAAATTTTAAAATATTCACTAAAAATATAGTAAAATAGTAAAATTTAAAGTAGACGTTACTTAGATATGACTAAAATTTAATACTTAATTGTCCATTGTAGTGTTTAGTTATTATTTATTGTGATTGTTATTTTAATTATGACCAAAGATTCATTTGGCTAAATTTTAAGTGGTGTCTATTTATGATCTATTGTGGTCCCTTTAGTATGAATCTATGGTTGAAAATGATTTGATTATGACAAACTTGTATATGGTACACCCCTTCAAGGATGTGAATTGTAGAATCTCCCTTTACATTATTAATTTTCTTTTATATAAAAATAGTTGTATGTTCTTCTCATTCATTTTACATAGATGTTTGTCCATTTAAACTTGATAGGTTTAAATAAGGTTTTGAGGAAGTACATTTTATTCGTAAAAAGGTGTTACATGTTCTGCTTGTTAAGGTTTACATAAGGTTTGGAGAAAGCACATTTTCTTTTTTCTTGGTTGGGAAAAGAAAAGAAGCAGTAAAGAAAAATTAACATAATTGATTTGACAATGAAACATAGAAGTGTTCCATTGCATTAAGAGTCAATTCTCAATTCTATTGATTATATTATTTGGGTTCTTTTATGCGGATATTCAATGATTAAGTTGCATGACACTGTTTTTACAGGATTGAAATTGCAATTGGATTTTGACAATCTGATTATCCGTTGACGAGCTCGTATAATTTAAGGTAGGAAAATATTATTATCATTAAATATAACCACACTTGTATTTATCCTCCGTGTTTATTTGGTCTTTTTCCCTATATATTTTTTTTACCTACTAATTCTGATAGGCTTATCATCACATTATGCTTAATGGATTAATATATTGGGGGACTTAAGCAGGTAAAGCTTGCACTTCTGCTTGAGTCTTTTTTTGCCTTTCACCAATGGTAGATTTTACTATATCAATTGTGCCTTTTTATGACTTGAACTAATGTCTCTAGTGGATGGTGGGAATATACAATGCAAAATATAGCTGATAACTTGTTGAGTACACATTCATCTTGATGTTACAAAGGCAAAGGTATGGTAATGTTCAGCAATCACTGTACAATAAGTTTCATTTTTTACAATGTGCATTTTTGTAATGCATTTGAATTGTGTCTAAATGAAGCTCTCTTGGTTGCATGATAGGGGATGTGCTAGATACATGTAACCCCCCTAAAATCATTTACAAGAAACCATTAACACACGGTCTTCACATAAGCACAACATATTTCCACCAATATAATTCTATTTCTCATTGAATGGCGGATTTGGTTTACAAAACAATTACACAATAATTATCCCTGTTCAATGAGCTAGAAAAGGTTACAAAACCATTACATTGATCCGCTACTAGTATTAATTGCATTGGAACCTATACAAAATAAACCTTACAAGTCTCAAGCCAAAATAGGCAAAAGGGTTCCATGATTTCACTACAGTTGTCAATTCACAAAAGATAAGTAAATAAAAGGTCTTTTTCTTCTCCTTCATTTGGGTATCTTCGTTTCCTAAAAAGTTAGTAAATAGGAATGAGCACATTTGCCTAGTAGAGAATAACTTTAACCAAATATATAAACATTTGATGTAAATGTGCATAAATCATTTATAAAAGCCAAGGATTCATTTGTATTTCTAATTTTGTTTTACAACCATTGAACATCATCATCTTCCACACTTTTTCCGTCCTCACACGGATGGCTTGTGGACACCTCACACCTTTCCACTTTCGTCATCCTCACACGAACCGGCCATTGGATGCCTCCCACATCCCCACGTTCGCCGCCCTTATGTGGACTGGGCAGTGGACACCTCAAAGACAACCCTATATTGTCGTCCTCAGATGACCAGACAAGTGGGCACCTCAAACACATTCCATAACATTTACATTTCTCATCCAATGTCAACAATTTCAAGGATTTTCCAAGTTTTTATTTATTAACATCCACTTCATCATAATCATGAACAAACCCCTAGGGTTCACATAAGAATTTGGGGCTTTTCCTTCCAATTGTTTCTTTTCCTTGGTTCAAGTATATTCACACATCATTTCTTAGTTAATGTCATAATCCATCATCAATTTCAAGAAACACTTCCTTGCATGCAACCCATGGATATATTTATATATATATATATATATATGCTTCATTCATCTCAACATTCCCATAACTCTTAAGATTCATACCTATATAAACCAAAATGTGGTTATACGAGGGTAAAGATAGTCCTACCTCAAAGTTGTGTAACGAAAGATGAAGGTCCACATGATGAGATTTCGAGATACCATGTTTTAATCAATCCAAAGCATAGCTTTTGGAGAGGAGAACGACTTTAATGAAGGAACCAAGATGGATTCTTGCTAAATATATATGAAATCTAGTGTTTTAGTACTAGGGTTTCAAGAGAGAGAGAGAGAGTGAGAGAGAGAGAGAGAGAGAAAATGAAAAAGTGAGTCAAAAGTGTGTTTACATCATGTTTTAAATCTGCTATCTCGACATGACCACTCGAGCAAAACTTCCAAGTGAAATCCCTAAAATTGATCCTCATGCTTCTCACCTACATACATATAGGGGAAGGAGGTGAGCTAAAGCCCAATGAGTAATACCAATGTAGAGAGGTTATGAATGAGCTCCAAGTTATCAAAAACAATCTTATTTAAACATTCATATCATTTTCATAAAGCATTTATATCAAAATATTAACAACATTTTTCAGAGATATAAATATGTGTACAAAGCCTTTATCAAGCATTCTTAACTAAACAAAGTATGTGGTACATCCATTAGCACTAAGCAGAACGATCATATAAGTCCAAAACGATTACAATAGATTGAAAATAGAATGATTACAATGGATCAAAACAAAACGACCACAATGGATCGAAAACAGAACGACACAGTGGATCAAAAACAAAATGGAGATCTCTAAAAGTGAAGGCATATCTTTACAAAGATATTACTCACTAAGACGTGGTTCAGATGTTACTACACGGAGATTCGACCTACATAACAAACAACATCGATAATACACAACGATCATTCAAATTCTTATTTTAAATTTCTAACCATTTAATTAATGTTGGTTCTAGGTTAATTAATTTTTAATGAGGCCTGATTTATGGCTAATGATGTTCAGAAATAGATAACAAAGAAAATATGAACAAAACGATGTAATATTGTTGCCTCGAAAGTTCGCTCGAGCAGTAACAACACCGCTCGAGCGGTCTATGAAAGCTTTGGTTTCAAAATTCTATTTCAGATGGCTTCCAAATTCAATTTCAAATTTTGGGTTACTACATGGCTTGTCTAAAATCATGAAAATACTTTAGAAAACATATAAACATGATCAATTTCAAATCATTTGCTCAAAAAATTCTTCAATTTGTCAAAACATAAGTCAAAACTCCAAGCATGCTATGTTTTCAAACTCTTTTTCCTTTGATCCACAAAACATAACATTGAAACTATGGTCTCATAAATTTTCTGGAAATTAATGTTGGAAAATTTAGTAGTGAATGGAATTAGACTCCATTTGATTGAAAGTGTACAACTCTTCATGGTGTCTATTCATATGGAAAGGTGTGAACCCAAGAGTCATGACCCTTCTAAAGGTCGCGAATACTTCTGTAAATATCATTCCCATGACATTCATAAGTTAAGCAGGTGTTAGGATTCATACATATGTCATAGTCAAATATAAACAAGATAGTGCATCACACAAATTAGTTTGATGTACACACAAAAAGTTGTCCAATTTCTGTGTGGGTTGATTGTTGTATCCTAGAGGTAGGACGTCCATTAATCGTAAGCACCAGAGGTGAGGGCAAAAATCTGTCTTAAAGGCACAGCGTTCAAACACTGGCCTCGGTCACAATCTGTAATAAATTTATAGAATTTCTGTAACAAATTTCTTGTGTTTTATTTTATTATTTATTTGCATTAAATTAATTTTTTCAAAAATATTTTGTCATAACCCGAACCCGCCCCTATGGGTTAAGGACATAACCAGTCAGTAATCGCGGGATTACCTATGGCCTCAAACCATTTCAGACTTAACTCATCAGAGTAAAGGGGCCAAACGGAAG
The DNA here is from genome assembly GCF_055761805.1 of Camellia sinensis. NCBI lineage: Eukaryota > Viridiplantae > Streptophyta > Magnoliopsida > Ericales > Theaceae > Camellia > Camellia sinensis. The sequence goes on from NC_138961.1 coordinate 102,061,927, forward strand.
CAAAATTTAAAACTTTGTCCATAGAGCTGTGCTTACATGGCACATCATAACAAACCATACATACACATATTAATAACTCACATCAGAAAGTACAGTAACATAAGGTTCTGTACAGACAAGATCATTCAAGTCTAAGTCAGCCTATCAAAACTATATACAAACATAAACCAAAGTCCTCGCCAACAAGTCAAAATAAAATAAAATAGCAGAAGGGCGAAGACTGGTCTCGTGCGTAAGACGCAAGGGCTGACTCTTCAAAACCTTGGTTGTCCCACACAAACTTCATTGAGGCTGGGTTTAGATCTCTCTTGGCTCACCTACAAACACATGAATGAGCGTGAGCGAAAGCCCAGTGAATAATACCAAATAAAGAAGATGCATTAGGACAATATACATCGGACGGCCTTCGGCCCAATTCATATTTCTATTTAATACATATATATACATAGGTCAAGCAGCTGCGGTTTCAAACACATTGGACGGCCTCGGGCCCAATCCATTCATGTCAAACTGGCCTTTGGCCCAACCATTCTCTCATTCATATCAAACTGGCCTTTGGCCCAACCATTCTTTCATTCAGACTCATACTGGCCTCTGGCCCATTCGTTCTATCATTCAAACTCATACTGGCCTCTGGCCCCTTCATTCTATCATTCAGACTCATACTGGCCTCTGGCCCATTCATTCTATCGTTCAAACTCATACTGGCCTCTGGCCCATTCATTCTATCATTCTGACTCATACCGGCCTCTGGCCCATTCGTTCTATCATTCATGTCAAACTGGCCTTTGGCCCAATCATTCTTTCATGTCAAACATTTGTCTACCATTCAAATTAATAAACTTATAAGACTTACATGGAAGTAAGCAATTGGACAAACAACATATATCTTTATTAAGATATTACTCACAGTGATCGGTTGGTTGGTTTGCCTTGGAGCTTGACCCTACACATCACATGACATACACGGGTCACAAACGATTCAATCCGTTCCTTAATTCACATATTCCTCTTTAGGCTTCTTTCTTATCCTTTTAACTCATTTACAATGCTCAATGCATGCCTAAGAGTGCTTGGAAGTGAAAGAGAATGGAAAATGAAACACAGAATGTATTTTCAAAATTTCAGAAATAGGGGTCCCCGCTCGAGCGTGGACTTCCCCGCTCGAGCGGACCCATGAGGTCTATAAAAGTACTGGTTACATCAATTTCACGCTCGAGCGTGAACTCGGACGCTCGAGCTGAAGGTCTATCTACATAGCTCCCCGCTCGAGCGTGAAATTTCCCCGCTCGAGCGGACACCATGCCTGCAAAAATACTGGGAGCTCGAATTTCATGCTCGGGCGGCGGTTCTCCTGCTTGAGCGGACATCAAATTTTCTGGATTTTCCATAACATGTTCTTGAGGTTCAACTTGATATTCAAAGGTTCTAAATGCATGATTTTGGCTCAAAATTCACATATACATATACCAACATGGTATAAACACCAAATTACAACATTATGAAGCTCAATTCCAAGAATTACTTACATGCATGACTCAAATTAACCCAAACTCATCACCAACATATTAAATTCAAACATTCAAAACTCACACCTCCATGATTTGCACATGCATGTGAGAGATACTCATTATTCCCAACATAATATGAAGAGATGATCAAATACATGGACTTCAACCAAAATTCAACATGGATTACACACTTTATGCCCAAACATGGAAATTTATAGCATTTTCTTACATGCATGCATCTATTGACTTCAAATTCCACAAAACCAACTCAATCTCATCATAGTCAATTTAATTCATGCTCTTGATCATTATTCAACCTTGATTTCACAAAATTACAATTTGAAATCCATGAATTTACTTACCTAGAGGCTTTAATCTCCACAAATTCTAGTTGAATCTTGAGTCCAACCTTCTAATTTCTCAAACTTGAGCCAAACACACAATTCTCCTTCTTTTTCCCTCTCTAGCCGACCCTCTCCCTCTCTCTTAGAGTTGATATCAGCCAAAAATAAGAAAAGAGAGGAATTGAGCTTGTAATGGCCCTCTAATTCACTTTATTTTACTATTAAATAATTGAGTACTTAATTCATTAATTTAATCCATTAAATTTGATCCAAATCAATTTCGAATTAAATTTCACCGTAGGCTCTAAAAATTATGCCAATCACAATGGCGTAATGAATTTCAGGTTCTGTGGCTGATAAGGCCTTCAATTTAAATTCCAAAGTAGATAATCAAATAGATATTCCTACGATGAACAGATAGAAATTCAAAACCACATATTTTCACATAAATGGCACACATAAACATATTAAACACATAATCACATTCATAATAAGGACCATTTAGCATAATATGGAATAGGGTCATCACATATTTTCCTACGATTTTAAGATAGAATTTCAATCTGTTTAAAGTTTCTATGTGCACATATTCTGTGATACAGATTTAGTATTTTTCAATTAAAAAAATTAATTTTTTGCATATTGTTTTCATACCTAATGTGTTTCCTATTTATGGTAAACTCTCTACATTTTTTTACTGTTTTATTCAGTGATAATAGAATCCATAAGGGTTGAATGCTTTTACCCAAAAATGTGTTTCACTAGAATTTTGTTACTTCTTTATCTTTTGCAGTACACTGTTTTTTATAATAATTGTTACGGATTATTTGTTATTATTTTTCAATGTTCGGGTATTTAATTTTTGCAATTATATTATATAGATTTCAGATTTTTGATATAATCAAAACTGTTTATTTGAACATAATCAAATTAGTCTTGTAATATTACGTTCAAATACATTTCTATTTCTGAAACTATTTATTTATTTAGTATTCATGTACAAAGTTTTATATAGGTTTTAATTACTTTATTCTTGGTATCTTTTAATGTTTGTATTCAATTGTTTACTTACATAAGAGTGTGAATCTGGCGGTTAAATGGTTTTTTATGTATATTGCATCTGCCAGTCGTTCAATAGTTTATTTACAAAAAGTTTAACCGATTTCAGTGTGACTAATTTTCATTGTTTTATATTATGTTTTGAGGACATATTGATTTTATCTATTAAATTTTAATGTCTATTTGTGTAATACATTTATGTATGACAAAAACTTTTTCCTTGTACAAGTATATTAGTTTTGTAAAGTTAATCTATAATTGTATAAGAATTAGTTAGCTAGCCAAAAGTTTTCTCTTTTGATGTGACTGTAGAAGAAAGTAGCAACTTGAGAAGCTCTTCATCGATTAATTTTAATCGATTTGATTTCTTCACATATAAGGGCATATCCAACTTTTTTGGAAGGATCTGAAATTAATTTTCATGCCGGTCAATGTACTTAATGAGAGTGATACACCGTTTGGCCAGTGATGTGCTAATGCCATTGAATATGTCGTTGGAAAGGGTTCCAATGGGCATGATGGTGTTCCGTACAAATGTGACATTTCATTTAATAATTGTTACAACCCAAACTGTTTGGAACTTAAAGCTGGGTCCTTTCACGTTGTATATGAATAGCAAAACTAATATATGTTATTACACTAATTATTTGTTTGATCTGTAGTGTAACATTAGTAGGCTTGATATTATTATATCTTTTTTTTTTCATTGGGTAGTGCTATATTTATGATTTATGTTGTTCATATCTAACAACATTGATGGCCTTTAGTTTTCAGCCCATATTTTTGTAGTGTGGATTACAATCCTTTATATATATATATATATATATCCTTTGTTTGAGGATTGTTTGGGTCATATTTGATGCCAGATTTTTATGGGGTTTAATACAAAATTCAATTTTGGTTTAATCAGACTTCATTTAGAAAATTAGTTTTAAACCTTTGTTTCTAAACTCTCAGTTTAACTTATATTTTAATTGGGGCTTAAATATTGGCTATACTGTTTATATTTTATATTCTAGTTCAATTCTATCATTTTGGATCAGAAGTTGTTTACGGGAGTTTCACTATTGGTTAGATAACTTAATTATCTTTTATCACAAATTTTTTTTTTTTGAATGAATAAACAATGATTTTATCAAAAATGAGTTATTATTTGTGCCATTGATACTTGTTCATAAATGACTCATGTTGTTTGTGCTAATTTATGTATTATCACAAATGTGGGGGAGAAAAACAGAGTTGTCTGCTAATAATGATTCACGACAAGTTACCTACTTAAACTCGAATAAGAAATACTCAAATTTAAGAGTTGAATCTTAATTTGGAAGTACAAATATTTTTTCTTGTTTGCATTGTAAGAATGTATACAATCAAATGAGGTTTTGAATTGTCTAATTTTTGGGCAAAAGCTTTATGAGAATATGATTTTGTTTAAGCATTAATTCTGACATGTGTAGTCATAATTATTCTAGGTTTTCTATTTCATAAATTTGATTTAGAATTTCATTACTCAAGCATGTCATATTCAACAAGTGATGGATGTTATATTCTGATTTATATCAGAATTGTGGGGGTGTATCAATATTTTCGTAATATCCAAACAAGAAAATTATTTTTCTTAAAATACTTAAAATGTGAGGGTGTTTGAAGGATTTTACAAAAGTAACGGTTTCGATGGTAGGTCTATAAAGGATCTCAATTCTTTGTCTAAGACAAAGCTAGAGGAGAAACAAAAAGGACCTTGTTAACTCCTAAGGAACATCTCTATGTCTATTAATTAATTTTAAATATGGAAGTGACACAGAGTAACGGTAAGTCTCAATGCAATCAAAGACATAATACCATAGGACATTTGCTCTCAGTTGTGAATATTGTCTGAGGACAATATAGTGGATCCACTAACTACTCAATGCTATATAACTTAGAAGGTCAAACAAAAAATAGCAGCTACAAAACAAAAAGTTTAGAGAAAATGAGAGAAAGTTCTTCGAAGGGAATGTGATTAAAGTATTAATTTTGAGTCACCATAATGGCAACCCAACCTAGCTGACTATAGATCCCAAGATCTAGGTTCAAGGGGACAATCGAATTATGGATGACTCACCATAAATCACTAAAGGAGCCTATCCCATATCCATTCCTATGATGAGAGTGATATTTGCAACATGTGTTGTACATAGGAGACTTACTGTAAGATATGCTTTTAATGATCACTTATATCTCAGAAAACGTAGAGAGATATTTTTCAAGAGGAGTATTTAAGAGACTGGAAATAAGGATCACCTATATGAGTATGAAGGGGCCACGTCTATGAGATTTGATCAAGGCTAAATTCTCTAAAGCACTCATAAAAACCAAGAACTACCCAAGGCCAAAATGGGCACAATCAAAAGAATCAAGCTATGTTCGGAGATATTCTATGTGAATTCTATTGTCTTGGCTTACCTAAACAGCTGAACAGTTCAAGGCATCATGTCCACTGATTAGCTAGTATGTCCAATAATCTTTCGCTAAGGAATGTACAAGACCAAAAACTTCCTATCTTGATGCAGGATATTTCCATTTTGTACTACTCTCTTTTGTCAGTGTTTGCATTTGATATGCATTATGTCATCAATTTCATTAATGTAAGGGATTATTGGAATATTTAGAAGTGAATGGAATTGGAGTCCATTTGAACGAAAATGTGCAATCCTTCATGGTGTCTACTTATATGAAAGGGTGTGAACCCAAGAGTCATGACCATTATTGTAATGCCCCGAAATAATTTAACATGATCTACCCACATTAATTAACATTCACAAACGTCATGATTATGAACCTCCAAAATCTTACATAGTTAATAAGAGAGTTTATACAAAAGTTTCACTTGTAGGTATACATTCAATGGTGAAAATACACATGAATCTATAGCATGTGAAGTACCTAATCCCAAAACAATAAAATGCCCTCAATGGCTTACATCTTCCAAGGCAATAGCCCGGTTACACAAAATGGTCTCTCGGACCCATACAAGTTAGCCTTTGGCTTTACAAAAATTTACAAAACAATAAGAGTATTCTACTCTTCACAAACATATTCACGCCATTAGCTCGGCGAGATTACCACATCCTTACCTGCACCAAAATCCCATAGGGGTGAGCAAAAGCCTAGTAGAGAAATCATTAACAAAGTATATACATTTATATAAGATACTCAATATTAAATGAGATGTAAATGCCTTGCCAACCATTTTACAAGAAGAACTCTATTTAGATGCACAACTTAAAATCACCATGTTTTCAATAACATTATGTGTTCTCATCAATTTCAAGCTTCCAATACTTTTTATCAACAGGGGGCGGTAAATACGACACTGGTAATTCCCTAGGCTGGTGTCTGCAAGTAGACTCTACAAGTACTACCAAATTGTCATTTTTATCGGTATTAACCGGAAGGCTCAATACATATCCGCGCAGTTTTCTGGTCTTTCAACATGGACACTTAGGCCAACTTATCAAATACAACCTACACCACCTAATCGGACTTACCAACATATTTACCCCGGATTATTTCCAAAGTTTCAATCACGATAATTCATTCTCAATGAAAGTTCAAGTTTCTTTTCAAAACAATTTTCATGATATGCAAGACTTAAATAATGCCAATGCAGTAATTATCCAAATTAATTCATGTCTTTCAACATGGTCCATAACCACAATTAATCCTCCATAGAGGTTCATAACTTACATTCTCGCCTTTCTTTGTCAATCCATCCATAGCTAAGCAATTATCATCAAATACCCAAGTGCAACAATAAAACCACATTTCACGCTCTTTCAACATTTCAATCATTTTAAACTATAACCATGTAGGGATGTCACGTCCATGTCCCAAGGTCTTCCACATGTTAAGAATTGCTTTGTCAATGTAAATATTTATGTATATTTGTATATATTTTCATATGTTTATCACCACACATTTCTCATTCTCTTCACATACGATGGTTTACAACAAGATCTCCACAAGCATGTATATAAGCATATGTATATATATATATATATCGTATAATACAATATGAACCTTCATCTCCATTGATTTAAGAAAACCCCCAAATTACTTGGTTTTCACAAAAAGAAACTAACATTATCATCTTTTAGTAAAACCACATTTTTACTCCTTAATCTCAACCCATATTTACCCAAATCTCAAGAAAACATCTTTAAAGAATGCAAGATAGAGTTTATTCCACTAAATCACCAATTTCTAGAGCCATCAAAACCCATTTTCGAAATAGTAGTAGGAGCACACAAAAATCAACTCAAGATTTACATAAACATATATATAACTCAAAGGAAAACCCTACCTCAAGCTTGATGAAGAAGATGATGAAAACCCTAGCTTTGATAGAAGGTCCTTCAATCTTCCACCACACCAAGAGGAGTTCTAGTTTGATCTTCAAGAGTAGAGAGAGATGATGATGATCTTGACTCAAGATTTGCAAGAAGCGAAGTGTTTTGGGTGTTTGAGAAGGTTTTTCTAGAGAGAAGAGAGAGAAAAATAGTCTTTAGAGTGAGAGAGTAAAGCCCTAAAATGAGATATAACTCGGCCAAAAGATACAAAAATGCTGAATTTCGGGCCCAGACTGACTGCAGGTGCGGCGCCATTCCCTACACGTGCGGAGCGCCTCTCCCGCACGTGCGGCCTTTACCCTCGCACATGCGGGGCTCTTCTCCCGCACCTCACCCGCTCGTGCATATATTTCAGTATGCATACCAAACAAACCCTAAATTTCGCATGTGCAGCCCTAGGCCCCCGCACGTACGGCCCCTAGTTTCCAGCCCAGAATTTCCTGACTCCATTCCCGGGCACCCCGGACTCGACCGTGCCCTCCCCGGAATGGGTGAAAATTCATTCACCGAACAAAAACAAGAATAAGAACTTATTCAAAAAGAAATAACTTCCGAACATTTCAAACCCAATGAGAGCAAAGAGAATAGAGTGAAGAAAGAAAGAAAAGGGAAAAAGAGATTACAACCTCCCCACCATAGGAAATTTCATCCCCGAAATTTAGACAAACCAACTAAAAGCTATAACCATCACGACTAGCCCAACAACATCATCAAGTTGCAAAATCAAAACACAACCAACATTTATCATTTTCTTCCTTGACATTACATCAAAACACATTTTCTCCAACTAGATATATACAATGAAGCATTTAGAACAAAATATCATTCTTCATAACCTCATACTCAATTCAACAATACATACAACAACATGTGATCCACAATGCAACACTTTTTCCCTTCAACACAAGGGAACATTACAATTTAAAATAAAGCAATCAAGCATGCTCAAATAGGTCTGGATACTTGGAGTGGACTTCCACCTCCCTTTCCCAAGTTGCTTCCTCAATCCCATGGTGTCTCCACAACACCTTCACTAACGGTATGGTTTTGCCTCGTAACACTTGTTCTCGGGTATCTGAAATTTGAATCGGTCATTCCTCATAAGAGACATCTTCATCTATCTCCAAATCAACCCAATCTAGCACATGAGAAGGGTCGGGTTTGTACTTCCTAAGCATGGACACATGGAACACGTTATGAACTCCCAAAAGTTATAGCAGTAAAGCTAGCCGGTATGCCACTTCCCCGATTCTCTCCAATATCTCGAAGGGCCCAATGAACCTCAGAGACAACTTCCCACTTTTGCCAAACCTCATCAAACCCCGCCTAGGTGAGATCTTAAGGAAGACATGGTCATCTACTTCAAAAGATACGGGTCGCCTTCTCTTATCGGCATAACTTTTTTGTCGGCTTTGAGCTGTAGCTAACCTTTTCCGAGTGAGAGCAACTTTCTCGGTTGTCTCTCTAACAATTTTCAGACCCAACAACGGTGCATCCCCTACCTTAGCTCAACAAACTGGTGACCTACAAGGTCGGCCATACAAGGCCTCAAACAGTGCCATCTCGGTACTAGCCTAATAACTATTGTTGTAGGTGAATTCAATCAACGGTAAGTGCCTCTCCCAAGACCCCTTGAAATCTAGGACACAAGCTCTAAGCATATCCTCCAAAATTTGAATGGTGCGTTCTGACTGCCCATCAGTTTGAGGGTGATAAGCGGTGCTAAAAGTTAACTTGGTTCCCAACGCCTCTTGAAGGCTTTGCCGCAACCGGGCAGTAAAACGAGGATCCCTATCCGACACAATGGTCACCGGAACCCCATGAAGTTGAACTATTTCTCTAACGTATAACTCTACCAAGTGTTCAACTGAGTCGTTAGTACACATTGGAATGAAATGTGTGGACTTAGTCAATCTATCCACGATTACCCAAATGGCATCATCGCCACGCTGTGTTCTAGGAAGCCCAACTACGAAGTCTATGGTAATGTGTTCCCACTTCCACTTGGCTATTGGTAAGGGTTATAACAAACCCGCTAGTCTCTGATGTTCGGCCTTTACTTGTTGACAAGGAAGGCACTTAGACACAAAGGATGCAAAATCTCGCTTCATACCCCTCCACCAAAACTGACGGCTAAGGTCGCGATACATTTTGGTGCCTCCCGGATGTACCGTAAAGAATGCATGCATGCTCGGTTGCTTCTTCCCAAAATCCCGTCGCCTTGCCACCGGTTGCCTCTGTTTGCGTTCGCTTTTATTCTGAACACCGAACCAATTCCCAGACTACTTTTGCTCCAGAACCAGAACAACTTTGAACCATCTTCAGGTTGGTGGACTGCCGGCCACCAGGGGAGGCTGTAGGCCACTTGTCGGCCACTTCCTCTGGCCGGTCAGCCAGTTGCTTCTGCACACTTCCATTTTGCTGTAAACAGAGTTCAACAAGGGCAAAGCAAGGCATTTGCAGGGTATGTGTGTACAACCACCCTCCTTATCATTTCTCAAGCTCAAAGGAGTGTGGTACTTGACTCTTGGGCCACCAACCGGGCATCGCAATGCACGATGGCCGAGAAGCCAAGTTTGTACAAGTTTATGAATGCACAAGTAACATACAAGACTCAAGAGGCCTCCACCCTATCATGCATAATCAAGGGGGACGGCAACTAAGAAATGAGGCACGTTTCATTACTTCAAGTGCCATGCCCCACTTTTTATTACTCGGAAGTATTACCAAATTCATTACTTAAGTCAATTTCAAAGATAACATGCAGAAATAAACTCTTTAGTCCAACGAATAAAACATGAGCATACTGAATAAAATGCCCGAAGGCTTACATCATTCATTTAAAAGAATCGAAAAGAAAGGTGTAACCCTTTTACAACAATGGTATTCCGCCAGCATAAAAGAGGCCCCATGGCCAACAAATAAGAAGATCCAAAATCTTGTAGCACATCCTGCTTATTACTTGAAAAAGATTCAACAACGTGTGATGAACATATAGTCCAGTAGGTACAGATAGCTATGATCATGAATGCTCAATCTCATACTAGAATAGTAATGTGGCAGTTTATACAAAATATACATAAGTATGTACTTTTCTCGAAAGTAACCATTTCATTCAACGCTATAAGCGATTCATCTTTCTTTTCATTACCCTTTGTTCCCAAACTTTCATAAACAATAACAACTTAGAAAACAATTCCACTAAGCCATTATTTTCCTCCCATTTTCCATACTTACAACAGGTTTTCCCTTTTTCAAAACATACTTTCAAATACCCAATTTTCTTTCACACTTTCCCAAAATCTCACAATGGCATTTTGGTTTATTCCCAACACATTCATAACTGTACATGCATGCCTTTAATAGAAAGGAGATAACAAATCAACAACATGTATTTAATCAACAAATGAGGCAACTCGGCCCTCCAAAACTGTAACCATCGCAATCCAGGATATACTCAGATAGACTGAGACAATAATAATAAAGATCTACTCTACCTACCATAAGCATAGTAAATTAAGGATACCCCTTAAAATCAAATCACTAGCCACATTCTCCAGACACAAGCTGGAAGGTAATGGTACCTAGTCCAAGTTCTCCAGGCGCTAGCTGGAAGGTACTGGTACCCCCTATTCTAAGCGCGGTATATAACACCAACCATCTCAATATAACAAAGCCCAACCAATAAGTGTAAGAAGTACACATAAACTATTCAAGGCACATAAGCAATGTGTTAAAATATATGAACACATAGGTGTGTGGAGTACATCCCCTATCTCCTCCCACACACTGGAGTACATCACCAATTTCCTCCTTAACAATTAGACACATATAATGTATCTTAGCACTCCATTACATATATTGTTCAATTGATACAGATGTAAAGCATATCCAACAATTCAATACAACAATGTCATCCTCCACCGATGACCAAGGACAAAACCTCTAGATGAATGTATTCAGTACATCTATTAAAAGACTCAACTATCGTGAGATCTTAAACCCAATAATAATGCTAGTATGATAAGTAAAGGTGAAACCCCAAATGTGTGTATTCAACACTCAAGACACAATAATTAAATTTCCATATTCATTCTCCGAGACTCACATAGAGTTAACATTTCATTTTCCATTCTCAAGGTCAACTTTCATAAACTTTCCAAGTCAACAAGTTATACCACTTATTCCCAAAAACACTTCTCCCATTCACAAAATCAATTCCATTCTTTTTAGTTTACAAAACCAATTCCATGGATAATAAAAACCATAATTCAACTCGGTTCAACACATTCATTTCAAAACAACCCCAAAGCCATAGTTAACCCCTTAGGCATTAACATCTTCACCCAATTCATATTAACAATGGTAATTTACAATTATTGTTCAACTACCCTCCACTTTAATTTACCAAATCAAAACATAAATTAGGGCTTTTTCCTCTTTCCACAATAACATGCTAATTTATACACCAATTAGCCCAAAGAACAATCAATGATAAAAATAATCATTCTCAAACAACCAACCCTAGGTTCCCTCACATGGTTTTCAAAGAAATTCAACATGATATGGTTTTCATGCAATACAAAACTACCACATGTCTATCTATAGACGGAGTATTGAGAAAGAACAAGGAGAATCCCTACCTCAAATGGAGAACCCAAGGGGAAAAAGAGCCAAACTCGGAAGTGCTCCAATCCCAAAGTTTTTCAGATCAAAACAAAGCCCACGCAACCCTCTATCTTTCTTACAAAGAGATTAGGGTAGGAACACCCAAGAACTAGATCAATCCCTAGAGAGAAGGTGAGTGTAGAGAGAGAGAGAGAGTCGAATCTAGGGTTTGAGACAAAAGGGGAAATCAAAAAGTGAAGAAGAAGCCACTGCTGCGAACTGATATATACGTTCCTCGCTCGAGCGAAGGAGTGGTCGCTTGAGCAAACAGACACAAAGAAACCTCGCTCGAGCGTACAAAGCCTCGCTCGAGCGAACAACACGAAGCTTCAGGTCTGCAACCCAGAAGCACGCTCGAGCGAAGAAACTCTCGTTCGAGCGAAAAAGCCCAAAACATACAGCTCGCTCGCTCGAGCGAAGAATAGCTCGCTCCAGCCAAGGCTGCGTCTGAACAAAACCTGAAGACACGAAAATCCCGCTCGAGCGTACAAACTCTCACTCGAGCGAAGAGGCAGCAACAAAAGGCTCGCTCGAGCGATAAAGTCCTAGCTTGAGCGAAGAGGCTAAAAACTGGACAGCAACCATATGCTTCCAATCACAACCAACCTGAAACGAACCTGCCCAAAACATCCAATAACTCTAATACAAAGTATTGAAGGACGGAAACAAGCTAAATACAACAATCCACATCTACGGAACCAAGTCCGGAATACAAAATAAAATGGAGGGAAAATCGGGATCGCTATATCAAGTATGAAACGCCCCTCGTTCCTCGTGTTTGGATTAACGTCCAATCCAAGCACATGTAATGCAACACAAATATGTTATCTTGGCATGTTTTACTTTCATTCGTTTTGTTTACTCATTTTAGATTACCGATAAGTCCTTTAACCGGTTATGTCCAAAACTGAGAAGTCCTCTAATTTGAAAGACGAACCAAGCCACAAGCTTCTTGAGCATGAAAGAAGCATCATGCCATTGGGCATGAACACCTCAATTTCGTGCTCAAACAAACAAAGGGCTTAAGACCTCCTTCAAAGTGATACAACAAATGAAAGATGGCATGTGATGGTATACATTTCAGCACTAAAATGGAACAACAAATGATGCTAAAACATGCTAACAACTCATGCAATGCATGCTAAGAGTCAAGAATGCCGAGACTAGCGAAGGACACAACACTAGAGGCATGCATTATCAATCTCAAATGGTCAAACCAACTATAGACAGACCTACACCATGCCAAAATAGTGGCAAAATCATGTTGGAAATGAAGCACCAAAAGCTACAACAACGTGCTCATGCATTGGCTTGCAAGCTAGGCATTAAACACAACTCTCAAACACAATGGAAGAGTGATATATATGAGTGTATGACGGAAGCATATGCTCTGAAATTTCATACCAAACGATGCCATATCATGCACACATCACAAGTATAGCATGCTAAGGGCCTCAAAACCCAAGACTAGTAAAGCCATCTATGCCATAGCTATACAAAGCAAGCCCCTAAAGGCCAAGAACACTCAAAACAGTCCTAAAGCATGTCAAAATAATGCCAAAACATGCATGGAGTATAGCTAACACATGCTAGAATGAAATGCCAAAACACCAAGTATGTAAAGCTAGTGAGCATGATTGCACTACAAGTGCAAAAACCAAGCAAGAGGTGACCCCACCAACTAAAATCAGAGTTAAAGCATGTTAAATAATGGCCAAAAACATGTTGGAATGAAGCCAATACATGCTAGAATGATATGCCAAATCATGAAGCATGTTAGGCTTATGAGTAGGATTGCAATACAAGTACATGAAGCATGCAAGAGGTGACTCAACCAAGCCAAAATAGAGCTACAACATACTAAAATAAGACCAAAAATAGGCTAAGATCAAGCCAACACATGCTAGAAAAATATGCTCAAGTATGAGGCCAACAAGACATGCAAACAAAGCACAAAAGGGGGAGACCACCCCAATCCATTTTGGGTCTCAAAACCCACTTTCCACCACTTAAATTCCTATGGAATTCAATGGTTAAAAGACCAAAACAAGGTGATCTCAAAGGCTTTAAAAGCTAGCACAAAACAAAGCAAAATAAGCCACAAAAGGGGGTAGACCACCCCTAACTCAAACAAGGCCTTAAACAACCATTTTAAGCACTTAAAAATAGAAGTTTTTAAAGTTGAAAGCTAAGCCAAAAGAAGCATGCAAAGATGGATAAGTAAGTAATTAAAACAAAGCTTAAAGAGGGAAGACACTCACCCTTGAAGCACAACTTCAAAATCAGCAACTTCTGAGCCAAAATCCAACTTTAAGCCCTCAAATATGACCCCCAAGAACCTCAGCTCAATGATGGTAGTGTTTGGCTAAAAGTCCCTTTGCAAATGCACCAAGAATTCCTACTTTCAATCCCTTTCAAGCACAAATATATATATATATATATAGAGAGAGAGAGAGAGAGAGAGAATTCTAGAGAGAGAGTAGATTTTTTGCTCTCCAAAAATCTGAACCCCTCTCAAGGGAGAGGAAGCTCCCCTCTTATAGAATTTCAAGCCTCAAGCTTGTTTGACAAGCTAGAAGCTTTTTACAATCCCTCCATACATGCCTTCTGTGCCCAACGGCTGGCATAGCTGGCAATAAAAATATCTACAAAGACTGAAAAATGGCCGTAGGCCACTTCAACTAGCCTACCGGCCACTTAAAGTGGCCTACAGGAGGAAAAAGTGGCCTACAACCACCAAAAGTAGTTGACATGCCCTCCCCTCCCTCTAGGCAAGGGGTAACAAGGTATGGTCCAAAAACAAACCAAAAAGAAAGGATCCAAGAGGCCTCGAGACAAGACGCTCAGCCGAAGGCTCCAGAAACTATTCTACGGGCTGCTACAAGTGGCCTACAAGAGGGAAAAGTAGCCTACAGCTACAAAAAGTGGCCTACAGGCCTCTCTCTCTCCCTCCAGGAAAAGGCACCAAGGTCCGGTCCAAAAGCCAGGTCAAAACACAAAGGGTTTAGAGGCTCAAAGACAAGGTGCACAGCCGAGACCTTCGGGCGCTCAAAACGAGCACAAACATGCGCAATCATCGCGTGCACAAACGATGACGTCTGAGTCTTAAGGTCGGTCAAAAATGGGGTGTCTACAATGACTCACCAGAAATTCTGTAACACCCCCACATTTTATTACTCGGATATCATTACCAAGTCCATCATTATAACACAATTCCAAAAATAATGTATAGAAATTCTAAACATTAACAACGTTAAATAAATAAGGGATACAACATGAGTTATAATTAAATACTTCGTCCACAAGCTTGCCCCATTACATATAGGGGAAAGGGTTCAACCCTTTTTACAACAATGACATTCCGCCCACAAATAATAGGCCTCGTGGCCAACAACTATGGATGATCTTTAATCTTCAACACTTCTTAACATCACCGAAAAAGAATTAGCAACGTGGGATAAACATAAAGCCCAGTAGGGATCCCGACACAATCCTAAATAATAACAACATACAAATAGCTATGATCATGACTGATTGATATCATATCATATATATAATGTGACGGTTCATATTGAAAATATACTTATACAAGTACTTTTCTCAAAATCGTTCACTTTATTCAACAATCATAAACAATTCACTTTTCTTTCTTCTTGTTACCTTTTATCAAATTCACATGACAACAATAGGTTTTCGAAAACAAATACACAAAAACCCATTTACGTTTCCCCCAATGTTCGGACTTACACCCATTTCAAATACATTTCAAAAAAAAAAAAATCTCAAATGAACACAAAGATAATACATATATAATGCTCCCTACATAACTATATATGACAACCCGGCCTCCCCCAAAATACACCAGTACCATACATAATACACACAAATATAACCGAGATGATAACGAGAAACCAAACAATACTCTACCTGCCTTAAGCACAATAAGTCAAGGATACACCTTTCCATAGTACAAGCCAATTTACAAATTTACCAGACACCCGTTGGAAGGAAATGGTACCTCTGCCAAGTTCTCCAAGCACAAGCTAGAAGGTACAGGTACCTCTTATTCTAAGCGCAGCCAATTCTCCAGGCACTAAATGGAAGGTAATGGTACCTCTCATTCTCAGTGCGTGTACATAACTAACCATCACATTATACACAAGCATGAATCAATCGAATGTACTACATACACATATTCTATTCAACATCACAATGTCATCCTTCACCAATAACCAAGGACAACACCTCTAAGCATATGTATTGTAACACCCCACACAATATAATTGATGTGACACCTTGTTCTAGGTGACCGCTCAAGCAAAGAAATTGTCGCTCGAGCGGAGAATTGCTGCTCCTAGTATCTCACAACTTTACAGGTGAGGCTGCTTGAGCGCAGAAATTGTCGCTCAAGCGTGAATGTGAGCTTCCAATAATTTCACTGTAGCTCTACAAAACTTCTGGGAGTTTTCATTTTTCACTCGAGCAGTGGAATTTTCGCTCGAGCGATTCCTTGAAGTTGTATCGCTCGCTCGAGCGAAAGAAGTTGCACTCGAGCGATCTGCGCGAACCCAATAGTTTAAAAAGGACATTCTAGATCATGCTTTCCACTTTTCTTTTCTCTCTTCCCCCTTTTTTCCTCTAGCCCGAAATACCCTAGGTTTCTTGGCCAAAATACACCTTCTTCCTCTAAGATCTAGTTGAAATCACTTGCAAGGAGTGGCATACTTGTAAAAAACATCCTTCTTACTGTTGGATTCTTGTTTGGTGAAGAGCTCATCTAGAAGCTTGGATCTTAGGCTCATAACTTGAGGTAGGCTTACTTTTAACATAGTATTTCTTTGTTTTGAAGAAGTTTATAGGGCATTGTTGTGATTCCAAGGCTTGATTAAATGATTAAAATGAATTAAACTTTGTATTTAACAAAAAAAAAAAAAAAAAAAGGAAATTTTACTCAAATTTCATTACAATTTCAAGTAATTTTACAAAAATGAGGAACGTTGATGTTAAGAAATCCTAATTAGATAAAGCTAGTGAGAAAGCCCCAAATTTGACCAAAACCCTAATTTATAACTGAGTAGAAAATGGTATTTAGATTGAAATTTTCTTAAAGTCTTGGAACATTGTGAACAAAAGAAGGTGAAAGATGTGAATATTGTTGTGATAACTAAATTGTGGCTTGGGGATTTATTTATCTTGAATGTTGTGATTTTATTTCCTTTTGTACAGTGTTGAACACTTGTGATTGAATAAAAGTTTAGTAAATTATGCATAAGTCCGGGTAAGAGTCGGTCTTGATGTTATTGTATTGTGTTGGTACTTGCGTGTGGTGTGACGCCCCCAAAATAAGTACAAGAATCCAACTCCAAACACTAGTGCAAAGTGATATAAATAAAATAACGAGCTTTCATTAATCCGAGTTAATATACAAAAGGTGACACATGCGGTATACAGTCATAAATCATTCATCCTGAATCTACAGCATGTGCTACAAGAAGCAATAAGGTACGAAAGCTAAATAGATATTCATATACCCTAAAGTCTTACATCTTTCCAAGACCGTGCTTGGTTACAACAAAAATGAGTCATAAGCTCAATACAAATAAAGCCCTAGGCTTGTACAATAGATAAATACAAAGTAAACAAAAGTGAGCCTTTAAATCCACAATCCTCCCAAGCTAAGTCCTTGGCGGAGGCATATCACCAGCACCTAAAAATGTTTTTCTCAAGTAGGGTGAGCCAAAGTCTAGTAAAAACAATCTAGCATAATATATGAATCTTAACAAAGGTATAACTATGATATGCATATACAATGCCCATGATAAAATCATTCATATTCTTACAAGATCATAATATGCCAAGTTTCATATTTCAAGCCATCCTATCTTAATTCATTTCATGACAATTCATTTCACCATAATCTATGAGTCAAGTCCATTGTTATCCGGACAACCCAACTGAGGCTACAACTCAGTGGTTCTCTAACCAATATAATCATTACACAAACACTTCAAATTGCCATTTTACGGAAATTTCGTCCACTGGATTGGCACCCATATATACGCACGATTTTTGGGACTTTCATCCTGGACACAAAGGCCAACTTAATTCAATGGAGTCTATCACTTTTCTTCTCCCAAACATGGAGTACATCCCATTTCTCCTCCCAACATCATACATATACAGTGTATTAAAACACAATCATATTCAATGACAACAAATAAGAGATTAGTTCCAGTTCACCTAATCCTCATGTAATTTCTACAACAATCATAGCTATTCTCTACCAATAGCCCAAAACAGATATTTCTAAACAGATATACAATCTCCAAGACAGATAAATTATCCAAATTTCTATAGAT
Source organism: Camellia sinensis (assembly GCF_055761805.1). NCBI lineage: Eukaryota > Viridiplantae > Streptophyta > Magnoliopsida > Ericales > Theaceae > Camellia > Camellia sinensis. Next base: position 102,080,259 of record NC_138961.1, read on the forward strand.
GGGAGATAATACACATCCAACTCCACCATTTATATAAACATTCATCTAATTTCACATTCCCAATACCAATTTCATTATTTATTCGAAATAATTATTTGAAGCATTTTAGGGCAAAACTTCATTTTCTTCCAAATCCAACCCATGTGTCAAAATCAACAAATTTAACACAGCATATCCTCATATCTACACCCATAACCATTTTCAATACCTTCATTTGAAAACCACTCTTTAGATTTTAAACCAAAACCCTAGGTTTGTCTAAAATCCTCCAATCCCAACATTATTTACACAATTAACAAATAACTAAGTTAAAAGTCATAACAAAATGTAGAAAGTTCCTACCTCAAAGTTAGAAGACGAGCAAGGCAAGGAGAAAACTTCAAAGTGCCAAAACCGACTTTTGTTCGGATCAAAATGGAGCTCTTGAGATGCTCTACCTTTTTTGCAAAGACACTAGGGCAGAGAAACCAACGGATCTAGGTGAAAATATAGAGAGAAGGTGAGTTCTAGAGAGAGGAGCTCAAGATCCAGGGCTTTGAAATGTTTTAGAGAGAGAAAGAGATGAAAAAGTGATGTAAAAAGTGGCTATTACAAATTAATATACGCACAGTCTGCTCGAGCGTCAAACACAATAAGTTATTCCGCTTGAGCACAGGAAGTGACACTAGAGCACAGAATGTATACTTCCAGTAGTTTGTAGACAACAGACCAACGCTTGAGCGCAAGAAGGGCCGCTTGAGCTAAGCTTGCTCAAGCGCAGAAAGAGCCGCTCAAGCGCAGAAAGAGTCACTCAAGCATAGAATACACTGTCCCAGTGCAAAAGTTCTGAGAATTCACAAAGCCCTCTCGAGCGCAACAAGTGCCGCTCAAGCGGAGGAGCAAAATTCTAGGCAACAAAAGTTTGGAAACTAAGCAACCAACCTATCTCAAACGCAACCATAATAACCCAATAGCCAAAATTAAAGAAATACAAGGAAATCAAGATATGAACAACAATATGGAACCATGAAACTCGAGTCTAGAATACAACAAGGGTCGGGTCAAAACTGGAATCGCTATACGGGGAGTCAAGGTGCCCAATTTTGCTGTCTTGAGCTTATCGCTGGACGAATGTGAGAAAATGTTTTTGGGTGTTCACTGGTCCTGCTGTATTATAGTCGGTAAAAGTGGGGATGATTTTGAATGAAAATGAGTTGTGTATGTCATTTTGAACTCTTATAAGGGACTTATTGTCTATGTTTCTTTCAAATATGAATAGTGGTTTGGTGTGAGATGGAAATGTGACTTCCGAATTATTTTGAATTTACTTACCTCATTAGCTATGTTTTCCTGTTAACTACTAATTTAGTTTTGGTTATGATGGTGCCATGGACTTATTCAAATGATTAGATACTTGGTTAAATGTATTCCTACTGGGCATATAACTCAACCCTATTTAAATTTTCAGGACATGAGGATGTACCACCACCATGATGACTTGAAGTGAGTGGTTACGCAGCTAGGATTGATAGCTTGAAAACACTTCACTATCTATAATTTTAAATTTATTTTGTTGTTTTTTGTGTGGCCTTAAGGCTTTTCCCTTTTGTAATGTCATCTAGTTCATTGAACTTGGAGGTGAGCTTAAGTATCTTGGAACTGTAAACTTAAAACTGCAATTTCTTAACTCTTAGTTCAATGAGAAAGATGGTTTTTGGTATTGTGCTATACTCTGTTGTGGGCTGTTTCTGTGTGTCATGGCAGGGCTTTACAATTTACATCGAACAATTATAAGTACATTCTTTACATATGCACAACACATTTCCATTCAAATCTTTCTCGTTCTCATTGAACCACAGATTTTGCTTAAAAAACAATTTCAAAATATGTATCTCTATTAAGTGAGTTAAAGAAGATTACAAAACAATTACATTGCCCTTCTAGTTTACTAATTACATTGAGACATTAATACAAAATTACAAAACTCAAAATAAAATTGAAAAGGAGTTTCATGGTTTCATTAGAAATTCAAGTTCACAAAAGGTTAGGAAAAAAAAAAAGTCTTTTTCTTCTTCTTCTTCTTCATCATAGACATGTTTGGGGTTCTTCATTTGCAGATATCGTAAAATAGGAATGAACAATGTTACCTAGTAGAGAATAACTTTAACGATGTATATAAACATTTGATTTAAATATGCATGACCAATATTAACGCCCAAGAGTTCATATGTATTTTAAACTTTATTTTTCAACACACAATTCACAATCAACCTCCACACTTTTTCCGTCCTCACACGGATAGAATGTGGATGCCTCAAACCTTTCCACTTTCATCGTCCTCACATGAACCGGCCAGTGGGCACCTCACAATATCCCCACATTCGCCACCCTCACATGGACTGGGCAAGTGGGCACCTCAAAAATAACCCCACTTTTTCATTCTCACACAAACCAGGCAAGTGGCACCTCAAACACATTCCAAACATTAACATTTTACACACAACACTAACAACTACAAGGATTCTCCAATTTTACTTATCGATTGTCCATTTCATCAAAATCTTGAATCAACCCTTAGGGTTCATGTAAAAATTGGGACTTTTCCTTTCAATTGTTTATTTCCCTTGATTCAAGTATGTTTATTCCCTATTTCATAGTTGAAAGCATAATCCATCATCAATTTCAAATAAATACTTTATCACACAAAACCCATGTATATATACACACACACATACACACACACATATATATATAGATACATCTCATTCATCTCAATAGTCTTATTCATCACAAGATTCACACCTATTTAGACCAAAATATAAATATACAAGGGTAAAGGTATTCCAACCTCAAGATTGTGCGACGAAAAATGAAGGCCCACTCGATGAACTTTCAAAACCCCACGATCTATTCAGTTCAAAACGTAGCTATTGACAAGTAGAACAACTTTAATGAAACCCTAAGGATTGATTCTTGCTTTATCTAGATGAAATCTAGGGTTTTCTATCTAGGGTTTTGAGAAGAGAGTTGTTAGAGAGAGAAGGAGAGTGGAAGAAATTATTTGGAAAATGTTTGGATTGCAATATGACTCTGTTGTCCAGACCAAACCGCTCGAGCGAACTGCCAAAATACAAAGAGACTGCTTGAGCGAACTTTCCACCGCTCGAGCAGTAAACACAAGGTCTCAAAAGTTTTGCAGAGCTACAGTGAAAATATTTGGAGCTCTCATTCTTCGCTCAAGCAGACTTGCCTATAAACCTGTGAGATATTGGGAGCTACAAATCTCTGCTCGAGCGACCAAATAACCGCTCGAGTGGTCACTCAAAAATAGCTGTTACATGTATAAATACATGTAATACAATAATCCAATTCTCATGAGACCTTAAGTCCAACAACAATAATAATATTTAAAGGTTTCAAAATCTAACCTCAAGTTCATTCTTAATTTACAAATGGTTATGATTTCATTTCCTTTCCAAAACCAATTTCCTCATTTTCAAATTCACTACACTCCAATCATTTTCTAAAAATCCATTTTCTACATTTAATTAAAAACCACGTCTATGATGTCAAAGCCACAACCCAACTCCACTCAACGTAATCAATCCCAATTAGTCAAATTATCATGGTTAACTCCCCTATTTAACACAAGCCATATCAAACAAAACATAACCATTATTCAACTTTATCCCTTTTTAATTTATTAAGCTAATAATATTAAATTAGGACTTTTTCTCCCTCTCAACATAAACACATAAAACTGCTCTCCAATTAACTAAAACAACTAGCAATTTAACAATTACAACTCCCAAGTATCAAAACATAGATCCCGCTTTCATGATTTTCAAAAAATCCCCAATACACATGATTTTTATGCAATAAAATCTATCACATGTCTATCTATAGACGAAGTATTGAAAAGCAACAAAGAAATCACTACCTGTTGAAGCGAAGAGAAGATAACGCAAAATCACTGGCGACAAAACAACAATCCGCTCAGATTAAATGAAAGCCCTCCCCAAGCTCTACATTTTGGTATGAGAGACTAGGGGTCAAAGATGTGTAGAAGTAGATGAAATCAAGGGATGAAGAGATTGGAGGCTCAAAAATGGTGGAAGATGAGAGAAGAGAGAGAAAAAAATTACTAGGCACATACTTAGGGATTTCCAAAGTCGTATTTACTGCCATATTGTTTTGTTGAATTGAAAGCTCTTGATTTGGGAGTTGGATTCACTAATGTGCTTCTTGAACTGCAATGACAATTGTGCGGCTTGTGGAAATTATTTTCGACTTTATTTTGATGATCCGAACCGTTAATTTTTAAATAACATTGAGCAGAACATACCTGTAAAAAATCAAGTTGATCAGATATCGAAAGACCTCTCATCAACGCACATTTGTATTCAATTTAATACTTATATTTTTATTTTTTTATATTTACAAATACGAGTTGATGAAGGGTCTATCGATATCCAATCAACTTGATTTTTTATGGGTATGTTCTACTCAATATTCTTTAAAAATTAAACGGTTCAGATCATTAAAATAAAATCCAAAATAATTCCCATGAGCCGCACAACAATCACTGTTGTGCAAGCCGCATAGCAATGACCCGTGATCCCTTGATTTGGCTTATGATTTTCTGAAAAGTGCATGGCATGATTCTCAAAAAGAAAACTTACATTTTGAGTATGGCACTTCATTGCATCTCATAATCATGATATTGTTAAGATTCATTCACTTTATTAAGATTATCTCTTCTAGGCTTTATATGTTTATCCCTATGTGGAAAATTATTTTCAGATGTTGACGATGTGCCTCCGCCAAGATGAAGGCGTGGGGGATTTTGGAGCGTGATGCTCATTTCCGTTGTTATATTTTTGTAAAGCTAAGGGCTAATTTGTATTGTGATTGAGATGCATTTTTTTATGTAACTAGGCAAAGTGCTTGGAACTTGTAGCCATTAAGGCATATGCTTGTTCAATTTAATACTATCTTTTGAATTTACATGCTATAGATTCAAGCCTGTAATGTTATGAATTTATTAATGTATGTGATGTTAAAGATTGGGAATATTGGTTGAAATACAAGGAGTGAAAGTTTATTCTGTTAACGTCTCTGAATGAATATTGAATTAATATATTGTCTCTGCGTGTATAATTCATTTGAAAGTTGATAATGGTTAATAAATAATGGGTGTATCCAGTGAGTCGGGTTTTCTATAAATATAAGGGCGTTATAGTTGGTAAGTGTAAATGCCCTTTTTTTTTTCTTTTTTTATTTTATTTTTTGGGTAAGACAACTAGTTGTGCAACACTTCTCAAGTCAAACAATGAAAACCGCATCAATTATCATTAGATTTACAAGGAACATGCATTCTCTACATATAATTGACAAAACCTAAGCTCGACAATAAAATTGATTACATTTCATTGATTCCATTGCACTAGATTCACAGTCGATAAGAATAGAAAAAATAGTTTAAAATTTGATCAACATTTTGCTATTAACCATAACAAAGAGAGTAATTTAAATTTACAAAGCATTTAGCCAATATTGCATTATGCAAGTAAGGATGGTTTTAATTCGATTCGTGGGGCCTGCCCATACCTATCCGAATGGGACGAATTTTACCAGCCCTGACACTTATGTGAGGTGGGGGCAGGTATCGCCTCCCCCGATCCGAACCTGACCCAATATAATCAATAATATATAAATCAATAATATATATGTATATATAATATAATTAAATATAAGAAAAGAATACTAAAAGTCTATGGTTCTATTTAAATATAAATAAATAATAATCCTAAAAGTCTCACTATTTATATATATGGAAACAAGGAAAATTATTTAGTGTGCTAAGGATTTAAATGGTTCTCAATTTTTTTGGTTATTTGAAATGTGGTCAGGTATCCACTGGTATCGTGTATCCGTAGGTATCGGGTATCTGCAGGACGAGGACAGGGTGAAAAATTCCCCCATAGTGGGGGTGGAACGAGGGCGGGAATGGATTTTATCCATGAGGGCAGGGACGGAGAATGGCAAACCCATCCCAAACATGTCCCATGGCCATCCTTAGATGCAAGGCATGAATTAAAAAAAATATGGCGCTACATAATGCATGAATATTGGTATGCCCAATGAATTTTAAAAAAAAATATATATATATATATATATTGGTAAGCCCAAGAAATCCATTTTGACTGTTTGTATAAATAATTCTATTATTGAAATTGGAAGGTCATCTTTGTTACGCCTTAAGATTGATGGTTGAAACTGATCCTATAATGACTCTGGTTTCGACCCGACTCGTTTATTGTTTTGGATCTAGATTCCTTGTCTTATTTGGTTGTTCATACCCTTATACATCCTATTTTGGATTAAGTTGGTTATTTGGTTGTCGTTGTTGCGTTTGGAACAGGTTAGGAGTCCCTTTTTCAAAGGTGTCTTTGCCCAGGTTTTGGTCAGTTCGCTTGAGCAATCTTTTGGTCACTCGAGCGGTCTTTAGGAACTCTCAGTACTTTTACAAGCATGCAAAAGTACTGGAAGGGTGGTGTTTTTAGCTCGAGCAATTTTTCTTGTGCTTGAGAGATCTTGGCTCGAGCAATCCTTCTTACTCTTGAGCGGTTAGCCTCTGTCTGCAAAACTGTGTTTTTCTCATCTCACCCTCTCTCTCTACATTCCAACGACCCAAATTTTCTTCCTTTCTCTCTAGAAACTATCTTTAAACTTCAAATACACTATCATCCATTGATCTGTACACCCTAGTCCCTTTGATAAAAAGGTAGAGCTCACCTAGAGTTTCATTCTAATTAGAAGAAAGTTGATTTTTAGCATCAGGGATTTTTCACTCTTGCTCACCTAGAGGTAACGATTTCTCCACACTTTTGTATGGTTTTTAACTTGCTTATTTGCTTTTCTAAACAATATTGTGATTTCAGGATTTTTGAACAAAATCTAGGGTTTTGGTGTATAAAAAAATAAAAATAGGGGTTTTCAAATGGGTTCTTGAATATGATTGTGGGTTTGAAAATGTGGTTGAGCTGTGATAAAATGGTGGATTTTTATCCTTTGAATTGATTTATAAAGAAAATGAGATTTTGCCCTAAAATATGAATATTTGATTTTGTAAAGAGGAAATGGAAATGATGTTGGGTTTTATAAAATTAGAATGATGATGATGATGATGATTATGATAGTAGAGTTGGATATGCATTATCACTCTCGTCTTGAAATTTTGGAAAATTTATCTCTATTAAAAATTATCTATCTGTTTAGAGACATCTATTTTGGGTTATCGATGAAGAATAGTTATGATTGTTGTAGAAATTGCATAAGAATTAGGAGAATTGAAACTAATTTATCAACTATTTGCATTGAGCATTGTTGCATACTTAACACATTAAAAATGTATTTTGTTTTGAGAAAAATGAGTGAATACCTTGGTGAATCTGGGTAGGGGGTGTGGTTGTGGTATTATTGTGGGCCTGTGTGTCTTTAGTGAAAGTCCAGAAACCTTTGCAATTAGGTTCCAAGCCTTTCAATTAGTACCGGTAAAAATGGCAATTGGTAGTCCTTGTATAGCCTATTGGCAGACATGTACCTAGAGATTCACAGTGCTTGTATCTATTGTCCTATTTCTTATTGTAAAGAAAATATTTTTATGAATTGTGATATAAACCTGGCATTACATGATTTTGGAAAGAGATATAAAATGTTTCGGGATGAGCATTGCATATGCATTCACCTTATAGTTTTATTAAGATTCATACACTGTGTTAGAGTATCTCTATTGGGCTTTGGCTCACCCTATGTGGAAAACCATTTTCAGGTGCTGATGATATACCTCCACCAAGGTCGTAGCTTGGGAGGACTAGGAGCCAAGAGTTTTTTTGGTTATTGTTGTAATTATTTTTGTACAAACCTAGGGCTTAAACTGTATTAAGTTAAAATTGTAGCCATTAGGGCATTTATTTATCTGTTTAATTTGTATTTCATATCTTTAACTTGTGGCACATGCTATAGATTAAAGGTTAGGACTTTTGAATGTATAACTACATGTGTTACCTTTTATACATTGGAATCATATGAATGAAAGTTAATTATTTTGGTACATATTATTTAATTAATATCATGGGATGAATTATGGTTATTATTTTTGGGACGTTACAACTTGGTATCAGAGCTACTGGGTTAAAATACTTTGGGATCGTGGGATGTGGTTTTTAATGGGTTATCTAGCTAGTTTGTGTTAGAAGTAAACCTGGTATGCTATGTGATAACATACTTATATGACTAAGTGGGTATGGGATTTGATTTCTAAGATATTGATTGGGTCTACGAGTTTTTAGAAGTAATGTTAGAAGAGCACTTGATAATTGCTATTTCTAACTGGAACTCTGGCAATGTCATGGAACGATCATTATCTGGAAAGGAAATTCATATGTGTTTATGTGACTATATGCTTATGTAGAGTGAATTAATTGTTGTCCACTGCATTGGGACGCGAGTGAGTTAGCTTCGGCACATTTATAAATGTGTTAATCTCTTGTGTTACCTTCATTAGGATGTCAGGACGTGGACGTGGTGGTGGTCGGCGTAGCAGGCCTAGACGGCTAGAGGTGCCGTTACCGGATGATATTCCGACATAGGAGGAAAGGGTTGGTCAATAAAATGTAGTCAAACCAGTTGGTCAGTAGGCTATGGGTGCTTTAGCTCGTGAAATGACTGGAGCCTTACAGGAATCCATGGACATTCTCAAAGTTGAAAATCAAGTCCAAGCCTATGTTGTTGAGACAGGGCCATCTTTTCTAAAGAAGTAGTTCTTTCAGTCGAATCCGGATGAGTTTTTGGGAGATCTAAAGGAGCCACTAAAGGTGGATGAGTGGTTAGAGTAGATTGTGAAGACATTCGAGATGCTTGGCACCGAGGACAATGTGCTGAGAGTGACCTTGGCATCCTTCCAATTGAAGGGAGATGTGGGTCAATGGTGGAAGTATGCGTGTGGGCACATTGGGGTGACTTAGGAGGCCTTTATCGACGCCTTCTAGGATAAGTTCTTACCTTCCACTGCTAAGGAGAAATTGAGAAAGCAGTTTCTGAAGCTCAAACAGCTGAACACACCAGTAGTTGAGTTTGACGTAGCGCTTGCTATCCTCTTGAGGTTTGCACCAGAACTTGTGGCGACATAGGAACACCGTTGCATTGAGTTTGAGAAGAGGTTGAGGCCTGGGCTTCTATTCAAAGTGGTTGGGTCCATGATTAGGGATTACGGACACCTTATGCAAGTGGTGGCTCATCTTGAGACTGTGATCCAGTTGGAGGAGGAGCAAATGAGGGGTTCCAGGAAGAGGAGTTAGGAGGTTCAAATGGAGACTCGGGATAATAAGAGGCAAAAGGGTTCCACCCCATAGCAGTCCTAGAGAGCACAGCCTTGATCCACTTTCCTGGTACCGAGTTCAAGTTCTAGGAGAGGTGGTTAGGGAGGGATCACTTGTTTCAAGTGTGGTTTAGCTGGGTCACAAGTCTTTAGATTGCTCGCAGAGGGGAGGAGAAGCAACAATCTGCGCCATCTTCGGCTCGTCCTCAGAGCCAGAGTCAGGAGAGAGGGAAACCACTTACCTATTATTAGTGCGGGTAGTCAAGGTACGTGAGGAGGTTTTGCCCTCAGTCGGGTGGCAGATCCGGTGCATCTAGTTCAAGGCAGACACAGAGCCAACTGCCTACACTGTCAACTCTGGCCTCGAGGGCTAGTCAAGGAGCCTCTTTGGCTCAATCAATGTATCAGACTTATGCTTCGAGGGGTCAGCAAGTAGGGCAGAGATCCATAGGGCATGTGTATGCTATTACCATGCCAGATTTGTTGCCAACACCTTCGGTAATGAGATGTAACTTCTTGTTGTGCAATTGTATTGCCAATATGTTGATTGATGCATTCCATTATTTCATTTCATCTGCATTCACATCAGTATTGGGGTTAGAAATAGCTCAGTTAGCGTCTCCACTCAAGGTAGAGTCACCTGTTAGTGGTAAGGTCATGTTGGACTAGGGGTGTCGGGTTGTGAGATAGAGGTTATTGGTCATTGACTTCTTTTTCCTTTTGTGTTGATTAATATGTTAGGTTTCAATGTTATTTTGGGCATGGATTGGCTATCCTCATATCGGGCGATTATAGACTGTTACCGTCAGAGAGTTACTGTATGTACCTCGGGTAGTGATTGCTTTTATTTCCCGGGGGACCGAGTTGATAGAGCTTTGTTGCCAGTGTATGATTTATATGGTCAGGGCAAACTTAGTCTTCTTCTTGCTACATTCTTGGGTGTTGAGAGTGATGTGGTCTGAGCAGAGTTACCGAGGGTAGTTTGTGCATACCCAGACATGTTTACAAAGAATCTTACTAGTTTACTACCTCACCGTGAGATTGAGTTCTCTATTAATTTAGTGCATGGCACGACATCGATTTCCGTGGTATCTGTAGACGCGCCCGCGTGGGGGGCCCTCGCTACTACAGTTCGGACTCGATTTTGTGTCACGATTCTTAATTTGAACCAAAGAGTCCCAATTTGGAAAATCATTTTGAGAAAACAGATTTTTTTTGAAAAAGAAGTTCCAAACATGGACTGCTTTGCCAGATACAGAGTCGCCACCTAAATATTTTAAAATGGGGGAATTTAGGAAACCCTAACTCGGTGCCGAAGGCCACATGTCCATCATCACCAGAGTTGCCTCGACTCGGGAACTTGGGTACGATTGGGGAAGGTCAGCTATGAGCACCCCCTCTCGCCCGATCCGTAGATCGGTCTCTACTGACCATGTTATCCGTTTTTGAAAACTTTATGTATTCTTAAATAAATTATTAGCCTAGAATTACTATGTTATGCGCACAACAAAAAAGTATAGACTAGATTGCCTAATTTGGAAATAAGCATTGCATATCCGTTTGTTTTGGAAAAATGTTTTGGAATTTGCTACCCGCAAGTAGGCTAAGACACGGATTTCAACGAGTGTTTCCAACTCAGACAATCCAACCTTCACCCACAGGCATTCAAACAGTTTATCACATAAGCATCTAGCCACATGGTAAGCATGCCGTCATAATAGCATTCACACGCATGTGATATGCTAAAGCATGAAAATACTTACATCATACTCTGTGCCAAAACAATAAACTAGTTAGCCAACATGCGTGGTCCTAGTTCATATCAAATTGACTAATGCAACACATACAGGATGCAATTAGAGTAGGCTCGGCTAACCTAAACGTGGCATGTGAAATGCAATCAATTGATGCACGTATTCAATTTGGAATTGAAATACAAATGCAGTTAGCATGATATACCGAGCCCGGTGCGTGCGAGACAAATGCATGGATGCACGCATGCGCAGCATAAGGTATGCTAATTTAAACATGACCTATTACTAACCATCAAAGCAGGTAAGTAAAAGGGGGAAAGAAGTGGGGGTTGGAAAACACGCACACACTCACCCACACTTATTACAAATTCGCCCTCGCTCAGAGGGACCAAATAAATATTACAGATAATTAACCTACAAGCTAATTAATTATTACAAATCACCTAATTAATTAACAAATTAACTAAGCATAAGAAAAGCAATAACAGGGGCCTCGGGAAGAGGGTTCGATACGCGCGTGCTTGGTCCTGCTCGGAATTGCACTGTCATGCGCAAGCTGCCTCTGTTTTCCCTGCTATACTCCTCTAAAGGCTGCCAAAGTCTCAGGATTGCTTCCCTGGACATTGGGAGACACCACCGGCTGAGTAGAATGGCCACCGGCAGTGGTATGCGATCACCGGCTGTGAATGCATCCATCGGCCATCAATGGGTTGCCGGTCGGCACTCCATGCAGTCGATCGGCAGAAAGTGCCTGCAGAACCTGTTTGACAGCAGCAGAGGACAGGACTTTGCATGGCAATGCAATTCAAACCATATATGCACCAACCATGTCCCTTATCATGTTAATGACTCAAAGGGATACGCTCCTTGGTTCTCGGACCATCAATCGCGCATTTCCATGCGTGATGGCCCGAAGGACCAAGTGTGCACATTTTAATGTTAAATGCAATGCAAACCAACAATCCAAAGCCCAATTCCTATCACTAGATCAAGGAACAAGGCATGCATGCTAGATGCAATGCAACCTAGGCATGCAAGCTAAGGATGCAACATAGGAATGCAAGATGTACATGCAAGCATATAAACAAACATGCAAGGTGAACATGCAAGCAAGCAAAGGATGGACTTAAGCATGATTTAGGCAGCTCTAATTAGGCCCAAAACAGTGGCCAAAGTGCCCAAAATGAAGGACTAAACACACATACACACATGCACATGTTAAAGGGCTAACACTCAAGCACACAAAGGCGACTTTCAAACACATTTAAAAGGGAATAATCATGGACATATGGCATGCATTATAAGCCTTAAAAATCATGCTATAAAAGGTGCCAAACCAACTTAAACAAGACAGACATTAGCATGCAAACAAAGCCAAAATCCAAGACAAGCCAAGAGGCTTAAACCAAGACTAAGTCAACCAAGCCTTGCAAGGCTAAGAGGGTTTAAAATAGGTCTAATGCGAACCTAAATAACACCCAAGGGACACCTAGATGGCATCTAAGTGGCTCAAACTCAAAATCGTGCACAATGACCAAAACATGGAGCATGCAAGACAAGCTTTCAAAGCTTCAAAGAGGCATCCAAGGCAAGCATACAAGCATGTTAAAGGGACTAAAAGAACATGGCAAATGGTCCCAACCCACTAAATTAAGGCAAGGATGCATGCTATACATTCACACACTTAAGGCCAACAAACCAAAAATGCAAAGGGGCTATACTAAGCATGCCAAAGTCGACCCAACCAACCATGGATAGACCTTAAACATGGCAAAATAAGCATGAAAGATTCACAAGGCTAAGCCTAAAACATGCTAGAACAAGGGTTTACAACCTAAGGCATGTTAAGGCAACAAAGTGGCATTACAAGGTAGGTATGCTAAGCATGCATGGTGTACCAAAACCAACTAAAAACAGAGGCATATTATGACATAATAAGCACAAAAAACAGCCAAGGCATGGTCAACATGAAGCTTAGCTAGGTGCTCCCTCAATAGGCCAAAAATGGTCCATTTCAAGGACAACAAGGAGAGGGGGTGGCCCTCTCCTTCTTGGGACCTCAAGGCACCATTCTCACCTCTGAAATCTCTTAAGATTTCAGTGGTGAGGAGGCCCAAACACCAAGGTCCCGGAGCTCACTCAAAATAGCACAAAATGGGGCCTTACAAGGCTTAGGAGGGGTCAAACAACCTCAAACCACAAAACACTCTAAACAAACTATTTAGAGGGCCTAAAAAAAAACTTTTTTATATTATACACTAAGCTCAAAAATAGTTCTAAGATAGGAAAAAAGAGTATGCAAAAATGGGGAATAAAGGAGTAAGATTGTTACCCTTGAAGACCCTCTTCACAAGTGGTGGACCAGCCCCTTCCTTGAGCTCAAAACAGCTCCAAAGCTTCAAGAACAAACCTCTGGCCCTTCAAGAATCAAACAAAGGTGTAACACTATGTGTTTGTGTGCAATAGTAAGACACAAACACACTTATACACACACAAAGGCCAAATGAGAGAGAGGTATAGAGATAGAATATGTATGAAACCCTAAACCTAAAACCAAAGCTCTCACACAACTTTTCTCTCTAAAAAACCAACCCTAAAGCCAAGAGGGGAGGGCTCCTCTTATAGAGGAGCCAATCTTGTAAAGCTTGCAAGGTAAGCTAACAAGAAGTCCATCCCTCCATACACGTGTATGGAGGGGAACAAAATGCCATACAGCTGTATTAAAATATCTGCAAAAGCAGATGAACAGTGGTCGGCTGCTCAAAATTGCCATTTTGTCAAAATGGAGTGCTGACCGGCAACAAAGAATGTCGACCGGCAATATACATTGCCGATGGAAACAAAACACCAACCGGTGGCTTCTGGCCATGGCCGGTGATGTGTGGGGATGCCTCACAAGGCATTCCCTGCCCCTCCAAGGCAAAACACAAGTGTTTGGTGCAAAACCAGACACTAAACAGTCGAGTTCGGAGATCCTGAGGCAAGGCGCATAGCCGAGACCTCCGGGAACTCCAACCGAACACAAACAAGGGTAAGCACCAAGTGTTCCAATGGTGACGTCCAAGTCTTGAGGACGGTCAAAAATGGGGTGTCTACAGTATCGTATAGATTTGCAACCGCCGAGTTGAGTGAGTTAAAGGTTCAACTCCAAGAATTATTAGATAAGGGTCTTATCCGCCCTAGTACTTTGCCTTGGAGAGCACTGATTCTCTTTTCCAAGAAGAAGGATGGCACATTGCGACTTTATATTGCTTCCCGGAAGGTGAATCGAGTAACTGTGAAGAACAAGCACCCACTATCTCATATAGACGACTTTTTTGACCGATTGAAGGGGTCTTATTGCTTTTCTAATATAGACTTGAGATCGGGTTATCACCAGTTGAGAGTAAAGGAGTAGGATATCCAGAAATGACATTCCATATGCGATATGGCCATTATGAGTTCCTAGTGATGCCTTTTGGGCAAACCAATGCACCAGCCTTGTTTATGGATTTGATGAATCGAATCTTTCATGAGTTCCTAGGCCGTTTTGTGGTTGTCTTCATTAATGACATTTTAATCTGCTCACCCTCTGAGGAGGAACATGAGGAACACTTGCAGATTATACTTGAGCTGTTTAGAGCCCACAAATTGTATGCTAAGTTCGAGAAGTGTGAGTTATGGTTAAAGGAAGTGAAGTTCTTAGGCCTTGTGGTATCCGGGGATCGAGTGACAATAGACTCTTCTAAGATAGAGGCAGTGCAGGATTGGAAACAACCTAAGAATTCCTTTGAGATCCGAAGTTTCTTGGGCTTAGCTGGATATTACCGACATTTTGTGAATGATTTCTCTAGATTTGCCTCACCTTTGGCAAGACTAACGAGGAACGGAATCAAATTGGTGTAGAGTGAGACTTGTGAGAAGTCATTTCAAGAACTTAAGGTTAGATTTACCACTACTCTAGTGTTAATTATTCCGAAGAGAGGTTTAGTCTATTCAATGTATTGTGTTGCTTCTCGGGAAGGTTTGGGTTGTGTTTTGATGCAAGAACGGAAGGTAGTGGCATATGGCTCACAGTAGTTGAAAACATATGAGAGAAACTATCCTACTCATGACCTAGAGCTAGCAGCTATGATCTTTACCTTGAAGATTCAGAGACATTTTCTGTATGGTGAGAGGTTTGAGGTATTCTCCGATCATAAGAGTTTGAAGTATCTATTTTTATAAAAGGATTTGAATCTAAGACAGAGGAGGTGGATGGAGTTTATGGAAGATTATGATTTTGAGCTACACTATCATCTGGAGAAAGCCAATGTAGTAGCCAACGCCTTGAGAAAGAAGTCCATCAGCAGTGTAGCTAGTATTTCCATCTGAGAATGCGAGATGTTCGGTGCTATTGCGGGTTTGACTTGCATCTTGGTGAGTCCATTGAGTCTGCAGCCTTGTTTACTATAGTTACATAACCTACACTTGTGAGCCGAGTTATAGAAGCACAACAGGGTGATCACGAGGTAGAGTTTATCCGAGAGAACATATCTAGTGGAAAGGCAGAAAAGGGCTTGAACATGTACTCTGACTTGAGTGTTAGATATCTTGATCATCTTTTTGTGCTGGAGTCTTGTAGAGAGGAGGTACTCCGAGAGTTTCACCATTTGCTCCTTGCGGTACACCCAGGAGGCACAGAGATGTACTACAACCATAGTTGCCAGTTTTGATGCAGGGGGATGAAGAGAGATGTGGCCTTGTTTGTTTCAAGGTGCCTTACTCGTCAACAAGTGAAGGCCGAGCATCAAAGGCCAATGGGTTTGTTGCAACCCTTGCCTATAGCCGAATGGAAGTGGAAGTATATCACGATGGATTTTGTTGTGGGTCTTCTGAGGACTCAACGGGGGTAATGATGTCATGTGGGTGATAGTCGACCAGTTAACTAAGTCAGCACATTTTGTACTTATGCGCACGAGTGACTCAATAGATTATCTTGTCGACCTTTATGTTCGGGACATAGTTCAACTTCACAGGGTTCCTATGACTATTATTTGTGATAGAGATCCATGTTTCACGGCTCAGTTGTGGCAAAGTCTACAAAATGCTTTAGGCACTAGGTTGACATTTAGCACCGCCAATCATCCTCAGACTGACAGGTAGTCAGAGTGTACCATTCAGATCCTAGACGATATGCTACGGGGTTGTGTTCTTGACTTTGAAGGGTCGTGGAAGTGGCACTTTCCTTTAGTGGAGTTTGCATATAACAATAACTTTCAGGCAAGTATTAGCATGACACCGCTTGAGGCCTTGTATAGCCGACAGTGTAGATCTCAAGTGTATTGGGCCGAGGTGGGTGATGCATCTATGTTAGGTCCTAAGTTAGTCCGGGAAACAATAGAGAAGGTTGCCCTTATCCGTAAAAGATTGGTTTCGGCTCAAAGTCATCAGAAGAGCTATGCTGACCATTGGAGGAGACCATTATCCTTTGAGGTAGGAGATCATGTCTTCTTAAAAATATCACCTAGACGGGGATAAATGAGGTTTGGGAAGAGCAGGAAGTTGTCTCTTAGATTTATTGGGCCTTTTGAGATCCTAGAGCGCATTGGGGAGGTAGCTTATCATTTGGCCTTGCCGCCGTAGCTTTCTAACATTATGGCTTGTTTCATATTTGTATGCTCTGAAAGTATGAGCTGGATTCGTCACATGTGTTGGATTGGATAGTGTTAGAGGTAGATGAAGATGCCTCGTATAAAGAGAGACCGGTTAGAGTCTTAGATACATGAGACCAAGTCCTGCGAGGCGAGACAATTCCTTTAGTAAAAGTGAATTATATATTTAGTATTGAAAACTTTGTTTATTGTTGTTATGAGAATGAATGATCAGTGGACAAGTCATGGTTATGAGTTCGAATTGCTATCATTGTAATGGTTGATTTATATACCATTTTGTTGTGTGGATTTTAAAAATTTCAGCAACGAAATTCCTTAAGGGAGGAGGATATAACGATTCTGGTTTAGACCCGACCCGTTTATTATTTTGGATCCAGATTTCTTGTCTTGTCTAGTTGTTCATACCCTTAAACATCCTATTCTTGATTGAGTTAGCTATTTGGATGTCGCTGTTGGGTTTGGAACAGGTTGGGAGTCCGTTTTCAAAGGTGTCTTTGCCCAGATTTTGGTCAGTTCACTCGAGCGGTCCTTTGCTCGCATGAGCGGTCTTTGGAAACTCTCAATACTTTGCAGGCTTGCAAAAGTACTAAAAAGGTGGTGTTTTTAGTTCAAGCGATCTTTCTTGCGCTGGAGCGGTCCTTCATGCGCTCGAGCGATTAGCCTCTGTCTGCAAAACTTCTGGGAGAGTGTCATTGTTTACTCGAGCAGTAACTTTGTTCGTTCGAGCTGTCTCACTTATTGTGTCTGGTCGCTCAAGCGGTGTTTTGGTTGCTCGAGCGATCTACACGTACATCAGTCCGAGAAAGCCACTTTTTGAGTTATTTTTCTCATCTCGCTCTCTGTCTCTCTCTCTCTCTCTCTCTCTACATTTCAAAAACCAGATTTTCTTCCTCGCTCTTAGAAACCATCTTTAAACTTCAAAACACTATCATCCATTGATCTCTGCACCCTAGTCCCTTTGATAAAATGGTAGAGCTCACCTAGAGCTTCATTCTAATTGAAACAAAGTTGATTTTCGGCTTTGTCGGGGTTTTTTCACTCTCTCTCTTTCCTTCTAGCTTTGGAGTAGAGATTTCTCCACACTTTTGTATGGTTTTAACTTGGTTATTTGCTTTTCTAAACAATATTGTGATTTGGAGATTTTTGAACAAAATCTAGGGTTTTGGTTTTAAAAAAAGTAATAATCAAAAAAGGGGTTTTCAAATGGGTTCTTGAATATGATTATGGGTTTGTAAATGTGGTTGAGTTGTAATAAAATGGTGGATTTTTATCCTAGGAATTGATTTATAAAGAAAAGGGGATTTTTCCCTAAAATGTGAATATTTGATTTTATAAAGCGGAAATGGAAATGATGTTAGGTTTTATGAAATTGGAATGATGATGATGATGGAGTTGGAGTTGGATATGCATTATCACCTCCATCTTGAAATTTTAAAGAATTTATCTTTATTGGAAAGTATCTATCTATTTAGAGATATCTATTTTGGGCTATTGGTGGAGGATAGCTATGATTGTTGTAGAAATTGCATGAAAATTAGGAGAATTGAAAATAATTTCTTATCCATTTACATTAAGCATTGTTGCATACTTAACACATTGAAAATGTATTTTGTTATGAGAAAAACGGGTAAATACCTTAGTGAATCTAGGTAAGGGGTGTGGTTGTGGTATTATTGTTGGCCTGTGTGTCCTTGGTAAAAGTTCAAAAACCCGCGCGGTTTGGTGTCGAGCCTTATGGTTAGTACCGGTAAAAATGGTAATTTGTAGTGCTTGTATAGCCTACTCGTAGACACATACCTAGAGATTCCTAGTGTCATGACCCTGAACCCGCCCCTATGGGTTAAGGACGTAACCGGCCAGCAATCTTGAGATTACCTACGGCCTCAGACCAAAACAGACATGACTTGTCAGAGTAAAGGGGCCAAACGGAAGCAATAAATAAAAAAAAACTTTGTCCATAGAGCCGTGCTTATATGCACATTAACAGGCCATATTCAGTTACGTTAATAACCCACATCAAAAGTACAGTTCCACAAAATTCATTACAGACAGGATCATCCAAGACGAGTCAACCTATGACAGACTATGTACAGATATACATAAAGTCCTTGCCGGCAAGACAAAATATAATTACATAGCAAAAAGGCAAGGGTAGGTCTCAAGAGTGAGACGCAAGGCTGACTTCCGCAAAACTCGGATCTTTTCCTAGCAGACTTCACTGGGGCTGGGTTTCGACTTCCCTTGGCTTACCTACAAACACATGAATGAGCGTGAGCGATAGCCCAGTGAATAATATCAAATATGACAGTTACATAACAATGTAGAACAACATGTTCCAAACGGCCTTTGGCCCAATCCACATTTCTACTTAACATGTATATTATATATATACATATACAAAATTTAGATCAAGTGACTGTAGTTCCAACGTGCTGGCCTTTGGCCCATTCAGGTTTCTGTTCTTGTCAAAACGGCCTCCGGCCCATTCATTTATGTCAAACAGCCTTCGGCCCATCCATTTACGTCAAACGGCTTTTACCCCAGTCATTTACGTCAAAACGGCCTTCGGCCCACTCATTCATGACAGAACGACCTTCGGTCCATTCATATTCATCTAAACGACCTTTGGTCCATTCATATACATCAAAACAACCTTCGGCCCATTCATTCTTATCAAAACGACCTTTGGTCCATTTATATTCATCTAAACGACCTTTGGTCCATTCATATACATCCAAACGACCTTCGGTCCATTCATTCTTATCAAAACGACCTTTGGTCCATTCATTCTTATCAAAACGACCTTCGGTCCATTCATTCTTATCAAAACGACCTTTGGTCCATTCATTGATCCCTGTCAAACTTTTGTCCACAATCCCAATTAACAACCCATAAAGTTTATAAGGGAATAACAATTGGACATTGACAAGCTTTCAACTATTGATATTACTCACAGTGATCGGCTTGTGGATTTGCCCTGGAGCTTGACCCTACACATTTCATGAACACAACAGGGTCATTAACAGTTCAATCCGTTCTTTAATTCTCATATTTCTCTTTAGGCTTTATTATCATCACATTAACTCATTTACAATGCTTAACATATGCCTAAGAGTGCTTGCGAGTGAAAGAGAACGGAAAACAGAACACAAAATGCAAAAATAGGATTTCAGAAAATAGGGTCCCCGCTCGAGCGTCAATTTACCCGCTCGAGCGGACCCTCAAGGCCTGTAAAAGTACTGGTTGCATGAAAAATACGCTCGAGCGTTAAATAGGGGGCTCGAGCGGAAGGCCGGACAAAATAGCTCCCACGCTCGAGCGTCAACTTCCCCGCTCGAGCGGGAACCATGTCTGCAAAAACTGCTGGGAGCTCGATTTCTCCGCTCGAGCGTCACTTCACCCGCTCGAGCGGACATCGAAAATCTGGGTTTTCCAGATTGAGTTCTTGAGCTTCATCTTGACATTCAAAGGCTCTAAATGCAGGATTTCGGTCCAAACATCACATAATCATATACTAACATGGTACAAACATAGAATTACAACATATTGAAGCTCAATTTCATAATTTATCTACATGCATGTCCCAAAATATGTCAAACTCAATCATTAACATAACCAATTCATGCATTCAAACTCATGTCTTCTCAATTTGTACATGCATGTGATGGATTAGCCACATTCTCAACTTAGATAACACAAATGGTGATCAAAACATGAGTTTCCTTTTAACATTTCACATGGGTTATACACATTTGTGCTTAAACATGCAAATTTCAAGGTATTTCTTACATGCATGCACATATTAAGCCTCAATTCAACAAACACAACTCAACTTCATCACAATCTTGTTCTTGATCACCAAGATAGCTTGGACATGCACAAAATTACAATTATAATCCAAGAATCACTCACCTAGGAGCTTGATTCTCACAATCTATGATCAAATCTTGACTTAGGCTTCCAATCTCCAAGTTTCAAGACCAAAGTTGCACAATCCCTCTTTCTCCCTCCCTATAGTCGGCTCTCCGTCTCAAATTGAGTTCAAGAATCAGCCAAAATAAGCTAAGGGAGAGAAATGAGGTGTAGTGCTCAAATATGGCAAGTCCCACCAAGTCAATATAATATTAGTAAATAATTGGGCACCAATTTACCAATTTAATCAACTTAATCTGGTCTGAATCAATTTTTAATTGAATTTCACCTGAGGCTCTAAAAATTATGCCAATCACAATGGCGTAATCAATTTCGGGTTCTGTGGCCGATAAGGCCCTCGATTAAATTTCCAAAGTTGATTAGTCAAACAGATATTCCTACGGTGAACAGATAAAACTTCAAAATCACATATATTCACATAATGGCACATAAAGTCATGATAAACACATAATCCTACTCAATTTAAGGACCAATTAGCATACTACGGAACAGGGGTATCACACCTAGTGCTTGTATCCACTGCCTATTCTCTATTGTAAAGGAAATGATTTTATGAATTGTGATATAAACCTAGCATTGCATGGTTTTAGAAAGAGATATAAAATGTTTCGGTACGAGCATTGCATATGCATTCACCTTATAGCTTTGTAAGATTCATACACCGTGTTAGAGTATCTCTACTAGGCTTTGGCTCACCCTATGTGGAAAACCATTTTTAGGTGCTGATGATATGCCTCCCCCAAGGCTGTAGCTTGTGAGGACTAAGAGCCAAGAGCATCTTTTGTTATTGTTGTAATTATTTTTGTACAAGCCTAGGGCTTAAATTGTATTGAGTTAAAACTCACATTTGTTGTAACCAAGCATCGTCTTGGAAAATTGTAGCCATTAGGGCATTTGCATATATGTTTAACTTTTATTTATATCTTTAACTTGTGGCATATGCTATAGATTCAGGGTTAGGACTTATGAATGTATAACTGCATGTGTTATCTTTTGTACAATGGAATCATATGAATGGAGGATAATTATTTTGGTACATGTTGTTATTTAATTAATATCGCGGGATGAATTATGGTTATTATTTTTGAGGCGTTACTGTGATGACCCTAACATGCATATCATGATTATAATTATTTAATTATGTGCTATTTATTAATTGTGGTTTGTGCCATGTGATTTATTTGAGTATATCTATTCAATTTGGAAACTATCTGTTGATTGTAGGAAAATTTGCTATGACTTCTGTTCTGAATTTGAAATTGAAGACCTTAATGGCGTCAGAAACTAAAATTGAGTATATGATTAGACTAATTGGAATTTGTAGAACCATATGGCAAGTTTGATTAAAAATTGATTCAAATTAGTTAATTAAGTTGTGTTTAATTGACCTAATGTTCTAATTGTTGCATTATGTTATCCTAGCTATATTTGTGTCATTAGCTCATTTGAACTCATTGACCTCTTCATTTGAGTTCAAGGGAGAGCCCTAGAGAGAGAGAGACAGAGATAAAGAACTCATATTCTAGAGAGAGGAAGTGTAGAGATTGAAGGATTAGCTTGATTTGATCAAGTTAATGCAAGAATTGTTGTGTTTGAAGCCTCTCGGTAAGAATTCAACCCTCAATACATGAAGATATTGTGATTTAGAGTTGAGTTCATGGTTTATATTTGACCATTTGCATGTAGTTTGATATGAGAAGTCAAGAATCTGAAGAAACTTTACATGCATGTGCTAAATTGTTGAGTTTTACCATGTTGAGCATGAATTGTGGGTTAATTTGTACATACATGTTTCATCTATCATGTGTTGATTCCTAAATTCATGTTTTGGAAAGGAATTTTGTACATGCATGGACCCTTTGAGCTCAAAGTTGTCAAATTCAAGAGTTTGAAAAAGAAAGAAAATCAATTCATTACATGCAAGTCAAGAACATGGAGTTTTGAACTTTGTTTTGGAAAATTGAAAAGGATTTGAGTATGTGGTTTCATAATTTCCATGATTTACACATTATGATGAGTTTCTACATACTTCTAGTAAGCCATGCAAGCTTTAAGCAAGAGAGATGCATTTTTTGAACTTCAAAGAGCAATTTGGAAACCCAAGAAATTTGTAAACCACTCGAGCGACCAAGTGTTGGCTTGAGCTCAGATTAGACCCATCCAGTACTTTTGCAGACCAATAGTTGGCTCGAGCGAAGACCCTTGTTTTTGCATCTTTTGACAAGTCTTTATGTGGTCATGTATTCATTCTCATCTTCTCTGCAACATTTCTAAGCATGAATTGTGACTCAATAAGGAACTAATATGTGAGAAACCCACATGAATGATTGAATTAGAAAGAGAAGATGAATTATATAATTCGAACAATGTGTTCCAATATGTGTATATGAATTGTGTAGGTTTGAACATTATGGAAGAACATCAACCTACTCGAGGTGAGTATTGTCTTTGTAACGGTATTTTAGTATGAATTACTTTGAAAGTAGTTTTGCTATGTAATGAACTATGAAACCTACACTTTGTATAAGTAATGAGATATGATTCAAGATTTTCCAACAAGTACTGTGAGACACTAAGCTATGCTCTGAAACTCTGAATTGTGTAAAATGAGATAAGCTTTTCGAAAATGCAATTTGCTAAGAATGAATGAGTTTCCTTTTGAATGATAACATGAAAATATGCTTTGACCATTCGGTAACCACTATTTTGTCTATGATCCGCAAGTGACGTTCTGCAAAAGTTATTGAACCATTGTAAATGTTATGTATGATATCGATCTTGATGATTGTTCTATATGACTTTGATGGTAATCGTTCTGTATGGAATCTACATGTATGAGACGTTCTATATGAGCTCATTATGTATATGGCATCAAAGTGATGTTTTGTATATGGCATAAATGTGATGTTTTGCATTCTATATAAGCCCTCATTGTGATATTCTAGATTCTGTATTATAAGCCATTCTTGCGATGTTTTGCTAAGCCATCAATGTGATGTTCCACACTCTGTATAAGTCATATGAATGATGTTCTGCATAAGTCATCAAATATGATGTTCCGTACGAGTCACCAATATTGGTGTTCCGAATGAACTCATTCAATATGAATGTTCTGTATGGTACTTCAATACGTAACATATGGCCTTCGAGCACTTTGCAATGTGATAAGTTATAAAAGGTTTGGTAACTGTATTTGCTATTACATGTTTTCGAAACAAGCGTTAATTATGACAAGAACCTTTTGAATTACTGTGATAAATTATGAGACTCATCCATCTAACCCCCTTTACATTGAGATTACTCATTGGGCTTCTAGCTGACTTTGTTTATATATATATATATATATATGTATATAGGTAAGCATCAAGAAGTTCCGCATTAGAGCCTTGTTTGGAGTCAGCCTTTTGTAAAGCCACTCGAGTTATGCCTCCGTGTGGAGGCCTTAGTTTTATGCTGGCCAAGCTCGAGAAGCCTTGGTTTTGTGTAGTTTGTTATGTTATATATATTTTGATCTCGGGTTTGTATCTACAAGATAAATGTTTGTATATATTATGGTATGATGTGAGATATAACATGTATGTTTTGATTATGGCATATATGCACAGCTCAATGGACAAGTTTGTATATTATGCTTCCGCTTGTGGCCCCGTATATTGTATTATAAATTCTGTTAATTCTAGTCTTGAGGCTGGGTAATCTAGGATTACTAGTCGGTTACGGTCTAAACCCATAGGGGCTGGTTTGGATCATAACAGTTACAGATCTCCTTGATGGATATGCTTGAGAAATTGGTCATTTAATATAATTTTCTCTATTACAAAAACAGTTAAATATCACACTTTGACAAATGAAAATATTTCACTTTTATTGGAAGCGTGATAAAAAATATATATATATATATATATATTAGATTGATATTTTAATCACACTTAAATGATTGAGTGTGATAATATTTATTTTTTATGTCACTTTTCAATTAAATGTGATTATATATATATATATTAATCACACCTTCTAATTAATATGTGATTATAATTATTTTTTATGTCACTTTTCAATTAAGTGTCATTATATCTTTCTTTCTTTTTTTTTACTCACACCTTCTAATTAACGTGTGATTATATATATATATATATATATATTTTTAAAAAAAATTTTCCTTTTATATAAATTAATATTCTAATATTCCCACGTCCTAACAGTACTAGAAAATTGACTTTTTGCAACTTTTTTTTTTTGTACAACTGCCTGTTTGGTTCTGCAAAAAAAAAAAAAACGAAAAGAAAAAGCTTCAGTTTATATTTAACATTTGTTTCTCCTATTTTCTTTTATTTATTTGCTCTGTTTCCTTAGATTTGCCCTAGCTTGGCTTGCTTAACCCTCTCTCTCTCTCTCTCTGTCTTTCTCTCTCTCTCTCACCGGTATGAATCTCTCTCTCCATCTCGATCTCAATTGATTGATCTCTCTATTTCTCTATCTCGATCTCTCAATCTCTCTCCCTTTCTCGATCTCTCAATCTCTCTCTCTCGCATAATCTTGCTCTCTATGTATTTGCATACACATTATCTACTCTCTCTCTCTCTCTCTCTCTCTCTCCCAAATTTGCGTGATTTGTCATAGAGAACACTTCAACAAAAAGTACTTTTAATAACACTATGTTATAGCATTTTTTTTAAAAAAAAAAACTTATTAAATATAGTGCATGCATAGTATTCTGTAATAAAATGTTATTAAATAACTACAATCATTTTTCATAACATTTATTTTAATTTTAATAACAATTTACAAATGCATTAAAAGATTAACCGAATTTTGGGTTTAATGGCATTTTTGGAATTCTATAATTGAAAATATTACTATACACATCAAAATTGAAAGCTAAAATTTTTTGTCACTGAACATATCCGCCCTATGTTTTCAACGAAACCCCCCTTAAGTCAGTTTCCTATTTTCTCTCTCATTATGGGTGATTAGTAGCTAGATTAGTAGGTTTTTTTTTGCAAAGTAAAGGTAATACTCTCATCTCTTTCTTAATAGATTATTGTGTGTGTATATATTGATTACAAATTTGTTTTTTGTTTTTTTTTTTCTTTGAAGCCACAGAGATCATCAATTGATCATTAGTAGAATAGAGAAAAAATGATTCCCAAAATCAAACTGTGAGTATTGTTTTTCTTTAATTTTCTAGACGCATGTAGAATTTTGGGTATACTTTTATGGGTTTTGTTGATTGTTGTTATACATGTATATTATCTATGTATATATATACACACATATATGAAGAGTTGGTTGGATTGCAGGAAACTCATTTACTTTGATTTAGTAGGAATTTGAGGGATTACTATATTGAGGTACTCTATTGAATGGTTGTTATGCCATTACTATTGTTTGGTTGTTACTAAAATGTTCGATAACCATTCCATCTTCCTTGCTTATTAAGTGTTTGATAAAATGTTTCAATGGAATTTACACACACAAAAAAAAAAAAAAGAAAATTAAACTTCATCTAAAACATACTTATACATAAATATAATATAATGGAAGTTGCTACTATGTGTATCCCTAAAAGGGTACATATGGTATATTTTTTTAACATAGACCATAAAATAACATAATTTTTTTTTTTACTGGTGCACACACAATAAATTTGCAATTTATAATTTTACCACAAATTGACTTTAACACACATCACAAACATTAGTAAATTTCACCATAAAAATTCATAACTATATGATTTGCATCCTTTTAAGAGTGGACATTATTAATTTCTCCTAATATATATATAACAATACATAAGAAATCAATATTTAGTCAAGAGAATGCATTAAAAAAAAATCAAAGAACAAAATTGAAACCTTAAAAAAATAAATTATGGGTCAGAATTGAAAAAGTAAATTATACAAAAACAAATCAAACCCAAACTTAGGCTTTTTGTACAAGAAAAACAATTGTCAAAATTGACCTGACCTGCTTTGGTCAATTGGATAGAGATAAAGTAATTCTCATTTATTTTTTATTTTTGTAATCTCATTGATCAGAAGTATCATGTGTATATGCTTTTATGGTATTCCAAGAATATTCAATAATTTTTCAAGTACGATTTAATTATTTAGTGTTACAAATCTATTGGACAAATTATTTTTTTTTTTTAAATTTCTTTTCCTTTTCATTATTGTGATCATACACAACCATCACTAGTATACATAAATAAATTATTATTGAAATGATCACATTTATCTACCATTTTTTATTTGCTATCTCATATGTTAAAACTGTATTAGTTTAATGTTGCCACTAACTCATATCAGATACCAATTCAATGATGGCATATTAGATAATTATTTTAATATTATTATTTGATTTTTTGTAGCAGTGACATGTAACCAAAAGTTAAGGCATTGAATAAGATGTATGCCTTTCACCACGAACAAACACAATCTTTAAACTGGATGTGCAAAAACAGGTTGAGATCCTCTATTAAAAGGTAATATGTTATAGAATAAATAATTTAGTGAAGTATGTGATAATTTTGATTTTTTTTTTCTAATTTTTTGTTCTTTTTTCGATGCTTTTCGTGTTTATTGGTTGATTAGTTGGTTTGAGAAAATTGTGGTAAAACTTTGTGGCTATTGCTAGTGGTGATGCCTCTGAAGCCTTTGCACAAGCATTACAAGAGAAGGTTTTGTTGATATTCTCATCTCATTAGAAGCAACATTCAAAATGTAGCTCTTTAATTTTTATACGTAATGGGCCTTACAGCTAATCTTTGTCCCACTGTGTTGTTTAAAACCATCCATGGACCAGAAAATACACTCTAAGAATTGGAATGCGTTGGCTGCCATGGCTCCTGAACAGATTGTAATGATAGAGTGTTCCATTCTAAATGTTAGAATTTTTTTGCTAGACTTTGTTAATATGTTTAGTAATTTTTTGTTTTTTTGTTTTGTTTTTGGTTCTCTAATGGAATTTATAATTGTTAATAAGCTAAGAAATTTAAAAAATTATGAGGCAACTCACATTTGTATCCATAAACATAGGAATATTAATTTTTATTGAAACTTTCGTCTTTGATGAATTTGATTTTTTTTAATTCGGTTTACCTAAACAACTTACATTTATTGTCATTCTTTTGAAGGTG
Source organism: Camellia sinensis (assembly GCF_055761805.1). NCBI lineage: Eukaryota > Viridiplantae > Streptophyta > Magnoliopsida > Ericales > Theaceae > Camellia > Camellia sinensis. Next base: position 102,108,078 of record NC_138961.1, read on the forward strand.
GCAGATGAATGTGGCCAAAACTCATGGTGGAAGCCTTCCATGAACCAAAGAATAGAAAAAATAGTTCAAGGTTTGTACATTTAGTCCCACATTTCATCTTACCCTTCTATTGTTGTTTACTAAGGTGGCTTTGTTGGATTTTGAACATCTGAAGAATTGATAAAAGCCAGGATGAGAGTAATGGACATGGTGCTTAATACTTAGATGGTATGGAACCAAATAAAGTCTCTCTCAGTCGTAGCCTTATCCTTATAAATTTTGTCTCCATTTCTAAGATTAACATTAACATGTGTTTCTCTCTTTATATGTATACCTCTTTGTGTTTCCCTATGACTTATGCTTATTGATTAACATTATGTCCATTGATTTTAGCTCTAATGTTTTGTTGTATGATCACTTAGCAGACACTTGGAATGCATAAAAATGAATTTTTTTTTTTTAAAAAAAAAAAAAAAACTTTTGTTGGGTCCATATATGAATTTGGGATTTGAGGTTGAGATATACTCATTTATTATTATTATTATTATTTGGTCTCAGTTTTTTTCTTTTTCTAGAGGTCCAAACTTTATTGGAACTTAAATTGTTACGTTTTAACTGATGAGTCTTGGCATATGGATCATTATGGATTTAGAAATATGACTTGGTTGTACCTGTATGGTGTTCAAAATTGTTGTTGGGGCCGAGTGTTGTAGTAATATGATGGTTCTTAGTAAAATGAGGAGCTATATGTCCAATTTTATGAAGTGCAATCGGTTGGTTGAGGTTTCTAAAGCCTTTAAAGTGGCTTGAGGCATGGTTTAGACCTTATAAGCAGAGCTTTTCTTTTAGTGCATCAACTATATTGCTTCATTTAGTAGCTAACATCTTTTACTTTGATAGTGTTTGAATTTCAGACCTTTTATACTCCTTGGATTAATCCTGGATCTTTTGGTCATCTCTACCAATTGTCAATCATCAGTTTTCTTTGCATTTGCTTACAAGCCGAAAGAAAGATGGTTGCTTTATGGAGTCTTGGGTTGCCCTCATCTTTGAGGCAATATTTATTGGTTTTCTTAGAAAATTTGAGAGTTACATTGAAAATTAGAGCAAAGTTAGAGAGATCAATTGAAAATCTATGGCTTCTTCATAGATTGTTCTCTCCCTCTCTGAGATTGTATACATGTGAATTTCCATGTTTGTAGATGTCACTAGTTGGGTTAAGGTTTGCATGTCCTATTGGGTTAAAGCAACTAAAAACATATTAATAGTTTGTGTTAATGAGCTACTATTTAAAATTCATCAAGAAATTAATTTATTTTATGTGAAAATGGAGATACAGGAATCAATTTATTAATTTTTCATTTTGAAGCAAGTGCATCTTGAGGTTGAATGCACTCGATGAAAGATCAAGCTCTATGACTAGTTTGTAGATGAGTGGTCATTCTCTTCTCTCAAGTAGGTAATTTTTAAGATTTTTAGTTTATACACTTAAATTAATGGATTTTATAGCTTGTTTGGCTTGAGGCATGGGTAGCCTCTGTTTTTTGTGTGCTTGTTTATAGCTTGTTTGGCTTGAGGCGTTTGTTATTGAATTGGAACCTCACCAATTTTCTACTGTTGTTTTGGATTATGCACATGATTGGTCTTGCCATGGGTGCCAACATAGTTGGGATGTGTGGCTTTGACAGTGACGCAATTTAAATCCAAAATTTTATCTTGTATATCTTTTTCTCATCAAAAAATTCTCTTTTGTTAATAAAAAAAATTAAAAAAAGGTAGCAAAAAAATACACTGACTATCCAATTTTTGTTCTTCTTTCACATATGCCACACTACCCAGAAATTATTTTGTAGTCAAAGTGCATAAAATATAATAATCACATTATCTCCATTATTTTGATCCAACACACATCTTTGTGAATTTCTTGCCTTTATTTTGCCTTTAGCCAAAAATTATTTCTAAAGAAGAGGCAATTTTTGCCTCTGAATTTATTTGTGTTTTTCAGAAATTGCTTGGAGAGATGCAAAACATGGTCAAAGAATTCAAGGGCTTTGTACTTCAAGTTTTTTCATTTTTTTAATATGTATAATCACAGTTAATTTTTTTTATTTACTAATTCCTTTGTATATACTTTTGCATATTCAACTTTCATTTATGAAATATATGAAATTATTCCATTCAATATGTGATTGTAATTCAAATGATAGTATACACAACCCAAACCTTCCCGAGATGCGTCACAATACACAAAATAGCCCAAACCCCTCTCCGAAATGACCAACACTAGAGGGGTGGTAAGTCTAACTGTAAGCTCTTGAAATGACTTCTCACAAGTCTCATTCCACACAAACTTAACTCTTTTCCTCGTAAGCCTAGTTAATGGTGAGGCTAACCTAGAAAATTCTTCACAAACAAACGGTAATACCCGACCAACCCCAAGAAATTACGAACCTCAAAGACATTCTTAGGTTGTTCCTAATCTTATACTGCTTCTATCATAAAAGAGTCTACAGTCACTCCCTCCCCAAACACCACATGGCCTAAGAACTTCACTTCTTTCAGCCAGAATTCACACTTTCCGAACTTAGCACACAACATGTGGACTCTAAGCAACTCAAGTACAACTCGCTAGTGTTCCTCGTGCTCTTCCTCAGAGGGTGAGTAAATCAAGATGTCATCAACAAACACTACCACAAAACAGTCTAAGAATTATGAAAGATTCGATTCGTCAAATCCATAAACATGGCTGGTGCATTGGTTTGCCCAAAAGGCATCACTAGGAGCTAATAATGGTCATATCGTGTATGGAATGTTGTCTTCTAGATATCGTCTTCCTTCACTCTCAATTAGTGATAACCTGATCTCAGGTCTATCTTAGATAAGCAACAAAACCCCTTCAACTAGTCAAACAAATCATCTATATGAGACATTGGGTACTTTTTCTTAACCGGTTATACTTTTGGTTATCAATACAAAGTCGCAATGTGCCATCCTTCTTCTTGGCAAAAAGAGTCGGTGCTCCGCAAGGCGATGTACTAGGGCTTGTAAAACCTATATCTAACAATTCTTGGAGTTGAATCTTCAACTCACTCAACTCAATGGGTGCAAATCTATGCAGTACCATAGAAATTGGTGTCGTGCTAGACACTAAATCAATAGAGAACTCAATCTCACGATGAGGTGAAAAACTAGTGAGATCCTCGGGAAAGACGTCCGGGTATTCACAAACTACCCTCGACAACTCAACTCGGACCACATCACTCTTAACACCCAAAAATGTAGCAAGAAGGAGACTAAGTTCACCCTGACCACGTGGATCACGCACTGGCAATAAAGCTCTATCAACTCGGTCCCCAAAGAAGTAAAAGCAGTCACCACTTGAGATACATACATTAACCCTTTGACGATAACAGTCTATAATAACACAATACGATGACAACCAATCTATGCCTAATATAATATCAAAGCTCAACATATCAATCAATGTAAATGCAAAAGGAAGTTGGTAACCAGGAACCTCTATCTCACAACCCTGACACCCCTAGTCCAACATAACCTCACTACCAATTGGTTACTCTACCCTGAGTAGAGATGGTAACTGACCCACTTCTGACGCCAATGTTGATGCAAATGCAAACAAAATAAAGAATGGGATGCACCCATATTAATCAACACATTGGCAATAGAATTGCATAATAAGAAAGTACATCTCACTACCAAAGGCACTAACACAAGTCTGGCGTGGTAACAGTATACACACGTCACGTAGGTCTCTGCTCCACCTGCTCACCCCTTGGAGCATAAGTCTAATGCATTGATTGAGCCGAAGAGGCTTCCTAATTGGCCCTCAAGGCCTGTATTGGCTGGGTAGGCTGATGACTCTATGTCTGTCTCGAACCAGACGCACCAAGCGTGCCACCCAACTGAGGGCAAAACCTCTTCATATGCCCTAACTGTTGTGGGCTCGCCTTTTTCTGCGCCCTGCCTTTCGAAAAGGTTTAAAAAGAAGACCTCACAGTTCGGACTCCCGCGGTTCCGAATCTAGTCTCACAAGTGCAATGTGAAACTGATAAACACCAAAGAGCCCAAATTCAGCAAACCTTTTTGGAAAATCAATTTTAAATCAAATAATGCCAAAATTGGACTGTTTTTCCAGATACAGAGTCGTCACTAAATATTTTATTTTTGAGAAAATTAAGGAAACCCTTGACTCGTGACAAAGGCTACGTGCCAGTCATCACCAAAGTTGCCTCAGCTCTGGAACTTGGGTACGAGAGGGGAAGGTCATAAACTGAGCACTCCCGCTCACCCGATCAAAGATCGACATCTACTAATCATAATATGATCTTTTATAAACATTATGCGTTCTTATTCCGATTATTATTAAACTAGCTTTACTACGTGATACGCACAAGCAAGTATAGACTAGTTTGCTCAATTTGGAACAATGCAACTCATGTTTTTTTGCAAAATGATTTGAATTTGCCACCTCAAGTGGGCTTAAAAGATGCAATTTTGCCACCAAACATAGTGGGCTTAAAACATGATTTTCCACTTAACAAAGTGGGCTTAAAACACGCATTTGTTGAATCATTCTTATTCAAACAATAAGCCTTCATCCACTGGCATTCATACAGTTTAGCATTTAAGCACATAGCCTCATGGCAAGCATGCTAATCATGGCGACACTCACACTTATGCAAATATAATAAAGTGTAAAAACTCACCGAGTACTCCAAGCTAAAAAAAAAAAAAGAAACTAGTTAGAAATATGCATGATCCTAACTATACAAGATGCCTAATGCAACGCATGTAATATGCAATTCATAGGCTCAGCTACTAATATGGCATATGGATCGATTTGAACAACATGCGATTAAACACGTATTCAAAGAAGTATTGAAATTGCAATGTAGTTTGAATGATGTGCAGAGCCTCGGTGCATGCAATACGAATGAATGGATGCAAGCATGCAATATGTTAATTTGAAATATGATCCTAATCTAACCATCGAAAGCGATTAAATAAAATGGAGAAAGAAGTTAGGTTGGAAAACATACACACACGCACGCACGCACGCACGCACGCACACTTATTACAACATTACGCCCTCGCGAAGGAGGGTTCGAATGAAAAAGCTAACCACTAGCTACGCTAATTAAGTTAACTAATTATTACAAATCGAAATTGAATAACTAGTTAAACTAACTAATTATTTATAACTCTTAATTAGCTACAACTAAATAATTATAACACATGCTTGATCTAATGCTAATTGAACTAACTAGCTAATCCCGGGAAGCGAGGAATGTATGCATGCTTGATTCTTCACTCGAAAAGCCACCGTTTTGCTGCTGCAAGCCTCTGTTTGCACATATGATCACTGACAAAGCTACCCACTTCCAAAGCACCTCTGCTCCATCTTACCAAAACATTGTGCAAATTTGATTGACGGCCGACAGGGGGCTGGTCGGCTACCAATGGTGGCCGGTCGGCTACCATTGGTGGCTGGTCGGCCACTGCTAGTTTGAACTTCCTTGCTAAAACAAAGAACAAAATAGAGCAAAACAGTGTAGTTCTCAAAGGTTGTTTGCACACTTTGCCTCTCCTTTTTATGATGAAATCAAAGGAAGGACAAGTTTTGGTTCACAAACCACCAATCAAGCAATTTCATTGCATGATGGCTTGTGAAACCAATTGTGCAAGTTCAATAATTGCACAATAAGACCAAAATGTCCATCACCCTATCGTGCATGATCAAGGGCAACGGAGACCAAGGAAAATGACACATTTCATCACTTTTGAGTATGAAATGTCTCATTTACCTTTTGTTCAAATTAACGTCCGATTTGAACACATGCAATGTAACGCAAAGAATGCTTAACTTGCCTTTTTTATTTGCCAGTTTTGTTTACTCATTTTAATTACCAAATCATCCTTTAATACATTTGTCCATTGGTGAGTGTCCTCTAATGGAAAGAGAGCTCAAACCCCAAGTTGCTTTGGGCATGAAAGAGGCATTACACTGTTGGTAATGAACCCCCTAAGGGATTAAACCATTAGGTGTAGCACCTCCATTTCACACTTAGGCAAACAAGTGGTTTGAAACCACTTTCAAAGAAAATCAAAAGTGAAGAATTGAGGGGGATTGCAGAGATGATTAACTGCCGGAATGAGTGATAAAAGCACTAAAAACATGCAACCAACTCACACCAATGATGGTTAAAGCCTTAAAACACTAAACTAGTGAAGGAATTAACACTATAACTATGCAAAACAAGACTCAAACAAACTAACCAACCCAAATAAGAGCTAAAACAGGTTATTTCAGAAGCTAAACACATGCTGGACTTCAGCTAAGTTAAGCTAGAAAAACATGCTAGCATGTGAAGCTAACTAGGCATGCAAACAAAACACAAGGAAGGGAGGCTAACCCCTCTAATTTTGGACTTCAAAATAAGTTTTTTGCCATTGCAAAACCTCTAAAATTTAGTAGTTAAAAGGCCCAAAAAGCTTGATTTGAAAGTGATGAATAAAGGCACAAAAGATTTACAAACAAAAAAGTAAGAAGAGTGAACCACCCCCAACTAAAAAAGGGCTCAAACCACCACTTTTAAGTCACAAAAACAGAGCTTCTTATAGTTCAAAACCAGGCCAAAAACAATTGACATAGATGGCAAAACAAGTATCTTGAAACAAAGCAAACAAGACAAGTTTTATACCTTTGAAGCAAAAGGCAACTCTAGGCACAAAACCAAGCTAAAACCACCTTCAAGAGCTCAAAGAGAACCCCAAGTAACCTCATCTCAAAGGTAAGAGGATTTGATTAAGGATGTGTATGCAAAGGTGTAGAGAGAGCAAGCACTTAGGCACAAAATTGTAAGAGAGAGAGAGAGAGAGAGAGAGAGAGAGAGATTTACTCCGAATTTTCTAACCCTCAAAAATGGGGGAGGAACCCTCCTATACATAGAAAAACACCCCTTGAGCTTAGAAACATCCCACCATACCCGCGTAGGGAGATGCAGCGCAATGTGCTAACAGCTGCCACAACTATCAACAAATATCTAAACTATCTGGAAAGAGAGACTGGTGGTCGTCAGCCACCACCGGTAGCCAACCGGCCACACCAATGGCTGACAGGCACAAGCCATAGCTGACAGTCTCTGGTGGTGGCCGACAGGTCACCACAAGTTCTAGGCACCAAGTTTTGATCCAAAACAAGGCATAAAAAGGGACAAGGTCCAAAGGTTCAAAGACAGGGCGTTCCACTGAGGACTTCGGGCACTCAAGATGAACACAAACAAACACAATCATCAATTGCACAAGTGATAACGTCCAAGTCTTGAGGATGGTCAAAAATGGGGTGCCTACGGTTGCCCCTCTTTGACAGAACTCGAAAGTCATGAAGTGACGAGAGTGAATGTCAAAACCCAGAGACGACCCATTTTGACAAGTCCGAAGACTTGGACAAACAAACAAGCAAGATAAAAATGGTTGTGCCCACAGGCTGCCTACGTATCTCTTTGCAAGGAATCAAACCAGCGTAGTTCTGGGGCAAGATGCAAGTGATATGCATGATGCAGGAACATAACTTATGATCATGTGTAGACGTCCCCGGACGTCCCGGGAAAATCCCATTTTGTCCATTGGGCTTACTACAGTTCGGACTCAATGTCATGGTTCTTAATCTGATCTCGCAAAGTGCAATACGAGATTGATAAATCACCAAAGAGTCCAAATCCGGCAAACCGTTTTGAAAAACTAATTTTTAGAAAGAAGTGCCAAACATGGACTTCTTTGCCAGTTACAGAGTCGCCACCTAAATATTTTATTTTCGGGGAATTTAGGAAACCATGACTCGTGCCTAAGGCCACGTGTCCGTCATCACCAAAGTTGCCTCAGCTCGGGAACTTGGGTACGATTAGGGAAGGTCATGCAATGAGCACCCCCGCTCGCCCGATCAAAGATCGGCCACTACTAAACATGATATCTTGTTTTTGAAAACACATGCATTCTTATTCTGGTTTAATAGCCTAGAATTGCTACATGATGCGCACAACATACAAGTATAGACTGGATCGTCTAAGCTGGAACCAAAACATCTCACGTTTGTTTTTTAAAGCGGTTTGCTACTCGCAAGTAGGCTAAAATGCAGATTTTGCCACCCTCAAGTGGGCTTAGAGCACATGGTGATTTGCCATTCTCAAGTGGGCTTAGGACTCGCAATCGATGAATTGTTCCAATTTAAATAATCCAACCTTCACCCACAGGCATTCAGGCAGGTATATCACATAAGCAGTTAGCCTCATGGTAAGCATGCTATCGTGGAAGTCACTCACATACATGCGAGGATGCTAAAGCATAAACACTCACCGAGTACTCCAAGCCAAAACAAAAACTAGTTAGTAATCAATGCATGATCCTAGTTCATGTTAAGATGGCTAATGCAACACATGCAAAATGCAACTAAGATAGGCTCGGCTATTCTAAGATGGCATATGAGATGCTACAGATAACATGTATTCGACTCAAAATTGAAATACAATCCAGTTAGTATGATGCGCCAAGCCCGGTGCATGCAAGACAGATGAATGAATGCAAACATGCGAAGCATAAGGATGCTAATTGAAACATGCCCTAAAACTAACCATCGTAAGCTAGTAAATAAAAGGGAAAAAGAAATGGGGGTTGGAAGACATGCATCACACACACGCACACTTATTACAAAATTCGCCCTCTCGATGGAGGGTCCGAATAAATAATACAAAACCAACTAGCTAACCTAAGCTAATCTAATTAAACTAGTTATTACACAACAAAATGAATAACAAGCTATAGCTAATTATTACACAACACTAACTAGTTAATAAATCAACTAAATTAGCAATTAAATAAGCATGCAAACTATGTGAAGTGGACTGCCTCAGCTCTGCCTTGGATGATGAAGGATGCATGCATGCCCGAATTGCCTTGTTTGGAAATCCCTCGCGACCCCCCAACTCACCTTTGATTGCAATTGATCTCAAAAACTTGCACAAAGCTCCAGAGGGATGAAACTCCACCCTGAGAATCTGAGAAGGCTGCCGACCAGCTTATGGCATGGGAGACTAACTACCAACCACCTTTTGTGGTGGAAACCAAAAAAAGTGGTCGGTCTGCCAGTAAATCTGGTCGGCCGACCAGTTTCCTCTCCTGGTTTTTGGTTTTCTGCAACAAAAGGAAAAAGAGAGGCACGGCAAAGTATTTGCAACACATGTGTGCATGACCACTCTCCCCATCATTGCATCCCCATCATTGCATAAGCTCAAGAGAGTGTAATCCTCAACCCTCAAGCCACCAATCACGCATTTCGATGCATGATGGCCGAGGAGCCGAATTGCACGAATCAATGTGAAACGAATGCACATATAAGCACCTAAAGCCAACAACTCTGTCATGGGTAGTCAAGAGTGTCAGCGACCGAGAATTGAGGCACGTTTCATCACTTCAAGTATGAAACGTCCCTATAGACACCCCATTTTTGACCGTCCTCGAGACTTGGTTGTGCTTGCAGGTACACCCAACAACTAGTTCGATTGCTCGTTGAGTACTTGACTGTCGCAGCGGAACGTCACCGGTTCAAGCTTCCTGGACCCTGTATCCTTTCTGCCCTTTTTTTGGACCTTGACTAGGTCCTTTCAAAGTGACCTTATTGGTGCACTGTCGGCCATGGCATGGCACTGCCGGCCATTTCCTTACGCCTGCTGGCCACTGATGAAGCCCTGCCGGCCATCGGTGGGCCACTACCGGCCATTACTGATGGCCGGCACCTCCCTGTCTCAGCTGGTTTTCCTCCAGATCTTTTGAGCCAGCTGGTTTTTTGTTTTCTGCCCTCCATACACGTGTATGGAGAGATGAAGCTCTTAAAAAGCTTCTTGAAGAAGCTTCTTCTTGCTCCCTTCTATATAAGCAAGAGGGCTCCCTCTATATCAGGGTTTCAACCACTTTGAAGAGAAAAACCTCTCATTCTCTCTATATTGTTTGTATTTTGTGCTTAGAAATTGGATTTCCTTGCACTTTTACACTACAACACATAGAGATACACCACCACCATTGGACTAAGCTTCTTTGGAGGGATTCTTGAGCTCTGAAAACTGGTTTCCACCCCCCCGAAGTTGCTGGTTTCGAAGAGTGTCTTCAAGGGTGAGTATTTTTCCCATTTTTGCACCTTCTTGTACCTCACTTTAGTTCTCCTTGCATATTGATTTGGGATTTTCTTATAACTGAAAAAAGTCTTGTATTTAAGTGCTTTTGAAGTTTTCGTAAGGTCATTTTGTTGTTAGGGGTGTGTAGCCCCCTTGCATGCTTTGTTTGGCTTTGTTTTAGGCCATTCCTTGAGGCCTCCGAGCTAGCCTTGGTTTGGCCTTCTTACCACTGAAATCCAGTGGATTTTCAGTGGTAAAGGTGTGGTTTTGAGGTCCTTAATCAGAGGGGGTGGCCCCCTCTCTTTTGGTTCCTCTTTGCTTGTATTTTTGGCCTTCCAAAGGACCATCCCTCCTGCATTTTTCAGGCTTGGTTCAGGCCTATTTTTATGACTTTTAGGACCTGCCTTTGCCCTGTCCATGGCTAGTTTGGTCATATTTTGCATGCATCTTGTATGTGTTGAATAACTCCATTCATAGCTCATCCAAGTAGCATGTGTGCTTAGCTTGTATTGAGCCCATTTCAGTGGGTTTTTGGTGATGTTTTACTATGCCATGAATCTGTTTTGGGTTGGTTTTGTCACTCCATGCTTGCATGATGTACTTGTAATGTAAATCCCCTAAACTAGCTTCATATGCTCCATGTTTTGCCATGTCATGTTAGCTTGTTTGGTTTACATTTCAGCATATATTTGGTCATCATTTGGCATGTCATGACCCTATCCATAGTTGGTTTGACCATCCTTTGCATGCTCCATATAGGTATAGAACAAATCTTGTTTACTAGCCCTTTGTGCATAGTGTTTTGATTCATCATCCTAACATATTTTGGCTTCGCTCTAACATGATTTTATGCTTATTTTGGGCTGCTCTAGGACTGTTTTGGGCTGACATGGCCATATCACTCGTGCTTTGTATAGCTACAGTGTAAATGCTTAAGCTAGTCTTGGGTTTTGAGGCCCTTACCATGCCATACATGTGATGTTTGCATGCTTTGCCGTCATTCCATATGCTATTTCAGTCCATGAAACGTTGTCATACACTTGCATTCGACATGCCTTGAATGCTTTATAGAGCTTGTGCTTTATGCCTCAAGAATGAGCTTTTGTGCATGCCATTAAGCCTAAGCCTTTGGCTCATCATTTCAGTGCATTTTGGGTCTTATTATACCATGATGTAACTCTCTTTTATGTCGCCCAAGTCATGCCATGTTTGGTTTCAATAGGTGTAGTGCATTGCCTCTTTAAAGCCTTGCATGCTCCATGTTTTCTTTAGCTTTTTGTTCTATCCTATGTTGACTAGCTTTGAGCTTAGTTTTGGTCTTGTTTGAACCTGCCCTAGGACTGTTTTAGGTCCCCTCGGCCCCTTGGGGTTTGCCTTGTATGGTCTTGGCTTAAGTCCCCTTGCTTACTTTGAGCTTTGAGCATCATAACATGCTATGCTTGCATTGTTGATTTGATTTGGGATCACTTTACATGAAATTTCAGAGCTTACCTCATTACCATATACCCATGTTTGTTGCTCCTTAAGTGTGCTTAAGAGTTGTCCTCTTTATGCCTTAATACTTGAGCCACTTGACATACATGTTTGCCTTGCCATTTCATGCTTTTCATGCCATCAATTCATCACTTATGGCCACTGATTTGGGCTTAGTTGAGAGCTGCCCACATTAGTTTAAGGCCATCCCTTTGCATGTTGTCGCATGCCTGTCTTGCATATTGTTGTATGCTTGCTCCATCTTTGCATGTTGTCACATGCTAGCCTCATTACATGTTGCATGTTCATGTTACATTTTGTCATGTTGGCCAAGGTTGTTACCTCACATCATGCATATGTGCTTGTTGCATGTCATTAGCCTTGTCAGGTTGTTCATATTGCATGTTTGCCATGCTTACGTGTTGCATTGTTTGGATTAAGTGTTAATCTGAGCACGAGGAACGAGGGGCGTTTCATACTCCAAGTGATGGAACGTGTCTCAATTCTCGGTCGCCGAAGCTCTTGATGATTCATGATAGAGTTCTAGGCTTTGCTTGCTTTATTTGTGCATTCATTTTCATATTGATTTGCACAAGTTAGATCTTTGGCCATCATGCATCGGGATGCGTGATTGATGGTCGTGGATCCAACTAGGCCTCTCCTTTGATGTTTTGAGGTGATTTGGGGTGGCATAGTGCGTATACACCTTTGGGAGACCCTCCCATTTCTCTATTTTGTGCTTTGTTGCAACTTGGTGTCACAGCACACCAGTGGCCGGCAGTGCACCACTAATGGCCGGCATACTCTCATCCTTGGCCGGCAGTGCCCTGTTGTTGGCCGGCAGTGCTCCTTTCATGGCCGGCAGGCCACTGGTGAACTCTCCAGCAGTGTTTTGGTAAGTTTCAGCAACAAACACTGGAAGACACCCTGCAAACAGAGCCTCTAAATAGCAACCGGAAGGCGTTTCGAGGCGAGGAACCGAAGCGAGCATGCATACCCTCCTCTTCTTCAAACAGAGCTAGAGCAATTCTCTTTTACTGCTTACTAGTTAGTTAGCATTTGTTATTTGTAATAATTAATTTGTTAATTAATTAAGTTGTGTAATAATTAGTTGTAACTAGTTATTCATAGGGTTTTGTAATAATTAAGTAGCTTGTTAGTTAGTTAATTAGGCAGCTTGTATTATTTATTCAGACCCTCCGAGAGGGGGCCAATTTTGTAATAAGCGTGCGTGAGTATGTGAATGTCTTCCAACCCCACGTCTTTCTCCCTTTTACTTACCTGCTTTTGATGGTTAGTTTAGGGCATGTTTCAATTAGCATACTTATGCTTTGCACATTTGCATTCATTCATTTGTATTGCATGCACCAGGCTCCGTGCATCATACTAACTGCATTGTATTTCAATTTCAAGTTGAATACGTGTTAGTTGTAGTATCTCATATGCCATCTTAGAAAAGCCGAGCCTATTGTAGTTGCATTCCTGCATGTGTTGCATTAGCCATCTTAACATGAACTAGGATCATGCATGTGATTACTAACTAGTTTCTGTTTTAGCTTGGAGTACTCGGTAAGTGTTTATGCTTTAGCATCCTTGCATGTGTGTGAGTGACTGCCATGATAGCATGCTTACCATGAGGCTAACTGCTTATGTGATATACCTGCCTGAATGCCTATAGGTGAAGGTTGGATTACCTGAATTGGAACAATGCATTGACTGTGAGTTTTAAGCCCACTTGAGAGTGGCAAATCATCTTGTTTTCTAAGCCCACCCGAGGGTGGCAAATCCACGTCTTAGGCTACTTACGAGTAGCACCATCAAACCATTTTCAAATAAACAAACATGAGATGTTTTGTTCCAATTCAGGCGATCCAGTCTATACTTGTATGTTGTGCGCATCACATAGTGAATCTAGGCTAATAACCGGATTAAGAACGCATAATGTTTTCAAAACTCGATATCATGGTTAGTAGAGGCCGATCTTTGATCGGGCGAGCGGGGGTGCTCACGAAGTGACCTTCTCCAATCGTACCCAAGTTCCCGAGCCAAGGCAACTTTGGTGATGATGGACACGTGGCCTTAGGTAACGAGTCAGGATTTCCTAAATTTCCCCCAAAATAAAAAATTTAGGTGGCAACTTTGTATCTGGCAAAGCAGTCCATGTTTGGCACTTCTTTCAAAAAAAATCTGTTTTCAAAAACGATTTGCCGGATTTGGACTCTTTGACGATTCATCGGTCTTGCATTGTACTCTGCGAGATTAGATACAAGACCGTGACTTTGAGTCCTGAACTGTAGTGAGCCTCAACTGAACAAAACGGGATATCCCTCCCGGGACATTCGAGGACGTCTACAGTTTCTGGCGACTCTACTGGGGACTTAGAGAACTTGACTCGAACTCATGATATCCTGTTTTTCTTACACTTATGTGTTTCTTTGCATTGCATTTGCATTGGTGCGCCTAGGATACCGTGTTTGCCATATGCTATTCCTGAGCAGTTTGTCGGAGGCTCGCTTCGAGAAACGTGCCATAAGGCTGACCGATTGCGGCCTCTGCCACGACGGGAACACAAACCTCGGTTTTACTGGGGCACCCTCTTTGACCATTCGACCTAGTGCATATCGGAATCCATAGTGACTATTCCAAACTAGGACAGGTTACTTACCCGATCATAGGTTGTTTGAAACCGTTGTGTGCGTAGTGAAACCCTAGCTCCTGACAAAATAGGATAGGGAAACCCTACCCAAACATAGGGGTGTTTTGGCTCTCACTTGCTTGTTATGTGCATTTAGAGTGCGCCTCTATAAGAATGCATGTATCAGTTTACGAGTTTGGGCATCAGGCCTGTGGGCACCAGTTCAGTATTTTCAGAATCAGTTATCTACGGGTATCCGATTCAGTTTTGGGGGCAGTAATTTGGGAATAATGATCAGTGTTGGAGAACAGCATTTTTAGCTTATCAACTGTGCGCTGTGATGCCCAACTGTGTGTTGTGTATTTATTTTAAGCCGTTATGCTGTCCGTTCATCTGGTTGTTTATTTCCTTGTTATTGCTTTATTTATCTTTTTGTTTGGTAGTTTAGCACAATTGCTTTAGACCAAGCAGATATTCCCCATGCACTCTGGACAAGAGGTCGCCGACTCAATCGATCTGAGGATCTAGTCGACGGACAACCAGTGTTCCACTCTCTACCCCCAGTTATCAGACGGAGATCGAGGAAACGCAGTGTATCCGAGCAAAGATTGCCAGATCAGTGGACTTTGAACAGTCAGGTTGAGCTTCCCGAGGTTACTCCAGAGTTAGACCTATCGGTAGTTCAGATAGATCAGGGCAGTATGGCAGGAACGACAGGAGTTGAGGAAATGATGCGTTAGATGCAGGACACCATGAGAGCCATGCAGCAGGACGCTGTTCGTCGTGATGAATTTGCCAAACAACAGGCCGAGATCATGGCCCAGCATGCAGAGCTAATTGCCAGGCAGCAACAAGAAACCGGGGCATCTGCTTCATATCAAGCTCCTCCACCACTAGGGGTTCAGACACCCTGGGAAACACCTAATGTACAGGAAGGTACGGACATTCCGGTAGGGCCGGCTCTACCCCCAATTTTACCCCAGCTATCCAAAACACCTACCAATCTACCGGACTCTCCTTTCAAGTTCGAGGTTGACCCTATCGCGTTAAAATTGAGCAAGCTTGAGAAGTTGTTCAAGAAATCCCAAGGGGTGAAGTCTATCCCGACCATTGAGGACGGGTATACAGACGTGGCTGTGACGCTCCCAAACAGGTTCAAAATGCCACAAATCGACCGCTTTGACGGATCTGGGGATCCCATGGTGCATCTCCGTTTGTTCTCCGATATACTACGGCCGATGGGCCTCACCAGACCGCAGAAGCTTTCATTATTTGACCGGACCCTATCGGGTGTGGCCGCTATCTGGTACGCAAAATTAGAAGATGATGTTAAGCAAAACTGGGATAAGATGGCCGAGGCTTTCATTGCACAGTACTCCTATAACACACAAATTGAGATTACAACCCGTGATCTTGAGACAACAAGGCAGGAGCCTAAGGAGAGCTTTTCGAATTTTGTGGCCCGGTGGAGGGCCAAGGCCTCAATGATGACCCTAAGGCCCACTAACAAGGACCAAATTCGGACGATTGTGCACAATCTCCAGCCAAAACTGATACAGAAAATGATTGTGCTCCCCTTCCCTACCTTTTCAGATTTGCACAAGATGGGGGTACAAATTGAGGATGCTATGAAACAAGGTCTGATTGACCAAGACAGAGAGCAACCCTGAAGAACCTTCAACTGCAACAACAACACAGGCACCAGCAATGCCGCAAGTGTTAGAGCTTCAGAAGTAAGCATGGTCACCACCATTCCCCCTCCAAGACCTATGGCAGCTACGCCTTTCTCCGGCGCGTTCGGAAGCAACACACAAACCGCCAAATACCAACCCAGAAGCCAAAGAACCTTCACACCTTTATATATGCCCCTGTCCAAGGCTCTAGGGGTATTAATCAGGAAAGGGCACCTAAAGCCCCTAGAGCTGAGGCCGTTGCCAGAAAAACTTCCCCCTTCCCATAATCCTACCAAATACTGTGCGTATCACCAACAACATGGTCACGGCACTGACCAATGTTTTAGATTGCGTCATGAGATCCAAGATCTCGTTGACAAGCAGGTGATTCTGCCTCCAGAAAAACCCAATGTCACAACAAACCCTCTCCCACCACACAACCAAGCTCCACCTCCCAAAAGAATCAACTTTGTTTAGACTAGGGTCGCGTCTTACGATCCTAGCATCTATATCACTCCATCCCACCTACTCAAGTCGGAGGTGCTCCTTCCTGATTGCACTGACTTGTGCATGTTGGACATCTCCAGAAGCCAACCCGAACCATTGGTGGCGACTGTCGAACACAGAACAGGGGAGATTTCAGGGGAGAATGGGATTATTGAGTCAGAATCTGAGGAATCTGGGAGTTTTACTGAGGAGGTATAGAGTCTGAGCGACTACATTCTACCAGTAGGCCAGGTTGGGCCAAATGTGGAATTGCCGGCAGGGGCAGAGCTTTGTGTGATATAGGGGGATGAATCTGGTCAAAGGGTAGATGACTTGGCAGCTATGGAAGGGGACTTTGCTAACCTCCAACAAGATCCAGAGGGCATGGTAGTCAACTGGTCAAATTTTGAGGAGTCAGCAGAGGTCGCCGGGTGGCTTGATGACCTACCAGATGTCGTCGACGAAACTCAGCTGGAACAGAGCCCGACAGGGGCAAGAATATCAGTTGTGGCCGGAAGGGCCGGAAATCAGAATGCATCGCCGGAGAGCGCCGGTGCTAAGAATTTTGCTCAAGACTTGGGCATCGTGAATGCGGGAATTATTGAACAGCCAGTTGTACTGACGCAGTTGGAACAAGAAAGATTTGGTGACTCTAAGAGAATCAGGAAGGCTAAAGCCCCTGAGGGGATTGAAAGCGCTGTGTGCACGAGGCCAGAGAATGCTGCAAGCATGTGGACGAAGAATACTGTGAGTATAATTGTACCGGAGCCAGACAGGTGTCTGTTGGCTGCCGACGAAATGTGGTGGGAGGACGATGTTCTATGTCTTGCCCACACGGATAAGGATTGGGGGAGCAACCAGCCAGACGATACCTGGTACATCGAGGAAGTCAATCATATGACTAGAACCGGGCGGTATTTCAGGCCCCCACATCTAGATCAGCTAGAGGCGTTTGGGAAAGATAAGGAGGCAGAGAAATAGAAAGAGAAGCAACTCGAAGAAGAAGCTGTACTGAAGCAGCTGAAAAAGATACAAGCAGACATCTCCATTTGGAGACTGCTTATGGCATCGTGAGTGCATCGACAAGCTGTCTTATCGGCCATGGACAAGGCCAAGCTCTCGATAGACACCACGCTCGAATAGCTGGTGGGCTTAGTTTCTCCGGGAGGAGTTACTCCGATGTTGACCTTCTCCGATAAAGAATTGCCACTTGAGGGTGCGAACCATAACAAGCCACTCTACATCTCTGTGGAATGTAGAAACAAATGGATTCCAGTGGTTCTTGTTGATACCGGATCCACCATCAATGTGTGCCCGGCAAGGACTGCGTATGTAATCGGTTTAAAGACCGCGGACTTTGTGCCGACAGCCCAGGTGATTCGGGCGTATGACAATACGAGCAGAGAAGTAATGGGGACAGTGAAAATTCAGACCAAGGTTGGGCCAGGACAGCATGAAATAGACTTTCACGTCTTAGAAGTTCCTGCAACTTTCAATTTGCTCTTGGGGCAGTTGTGGCTGCACCAGGTGAAGGCATTGTCGTCCACCTTGCATCAAATGGTGAAATACCCCCATGGGAAGGGAGTAGCCATTGTCTTTGGAAATTCATCGATCCATCCACCGCCAGAAGTATCTACGCCAGTTTTGGAAATTGAGCACGGTATGGAGGATGTGTTCATGTCGGGTTTTACCTTAGCCGAGGCTCGGGTTGTGCAAAACATCATGGTTGTTAATGAGGGGTTGTATGTCAGTGCTCAATTAGTATACCTCATGAATAAACTCCAACACATCCCTAGGATGGGATTAGGAAAGAGTGGCCAGAAAGGCGTCGCAGCATTGGCCGAAGTGCCACACAACCCACATACCTTTGGCTTGGGTTATCTACCCACCAAAGAGGATTGGATAAGGAAAGGCAAGGAGATGGCCGGGAGAGCTAGAGCGAAGCAAACGGGGAAGACTTTTGAGCTGATACACCAGCCCATCCAGGGTACCCTAAACGGACGCTTTGTCCGGGAGGGGGAGGACTTTCCGTTTTGTGGCTTCCCAGAGCCGTGGCTGAATGCGGAGAGGAAGCGCGTACCAGGTTTCAAGATCTTCTTTGATCTGCAGTTATCCGGGGATGACGTTGCCGAAGAGTAGACGGACCCATTAGCTGAGGCTGAGCAGAGCGAGAAAGTGGAACCTAAGGACACTGAAAGTGAAATGAGGGCAACACTGGCTTGTCTACTTTCAGATCCTCCGATCTAACAGAAGTGCTTGGGGGATAACTTCTCGGTGTCCATGATCGGGAATGAAATGGCTGCGGGCCTACCAGCAAACATTTTGGATGCATCTATCGCACCCTCTCTCATCTGGCAGTATGAAGAGGGATTTTTGTCAAGCAGCACCAAGTCAGGTAGTGAGCCGGAATCTGATTTCTCCGAATCTGTTGAGTCAGAATGAGGTTCCAGCTCGACTGAGTCTAAGTCCGGTATTCCAGGGGATGATAACCCGAATACCACAGTCCTGTCCAGGTCATCTTTTTCTTTCTCTTTTGAGTCTGTTATAACCGAGGAATCGAACGATTTGGATGTTCTTAATGAGAATGATGTGGCTGTGGTTTCTGAGTACTTTTCTGTGCCCTTGATTTATTGCATTAACTCAGACTTTCAAAATTTTGATGAAAACGATGAGGAAGAAATTCCTCCGATTTTGCAACGCTTAATTGAACAAGAGCAGGAAAGATTTGTTAAACCCTTAGTGGATGAAATCACTACTGTGAATGTGGGTACTGAGGAGGACCCGCGGCTGGTCCAGATCGAGTCCACGTTGTCTTCAGAGGAACGCGAGTGCTTAGTCGCTTTATTAAAAGATTTCAAAGACGTTTTCGCATGGTCCTACGAAGACATGCCTGGAATCGATCTTGAGATTGTACAGCACCGGATCCCTCTTGACCCCGAGGCCCGACCCGTTAAACAAAAACTCAGAAGGATCTGTCCGGACTGGGCTCTCAAGATTAAGGAAGAGGTCACCAAGCAAATTGACGCAGGTTTCCTACTGGTATCCGAATACCCGACTTGGTTGGCCAATATTGTTCCATGCCGAAGAAGGATGGCAGGATCAAGGTATGCGTGGATTTTAGGGATTTGAACAGAGCTAGTCCGAAGGACGACTTTCCCTTGCCGCATATCGATGAGTTGGTGGATTTCACAGCGGGGCATGCATTGCTTTCATTTATGGATGGCTTCTCAGGCTATAATCAGATAGTGATGGCACCCGAAGATCGGGAAAAGACTGCTTTCACCATCCCATGGGGGACTTACTGCTATAGAATGATGCTGTTTGGGCTGAAGAATGCAGGAGCTACATATCAGCGGGTCGTGACCACAATATTGCATGACATGATCCACAAAGAGGTTGAGGTGTACGTGGACGACATGATTGTCAAATCCAAAGAAAGAGAGGGCCACTACACCGCCTTGCAAAAGTTCTTTCAAAGGATCAGAGAATTTCGGTTGCGGCTGAATCCTCAAAAGTGTACGTTTGGCGTTACAGCGGGAAAAATGCTGGGGTTTCTGATTACACAGAGAGGTATCAAAGTCGACCCTTCCAAAATCAAGGCCATCTTAGAAATGCCACCACCAAGGACTGAAAAGGAGGTGCGAGGCTTTCTGGGTAAAGTGCAATTCATAAGGCAGTTTATCTCAAAATTAACCTTGACTTGTGAACCACTTTTTGGTTTCCTGAAGAAAGAAACGAAGTTCCAGTGGGACGGCCGATGCTAAGCTGCTTTTGAATGGATCAAAGAATACTTACAGAACCCACCCGTGTTGTCACCGCCAGAACCAAGGAGACTGTTGATATTGTACCTTTCAGTAACTGAGACTACAATGGGCTGTATGCTCGCACAAGAATCAGAGGACAAAGTGGAGAGAGCCATCTACTATCTGAGCAAGAAGATGCTAGAGTATGAGACTCGCTACACACCGTTGGAGAAGGCTTGCTTAGCCTTGGTATGGGCTACCAGGAAACTGCGGCACTACCTATTAGCTCACTTCGTAATGTTGGTTTCATGACTAGATCCCATCAAATATCTTTTCGAGAAACTGGCACTTACGGGTAGGCTAGCTCGTTGGTTGCTGTTGCTTTCCAAATTCGATCTGAAATATGTGACGCGCAAGTCAGTCAAGGGAAGAGCAGTAGCGAAATTTTTAGCTGATCATCTGGTGGAAAGGGGTCAAGCAGTCGAGTACTTATTCCCAGATGAGATCATTTTACATATCGAAGACGAAACTTGGACGATGTACTTTGACAGAGCGTCAAACCAGTATGGGTATGGGATAGGAGTGTTGCTGATAGCACCCGACAATTCCCGTATCCCTCTAGCCTTCAAACTCCAGTTCAAAGTCTCGAACAACGAAGCAGAATATGAGGCATGTATTGCCGGTCTAGAAGTAGCCCTGGAACTAGGGGCAAAATGGCTGGACGTCATTGGGGACTCAAACCTTGTTGTGTCTCAAGCAAAAGGAGACTGGAAAGTCAAAGAAGAAAGGATAATAATGTATCACCAGGCCTTGGACTTGTTAATTCCTCGGTTTGAGAAGCTAAACTTTGCTCATCTAGTAAGAGAGAACAATAGGTTCGCAGATTCACTAGCAACTCTATCTTTCATGATAGACATCCCTTTCGGAGTCCGGATGCGTCCGATCATCATTAACCAAAAGTTTGCACTGGCATACGAATCAATTGTTGCCATAGATGAGATTCAGGACGGGAACCCCTGGTATTACGACATTTGGAATTTCTTGGAGAAGGAAGCATATCCGCCAGGGGCAAATGCCAAGGATAAAAGGGCAATCAGAAGAATGGCCATTCAGTTCATCATTTGCAGGGGTAAATTGTATAAGAGAGGTCATCTGGGAATGCATAGGATGTGTGTGGAAGCTGAAGAATCGAAGCGCCTAATGGAGGCCATCCACGGAGAGGAATGCGGTGCGCATATGAACTGGATAATGCTAGCGTAAAAGATCCTCAGACAAGGTTATTATTAATCCACCATGGAGGTGGATTGCATCAGCTTTGTTCGACGATGCCACAAGTGTCAGATCCATGCAAACTGCATGAACATTTTGCCGTCGAAGCTGTACAATATGACTTCGCCATGGCCATTTTCAATTTGGGGAATCGATGTGATCGAGGCTGTCACTCCAAAAGGGTCGAATGGGCATGAGTTCATCCTAGCCGCGATAGATTGTTTCACGAAGTGGGTTGAGGCCCAATCTTATGCGGTGTTGAAAGCGTCGCACGTTGCAAAGTTTATCAGGAACAACATCATCTGTCGCTACGGGATTCCGAACGAGGTTATTTCAGATAATGGTTCCCACTTCAAGAAGGAAGTGATTGATTTGTTGGAAAAATACAATGTGGCTTTTCATAAGTCATCCACCTATCGGCCACAAACCAATGGAGCGGTCGAGGCCGCCAACAAGAATATCAAGCACATACTGTAGAAGATAGTGGAAACCTACCGGGATTGGCCAAATAAGCTGCCGTTTGCTCTGTGGGGCTACCAGACTTCAATTAGAACTTCTACTAGGGCGACTCCGTATTCATTGGTTTATGGGATGGAGGCCGTTCTACCTATTGAAATTGAGGTTCCGTCTTTGCGAGTGCTGGCTGAGTGTCAAATAGCCGAAGCAGATTGGCAACAGAGTAGATTTGAAGAACTCATGCTCTTTGATGAGCACAGACTGAAAGCAATGTACCATGTTCAAGGTTATCAGCGCAGAATTGCCAGGGCTTTTAATAAGAAAGTTAAGCCAGGAATCTAAAAGAAGGAGATTTGGTGCTCAAGGACAACCGAGCTCCCATCCACGACCCAAGGGGCAAGTTCATACCCAATTGGACTGGTCCCTACATCATTAAGTCTATTTCGTCAGGTGGAGCTATGGTTCTGATGAATCTAGATGGCCTAGAGTTCTCCCAACCGATCAACGTGGACAAGTTAAAGAAATATTACCCCTGAGAGGCTCGCTAGGCCGAAAACCCGAAAGGGCGACCTAAGCAAAAGTCAGAGCACAAAAAAATTGAAATTATAAAAACTGAGCTCGCAAGGTTGAAAACCTGCAAAGGGCGGCCTTGGCAAAAGTTAGAGCATAAAAAGAGAGTGAAAATACTCGAGTGAACCCGAGCCTGAACTACGTAAGGCTTGATTCTCATCTTTGGGATACGTAGGCAACTTCATCCTGAAGTTCAGCCATAAACTTTTCCATAATCAACTTTGTCCATTTGATTATCTCGGCCATCTTTGTCTATTCAGCATTCAAGACTTCGGTTATGATCTCCGGTGCAGTGCTCTTCAGACTAGGGGCAACTTTCCGTTGCTGTACAGTGCCGCGGTACTATTCAGATTAGGGGCAACTTTCCAATTGCTGGGATCCGGGGTTGTGCATCTCAGTGATAGATTTCAGGCGTGTCCAATTCTGATCCATATCGAAAATGGTTTTGAAAAGTTTTAATGAAAGTTGACTTTGTTCAAAATTAATCTTGTTACAACTTAGACCATTTTTGGACCAAAGCGGAAAATTTTCAGTACCAACAACCTTCAATTTCATTCATTTCAATACAGAGTTCTCCTGCTCTTGCATACAAATTGAAGTTACGTTTTATTACATTCATAAGAAAACTTGAAAGTACTAATAAAGCAATAAATCCGGGGCATAGATAAGTCAGGTGTTCCTGCGCCCCCTCCCAGAGCTAGTCAAAACCTCTGATGCCAAAGTGGGCCCTTCCTGTGCCTTTTCATTGAGCCAATCCAAGCACTCATCAGACAAAGTGCAACTGAAAGTGGGAGCGGGGGTCAGGAGCTCTCTAGTCCTCCATGCTGCGGCATACCGGGCAAGCTGTGCGCCTCGAACCGGGAATGCAGCAGGCTACTCTATCCCCTCTGGTGGGCAAGTCTAATCATGTCTGAACTGGCGCCGGAACCGGAATGGAAAATAGAAGACACAGTGTGTCATGCCAATCAATTGAATCCCAGGTTGACAGGTCATGTTGTAACTCATTGCCGACAGATTAAGCCAAAGGCAGCGCCAAGCGGTGAGATTTGCAGACAAACTGCACATCCAGTTGTACCACCACCCCTCATCCAGGGCATCGACCAGGCGTTGTCAGAAAAAGTAGCCGCGAGCTGAGTATGCTAGGCAAGACTCCACAATCTGTAACTTGTCCATTAACCACACCTTGGGAGGGATGAAAAATGAGAGAATAAAGAATAGAGAGATGTACGATGAGAAAAAAGTAAGAGGAGGGTTTTGTGAGAAAAACCGAGTCTGAGGGTCGAGTGATGTGAGTAATACATATGTGAGATTGGGTGGGAAATATTACCTGCAATAGTAGTGGACTCCCCGCAAGCCTAGCCGTCTCCCGACGATGAAAAGCATCTAAGCCCATCAATGTTTCAGCCAATGTCATGGCAATGCAGCTTTTGCCCTCCTTCAAATCTTGGGCAACCTCGATCAACCGGACATTGAATCCTGCGGAGCCTGGGGCAAACAAGAAATGAGATAGCAAGCATAGGCAAAGCGCGTGTCGCTGATAGCCCTGCCAATAATGGTCACCGCGGTCGCCAGCATCAGAAAACCGACAAACCAAGCTTGGGATGTCCAGCTCCCCATCATGAATCAATGATCGACCATCATGCAAAGTGAGGCCGCACATTTGTCCTAGGGCTTGGACGTTGCCAAATCAGAGTTAAGGCAAGATTTCCTCGTTACACTCGGATTCCATCAAAGCTTGGAAATCCTCGAAGGTAGGACACATCTCTTGCCCGCTAAAGCTAAAGACATGTGTTACCGGATTCTAAAACCTTGTCGCGGCATGGAGGAAAGGAAGATGCAACGGAGTACGGCCCAGCGTGAATAGTGCATTCAAGTCGAAGCCCCGGAAGTTTAACTTTTTCGAGCCATCTAGAGAAGCGATCCAATTTGTGAGGTTTTGGGCAAGGAATGCTTCCATTTGGCGTAAATTTGAGCTGAAATGAAGAGAATCCCGAAGCTGGAACTCATATAGAAGATAAGGAAGTGAGTGGAGGACAGATGTCGTCATTTCGGAGAGTCTGCCATCGATGGCCGGCAGTGGCTCATCAGTGGCCGGCAGTGGCACACTGATGGCCGGCAGGGCTTCATTGATGGCCGGCAGTACTTCCCTCTTGCTCATTGGCTTCCTCACTGAAGACCCAGTTGTCCATTGCAGTGGAGTCCTATCCCTTGTGTCTTTCAAGGTCTTGTTTTGTCTTGTTGGACTTTGTCGTGTCTTGTTTAAGGCGTATTATTTTATTTTTCTGTGTCAGGTTGTAATTATCTTCCTTTCATTTATCGAGTTGTTGCAATTTGCTTATTGAGTTGTAACTTGCTAGGCTTTGTTTTGTTTATCGAGTTGTTTTGTTATTAGTCAATTCACTACCTGATTAGTGCAATTTGAGCGTTTGGTTTTCAAAACAAAAACTTCGATTTCATTTACATTGTTGTGTAAAGTAATGCGATGCGATGCAATACATGTACAAACGAAACAATTTTTCAACAAAAAGGTTGTTTTCATTCCGTCATAGTTTCTTTTCACAAAAGAGATTAGTTTTAAACCAAATCTGCCTAACACAGTACAATGTGCAAAACTACTAGTAAAAAGGAAAATAAAACAAAAAGAGGATCAGCATCTGAAGTAGCAAAATCTCCGGATCAGCGCCAGTGGCCTCAAGTGCGGGAATCCGTCCTGGTCCTCTTCCTGGACGAAGGTCTAGGACCTCCACCGTCAGCATCTGACTCTGAATCTAACTGCGGACTCATCACCTCCTCGTCAGACTCATCATCATTAGGGGCAGGCCCCCATGAACTAGTCCCTCGTCCTGCTCCCTCTGCTGCTCGAGGAGGTGCTGAAGGGCCCACCCCTGCTCCTGCTGGAACACCCGATGGGCCTGGCAGCAAGAAAGGAATCTAAAGGAGGGACAATCCACCAAAATGCATTAGTAATCAAAATGTATCAGATGCAAAAAAAAAAATGATGTACTATGAATAGTGAATGATTTGTAGTGAATGTATGCAGTGAGTGGTGTATGGGAACAATGTATCAGATCAATGCAGTGTGCAAGCCGTACAAATGATGGTGTGTGAAGAAAAGACTTCATGGCACGAAGTACAGTTTGAACGAACTTAGCGGAATGCTGTAGATACTGAGTAGGTCCATGCTCGTCTGCAGCATCCCCATCACTGAAGCCGTCATCGCCAGAGACTGACGAGTGTACTCAATGGGAGCCTGCAAAAATGATTGAAATCATTAGTACTCGGCAAAATATCAAGTGAAATCAAATGACTGTACAAGGGATGACAGTGTAGTGTATACCGGAGTCGAGCCATAACCTCCGACAAGCTCGTGACCAGCTGGAGGAGGAGCAAAGGGAACCTGATAAATCTCTACAGCTCGCCCTCGAAGTGTCATAGTAGCAAGCAGCACTGGCCATCCAGACCCCTATCTCTCCTCAGGACCTCTCCTCCTACGAGACCTGGTCGCTCCGCCTCTGCCTCTCGTAGCTGAAGCCCTCGCTCCCTCTCCTCCTTGGACACCAGTCAAAGGCGGCATCAGATATGTCTGAATGAAGGTCGCGTAGTCGCCCTCGGCATGGAAGTAATCTGTCTCCAGCCCTACCATGAACTAGATCACCTGGTCAGCGGATAACACATGTGCCTCCCTCATCGATGATGGAGGCGACATCGATACAAATGGGGCAGGTAACCCCAAAGTCTGACGCACAAAGCACTCACTCAGAAACCAGGCCCGACAGATCGGCCCCTCGAAGAGGATACGGTACTGAGACATAATCTGGGCAACGCGATACTGATCCCAGAGTCCTGACGAAATCACCTCCCATGGTCGCCATGTAATCTGAGAAAGAGAACCAACAAGATGATCAGTCGTTAAATAAATAAGGCAGGTGCATTGGGTTAATTGAAATAATCTTATTGCAGACTTACCTCGCACGCCGCAACTGTGTCAAAATACTGCTGAAAGAACATGAAGCTCTCTCGGGTCCTATGACGGAGTGGACCGTGATATACATCAGAGAATGGGACCATCACTACAGTCTACTCCACCGGATCTGGAGCAAGCGCCGGGAAGTATGCATATACCCAAAGCTATTGAACAGATGTGATCAGTACAGTGTATGAACAAGAATGCAGAATGCAGTACAATACATAACAGATGCAGGCCTAGAAAGGCGGACATTAGATCCAGTGTGCAGTGTATGGTGTGCAGTGTGCAGCATGTATGGTGTACAGAAAATGCAAAGCAGAAACCATGCAGTGTGACAGTAAGTACGGAGAGTACATATGTTGAACAAAGCAAAACGTACAAATGCATGCACCAGGCTCGGCGCATCATACTAACTGCATTGTATTTCAATTTCAAGTTGAATACGTGTTAGTTGTAGCATCTCATATGCCATCTTAGAAAAGCCGAGCCTATTGTAGTTGCATTCCTGCATGTGTTGCATTAGCCATCTTAACATGAACTAGGATCATGCATGTGATTACTAACTAGTTTCTATTTTTGCTCGGAGTACTCGGTAAGTGTTTATGCTTTAGCATCCTTGCATGTGTGTGAGTGACCGCCATGATAGCATGCTGTAACAAGCCCGCAGGGGACCTCGCTACAGCTCGGACTCGACTTTGTTGTCACGGTTCTAAATCTGAACCAAAGAGTCCAAATCCGGCAAATCGTTTTTAGGAAAGTATATTTTTGAAAGAAGTGTCAAACATGGACTGCTTTGCCAGATACAGAGTCGCCACCTAAATATTTTATTTTGGGAAATTTAGGAAACCCCAACTCGGTGCCAAAAGGCCACGTGTCCGTCATCACCAAAGTTGCCTCGGCTCGGGAACTTGGGTACGATTGGGGAAGGTCACTTCGTGAGCACCCCCGCTCGCCCGGTCATAGACCGGCCTCTACTAACCATGATATCTATTTTTGAAAACATTGTGAGTTCTTATTCCGGTTATTAGCCTAGGTTACTATGTGATGCGCACAGCATACAAATATAGACCGGGTCGTCCGAATTGGAACAAAACATTTCATGCTTGTTTATTTGAAAATGGTTTGATGGTGCTACCCGCAGGTAGGCTAAGACACAGATTTGCCACCCTCAGGTGGGCTTTTGGAAAAGATGGTTTTGCCACTATCTAGTGGGCTTAAAACAAACATTTGATGAATTGTCCCAATTCAAGTAACCCAACCTTCACCCACAGGCATTCAGGCAGATATTTCACATAAGCACATAGCCTCATGGTAAGCATGCTATTCATGGCAGTCACTCACACGCATGCAAGGATGCTAAAGCATAAAGCTTACCGAGTACTCCAAGCCAAAATAGGAATTCATTAGAAATCATGCATGATCCTAACTGTACAGAAATGCCTAATGCAACACATGCAAAATGCAATTTATAGCAGGCTCGGCTATTCTAAGATGGCATATGAAATGTTACAACTATCATGTATTCAACTTTGAAATTGAAAGTACGATGCAGTTAGTGTGATGCGCCGAGCCCGGTGCATGCACTACAGATGAATGAATGAAAACATGCTGTCATACTGTATGCTAATTGAAATATGCCCTAATCTAACCATCATAAGCGGATAAATGAAAGGGAGAAAGACGTGGGGTTGGAAGACATACATCACACACACGCACACTTATTACAGTTATGCCCTCGTAGAGAGGGTCCGAATAAATATACAGTCCCAAATAAAAGAATATTACAGTCCAAATATTACAGTCCGAATATGCGAATATTACAGAATCCTAATTAATTAATGAATTAACTAAGAAAGCAAATAAAACTGGCGTGCAAGCCAGGGACTGCCTTGCTTCTGATGAATGATGCATGTCCGGATTGTCTTGCGCAGAAATCCACCGGAATGCCCCGATTAGCCTCTGTTTACACCTGTTCTTGAAATGCGTGCCGAGCCCCAAAAAGTTGCTGATTCTTCGTTTTGCTGCAACAGAGAGCAGGAAAGGGGCATAGCAATGTATTTACACAGATATATGCATGTCTCGATCCTCGTGCCACCAATCACGCATACCGAGGCATGATGGCCGAGGAGTCGAAATGCACAACTCAATATAGGATGAATGCACATGAAACTACAGCTAAAACCTAACTCCATCATGGACAATCCGGAGTGTCGGTGACTGGGGGAATTGAGACACATTCCGTCACTCGGAGTACGAAATGTACCTCGTTTCCCGTGCCCGGGCTAACTCCTATTCCGGACACGATGCAATATGCATGATATGCGTGAAATGCAATTAAGATGCAATCCTAACATACACAATGCTATGAAAATGCGGTGTCTCGAAATGCGTGCACACGGGCACGCAAACTGAGACAATGATATGTGTCTCGAAATATGTGCACGCGAGCGCGCAAACCGAGACGATGATATGTGTCTCGAAGTACGTGCACGCGGGCACGCAAACCGAGGCAATGATATGTGTCTCGAAGTACGTGCACGCGGGCACGCAAACTGAGGCGATGATATGTGTCTCGAAGTACGTGCACGTAGGCAGGCAAACTGAGGCGATGATATGTGCTATGAAGTACGGGCACGCGGGCACGCAAACCGAGGCAATGATATGTGCTATAAAGTACGTGCACGCGGGCACGCAAACCGAGGCAATGATATGTGTCTCGAAGTACGTGCACGCGGGCACACAAACTGAGGCGATGATATGTGTCTCGAAGTACGTGCACTCGGGCACGCTAACCGAGGCAATGATATGTGTCTCGAAGTACGTGCACGCGGGCACGCAAACTGAGGCGATGATATGTGTCTCGAAATACATGCACGCGGGCGCGCAAACCGAGGCAATGATATGTGTCTCAAAGTACATGCACGCGGGCACGCAAACCAAGACAATGGCGGAATACTGTGAAAATGAGGTGCTTCGAAATGCGTGCACATGGGCACGCAAACTGAGGCAATGGCAGAATGATGTAATGACATGGAAAATGATAAATGGGCTTATACCAACATGAGTGAGCCTTAGCCACACTCACATAGGATGCCGGTTGATGAAAATGAAGTGCCTCAAAATGCGTGCACACGGGCACACAAACCGAGGCAATGGCATACGCAATGCAAATGACATGGAAACATGATATGGTCTTATACCAACATGAGTGAGCCTCAGCCACACTCACATAGGATGCCGGTTGATGAAAATGAAGTGCCTCAAAATGCGTGCACACGGGCACGCAAACCGAGGCAATGGCATACGCAATGCAAATGACATGGAAACATGATATGGGCTTATACCAACATGAGTGAGCCTCAGCCACACTCACATAGGATGCTGGTTGATGAAAATGAAGTGCCTCGAAATGCGTGCACACGGGCACGCAAACCGAGACAATGCATACGCAATGCAAATGACATGGAAAATGAAGTATGGACTTATACTAACATGAGAGAGCCTCAGCCGCACTCACATAAGATGCCGATGGCAGAAAATGAAGTGCCTCGAAATGCGTGCACACGGGCACGCAAACCGAGGCAATGCATACGCAATGCAAATGACATGGAAAA
Source organism: Camellia sinensis (assembly GCF_055761805.1). Taxonomy (NCBI): domain Eukaryota; kingdom Viridiplantae; phylum Streptophyta; class Magnoliopsida; order Ericales; family Theaceae; genus Camellia; species Camellia sinensis. The sequence goes on from NC_138961.1 coordinate 102,138,127, forward strand.
TGACAAATGGGCTTATACCAACACGAGTGAGCCTCAGCCACACTCACATCGGATGCCGACGGATAAAAATGAGGTGCCTCGAAATGCGTGCATACGGGCACGCAAACCGAGGCGATGGCAGAATGCGATGTAATGACATGAAATGGATGGCAATCATTCTAACAGAATTTCAGCAACAAAATATGGGGGAAAACAGTCCCGAAATGAAGCGAAATGACACCAAATGCATGAAATTGTCCCGAAATATGAATTTAGGCACCCGAAATGGCCTATAGCTAGGCCAAACATGCACAATATGGACATGCAATGCAAAGACAGAAGCTATACAGTCCCAAAATAAACACTTTTCCAGTTTATAACATGGCCAAACAGTAAGTATAGATATGGCAAAAATGGCATGCAAGAATACGGTATTTTCAAGGGGTAATGAAGCAAGTGATATAAACAAAACCCAAACTGAAAAATTTCCTTCTACAACACTGAAGATGGACCAAAAATATGAACATTTACAGTATATGGAAGCCTCAAAATCAGTATACAAATATGCTAAAAATGTGATGCAAAACAAAGCTCAAAAGGTGCTATAACATGAAGTATACAAAATAATCACCAAACAGAAAAAAAGTGTTAATGAAACATGAAGTATAGATCAAAATAAGACTATCTCTAGGCCTGTAAAATGGCCGAAAACAAAAGCATGGTAGGCTAACTGAACATGCAAGAAAACGAACCAAAAGGTAGCCAAAGAGGCAAGTGGTATATGCAATGCTCAAACTGAAAAATTCCCTTCTACAACATTGAAGAGAGACCAAAAATAAGCATATTTACAGAACTGTAAAACAGCCAAAACAGAATACAAACATGCTAGAAATGCAATGCAAAATTAGGCTCAAAAGTGGCTATAACATGAGGTATGCAAAATAATCACCAAATAGCCAAAGACCCTTAATAAAACATGAAGTATAGGTCAAAATAAGACTATCTCTAGGCCTGTAAAATGGCCGAAAACAAAAGCATGGTAGGCTAACTAAACATGCAAGAAAACGGTATTTACAAAGGGTATTGAAGCAAGTAGCATATGGAGGGCTCAAACAGGGTTGAGCCCTTAATGAAAAGTGACAATGAGCTCAAAAGAGGGCCCTTTTCAGTTAGGGCCGGAGCTTGAAACAAAAATCATGGATGGCTTAGAGATGGTGCAAGAATGAGCTAGAAAAGAGGGAAATTGGACTTACCTTTGAAGACCAACACTTTTGTTGCTTCTTAGACCAGATTTGGTGACTCTAAGCTGCTGGAATTCTTCCCCTTACTGCTGGAATGGAAGGGTGGTGGTAGAGCTTGAAGATGATGAAGAAATGGAACCCAAAACTTGAAGGAAATGGGGTGCTATGTATGTATCTCCTCCAAGCAAGCCTTGTAACCTCTTTCTTGAGTTGGGAGGTCAACCAAACTTAAGAGAGAGAGAGAAGAGCCTCTTCAAAAGTCTAGTGAAAAATGAGCCTTTTTCTTCTTTCAAAAGGGGCCCCGGATGTAGATATTTTTGGGGGGAAAACCAAGGCACAGCTGGAATGCACTCAACCTGAAGAAGCAGGCCGGCCAGTTACTTTTTCTGCAGATGGCCGGCCAGCCACTTAACATAGCCGGCCGGCTAGGTCAAAGAAAAAAATGGCCGGCCGGCCAGAAAAAATGGCCGGTCACCCCTTAGGATGAAGCCCCAGAAGTTAGCTTTCCAATGGCGCAAACCTTGCATTAAAATTCCTCCTGTAGAAAAAGTTATGCCCTTTTCCGTGAAGCCGCGCAGATTCAGTCCAAGCGGACTTCAACCAACCACATTTCTCCCCCCCGGACTTGGACTTGGGAGATTCTTGAGTGCAAAATGAAGCCCCGGAAGTAAGCTTTCCAATGGTGGTGGCCTCATATCTTAATTCCTCTTGTGCAAAGAGTTACGCCCGTTTCGGTGAAGCCGCGCAGCTTTTTCTCCTTCCCGGATTCATGCTGAAACACTTTTGACCAAAAAGAAGTTGGCTTTTTGGCAAAATTACTAGCCTCCCACCAACTTTTGGTGTCCTCTCATGTGTGTAGATCACATATATGTGGTTTGGGGTTGGCAACAGTGACTCCAGGGTGTTCAACATTGCATTTGAAGAGGAGGGGCAAAAATGGAAAGAATAATTAATGGCCGGCCATAAACTTTTAGGGTCCTCCCAAGTGTGTAGATCACAGTTATGTGGTTCAAAGTTCAAGAAAGTGGGCCCAAGGTGTTCAACATTGGCCCGGAAGAGGAGGGGCAAAAATGAAAATAACAATTAATGGCCGGCCATGACTTTTTTGGGTCCTCCAAGGTGTGTAGATCACAGTTATGTGGTTGAAAGTTGGCAACACTACCCCTAGGGTATTCAACATTAGCCCGGAAGTTGGAAAAACGGGCGCCGGGAGGCTCCGGAGGAGAGATAACTGGTTGCTGCAACAATTACTAGCCTCCCACCCTCCAGTGACCTTCCTGATGATAAAACAGAGGTACCTGCCAAAAATGAACGAAAACCGATGCAAAACGAATGTTCGGGGGCCAAAACACGCAGTTCGGGGCCCCGGAAACTGCCCGTTAAACACCGAAAGTGGCGTTCGGCCACGAAGTGGGTTTCTCAGACCCCAGTGTCCCTCAAAAGGGAGAAAATAAGATGTATGCCAAAAATCAGAGCAAACGGAGATGGTTAGGCGGTCCCGAACCGAGGCACACGGCCTGACGGCTCCGAAAACCGGGAACCGGACTCCGAAATGGGCAAAATGGCCTACGGCCACCAAATGTAGCCTACGGACATTGAGAGATGGTCTACGGGACCTCTCCCTCCCCTTAGGAAAAGAAACAGAGAAAACCGAGTCTGGTTCGCAAACCGAGGCAAGGCACCGAAGAAGGTCCGGAAGTCCGGAGGCGGGGCTCGCAGCCGCGACTCTGAAACTTCTGAACGAGCACATTATGCAATATCACCAAGTGCTCAATCGGTGACGTCTGAGTCTCAAGGTCGGTCAAAAATGGGGTGTCTACACATGCTTACCATGAGGCTAACTGCTTATGATATACCTACCTAAATGCCTGTGGGTGAAGGTTGGATTATCTGAATTGGAACGATGCATTGACTGTGAGTTTTAAGCCCACTTGAGAGTGGAAAATCATCTTGTTTTCTAAGCCCACCCGAGGGTGGCAAATCCACGTCTTAGGCTACTTACGAGTAGCACCATCAAACCATTTTCAAATAAACAAACATGAGATGTTTTGTTCCAATTCAGGCGATCCAGTCTATACTTGTATGCTGTGCGCATCACATAGTGAATCTAGGCTAATAACCGGATTAAGAACGCATAATGTTTTCAAAACTCGATATCATGGTTAGTAGAGGCCGATCTTTGATCGGGCAAGCGGGGGTGCTCACGAAGTGACCTTCCCCAATCATACCCAAGTTCCCGAGCCGAGGCAACTTTGGTGATGATGAACACGTGGCCTTAGGCAACGAGTCAGGGTTTCCTAAATTTTCCCCAAAATAAAATATTTAGGTGGTGACTCTGTATCTGGCAAAGCAGTCCATGTTTGGCACTTCTTTCAAAAAAAATCTGTTTTCAAAAACGATTTGCCGGATTTGGACTCTTTGACGATTCATCGGTCTTGCATTGTACTCTGCGAGATTAGATACAAGACCGTGACTTTGAGTCCTGAACTGCAGTGAGCCTCAATTGAACAAAATGGGATTTCCCTCCCGGGACATTCGGGGACGTCTACAGTCCCTCGTTTCCCGTGTTCGGACTAACTCCTATTCCAAACACAATGCAACAAACATGGCATGCATAATGCGACTCCAAGTACGCAACCTAAATGCAGTGCAAGTAAGTTATGCAAACATGCAAGGGATAACATGTAAACATGCAACTAGCATACACAATGCTATGAACTAACAATGGTATACTCAATGCACATGACACTTAGCATACACAATGCACATAGAAACTAACATACACAATGAGATGAGCAAGGCATGCACAATGCAATGATCAATCATGCGACAACATGGCGTACTCGATACTATGGACTACAATGGCATATTCAATGCAAAAATGGACTTAAACCAAAATGGATGGGCCTCAGCCACACCCAAATCAGTGGCCAATAGATGATGAAACTAAGGCACAAAACACATGCAAGCATGCACAATGCACTGGACCAAGCTTAAGGCATAAAACACAACTTTTCCAAATGCATTGAAATGATGAAATGTGAAGTGCAAGGGCATGTGTTCCAACTCTGAAATGGCATGCAAAATGACTCCAAATAATGTAAACAACTCACACAATGCATGTTGAATGGCTCAAGCACCGAAACTAGTGAAGTGTGTTACACTATAGGCATGCAAGGCAATGCTCAAATGGCCAAACCAACTCCAAACAGACCCTATGTAGGCCAAAATAGGAGCAAAAGTGAACTAAGATGGTGGCTTGAAAGGCACAAACATGAAGCTCATGCAATGGCTCACAAATGGGGTATAATGATGCAACTCTCAAGCACAATGAAAGAGTGACAAACATGAGAATATGGCCAAGAAATAAGCTCTGAAATAACATTCCTCATAATGCCAAAACATGCAAATACCTCAAGTTAAGCATGCAAGGGACCTCAAAACTTAAAGCTAGGCAAGGCTATTACACTACAAGCATGCATGGCAAGCATCATTCAACCAAGAGGCCTCAAAACAAAGCTAAGGCAGCCCAAAATATGAACAAAATCAGTTTGGATCATGGCCAAAATATGCTAGAATAGAGGGCCAAAACATCATGCATTTCAAGCTAGTAAACATGATTTACACTACAAGCATATGAAGCATATGAGAAGCTACCAAACTAGCCAAAAACAGAATCATGGCATGCCAAATGATGGCCAAAAACCCACTGAGACATGACCAATACATGCAAGAATGAGGTGCTACTTTGATAGGTCATGAAAGGGATTATTCTGCACATGCAAGAGGCAAACACAAAGTGACCAAACCAGCCATAGACAGAGTCTAGGCAGGTCCCAAAAGTCACCAAAAAGGGCCTGAACCAAGCCTTGGAAGTATAAAAGTATGTGCTCCTTTGAAAGGCCAAAAATGCAAACAATCAAGGCCAAAAGAGAGAGGCTCTCCCCTCTCTAATTTAGGCCCTCAAAACCACATGCCGACCACTGAAAATCTACTGGATTTCAGTGGCTAAAAGGCCAAGCAAAGATCAACACAAAGGTCTCATGGCATGGCACAAAACAAGGCTAAATAGAGCATGCAAGAGGGTAGATGACCCTCAACACCAAAAGAGCCTTAAACAAACATGAAAAACACTTAAATATGAAGATTTTTTCAGTTGACAAAAAAGCCTAAATATGCATGCAAGTATGGCTAAGAGAATGATCAAGATAGAGCTTAAAAAGAGGGAAAATGGGTTACCCTTGGAGCTCAGCAAAACCAGCAAGTTTTGGGACCAAAAACCAACTCTTCAACCTCTAAAAATACCCTCCAAGAACCTCAGATCAATGGTGGAGGTGTATGGCTATGAGGTGTGGTGCAATAGGTCAAGAACAACACACTTTTGAACCCAAAATGTAGAGATATAGAGAGATATATATTTTTGCCTTAGCCAATTTCAGAACCTATGCAAAGGAGAGGGAGGTCCTCTCTTATAGAGGTTTGAAGCTAAAGCTTCCTCAAGAAGCTAAAAACTTGGATGCAAATCCTCCATACACGTGTATGGAGGATACAGTCTGTGCCTTCCAGCTGGCACAGCTGGCATCCACACAATCTGACAAAACAGGAGGAAACCAGCAGACCAGAAAAGGTGGTCGGCCGACCACTTTCCCTGGTCGGGCGACCAGGGCAAGTGGTCTCCCAAATAAAAAGTGGTCGGCCAAGGGTATTGGTGGTCTCCACACTGAAAACAAGCCAATGGTGGGGTGGGAAACCAGTAAATGTGGCCCAAAGATCAAGAAAACCAGTTTCCCGACCAAAAAACCGGCTGGCGGGGAGAAAAGTGGTTTCCAAGGAGAAAGCTGGTCTCCCACCCTTGTACCACCTTCCAAACAAGGAAAACAAGGTTCGTTCCAAGAACGAACCAACACGGATGCAAAACGAGAGTTCGGGAGGCAAAGCGCACGGCGGGGTGCCTTGAAAACTGGCTGTTGAGCACCGAAGTGGCGTGCGACCACAAAAGTGGTCTCCCGGGCCACAGTGTCCCTCTAGACAGAGAAAACAAGGTGTGTTCCAAAAAATGTGCCAAACGGAGAATGTTAAGTGGTCCCGAACCGAGGCGCACGGCCGACGACTCCGAAAACTGGAAACTAGTCTCCAAACGGGAACAGTGGCCTACGACCACGAAAAGTAGTCTACGACCACTGAGAGATGGTCTACAAGACCTCTCTCTCCCTCCGGGAAGGGAAACAAGGCTTGGTCCGCAAACCGAGCCGAAGCACAAAGAGTTTGGAGACCTAGAGGCAAGGCTCTCAACCAAAACTCTGAAGCTCGAAACGAGCACAACACGCACTATCACCGAGCACTCAATCGATGACGTCTGAGTCTTAAGGTCGGTCAAAAATGGAGTGTCTACATCATGCAATGAGGCTGTAATATAACATTTAAATGCAAACGCTATGCAATGAAAATGCCACATTTAAACAAACCGAAACAAGGTACAATAGCTCAATCACAAAAGTAAGTAAACACGCCACACGTGGAAATTACAAACCAACCACATATCATGCAGAAAGGATGTAAGAAAATTATGCAAGCTTAACTATGTGCCGCGCAGGAAAGACAAAGAGCAACAAAATCGTTGGGTGTACCCGAGATGTCAGACAAGATCCTAACGCGTTGCACGCGGAAGAAAACAAAGATGGCGTGAACGCTGGGATGCACCCGAATGTTTTTAATAGAAGGACGGTAACCGAAGGATGGTATGAACATTAGGATGCACTCAAATGTTTTTAACTAGAGGGCGGTGACTAAAGGAGGGTATGAACATCAGGACGCACACAAATGTTTTTAACCGAAGGGCGGTGGCCGAAGGATGGTATGAACATCAGGATGCACTCAAATGTTTTTAACCAAAGGGCGGTGATCGAAGGATAGTATGAACATCAGGACACACACAAATGTTTTTAACCGAAGGGCGGTGAATGAAGGATGGTATGAACATCAAGACGCACACAAATGTTTTTAACTGAAGGACGGGTAACTGAGGGATGGTATGAACATCAAGACGCACACAAATGCTTTTAACCGAAGGGCGATGAGCGAAGGATGGTATGAACATCACGACGCACTCAAATGTTTTTAACCAAAGGGTGGTGACTGAAGAATGGTATGAACATCAAGACGCACACAAATGTTTTTAACCGAAGGGCAGTGACCGAAGGATGGTATGAACATCAGGACGCACACAAATGTTTTTAACCGAATGACGGGTAACCGAGGGATGGTATGAACATTCGGACGCACTCAAATGTTTTTAACCGAAACAATCCTAACGTGTTGCACGTGAAAGGAAGGAGAGTAAAAGGATATTATTCGAAGTGCACGAATGATTTTCCCTGGAACTCCTCTGAATGGACTGTACATACAATATCGTTTGTCTGTGCAAGCTCCGCTGAATGAACCATACATACAATATTGTGCCTGTGTACAAAAAAGTGTTATGTAACGACAATGCATTTTCTATGCATGAAACAAGAATGAAAGCATATTCTGTGCAACAATAGAGAAGTGCATATTCTATGACACTAGAGAAATGCATATTCTATGCAACAATGGAGAAGTGCATATTCTATGCATGTGTAATGAATAGGAAACGCATATTCTATGCAAGACAACAACTGAGATATAATGGCATGTTCTATGCGAACCAAACAATTTCAGAGCATATTCTATGCATGATTGGTAACGGGAGCACATTCTATGCACGATTCAAAGGCAAATGCATATATTCTATGCATGATTCAAGAGCGAAAGTAATGAGCATGTATGCTCCATGCGCAATTAACAGCACGTTCTATGCTAAATAACAAAATGCATGATTTATGCAAAAGATTGAAATACGTAATGAGAGAATGCATATGTATTCTAACATAACAAGTTCAATAGCAACTTTCTGATTCACATCTCGGAAGAGTTGCGACATGCAAAAGGATACACCTCGTTCAACAAGTGGCAAACAACGATCACCAAAACCACAATTTCAAGCTTCTGCGGAGAGAATTTGAACTCAACAGTGACCTTCCCTTGCACTTCTTAGGAAACAGGGTTAACCACAGCACCAAGACACAAAATGGAAGCACTGGGCACTGGATGGCCACCAGCTAAGGGTGACGGCCACCTGTCGACCACTCTCCAAGATTGTCGGCCACTAATGAGGCTTGTCGGCCATCAGTGGTGGCCGACCGGCCACCGATGGCAGATTGGGCCATTTTTGTCTTTTCACCCATGGGTCTTTAAGTATAGGCCATGGGGCATCAATTCCACATACCTCCATAGCCAAAATTCCATCCTCTCTCTAGACCTTCTTTCTTTCTAGATCCGAGCTTTATACGTGTTTTCCAACGCCCCACGCATATTTTCTTCGCTAAACCCTCTTAGTTTACTCCATTTTGAACCAATTGAAATTTGATTTCGGTACTTTTTCTTGGAGTTTCACCACTTGAGGCTTGTTCTCCTCGAGTTTCTCTCGAGCGGAGCCATTACCATTGGGAGTGAGGCCTTTTGATCAGGCGAGGTATCATCCCCGAACGCATATTCTGCCTACTGGAGGCGTTACGCACTTCACTGATTTTGCTACTGGCACACCAGAGGATCTCCTACTGAGGGAGCCAGATTCTCATCTTTCAGCCATTGTCGTTGAGGTACAAACTCTATTCACTAGCACATCAGATGTTCTTTACTTGCATTTCTTGTACTGTCTGTCATCTGTCTGTACTTTCATCACTGTCACTGCATTTGTTTTGCACTTCCTTTTCAACTAACTGTATTTACACTGGTTCACCTATCCTCTACCACAAGATGACTCTCGTGCATACATGGGCTATGGGGCCACGACGGCTAGAGATTGGTATGACGAGCTCCCCACAAGAGTGCGAGACATTGTTGACGGGCCCGGCTTCGGCCTATTCTGCTCTGGATTGACACGAGTTATAGCAAGCTGTCCACTTATTAGAGCACTAGTGGAGAGATGGTGGGACATCACTAACTCCTTCCACCTTTCCACTACCGGAGAGATGACGATGACTTCTTATGACTTCGCCATGATCACAGGCCTAGGCATAGGGGGCGATCCGATTCCTTTCGATCTTGATATGGAAGAGTAGGAGGCTGCCTGGATTAAGCTAGTGGGGGTGCGCCCGCCTTTGTTCCGGACAGCTATGGTCAGATACAGTTGGTTCAAGGAGCAGTTTCGAGGGACTAAGCCAGAGACAATAAAAGAGATAGAGCAGTATACTCGAGGTTTTCTAATGTTCCTCTTCGGTACCACCCTGTTTGCGAACAGGGCGAATACCGTAGGGTTATACTTGCTGAGCGCACTGGTGGTCCTTCCCTGAGTGAGCTTACATGATTGGAGTGGGACTGACCTTGCCACTCTATACGGCTATATGAGTTCAACCTCCCGCAGGAGCGAATCCTTGATTGGAGGCTACTGGCAAGCCTAGGAGGTACACATCTCAATTCCTTCTTTACACTTTGCATTTTCTGTTCAACATTTCTTGCTTTACCTCTGTTCAATACACGTACTTTCTACTTTTTGTATCTGTTCATGCACTGTATGCTTTCTGCTTTGTACTTTCTATATTTGTTCAAACACTATACTGATCACATATCACTGCACTTTCTCCATAGCTATGGGTGTATGCATACTTCCTAACTCTGGCCACAGAGCCTATAGTGGAGGTTCTGTTAACGGTCCCCTATTCACGAGTGTGCGATGGCCATCTTCGCCGCAAGACTCACGAGCCCTTCACTTTCTTCAGGCATTACTTTGACACCATAGCTGCCCATGAGGTAACCTAAAACATGGTCATCATTTTTGCTCTACATCTATTTTGATTCATAAATTAGCAACTAATGACGGCTAATAACCTGTTCACTTCTATTTACAGATCACATGGCAGCCATGGGCTATGATACCGACAGGGGTTCGAGGCCAGTACACCGTGGCCTTGGGCATCTCGCGCTACCACATTCTACTTGAGGGTCCGGTTTGCCGAGCCTGGTACCTAGGCGAGAGAGTTGTGCGTCAATCTTTGGGTCTGCCTACTCCGTTCATACCGATGACACTGCCAGAGTCCATAAGGTCAGCAGATAGCCTATCTGTTGACAGGGTTATCCAGTTCATGGTAGGCTTTGAGGCAAAGTACTTCCAAGTCGAGGGCGATTATACGGTCAGACACATCCCATGCCACCTCTGACCGGCGTTCGTGGAAATGAGAGAGCGAGAGCCCCTGCTACGAGGATGGGGCCTAGAGCAACCAGGGCAACCAAGGCCCGTGGGAGATAGACTCCTCAGGTGGGACAGAGGACCGGCTGGTCGAAGCTGCCTACTACTCTTACCTGTTGGCAATATACTGGGGAGGCATATTAGATTTCGATCGAGCCTGCCGCAGTGGGGCATAGATATGTCAGAGCTAATGACGCACCCCCCGGTATGTACCACAGTTTTCTCATCTCTTTCTAATATTTGTTCCTTCTAGACATTACTCATCCCCAATGCATTTGCAGGCACCCCCAAGATATACCGAGGATCTGCTAGAGCTACTAGCCTCATTTGAGGGCATGATATTGAGGAGGGAGGCACTGCTCGGCTTCCATGGCACTCAAGTAATTTCTTTATCTTTCTTACATTCCAGTCATCAAATTTCCACTGATACACTGAAACTGACACTTCAACTAAAACTTCCCCATACTGCACTGATACACTATATCTAAAACATTGCACTTCCATACTACATTCACACACTGTATGTGACCTCTGCATATACTCATTCTGCACATCATACTTGCATCTGATACGCATACTGTGGCTGACATATGACAACTGTGTTTTCAAGTTCCACCCCTACCGATAGCACCGGCGGCAACTGCAGCACTGGCAAGAGTGTTATCTCCTCCAGCAACAAGGAGGATAGAGAGAGAAGTTCCGGCATGCAGCCGAGGTAGAGCCAGGGGCACCCGAGATAAGAGTGGCCCTTCAAAGCCCATTCCCAGCATTGATGAGACTAAGACTAGCGAGGTCGGGGAGGCAGCGAGTTAGCTTGCTGAGTCGTCCGAGAATGGAGACGATGATGCTGGCTCGGGTTCTGGGAGTAAGAATGCTTATGCTGAGGAGGGCTCCGAGGCAGAGAGCGAAGACGGCTCCGGTTCAGACTCTGATTCTTGTTCAAACAGTGGCGCCGATGGAAACAGTGCCACAAAGTCCGCTCCTCCGAGGAAGAGGACGAAGAGGGCCTCTAGATCGTGAGATGACTGGCACTGATCTTTGTATTTTTGCTTAGTTTCTTTTTGTTTATAGTGTTAGCACATTGTACAGCTTCAGACGAGTTTATTTGCTCTAAAAACTTGTACTGCACTTTTGTAAAAACAACTATGGTTGAAATGAAAACCAGTGTATTTCGAAAGAGTATTGTATTTTGCATCATCAGCACTGCATTGCATGAAAATGAGATTGAATTTGACATTGAAAACCAAATACTTGTACTGTCACAATAGTCTGAATCAGGTGACGAACCGACCAACAATTGAAATAATCAAAGTAATACAACTCGATAAACAACAAAACAATTCAATATACAACAAAACAACTCGATGAACAAAATAACTCGATAAACAACTAAAATACAACACAACAAACTTGCTAAAACTAAAAGGACTCAAAACAGGACCTTTGAAATAAAAAATAAACAGGGCAAAACACATACTTTCAGCATCCTCAGCACACAAGTGAACAAGAAGACAGGCAAAACAGCTGTCGGCCATGAACAAAGGATGTCAGCCACTAGTGGTGGCCGGTCGGCTACCAAAGTGGCCTGTCGGCCATCACGAGTGGCCGGTCGGCCACCAATGTGAGGAACCTCCAAAATGCTGACACCTGGCTTCCACTCACTACTTTATCTTCTACAAAAGGTTCAGAGTTCGTATTTTCTTCATTTCAACTGCAAATTCTTCACAAATGGACCCATTCTTTGCCAAAAAACTCTTGAATTGGATTGCAACTTTAGATGGCTCAGAAAAGCTAAATTTGTAATGCACTATTCCTGCTGAGTCGTTCTCCTCTTTGTTTTCCATTTCTATATGTCGCGGCTAGATGTTGGAATCCGATTACACATGTTTTTAGCTTCGGGGGACAAGAGTTGTGCTCAACAATTGAAGAATTTCAAGTGCTAATGAAGTCCCGGTGCGATAAGGAAATCTTACCTCAGCCTCGTTTTGGTCACATCCAAACTTTGGGAAGGATGTGTGGGCTCACTTTACATGATGCTCGATCCTTGGTTCACAATAGAGAGCTGGATATCCCCAGTTTGATTTATCGATTTTTTGATGCCTATGACTGAGGCGATCTTCTTTGGCAGGGTTTTCGACAACACGCCCTTTGTTTGTGCATATTAGCATATTTCCTTCTTGCCCCTAGTTTCGGCGGGTCTAACATTTGGCTAGTTGAAGTGGCTCAAGGCTTGAAAGAGGGAAAAAGTTGCATTGGCTTGGTACTAGACGAGACTTTGATGGGCTTAGACGCCTTTCATCAGCGAGAGACAAACAAATTCGCAGGGAGTCCACTACTTCTTCAGGTAATGTTTCCCACCCTTTCTAATATGTGTATCTCACATCACTTGGCATTCATGCTCTGTTTTTCTCCCAAAGCCCTTTTCTCACTTTTTCTCTCAACATACACCTCTCTATTCTTTAATCTTTCTTTTCTTTCATCCCTCCCCAGGTGTGGCTTATGGACAAGCTGAAGGTAGTGGACTCTTACCGTGCATACTGAGCCTGAGCATACTTCTTCCGCCAACAATTAGTTGATTTTCCAAATGAAGGATGGTGGGACCATTGGATGTGCAACAGGTCTGCTGCTGACATTGCTTGGCATTGTCTCTAGTTTGATCTGCCCGAGATAAGCTATAACATGGCTCGACAACCCAGCATTCAACTGATTGGCCTGACACACTATGTATTCTACTTTCCGTTTCAGTTCAAGCATCAGTTCGGACATGACCAGACTTGCCTAGAAGAGGGGGTAGAGTACCTGGCCTTATTCCTAATCTGAGGTTCACAATTGGCTCGATATCCCGCTGCGTAGAAGACGAGAGAACTTCTTGCTCCTGCCCCTAGTTTCAACTACACACTTTTTGGCAAATGCCTAACTTAGCTTGAAGATAAGGCACAAACCGGGCCCACTTTAGCATCAGAAGCTTCCACAAGCACGAGCGGGAGATGCAGGAACACCTGACTGATCTATGCCCCAAGTTTATTGCTTTGATCTTACTTTTGAAGTTTTCTTTTGAATGCAATAAAAGAAACTTTGATTTGTATCGAGAGTTAGAGAACTTTGTCTTGAAATTAATGAAATTGAAGTTTTAGGCACTGAAAATTTTCCTTTTAGTCCAAAAATGGTCTAAGTTGTCAAAGGATTAATTTGAACAAAAATTAACTTTTATCAAAACTTTTCAAAACTATTTTCGATAAGGATCACAACTTGACACACATGGAATCTATCCTCGAGATGTACAACCCCGAATCCAAAGATGGAAAATTGCCCCTTATGTGAATGACATTGTTCAACACTGTAGTCAGTTCTTCTCTCAGAGTAAGGATCACAACCGATCTTTCAAATAATGAACAGACAAGAATGCCTGGATCAAACATATGGACATAGTTGATTTGGAGGTCTTTACAGCCAGACTTCATAATAAAGTTGTCTACATATCCCAAAGATGGGAATCAGGCCTTACGTAGTTCGGTTCAGGTTCACTCGGGTATTAACGTTCTCGTTTTGCGCTCTAACTTTTGCCAAGGCCGCCCTTTCTGGGTTTTTAACCTTGCAATCTCAGTTTTTCTTTTTTCAATTTTTTCTGCTTTAACTTTTGCCTAGGTCACCCTTCTGGGTTTTCGGCCTAGTGAGCCTCTCAGGGGTAATATTTTTTCAACTTGTCCATGTTGATTAATTGAGAAAATTCTAGGCCATCCAGGTCCATAAGAATAACAACTCCACCCGACCAAATGGTTTTGATAATGTAAGGACCAGTCCAATTGGGTCTGAACTTGCCCCTAGGGTCATGGATGGGAGCTCGGTTGTCTTTCAGCACCAAATCCCTTTCCTTAAGATTCCGAGACTTAACTTTCTTGTTAAAAGCCCTGGCAATCCTGCGTTGATAACCTTGAACATGGTATAGTGCTTTTAGCCTCCTCTCATCGAACAACATTAGTTCTTCGAACCTGCTCTATGGCCAATCCGCTTCTGCTATCTGGCACTCAATTATAACCCACAGCGATAGAACTTCTATTTCAATCGGCAGAACTGCTTCCATCCCATAAACAAGAGAGTATAGAGTTGCCCCAGTAGGTGTCCGAATTGAAGTTTTGTAGCCCTAGAGAGCAAATGGCAATTTGTCTGGCCAATCCCTGTAGATCTCAACCATTTTCTACAAAATGTGCTTGATGTTCTTGTTGGCGGCCTCAACAGCTCCGTTGGTTTGTGGCCGATATGTAAATGACTTATGAAAAGCCACGTTGTATTTCTCCAACAAGTCGATTACTTCTTTCTTGAAAGGGAGCCATTGTCTGAAATGATCTCATTTGGGACTCCATAACGGCAAATGATGTTGTTACAGACAAACTTAGCCACATGTGTTGCCTTCAACATTGCATAAGACTAAGCTTCCACCCACTTCGTAAAATAATCAATTGCCCCCAGAATGTACTCATGCCCATTTGACCCTTTCAGTGTAACTGCCCCAATGACGTCAATTCTTTAGACTGAGAAAGGCCATGGCAAAGTCATGTTTTACAGCTTCGACAGTGGGATATTCACACAATTTACATGAATCTAGCATTTGTGGCATCGCAGAACAAAACCAATACAATCCTTCTCCATGGTAGACCGGTAGTAACCTTGCCTGAGAATCTTCCGGGCTAACATTACTCCATTCATGTGCACTCCACACTCTCCCCCATGGTTGGCCTCTATTAGGCGCTTCGACTCTTCTGCGTTAACACATAGCTTGTGCATTCCCAGATGACCCCTCTTATACAACTTATCCCCGTAGATGATAAATTGAACAGCCATCCGCCGTTTTGCCCTCTTATCTTTGGCGTTTGCCCCTAGTGGATAAACATCATTTTCTAAGGAGTTCCAGATATCATAATACCAAGGGTTTTGATCTTGTACTTCATCTATTGCGGCGATCAACTCGTAGGCCAGTTTATATCTCTGCTCAATAATGATCGAACGCATCCGGACTCCAAATGGGATGCCTATCATGGAAGATAGAGTTGATAAGGCGTCAATGAACCTGTTGTTCTCTCTTAGTTGATACGTGAAGGTTGGCTTCTCAAACCTAGGCATCAGAACATCCAAGGTCTGGTGATAGATTTTCTTCTTTTCTTCTTTGACCTTCCAGTCTCCTTTTGCTTGAGACACAACCAGGTTCGAGTCCCTGATAACGTCCAACCTTTTTGCCCCTAGTTCCAGGGCGGCTTCCAAACCAATGATACATGCCTCGTATTCTACTTTGTTGTTGGATATTTTGAACCGGAGTTTGAAGGCTAAGGGTATATGGGAATTGTCGGGTGCTATCAGCAGCACCCCTATCCCATAACCGTACTGGTTAGATGTTCTATCAAAGTACATTGTCCAAATGTAACGACCCCACCACATATAATGATTAACACTTAGTTAATTAAGGAGATTTGGATTTTAATTAGTCATTATGAGAAGTGTTGAGAATTATGATATTTAGAATCTATGAGAATTATTGGGCCTAATTCGCATATGGTTTTGTCGAGTATTTATTTTGAAAGTCTAATGGCTGAAGGAGGTAAAATTAATGAGTTTAATTAAATATTGGATTCAGATCTATAAAACTAAGATTTGATTAATTGGGTCCAAATTGGAGTTAATTAAGTTATACGAATTAGATATTAAGATTATTCTGAATTAAATTTAATTATGAGGTGTTCAATTGAATATGTAATTTATTAACTAAGATTTTGAAGTTTAAGCTGAAATTGAAGGCCTTAATAATTTGGGAAATCAAAATTGATATGGCAATAAGTTTAATTTAATATTTGGAGCCTTCGAGAGTTTGATTAAAATATGATTCAGAATGGTAAAGATTAAATATAATTAATTCGACCTTAATGGAAGTCAAATTAGACTAATTAAATCATGTAGGAATTGTAATTAGTTATGATTAATTAAGTTATGTGCTAATTATGATTAATCAAGACTAAGTGATATTTAATTAAACTAATGTGTAATTAGTGTGCTAAACTAATCCTAGCATACCACCACATGGGTTCATATTATAAGGACAAGTGTCCCACTAATGAATAAAATAAAATAATAAAAGAAATGATGATGAATGAAATCAAAGGGTGGCCTTCAATCTGCTGGAAACAGAGTTAGAAAAAAAGAAAGGAAGAGAGCACGACTGAGAAAGAGAGACCGGGAGGAAGGAAAAAAAAAAAGAGAGAGAGAGAGAGAGAAGAAGAAGAAGAAAGCCTTGTGGGATACCAAGATTCAAGCTTAAAATTGTGGAAAATTCATCTTCAAGTAAGAAATTACATCCTCTTCTTAGTATTGTTTAAATAATCTAGACATAAATTGATTTAAGTTGAATTTTGAGAGTATTAAAAATGAAGATTTGAGGATCAATTATATAAATTGAAAGAAATTGGGTTTTGCATGTAAAATCAAGTTAGGTTGAAGATTATGAGTTATGATTCTTTAAACTTGTCAAGTTTGGGTTCAATTTTGAGAATTATTCTTGAATTGAGTCCTATAAATTACATGCAACAAGACTTATTTGAAGATTTGACCCATACAATGGAGTTATGTTCAATTTATGGAAATTAATTTGGAAATCAATTATGTTGAGTTTGGTTTTTGTAGTCTTGCATGAATTTGAGTTTCATCTATACATGCATGGACAAATTTTGTAAGTTTTAATACTCTAATGTTACATGCATCATAGATTTTGAAGAATTTGAACTAATTCAATCTCATACTTTGAAGGAAAAAAAAAAGGAAAAGCTTTGAAAATTAGGAATTTGTTTGATTTTGATCTTCAATCTATGCATGTAATTTAATTTAAAAGTTTTATTCAATTTAAACACATTTCAGAACATCTATGATTATAAATTAAGTTTTTGGTTAAAAATTGAGTTAAGTTGAATTTTTAAGAAATTGATTTGTGTAATTCATAGTTAAAGTTGATTTTTGTTAATAATAAAATTGTGTTCTATTTTTACATACATCATGAAATTTCAAGAGTTTGGAAAGTCTAATTCATGTTTTAAAATTGTGGGTTTGATATAAAGAAAATGAGTTAAATCTAAATTTGGACAATTGGAGCATGATTTTGAATACATGATTTTTAATTGGGAGTGTCTACTAAATTACACAATGGTTCTCTATGATTTTGTACCAAAAACACAAGTTTTGACGCTTTGAGTATTGTAGACACCCCATTTTTGACCGTCCTCAAGACTCGGACGTCATCATTTGAATACTCGATGATCATCCATGCTCGTGTTCGTTTTGAGTTCCCGGAGGTCTCGGCCGCGCGCCTTGCCTCAAGATCTCTCAACTTGACTGTTTTGTGCTTGGTTGTGGACCAAGCACTTGTGTTTTTGCTTCTGAGGGATGAGGGTGGCTTGTTGGCCATTCTCTCAACCCATCGGCCAAGGCATGAAGCCATCGGCCAAAAGTTTTGGCCGATCGGCACTCTTTTTGGTCGATCGGCCCTTATGTTCGTGGATCGGCCATGTTTTCTGGCCGAACCCTGTTCATCTGCTTTATGCAGATATTTTATGCCAGCTGTCACAACTGGCATCCACAATTCATCCCCTTCATACACGTGTATGGAGGGATTTGTCCCTTGCCTTAGCTTGCTTAGGAAGCTTAGAATTTGGACTTCTATAAGAAGGGAGCTCCTCCTCCCTTCTTTCTTAAAAATTAATTTGGACTTCCATGTTTGGCACTTCTTTCTTAAAAATTAATTTTCCAAAACGATTTGCCGGATTTGGACTCTTTGGTGATTTATCGGTCTTGCATTGCACTTTGCAAGATTAGATTCAGAATCGTGACATTGAATCCGAATTGTAGCACAGCACAAAGCCCCCTCGGGGCGCGTATACAGTTTCTGGCAACTCTGCTAGGGATTTAGAGAACTTGACTCGAACTCATAATATCTTGTTTTAATTCCACTTATGTGTCTCTTTGCATTGCATTTGTATTGGTGCGCCTAGGACACTATGTTTGCCATATGCTATTCCTGAACGGTTTGCCGGAGGCTTGCTTGGAAAAGCGTGCCATAAGGCTGACCGATTGCGGACTCTGCCACGACAGGAACACAAACTCAGGTTTTTACCGGGGCACCCTTTTTGACCATTCGACCTAGTGCATATCGGAAACTGTAGTGACCATTCCAAACTAGGACAGGTTGTTTACCCAATCGTAGGTTGTTTAAAACCGCTGCGTGCGTAGTGAAACCCTAGCTCCTGACAAAATAGGACAAGGAAACCCTACCTCACCATAGGGGTGTTTTGGCTCTCACTTGCTTGCTATGTGCTTTTAGAGTGCATCTCTATAGGAATACATGTATCAGTTTGCAAGTCTGGGTATCAGGCCTGAGGGCATCAGTATTTGGGAAAATCAGTTTTACCTGAGGGTATCAGTTTACAGGCAGAATTTTGGGCAGAATTCAATACAGAGCACAGTCATTCAGCTATGCTCATATCTATTCCAGTGAAATCAGGCTGAGATGCTGTCTGTTTTCTTCTTTTGCAAGGTAGTTTTGGAACCATAGTTTCAGAAGGCTCCAATATCCCCCGGGTACATTGGACTTGTGTTGATAGACTTTTTTAGGTCAGAGATTCAGTTCAAGGGCAACCAGTTTTCCTTCGCCAATGGTAAGGCAAAGAAAGGCCAGTCAGGGCTCATTGGTTCAGCTGATCCGTCAGTCACCAGTCACATCACCTTGGTCAGAGCGCGAGCATCTACCTCTATCATGGCACAGCCTCCGGCAAATTTAGAGGATTTGCTGCTCCGTTTCCAGCAATCAATGGATTAACTGCAACAAAATATGGTTAGGCAAGCCGAAACATTACAGAATTTGATATTCAATTTTAAGGACCTGCATGACATTGGGGTACAAATCAAGGAGGCCATCCGACAAGGGATCTTTGTGGAAGATAATGAGCCTTAGAAAAAGGATGTTGTTCACAGTTCCAATGCTACTACTGATGGTAGCGTAGTTGTGAAATGCTCAGAAGTAGGTACTATCACTACTTTCCTCAATAGCCAAAGACCAACCACTTCAATTCGGCACCAAGCCTGAAATTTCCATCCTCTGTACATGAGTCTTTCTCAAGCTTTGAAAATGCTGCGGGAAAAAGGGTACCTAGAGCTCCTAGAACCTCAACCCCTTCCAACTCCTCTTCCACCAAGATATGACCCAGCTAAACACTGTACCTACCATCAACAACACGGTCATGATACGAACCGTTGCATCCGCCTCCATTATAAGATTCAGGATCTTATTGATGAAGAGATCATAGCTCCACCAAAGGGACCTCAAGCCACCACAAACCTGTCACCCCCACATCTCAATTTAATCCATACAATGCCATCCTGCTACAACCCCAGCATATACATCACCCCGGCCCATTTACCCAAGCCTGAGGTGTTCATTCCAATCAGTATGGACTTATGCATGATGGGTGCATCTGAACCCCAATCATCTCAAACCCATGAACCCACTACTTCTGAGCTGATGAGGATGATTGAAGATCTTCAGAGAATAGTGGCGGATTTAGCCTTTGGAGTTTTGGCTCCATCATCAACCACATCGCCTACCAGGGAGTTCATGTCAAAAGGCACCCCAATCTTGGGACGGGCTGCATTGGAAGAAGGCAAATCTCTTAGCATAGTGGAGGCCAGTGGTAAGAACAAGGTCAGGGCAGGCATTGGTCCCCATGAACACCTTCAGTGCGCTGTTGAGGCTTTGAAAGCCGAAAGGCTGAATAAACAACAAGTAATTGCAGTTGTTGCAAAGATTGTGGATGGCACTTTTGCCACTCAGAATGAGAGCAGTTTGAATCAAGGGGCAAGCCAGGAGAAGGGTCGTTGTATCAGAAGCGTTCCTTTCAACCCTAATCCTGCACTCAAAAGAGATCAGCAAACGCAGTCGGCGTTTATCAATCTCGTTGCCGGTGCATCCAGTAAAAATCCACAAACCTCAAAGCACCAACCCCGAGGTCAGAGGGTCTTCCATGCCCTCTGCATGCCTTTGTCCAAAGCTTTCCAAATCTTTATAGGACAAGGCCATTTCAAACCCTTGGAGCCTCGGCCTCTCCCGAATAAACTTCCTCCCTCCCATGATCCGGCCAAGTACTGTGCCTTCCATCAACAAGCCGGCCATGGCACTGACATGTGTTTTCGTCTTAGCCTCGAAATACAAGATCTGATTGACAACGGGGTCATCGCCGCACCAGGTCCTGCAAAGTCTATCGGGACTGGGTCAGTGAACTTGGGGGATAATGTGATCATTTGATCGGGGGGATGAACCACCTGCGGATGGCGCTCAATTTACTCTAGATGTGGGAATAGCATGCACTGTTTTGAAAATGTTGCTTGCTTTATTTTCTGGCTTGGGTATTGGGTCAGTCTTGTTGTGTTGTTTTGAGTCTATCTTGTTGTATCGAGTCAGTCTTGTTTTGTTAGAGTTGGGAGATTTGAGGGGTGTTACCTCGGACATCACTATCTTGTTTTGTGTTTGTCTTTTGCACTCTTTCTTTTGAGTCTGTTTCTGCCTTGGAGCCAGTTGCGCCAGAAGATTTGAATGAAACAGCAGTGATTTTCACCCTTTTACGTTTGCTTCTGCCATGAAGCCAGTTGTGCTAGAGTTTTGAATGAAATGGCAGTGCTTTTCACCTACTTTTTTGTGCCTCGAAATCATTGCATTAACCTAAGTTTTTCAAAACTTTTTGAACACTGTGGTGAAAACAAAGAGGAAGGAATTCCTTGGGATTTGTAAAATTTGATCAATTGAGAGAAAGAGAGGCATGCTAAGCCCTTAATGAATGAGATCATGTTTGTTAACGTGAGTACTGAGAAGGATCCAGGCTTGATCCAGATTGGTTCTACACTGTCTTCAGCGTGAGCGACTAGTCGCTTTCTTAAAAGATTTCAAAAAATGTTTTGCCTAGTCCTGCGAAGACTTGTGTGGAATTGCTCTTGAGATTGTGCAGCTTAGGATCGCTCTCAGCCTCAAGACTCGACCCTTTTTGCTTTCAAACCTTGAACTTGGATTCAGAATGTTCAATGGTCAACCATCGAAGGAGGCCTGTATGGCTAGATTTGAAACAGCCCATGAACTAGGGGCAAGAAGATCAGATGCGATCAAAGGAAGCTCGCAAAGCTGGATAAGAAGCAGCCCTTAAACTAGGGGCAAAAAATGTCAGATGTGCTCGAAGAGTCAAAAATTGGGACATTTCTCAAGCTAACAAAGATTAGTAAGAATGCCAAACCCCAGTATGGAGAAAAGAAGAAAGTTTTGTTGAAGGACAACCGAGTTCCTATCCACAACACTGGGGGCAATTCAGACCCCATTGGATAGACTCCTACATAATCAGTGAACAGCAGCCATTCTCCTAGATTCAGATGGTCTTGAGATCTCAAACCGATCAACATGGACAAAGCTACACTTTTACCCTTGAGAGGCTCGCTGGGTCAAAAACCCGTAAGGGCGACCCAGGAAAAAGTTAGAGTAAGAAAAAAAATAAAAAGAGATGAAAAAAAAGAAAAAAAGAAAAGAAAAGATGAAAAAGAAATGAAAATTTCTGAAAAGAAATGAACAAAGAAAAGAGGAAATGAAGAGAATTGAAAAGAAAAGAATAACATAGCCCGCAAGGTTGAAAACCCAGAAAGGGTTACCTTGGCAAAAGTTAGAGCGCAAAAGAAGAGGTTAATACCCGAGTGTACCTTAACCCGGAACTACGCCAGGCTTGATTCCCATCTTTGGGATACGTAGGCAACTTCATTCTGAAGTCCAGCTATAAACACTTTAAATTCAACTATCCTGTCCATGAGATTGAACGGGCCATCTTTGTCGTTTCTGTATCCAAGAGTTCGGTTACGACCTTCATTTCGAGGACTGATTACAGTGCGCTGTGGTGCCATTCAGACAATGGGCAACTTTCCATTGCCATGCAGTGCCATTTTGACAAGGGGCAATTTCCCATTGTTTTGGATCTGAGGTTGTGCATCTCAAGAGTAAATTCTGTGTTAGTCGAGTAGTGGCCATTTGCAAAAACAGTTCTTGAGAATTTTTACTAAGGTTGATTGATTTTCTTAAAAATTATTTCATTTCTTCCAAAACTGGACCATTTCTTGGACCCAAAAAAAGAAAATTTTCAATGCTCACAAACTAACTTGCATGATTTCAAATTAGAAAGTTGAACAAGTATGTTAATCTAACTCCTATATTGATCAAAATTGTTTTCGTAGAAAGCCAAAACAAAAAAAAAAGATGGTCAAAATGATGAACTAGGGGCACAGTTGAGTCAAGTGTTCTGTTTTTTTCCCATTGTTAACATACTTGCCATAAGGGCACTCTACTTGCCGAAAATGGCACCGTATTCGCCAAAAAGGGCAAAACTAAATCTAACAACAAAGGGCTGAAAGCACTCAACATCCTCCAAACAACGAGGTATCAAGCCAAGTGCGAAGCACGAACCGGATTGGATCAAGATATTCCAATCCCTTGTTTGGACACATTTGATCACGTCCAAACTCCCCAGCAGAGCATCGTCAACCGATGTCAGTTGCAAATCTGTTGCACACCCAGTTGTAGCGCGACCCCTTTGTGGGAGGAGTTCACTGTTGTGAGCAGAAGAAGAAGAATCTAGCAGAATGCTAGGGGCAAGAGCCTGCAACTTCTTGTTTATCTATCAACCACCTAGGGGAGGGATAAAAAAACGAGAGATTAAAGAATAGAGAGATGTGCGTGGAGAGAAAAAGTGAGGAAAAGGGCTTTTTCAGAAAAACAGAGCCTGAGGGTCAAGTGATGTGAAAATCACAAATAAGAAAGGGTGGGAAACAATACCCGGAGAAACTGGCTCCTCGGGAACAGAGAGGTCTCTCGTCTTTGTAATACGTCTGAGTGTCGTGTTTGTTGTTTTGTCTGTCTCGATTCTTGCTTTGAGTCGTTTCGAGTGATTCTCAATGTGTTTAGGTTGTTTACCTTTAGTTTTCGCTGTTGAGTCTTTTTCGCTATGTTCAGTCGTAGGCTCAATACCCGGTCGAGGACTCATTTCTTAATTTCAAAAAAGATTCGTTTTGTGCTCAAAGTGTTGTGCAATTCTCTACATTTGTGCAAAACAGGATTTGTTCTTTCATAAAACTACAGGGTTTGACCCAGGTCATGTGAGAACAGTAGAACCAGGACCTATCTGAAGCTATGTTGGTTCTGGACTGCGAAGCAAAAGATAAGAAGGAAAATCGGAGCATCTTAGTGTGTTTTAACTTCAGCAAATTCCGAGATTGCATTCCGAATGCACCACCCCAGGCCTTGTCAATGCTCCGAAGTATGAGTGTGCCTCTACTTCAAGCTCAAGATCAAGTTTGCTTCAAGCCAGAATGGCGATTAGAAGTGCTCTTCCTAAGTACCTTTTCCTGCCAGAGGCATCTCGGCTGTGTTTGCAATGAGTTCCTAGGAGGCCAACTACGACGGTGGAAACTAGAGTTCGAATGGCTGTTGCCTAGAACGCAAAGGTTCGGGATTTCCGAGACTAAAGTCTGGTTTAAATACCCAGGGGTGTATCCCCGGCTTGAAATCTGTATGGAAGCCCCATAGGTTGAGATAGTATGTGTGCGCCTCAATTCTGGATACTAAACCAACCTAGTCTGTCACCCCGTTGGAGAATAGGGAAAGTTGCGAATATGGTCAGGAAGAAAGATGGCGTCCAAAGTGTTCTACGTGAAGAATCCTTGTCAGTATTTCAGAACCTTTGGACTATGGGTTCAAGGTAAGAGTTCGAAGAACACACAAGGAGAGATCCCCGTCAGAGTAGAGCGGTTCATCGCCACTCGCCCCATGATGTGCTTTCTAAAGCACCACTTTGTCTGTTTATTGCATTCTCTAGATATCATGCTCTACATTGCTTGTAACATGTATCATATCATCACACATATTGCATAAATGCATCTTGTACTATACTTATTCTTGTTATCGCATAAAATATACACGTTACATTAGATGTACGTCGTTGATCCTTTAGCGTAGAGTATGTACATTGCATGGAGCACGTTTTAATCTTGCTTACATAGAATGTGCACTTCTCACCCTGGCACGAAATGTGCATCTTAACGTTGCATGAAGCATACATTTCTTGCACTTGCCTTGCTATGCATGTCTTATGTGCATTGCTATGCACACTCCACGTGCATTGTTATGCACCGTTCCACTTGCATTGCTATGCACCGTTCCACTTGCATTCCTATGCACCCTCTTCATTCGCATTGTTATGCATACTTTACTTGCGTTGTCACGCACTTTACTTGCATTGTCATACACGCTTTACTTGCGTTGTCACGCACCTTCATGTGCATTGTTATGCACTCTTCACTTGCATTGTTATGCACGTTTCAGTTGCATTGTTATGCACACTCTAGTTGCATTGTTATGTACGTTCTAGTTGCATTGTTATGCACACTTCACCTGCATTGTTATGCATACTTCATTTGCATTGTTATGTACCACTTCACTTGTGTTGTCAAGCATGTCCCGCCCGTATTGTTATGCACCCTTCCACTTGCATTGTTATGCACTCTTCCCTTGCATTGTTATGCACCATTCCAACTACATTGTTATGCACTCTTCACTTGCATTGTTATGCACACTTCACCTGTATTGTTACGAACCGTTTCACTTGCGTTGCTATGCACCCTTTCAGTTGCATTGTTATACACACTTTACTTGCATTGCTATGTATGTCTCACGTGCATTGTCATGCACATTTTCTCTTACATTGATATGCCTGTATCATGTGCATTGTTATGCACCATCGCACTTGCATCTATCACACTCATTCACTTTGTGTATCTAGCACACAATTTCATTACAATTGTGTATTTTTGGTACAGTCTCGTACCTATTTCTTTTATCTCAGGACGTGTGAAGCGCGGCCCTGGGCGGGTTTTATCTCAGGACACGTGAAGTGCAGCCCTGGGCAGGTTTTATCTTCACGCGGCCCTGGGCGAGTTTTATCTCAGGACGCGTGAAGCGCGGCCCTGGACGGGTTTTATCTCAGGACGCGTGAAGCGTGGCCTTGGGCGAATTTTATCTCGGGATGTGTGAAGCGCAAGCCAGAGCGATTTTTGGACCTCTTCTCACGATTTTAGCGTGGTTAGATTGTCCTTTTCCTCACACGATTTCAGCGTGTTTGGAATTTATCTCAGGTTGCGTGGGACGCATTCCTGATTGGTTTTCTTTGTTCTTCCTCCTCTCATGATTCCAGCGTGGTTGGAGTATGTCACCCTTTGCACCTGCTGCTCTATCTGCTACATCGCATCTATTATCTATTGCATCACATCTATTATGTCTATTACATTACACATAGAATATATCGCATGCATCCATTGCATCATATCTGTTTTATCACTTGGTCTAGGAGACCTTAAATCCTCTGAAGGTGCAATTCCTTTGGTGTTTATCGTGCCCGAACAACTTCCGGTGGTCTAGTATAGCCACCTGCCTGTGTTTGTTGTGAGTTCCAAAGAGATCAACTGAGACGATGGAAACTAGAGTTCGAATGGCCGATGCCTAGAACGCAAAGGTTTGGGATTTTCGAGACTAAAGTCTGGTTTAAATACCCAGGGGTGTATCCTCGGCTTGAAATCTGTATGGAAGCCCCATAGGTTGAGGTAGCGGGTATGCGTCTCAATTCTGGATACTGAACCAACCTAGTCTGTCACCCTGTTGAAGAATAGGGAAAGCTACGACCATGATATAACATGATTTCAAGTTGGTTTTGGAACTCCATGCATGTTTAGCATAGTTGCCATGTAATGCCTTATTTGTGCCTTAACATGTTCTAGGTTGTTAGCCTTTTTTGGAGCATGTTTTAGGCTTGCATTTGTGAAGTTTATGTGCTTATTTTGCCATGCTTTAGCTCTGTCCATAGTCGTTTGGGTTGATCTTTGCATGCATTATATAGCTCCTTTGCATTTGGGCTTGTTGGCCTTAAGTATGTGCATGTGTAACATGCCATCTTTGCATTGTTTTGATGATTTGGAATCATCTTGCATGCTATTTCAGTCCCATTTCCATGCTTGTTTGATTGCCTTGCATGTCTCTTTAATGCTTTGAAAGCATGTGTTGCAATGCTCCATGTTTTGGCCATGGTGTATGCCTTTTGTATTTGGGCCATTTAGATGCCATCTAATTAGTTCTTTAGCTTTGTTTTAACATGCTAAACCTCTGATTTTGGTCCCTCTTTGCATGCCTTGTTTGGTCTTGTTAAGTGTAGTTCAATGCCTCATTGGTTTGCTTTGAACACTTAGGCCATTTGATGCATGCTTGGCTTGATTTTGTTGCTTGGTTTGGCACCATGTATTAGCATGATTTTAGAGCTTATAATGCATGCTAATTGCTCTTGTTTATCCCTTTCAAGTGTGCTTGAATGTTGCTTGATTTGTGCCCAAGTGTAGGCCCTCCATCATATGTATGTGTGCATGTGTTTTGGCTTCTTGTTTCGGTCATTATGGCCACTGTTTTAGGCCTTATTAGAGTTGCCTAATTCATGTTTAAGTCCATCTTTGCCATCCATTTGCATTGCCATATGCGTGCTTGCATGATTGCATAAGTGTTTTGCCATGCCATGATTGCATCCTTAGCTTGTATGCCTAGGTTGCATTGCATCTTGCATGCATTCCTTGTCCCTTGACTTGGGTGATAGGGATTGGGAGTTTTGTTTGATTGGTTTGCATTGCATTTGAAACCAAAGTTGCATACTTGGTTCTTTGGGCCATCATGCATGGAAATGCTTGGTTGGTGGTCTGAGAACCGAGGCACATGTCCCTTTGAGTCATCACAATGATAAGAGACATGGTTGGTGCATACATGCCTTGAATTGTGTTGCCATGCTTTGTTTTGTCCTCTGTTGCTGTGAGTTGCAGGTTCTGCAGGAATACTCTGCCGACCGGCAGTGTAATGTGCCGACCGGCACCATTTTCTCTGCCGACAGACCCTGTTTTGTGCCGATGGACATACTACACTGCCGGTGGAAGTTTCATTCAGCCGGTGATACTCCTCTCTACCCAAGGGATCAGTCCTGAGGCTTTGACAACCTCCAGAGGAGGAAAGGAAGGAAAACAGAGGCAGCCCATGCATGGTGGCACGCTTCCCGAGGCATTTTCCTGCTTTAATTAATTTATTTAATTTGTTGATTAAATTAGTTAATTTGTAATATTAATTAGCTTGTGTAGTTAATTAATTTGTAATATTTATTCGGCCCCTCCGAGCGAGGGCAAATCTGTAATAAGTGTGTGTGGGTGGTGTGTATGTCTCCCAATCCCCACTTCTTTCTTCCCTTTTACTTACCCGCTTTAATGGTTAGTATTAGGGCACGTTTAATTTAGCATACCTTATGCTATGCATGCGTGCATCCATGCATTCGTATTACATGCACTAGGCTCGGTACATCACGCTAACTGCATTCGTACTTCAATTCAAAATACTTGAATATGTGATAATTGTGCATTTTCACATAACATGTTTAGGATAGCCGAGCCTATTCTAGCAACATTTTGTATGCGATACATTAGGCATTTAACATGGACTTGGATCATGCATGTTTGCTAACAAGTTCTTTGTTTTGGCATGGAGTACTATGTAAGTATTTCCGCTTTAGCATATCGCATGAGTGTGAATGTTGCCATGACAGCATGCTTAACATGTGGCTAGATGCTTATGTGTTAAACTGTTTTGAATGCCTGTGGGTGAAGGTTGGATTGTTTGAGTTGGAAAAACTCGTTGAAATCCGCATTTTAGCCTATTTGCGAGTAGCAAATTCCAAAACATTTTCCCAAAACAAACGGATATGCAATGTTTATTTCCAAATTAGGCAATCTAGTCTATACTTGTTTGCTGCGCGCATAACATAGTAATTCTAGGCTAACAATCGGAATAAGAACACGTAAAGTTTTCAAAAACGGATATCACGGTTAGTAGAGGCCGGTCTTCGGACCGGGCGAAAGGGGGTGCTCATAGCTGACCTTCCCCGATCGTACCCAAGCTCCCGAGCCGAGACAACTCCGGTGATGACGGACATGTGGCCTTCGGCACCGAGTCAGGGTTTCCTAAATTCTCCCATTTTAAAATATTTAGGTGGCGACTCTGTATCTGGCAAAGCAGTCCATGTTTGGCACTACTTTTTCAAAAATCTGTTTCTCAAAACGATTTGCCAGATTTGGACTCTTTGGTTCAGATTAAGAACCGTGACACAAATCGAGTCCGAACTGTAGCATGAGGCCCACGCGGGCGCGTCTACAGTTTCTGGCGACTCTGCTGGGGAATTTTAGAGAGTTTGACTCGAACTCGTGATATCCTGTTTTGACTTCATTTATGTGTTTCTTTGCATTGCATGTGCATTGGTGCGCCTAGGAATACAGTGTTTGCCATCTGCCATTCCTGAACGGTTTGCCGGAGGCTTGTCTTGTCAAGGCATGTCCATAAGGCTGACCGGCTATGGGCTCTGACAGCATGGGAACACAAACCCCGGTTTGCCGGGGCACCCTTTTTGACCATTCGACCTAGTGCATATTCGGATCCATAGTGACCATTCCAAACTAGGACAGGTTGCTTACCCGTATATAGGTTGTTTGAAACCGCTGTGTGCGTAGTGGAAACCTAGCTCCTGACAAAATAGGACAAGGAAACCCTACCCCAACATAGGGGTGTTTTGTTCTCTTTACTTGCTATGTGCTTTTAGAGTGTTGCTCTACAGGAACGCACATGTCAGTTTGCAAGTTTGAGTATCAAACCTGGAGACACCAGTATCGGTATCAGTTGTGAGAATCAGTTATCCGCGGGTATCAGATTCAGTAGTTTGGGAACAGAAATCTGGGAACAGTGATCAGCAGTAGGGTACAGTTGTTTGGCTACACCCGTGATTGATCAGTTTGGGCTGAAATGCTGTCTGTTTTTCTTACGAGGTTCAGAGAGTTGCAGAGTTGATACAGGATAGCCAGTATCTCCCCCTTGCTGAGGCAGGATTTATGGCGGCACAAAGTTCAGAAGAAATTGTGGTTATGGCAGCCGTATCGGAACAGGGAACCGCTCCGCAGAGTGAGGCCGCCATCAGTATGTCATATCCGCCCAAGTCACCCGTTGTGCACCCGGTCTGGGCTCCCCAGTTATATCAGGCTCGTGAGCCCACCACCTTCGAATTGATGGGGATGATAGGCGATCTCCAAAGGTCTGTGGCAGACCTCGCCTATGGAATGTCGGCTTCACCGCCAGCGGCGCCGTATGCCGGGAATTTTGTACCACAGGAGCCCCCGCTACTGGGGCGGATTGTGATAGAGCTCAGCCAGCCAGAGGTGGCTTCCGGCTACAGCCACGACATGCCAGCACCAACCCAGACCCTCGATCAGGCTGAGGCCAAAGAAAAAGACAAGGCAAAGGTAGACGCCGACCCTATTGAACAACTGCTGTGGGCAGTCGAGGCTCTGAAAGTCAGAGGAATGAACAAGCAACAAACATCCGCAATCGTGACCAAAGCTGTGGATGATGCTTTCCCCGCTCCAATCAAAGGCAGTTCAAGCCAGACCGAAAACCGAGATGGGCCCCGTCATGCCCAGACAGTTCCTGTAGTTCCCACCCCTGCACCGGGAAAGGTCCAAAAGGCCAAGGCAGCGCCAGCCGATCCTTTTGCCAGCGCATCTGGCAAGAATCCTCAAACTGCAAAGTACCTGCCCCGAGGGCGTAGGGTCTTCCACGACCTCCACATGCCTTTGTCTAGGGCATTGCTAATACTGGCGAAGAATGGGCATCTCAAGCCTTTGGAGCCTCGGCCACTCTCGAAGAATCTTCCCGCCACTCATGATGCTACCTTGTACTGCGCGTACCATCAACAGTCTGGTCACAGTACCGATGGATGTTCCCGCCTTCGTCATGAAGTGCAGGATTTGATTGATAACAAGGTTATCTTACCACCCACCTCGGGCAAGCCCGTCACCACTCAGTTGTTGGATTTCGAGGGCTCAGATACTGCGAGTATGTAAAGTGAACCGCCTGCGGGCAACATTTGGTACATTTTGGATGAAGCGTCTGGCACGCATTTTTGAGCACCGGTGAAACCGAGTTTTTGTAAATCCTGGCTTGGATGTCGAGTCAGTCTTTTGTTTTGAGTCTGTCTCTTTGTCTTGAGTCAGTCTTTTTTGCTTAAGGGTCTGCCTTGTTGTATCGAGTCAGTCCCCGTTGTATATAATACCAGGTGATTCTGGGGTTGTTGTCCCGAACACCATTTTGTTTTGTAATTATTTGTTTTGAGTCTGTCTCTACCAAGGGGCCAGTTGCACCAACAAAGCCGATTGAAACAGCTGTTGCTATGTCAAACTTCATGATTGCTTTCAGCATCAACGCCAGAGAATTTGATTGGGCTGACAGTACATCTCGCCTGCTCTCCTGTGTGCCAAACTCATTGCATTAACCTAAGATTTTCAGAGAACAAACTTTTTGAACACTGCGGTGATGAAAACGAAGAGGAAGGAATTCCTCGGGTTTTGCAAAATTTTGATCATTTTGAGAAAAGAGAGGCGTGCTAAGCCTTTTTATGAATGAAATCATGCTTGTCGGCGTGAGTACTGAGAAGGACCCTGGCTTGATCCAGATTGGTTCCACACCATCTTCGGCGCGAGCGATTCGTCGCTTTCTTAAAAACTTTCGAAAAATGTTTTGCGCAGTCCTGCGAAGACCTGTGTGGAATCGCTCTTGAGATTGCACAGCCTAGGATCGCTCTCAGCCTCAAGATTCAACCCGTTCAAACTTCGAACCCGTTCAGAACATTCAGAGAGTTCAACGGTCAAACATCATGCAAGGTCTGTATGGCCAATTCTGAAGCAGCCCTCGAGCAAGAGGCACCCAAGCCGAATCAGAAAGAGTGGATCTCGCCGGAAGAAGCTCGTGGAGCAACCGTGATGGATTCTTCTGCAAATCAGCGCAATAGCCGTTCTCCTGGACACAGAGAGGCTTCAATTCAATTTCCAAAACCATTTGGCATGGACTTGCTACACTTTTACCCCTTGAGAGGCTTGCTGGGCCGAAAACCCGGAAGGGCGGTCCAGGCAAAAGTTAGAGCAAGAGCAAAATACAAAAAATACAAAAAGAGAAAAGAAAAAGAAAAAAAGATGCAAAAAAGAAAAAAAAAAGAAAGAAATAGAAAATGAAAAAGAAGCTCGCAAGGTCGAAAACCCGCATTGGGTGCCTTGGCAAAAGTGAGAGCCAAACAAAGTGAAGGTTAAAATACCCGAGTGTACCTTCCCCGAACTACGTAAGGCTTGATTCCCATGTTTGGGATACGTAGGCAACTTCTTCATGAAGTCCAGCCCCCAACGCTTTCATAGCGTCTCAGTCCATGCAATGGTTTCAACTTCATCCCAAAGTCTAGTCGCCAACGCTTCCAAGGCGACTGTGTCCATATATTTGTTGTGCTCGTCTTCGTCATCGCTGTGTCCAAGAACTCGACCACCGCCAATGAAGACTATTTGCAGATTGCTGCGGCATCGTCCAAACAAGGGGCAACTTTCCGTTGCCACGAGCCGTCGCGAGACGCCGTTCAAACCAGGGGCAACTTTCCGTTGCCTCCCCTCCCTTCAAACCAGGGGCAATTTTCCATTGCCTCCGATCCGAGGTTGCGCACCTCAAAGAGTAAGTTCCATGCCTGTCGAGCATTGATTGTTTGAAAAATAGTTTTTGAAAATTTTTACTGAGGTTGACTATTTTCTCGAAAACTATTCCATTTTCCAAAACTGGACCTTTGTCTTGGACCCAAAAAGGAAAATTTTCAGTGCTTACAGCCTGACTTGCATGGTTTTCAAATCAAAAATCGAACGAGTACGCTAATCCGACTCTCATTTTGATCAAAATTGTTTTAGTAGAAAGCAAAAACAAAAAATGGTTAAAATGATGAACTAGGGGCATAGTTGAACCAGGCGTTCTGTCTTTCCCCCGTCATCGACGTACTTGCCAGAAGAGCGCTCTACCCGCCAGAAGAAATAGCTGTGAGCTAACGATGTTGGGCGTGAACCAGCAACTTCCTATTTATCCATCGATCACCCCGGGGAGGGATGAAAAATGAGAGAATGAAGAATAGAGAGGTGTGAGTTGAGAGAAAAGTGAGGAAAAGGGTTTTGAGAGAAAATCCGAGCTTGAGAGTCGAGTGATGTGAGGATCACAAATGAGAAAGGGTGGGAAACAATACCCAGATTGAACTGGCTCCTCGTGGTCCGAGGTCTCCTATCTTCGTTTACGCGTCTGTGTGTGTCGTGTCTCTTTCATTTGACGGTCTCGCCTTTTGTTTCGAGACTCTCCCGAGCGTGTCTCGTTGTGTTTAGGTCGTGTACCTCTTTGTTTAAGTCCTCCCCGCTGTGTTCAGTGGTAGGCTCGATATCCCGGTTTGAAAAACCCTCATTCAATTTCAAAAATCATCTATGCTCAGAATGCTGTGCCATTCTCTACATTTGAACGCATTTCGACTCCAACCGGTTCCGTCTTTGAGCTCCGTCTTGTCAAATTGGGCCGTTTGTTCAGAGTTTGCTGTGTGCAGAATGAATCGAATGCCGTGTTGAGGGCTGTGTGTCTAAGAATCAGGCAGTGGATTGCTTGGGTTATTTTGCTGTTGGCTGTTTTAAGTTATCTGGCTATTACAGTGCGAGTGTTCAATTTTCAGATAACCAATCAATTTCATTTACATTTGAGGTGTAACATGATGAGATGCGATGCAATGCATGAGATGTGTAAATGTAAACACTTTTTTAGATAAAAAGTCCGTTTCATTTCATTATCTTTTCAAATGTACAAGTTTTGGAAATAAAATCTGCCTGCGGCAGTACAAGGTAATCTATCTACCAACAAAAGAAAAGAACAAGAAAGAAAGAAAAGATAACAAAAATCTGCATCTATGTCAAGCGCTCCAAGGGCCGTCAGTCTGTCCTAGTCCTCTTCCTGGACGAGGGTCCAGGAGCATCATCAGCAACGTCGTCAGAGCCCGAGCTAGAACCGTCTCCGGTCTCCTCCTCCGATGACCCTGCCTCCGCCTCTGACTCCTCGTCGTCGTCATCATCCGGGACTGGAGCTCGCGAGCTACTCCCGATGTGAGTACGCCCTCCTCTGGTGCGGGGAAATATCCTGCCCTCCTCGTCTCTCCCCCGAGCAGGAACAGAAGGTCTCGCTGGAGCACCTCCCGCCATGGGAATCTGGAAAGGAGGCTGAAAAAGTACATGAAGGGAAATGCATCAGTATACTGTGAACAGTTTAAAGGTGCAGAATGCAGTGTATGAGTACAGTATGAGGATGCCGTGAGCAGTTTAACAATGCAGAATGTAGTGTATGCAGTGTATCAGATACTGTGGGATCAGTGTATCAGGTATGGTGCCATGAATCAGATTATGCAGAGCAGTGTATGAATGGTTTGAGGCCAGTGTCAGAAGGACATACCGGAATGCTGTAGACGGCTAGGAGGTCAAATGTCCGCTGGAGCATCCCCATCATCGAGGCATTCATCGCCAACGCCTGACGGGTGTACTCAGAAGAAGCCTGCAAAAGTATCAGATGCATTAGTATTCTGTGGAATATCAAGTAAGCTGAATTGAATAACTGTACGAAGTGCAGTGATACATACCGGCGGTAAGTCGGGGACATCAATGAACTCATGACCAGCCGGTGGAGGGGCGAAGGGGATCTGATAGGTCGAACCACCCTGCCCCTGGAAAGTCAGTACGGCAGGCAGGGCAGGCCAGCCAACTCCTCGTCCTCCCCGCACTCCGCCCCTACCACGGACCCGGGCCCTCCTCGAAGATCCAGCCCCTGCTCCCGCTCCGGCCCCAGCCGCCGATGCTACAGGCCTGGCCCCCTCTGCTCGACGACCGCTCAAGGGGCGCATCAAATATGTCCGCACATACTCCCCATAGTCGCCGGTGCCTCGGAAGCCGGTCTCCTCCCAGTCGATGGAGTAGTCATCCAGCTGCTCACGGGTGAGTCCCTCGGTCTCCCTCATCTCTGCAGGAGGGTGAACCGGGACTATCTGCTCAGGTAACCCACGGTTCTGGCGTAGAAAATGCTCCCCCCAGGTACCAAGCCCGACAGACCGGGCCCTCAAGCAGAATCCGGAAACGCGAGGTCTCCTCAGCACCAGGGAACCGACCCCGCATCGCCGACGGCAAGGAAGCCCATGGCCGCCAAGTGATCTGAAAGTGACAGACAGTTTGTTGTCTATTGTTATTGAAACATGCAGTGGGAAAACGAAGCTTAAATAAACTGAAAGTAAAGCATACCTCAGCCGGGGTGATGGTGTCAAAATATCGGCGGAAGAAGCCGAATGTCTCTCGTGGTCGCCGGGTGCATCTCCCGTCAAAGCGACTCGAGAACGGCACAGCCGGAGGAGGCTCCGCAACTGGTACAGGGGCAAGCCTAGGAAAGTAGGCGTAAACCCACAACTGCAAAACAGATGTCAGTATGACTATCAGATAAAGCAGGATATGCAGAATGAAGCAGAAATGGCAGAGCCGTGTGTTGTGCAGTGTATT
The DNA here is from genome assembly GCF_055761805.1 of Camellia sinensis. Taxonomy (NCBI): domain Eukaryota; kingdom Viridiplantae; phylum Streptophyta; class Magnoliopsida; order Ericales; family Theaceae; genus Camellia; species Camellia sinensis. The sequence continues at coordinate 102,173,197 of NC_138961.1, forward strand.
GTGTAAAGTGTACAGTGTGAGCAGTGTACAGTCAGTGTAAAGCAGAATGTATGTGTGTGCCGTGTGTACAGTATACAGCAAGAATAGAGCAGACTACAGTGTGTGCAGTGTACAGAGTACAGAAAGTACGAGACAGAAATGAAAAAGCGGAGAAGAAATATACCTCCCAAGCCCGCCAGTAACCTCCAAGCAGCTGGCCGCTGCCACGAGAAGCCGAGCTCATATATCCGTAAAGGGTGGCCAAAGCAGCACCGCCCCAATCGTAGTGCAAGATGTCCCGGACGTCCACCAGTGCGCTGAGAAGACAGAGAGGCACAGTGTTCGCCCGGTCGGCGAAGATAGTAGTCCCGAACAGGAACATGAGGAAGCCGCGAGCATACCTCTCCACGTCCTCCTGGGTCATCTGCGCCTCCTCCTCCAATACGGGCTGGACCCGAAACTGGACCTCGAACCAGGAGTATCAGACGAAACCTGGACGAGCTAGTGGTGGGGCCTCCCCCAGTAGATGGACCTGAGCGGCGGTCCACTCATCCATGTCGGTGTCGAAGGGGATCGGATCACCCCCTACCCCGATGCCTGTGAGCATCGAGAAGTCATAAGGGGTCATCGTCATGTCCCCTGCAGCAGAAAAATGGAAAGAATCGGTGGTGTCCCACCACCTCTCCGCCAGAGCGGCAAGAAGAGGTCTGCAGGTGGACAACCTAGAGAGCCCTCGGCAGAAGGTGCCGAAGCCCGCCCGATCCACGATGCGCTGGACCGCATCAGGGAGCTCATCATACCACTCCCGCGCACCAGTATTCCCATACCCGCGAATGGTATGGGAACCCTCCTGTAAACAGAAAACAACAATTGCAAGACAACATTCAACATGCAGTTTTGAAAGGACAGATATGGCATGTATGCAAGTTTGTCAGATTCAGGCAAATACTGGGTGCCGGTGTGCTTACAGGGAAATACGTGTGCTGTGTCAGCGTGTTTGAGTGTTTCAGAACAGATGTGGCGTGTGTGCAAGTTTGACGGATTCAGACAAATGCCGGGTGCCAGTGTGTGTGTAGTAGAATACAGTGAGTACAGTATGTTTGGGTGGTTCGGGGTTAGTGCAGTGTGTGTGCATGTGCCAGTCTCAAACAGATATCAGTTGTATGTATGTTTACAGTCAACTATGGTCTACGGTGTATCAGATTCAAGCAGTTAAAGAGTACAACTAAGCTATGACAGTTTTGTACCCTACATTGCGGAAAGTAAAAGCAGAAGATGAAGGGTTACCTCGGAAGTGCTGAATGACAGATGGGAGGTAGGCTCGCGTAGCAGTAGCTCAGGCGCCGCGTACCTCTCGAAGCTCCGGAACTGACGCAGACCGTCGGGGGGCAGAACATGGACCGCCGGCCGGTAGGTCGCCGGGTCGAACGGGCGCTGGCTCAATGGTAGAAGCTCGACCCCGGGGTCTATCTCGTGGTCCGGGGGAGTCTCGACACGTGGAATGTCGTCCGCCATGTAGAGAATAGTGTGAAAATGGCCGGAAAAGGGAAAACCGGGTCAGAATATGAAGAGTCAACCGAAAAGTCAACTCCTGAGAGGGTCGAAAATGGCCGAGAAAGCCGGAACGTGAAAAGGCACGGAAACGAAGAGCAAAGTGAGGAGAATAAACCCCGAAAAGGCGAGAACGCCAAACGAGGCACCGAAACGAAAATGTGATCGGTGGAAAACGTCCGAAACGCGAAGAGAAACGCGAATCCGACGACGAAACGACCGTAGAACGCGAAGAAACGGGCGAAAAACGAGAAAAAAATGCTCTAGAGAGAGAGAGCAAGAGTTTTCGGCGGCCAAGGAATGAGAAAATAGGGTTTAGAAACCCTATTTTATAATGCCCAAGGTGAAAAGACAAAACTGCCCCGCACCAGCAACTGTTTGCCGGTCGGCATTGTTTTGTGCCGGCCGGCACTTTTTTGTGTCGATGGAATTGTTTTTGTGCCGATGGCCAGCCGGTGGCCTCCTTTTTCGGCCGGTGGGGTTCCCACAGCCTTGTTTGGGCCATTTGAGTTGTTTTTGGTCTTCATAGCTCAAGAAAGTGCAAGAAAGTGCATCTCCGACGTTCAATCGGCCTCCGTTTTGACCGCTGGCCATGTCTCCAGTGCGTGGCACTCGAATTCGTGCAGGGTGTATCCTTTTTGTATCCTTTTAAATTCGAAAGTTGCCCCATGTGTGTTCCATGGGCTCATCACACTACTTCGATGCATTGCATCGCGCTGTCATACGCCACACATTTGCATTGTTATACACGTGTTACATGCGTTGCAACACGCACCCCTTTGCATTGTCGTGCACTTTTCTCATGCATCATCATTGCATTTCCATTCCATGCATTGTTATGCATTCTAGAATACGTGCGTTGTTGCGCATTTAAGCCCATTTACATTCCGTGTGGCATGCATGTCGCACTTAGCGTCGCACTGTTTTGTGCATTGCATTTCAAAATCGTCGCACTGTTTTGTGCATTGCATTTCAAATCATCGCACTGTTCAGTGCATTTCAAACCTCGCGCTGTTCTGCGCATCGCACTGTTTTGTGCATTTCAAAATCGTCGCACTGTTTTGTGTATTGCATTTCAAACCGTCGCACTGTTTTGTGCATTGCATCCCGTTGTCCGTCTTTTTGCTCTCATTACATTATTTGCGTAGACCGCATCTCAATTCTTTACTTGCGTAGACCGCATGTTAATTCTTTATTTGCGTAGACCGTATCTCAATTCTTTACTTGCGTAGACCGCATGTTAATTCTTTATTTGCGTAGACCGCATCTCAATTCTTTACTTGCGTAGACCGCATGTTAATTCTTTATTTGCGTAGACCACATCTCAATTCTTTACTTGCGTAGACCGCATGTTAATTCTTTATTTGCGTAGACCGCATCTCAATTCTTTACTTGCGTAGACCGCATGTTTTGAGTGCGTATACCGCATGTTAATTCTTTATTTGCGTAGACCGCATGTTTTACTTGCGTAGACTGCAAGTTCATTTCTTTACTTGCGTAGACCGCATGTTCAGTACGTTACTTGCGTAGACCGCATGATCAATTTCTTTACCTGCGTAGACCGCATGTTTTGATTGCGTAGACCGCATTGTTATTTTCAATACCTGCGTAGACCGCATGTTTTGAGTGCGTATACCGCATGCTAAATTTCATTACTTGCGTAGACCGCATGTTTTACTTGCGTAGACCGCATGTTCATTTCTTTACTTGCGTAGACCGCATGTTCAGTACGTTACTTGCGTAGACCGCATGATCAATTTCTTTACTTGCGTAGACCGCATGTTTTGATTGCGTAGACCGCATGTTTAATTTCATTACCTGCGTAGACCGCATGTTTTGATTGCGTAGACCGCATGTTTAATTTCAATACCTGTGTAGACCGCATGATTTGATCGCGTAGACCGCATGTTTAATTCCATTACCTGCGTAGACCGCATGTTTTGATTGCGTAGACCGCATGTTTTACTTGCGTAGACCGCATGTTTTGATTGCGTCGACCGCATGTTTAATTTCAATACCTGCGTAGACCGCATGTTTTGATCGCGTAGACCGCATGTTTAATTCCATTACCTGCGTAGACCGCATGTTTTGATTGCGTAGACCGCATGTTTTGCCTGCGTAGACCGCATGTTTTGATTGCGTCGACCGCATGTTTAATTTCAATACCTGCGTAGACCGCATGTTTTGATCGCGTAGACCGCATGTTTAATTCCATTACCTGCGTAGACCGCATGTTTTGATTGCGTAGACCGCATGTTTTGCCTGCGTAGACCGCATGTTTTGATTGCGTAGACCGCATATTTAATTTCATTACCTGCGTAGACCGCATGTTTTGCTTGCGTAGACCGCATGATTTATCAATTTCATTACCTGCGTAGACCGCGTGCTTATGATCAACTTCGTCGCCTGCGTAGACCGCTTGCTCCACGTACCTAGTTGTATCCCCGTATGCATTGTCATGCTCTCCACTTACTTTGCGCTGTCACGCATTTCGAGTACACCACATTTGCATTGTCATGCATGTTGCTAACCATATTGTACCTGTTAAGTTTGTTTTCTTTGCAGGCACGATATTGTATGTACGGTTCATTTGAGGCTGGTGCAACCAGACGAGCCACACAGGTATTGTATCTTCCGAGTGAGACGTATTGAGAATTCCATAATTCTCTTACATCCTTTCTGCATTGTAGTGTAGTTTGGTATGCTAGCTTAAAACTGTCGCATGTTTGCTTCGTTACAGCTGTCTTTGCATGATCATAAGTTATGCTCGGCTCCGTGCATTGTCTTGCATTTTGCCCCTGCCTTCGGGCGCATATCTTATCTGTCTTGCATGTTTGTCTAAGTCTTCGGCCTTGTCAAAAATGGGTCGTCTCTGGGCTTTGACATTCACTCCCGTCATTGTTATGACTTTCGAGTTCTGTCAAAGAGGGGCAACTGTAGACACCCCATTTTTGACCGTCCTCAAGACTTGGACGTCACCGCTCGAACACTCGGTGATTATCCATGTTTGTGTTTGTTTGGAGTTCCCGGAGGTTTTGGCTCGCGCGCCCTACCTCAAAATCTCCGAACTTGACCGTTTAGTGTCCGGTTTTGCACCGAACACTTGTGTTTTGCCTTGGAAGGGCAGGGTAGGGCTTGTAGACCATCCCCACCCACCACCGGCATTGGCTTGATGCCACCGGCTGGTTTTTGCTGCCACCGGCAATATAGTTTGCCGGCCGGCACTATTTGTTGCCGACCAGCACTATTTGTTGCCGACCGGCACTCTTTTTGGCCAAGATGGCATTTTTTGCCGGCCGATTGCTGTTCATCTACTTTTGCAGATATTTTAGGACAGCTGTATTGCTTTTGCTCCCCTCCATACACGTGTATGGAGGGATCTCCCTCTTGCAAAGCTTGTCTTGTAAGCTTTACAAAAGGCATATAGAGAGGAGCCCTCTCTAAGGCAAAGAGGAGAGCTTTTAGACATTTTTGAGGGAGAAACACAGAGGAGAGCTCTGGTTTTTCTAGGGTTAGGTTTAGATACACTCATCTATCTCTCTTTCCCTCTCATTTTGCACACTAGGTGTTTTGTGTCTCACTATTGCACATAAACACCTAGTGTTTCACCTTCCTCTTGAGATTAGGGTTCTAAGAGCTTGTTCTTGAGTTTCTTGACTGATTTGGAGCCAAAGGAGGCCATTGGAGCATCCTTGTTGAAGAGGACTACAAGGGTAAGAAACTTACACCTTTATTCCCCATTTTTGCATTGACTTTCTACTAGTCTTAGAGCTGTTTTTGTGATTATTGTATAACATAAAAAAGTTCTGTTTTTAGGCCCTCTTTGTTGTTTATTAAGAGTGTTTTGTTGTTTGAGGGTTGTTGACCACCCTCAGGCCTCAAAAGGCCTCTTTTTGAGCCATTTTGTGCTAGCTCCGGGATTTTGGTGTTGAGGTCTCTTCACCACTGAAATCTTGAGGGATTTCAGTGGTGAAGATGATGCTTTGAAGTCTCAAGAAGGAGAGGGCCACCCCCTCTCCTTGTTGTCCTTGAAAAGGGCATATTTTGGCCTCTTAAGGAAGCCTATGCTTGAGTGTGTGTTGAGCATGTTTGGTTTGTTTTTCATGCTTATATATCCATGATATAACATGATTTCAAGTTGGTTTTGGAACTCCATGCATGTTTAGCATAGTTGCCATGTAATGCCTTATTTGTGCCTTAACATGTTCTAGGTTGTTAGCCTTTTTTGGAGCATGTTTTAGGCTTGCATTTGTGAAGTTTATGTGCTTATTTTGCCATGCTTTAGCTCTGTCCATAGTCGTTTGTGTTGATCTTTGCATGCATTATATAGCTCCTTTGCATTTGGGCTTGTTGGCCTTAAGTATGTGCATGTGTAACATGCCATCTTTGCATTGTTTTGATGATTTGGAATCATCTTGCATGCTATTTCAGTCCCATTTCCATGCTTGTTTGATTGCCTTGCATGTCTCTTTAATGCTTTGAAAGCATGTGTTGCAATGCTCCATGTTTTGGCCATGGTGTATGCCTTTTGTATTTGGGCCATTTAGATGCCATCTAATTAGTTCTTTAGCTTTGTTTTAACATGCTAAACCTCTGATTTTGGTCCCTCTTTGCATGCCTTGTTTGGTCTTGTTAAGTGTAGTTCAATGCCTCATTGGTTTGCTTTGAACACTTAGGCCATTTGATGCATGCTTGGCTTGATTTTGTTGCTTGGTTTGGCACCATGTATTAGCATGATTTTAGAGCTTATAATGCATGCTAATTGCTCTTGTTTATCCCTTTCAAGTGTGCTTGAATGTTGCTTGATTTGTGCCCAAGTGTAGGCCTTCCATCATATGTATGTGTGCATGTGTTTTGGCTTCTTGTTTCGGTCATTATGGCCACTGTTTTAGGCCTTATTAGAGTTGCCTAATTCATGTTTAAGTCCATCTTTGCCATCCATTTGCATTGCCATATGCGTGCTTGCATGATTGCATAAGTGTTTTGCCATGCCATGATTGCATCCTTAGCTTGTATGCCTAGGTTGCATTGCATCTTGCATGCATTCCTTGTCCCTTGACTTGGGTGATAGGGATTGGAAGTTTTGTGTGATTGGTTTGCATTGCATTTGAAGCCAAAGTTGCATACTTGGTTCTTTGGGCCATCATGCATGGAAATGCTTGGTTGGTGGTCCGAGAACCGAGGCACATGTCCCTTTGAGTCATCACAATGATAAGAGACATGGTTGGTGCATACATGCCTTGAATTGTGTTGCCATGCTTTGTTTTGCCCTCTGTTGCTGTGAGTTGCAGGTTCTGCAGGAATACTCTGCCGACCGGCAGTGTAATGTGCCGACCGGCACCATTTTCTCTGCCGACAGACCCTGTTTTGTGCCGATGGACATACTACACTGCCGGTGGAAGTTTCATTCAGCCGGTGATACTCCTCTCTACCCAAGGGATCAGTCCTGAGGCTTTGACAACCTCCAGAGGAGGAAAGGAAGGAAAACAGAGGCAGCCCATGCATGGTGGCGCGCTTCCCGAGGCGTTTTCCTGCTTTAATTAATTTATTTAATTTGTTGATTAAATTAGTTAATTTGTAATATTAATTAGCTTGTGTAGTTAATTAATTTGTAATATTTATTCGGCCCCTCCGAGCGAGGGCAAATCTGTAATAAGTGTGTGTGGGTGGTGTGTATGTCTCCCAATCCCCACTTCTTTCTTCCTTTTTACTTACCCGCTTTAATGGTTAGTATTAGGGCACGTTTAATTTAGCATACCTTATGCTATGCATGCGTGCATCCATGCATTCGTATTACATGCATTAGGCTCGGTACATCACGCTAACTGCATTCGTACTTCAATTCAAAATACTTGAATATGTGATAATTGTGCATTTTCACATAACATGTTTAGGATAGCCGAGCCTATTCTAGCAACATTTTGTATGCGATACATTAGGCATTTAACATGGACTTGGATCATGCATGTTTGCTAACAAGTTCTTTGTTTTGGCATGGAGTACTATGTAAGTATTTCCGCTTTAGCATATCGCATGAGTGTGAATATTGCCATGACAGCATGCTTAATATGTGGCTAGATGCTTATGTGTTAAACTGTTTTGAATGCCTGTGGGTGAAGGTTGGATTGTTTGAGTTGGAAAGACTCGTTGAAATCCGCATTTTAGCCTACTTGCGAGTAGCAAATTCCAAAACATTTTCCCAAAACAAACGGATATGCAATGTTTATTTCCAAATTAGGCAATCTAGTCTATACTTGTTTGCTGCGCGCATAACATAGTAATTCTAGGCTAACAATCGGAATAAGAACACGTAAAGTTTTCAAAAACGGATATCACGGTTAGTAGAGGCCGGTCTTCGGACCGGGCGAAAGGGGGTGCTCATAGCTGACCTTCCCCGATCGTACCCAAGCTCCCGAGCCGAGACAACTCCGGTGATGACGGACATGTGGCCTTCGGCACCGAGTCAGGGTTTCCTAAATTCTCCCATTTTAAAATATTTAGGTGGCGACTCTGTATCTGGCAAAGCAGTCCATGTTTGGCACTACTTTTTCAAAAATCTGTTTCTCAAAACGATTTGCCAGATTTGGACTCTTTGGTTCAGATTAAGAACCGTGACACAAATCGAGTCCGAACTGTAGCATGAGGCCCACGCGGGTGCGTCTACAGTATCATACCACCCAACTACTTGTACTTTGTGGTCTTTTTGCGAAACACATAGTTTTGCATGTGATCGCACCCCTTTCACATTGAAACACGGTTTTGTTATGTGTAAGCATCCATGCTGGCTGAAGCCAGTACTGAGGATGTAGGCACTTAGCCTGTGTTAGGCGTCATTCGGCTCGTGCCCACTACCTTTTCTGTGTTAAAAGTAATCTGATGTTGCATCTCCATCCCTTTATGATATTTGTGTGATTTTGTACTGCTTATGGTTTGATTATCTCAAATACATTGCATATCATGTTGCATTCCATGATTCTTGCATGTTGTTTACATGTATAGGTTGCATTGTCTTGCATCTCTTCCGCATTGTTATGCGTCACACTTAGGTTGCATTGTCTTGTATCCCTTCCGCATTATTATGCGTCACACTTAGGTTGCATTGTCTTGCATCCCTTCCGCATTGTTGTGCGTCACGCTTAGGTTGCATTGTCTTGCATCCCTTCCGCATTGTTATGCGTTACCCTTGGGTTGCATCGTCTTGCATCCCTTCTGCATTGTTATGCGTCACACTTGGGTTGCATTGTCTTACATCCCTTTTGCATTGTTATGCATCACACTTAGGTTGAATTGTTATGCACACTTCACTCGCGTTGTCACGCACTTCTCACTTGCATTGCTATGCATGTTTCTAACGATATTGTACCTGTTAAGTTTCTTTCTTTTGCAAGCACGATATTGTATGTACGGTTCATTTGAGGCTGGCATGACCAGACGAACCGGACAGGTATTGTACATTCTCTGCGTGAGACGTAGCGAGAATTGAATAATTCTCTTACATCCTTTCTGCATATAATGTAGTTTGGTTTTTATTTGCTTGCTTAAAACTGTTGCATGTTATGCTTCGTTACAGCTCTCTTTGCATGATCATAAGTTATGTTCGGCACCGTGCATGTCACTTGCATCTTGCCCCTGCCTTCGGGCACATATCTTTGTTATCTTGTATGCTTGTCTAAGTCTTCGGCCTTGTCAAAAATAGGTCGTCTCTGGGCTTTGACATTCACTCCCGTCATTGTTATGACCTTCGAGTTCTATCAAAGAGGGGCAACTGTAGACACCCCATTTTTGACCGTCCTCAAGACTCGGGCGACATCGTTTGAATACTCGATCATCATCCATGCTCGTGTTCGTTTTGAGTTCCCGGAGGTCTCGGCCGCGCGCCTTGCCTCAAGATCTCTCAACTTGACTATTTTGTGCTTGGTTGTGGACCAAGCACTTGTGTTTTTGCTTCAGAGGGAAGAGGGTGGCTTGTTGGCCATTCTCTCAACCCATCGGCCAAGGCATGAAGCCATCGGCCTTGTTTTCTTGCCATCGGCCAAAAGTGTTGGCCGATCGGCACTCTTTTTGGTCGATCGGCCCTTATGTTGGTGGATCGGCCATGTTTTCTGGCCGAACCCTGTTCATCTACTTTATGCAGATATTTTATGCCAGCTGTCACAACTGGCATCCACAATTCACCCCCTTCATACACGTGTATGGAGGGATTTGTCCCTTGCCTTAGCTTGCTTAGGAAGCTTAGAATTTGGACTTCTATAAGAAGGGAGCTCCTCCTCCCTTCTAAGAGGTTTTGAAATTAGGGTTAGAAAAAGTTGTATCTCTCTATCTCTATATCTCCCTATCTCTATCATTTGTGTGTGTGTTTGTGACCTAAAGTGTGTTTTTGTTCGTACTTTTGCACTAGAGCACCTAGTAGAATACCTTCCTTTGGTTGCTGAGGCACTAGGAAGTTGGTTTCAGAGTTCTTGGGTTGGTTTTGATCCAAAGGAGTGACTGGAGTTGTGTTCTTGAAGGTGTTCTTCAAGGATGAGCAACTAACCTTTTGTTTCCCCATTTTGGCTTAAGCTTTTAGACCTATTTGCATATTGTTTCAAGCTTAACTATAAACTGAAAAAAGTTCTGTTTTTATATGCTTAAGATGATTGTTTAAGGTCTCTTTTGGGTTGGGGGTTGTCAACCCCCTCTTAGGCCTTGTTTGGCATTATTTTGGGTCATCCTTTTTGGCCTTTGTTCTTGCTTTGGCTTGACCTTTCTACCACTGAAATCCAGAGGATTTTCAGTGGTGGAAAGGTGGTTTTAGAGTCTTGTATAGGAGAGGGACACCCCTCTCTCCTTGTGTCTCATTTGCTTGTGTTAATGGCTTGTAATGGTAGCATGCTTGCTTAACATGTTTTTGCTTCATTTCAGCAAGTATTTGATGTTATTTGGTCATGATATACCTCTGTTTTAAGTTGGTTTGATAGCCTCTTACATGCATCATGCACTTGTTTAGCAATCCTCTTATTTGCCTTAACATGCACCTTGCATTTAGACCATCATGCTTGCACACTTTGGCTCAACTCAAAGGAACTTTTAGTCATATTTCAGCATGCTAAAGCTCTGTTTCATATTGTTTTGATCATACATACATTGCTTTGTATAGCTACCATACATCCTAGCTTGTTAGCTTCGAGTGTCCAAGCCATTAGCATGCACTACTTAGACCTTTTTCATGATTTGGCATCATCCCATATGTGATTTCAGTCCGTGTAGTGTAGCCATACACTTGCATTTGTCGTCCTTTCAAAGCCTTGAAGAGTTGATGTTTTATGCCTCATGATTGGATCATTGTGTATGCCATCATATTTAGGTCTTTAAGATGCCATCTCAGTGGGTTTTCGAGCTTATTTTAACATAATGTAACTATGTTTTTCATTGTTTAAGTCAAGCCATGCTTGGTTGTAATAGGTGTAGTGTAACACCCCTTTGTAGCCTTACATGCCTCATGTTTTGTGCTCACCTTTCTAACATGTTTTGGCCTAATTCCATGCATGTTCTAGCCTTGTCTTGCTCTGCCTTGGGACTGTTTTAAGTCACCTTGGTCCTTTGGGGCTCACTTGTTATGGCCATAGTGTAAACCACTTTGCTAGCCTTAAGCCTTGAGCTTTATTGCATGCTATGCTTGCGTTGTTTGGTTGATTTGGCATCATTCCTAATATCATTTCAGAGCTCATCTCATTGCCGCATTATCGTGTTTGTCACTTCTTGCTCATATTTAAGAGTTGTATCCTTACGCCTAGTTGATAGGCCATTACATTCGCATGCTTATTGTGCATCTCATTCCATCATTTCTTGGCACTTTGGCCACTGTTTTGGTATAGCTGAGGCCTATCCATTTTCATTATAAGTCCATGGATCATGCGGTTTGTGTATTGTTGTATGCTTATCGCATTGCATGTTGTTGCATACTTATTGTTGGTATCATTGTTGCATGCCTATCACATTGTATGTTTGCATATCTAGGTTGCATAGTCGTATTGCATACTTATTGTATATCATGTTGTTTACATGTTAGGTTGCATTGCATTGCATTTGTCATGCTCATGTTACATTGCGTTGCATTTCCATGTTGCATTGTACTTGGTTGCATGCATTGCATTGTGTTTGGTTTGGGGTGTCAAACCAAACACGAGGAACGAGGAACGTTCGTACTTGAAGTGACGAAACGTGCCTCAATCCTCGGTCGTCGACGCTCTTGATCAAGCATGATAGAGTTCTAGGCATTCATATGTTTTTGTTGCATTCATTCCACATTGATTTGCACACTTGGCTCCTTTGGCCATCATGCATTGAAATGCGCGATTGATGGTCCGAGGGTCGAAAACCATACTCCCTTGAGTTCATGACATGATAGGAAGGGTGGTTGTGCACACATTGCCTTGAAAATGCATTGTCATGCTCTGTTTGTCCTCTACTGCAGCAAAACAGCATTCCGCAGGAAGATATGGCCGGTCGGCCATCTTCAGTGCCGATCGACTAAACATTGTTAGCCGAGATCCTCACAAATAGTCGATGACCAATTCCACATGGCCGATGTTCCTATATTTTGGCCAGTGACATCCCACAGTACTCAGGGAGTGGTTCGGAAGCATCCTTGGGACTTGTGCAGTTTCCAGAGATGTAAAACAGTGCAAACAGAGGCAACATGTGGTATGGCAACAGGTTTCCGAGTGAGGCGATCGAGCATGCATCATTCAATCATTCTGAGGCAAAGCTACGGCGGCCTCTTTAGTTTCAGAGCTTAGTCAATTTGTTTAAATTAGTTAAGGGTTTTGTAATATTTAATTAGCTAGGGTAGTTGATTAATTATTCGGTTTGTATTATTTATTCGGACCCTCCGTCGAGAGGGCGAATTTTGTAATAAGTGTGCGTGAGTGTGTGAATGTCTTCCAACCCCATGTCTTTCTCCCTTTTACTTACCTGCTTTCGATGGTTAGTTCTAAGTCATATTTCAATTAGCATACTTATGATAGCATGTTTGTATACATTCATTCGTATTGTATGCACTGGGGTCAGCGCATCATACTAACTGCATCGTATTTCAATTCCTACTTGAATACATGTTATCAAGTGTTGCATTTCATATGCCACTTTAGAATAGCCGAGCCTATTTCTAGTTGCATTTTGCATGTGTTGCATTAGCCATCTTAATATAGCTAGGATCATGCATTGATTACTAACTAGCTATTGTTTTGGCTCGGAGTACTAGGTAAGCTTTTATGCTTTAGCATCTTGCATGAGTGTGAGTGTTAACATGACAGCATGCTTGCCATGAGGCTAACTGCTTATATGATATAACTGCATGAATGCATGTGGGTGAAGGTTAGATTACTTAAATTGGAATAATTCATTGAAATGCGAGTTTTAAGCCCACTTGATTGTGGCAAAATCATGTTTTCTAAGCCCACTCGAGGGTGGCAAAATTCACGTCTTAGCCTACTTGCGAGTAGCACCTTCAAACCATTTTCAAACAAACAAACATGAAATGTTTTGTTCCAATTTAGGCGATCCATTCTATACTTGTGTACTGTACGCATCACATAGTAATTCTAGGCTAATAAACCGGAATAAGAACACATGTGTTTTCAAAAACAAGATATCATGTTTAGTACAGGCTGATCTTTGATCGGGCGAGCGAGGGTGCTCATAGATGACCTTCCCCAATCGTACCCAAGTTCCCGAGCCGAGGAAACTTTGGTGATGGCGGACACGTGGCCTTAGGCACGAGTTAGGGTTTCCTAAATTCCCCAAAATAAAATATTTATGTGGCGACTCTGTTTCTGGCAAAGCAGTCCATGTTTGGCACTTCTTTCTTAAAAATTAATTTTCCAAAACGATTTGCCGGATTTGGACTCTTTGGTGATTTATCGGTCTTGCATTGCACTTTGCAAGATTAGATTCAGAATCGTGACATTGAATCCGAATTGTAGCACAGCACAAAGCCCCCTCGGGGCGCGTATACAGTTTCTGGCAACTCTGCTAGGGATTTAGAGAACTTGACACGAACTCATAATATCTTGTTTTAATTCCACTTATGTGTCTCTTTGCATTGCATTTGTATTGGTGCGCCTAGGACACTATGTTTGCCATATGCTATTCCTGAACGGTTTGCTGGAGGCTTTCTTGGAAAAGCGTGCCATAAGGCTGACCGATTGCGGACTCTGCCACGACAGGAACACAAACTCAGGTTTTTACCGGGGCACCCTTTTTGACCATTCGACCTAGTGCATATCGGAAACTGTAGTGACCATTCCAAACTAGGACAGGTTGTTTACCCAATCGTAGGTTGTTTAAAACCGCTGCGTGCGTAGTGAAACCCTAGCTCCTGACAAAATAGGACAAGGAAACCCTACCTCACCATAGGGGTGTTTTGGCTCTCACTTGCTTGCTATGTGCTTTTAGAGTGCATCTCTATAGGAATACATGTATCAGTTTGCAAGTCTGGGTATCAGGCCTGAGGGCATCAGTATTTGGGAAAATCAGTTTTACCTGAGGGTATCAGTTTACAGGCAGAATTTTGGGCAGAATTCAATACAGAGCACAGTCATTCAGCTATGCTCATATCTATTCCAGTGAAATCAGGCTGAGATGCTGTCTGTTTTCTTCTTTTGCAAGGTAGTTTTGGAACCATAGTTTCAGAAGGCTCCAATATCCCCCGGGTACATTGGACTTGTGTTGATAGACTTTTTTAGGTCAGAGATTCAGTTCAAGGGCAACCAGTTTTCCTTCGCCAATGGTAAGGCAAAGAAAGGCCAGTCAGGGCTCATTGGTTCAGCTGATCCGTCAGTCACCAGTCACATCACCTTGGTCAGAGCGCGAGCATCTACCTCTATCATGGCACAGCCTCCGGCAAATTTAGAGGATTTGCTGCTCCGTTTCCAGCAATCAATGGATTAATTGCAACAAAATATGGTTAGGCAAGCCGAAACATTACAGAATTTGATATTCAATTTTAAGGACCTCCATGACATTGGGGTACAGATCAAGGAGGCCATCCGACAAGGGATCTTTGTGGAAGATAATGAGCCTTAGAAAAAGGATGTTGTTCACAGTTCCAATGCTACTACTGATGGTGGCGCAACTGTGAAATGTTCAGAAGTAGTACTATCACTACTTTCCTCAATAGCCAAAGACCAACCACTTCAACTCGGCACCAAGCCTGAAATTTCCATCCTCTGTACATGAGTCTTTCTCAAGCTTTGAAAACGCTGCGGGAAAAAGGGTACCTAGAGCTCCTAGAACCTCAACCCCTTCCAACTCCTCTTCCACCAAGATATGACCCAGCTAAACACTGTACCCACCATCAACAACACGGTCATGATACGAACCGTTGCATCTGCCTTCGTCATAAGATTTAGGATCTTATTGATGATGAGATCATAGCTCCACCAAAGGGATCTTAGGCCACCACAAACTTGTCACCTCTACATCTCAATTTAATCCATACAATGCCATCCGGCTACAACCCCAGCATATACATCACCCCGGCCCATTTACCCAAGCCTGAGGTGTTCATTCCAATCAGCATGGACTTATGCATGATGAGTGCATCTGAACCCCAATCATCTCAAACCCATGAACCCACTACTTCTTAGCTGATGAGGATGATTGAAGATCTTCAGAGAACAGTGGCGGATTTAGCCTTTGGAGTTTTGGCTCCATCATCAACCACATCGCCTACCAGGGAGTTCATGTCAAAAGGCTCCCCAATCTTGGGACGGGCTGCATTGGAAGAAGGCAAATCTCTTAGCATAGTGGAGGCCAGCGGTAATAACAAGGTCGGGGCAGGCATTAGTCCCCATGAACACCTTCAGTGGGCTGTTGAGGCTTTAAAAGCCGAAGGGCTTAATGAACAACAAATAATTGCAATTGTTACAAAAATTGTGGATGGCACTTTTGCCTCTCAGAATGAGAGCAGTTTGAATCAAGAGGCAAGCCGGGAGAAGGGTCATTGTATCAGAAACGTTCCTTTCAACTCTAATCCTGCACTCATAAGAGATCAGTAAACCCAATCGGCGCCTATCAATCCCGTTGCTGGTGCATCCAGTAAAAATCCACAAACCTCAAAGTCCCAACACCGAGGTCAGAGGGTCTTCCATGCCCCAAAATAAAATATTTAGATAGCGACTCTGTATCTGGTAAAGCAATCCATGTTTGGCACTTCTTTCTTAAAAATCAGTTTTCCAAAACGATTTGACAGATTTGGACTCTTTGGTGATTTATCAGTCTTGTATTGCACTTTGCAAGATTAGATTCAGAATCGTAACATTGAGTCCGAACTGTAGCACAGCATAAAGCCCCCTCGAGGCGCGTCTACAAGTATCAACCTTGAAGCTCAAACACAGTTCTGGAAATTCCAGAATTCATGTTGTACGCTCGAGCAAGGAAAGCTCTGCTCATGCGTGAAAATCGAGCTCTCAGAAGTTTTGCAAAATTTTACAGTCCGCTCGAGCGACCAAAGTGGCGCTCGAGCGAAGACCCTATTTTCAGCATATATTTTAAAATTTGCATTTGATTCACATTTTTATTTTCATCTCTTTCCAAAGCATTTTAGACATGATTTATGGCTCAATAAGGATTAATAAGCTAACAATCAACATGAATTAGTTGATTAAAGAATAAGTCATTAACTTAGTGATACTTGATTAAGAAGCCAAGTGAGGAATTGATTTATTTAGGAAAGAATGATTTAGTAATATAAGGGGTTTGTGAAATGAGAACCCGATTCATTTGACTAAAGAAAGAATAAGCGCAGCGGACCTTTGAATTATGTAGACAGAAAACAGGAAAAACAAGTTTGATCAAGGGAGTAATATTGTGCTTCAATGTGTATATGTTATGTGTTTGTGTAGGTCACACGCTATTGTCTGTTTGATCTGTCTGATCTACTTCTGCTACTATCTATGAGTAATAACTCTGTAAAGTTATGTTTAATTACAAGCATTTTCTTACTGGTATGATACGATCTGTTTTCTAAAATGGTATTTTATGAATTATGAATGAATGTCCATTTTTCTGAAATGTATTTGTGGCATCCTTAGCTCACGTGGCCCTCGCCCGGGGGTAATAATACCGTGGCCAATATGCACGTGGCCCTTGCCCAGGGGTAACAATGCTGTGGCTTATATTCACATGGCCCTTGCCCCGGGGGTAACAATACCGAGGCCTATATTCACGTGGCCCTCGCCTGGGGGTAACAATATTATGGCTACTTGCATGCAAAATATGGACCTTTATGGTCGTCGGTACCGACTATACATATGGGTCTCAGGACCAAGTTGATATGATAGCTAAGGGGTGTACCACGTATGATTATATGTAAAATCTGAATATGAAAATGATCATGAATATGTATATGAACCTGTTTCTAATTTAGAATCTGAATATGCATAAGACTCTGTTTCTGATAAGAATCTGATTTCTAACTCTGTGATGGACATCATTCATTAAACCATTTACTCTGTTATTATTCACTAGGCACCAACTCACTGTTTATAGATATATGTATGTAGGTGATCAGGGCGTGACCAAGCTTAGAGGCGCCTGCCTGGAATCAGTTTTTGACAGTCAACCTATGTGCTTCCCATGGAGGTTCCGAACATGTCTAGTGGTTATGGCTAAGTGCATAAGTTGAAGTCTTGTTTTCCTGTTCACTCAGACAAGTCTTTGTGTATTTTGTAAATACGGCTAAGTCCCTTTTTGCTTAGCTTATATATGCATATATATGATGATGTGTATATGTATGTATATAAAGTTTAAAATTTTTCTGTCTCATATAAGTCTACACAGCTCAATGGATGTTGTATAATTAATATTTGCTTCCGCAGCCCCTAATTATATGTTAGTCTGTTAAGAGGCCTTTGGTAATCCAAAGATTATTGGCCGATTACGACGCTAAACCTATAGGGGCGAGTTTGGGTCGTGACACCAAATCTCTTCCTCAATTTGCAGAATAGCTTCATCTGGGAATAGGTATTTTACCGCTTCATTCCCTTCCACTAGGTGATCTGCCAAGAACTCAGCTACCTCTCTTCCCTTGACAGACTTGCGAGTAACATACTTCAAATCAAATTTAGAGAAAAGAAGCAACCAACGGGCTAGCCTACCCGTAAGCTCTGGTTTCTCGAAGAGGTATTTGATGGGATCTAATCTTGAAACCAGAATTACGAAGTGAGCTAACAAGTAGTGTCTCAACTTCCTGGTAGTCCATACCAAGGCTAAGCAAGCCTTCTCCAGTGGGGTGTAATTGGTCTCATAGTCCAGCATTTTCTTACTCACGTAATAGATGGCTTTCTCCACTCTATCCTCAGATTCCTAAGCAAGCATGCATCCCATCGTTGTGTCCATTACTGACAGATACAGAATCAACGGCTTCCCCGACTCTGGCAGCGACAACACGGGCAGGTTCTGAAGGTACTGCTTGATCTACTCGAAAGCAAATTGACATCGATCATCCCATTGGAATTTCTTTCCTTTCTTCAAGAGACCAAATAATGGTTCACAAGTTAAGGTTAATTTTGAAATAAACCGTCTTATAAATTGCACTTTACCCAGAAAGTCTCGTACCTCCTTTTCAGTCCTTGGTGGTGGCATTTCTAGGATGGCCTTGATTTTGGAAGGATATACCTCGATGCCCCTCTGTGTAATCAAGAAACCCAATATTTTTCCTGCTGTCACACCAAAAGCGCACTTCTGTGAATTCAGCCTCAACTGATATTCTCTGATCCGTTGGAAGAATTTCTTCAAGGCAGCGTAGTGGCCCTCTCTTTCCTTGGACTTGACAATCATGTCGTCTACATACACCTCGACCTCTTTGTGGATCATGTCATGCAGAATTGTGATTGCAGCCCGTTGATAGGTAGCCCTAGCATTCTTCAACCCAAACGACATCACCCTGTAGCAGTAGGTTCCCCACGGCGTGGTGAAAGCAGTTTTCTCTCTATCCTTGGGTGTCATCAGAATCAGGTTATACCCGGAAAATCCGTCCATGAAGGAGAGCAATGCATGGCTTGCGGTGAACTCCACTAATTCATCGATGTGTGGTAGAGGAAAGTAGTCCTTCGGACTAGCTTTGTTTAG
Organism: Camellia sinensis; assembly: GCF_055761805.1. Classification (NCBI taxonomy): domain Eukaryota; kingdom Viridiplantae; phylum Streptophyta; class Magnoliopsida; order Ericales; family Theaceae; genus Camellia; species Camellia sinensis. Next base: position 102,191,839 of record NC_138961.1, read on the forward strand.
ATCTCTGAAATCGACACACACCCGAATTCTACCATTTTTCTTCGGGATCGGAACAATGTTGGCCAACCAAGTCGGATACTCAGATACTAGCAAAAACCCTGCGTCTATCTTCTTGGTGACCTCTTTCTTAATCTTCAAAGCCTAATCTGGGCATATTCTTCGCAGTTTCTGCTTCATGGGTCGGGCCTCGGGGTCAAGAAGGATCTAATGCTGTACAATATCAGGATCGATTCCAGGCATGTCTTCATAGGCCCACGTGAAAACATCTTTGAAATCTTTTAATAAAGCGACTAAGCACTCGCATTCCTCCGAAGACAACGTGGACCCGATCTGGACCAGACGCGGATCGTTCTCAGTACCCACATTAATTGGAATGATTTCATCAACAAGGGGTTTTACAAACCTCTCCTCCTCTCGATCAATCAAAACCTTGGCATCAGGGTTTATCAACCCCAGGAATTCCGAACCCAGACTCAGATGAATCGCAATCTGATTCCGACTCCACAGACTCTGTGGAATCAGATTCTGGTTCACTACCTGACTCAGAGCTACTAGACAAGAAGCCTTCCTCCAGCTGCCAAGTAAGGGACGGTGCATCAGATGCATCCAAGATACCACTGGAAGGGTTCACACCTGGTTGGTCTCCGATCATGGAAATAGTTAGGTCATCCCTCAAGCTCTCTGAGTTGATCTGATGATCCGAAATTGTCTATGTCCTCCTCTAGGTCGGCTAGATTATCTAATCCCTGGCTTGGTCCATCTTCTCGGACTACACTAATCTCCATCCCAGTCGGTAACACCACTTCCGGCTTAGCTTGATTGATTGGCACAACATAGCAGCTCGGGTCATATGTCCCTGTAAATAAATCTTCAAAGTCCTCAGGCAATGGACTGGCATTCTCTACCAAGGCTGTCCTCCCCTCATTTTCCACTATCACCACCACGGGTTTGGATTGGTGTGAGGACGCGTTCATCATACACAAGTCTATGCATTCAGGGATGAACAACGCCGACTTAGGTAGGTGGGAGGGGGTGATGTATATACTGGGGTCATAAGGGACGGCCAGTGAATGGATGAGGTTTATTTTTCGGGGTGGAGGGGCTTGGTTATGTGGTAGGAGAGCATTTGTAGTGACATTGGGCTTTTCGAGAGGTGCTATCACCTTATTGTCAATGAGATCTTGAATCTCATGATATAATCTGTAGCACTGATCAATATCATGACCATGTTGTTGGTGGAAAGCACAGTATTTGGCCGGGTTGTGTTTTGGAGGAAGAGGATTGGGTAGTGGGCGTTGTTCTAATGGCTTAAGATGTCCCATTTTTTATTAGAACCCTCGGGGCTGCGGATAGGGACATACAAAGCAGGGTGAAAACCCTCTGGCCTCGGGCCTGATGGCTTGAGGTTTGTGAGGTTATATTGGAGGTGTTGGCGAACGGGTTGGCAGTTTTAGATGTGGTGGTGACCATGCTCACATCCGAAGGCCGGGCATAAGTGCCACCAGTCGTGGTTGCATTAGTGCTGCATATAAAGGACCTTTTAGGTTGTTCCTTCTCATGGTCTATCAGACCCTACTTTATTGCATCCTCAATTTCCATCCCTATTTTATGGAGTTTAGCAAATGTAAACAAAAACAAGATTATCATTTTCTATAATAATCTCTCTTGCAAATTACAGACCACTATTCTGATTTGGTCATTTTCGGATAGCCGTATAGTCATCATAGAAGCCTTGGCCCTCCATCGGGTCACAAAATTTGAGAAACTCTCCTTCGGCTCTTGACGGGTCGCTTTGAGATCACGAGTAGTGACCTCAATCTGGCTATTGTAGGAGTACTGTGCTATGACAGCCTCGGCCATTTCCTCTCAGTTTCTCTTCATAGAGTCTTCAAGCTTGGCATACCAAATGGCCGCTATACCCGACAGGGTCTGGCCAAAAAGCGACAACATCTATAGTCTAGAGAGACCCATTGGTCGTAGGATATCTGAAAATAGCCGCAGATAGACCATAGGGTCCCCGGAGCCCTCAAACTGGTCTATGTGCAGCATCTTGAATCTGTCCGGCAGAGTTACTGTGAAATCTGTGTATCCATCCTCAATATCAGGAATTGAATTCACGCCCTGAGCCCGTTTGAAGAGCTTTTCTAACTTGTTGACCTATAGTGCCGTGGGGTCAACCTTGAATTCAAACGGCGCCTCCATTTGATAAACTGGTGCCTTGGAGGTCTAAGGTGCGATGGGATTTACCTGAATGCTCGCATTTTCCTAGACATTAATTGTGACCCCGGGTGCCGAAATTCCCACTGGGGATGGATGGGATGTTGAGGCTACTACCGGTTGTGGCTGCTGTTGCTGAAGCCTTTCTATTACTTTTACTTGGCAGGCTATAACCTCGGTTTGGCAGGCTGTGGTCTCAGCTTGGCGGGCAGCATCTAGCTGCATAGTCTCAATGGTTTGCTGGAGCTGACGAATCATATCTTCCATGCTGACTGGAGGGTTTTGGGCTACCGGAACTGGCGAATACTCTCTCACTGGAGTAGAAGTAAAAGATTGGGCTTGACTGGGCACAAGCGAAGCAAAAGGTGACTGTTGGATTGGTGAATTCTGCCTAATCCTCCCCCATCTGGTAACCAGTGGGAGTAAAGCAAACACTGGCTGTTCCCTGACTAGATCCCTAGATCTACAAATCCTTCTAACTCGAGTCTGAAGTGCTTGGGGGGTAACAGAATCATCTGAAGCAATGGTGAAAAAACTACCTTGCAAAAAGAAAATAAAGCAAAAAGAAACAAAAATAGAAAACCGCACAGCACCTCGGCTCAAACACAAACAACACGCAATTGCAATCATAAGCTGAAGAACTGTACTCAACACTGATTTTTGCCTCAAAACTGATACCCAAACTTGCAACTGATACATACATTCCTACAGAGTTTCACTCTAAAAGTACATATCAAGCAAGTGAAAGCCAAAACACCCCTATGGTGGGGTAGGGTTACCCTGTCCTAATTTTGTCAGGAGCTAGGGATTCATTACGCAAAATTAGGGCTGAGCAAGGAATCCGTGAAATTCGTAATCCGATCCAATCCAGTCCAATCCGATAGGTTTGGATTGGTTTTTTGAATCCGTGGTTCGGTTCCGGATTAAAGAATTAAAAATCCGTAATTCACGGATTGGTTCTGGATTGAACCCCACGGTTCCGGATTGGAACCGATCCGGACCGTATACAAATAGTCTATATTTTTATTATACATCCTCCCTCATAGTATCTTCTCTTATTCCATATAAAACCTAAACTCAAACCTAAACTCGCATCATATATTCTTTTATTACTTTTGTTTGTTAGTTTTTAGTTTTAATTTGTAATGGTCTAAATACTTATGGTGAAACCAATTTTTTTATAGTTGTTTAAATTCTAGAACAGTGTGTCGCTATTATAGAAAGACATGTTACTATTGTGAAGCTAATATATCGCTATGTTTATGTTTTTATAAAATTAAAGTGCTATATATATATTTTTTTGTTATTTAATTATGTGAATCCGTGGTCCTAAACCGATCCAATCCGTATTTAAATGGATTGGTTCGGATTGGTTCCATGATTTAAACGGATTGGATTGGTTCCAATTTTTCAGGAACCGTAAATAACGGATTGGTCCTGATTTTATCCCAATCCGGTCCAATCCGGACCATGCTCACCCCTACGCAAAATAAGCGATTTCATACAATTCTTACATTCAGGTAAGTAACCTGTCCTAGTTTGGAACAGTCGCTATAGTTTCCGATATGCAACTAGATCGATTGGTCAAAAAATGGTACCTCAACAAGACTACCTAATATACCTCTCACACCTAACACTGAGAAGTGAAAGGAGGATCAAACGGTACAGTGGTAGTCCAGATCCAGGGGTTGTATTCCCATTGTGGCAGAGCCCACAACCAGTCAGCCTTTTGACAAGCTTTTCCAAGCAAGCCTCCGGCAAACCGCTCAGGAATAGCAGATGGCAAACACGGTGACTTAAGCACACCGATGCAAATGCAAATGGAAAGAAACACATAAGTGTAGATAAAATAACATATCATGAGTTCGAGTCAAGTTCTCTAAATCCCCACAGAGTCGCCAGAATCTGTTGACTCGCCTTTTTCTGTGCCCCGCCTTTCGGAAAGGTTTGAAAAGAAGGCCTCACAGTTCTGACTCCCGCGGTTCTGAATGTAGTCTTACAAGTGCAATGTATAATTGATAAACACAAAAGAGTCCAAATCTGGCAATCCTTTTTGGAAAATCGATTTTACATCAAATAATGCCAAAATTGGACTACTTTGCCAGATACAGAGTCTCTACCTAAATATTTTATTTTGGAGAAATTTAGGAAACCCATGACTTGTGCCAAAGGCCACGTGTCCGTCATCACCAAAGTTGCCTCGGCTCAGGAACTTGGACACGAAAGGAGAAGGTCATGAATTAAGCACTCCCGCTCGCCCGATCAAAGATCGGTCTTTACTAATCATGATATGATCTTTTATAAACATTATAGCCTTGTTTGGTTTGCTTTTGAGAAACAAATTTTAGAAAAAAATTTCTGAAATTTTGTTTGGTTTAGTGATTTTGGAAAAAAAATTTCAAAATCACTCTCTTTCCTACACATCAATCAATCACTTTTTCTCCCTCGTCTCTCCTTCTCAATCAATTTTTCTGTCACACAAATTTACTCAATTACAACAAAACATCAAATCATCCCAAACTACCATACTCCAAAACTATTTCCAAAATATACAACCAAACAAACCAATTTTTTTTTTAAACTCTCTCCCTAAAATCTTTTTTGAAAATTTATCTCCCAAAACCAAACCAAACACACCCTATGTGTTCTTATTCCGATTATTATTAAACTAGCTTTACTATGTGATGCGCACAAGCAAGTATAGACTAGTTTGCTCAATTTGGAACAATTCAACTCATTTTTTTTGCGAAAATGGTTTGAATTTGCCACCTTAAATGGGCTTAAAAGATGTAGTTTTGCCACCAAACATAGTGGGCTTAAAACATGATTTGCCACTCAACAAAGTGGGCTTAAAACACACATTCATTGAATCGTTCCAATTCAAACAACAAGCCTTCATCCACAGGCATTCATGCAGTTTAGCATTTAAGCACATAGCCTCATGGCAAGCATGCTAATCATGGCAACATTCAGACTATTGCAAGTATGCTAAAGCGTAAAAACTTACCGAGTACTCCATGCCAAAAAAAAGAAACTAGTTAGAAATATGCATGATCCTAACTATACAAGATGCCTAATGCAACGCATGTAATATGCAATTAATAGGCTTGGCTACTAATATGGCATATGGATCGATTTGAACAACATGCGATTAAACACGTATTCAAAGAAGTATTGAAATTGCAATGCAGTTTGAATGATGCGCCAAGCCTCGGTGCATGCAATACGAATGAATGGATGCAAGCATGCAATATGCTAATTTGAGATATGATCCTAATCTAACTATCGAAAGCAATTAAATAAAAGGTGTTGGAAAACATACACACAAGCACACACATTTACTACAACATTACGCTCTCACGAAGGAGGGTCCGAATGAAAAAGCTAATCAACTAGCTACGCAAATTAAGCTAACTAATTATTACAAACCGAATTACTTAACTATTCTAGTTAACTAATTATTACAAATCGAAATTGAATAACTAGTTAAACTAACTAATTATTTACAACTCTTAATTAGCTACAACTAAATAATTACAACACATGCTTCATCTAATGCTAATTGAACTAACTAGCTAATCCCGGGAAGCGAGGAATGCATGCATACTCGATTCTTCACCCGAAAGCCACTATTTTGTTGTTGCAAGCCTCTGTGTGCACATATGATCACTAACAAAGCTGCCTACTTCCAGAACACCTCTGCTCCATCCTACCAAAACATTGTGCAAATTTCATTAGCGGCCGACAGGGGGTCGGTCGGCTACCAATGGTGGCCGGTCGGCTACCATTGGTGGCCGATCGGCCACTTGTGATGGTTGTCGGCCACTGCTGGTTTGAACTTCCTTGTTGCAATAGAGAGCAAAATAGAGCAAAACAGTGTAGTTCTCAAGGGTTGTTTGCACACTTTGCCTCTCATTTTCATGGAAAAATCAAATGAGGGACAAGCTTTGGTTTACAAACCACCAATCAAGCAATTTCATTGCATGATGGCTTGTGAAACCAATTGTGCAAGTTCAATAAATGCACAACAAGACCAAAATGTCCATCACCCTATCATGCATAATCAAGGGCAATGGAGACCAAGGAAAATTACACATTTCATCACTTTTAAGTATGAAATGTCCCATTTACCTTATGTTCAAATTAACGTCCGATTTGAACACATGCAATGCAACGCAAAGAATGCTTATCTTGCATCTTTTATTTGCCAGTTTTGTTTGCTCATTTTAATTACCAAATCATTCTTTAATCCATTTGTCCATTGGTGAGTGTCCTCTAATGGAAAGAGAGCTCAAACCCCAAGTTGCTTTGGGCATGAAAGAGGCATTACACTATTGGTAATGAACCCCCTAAGGGATTAAACCAGTAGGTGTAGCACTTCCATTTCACACTTAGGCAAACAAGTGGTTTGAGACCACTTTCAAATCAAATCAAAAGTAAAGAATTGAAGGGGATTGCAGAGATGATTAAGTGCTGGAATGAGTGATAAAAGCACTAAAAACATGCAACTAACTCACACCAATGATGGTTAAAGCCTTAAAACACTAAACTAGTGAAGGAATTGACACTATAACTATGCAAAACAAGACTCAAACAAACTAACCAACCCAAAACATAGCTAAAATAGGTTATTTCAAAAGCTAAAACATACTGGACTTGAGCTAAGTTAAGCTAGAAAAACATGCTAACATGTGAAGCTAACTAGGAATGCAAACAAGACACAAGGAGGAGAGGCTAACCCCTCCAATTTTGGACTTCAAAATAAGTTTTTTCCACTAAAAACCCTTTGAAATTCAGTAGTTAAAAGGCATAAAAAATTTGATTTGAAAGTGATGAATAAAGGCACAAAAGCTTTACAAACAAAGAAGCAAGAAGGGTGAACCACCCCTAACTAAAAAAATGCTCAAACCACCACTTTTAAGTCACAAAAACAAAGCTTCTTATAGTTCAAAACCAGGCCAAAAACAATTGAAATAGATGGCAAAACAAGTATCTTGAAACAAAGCAAACAAGACAAGTTTTATACCTTTGAAGCAAAAAAGCAACTTTAGGCACAAAAACAAGCTAAAACCACCTTCAAGAGCTCAAAGAGGACCCTAAGTAACCTCAGCTCAAAGGTAAGAGGATTTGATTAAGGATGTGTATGCAAAGGTGTAGAGAGAGCAAGCACTTAGGCACAAAATTGTAAGAGAGAGAGAGAGAGAGAGAGAGAGAGAGAGAGATTGATTTTTGCTCTGAATTTTTTAACCCTCAAAAATGGGGGAGGAAATCCCCTATATATAGAAAAACACCCCTTGAGCTTAGAAACATCCCACCATACACGTGTAGGGAGATACATCTCAATGTGCTAACAGCTGGCACAACTGTCAACAAATATCTAAAATATCTAGAAAAAGAGACTGGTAGCCGTTGGCCACCAATGGTAGCCGACCGGCCACACCAATGGCCGATAGGAACAAGCCATGGCCGACAGTCTCTGGTGGTGGCCGACAGGTCACCACAAGTTCCAAGCACCAAGTTTTGATCCAAAGCAAGGCACAGAAAGAGACAAGGTCCAAAGGCTCAAAGACAGGGCGTTCCGTCGAGGACTTCGGGCACTCAAAATGGACACAAAAAAACACAATTATCAAATGCACAAGTGATGACGTCCAAGTCTTGAGGACGGTAAAAAATGGGGTGTCTACAACTGCCCATATTGAAAACAGGTAGGTAGATGCCCTCTTCCTTGACTCTGGCTCTGAGGACGAGCCGAATACGGTGCAGACTGTTGCCCTCCTCCTCTCTGCGGCCAAGCTGGAGACTTGTGACCCAACTGGACACACTTAAAACAAGTGAAACCTCCTTGAGTACCTCTCTCTAAACCTGAACTCGGCACAGGAAATGTGGATCTAGACTGTATTGCCTGGGATTGCTGTCAATTAGAACCCCTCTGCTTCTTACTGTCTCGATTTTCTCCCTAAACCTCCTGACTCCTCTGCCTAGAGCCTATCATCCTCTCCTCATTAGTTTGAATCACGGTCTCTAAGTGAGCCACCGCCTCCACAAGACAATCGTAATCCCTAATCATGGACACGACCACCTTGAAAAGGAGTCTGGTTCTCAAACTCCAAGCAACGGCGTTCTTCCGTCGCTACCAACTTCAGTGGAAACCTCGACAAGCTAGTGAAGGTAGCCTTAAACTCGGCCACTAGTGTGTTAAGCTACTTGAGCTTTAAGAACTACTCTCTTAACTTCTCCCTAACAGTGGGAGGCAAGAACTTGTCCTGGAAGGTGTTGATGAAAGCCTCCCAAGTCATCCCAATGCGCCCACGTGCGAACTTCTACCATTAACCCGCATCTTCCTTTAGCTAGAAGGATACCAAGGTCGCTCTTAGCCCATCGTCCTCAATACCAAGCATCTCGAACGTCTTCACCATCTATTCTAGCCATTCATCTGCCTTCAGTGCCTCCTTAGGATCACCCAAAAACTCATCCGGATTAGACCTGAAGAACTCCCTCTTCAAGAATGACGGCCCTATTTCAATAACTTAGACTTCGAAGCTTCCAAGCTAGCATTTGGATGGCACCCTTTGAAGCCATGTATGGGCGACCTTGTAGGCCACCAGTGTGTTAGATCGAGGTAGGGGGATTTACCTATGCTTGGACTGGAATTGGTTTATGAGACCACTAAGAAAATAGCTCTCATTCGGAAATGGTTAGTTACAGCACAGAGTCGACAAAAGGTCTATGCAGACTAGAGAAGAAGACCCCTATCTTTTGATGTGGGGGATCATGTATTTTTTAAGATATTGCTTGGAAAAGGTTTAATGAGATTTGGGCGAAGCGAAAAATTGTCACCTACATTCATTGGTCCCTTTTAAATTATAGAAAGGGTGGGAGAGGTAGCTTATCGCCTTGAATTGCCACCACAATTATCAAGAGTGCACAATATGCTTCATGTCTCCATGCTCCACAAGTATAAACCTAATCCTTTCCATGCTTTGGATTGGACAAATTTAGAAGTGGGTGAGAATGCTTCCTATGAAGAGAGACTGATGAAAATCTTAGAAACCTGGGAACAAGTTTTGAGAGGCAAATCCATTCCTTTAGTTAAAGTGTTATGGCATAACCACGGGATGGAAGAGGCCACTTGGGAATGAGAAACTGAAGTTTGTGAGAAATACCCCGATTTATTTAATGATTTGTTATTCTTAAAAATCATTTTATGGGAGGTTGTAGAAGGAAGTAAATGAAAGAAATCTAAATTCTTATGTTATTGTTTGAAATTAGCTTTGATTTTGTTTTGGTTTGAAAAGTGGTAATGATTAAGGCTATTGTTATTGTGATATTCATCTTTCTTGGGAATTGTTGGAGTTGTTTTGGTAGAGACTATGAAATTTCGGGGCAAAATTCCTTAAGGGAAGTAGTCTATAACAACTGATTTTCGGTGATAGGCGAGGCTGCTGGCAAGGCTGCTGATTTGGTTGTTCAAGTAGAGATTTGTAGCTCCCAGTATCTCGTGGGTTGCAGGCGAGGCTGCTGAAGTGAACAAAAGGTCATTCGAGCGTACAATGCGAGCTCCCAGTATTTTTACTATAACTCTGCAAAAATTCTAAGACCTTGCATTTACTGCTCAAGTGGTAGATAGTTCGCTTGAGTGGTCCTTCTGTATTTGTGGCACTTCGCTCAAGTGATGGAAAGTTCGTTGGAGCGGTCTAGTCGGGGCAGTAGAGTTATATTGCGACCTAAACACTTTTCTAATTCATTTCTCTTACACTCCTTTTGTCTCTAACTGCCCTCTTTCCAAAGCCCTAGCTAGAAAACCTTAGATTTCATCTAATAAGAGCAAGAATCGATCTTTGGGCCTTTATTAGAGTTGTTATCCTTGTCAAGAGCTACATTTTGAACCAATTAGATTGTGGTATTTCAGAAGTTTATAGGGTGGACCTTCATCTCCCTTCTTGCAATCCTTGAGGTATGAATACCTTTACCTTTGTAAATTTATACTTTGGTTTAATATGTGTGAATCTTAAGGTGTATAGACCTATTGAGATGGATGATGTACATATATATATATATTTATATATATGGGTTTTGTGTTGATGAAGTGGTTGAGTGAAAATGATGATGGGTTGTGTAATCAATTATGAAATAGTGAGTAAATACACATGAATTAAGAAAAATGAATACTTGGAAAGAAAAGTCCCAAATTTTCATATGTAACCCTAAGGGTTGTTCCTGATTTTGACTTAACAGAAAGTTGATAAGTAAAATTGGAGAATCCTTGTGATTACTTGTGTTGTACTTAAAATGTTAATGTCTTGGAATGTATTTGAGGTGCCCACTTGCCAAGTTCGTGAGAGGACGGCGAATGCGGGAATGTGTTTGAAGTGTCCACTTGCTCGGTTCGCGTAAGGGCGACAAATGTGGGAATGTTGTGAGGTGTCCACTAGCCGATTCATGTGAGGACGGCGAAAGCGGAAGGTTTGAGGTGTCCACTGGCCATTCGTATGAGGATGGAAAAATGTGGAGATTGGATGTTGAATTGTGTGTTGTGTAATAGCCTTTAAACCAAGGAAAATTCATGGGCATTCGTAAAGGTCATGCATATTTAAATCAAATGTTTATATATTTGGTTGAAGTTATTCTCTATTGGGCAATTGCTCATTCTTATCTACTAACATTTCAGGAAATAAAGATCCTTAAAACTGTCAATGAAGAAGAAGAAAATGGCTACCTTTTTTCAAAATCTAAATTTTTGTAAACTTGAAGTTGTAATGTAACTATGGAATTCATTTCTAGTTTTATTTTGGGTTTTGTAGTTTTGTATTAACATTATGTTTCATTGGGGGATTTGGGGAAGAACTTGGAAAAGGAAAGGGAAAATGTGTGTGAAACTAGGTGAAATATAAATATATTTTATTCACATTTCACCTACCTTTTCCCTTTCCCTTTCCTAATCCCTTCCCAAATCCCCCAACCAAACACAACGTAAATGTCTCAATGTAATTGGTAAACTCAAAGGACAATGTAATAGTTTTGTAATTTTCTCTAACTTACTGAACTAAGATCTGTATCTTGTATTTTTTTTTTGTTAATTGAATCTGTAGTTCAATGAGAAAGAGAAACATTTGGATGGAATTATGCAATGTGTGTGTATGGTGCATGTTATGGTAATAGTTCAATGGGAATTACATGTATGGGGTGTTACAAAGAAGCTTTCTCATTAATCTTTGGGATAATTGTCGTTACATTGAGCTTAAACATACTGCCCGCCATATACCCTTTCCCCACATAGACTCTGCTCTTGGTCAATACGACCTTATCAGACTCAACCACCATGCGGAAGCCATGCTTGCTTAAGAGAGACCTCGAGACAAGGTTCTTATGATGTCCGGCACAAACAGGACATCGTCATTCAGAGTCAGCTCTTTTCTTGAAGTCATCTTCAGGACCACCTTGCCTTTACCCTCAACAGTTGAGGTTGCAAAATTCCTCATGAACAACTTCTTACCATTTGAAACCGGTTCGAAAGTTATGAACATCTTCTTCTCAGCATAGATGTGGCGAGTGGCCTTAGTGTCCACCCACCATTCCTTCGGGTTGGACCCCACCATGTCTACCTCAAAGACGACAGCTAACAGATGCATGTCATCCACTGCTTGAAAGAGATCCTTCATTTCAGCCATGTGAGCTCATCTTTTGTTCTATTGAGGGTACTTCTTGTAAGGTTTCTTCTTTTTGTGGCAATCAACCACTCGATGCCCATCGCTTTCACAGTTGAAGCACTTTCCATTAAACCTAAAAGTAGGTTCCTGCGACTTGTAGACCGGTCTCTTGGAGACACCACCTTTAGCCTCCAGCTTCAAGCTTTTGCTTGTCGGTGGCTTCTTCTTCACCCTCGAGGACCGGCCATGCTCAACCATATTTGCTTTCACAACAGAGGTACTCCTCAATTTCTTCATGTTATCCTCTTCAATGCGGAGCTTGACAATGAGCTCTTCAATTGTCATTTTATTTCATTTGTGCTTCAACTAGTTCTTGAAGTCTTTATAGCCATTAGGCAGCTTCTCAATCGAAGCAACTGCCTGTAATGATTCACTTAGCAACATTCCCTCTACATGAATCTCGTGCAGAATTACTTAGAAATCTTGGATTCAACTAATGACGGATTTAAAGTCCACCATTTTGAAGTCCACAAACCGGCCAACTTTAAATTTCTTTGCCCCAATATCCTCGGGCTTGTACTTCTTGTCCAAAGCATCCCACAGCTCCTTTGCTGACTTCTTGGCATAAAACATGTCGAATAATGTGTTTGCCAAGCCGTTCAGAACATAGTTCCGACAAAGGAAATTTGATTGCTTCTATGCATCTAGAGCCATGAACTTCTGCTTGTCTTGTTCATTCTCTTCCACAGCTGGTAGATCCTCACTTAAAAACCTCGCAAAGGTATGAATGGTCAAGTAATACATCTTTGGTTGCCACCTCTTGAAATTCACTCTAGTGAACTTCTCTGGGCACTCATGATGGTTGAGCAGTCCTCCTAGAACAACAAAAGTAGTAACATGATTGACCATAGAAGTCACAACAACTAGATCGACCATAGAGGTCACAATAAGTGTTCGCAAGCCAGTTGACCCGGGGTTCTGATCCCTACCAACATTAGCAGCAGTAGCATCAATTACAGTTGCCATTTCTGAAAAATGCAACAAAATTTCACTATTTTGTGTTTCTCGAAACTAAACTTAACACTAGAAAATCCAAAAATTGGAAATTTAATTCAAAACTAGTCTCACCACTTATCCTAGAGTCGAATATGGTCAGGAAAATTTTCAGAAAGACTGGAGGGGTCACATCGGTCCCACTAAAGACTCAGTTAACCTTAGACAAAACTTTCAAGAGTATGTTGACTCCTAGTCCATGGTATACAAATTTAAAATTAAGTTTTCTAGGAGATAAATTATGTTAAAACAAATCAAGTTCCAAAGCGTTACAAGCAATTTAAAAATTGCTAACCAAATTTCAAACAGTTAAACATTGCTACAACAATTACAAGTAAATAAAATGCTTCAAAATTAGGTAATTAACCACTACTAAAATACAAGCAACAAATCACTTCAAATATAAGAAATATAAACCAATCCAAATAGGATTCTATTTGGTCCAACAAATTCTTTTCCATGCTTAGGTGTTTATGTTCAACAAAAAGTTAGTAGTACAAATTTTTGGTTTTACAGTCCCAAATTCTATTAATTTGGTTTTGTAATTTTTTTTCCCATTCTCTTTCGCAGAAGGAGCCTTTCTGCAATAAATGCAAAATTCAATTTTTGCAAAATTGAAGAAGTAATGCAAGAAAAATGATGGATAATTAGTGTATAAGTTATTCATTCTATATACACATGTGTATATTTCTGCAACTACCAAACAGACCTAGTCTAAGCTCAAATCTAACTCAATCCAGCAAGCCTTAAGTCTAAAACCTCAAGCCCAAGTCCCAATATCCAAGATCCACAATCCGTAGACTGAGACTCGGATTGGTCCGGGCGGGCGGGCAGCGTGCGCACGCGCGTGGTAATTTTTGGACCACAGTTTTGGCCCAAGCCCATTCTTAAAGCATTCATAACTCCCTTCATTCATAAAATTTGTATGCCCTCATCAAAATCTTGAAGTTTAAATACCCATCATTGCTTTCCTCTACAATCAATGTGTGATAAGAGTTATATACAATTCTTTTTTTTTGAACGGAAGTTATATACAATTCTCAATACTTCATTTATGAGGCAAACTTTATGAGACAATTTCTCATTCAATTCTCAATGATTTTTGGTTATTTTTTTTTTTGTGGTGTAAAAATCTTGTTACAAAGAATCTAAACCCATTTGATCTCACATCAACTAGTGATTGTGACCTACTTTAATTTCACATTAAAGTCACCACAACACTATCTTTTCCAACACTGAGTGTACCTTAAAGATTGAAAGGAAAAACATATTGGGCTGTGGTGGTCGATTGTGAAAATAATACGTTGTCCAGTGGTGCAAGTTAGAGTTTTACAAAAACATAGAAAAAAAAAACAAACATAGAGAGAGAAATGGGAATAGGGAGAGAAATAGGAATTAAGTGGTTGACTAATGGCGGTGCTGCTCTCCTATCAATAGCCGCAAGTACAGGGTTGTGCAAAATATTATTAAAATTACTAAAATCATCCGAACCGTGCCAAATTGAGCTAAACCGTGCATTTTTAGAGGTCTAGCGAGTAGGTTGGTGGTCCAGGGTTGACAAGTTATCGCGGGTGGCGGTTTCAAAATTCTAACTTGTCTTTCAAACCAACCCAACCCACCAATTGTATTTAATAAGACATGGACTCACACACACCCAATCAATTCCCAACTTAGGGCTGCCCATATCAGATTTGTAGAGAAGAAACACGTTGTATCGCCTCCCTCGCAGCTCACCTTGCTAATTGCCGCAGATCACCGCCGCTAATCACCATTGCCTGGTACTCTCTCTCTCTTTGCATATTAGTTGTTCTGTTGGTGACCATGTTTTTACATTTTCTCTTAATCATAATCCCCAATTTATTACTTGCATGGTGCTTAATTGATTTTTTTATTTTTCCATGAATTCGAATTTTTTTTAAGGGTTTTTGTGCCATTTAGTTTCTTAGCAATGACATATTTCTTCATGTTTTGAAACGTGACTTCTTTATTTTTTTATTTATAATAAATTAGGATTTTTAAATTTTTAATTCAAATTTTGTAATTTGAATCAAGCTTTTTTTAATACGCCAATTTTTTTTTAAAAAAATAATGATTTCTAACGACAAATTTGTCAACTCGCCACGCGATTTTTATTTCACACTGCGCATATTGACAACCACCACCATAATAATTACTACAACTTTTCATCTGTCACTGTTGCCATAAATAATACCATCATTCCACTACCACCACAACCATTCTTTTTACTTCAACTACATCCCCATAACCATTATCCTTCCTTAAGAGTATCTCCAAGCCTGAACCAAAATTTTTATCAAATCTGAATAAAAAAATGACTTTTTCCTCAATCTGATACCGAGTGCTCCAACAGTTGATTTTTATCAAATTTTCATCAAATCTATGCCAGGATAACCGGTTGGTCGACCGGGTGGTCAATCGGTTAAGCCAAATTTTTTTTTTTTTTGATTTTTTTTTTTCACTATTTGAACCTTTTAGTGGTCGACCGGTTGGTCAACCAGCCGGTCGACCGGTAAGGCAAATTTTTTTTTTTTTTTTCAACTGTTTGAATTTTTTTTGGAACTGTTTGAACCTTTTGATGGTCGACTGGTTGGTCAACCGGCCGGTCCACCGGCTGGTCGACCGGTTGGTCTCCCCCAACGGTCATGCATAGTGTTTGGTGAAATGCAGAGCCTGTCCTCCTTTTGACGAAACGTTTGGTTAATTCTCAATTTGATATCAATTTGGTAAAACTGTTGGAACTCCAAACTGTACTTTTTTCACCAAATTTTAAATTTGATGCTAAGTTTGATGAAGGGTTGGAGATGGTCTAACCCCATCCATTTTTGTACGTCCAAACGAAAGAGGACGACGTCGTATTCTGAAAAATTCAGTGTCGCCAATCAAAAAGCTTGGCAGCGAGCTAAGTAGGGTTTTGATGTAGTTGGCAGAGAGTGTAGGGGGTTGGAGCGCTTGCTCTCTAAAAAGCAGACCTTCCCACGAAATTGCAACTTCGTTCTCTACAATCTATCGGAACTCTCTTCAAGGTATGGAGCTCGAGAGCTCTCTCTCTCTCTCTCCCACATCCTCAACTCTCCCTAGACCTCTCTCATCTGCGTTGTTTTCCCTTCCCGATTCTCGTTTCTCCTTCTCCGAACCCCCCTTTCCCTTCTCCATATGCATGTATGCATAAAATTTCTTTCAATCACATGTTACAGTAATAATTTACTAGTCTAATGGATTTCCCCTTAAACCCTAGAAGCCAATGATGATTTATCCTTGTGGGTATCTTTGTTTTCACCTCTTTTGGTGTTTGCGCTATATGGGTTCTAAGTTATTTGTTGATTGGATCAAAGGAAAGTGGTCATGGACATGTCTTGGATTGTCAAACAAGGTTACCTTTTGACTTGGAGGAATTGACCTGTTTTACTTGAATTGATCTGTATTGGCAGGATAGAAAGATGAAGCCTGTGGTGGGGATGGTCGTGTCGAACAAGATGCAGAAGTCGGTGGTGGTGGCGGTCGACAGGCTCTTCCACCACAAGCTCTACAATCGATATGTCAAGCGCACCTCCAAATTCATGGCCCATGATGAGCACAACCTCTGCAATATCGGCGACCGGGTTAGTACCCCATGTATATATGTAGGATTCATTTATACTTTCTAATTTATCTTCTTTCATTCTGTATATATATACATATATGCACAGGATAGATGTGGATGCACACACCAGCTGAAACACGGTATGGTAGCTTATAATTGGAAGAAACGATAAAATTAAAATTAAAATTATGGTTAAGTTTCAGATTTTCATGCTCATTTTGTTTTGTCAGACGTGGTGTCCCCTTCTCGACACTCCAGTACAAGTTGCTGAGCATCGACCTCCCTGAAAAATTCTAGATTTTATTTATTTATTTTAAATGCCCAGAGGAATACAGAATACTAGATGTTGAGGTAACATGTATAAGTTCTATATTGGACCAAAATAGTCAGTGCGTATAACCATTTACCCGGTAATGAATGGATTGTGCAAATGACACAACATGAAATTGTTTCCCTATAGAGTCAATCCCATTCATATTAAAGAAAGACAATCAGAGTCTTCAATTATATGCTTGTCACGTGCTTTTGATTACTAAAGTTAGGCATCTAGAATTGTATTTGACTCTTTTTTATAACATAAAACATTTTATGATTGATGAAATGCCAAAACCTCGAGCATATACACTATCTGATGTTATATTTAGTGGTAACATTTGTTTGCGTCACTATATTGTGTATTCTACCTTTCTCCATATTATAACAAATAAAAATTGCTTAAACTTATAATTAAATGATAGAATCATACGATTAATGAATCCAATCATGCATGCTTATGTACGATAAATATGGATAAAGTTATCAAAATTATGTTTTAGGCATATATTCAATAAAGCTTCATTGCAAATAAAGATAAGGTTAATTTTTCATTTTTTCTATGCTTGTATACATAATACAATAAAACTAGGAAGAAGTTAACAATATACTTCATCACAGTTCATAGATTCATAAAAAAGCAAAGTACTAACCATGTGAAAACCCAAACAGAGAAGGAGAAAGAGGACTGATAAGTGAAATGAAAATCAAAACATAGGGGAAGGAGAAACCAAAATCGAAATGAAGGAGAAGAAATTGAAATAGAGATGAAAACAAAAATGGAAGAAGAGCTGAAAAAGAAATTCAAATAATAAGAATAAGAAGACTGAAAATTGAAACAAAGGAAGGATTGTGAAGAAAAACCAAAGTAAAAGAATTGAAAAGGTGAAGCCAAAAGCAGAAAAAACTTAAGAGCCAGTATTGAATTTTCTAAAAGAATCTTAGCGGGGTGAACTTATAAGACTGAAAATTGATACAAAAGAAGGATTGTGAAGGAAAACCAAAGCAGAAGAACTGAAAGGAAAACCAAAGCAGAAGAACTTGGGGGGGTGGGAGTAAATTTTCTAAAAAAATCATAAGGGGGAGAACCTATATAATTTGAAAATATTTGTAGCCTAATACCTACTATAATAGAATTAAATTTTTTTTTTTGGGGCGGCGGTCCATCCCTATTTGCATATAGGTATGTACATCCTAAACCTTAGGAGTTGAAATTGTGCCTTAGCTTGGAAGTCCATGCCATGATCTGTGATTTATGGGATCAAAGAGCCAGATTTTTA
This sequence comes from Camellia sinensis, assembly GCF_055761805.1. NCBI lineage: Eukaryota > Viridiplantae > Streptophyta > Magnoliopsida > Ericales > Theaceae > Camellia > Camellia sinensis. The sequence continues at coordinate 102,209,949 of NC_138961.1, forward strand.
ACCTGGATTAAAAACAGCCAAACAAGTACTTTGAGTTTCCTTATCTCCTACCAATGGCAAAAATATTTAGTGGATGAATACTTGTAAAAATAGAAGGCCTGGAATTGTGAGCTACTGCTAGCACCATCTTGCACGCCTCTTTGTTATCTCATATTGCACACCTCTTTATTATGGCTGCTGGCATTGTGAGCTTAGAAACTTGCGGAATGAGCAAATGTCTAATCAAAATTCAGCCTCACTCTGTCTATTCACTACATTTGACAAAACAAATCCCATAACAAGTGGACCAAATATTGAATGAGATAAGGCTACCAGAGCATTTAGATCATAGTACCAAGATGATTTGATTTGCATCTTCATTTCTAATCAAGTATTTATGACTTTGGTGATTAGGACCTCAGCAGCCAAACGAATATGTTTGTTTCGACCCTTTTAGTGCTAACATGCATCCAATGGCATAGAGTGAAGCATTAGTATTAATGTGGAATTTCTTATTCCAATCCGGAAATTGCATCCTATTGTGGCTGTGCCCCATTTGCCATATGTCTTTATTAAAGCCACAGAACATGCACAGCCCAGTTCATTTGATTACTACAAGGATGTGCCCAATTCGGAAATGAAAAAAATGGATTGACTAAAACAATTCCTTGTGGCCATTGGATTTGGGAAAAATCCTTGAATTAACTGTGGCGTACTCCTTATTGAGGGACTATGCACTACTGGGGATTAGTCAGGCTTTGATTCGGACACCTCGATACCAATAAAAAAAAAAAAGAAATTGATTGGTATTAGATATCCTTCACCTGGAAAGGTATTATTTGATACATTTCAAGTAGACCTTTGCTAGACTTTGGTTGGGCATTGTAACTAGACAAAAAATTAAAACTGAAACTTTAGGTGGCGTTTGGTAACGTTTACGTTTAAAAAAATGTTATAAATTGGTTTTAGTTTATTTTTAGAAAAATAAAAACTATAAACACATTTGGTTTGAACAAAATGTTTAAAAAATTTTGAAAACAAAAATCAAAAAACATGTTTAAGGCCTACAATGTTCATATTTCTTTTAGTTATATATGACAATGGGGACCATACAAATCATAATATTATAATAAGCATCCATAATAAATATATTGGTACAATACCAACCTTAAATGAGAGGAAGGAGTTTTATTTATGCAAAAAAAAAAAAAAAAAATGAGAGAGAGAGTTGTGAGGGGAGGAAAGGAAGTCTTCTCCCACTTGTTTGGTTAAACAATACTTAATTAAGACGAGAGATACTTAATTTAGATATTTTAATATATTATTATGAAAAAACATTTCACTTCCCTTCTGTTCCCTTCCAATTTTGCTGGGGAAGTGGAGTGCTTAAAATAGAATAGGAAGATGGGTCATGCTATGCTATGGTACATACCTGTGTTTTTGTGGTATATGTTATACATTTTTGTGGTAAATATTACGACAATTTGTAGTTCACAAATGAAGTTACTCTTTTTGTAGTAATGTATTTTTTTTGGTAGAGTTATGACAAAATTTATGACAATTTGTAATATATGTTACGTATTATTTTGGTAGAGTTATGACAAAATTTGTATATTTTGTGGTAATGTTACATATTTTTTAACGATAATTTACAAAAATACATAACACTGTGCATATCATATAATTTCCTAAGAAGATAGATATGAAGTTAGAGATGAGATTTTGGATACTACTGATGTAGTTGCTGATAATAATTTATAACATATGTTACAATTTGCTTCTACAGAGATTTGAACCCTGGTTGGAGGCTGCTCGTAACGCTTTTACTGTTGCTCCATGTTTTTGGATTGAAGTTTTTTGTTTATAAAACAAACGTGAACTCATTTTTTGTGTTTATATTTTTCAGCAAAATTTACAAATTGAGACTAGCTATTTATAAACGAAAAAAATTATTAAACAAGTTTGTATGGTAGTTTTAAATTTTTTTGTAAATATAAATGGAAAACTATAAACGTAATGGTTACTAAACAGACCCTTATTTGAGCTATCTTGCCCACTATGCATTAATGGTAGAAATACATTTCACCCTATTCAAAATTGAGAATTAGGATTTCTATGTAGGTTAATGATGTAATTGGGATCCCTTAAGTCATGAGTTGACCTTTCAAGTCCAACTTGACGCTTGCATGTGTGGTGACCATTGGAGTGCCCAGTCAAGGCCTTTGGGAATGCTCACGAGTGTGGCATTGACACTCCTAGTTAGTGCTCTGATGCCTCAACAAGGCTTGGAGGATGGTCCTAAGAAGTCCAACATTTGCATGTTGAGTAGCATGCCTAACATTGCCCGCGTCCAAGCCCGCACGTTGGTGCATGTCAGGCAACCTGGTGGGGCAATTTGTCTTAACATTTGGCATAGGGTTTCGAGGATCAAACAATGGAGTTTTGACACAAGATTTTTATTGGGAACTCGTGGAGATATGATGTAGTTTCCCATAATTGGAGATTGTGATTTTTCATAATCTGTGGAACTAGTGAAAAATCACTATCATTCCTCTCCTTAAATCTTGTCAGTCTATAAACCCTGTCAGTCTAGAAATGGCTCAAAATTCTATTATAAAGGGGTAAGGTGTGCTTAGGTTAGCAAACGAACCGAGCTATTCAAGAGCTCGGCTCAGCCTGGCCCGGCCCGGCTCGGCTCATTAAGGGCTCGATTCATTAAGTAAATAAACGAGCTCGAGCCTAACTTTTAGTCTTGTTTAGTAATGAGCCGAGCTCGAGCTTAAATAATCTCAGCTCATTTCTTTTTATTTAAATTATAGAATAAATATATTATTTATATGTTTTATAAATAATATTTTTATTTAATATTTAAAAAATGTAAATAATAATAATTAAAAAAATTTATTATCGAGTTTTGAATTGAGCTCGAGCTTGACTAATATTAACGAGTTTGAGCTCGATTAGTTATTGAGCTAAGCTTGAGTTGGATAATAGAGCTAGGTAAGCAAATTAGCCTAGCTCGAGCCCTGCAAAGCTCGGTTTGGCTCGTTTGCAGCCCTAGGTGTGTTTCTACAGTGGCGGCTCAAAGATTTTTAGAGGCCTTAGGCTAAACATCAAGATCAGACCTTATTTAACTAAGGCCAAGTTTGGCATGATTGAAAAAGACAAAAAGTCAAAAGTCAATATCTTATTTAAGTCACATCATCTTATTTAAGTCACATCACCTCTCTAACACATCACTTCAAACCCAACCCAAATCCAACCCATATTCATAAAAAATAAAAAAGTGCACTTATTTAGTCTTCCCAAACTAGGCCTAAGACTTTGAAAAGTTGGGGCCTTCGACATTTAAAAAATTTCAAATTTTTTTTGTGAGCCTTAGGCTACTACCCAAGTGGCCTAATGGTTAAGCCACCTCTATACTTCTACATTCCTTCCCTCCCGACATCGGCTTGAAGTAGGCAACCTCCAAGCAATTTGAGGGTAGGCCTTTGGCATCCAGAGGGGTGTCTAAGGTCTCCATGTAGGTTTGGGAGCCCCATGGACATCGAGGGGCATGAATGTGGACACTTTGCACACCTCTTAGGTGTGAGGTTTGGGTCACGCACCTGCTATGCCATGCGCTATAGCATCTTGAGGTGTGTACTTATATTGAATGGGCTATTAAGGCGACACCAAAGCATCGTTTGCCAACTCACAAACATGTGCTTGAGTTTGACCATGCTCGTGGGGGTTTCGTAGCTTAAAGCTAGCGGTTCAATGGCAACTCTGCTACTCATGGGAGCATTTGAAATGTGTGAAACACCACCATCAGGTGAGGCACCATGTGCCAAGCTTGTGGGAAGGTGTAATGCTACTTGTGGGATGTGGACCAACGTTGCCATACTCATGCAACACGCAAGTGCAATGACTTGGGCACGCAATGGCTCTTGGTGGAAGGTTAGCACGGCTAGTGCATGAGGACTATGTTGTGGGTGTGCAAGCTACCCTTAGTCATGTGTGGGGGGGGCAAAGGAGGACCACGTGTCTATTTGAGACATGCGCAACAATGACCTTGCATGTGATGGAAGCTTGTTAGCGAGGTTGGGGCCTACGCTAGCACATATTCGGGCAACCTCAGGTTGTTTAGTTGTGGGCAACACTTTTGTTTGACATTTAGGTGTGTAGTCGTGTGGGAAGAGTCTCCTTGACGACATTAGATCCTTTGGTGGAGTGAGGGCCTTGCTCATGGGCGATCTCAGTGTAGTGAAGCAACTAATTTGCCGTATGATGTGCAACTGGGGACATTGTCTTTGGGAGGCATTTGAAGTACGGGACTTCTTCAAGGGAGTTGTTTTTGCTTGACATGTCAAAATGGGTGAAGATTCAACGCTCATACAGTCAAAAGAGTTAGGCGGGCTTGGACTAAGTTGGAGTTCAAGCACCTCCGGGGCAAATTTTTTTTCGTTGCATACTTAAAAGAGTTGACTTGTGATAGATTGCCAGACAATAAATAAAAAGATTAGGGAGGGAGGGGCCACTATGTTTTTCAAGCCTCTCATTCACAAGAAGAGAACAAGGAGGCAGGGAGGGGGAAAAGGGCAAAGCTCTTCCAAATGCTTCAATATTATTCATTTTTTGAGGTGCAATTTGTTTTCCTCCCCAAAAGCCATTTTTTGTAGGTCTTACAAAACACTAGTAAGTAGTAACAATTAATTACCAAATAAGACTATCTCGATCCAATATGATTGCAACTTATGCTGGACGTTCCATTAAGACTCTAAAAGAATCTAAACATATGTAAATACAATTTATGATAATTTAATTAAAAAAGACTCCTAATAGATTTATTTTCACGTGAATCTAGCATTAGCTATAGTACATCACTTTTCTAGAGTTGATATAGTTGAGGAGGTTGGTCTCGTAGTTTTGTAACACCAATTGACTATACCACTATATATTGCCTGAAGATTATTGGTGTCAACGTAATACTTAAAAAGCTTGTATGTGGATGCTTCTTTACATATTGTAAGAGGAGTTAACTCGAGCCCATCTAATTGATTAAGCCCAATCGGAGAGCCCAAAATTAGTGGGTTTGGAGATATCATCATCGAATGGGCAGGATTGCTCTAATCTCAAAAGAATTCGGATGCACGAACTAGAGACTTATTTGAGCTTGGACTCAAAAGGGTTTTGAGCAAACCTAGAGATGAAGCATTTAACTAGCCTATACCCAGATCGAGGCGGCACAACCTCGAGGGTCCATGAGACTCAACAATATTTGCAGTGGGGGGTCCTCTGGGACTTCCCTGACCCTTTGGGATGGTTGGGGAGCATTGGTTCGATATGGCTAAGAAGAGGGGTTTGCCAAGGGGCTGATCTCATCTTCAAGACTTTTCTCATCCTTGGAGAGATCACCTCCTCGGACAAAGTAGTTAGAGGGAATATTCTCCTATGTGCCTTGCACACGGGATTCCACCATTTGAGTTGCCTATATATAGAGCACTCCTCATAGCTTTAAGAAAGGAAATTTTTAGAGAGAGAGAGAGAGAGAGCCTTTGGGAGTTTTCATCTTCCTTCCTTAAAGAGTGAATGTGAGATTTATGGGAGCTTACCATGATTATCTCTCTCTAGCTTCTTTGCCCTCTTCTTCACCTAACCTTTGCTTCCCATCATCTCTTCTTTATGTGAGTTCACATTAGTTGTGACCATTGAAAAATCTTAGTCTCTCCATATTTTTCTGGGACATTTGAAGTTTGCGGTGACATTCGAATTTTCCGTTCGAAGTTTCTGATAACATGCGAATTTTTCGGCAAGCCTTCGAAGATTCTGGAGACTTTCCTGGCGGTCTTCGGGTTTTCTAGTGATCTTCTTGGACCCGTACATACATATATCACAAGAAAATATACACGAAAGCTCTTCTGTAAACAAATTAACCTCAATTAGTTGTCTTTTGTTAGTAGAATCTTACGATTTACAATTCATGCATAGACTGATGAGAATCTTAGTGAATATTTTTGTGGATAAAATTGATGGTGAATTACACGATTCACAATTCGATCTATGGTTTATGGTTCATGAGATTCTTGAAATTATCTAGTCTGATAGATTTTAGTATCTTTTTTCCTCTTATTTTGGGCAATGTTACACTAAAATTTCTGAGTGTATTTATTATGAAAAATAACTGTTAGCAAAAATTTGGTTAAGGCCAATTGACAGAAACCAATCGACAGACAAAACTCAACTTTCACAAAAACACAAAAGACTAGACTTGTGGTTGAGTTCTATGCTTAAACAGATTAAGGACTTCTTTGGAGTAAAATAAATGAAGAGGAATGAAAGTAACTGAAATTGTATTAATCAAAATTAATTGTCATTTGCCACAGGTTACATGAACTTAAACAAGAACAAATACTTGAAAAATAATGGCCATTCAATTATTGCAATCATTTCTTAGCTTGGGTCCAATCATTTACAGTAGTATAATGGCCATTCAATTATTGCAATTGCATATCAGTCATTCAGATTAGTCAGAGATTCAATCATTTCATATCAGTCAATCAGTCTTATCAGAGATCCAGAACAACCTTGGGTCTACTTTATTAGATACACAAACGGCCTTAGGCCCAATTCAGATAGATCGAGCAATCTCGCTCTATGATTCTGTTGTACAGACAGTATATCGTTCAGTCGGATGGTGACTCATTCACATGAATCGAATTGTTGATTCGGAAAAACTTACCATATAAGGACAATCAGAAAATAAGGTACAAGAAAAATATCTTTACTAAAATATTACTCACAGTGTCGGTTGATTGATTTGTCCTCACGGTTGACCCTGCACAATTCATAACACATACAGAAATCGGGTCACAATACTATTCAATCCGTTCTTCAATTCATTTATCTTTCTTAGGCTTCGTTGTAACTCTTTAGTTCACTTAGAATGCTCGTTGTTTGCCTAAGAATGCTTAGAAATGAAAGAGAATGGAATTTGGAACATAAAACAACTTTTCAAAGTTTCCTGAAGTAGGGCACTTCGCTCGAGTGCAGCACTTCGCTCGAGCGCAGCATTGGTCGCTTGAATGAACCCTTCAGTCTGCAAAAGTAGTGGATGCTCTCATTTTACGGTCGAGCCAACTCTTTGGTCGCTCGAGCCAAGACTGAAAATAAAGGGTGGTCACTCGAGCCAACCCCCAATGTCTGTAAAAGTACTGGGAATTTGATATGTACGCTCGAGCGATACTTCCATCACTGGAGCGAACTGTACGAATTTTGGAATTTCCAGAATTATGTTTGAAGTTCAAACTTGCAATTCAAAGGCTTAAACCTTGCATGATTGGTATAAAATCATGGAAAAACATTGTATAACATGAAAACATTTCCACTTTGAAACCAATTACTCAAAACTTCATGAATTTGACAAAATGAAACTCTCAACTATCATGCAAGTATGAATCTAGCTTGAACTCTTGTTCTATCATCTTCAAAACATGGAATTGAGTTTTGTAATCTTATGATTAATGCATGTATCAAATAACTCCCAATTCAACATGATTGTCATGGTTTATGCTCAAATATGAAAAATCATAACAAGTTTATACATGCATGCACATTTTGATCACATTCTCACCATATTCAACTCAATTCTTGCAATTACCTACATACTCTTCTTGAATTTACATTTATGTGGCTTAAGTTCATGAGTTAGAGTTCAATTACTCACCTAAAGCCTTTAATTCTTCCAATCCTAGCAAGTTCTTGAGCCTAGCTTCCCAAATCTTCAATTTCCAGGTCAATTTCTTCAAATTCTTGCCTTCCTCTCTCTAAAATGGTGTTCGCTCTCTCTAAAGTGTATAATCTCAGCACATGGATGAAGAAGAGCTCATTTCTATGAGCCTAAGCACTAATCTCATCATCTGTATAGTGGGTGATTAGCTTAGGCTAATTAAGCTTGATTAAGGCTGAGCAATCTTACTTGAGTTTAATCAATTAAATCTAATCAAGTTGATCCGAATCAATTTTTAATCAAATTCCACTGTAGGCTCTAAAAATTATGCTAATCACAATGGTATAGTCAATTTTGGTTTCTACCACTTCTACGGCTCTCAATTTCAATTTATTATACAGAACACAACATATTTTCCTACAATGAACATATATGAATTCAAAAACATATACAAACACATGTTTAGCATCCAAATTCATATTAAGCATATAATCACAAGTGTAATTAAAGGTTAACGGCGTAATGCAGAACGGGGTTGTCACAGAATTGGTCATGGCTTAAAGGATATTTTAGAAGCTCATAAAGGTCCATTTACAAGCTAGGGCCATAAAGGCCTGCTGTCGGAGTGAAGGATCATCAACAAGGGCGTTTTAGTGCATTGTAGATTCTTATCCGAGACTTGTATCATTTGATGATGTCATGCGAATCACCAGAAACATGTGACAAATGGGAAATTAATGGAAAGTTACAATCCCCACCACGGAATAGTGCACCTACACATCTTCATTGATGTTTTTTGACTAGAAGACCGACTAACTATAAAAGAAACAGTTGGCGATAAGCTTGTGCTTGGACCTTTTATGGCAGATATTGGTGCGCAAACTCCTTTCTATATTTTTCAAGAATGGACTAATCCCAAGTCAAAGGGTCGAGAAATTCAATGCCACTATTCTTGAACATCTTGGAGTTGGGCCTTTTTTTCGCACTATTAGGGATATGAAGATAATGGGAAAAATGGAGGCCTGAACTAGTTCCTGCTTGTGAGGTATGGAAGGAGATCAAATTTGAATTCCTAGCAATGGATACTTTGTAATTCACTAATTACCGTTCGTTCCCTTAATTGAATTGCAATTAAACTTGGCTCAACTTTTACTAAAAGGATTGGGCCGAGGTAGGAAACTCTCAAGTACGGTTCTAAGGGAAGGAATTGACAGGCCTATTCCGACTAGGGGGAATAGGCCATTCGACAAGGAGATTTTGAAATTGTGGAGGGTGACCGATAGCGAAATAGTACCGTGAGGGAAGGGTGAAAAGAACCCCCATTGGGGAGTAAAATAGAACATGAAACCGCAAGCTCCCAAGCAATGGGAGGAGCCCGGGACTCTGACCCCATGCCTGTTAAAGAATGAGTCGGCGACTCATAGGTAGTGGCTTGGTTAAGGGAACCCACTAGAGCCGTTTCTGTTTGGGTATGCGACCTTGGATTGTTGTTGTTGCATATTCAGCTCCTGTTGCAGCTGTTAATGCTATTTTCTTGATCTACCCAATCGGTCAAGCGAGTTTTTGCAAGAAATTTCTAGCCAACCTTCATGCAAGAGATCTTTTCTTAACATCAAGCATGTTGGTACTAGATAGAAATGATAACTCCAACAATTTCTATCCCGTGTTTCACTCTGATACTGTCAATGCATAGGAAATGAATGCATTTCCATACTATTCAATCTTAAATAAGTGAAATAGACAATGTAATTATCTCAAAAGCCTCTCTATAAGCTTATTAAAAAGCGCAAAAAAAAAAAAAAAAAGTTTTAATGTGATTTTGTAATTGTGTTTTCACTTACTAAAAGCTCTTTTGTTGTTGTGCTTTGTGCTTTAAGCACGCTTTTATCAACATTGCACATGATTTGATTCAATTTAATTCACTTCATGATTCGCAAATTAGGATTTTGATTCATGATGAGATTCTTGATTTGATAACTATGATGGTAATATTGATATTCGTGTAATTTAGGTTTTGTTTTCTTTTGATACTGTGTTTGTTTGGGTTTCATTGATCGTTCTACTTAGAGAAATGCTAGAGACCCGCAATTTAGACCTCGAAATTCGCCCACAATGATATGGCAAGAGAGTTAGGCCCTATAAGGTTGAGTGTGACAAATCAAAAGTTGACACTTATCATGTCACATCATTGTGGGTCAAATAGGGGGAGTTTTTTTGGAGGTCTCAAGCATTTTCCTTATACTTCTTAACCGTTTTGTTATTTTATCTCATGGTCATAATCTCATTTTGGCCAAAAGCATTATGATGACTGTTCTGTTTGGTTTTGATTATCACTGATTTTTATATATTTGTTGATTGAGAATTATGGTCACATGTACTGGTAAGTCGATATTTTCTTTTCTAGTCGTCTATCATCATGATTATGAGTTTTTAATGTCTTCCAAGTACAGTGAACCTTATTGTATGGAGCTGTAATTGCAGGTTAAACTGGATCCTTCTAGGCCATTGAGCAAGCATAAGCATTGGGTGGTTGCTGAAATTTTGAAAAAAGCACGAATTTATGAACCACCATCGGTGGGAACTACTACCGGTTCAAGCAACAAGAGTAAAGTATCAATTTCTTCCTCCTAAGGTTTGGGTACAACCCCTGTTTTGAATGAATATATGGATTTGGCAACCTTGTATTTAAAGGTTATACTAAACAATTGTTTAGTAGCTTCTATTTCAGTTTCCTTTTGAAGTCACATTTATTATTATTTTTTGCCCGAAAATAGTTGTCTGGAATTGTTTCCCTATTATGTGTTTATCTTAATCTGTTCACTTTTGCGGTTGTTCCTAAAAGCTAGTTTTGATGCATCTAATGCTTACAAGAGATTACGGACAAGCATTTGAAAAGGCTGAGTCAGAGAACGGTGAATAAACTTACATACCAATGTACATATACGTGTGCCTACATACATATTATATGCATTATAAACGTACATTTATGTCAGTATAGGAAATTATATATTCATGTATATTAGAAATTGGCTCTGTTTCGAGGTGATTGTGTCGTTGAGATATGTGAAACAGCTTAAACATGTGCAATCATTTTGTTTGGCATTGTTGATACAATTTTTGAGATGCAAAATTTTCAATCGCATTTTGAAACTTCTGTATGCAAAGAGAAAAGTTAGGGATAATAAAATTTTTTTTATGAAAATGATTATGAAAGATTTATGATTTTTGGATTATCTTGATTAGCGTGTGGTGCTTTATTCTAAGTGTAATTCAAGGGTCACAACTTTTATGATTATTTTCATGAAAGATTTTTCATGATACTTAGTATTATTGGTATGTAAATATCCATTTTTTTTTTTAATTTTTTTTTTTGAACTTCAAATATCTACTATTTAGTCAGTGAAATAAACAATGCTGATTATTTGTTTGTAGGTTTCTATTTCCAATTTGGTGCTCCAATCGTTAATTACTCACTCAAAATAAGCAAAATCTCCGGTTAATAAAGAACAAGAGTTAAAATGGAAAAGAAGAGATTTAAAAGGAAATGTTTCTTTCGTTAAAGTTTTGGGAGTTTGGAGCCCTTGATTACATGATATCATACGACACAATAATTTTCAATTATGTCAAAGAAAAGCCAAACTGCAGATTTGAACCTTTTGAATGTTGCAGAAGAGCTCCACTTACTGAACGTAGAAAACACTACTTGCAGCCTGTTGGTTCTCTTATTTATAGAGGGCCATTGATAAGAATCACTTCTATTTATATATATATATATATATATATATATAAATGGGGGGTTTTTAACCCTCAAGTTTTGTCAGAATTCTAATATTTTAATTTTAATTTTTTAATTTTTTGATTTTAAAAAATAAGTAACCTCAATATTTTTTGACTTCTCCTAATTTATAAACTTTTTTGATTTCTCTCATAATTATTATAATATTTTTTTCAACTTCTTTCATACACTATGGTTAGCGATGGGATTGTTAATTTTTTTTTTTTTTGTAAAAAATCTAAAAAAAAAAATATCTAAAACAAATATAAATATCTATATCTATGTCTATTATATAAGAAAAATAGGATTTTTAATAAGAAGCCTCCAAGAGTTTCAAACTATCATTCTAAAGCTTGCTTGGTTGTGTTTTTTTAAAAACACTTTTCAGAAAATTTTACTTTCTTGTTTTCCGTATTTTTTTGTTTTTATTGAATTTTTTTAATATTTTAAACCATTTTTTTTTTTTACTTTTTAGACATACCTAACATAAATATGCCTGAAAAGTAAAAAATTTGTGAAAAAAATCTTTTAAAAATTCACTAAATACCAAAAAAATACTAGAATTCAGTATATTTTTTGTATTTTTATGTATTTATTAAAATTTTAAAATATTTTTTCACAAATTTTTTACTTTTTAGATACATCTAAGAAAGGTGCATCTACAAAAGTAAAAAAATGTTTAAAGTTTTAAAAATATTCACTAAAAATAAAAAAACACGAAAACCAAAAAATCTAGTTTTAAAAAAACTTAATTCAAAAAATTCAAACCAAACACACTGATGATTTTTCAATTTATAAAATAGATTAAAAAATCTTATTGGCAGATTTATTTATTTAATTATTTTAGAAATAATAATGGGAAGATAAAAAAAATATTTCATAATCTTTCTATCATAATCTCTCTCACCAATTTAAAAAAAAATAATAATTAAAACTTGCATTCCTTTTGTCTCCTCAAAAAAATCAGTGAAAGTTGTGGGTATCTATTTATATCTTATATATATTATATTATAACATAACAAAAAAAAAATTAAAAAAAATTAAAATCAGTTATACAAACAGATAAAATTAATAAATTAGATTTTTATTTATTCAGTTAAAATATTTCTTTTGCCTCTCAATATCAAATTTTAAATTTTAAAAATCTATAAAGTCTATCTAAACATATCTGATTTGAAAATATCTCCACTATCATACTTTAAATTAATAAAATTCATATATCTATCACATATTTAACTCGCATCATAACTTACCTAAATAATAATAATTAAAAACAAAAAAAAAAACTACAGATAAATTAAACTTAAGAAAAATAAAAATAAAACCCACAACTCCTAAAATAAATTGAAAAAAAATAGAAATCACACAAAAATAAAGAAGATAAGAATTTATATATGGATCTCAAAAAGATATAATAATATCTAAATTTGAATTATGATTTAATAATATAATTACCTATTTTTTTATGTATATCTATCAAAATTTTAAATCACTTAATAGGAAAAACTAATTAATTTTCTAAAATTATTCAATGTGTTCGGTTTAAGTTTTTTGGATTAAGTTTTTTGAAAACTGAGTTTTTTAGTTTTCGTGTTTTTTTTTTAGTGAATATTTTTAAAATTTTAAATATTTTTTTAACTTTTTTAGATGCACCTTACTTAGATATATCTAAAAAGTAAAAAAAGTATGAAAAAAATAATAAATACATAAAAATACAAAAAAAAAGTACTGAATTCTCATTTTTTTTTTGTATTTTTGGTATTTAGTGAATTTTTAAAAGGTTTTTTTCACAATTTTTTTTTTTTTTACTTTTTAGGTATGTTTATGTTAGGTATGTCTAAAAAGTAAAAAAAAAAAAAAAAAAAATTGCTTAAAATACTAAAAAAAATTCAGTAAAAAAAAAAAACACGTAAAAAAAGAAAATAGAATTTTCTGAAAAATGTTTTTAAAAAAGAGGAACCACGCAAAGTGATTGATTTTTCAATTTATAAAATAGATTTAAAAAAAAAAACTATTGGCTGATTTACTTATTTAATTAATTTAGAAATAATAATTATCCTTTAATTTATGAATTTCAAATAGAAAGAAAACAAAAATATTTCAAAATCTCTCCATCCTCATCTCTTTCACCAATTTCCAAAAATAATATTAAAACTTGCCTACTTTCTCTCTTTCCCCAAAAATTGGATAATATTTTTCATGAAAGTTGTGAATATTTATCTATATCTTTATATATTATATTATAACATAACCAAAAAAAATAAAAAAATAAAAATCAGATATACAAACTGATAAAATTAATACATTTGATTTTTATTTATTCAATTAAAATCTTTCTTTTACATCTCAATATCCAATTTTAAATTTTAAAAATCTTTAAAGTTTATCTAAACAAATCTAATTAGAAACCATAGATAAATTAAATTGAAAAAAAAAATAGAAACCCACGACTCCATCTTAAATAAATTGAAAAAAAAAAACTAAATAGAAATCACACAAAAATAAAAAAATAAAAAGATAATAATTTAGATATGGATCTCAAAAAAAATGACAATATCTAAATTTGAATTATGATTTAGTAATATAATTTTCTATTTTTCTTATGTATATCTATCAAAATTTTAATCACTTAATGAGATAAATTAATTAATTTTTAAGTCTTATTTAAAGAATAATCTAATTAGTTATTCCAACCCTTGGACTTCACGAGCACTAGCAGATGAGCTAACATATTGGGTTAGATGATGTCTAAGTTGTTGGAGGTAACATTCTCTCATTCCATAAATTTATTTGTTTTTTAATTTTATTTATTTTTCCATTTGTGATTCTCTTTCTCTGTTGTTGGTTTGGTTTTGGTTTCAGTTTTAGTGAGGTTATGTGTTTGTTTACAGATTTGCATGGTAGAGAAGAATTATTTGTGATTATGGTTGCAATCGAAGTATCTATGTCCGTTTTGTACCAAGAATTTTGATCGGATTTTGTTTTCTTCAATGAAGACCATAAAATTGAAGTAAAAAAAATGGGTATCAATTTTTTTTTTATTTTTTATTGTCATTTTATTTTATAGAAAATGTGAAAATTTATTGAGAATTCAAGATTTTACTATAATATTAGGTAAATTTAAACATTTAAATATAATTGTGTTGTTTATTTTTATAATTTTTCTATCCCATTATACAATTACAGCTATTTGTTAGTTTATTAATCTTAATTCAATTAATTGAAAATAAAAGCTTACCATAACTTTTTATATATATATATATATATTATAGTTAATTTGTTACAACTATAATTGTATATAATAGCATAATATACAGGGATAATCTCTAAATATAATTTATATTTTTTTATGTGATTAAATAGTTCATCTTAAACAGTATATAAAAGAATTAGATGGCTTCTTTTATCTCTAAGAAACCCAATCTATTTTGTTTTTTACTTTTTAATTTTTAAATTGAAACATCAATTGTTTATGTTCATAAAACAAAACTGATAAACATATATCCAAAAGCTGTACATTTTTAAATTTTTTTTTGTTATAATATGTAGGATATTTACAAATTGAAAATGTTTGACATCTCAAATTTTTTTCCATAATTTAACTTATAATGATGTAGTCATAAGGGTCAATTTTTATACAAATATGAAAAGAGAATTAATTAAATTATACATTTCAACCAACCACATACTCAAACTTTAATTATTTCAAGATGCTATTTCACTGTAATTGTAGCACCTGTGTCCTTCAAAGCTTATGGGAAGGTGTATTTGAATCCTTTATTTTTATGTTGGAAATCTTTGGTATTGTTATGAGTTGGTTTTGGAGGAGTATAATCCGATTTAAATTTATTGGGTTTGGTTGTTCGCACTTATTCTTGTTAAAAGTTCCTTGGAGACTTAGAAATTCTATTCTAGGGTCGACCCTTACCTGTTGGTGAAGTTTCTGGAAGTGTTGCTGGAAAATAGGGTAGACACCAGTCTGGGGAGGGTCGACCCTCTTATGTCTGTGTGTTAGTTGCTGGAAAATAGGGTCTATCCCTTCCTGTCTAAGGGTCAACCCCCTTGCATGCTACCAAACATAAGTTTCTTCATAGGGTCGACCCCTGTGTTGCAAGGGTCGACCCCTATAGATTTTTTTCCAGATTTCAGTCCGGTTTTTTGCCCTACTTTTTGGGGATTTTGACTTGATCTTTTGGGTTGACTTTGGGACTTTATTTCATTAGTACTATAAATAGGCCCCTCACTTAACCTTTTCTTTACTTTTCCTTGTCTTTTTCTTTCTCCAAGGCGTAAGACTCTTTCATCCTCTCAAAAATCATTTTTTGGTCAAAGATCTTTAGATCTACTCTCTTGGAAGCATATGCTCGACTTGCTTCTTTGAGATTAAGTGTAGAGCTTGCCAAGAGCTTCGCTTTGATCCAAGTAAAAGTTGGTTTTGACATCTTCGGAGTTTCAACCTTGTTTGGCTCACCTTCTCTTCTAAAGCTTGAGGTAGGGCTATTCTACTCTTTAATATGGGTTTTAACCAAGATATTTGTCATTTTGTATGTAATAGCCCGACCCTCGTATAAGTTTTCTGATATATTTTCAGTTCTTGTTTTAGGCTGTTGAATGCTTATCGTGAAATTCTATAAGAAATTATGGTTAAGTAAGTGAACTCCATGTTTAAGGCATGTTTAAGGGAGTCTATCTGTTTAACAAGACAAGTATCTGTTACATGAGAATGTTTAAACTAGAAATTGGAAGCCTTAGTGGCTTAATTATCCGAAATTGATTTCATATATGTGATCAGTATAATTTTTACGTAATATTCGGTGTTTCTGTGAAATTTCAATTTGGGATGTTTAAACGATTGATTTTCGTCCTTATTTAATTGCTATATGTATGTCTATATGAGCACAAGACTTAGGAACCTTCTCATAAGTTTCCCTGGGAAGAGAAAAGTGAAGAGAGGATAGAAGCAAGAAAGAATTGAGAGAGATTGAAGCTAAGGTAAGTTTAAATTCTCTAATCCAATCCTTTTCCTCAATTTGAAATAGAAAGTTCTTGATTGGGTATGATCTAGAGTGTGATGAGAATCTTGGTTGTGTATGTTGAAGTTTTGGTATGATAATCCTATCATTTACGTGTCTCCTTCCTTATCCAATTGCTATTCATTCTTATGATCACGATTTTGGGTCTCTAGGTTATGTTAGATGCAAGTGAAGTTAAGAATTTCAAGAAATGGAGTTATGTTTATGGGTTTCAATTCTTGGTTGATCAAATTGAGTTGTGTTCATGATTAATGCAAGTTAGATTGTGTATGTGATACCTTGAATTACATGTTTTTGAACCATGATTTAGCATTGAAAAGATCCATCCTTGAGCCTTGGAAACATTCCCCAAAAGATGAGATTTTGTTGCAAATTTCGGACCAAAACTGGGCAATCGCCGCACGTGCGGGAGTCACTGCTGCACGTGCGGAAAATGCTGAAATTTTGTGGTTTGGTTCTGCCTAAAAGGCACGTGCGGGACCTCAGGGCCGCACGTGCAGGGCCAACTGCCGCACATGCGGGGCTCACAGCTGCACGTGCGGCTCATGCTGAAAAACACTGTTTGCTCCGTTTTGCGTGTAGAATCCTCTAATATTGTCAGAATATGTATTTGAGGTTTTTTTGATATTGATACACTCCTTCGAAGTGAAGTGAAACAGAAGGTAAATTGATAAGAAAAATGAACTAATGTGTAAGTTTTAAATGTGTGCAGGACACACTCCGGGAGAAAGTAACACATCATCTCAACACTGTGAGTAGTAGTATCATTATCCGCTTTACATATGGATAATGATTCTCATTAGCATTTTATTTACGCAACTATGTTAATGTTTCAAGTATGCAACTATGTTAATGTTTCAAGTTATGTATGTTAATGTTTCAAGAATGTTTCAAGTATGTAAAGAAAGAAATGGGAAATATGAAATACCTTCCTTCTATAAGACTCTGGGCCTACCGCCATTCAATATAAGTTGTTATGATATGAAACAAAGTGCTACACGGAACTAAGTGCTACGACGTGAGCCACCTCTAGAATCCGTGTGAGACACCTCTTGAGTTCGTATAAGTATATTCAAGGGCTTAATGCCAAATTATCCAAAGGCGTAATGCCACTCTATTTAAGGGCTTTATGCCGCCATGTTTAAGGGCTTTGTGCCGCCATGTTCAAGGGCATTATGCCACCATGTTCAAGGGCATTATGCCGCCATTTTCAAGGGCTTCAAGCCATTATGATTAAGATGTGATATTTCCAGCTGTTATGTTCAAGACTGGGCCTAAGGCCATTATGAGATGAACACAGAATCAGGCTAACTATGTGATCTCTGCACTTCCATATGTATTGATATATGTCATGTTTCAAGTTAAGCATTATTTCATTTATGTATTACTATTCACTGAGCTCGGCTCACTCTCTGTTATGTCTGTTTCTGTAGGTAACCAACCAGGTGGTCAGTCCTAACCCATGACGCCCGGTTTCTTTTGTCAACCTTCGTGTATCCAGGCACTATACGAGGCCACTTATTTTGTGAAGTTTATTAAGATAATTGGCTTACTTTTTGACTAGCCTTCCAAGGTTGAATGTATATAACTTCAATAGTTTTGTACATGCCCGATTATAGGGCTGGGTCTGTATATGCGTTTGTGTATAAGTACTGCTAAGGAATATTTTTGGACTTTATCTGCCTATTATGGTGCATGTGATGTATGAGATCCTGGCATATTAGAAATTGCTCAATGGAGTTTGTTTGGTTCAGTATTCTTTTAATATTTTGTGCTTCCGATAAGGCTCCATATGTTATAGATACGACGTTATATGTCTGTTTCTGAATGGGTCATGCCCGAACTTTTAGGGGCAAGTTTGGGGCGTGACATTGTATAAATGGTGGGATTTGGGAAGATTTGGGTGAAGTTAGGGCTTGGGTTTAAATTTTGAAAGAGGGGTTTCCAATATTTGGCTTCATATATGTAGATGAGGGCTTGATTATGGTATTATAAGAAAATAAATGATGAGATTGGGTCTTAGGGATGATATTGGGAAAATGGGAAGGTTTTGCCCTAATTTGTGTTAAATGACTATTTTGAATAAATAATGAAATTGACATGGAAAATATGAAATTTCAAGGGTGTATGATTGAATGATGTAGTTAGATTTGTTAAATCACTCACCTATGAAATTTTGATAAATTATCTGCTTGATAGATTGTATATCTATTTAGAAATATCTATTTTGGACTATCGGTGGAGGATAGTTATGATTGTTGTAGAAATTGCATGTGGATTACGTGAATTGAAACTAATCAATTGAATTATGTCATTGAATATGACGGTTTGATTAAACCATTGAATATGTGATTTGATTAGTCATCGTATATGACAACGTATTTAAATACATTGTATATGTATCATTGTTTGGGAAGAGATAGGGGATGTACTCCATTGTTTGGGAGGAGATAGGGGATGAGCTCCATTGAAAATTAAGTTGGCTCGAGTGTCCACGGTGAAAGTCTCGAAATCTTATATATATATGGGTGCCGGTTCTCTCGGATGTGATTTCGTAAAATGGCAAGGAATAGAAGTGTTGGATTGATGAATGTATTGAATTGTGAACTATTGAGTTGTAGTCTCATTTTGGTTGTTTTGATAATAATGAATTTGGTTAATAGATTTACCCGAAATGAATTGAGGTATTGGTTATCTATATTGAATGGTCTTAAAAAGAATATGTGTTGGTTAAGAATATTGCACATTTATTTGATGCTTATATCTTAGTTAAATCTCATATATTGTTTTAGCATATCTCTACTAGGCTTTGGCTTACCCTATTTGGAAAACCATTTTCAGGTACATAGAGGCTTGGACTCTTCTTTTGTTGTAACCAAGCGAAGTCTTGGGAAGATGTAAGCCCGTAGGGCATTTATTTTGTTGTTATCAAATAGAGTTACATGCTATAGTTTCAAGATGAATATTTATGAAAGTATAATGCATGTAATATCTCTTGTAATGTAGACTCTGATGAATGAAAATATAACATTTCTATCATATTTGTAGATCTTATGAATGGTTGATTTATATCATATTTTTGAGGGCGTTACAACTTGGTATCAGAGTGTACTGGGTTTGAATACTTTGGGTACGTGGGAAGTGGTTAGTACCATAATGGGTTTGTCTCGCTTGTTAGAGGCTTAACTATAGATATTATATGCTTATATGATGACATGCTTATGTGGTTATATGGGTATGAGATTTGATTTCTAGGATGTTGATCGGGTCCATGGATTTCTGGGAGTCCTGTTGGAAAGGCACTTGATCACTGCCATTTCTAACTGAAACTCTAACAAAGCCACAGGACGGTCATTATCCGGAAATGAAGTTCGTATGTGTTTATGTGATTATATGCTTAGATGGAGTGAATTACAGTTGTCCATTGTATTAGGACGCGAGTGAGATAGCTTCGACACATTTGTAAGTGTGCTAATCTCTTTGTTACCTTCATTAGGATGTTAGGACGAGGTCGTGGCGGTAGGCATGGTAGGCCTAGGAGGCACAAGATGCCTATACCGGATGAAATCCATCGCAGGAGGAGGGAGTTGGTTAGGCCAACGTGGCCGAGCCAGTAGGTCAACAGGCCATGGACGCCTTAGCCCGTGAAATGGAAGGAGCATTGAGGGAATCTATGGACATTCTTAGAGCTGAGAACAAAGTCTAGGCTCATGTAGCTCAAGCTGGGTCATCTTTTCTGAAGAGGGAGTTTTTCCAGTCGAATCTCGATAAGTTTTTGGGTGATCCCAAGGAGCCACTGAAGGCTGATGAGTGGCTTGAGCAGATGGCAAAGACATTTGAGATGCTCAGCATCGAAGACAAAGGTTTGAGGGTGACCTTGGAATCCTTCCAGCTGAAGAGAGATGCGGGTCAATGGTGGAAATATGCGCGGGGGCGCATTGAAGGGACTTGGGAGGCCTTTGTTGAAGCTTTCTAGGACAAGTACTTACCTGCTACAGTGAGGGAGAAGCTGAGGGATCAATTCTCCAAGTTGGTGCAGTTGAATACACTAGTGGCTGAGTTTGAGGCCACCTTTACCAGCTTGTCTAGGTTTGCACTGGAGTTAGTGGCGACTGAGGAACGCTGTTGTCTAGAGTTCGAAAAGAGATTGAGGACCGAGCTCATGTTTAGAGTTGCTGGGTCCATGATTAGGGATTATGGACGCCTTGTGGAGCCTGCAGCCCATCTTGAGACTATCATGCATGCGGAGGAGGAGAGGATGAGGGGCTCCAGGAGGAGTTAGGAGGGCTAGGGGAACAGTAAGAGGCAGAGGGGTTCTAACCCTCAGCAGTCCCATAAAGCACATTCGAGATCTACCTTTCTAGTGCCGAGTTCGGGTTCTGGAAGAGGCAGTCAGGGAAATGTAGACATCCCCGAACGTCTCGGGAGGGAAATACCCCCCGTTTTGTTCATTTGGGCTCACTACCGTTCGGACTCAAATGTCACGGTCCTGTATCCAATCTTGTAGAGTGCAATGCAAGACCGATGGATCATCAAAGAGTCCAAATCCAGCAAATCGTTTTTGAAAACAGATTTTTTTGAAAGAAGTACCAAACATGGACTGCTTTGCCAGATACAGAGTCGCCACCTAAATATTTTATTTTGGAGAACTTAGGAAACCCTGACTCGTTTGCCTAAGGCCACGTGTCCGTCATCACCAAAGTTGCCTCGGCTCGGGAACTTAGGTACGATTGGGGAAGGTCACTTCATGAGCACCCCCGTTTCCCCGATCAAAGATCGGCCTCTACTAACCATGATATCAAGTTTTGAAAATATTATGTGCTCTTATTCCGGTTATTAGCCTAGATTTACTACGTGATGCGCACAGCATACAAATATAGACCGGCTTGCCTGAATTGGAACAAAACATCTCATGTTTGTTTCAAAAATGGTTTGCTACTTGCAAGTAGGCTAAAATGCAGGTTTTGCCACCCTCGGGTGGGCTTAGCAAACATGGTTTTGCCACTATCTAGTGGGCTTAAAACTCACAGTCAATGCATTATTCCAATTCAGATAATCCAACCTTCACCCACAGGCACTCAGGCAGATATATCACATAAGCAATTAGCCTCATGGTAAGCATGCTATCATGGTAGTTACTCACACACATGCAAGGATGCTGAAGCATAAATACTTACTGAGTACTCCAAGCCAAAGAAAGAAACTAATTAGAAAACATGCATGGATCCTAACTATGCTGAGATGCCTAATGCAACGCATGCAAAAAAATGCAACTATAGTAGGCTCGGCTATTCTAAGAATGACATATGAGATGCTACAGCTAACACGTATTCAACTTGGAATTGAAATACGATGCAGTTAGTATGATGCGCCGAGCCCGGTGCATGCAAGACAGATGAATGGATGCAAACATGCGAGCATAAGTATGCTAATTGAAACATGCCCTAATCTAACCATCATAAGCTGGAAAATAAAGGGAGAAAGAAGTGGGGTTGGAAGACATACATCACACTCACGCACACTTATTACAACATTGCCCTCGCTCGGAGGGTCCGAATAAATAATACAGTCCGGATAAATAATTATAGTCCGAATGAATGATTAAATATTACAAAACCCTAATTAATTAACAAATTAACTAGGAGAACAAATAAACTAGCATGCAAATTCATGGACCGCCTCAGCTCTGTTCCGGATGATGAAAGATGCATGCTCGAGTTGCCTTGCGCAGAAATCCATTGCGATGCCCCGATTCGCCTCTGTTTGCAATTAATCCCGGAATGCTGCGCAAGGCTTTAGAAAGTTGCTGATTTCTGATTTGCTGTAATAGAGAGCAAGAAAGGGGCATGGCAAAGTATTTTTACATATGTATGCACACCTTGATCCTCGTGCCACCAATCATGCATCTCGATGCACGATGGTCGAAGAGTCAAATTGCACGACTCGATATGAAATGAATGCACACATAAACACAACAAGGCCTAGACTCCATCATGGTTGATCCGGAGTGTCGGCGACCAGGAATTGAGACACGTTCCGTCACTTGGAGTACGAAACGTCCCTTGTTTCCTGTGCTCGGGCTAACTCCTATCCCAAACACAATGCAAATGAGAATGAGATGACATACACAATGCGACTAACATGTAACCTAGCATATGCAATGCTATGGACTAAAATGGCATATACGATGCACGTGATATAACATGGCATACACAATGCTCTAACATGCAACCTAGCATACGCAATGCTATGGACTAAAATGGCATACACGATGTACGATGGACTTACACCAACATGAGTGGATCTCAGCTATACTCACATCAGTGGCCATATGATGGAAATGAGACAACCGAAACACATGCAAACATGCACGATGCAAGGGATCGATCCTAAGGCATCAAATGCCATTCTACCAAAGCATGGAAAAGAATGCAATATGTCATACAAACACACAAATTCCAGCTCTGAAACATGATATAAAATGGTCCCGAAACATGCAAACATGGCACACAATGCAAGCTAGGGGGCCTGGGTACCGAAACTAGTGAAGTGCGTTACTCTAGAGGTACCCAAGACAATGCACTGATTGCAAAATCAACCCCAAACAGACCTTAGACAGGTCTGAAACAGTGGGGAAATGGCCTAAAATGATGGCACGGAGTGCAGCGAAATGGAGCTCATTCAATGGTCAGTAAATGAGGCATACAAGCTCGACTCTCAAACGCATTTAAAGAGTACAAAACATGACAATATGGCATTCAAACAAGCTCTAAAATATGATAGATAATGGGTCCAAAACATGAACACACCTCAGTATATGCATGTAATGGACCCCGAAACTCAAAGCTAAGCAAGTGTATTGAACCACAAGCATGCAAAACAAACACCATTCGACCATGAGACCCAAAAATAGAGCTAGGGTAGTCCAAAATATGCACTAAATTAGTTTAAGGCATGGCCAGAATGTGCTAGAATCAAGGGTCAACAAAGCATGCAAAGAAAGCTAGTGAACCATGATTTATACTATAGCTATATGAAGCACATGAGGGCTTACCAAACCAGCCAAAAACATAAGTATGCCATGCCAAAATATGCCCAAATAACCACTGAAACTCAGTCAATGCATGTTAGAATGAGGTGCTCCTTTGAGAGGCCAATATGAGGGTTGTTCAACACATGTATGATGGACACACAAAATAGCAAAATGGCCTCTGGACAGAGGTTATGAGGGTCCTAAAACCCACCAAAAAGACCCTAAAATTAGTCTAGGAAGCATGCAAATGAAAGCTCCTTTGAAAGGCCTTGGATGGGATTGCTCTACACATGCAAAATAGATACTTCATATGGAAAAATGGGCTCTGGAAAGAGCCAAGGAAGACCTTAAAACTCACCAAATAGGGCCTGAAATGTGACTTCACAACATGCAAGTAGGAGCCCCTTTGGAAGCCCAAAAGGGCCAACAAACAAGACAAGGAGAGAGGGGGTCACCCCCTCTGATTTTGGCTCTCAAAATAGTGTTCTAGCCACTGAAAATCCACTGGATTTCAGTGGCTAGAAGGCCAAACAAAGCATGAAACAAAGGCCTAGATGCAAGGCTCAAAACAAGATGCAAACAAGCATACAAGGGGGTAGATAACCCCCAAAATGCCCTTAATCAAACATCAAGAGGGTCTCAAAATAAGACTCTTTTCAGTTTATGACAAATCTCGAAAATGCTTGCAAGCAAGGCTAAGATAGGAAGGAAAATAAGCCTACAAAGAGGGATGGAGCATACAAGGAGGTAGATGACCTCAAACAGAAAAGTGTCCTTAATCAAACTTCAAGAGGAGCTCAAAATAAGACACTTTTCAGTTTAAGACGAAACCCAAAAATGCTTGCAAATAAGGCTAAAGAATGAAGCAAAACAATGCCAAAATGGGGGAAATAGAGACTTACCCTTGTAAAGAAGACCTCCAGCAACTTCTGGACCAAGATGGTGAGCCTTCAATCTCTGCAAATCAGTTCCAAGATGCTTGGATGGATGGTGGAGGTGTTGTGCTAAGGGTTGGTGTGCAAATGGCCAAGAATGATGGAGTTTAGAGCTTGGGATGGAGAGATATGGAGAGTTGTATGGATAGTTGTATGCAAACTGTCTTAACCAAATTCTTCAACCCTTGCAAATGGAGAGGAGAGCCTCTCTTATAGAAGACAAAGGGCCAAGACTTCTTGGAGAGGCCTCAAGTAAAGGGTGCAAGCTTCTAAAAGAAGCTAACCAAAAGAGTCAAGCTTCTCCTAGAAGCTAAGCAAAAAAGACCAAAGCTCCCTTAAGAAGACAAACAAGAGGGTCAAAATCTCGGAGGATGGGTCAAATGCTTCACAGCTGGCACAACTGTGTTGCACTCAGGAAGGCCAAAAAGCAGAAGGTAGGCCGACCAGTTCAAGTGGTCGGCTGAC
The DNA here is from genome assembly GCF_055761805.1 of Camellia sinensis. Taxonomy (NCBI): domain Eukaryota; kingdom Viridiplantae; phylum Streptophyta; class Magnoliopsida; order Ericales; family Theaceae; genus Camellia; species Camellia sinensis. The sequence continues at coordinate 102,234,877 of NC_138961.1, forward strand.
CACTTACCCTGGTCGGGCGACCAAGGTTCAAAAGGGGCAATGTGAAATGCTGGTCGGCCATACCAGAAAGGTGGCCTCCCAGATGAGTACAACACAGCTGTATGGTGGGAGACCAGAAATTGTGGCCCATGAGAGAGAAACACCAATTTTCTAGCAAGGTTCAAAAGGGTCAGGAAGAAAAGCTGGTTGGCCTACCCATATTGGTGGCCTCCAAGATGAATACAACACAATGGTGGTATGGGAGACTAGAAATTATGGCCCAAAAGTGAGAAAAACCAGCTTTCTGTCAAGAAAATTGGCTGGAGGAGAGAGAAAGTGGTCTCCAAAAGAATTGCTGGTCTCCCACTATAGTACCACCTTCCAAACAAAGAAAATAGGGTCCACACCAAAAATGAACCCTAATCGATGCAAAACGAGGGTTCAGGGGCCAAAACACGCGGCCGGGGCCCCAAAAACACGCTGTTAGGCACCGGAGGTGGCGCGCGAACACGAAGGTGACCTCTCAGGCCACAGTGTCCCTCAAAAGAGAGGAAACAAGGTGTGTGCCAAAAACCGGAGCAAACGGAGGTAGTTAAGCGGTCCCGAACCGAGGCACACAGTTGACGGCTCCGAAAACCAAAAACTGGTCTCCAAACGGGAAAATGGCCTACGACCACGAAACGTAGCCTACGGCCACTGAGAGATGGTCTACGAGACCTCTCCCTCCCTTCGAGAAGAGAAAACAGAGAAAACAGGACCTGGTTTGCAAATTGAGGCAAAGCACAAAAGAGCCCCAAAGTCCGGAGAAAAGCCTCACAGCCGAGACTCTGAAACCTCAGAACGAGCACAATATGCATCATCACCGAGCGCTCAATTGGTGACGTCTGAGTCTTAAGGTCGGTCAAAAATGGGGTTTCTACAGGAAACATCACCTGTTACAATTGTGGTCAGTTGGGCCACAAGTCTCCAGCTTGCCCAGAGAGGGGTGGAGGGCAGCGAGCAGCTTCATCTTCAGCTCGTTCTCAAGGCCAGAGTCAGGGCAAGGGCCAGCCACTCACTTGTTATCAATGTGGGCAGGCGGGGCACTTGAAGAGGTTTGCCCACAGTTGGGTGGCATATCTGGTGCGTCTGGTTCGAGGCAGACATAGAGTCACCAACCAGCACAATCGGTACAGGCCTCAAGGGCCAATCAGGGAGCCTCTTCGGCTCAGTCAGTGCAGCAGTCTTATGCTACGAGATGTGAGCAGGTAGATCAGAGACCTACGGGGCGCGTATGTTGTTACAGTGCCAGATCTTGTACCGGCTCCATCTGTTGTGAGAGGTACCTTTTTGTTTTGCAACTCAGTTGCTAATGTGTTGATTGATACGGGTGCATCCCATTCATTTATTTCGTCTGCATTTGCATCTATTTTGGGGTTGGAGTTGGCACAGTTAGTATCTCCTATTTGTGTTGTGTCACCTGTTGGGGGTGAGATGGTTTCGAAACAGGGGTGTTGGGGCTGTGACATAGAGGTTGCTGATCGCCGGCTTCCTTTTTCTTTTGTATTGATGGACATGTCTGGTTTTGATGTCATTTTGGGTATGGACTGGTTATTGTCATACCAGGCTGTTATAGATTGCTACCGTCAGAGGGTGACTGCATGTACCTTGAGCGGTGACTGCTTTTATTTCTTGGGGGACTGGGTGGATAGAGTCTTATCACCAGTATACGAATTGCATGGGCAGAGCGAGCTTAGTTTCCTTCTTGCTAGCTTTGTGAGTAGTGAGTGTGATGGAGTTCGAGTTGAGTTGCCAAGAGTGGTTAGTGAGTACTCAGATGACTTTCCTGGGATCTTATTAGTTTACCACCTCATTGAGAGATCGAGTTATCTATTGATTTGGTGCCTGGCATGACACCGATTTCCATGGCACCATATCAGTTTACGCCAGCTGAGTTGAGTGAGTTGAAGATTCAACCTTAGGAATTACTAGATAAGGGTTTTATTTGCCCTAGTACTTCGCCTTGGGGAGCACCAACCCTCTTTGCTAAAAAGAAAGGTGGGGCCTTGTGACTTTGTATTGATTACCGAAAGTTGAACCAGGTTACGGTTAAGAATAAGTATCCTATTGTGGACGCGCCCGTGGGGCTTTCTACCACAGTTCGGACTCAAATGTCACGGTTCTGAATCTAATCCTGCAAAGTGTAATGCGAGATCGATAAATCACCAAAGAGTCCAAATCTGGCAAATCATTTTGGAAAACTGATTTTTAAGAAAGAAGTGCTAAACATGGACTGCTTTGCCAGATACAGAGTTGCCACCTAAATATTTTATTTTGGGAGAATTTAGGAAACCCTGACTCGTTGCCTAAGGCCACGTGTCCGTCATCACCAAAGTCATCTCGGCTCGGGAACTTGGGTACGATTGGGGAAGGTCATCTATGAGCATCCCCGCTCGCCCGATCCGAAGATCGGCCTGTACTAAACATGATATCGAGTTTTTGAAAACACATGCGTTCTTATTCCTATTAATTAGCTAATCTTTACTACGTGATGCGCACAGCAAAACAAGTATAGACTAGATTGCCTAATTTGGAACAAAGCATCACATATCCGTTTGTTTGGAGAATGGTTTGAATTTTGCTACTCGCAAGCAGGCTAAAATGCGGATTTCAATGAATTATCCCAATTCATGCAATCCAACCTTCACCCACAGGCATTCAGGAAGTTATATCACATAAGCAATTAGCCTCATGGCAAGCATGCTGTCATGTTAACACTCACATACATGTAAGATGCTAAAGCATAAACACTCACAGTGTACTCCGAGCAAAAACAAGAAACTAGTTAGTAATCAATGCATGATCCTAGTTCATGCTAGCAATGGCTAATGCATCACATGCAAAATGTAACTAGAAATAGGCTCGGCTATTCTAAGATGGCATATGAGATGCGATAATTTGATACACGTATTCAATTTGGAATTTGAAATACAATGCAGTTAGTATGATGCGCTGAGCCCGGTGCATGCAATACGGATGAATGGATGCAAACATGCATAGCATATGGATGCTCAAATGAAATATGTCATAAAACTAACCATCATAAGCAGGTAAGTAAAAGGGAGAAAGACGTGAGGTTGGAAGACATTCACACACTCACGCACACTTATTACATAATTGTGCCCTCTCGACGGAGGGAATGAAAGAATAAGACAAATTAACTAACTAACAAGCTAATTAATTAATTACAAAATCAAATCGAAATAAACAACTATTCTAAGTTATTAAAACACTGAAATGGCCTCGAGACGAGGGATGAATGCATGCTTGAATGGCTTCGCTCGGAAATCCATCGCCATGCTACATGTTGCCTCTGTTTTCACTGCTCTGCACCTCTGAAAACTGCACAAGTCTTAAGGATGCTTCTGATCCACCTTGGGGACATGCTGAGAGTCCATTAGCCAAGAGACAAGGCCATCGGCCAAGGATAACTGGTCATTGACCATATGTGAGGCTCTCAGCCAACAATTTGTAGCCGACCGGCACTTCAGATGGCCGACCGGCCATCTATTCCTGCAGAATGCTGTTTTGCTGCAGCAGAGGACAAAGAGAGCATGGCAATGCATTTACAAAGACAATGTTTGCACAACCACCCTCCCTATCATGTTATGAACTCAAGGGAGTATGGTTCTCGACCCTCGGACCGTCAATCATGCATTTCAATGCATGATGGCCAAATGAGCCAAGTGTGCAATTCAATATCAAATGAAATGCACAAAAACATATAAGGGACCTCAACCTCTATCATGCTTGATCAAAAGGCAAGGCAATGCACACACAATGCAATGTAACCTAAGCATGTAAGCAAGGCTAATGCAATATGAGCATGTTAACAACAATGCCATGTAATGCAACTAGCATATAACAAAATGTAAAGGGGCAAGTATGTAACAACATGTTAATTAGCAAGCATGTGACAACATGCAATTTGACATGCATGCAACGAGCATATAAGCATGATAAGTAGCAACTTTGAACAACATGGTAAATGGACTTAAACTAAAGATGGACGGACCTTAGCCATGTCCAAAATCAATGGCCAAAATGATGAATGGATGACATGAAATGCACAAACAAACATGCACATGTAATGGTCCACCAACAAGGCATAAAGATAACAACTCTTAAGCATGAGCAATGAGTGAAAATTATGGATGTATGACAATACTATAGGCCCTGAAATTAAGCATGGAAGGATGCCAAGGCATGCAAACATCACAAGTATAGCATGGTAGGGACCTCAAAACTTAAGACTAGTCAAGGCATTTGCACTATAGCTATACAAAACATGAGTCATATGCCCAATGCAACCCAAAACAGTCCTAGAGCATGCCAAAACAATGACAAAACATGCACGGAGCAAAGCCAAAACAAGCTAGCATGAAGGGTCAAAACATGGAGTATGCAAGGCCAATAAGGAGGTTTACACTACACCTACCAAAGCCAAGCATGTGATGACTTAGCCAACAAAAATCAGAGTTATGGCATGTCAAACTAACACCAAAAATGGGCTAATACCAAGTCAACACATGCTAGAATAACAAGCTCACTCATTAGGCATGCAAGACTAGTAAAGAGGACTTACACTACAAGTGTAAGAAGCAAATGAGGGATGCTCTAACCAAGTAAAAACAGAGCTATATCATGGCAAAATAGGACCAAATACACACTGAAATGGTGGCCCAAAGTCCTAGATATGATGGCACACACAATGACCCATTCATGAGGCATAAAATATCAACTCTTTAAAGCATTAAAGGAGTGACAAGTGCAAGTGTTTGAGCATGAAACATGGACTGAAATAGTATAACAAATGATGCCAAATCATTGAAATGGTCCAAGTAAAGCATGCTAGTGGCTTGGGAACTCAAGGCTAGTGAGCTAAAATGCACTATGGCTATACAAAGCATGGCATGCATGACCACAACAACATAAATCAGAGCTTAAGCATGCTAAAACATGACCAAAAAATTCTTGGAGTTAAGCCAAAATCACACTAGAATGATGGTCTAAAGCATGATACATGTTGGGCTAGTGTGCAAATTTACACTACAAGTGTATGGAGCATGAAAGCAACAACCAAACCAGTTTAAAACAGAGTTAGAGCAGGCCCAAAAAGTCACAAAAACATGCTTGAAAAGAGCTAACATAAGCCACAAAAAGATGCTACTTTATAGAGCTAACAAGGCATGGCATGGAGAGACAAGGAGGGGAGGCTATCCCCTCCCATTTGGGACCTCAAAACAAGCTTTTTAACACTGAAAATCCTTTGGATTTCAGTGGTTCTAAGGCCACAAAAATTTGTTTAAAAAGGCCTTAGAAGATGGCTCAAAAGCTATACAAGTTAAGGAGCAAAAGGGAGGAAACACCTCCTAGCCAAACAAGGCACAAACCAAGACTTTTAGGACTGAAAAACAGAGAAAAAAAAAGAGTTTTTTTGTAGTTCAACACCACCCCAAAAACAGCCCCAAAGTAGTGTGAAAAGATGGCCAAGCAAATGTGTAAAACAAGCTTAAAGGGAGAGAGATGTTACCCTTGATGCACAGCTGCAAAACCAATCCAAAATCTGAGCCAAAACACCTTTTGGAGCTCCCACAAAGTCCCAAGTAAGCTTCTAGCAACCTCCTCCCAAAGATGGACCACTTTCACCAAGGATGTCTAGGCAAAGGAGAGGTATTTCTCTACTTGCATGCACAAAAGGCAAGAGGGAGAGGCTTTAGAGAGAGAGACAAAGATCAAACTCTGAAAATTGTAGAGAGAGAGAGGGAGTTTTAGTGAGAGGAGCTCTCAAAACTTGCTCAAGAAGTTCTTTTTGTTCAATATGAGATATTTGGCTCTATATATAGCAAAAAGGAAGAGTTTGGTCGAAAATATCTGATTTGGGACAGGTGGCACAAGTTGGAAACAACTGGAGGAGGAATATCTTCAAAAAAAAAATGAATTTGGGACACTTTTGGCCAACCGGCCATCTTTAGTGCTGGTCTGCTACTTGTGATGGCTGGTCTTCTACTTTTTTGGCCGATAGCACATATTTATGCCCGACAGGAAATTCTACTCTGCAGGTCCAACTTAAAATGGGCATAAATCCTTCATATGAACCTCTTTTCAGGTCATTATTGTGTCCAAATTGAAGCCCCGGAAGTAAGATTTCCAATGATGGTAGCCTTGCATCAAAATTCCAACTGTGCAAAAAGTTATACCTCTTTTCGGGAAGCCACTCAGTTTCGGTCCAACCGGAATGATGCCCAACTTCAACCAATCGTATCTCCTCCATCCGGGCTCGTCTTTAGGAGATTCTTGAGTACAAAATGAAGCCCTGGAAGTCTCATTTCCAACGGTGGTGACCTTATAGCTTAATTCCAAGTGCATAGACATATAGGCCTGATTTAGCGAGGATCGCTCGGCTTTCTCTCTTAACGGTTCATACCCAATCTTCTTCTCCAACTTGGTTTCTTCCCTCTTCTCCTCTTTTCTTCAACTCCAAACCCCTAAACAAGGTGTTTTGAAAGATTTTTGAAGGATCTCAACTCTCTTTCATTCATTTCCACTTTGTCCTTGCTCAGTTTACAGAAAAGCATGTCATTTAACAAAATGCAAGCTTCGGAACATCGCAGAAGCTTTATTTCAAAAATGTTTTGAAAGAGAGGGTTTTAAGGTCTAGAAAAAACCATTCCAAATAGCTTTGGTCCAAAATGGGGTGTGAGGTTGGGATTTGACTCTCCTCTTGCCAAAAAAATTGAACTTTGCTCTGCATAGCCTGCATCACTAAGTAAACCATCAGTAACGCCCAAGTCTTAAGGGCGGTCAAAAATGGGTTTTCTACAATTGCCCCTCTTTGACAGAACTCAGAAGTTATGAAATGATGTGAGTGAATGTCAAAGCCTAGAAACAACCCATTTTTGACAAGGCCGAAGACTTGGACAAAGAAACAAAATACAGATAAATAAATGGTTGCGCCCGCAGGCTACCTACGTATCATTTTGCAAGGAATCAAACCAGTGTAGTTCAGGGGCGGGATGCAAAATGATATGCAATATGCAAGAGCATAACTTATGATCATGCAAAGAGAGCTGTAACGAAACAATTATGCAAAGTAAATGCAACGTTTTAAGCGAATGCTATGCAAGCAAGTAAACACAAACCAAACTACATCTCATGCAGAAAGGATGTAAGAAAATTATGCAATTCTCACTACGGCTCACGCAGGAAAGATCAAAAAGCGACTATCAGGAACACCCAAAGTCTCAGACAAGATGCCAGTGCATTGCACATGAAATGAAAGAGAGTGGCACAAGCATTGGAACACGTTCCAAATGCTCTTAACCAAAGAGGGAGAAACACAGGGATATATCCCGGTGTTTCGGAAAGGTATAAGCATTGGAACATATTCCAAATGCTCTTAACCAAAGAAGGGGAAACAAAGGGACATATCCCGATGTTTCAGAATAAGAAAGAGAAACATAGGGACGTATCTCGATGTTTCAGAAAAAGAGAAGAAACATAGGGACGTATCCCGGTGTTTCGAAAAAAGGAGAAGAAACATAGGGACGTATCCTGGTGTTTCAGAATGAAGGAGAAACATAGGGACGTATCCCGGTGTTTCGAAATGGCTCAGGCATTAGAACGTATTCCAAATGCTCTTAACCAAAAAGGGAGAAACATAGGGACGTATCCTGGTGTTTCAGAATGGGTCAAGTATTGGAACGTATTCCAAATGCTCTTAACCGCAAAGAGAGAATCATAGGGACGTATCCTGGTGTTTCAGAATGGCTCAAGCATTGGAACGTATTCCAAATGCTCTTAACCGAAAAGAGAGAAACATAGGGATGTATCCCGGTGTTTCAGAATGAAGGAGAAACATAAGGATGTATCCCGATGTTTCAAAATGAAGGAAAAACATAGGAACGTATCCCGGTGTTTTGGAATGAGAAGGAGAAACATAGGGACGTATCCCGGTGTCTCAGAAAGAAAGAAAAACATAGGAATGTATCCCGGTGTTTTGGAATGAAGGAGAACCTCTCAGCATATCACACGTAAGAGAAGGAAGAGAAAACCTCTCAGCGTATCACACGCAAGAGAGGAAGGGACTGTGCAAGAAAGCGCAATCGTCCAAACACGTGTCAAATGCGGGAGGAGAAAGATAGGTCCAAACGCATACCAAATGCGAGAGGCGAAAGGTACCAGTTAAATTGAACCGGAACATCCCTGAATGAACAGTACATACAATACTGTGCAAGAATGGGAAAGAAACAAGATAGGTAAAAATGCAATGCAATGCATGATGTTTAAGGAATGCAATAAACAAACAAAGCGGCGCTCCAGCAAGCACCTCACGGGGTGAGTGGCGATAAACCGCTCTACTCTAACGGGGATCCCCCCTTGTGTTTCTCAAACATTTATCTTCAACTCACAGTACAAAGGTGCTGAAATGTTGACAAGGAGCGACATCTGCTGAGGAAACCATGGATGCCGCTTTTCTTCTTGATCATACTCACAACTTTCCCTATTCTTCAACGGGGTGACAGACTAGGTTGGATCAGTATCCAGAATCGAGATGCATACCCGCTACCTCGACCTATGGGGCTTCCATGCAGACTTCAAGCCGGGGATATACCCCTGGGTATTTAAACTAGACTTTAGTCTTGGAAATTCCAAACCTTTGTGTTCTAGGCAACAACCATTCGAATTCTAGTTTCCACCATCCCAATTGATCTCCTAGGAACTCATTGCAAACACAACCAAGATGCCTCTGGCAGGGATTGGTACTCAGGGAGAGCACTTCTAATCGTGATTCTAATACTGAAACAGTCAACACAGTATTTGATTCACTTTAAACACACAGTTCGTATAACACACTGCTCATTCTGAACACACAGCCCATAACACAGTACTCTGTTTCTCTGAACACACAGCCCATAACACAGTACTCTGTTTCTCTGAACACACAGCCCATTCTGAATATTGCTCATTCTGAACACACAGGCCATAACACAGTACTCTGTTTATTCGGCATACGGCTCATACAGCACACTGCTCACTCTAAACACACAGCTCATAACATAGTGCTCGGTTCATTTTGAACACATGGGATGGAAAGACGGAACTTGTAGGAGTCGAAACAAACTCAGATGCTCCGAATTTTCCCTCTGTTCTTTTGCTTTGCAACCTAGAACCTATAGCTTCAGATAGGTCCTGATTCTACTGCTCTGAGATGACTTGGGTTGAACCCTGAGGTTTTATGAAAGAACAAATTCTGTTTTGCACAAATGTGGAGAATGGCACAGCACTCTGAGCACAAAACGATTCATTTTTGAAATTGCAATGAGAAAAAGGTTCTCAACCGAGTATTGAGCCTACAGCTGACCACAGTCAAAATGACTTAACAAAGACAAACAAAAGATAAACAACCCAAACACATCGAGTAACACTCGAAACGACTCAAAACAAGAATTGAGACAAACAAAACAACAAACACGACACTCAGACGTATTACAAAGGAGAGAGACCTATCACTTCGCAAGGAGCCATTTTTTTTTCGGGTATTGGTTCCCACCATTTCTCATTTGTGACCCTCACATCACTCGGCCCTCAGGCTCTATTTTTCTGAAAAAGTCCTTTTCCTCACTTTTCCTCTCAACGCACATCTCTTTATTCTTCAATCTCTCTTTTTTAATCCCTCCCCCCCTGCGTGATTAATGGATAAACAGGAAGTTGTGGGCTTTTGCCCCTAGCATTCCGCTAGATTCTTCTTCTTCTGCTCACAACAGTGAACTTTCTCACAGTGGGGTTGTGCTACAACTAAGTGTGTAGCAAATCTGCAGCTGACATCGATTAACGACGCTCTGCTGGGGAGTTTGGACGTGATCAGATATGTGTAGATGAGGGAGTGGAATATCCTGATCCATTCCATTTCGTGCTTCGCACTTGGCTTGATACCTCGTTGCTCAGAGAATGTGAAAGCTTTCTGCCCCTTACTGTTAACTTCAGTCGTGCCCTTTTCTGGCAGATAGAATGCCCTTTTCCAGCAAGTATGTTAACAATGGAGAAAAGACAGAACACATGATTCAACTGTGCCCCTAGTTCATCATTTTGACCATTTTTTGTTTTGACTTTCTATTAAAACAATTTTGACCAATATGAGAAGTAGATTAACATACTTGTTCAACTTTTTGATTTGAAAGCATGCAAGTCAGGTTATGAGCACTGAAAATTTTCCTTTTTTGGGTCTAAGAAATGGTCCAGTTTTGAAGAAAATGAAGCAATTTTTGAGAAAATTAGTCAACCTCAGTAAAAATTCTCAAAAACTATTTTTGCAAACGGCCACTGCACAATGAGCACGGAACTTACTCTCAAGATGCGCAACCCCCGGATTTGAAGGAAAATTGCCCCTTGCTTGAAGGACACTACATGGCAACGGAAAGTTGCCCCTTGTTGGAATAGCACCGCAGTACACTGAACGGCAACAGAAATTTGCCCCTTGTTTGGATAGCACCGCAGCACACTGTAACCAGTTCTCATAATAAAGGTCACAACTGAACTCTTAGATACAGAAATGACAAAGATGATCCGAACCATTACATGGACACAATTGATTTTGAAGTGTTTATGGCTGGACTTCAGAATGAAGTTGCCTACGTATCCCAAACATGGGAATCAAGCCTTACGTAGTTCAGGTTAAGGTACACTCGGGTATTAACCTCTCCTTTTGCGCTTTAACTTTTGCTAAGGCCACCCTTCCGGGTTTTCAACCTTGCGAGCTATGTTTTTCTTTTCTTTTCATTTATTTTTCTTTTTCTTTTCATTTCTTTTCTTTTTCTTCATTTCTTTTTCTTTATTTCTTTTTTCAGATTTTTTTATTTCTTTTTCTTCATTTCTTTTGTTGTTCTTTTTGCTCTAACTTTTGCCTAGGTCGCCCTTCCGAGTTTTCGGCCCAGCGAGCCTCTCAAGGGTAAAAGTGTAGCTTTGTTCATGTCAAATGGTTTGAGATCTCGAAGCCATTTGAATCCAGGAGAATGGCTATTGTTTGCTAATGATGTAGGAGTTCATCCAACGGGGGCTGAATTTGCCCCTAGTGTTGTGCATAGGAACTTAGTTGTCCCTCAGCGATAAACTTTCTTCTTTCCTCCCTTCTGAGATTTGGCATTCTTGCCGAGCTTCAGTGACTTGCAGAGTGATCCATCTTTAGCTCTTCGAGCACATTTGACATTTTTGCCCCTAGTTTGAGGGCTGTTTCTGATCGAGCTTTGCAAGCTTCTTTTTGACAACGTCTGACCTTCTTGATCTGACTTTCTTGCCCTTAGTTCGAGGGCTACTTCAAATCTGGCCACACAGGTCTCACGTCATGATTGACCTTTGAACATTCTGAATTGAGGTTCAAGGTTTGAAAGCAAAGGAGGTCGGGTCTCGAGGCTGAGAGCAATCCTAAGTTGCACAATCTCAAGAGAAATTCCACACAGGTCTTCGCAGGATCGCGCAAAACATTTTTTGAAATCTTTTAAGAAAGTGACTAATCACTCGCGCGGAAGACAATGTAGAACCAATCTGGATCAAGACATGATCCTTCTCAGTACTCACGTTAACAAGCATGATCTCATTCATTAAAGGCTTAGCATGCCTCTCTTTCTCTCAGTTGATCAAATTTTGCAAAACGCGGAGAATTCCTTCCTCTTTGTTTTCAATCACAATGTTCAAAAAGTTTCAAAAAACTTAGGTCAATGCAATAATTTAAAAGGCACAGAAAAGTAAGTGAAAAGCACTGCCGTTTCATTCAAATTTGCTGGCACAACTGGCTCAAGTCAGAAACAAACACAAAAGCATGAAAATCACTATTGTTCCATTCAGATCTTCTGGCGTAACTAGCTCCAAAGGCAAAAACAGACTCAAAAGAGTGTAAAAGACAAACACAAGACAAGATAGTGATGTCCAAGGTAACACCCCCGAAATCACCTGACTTTAACAAAATAGAACTGACTCGATACAACAAGACAAACTCGACTGACTCGGTATGAAAAGACTGACTCAATACAAAAAACAAGACTGACCCAATACCCAAGTCAGAAAGCACAAAAACTAGCATTCGCAAAATGCTCAAAATAGTGCGTGCCATACGCTACATCTGGAGTAAACTGAGTGCTGCCCGCAGGTGGTTCATCCCCTAATCACATCACATTATCCCCCAAGTTCACTGATCTAGTGCCGATAGACTTTGTAAGACTGGTGCGGCGATGACCTTGTTGTCAATCAAATTTTGTATCTCGTGGTGAAGACGGACGCAACTGTCAGTGGCATGACTGGTTTGTTGATGGAAAGTACAGTACTTAGCTAGGTCATGCTTTGGAGAGAGAGGATCGGGTAGAGGCCGTTGTTCTAACGATTTTTTATGTCCTTTCCTGAGTAGGACCCCTAGAGCTTTAGACAGAGGCATATAAAGCGGGGTGAAAACCCTCTTGCCTCGGGGTAGATAGTCCGAAATTCGGGGGTTTGGATTGGATGCACCAACAAAGGGGGTGGATGTTTTCAGAGTGGTTGTGACTATTCCAACTTCAGAAGATCTTGCAGCTACGTCACCACTGACGGTCGCATTCGAACAGCGTGTGTAACCCTTCTTGGGTGACTCCCTTTCGTGGTCAATCAGACCTTGTTTCATTGCGTCTTCAATCTGTACCCTATCTTGTGTAGGTCCGCAAAGGTGGGAAGGGGTAAGACGATCAACTTTTGCATCAGCCTGGCTTGGAGGTTGCGCACAACCATCCTTATCTTGTCTTTGTCAACTGGCCTGATGGTCATCATTGAGGCCTTGGCCCTCCAACGGGTTACAAAATCGGAGAAGCTCTCCTTTGGCTCTTGGCGGGTGACTTCAAGATCACGAGTTGTGACCTCGATCTGTGTGTTATAGGAGTGTTGAGCAATGAAGGCCTCAACTAGCTCTTCCCAGTTCTGTTTCACAGAGTTCTCCAATTTCATATACCAGATTGCGGCTATCCCAGACATGGTTCGGCCAAATAGTGACAGCTTCTGGGCTGTGGTCAAGCCCATTGGCCTCAGGACATCAGAAAACAGGTGGAAGTGCACCGTTGGGTCTCTAGAGCCATCAAAGCGGTCGATATGTGGCATCTTGAATCGGTCTGGCAGAGTCACGGCCGAGTCGGTGTAACCATCCTCTATATCCGGAATGCCGTTAACACCTTGAGCTCTTTTGAATAGCTTCTCAAGCTTACTAACCTTTAGGGCGGTTGGGTCCATCTCAGATTCAAACGGTGTATTTGTTGAAAAGGCCAGTGCCTTTGAAATCTGCGGTAGAACTGGTGGTGAAATTGGTCTTGTTGGGGCGTCCGTATCTTCCTGGACGTTTGCAGTGTCCCCGAGTATTGGAACTCTAGGTGGGGGAGGAGGTGGGTGCGAAGCAGATGCTTCGGCTTGCTGTGGTTGTTGCTGCTGCTGAAGTCTGGCTATTAACTATGCCTGTTGGGCCACTACTTCTGCTTGACGTGCAGCCACTTCTGCCTGGCAGGCAACATCCTGCTGCATGGCTTGCATAGTTTCTTGGAGTTGACACATCATCTCTTCCATGTTAACTGAAAACTACGGATCTGACTGAACAGGTGTGTATTCCCTCTCTAAGGTGGAAGAAGATATCTCAGCCCAACTGCGCACAGGTGAGGTGGATAATAACCGCTAATCCGGAGACTGTTGAACGGGTGATCTATGCCTGATTGGTCTTTTCTTGCCTTACCACTGGCGAAGGAAACACTGGTTGCTCTGAACTGAATCTCTGTCCTGACAAAGTCTATCAACACGAGTCCAATGCACCCGGGGGATATCGGAGCCTTCTGAAGATATGGTTCCAAGACTACCTAGCAAAAGAGAAAACATGCAGTATCTCAGCCTGACTTCACCAGAACAGATATAAGTAAAGCTGGATGACTGTGCTCTCTACTGAATTCTGCCCGTAAACTGATACCCTCAAGTAAAACTGAATACTCAAACACTGATGCCCGCGAGCCTGATACCCAAACTTGCAAAATGATACATGCATTCCCTTGTAGAGACACACTCTAAAAGCACATAGCAAACAAGTAAGAGCCAAAACACCCCTATGTTGGGGTAAGGTTTCCCTATCCTATTTTGTCAGGAGCTAAGGTTTCACTACGCACGCAGTGGTTTCAAACAACCTATAATCGGGTAAGCAACCAATCCTAGTTTGGAATAGTCACTATCGATTCTGAATATGCACTAGGTCGAATGGTCAAAAAGGGTGCCTCGGTGAAAACCAAGGTTTGTGTTCTCGTCGTGGCAGAGCCCGCAATCGGTCAGCCTTATGGCACACTTCTCAAAGCAAGCCTCCGGCAAACCGTTTAGGAATAGCATACGGCAAACACGGTGTCCTAGGTGCACCAATGCACATGCAATGCAAAGAAATACATAAGTGTAATTAAAACAAGATATCATGAGTTCTCGTCAAGTTCTCTAATTCCCCAGCAGAGTCGCCAGAAACTGTGGACGCGCCCGTAGGGCTTGCTACCACAGTTCGGACTCAAATGTCACGGTTCTGAATCTAATCCAGCAAAGTGCGATGCGAGACCGATAAATCACCAAAGAGTCCAAATCTGGAAAATCGTTTTGGAAAACTAATTTTTAAGAAATAAGTGTCAAACATGGACTGCTTTGCCAGATACAGAGTCGCCACCTAAATATTTTATTTTGGGGAAATTTAGGAAACCCTGACTCGTTGCCTAAGGCCACGTGTCCGTCATCACCAAAGTTACCTCGGCACAAGAACTTGGGTACGATTGGGAAAGGTCATCTATGAGCACCCACGCTCGCCCGATCCGAAGATCGGCCTGTACTAAACATGATATCGAGTTTTTGAAAACACATGCGTTCTTATTCCGATTAATTAGCTAATCTTTACTACGTGATGCGCACAGCAAAACAAGTATAGACTAGATTGCCTAATTCGGAACAAAGCATCACATATCCATTTGTTTGGAGAATGGTTTAAATTTTGCTACTCGCAAGCAGGCTAAAATGTAGATTTCAATGAATTGTCCCAATTCAGGCAATCCAACCTTCACCCACAGGCATTCAGGCAGTTATATCACATAAGCAATTAGCCTCATGGCAAGCATGCTGTCATGTTAACACTCACATACATGTAAGATGCTAAAGCATAGACACTCACAGTGTACTCAGAGCAAAAACAAGAAACTAGTTAGCAATCAATGCATGATCCTAGTTCATGTTAGCAATGGCTAATGCATCACATGCAAAATGCAACTAGAAATAGGCTCGGCTATTCTAAGATGGCATATGAGATGCGATAATTCGATACACGTATTCAATTTGGAGTTTGAAATACAATGCAGTTAGTATGATGCACCGAGCCCGGTGCATGCAATACGGATGAATGGATGCAAACATGCATAGCATATGGATGCTCAAATGAAATATGTCGTAAAACTAACCATCATAAGCAGGTAAGTAAAAGGGAGAAAGATGTGAGGTTGGAAGACATTCACACACTCACGCACACTTATTACATAATTGTGCCCTCTCGACGAAGGGACTGAAAGAATAAGACAAATTAACTAAGTAACAAGCTAATTAATTAATTACAAAATCAAATCGAAATAAATAACTATTCTAAGTTATTAAAACACTGAAATGGCCTCGAGACGAGGAATGAATGCATGCTTGAATGGTTTCGCTCGGAAATCCATTGCCATGCTACATGTTGCCTCTGTTTGCACTGCTCTGCACCTCTGAAAACTGCACAAGTCTTAAGGATGCTTCTAAACCACCTTGGGGACATGCTGAGAGTCCATCAGCCAAGAGACAAGGCCATCGGCCAAGGAGAACTGGTCATCGACCATATGTGAGGCTCTCGGCCAACAATTTGTAGCCGACCGGCACTTCAGATGGCCGACTGGCCATCTATTTCTGCAGAATACTGTTTTGCTGCAGCAGAGGACAAACAGAGCATGGCAATGCATTTACAAGACAATAATTTCACAACCACCCTCCCTATCATGTTATGAATTCAAGGGAGTATGGTTCTTGAACCTCGGACCATCAATCACGTATTTCAATGCATGATGTCCAAAAGAGCTAAGTGTGCAATTCAATATCAAATGAAATACACAAAAACACATAAGGGACCTCAACCTCTATCATGCTTGATCAAGAGGCAAGGCAATGCACACACAATGCAATGCAACCTAAGCATGTAAGCAAGGCTAATGCAACATGAGCATGTTAACAACAATGCCATGTAATGCAACTAGCACATAACAAAATGTAAAGGGGCAAGTATGTAACAACATGTTAATTAGCAAGCATGTGACAAGCATGCAACGAGCATGTAAGCATGATGTAAAGTAGCAAATTTGAACAACATGGTAAATGGACTTAAACTAAAGATGGATGGATCTCAGCCATGCCCAAAATCAGTGGCCAAAATGATGAATGGATGACATGAAATGCACAAACAAACATGCACATGTAATGGTCCACCAACAAGGCATAAAGATAACAACTCTTAAGCATGAGCAATGAGTGAAAATTATGGATGTATGACAATACTATAGGCCCTGAAATTAAGCATGGAAGGATGCCAAGGCATGCAAACATCATAAGTATAGCATGGTAGGGACCTCAAAACACAAGACTAGTCAAGGCATTTGCACTATAGCTATACAAAACATGAGTCATATGCCCAATACAACCCAAAACAGTCCTAGAGCATGCCAAAACAATGACAAAACATGCATGGAGCAAAGCCAAAACAAGCTAGCAGGAAGGGTCAAAACATGGAGTATGCAAGGCCAATAAGGAGGTTTACACTACACCTATCAAAGCCAAACATGTGATGACTTAACCAACAAAAATCAGAGTTATGGCATGTCAAACTAACACCAAAAATGGGCTAATACCAAGTCAACATATGCTAGAATAACAAGCTCACTCATTAGGCATGCAAGACTAGTAAAGAGGACTTATACTACAAGTGTAAGAAGCAAATGAGGGATGCTCTAACCAAGTAAAAAAAGTGCTATATCAGGGCAAAATAAGACCAAATACACACTGAAATGGTGGCCCAAAGTCCTAGATATGATGGCACACACAATGACCCATTCATGAGGTATAAAACATCAAATCTTTAAAGCATTAAAGGAGTCACAAGTGCAAGCATTTGAGCATGAAACATAGACTGAAATAGTATAACAAATGATGCCAAATCATTGAAATCGTCCAAGTAAAGCATGCTAGTGGCTTGGAAACTCAAGGCTAGTGAGCTAAAATGCACTATGGCTATACAAAGCATGGCATGCATGACCACAACAACATAAATCAGAGCTTAAGCATGCTAAAACATGACCAAAAGCTTCTTAGAGTTAAGCCAAAATCACACTAGAATGATTGTCTAAAGCATGATGCATGTTGGGCTAGTGTACAAATTTACACTACAAGTGTATGGAGCATGCAAGAAACAACCAAACCAGCTTAAAACAGAGTTAGAGTAGGCCCAAAAAGTCACAAAAACATGCTTGAAAAGAGCTAACATAAGCCACAAAAAGATGCTACTTTATAGAGCTAACAAGGCATGGCATGGAGAGCCAAGGAGGGGAGGCTATCTCCTCCCATTTGGGATCTCAAAACAAGCTTTTTAACACTGAAAATCCTTTGGATTTCAGTGGTTCTAAGGCCATGAAAATTTGTTTTAAAAGGCCTTAGAAGATGGCTCAAAAGCTATACAAGTCAAGGAGCAAAAGGGAGGAAACACATCCTAGCCAAACAAGGCACAAACCAAGACTTTCAGGACTGAAAAATAGAGAAAAAAAAGAATTTTTTT
Source organism: Camellia sinensis (assembly GCF_055761805.1). Taxonomy (NCBI): domain Eukaryota; kingdom Viridiplantae; phylum Streptophyta; class Magnoliopsida; order Ericales; family Theaceae; genus Camellia; species Camellia sinensis. Next base: position 102,252,746 of record NC_138961.1, read on the forward strand.
TTTGTAGTTCAACACCACCCCAAAAACAGCCCCAAAGTAGTGTGAAAAGATGGCCAAGCAGATGTCTAAAACAAGCTTAAAGGGAGAGAGATGTTACCCTTGATGCACAGCTGCAAAACCAACCCAAAATCTGAGCCAAAACACCTTTTGGAGCTCCCACAAAGTCCCAAGTAAGCTTCTAGCAACCTCCTTCCAAAGATGGACCACTTTCACCAAGGATGTCTAGGCAAAAGAGAGGTATTTCTCCACTTGCATGCACAAAAGGCAAGAGGGAGAGGCTTTAGAGAGAGAGGCAAAGATCAAACTTTGAAAATTTTCGAGAGAGAGGGAGTTTTAGTGAGAGGAGCTCTCAAAACTTGCTCAAGAAGTTCTTTTTGTTCAATATGAGATATTTGGCTCTATATATAGCAAAAAGGAAGAGTTTGGTCGAAAATATCTGATTTGGGACAGGTGGCACAAGCTGGAAACAGCTGGAGGAGAAATATCTTCAAAAAAAATGAATTTGGGTCACTTTTGGCCGACTGGCCATCTTTGGTGCCGGTCTGATACCTGTGATGGCCGGTTTGCTACTTTTTTGGCCGATAGAACATATTTGTGGCCGACAGGAAATTCTGCTCTGCAGGTCCAACTTAAAATGGGCATAACTCCTTCATATGAACTCCTTTTCAGGTCATTCTTATGCCCAAATTGAAGCCCCGGAAGTAAGCTTTCCAATTATGGAAGCCTTGCATCAAAATTACAACTGTGCAAAAAGTTATGCCTCGTTTCGTGAAGCCACTCAGTTTCAGTCCAATCGGAATGATACCCAACTTCAACCAATCATATCTCCTCCATCCGGACTCATCTTTAGGAGATTCTTGAGTGCAAAATGAAGCCCCAGAAGTCTCCTTTCTAACGATGGTGACCTCATATCTTAATTCCAAGTGCATAGACATATAGCCCTGACTTAGCGAGGACTGCTCGGCTCTCTCTCTTAACGGTTCATACCCAATCTTCTTCTCCAACTTGGTTTCTTCTCTCTTCTCCTCTTTTCTTCAACTCCAAACCCCTAGATGAGGTTTTTTGAAAGCTTTTTCAAAGATCTCAACTCTCTTTCATTCATTTCCACTTTGTCCTTGCTCGGTTTATAGAAAAGCACATCATTTAACAAAATGCAAGCTTCGGAACATTGCAGAAGCTTTATTTCAAAAATATTTTGAAAGAGAGGGTTTTAAGGTCTAAAAAAAACCATTCCAAATAGCTTTGGTCCAAAATGGGGTGTGAGGTTGGAATTTGATTCTCCTCTTGCCGAAGAAATTGAACTTTGCTCTGCATAGCTTGCTGCACTAAGTAAACCATTAGTAACGCCCAAGTCTTAAAGGCGGTCAAAAATGGGGTGTCTATACCTATGCCTCGTATAGATGATCTATTTGATCAGTTAAAAGGGTCTTGTTATTTTTCCAAGATAGACCTAAGATCGTGTTACCACCAGTTGAGGGTTAGGGAGAAAGATATCCTGAAGACGACATTTTGTATGCAATATGGCCATTATAAGTTTCTTGTGATGCCTTTTGGGTTAACCAATGCCCCAGTTGTATTTATGGACTTGATCAATCGAATCCTCTGAGAGTTCTTATATCGTTTTGTGGTCGTCTTTGTGGACGACATCTTGATTTACTCACCCTCTGAGAAGGAGCACGAGAAACACTTGCGAGTGGTGCTTGAGTTGTTTAGAGCCCATAAGTTGTACGCTAAGTTCGGGAAATGTGAGTTTTGGCTAAAAGAGGTTAAGTTCTTAGGCCATGTAGTATCCGGGGAAGGGGGGACTATAGATTCATTCAAAATTGAGGCAGTGCAAGATTGCGCACGACCTAAGAATATTTTCGAGATCCGTAGTCTCTTGGGGTTGGCTGGGTATTACCGTCGGTTTGTGAAAGATTTCTCCAGATTAGCTTCGCCTTTGACTAGATGGATGAGGAAAGGGGTCAAATTTGTGTAGAGTGAGACTTGTGAAAAGTCGTTCGAAGAGCTTAAGGTTAGACTTACCACCGCTCCAGTCTTGATTATTCAGGAGAGGGGTTTGGGCTATTTGTGTATTGTGATGCCTCACGAGAGAGTTTGGGTTGTGTATTGATGCAAGAGGGGAAAGTAGTAGCCTATACCTCACGGCAGTTGAAAACACACGAAGGGAACTACGCTACCCACGATTTAGAACTAGCAGTTGTGATTTTCGCCATGAAGATTTGGAGGCACTATCTATATAGTGAGAGATTTGAGGTGTTTTCTGACCATAAGAGTCTGAAGTATTTGTTTACACAGAAGGACTTGAATTTGAGGCAGAGAAGGTGGATGGAGTTCATAGAGGATTATGATTTTGAGTTACATTACCATCAGAGGAAGGCCAATGTTGTGGCCGATGCCCTAAGTAGGAAATCCATCAGTAGTGTAGCTTGTATTGCTATTTGGGAATGGGAGATGTTGGGTGCTCTTAGGGAGTTTAACTTGCATCTGGGCGAGTCTGTTGAGTCTGCAGCCTTGTTCTCTGTGGTTGCACAACCTCCACTTGTGAACCGAGTGTTAGAAGCGCAGATGGGTGACTTTGAGGTAGAATCCCTCCAGAAGAAGATCTCCAGTGGGAAGGTAGAGAAGGGTTTAACAGTGTATCCTGACCTGAGTGGGAGATACCGTGACCATTTGTTTATGGCAGAGTCTTGCAGAGAGGAAGTACTCCGAGAGTTTCACCATTCACGCCTTGCGATGCATCCAAAAGGCACAAAGATGTATCATGATCTGAGTCACCAGTTTTGGTGGAGGGGTATGAAGAAGGATGTGGCAGTGTTTGTATCAAAGTGCATTACCTGTCAGCAAGTGAAGGCCGAATATTAGAGGCCAGCAGGTGTGTTGCAACCCTTGCTTGTAGCTGAGTGGAAATGAGAGCATGTCATGATGGATTTTGTTGTGGGTCTTTTGAGGACTCAACGGGGTAGTGATGCCATTTGGGTGGTGGTTGATCGACTGACTAAGTCGGCGTGTTTTATTCTTATGCGCGTAAGAGATTCGGTAGATTACCTTGCCGACTTGTATATTCGGGACATAGTGAGGTTGCACGGGGTCTCTGTGACGATTGTCTCAGATAGAGACCCACGTTTCACTACTTGGTTGTGGCAGAGCTTGTAGAGTGCCTTGGGCACTAGATTGACATTTAGCATGGCTTACCATCCTCAGACTGACGGGCAGTCTGAGTGTACTATTCAGATCCTTGAAGATATGCTTTGAGGCTGTGTCCTTGACTTTAAGGAGTCGTGGGTGAGACACTTATCCTTAGTGGAGTTCGCCTACAATAACAGTTTCCAATCAAGTATTGGCATGGCACCGTTTGAGGCTTTGTATGGTCGACCATGTAGGTCACCAGTGTGTTAGGGCGAGGTGGGTGATGCACCTTTGTTGGGTCCAGAGCTGGTTCAGGAAATGATGGAGAAAGTAGCACTTATCTGTAAGAGGTTGGTAATAGCCCAGAGTCGTCAAAAGAGTTATGTCGATCGTAGGAGGCCTTTGTCATTGGAGGTGGGTGATCATGTCCTTTTGAAAGTATCACCTAGACGGGTTTTGATGAGATTTGGGAAGAGTGAGAAGTTATCCCCTCGGTTTATTGGCCCTTTTGAGATCCTTGAGCGGATTAAGGAGGTTGCCTATCGTTTGGCATTGCCGCCACAACTTTCCGAAGTGCATGACGTGTTTCATATTAGTATGCTTCAGAAGTATGAGCCGGATCCATCGCATGTATTGGATTGGACCGACTTAGAGATAGACGAGGATGGTTCATATGAGGAAAGACCGGTGAGAGTCTTGGATAGACGAGACCAAGTCTTGCGAGGCAAGACAATTCCCTTAGTCAAAGAATTGTGGAAACAACATGAGGTTGAGGAAGCAGCTTGGGAGCGTGAATTGGAAGTCCAAGAGAAATATCCGAACTTATTTGTTGATGCTTGAGTATAAGTTGAAATTTTAGTTTTGATTATGAATTATAAAAACATTGTATATGTTTTGGATTATGGAAGCATTGTAAATGTTGAATATGTTTTGGAAATGCAAGTTTAATTTGAACATTGCATATGTTGTTTGAGTTTGAAAATGCAAATATATCATAAGCATTGAATATGTTTTAGAGATATGAGATATACGTATTGAAATTAGTTAAATTTCGGAAGATGCATATTGGTAATATATGTTGATGTGATAAATTGTAGATTTGTTCTCTTGTGAGGAGATTGAATGACCGGTGGGTGGGTCATGATATTGTGAATTGAATTGTAATCATTTGAAAATTGGGCAATCATGGTTTTGAAACTTGTACTAAAATTTCGGGGACGAAATTTCCTTAGGTGGGGAGGTTGTAGCACCTGTGTCCTTCAAAGATTATGGGAAGGTGTATTCAAATCCTTTATTTTTATTTTAGAAATCTTTGGTGTTGTTATGGGTTGGTTTTGGAGGAGTATAATCCGATTTAAACTTGTTGGGTTTGGTTGTTCGCACTTATTTTTGCTAAAAGTTCCTTGGAGACTTACAAATTCTATTCTAGGGTGGACACCAGCCTTCCTAAGGGTCGACCCTTACCTGTTTGTAGCACCTGTATCTTTCAAAGATTTTGGGGAAGTGTATTCGAATCCTTTATTTTTATTTTGGAAATCTTTGGTGTTAATGTATGTTGTTTTTGGAGGAGTATAATCCGATTTAAACTTGTTGGGTTTGGTTGTTCGCACTTATTCTTGTCAAAAGTTCCTTGGAGACTTAGAAATTCTATTCTAAGGTCGACACCAGCCTTCTTAAGGGTCGACCTTTACCTGTTGGTGAAGTTTCTGGGAGTGTTGCTGGAAAATAGGGTAGACACCAGACTGGAGAGGGTCGACCCTCTTATGTCTATGTGTTAGTTGTTGGAAGATAGGGTAGACACCAAGCTGGGAGAGGGCCAACCCTCTTATGACTGTGTGTTGGTTGCTGGAAGATAGGGTCGACCCCCTCCTGTGTAAGGGTCAACCCCTACGCGTTTTTTTTTTTTTTTCTAGATTTTTAAGGTTCGAATGGGCCCTATCTAAAGGGGTTTTTGGGCCCATTATTTTATTTGACCTTAGGGCTTTTCCTCACTACTATAAATAGGCCTAAACTATTTTTCTCCCATGATTTTCCTTCCATTTTTCCTCTTAAATCGTGATTTCTCTCTTCTCTCTCTAAAATTCAAACTTTTTCACTTAAATCTCTAGATCTACTCACCTAGAGTGATCTTGTCACCTTGCTCCTTTGAGATAAAGTGTAGAGCTTGTCATGGGCTTCGTTTTGATCGAGGCAAAACGTGGTTTCATCGCCATCGACTTTTGAGCTTTCTCTTCTCTCTCTCATCTAAGCTTGAGGTAGGGATATTCTACTCTTTAATATGAGCTTTAACCTAGATATTTGTCATTTTGTATAAATGGTGGGGTTTGGGAAGATTTTGGTAAAAGTTAAGGTTTGGGTTCTAAACTAAAAGGGGTTTTTCATGTTGATTTACAAAATAACATTAGGGGTTTGTGTATGAGGTTCTTTATTGCTGGAGTGGTGAGATTTGGACCTATGGGTTGATATTTTGGAAAAAAAGGAAATTTTGCCCTAAGTTGAGTTGAAATAACTATTTATGTAAATAATGAAATTGGTTTGGGAATTATGAAATTTGGGGAAATGTGATTGAATGGTGTCGTTTGGTTTGATAAATCACACACCTATGGAATTTGATAAATTATCTGTTGATAGATTTATTTATCTATTTAGATATATTTGTTTTGGGCTATCGGTGAAGGATAGCTATGATTGTTGTAGAAACTGCATGAGAATTAGGATGATTGAAACTAATCAATTGAATTATGTCATTGAATATGCCGGTTTGATTAAACTATTAAATATGTGTTTTGATTAGTCATTGTATATGATAAAGTGTTTGAATACATTGTACATGTATCTTTGTTTGGGAGGAGATAAGGGATGTACTCCATTGTTTTGGAGGAGATAGGGGATGGACTCTATTGATAATTAAGTTGGCCGGAGTGTCCAGGGTAAAAGTCCCGAAATCTTATATATTTATAGGTGCCGGTTCCCTCGGACGACCGTAAAATGGCAAGAAATAGAAGTGTTGAATTTGATGAATGTATTGAATTATGAACCATTGAGTTGTAGTCTCATATTGGTTGCTTGATAATAATGAATTTGGCTAATTGATTTACCCGAAATGGTAGAATGGAAATGAATTGAGATATTGGTTATCTATATTGAACGACCTTGAAAAGAATGTGTTGGTTAAGAATGTTGTATATTTATCTGATGCTCATATTTTAGTTGATTCTCATATATGGTTTAGCATATCTCTACTGGGCTTTGGTTCACTCTACTTGAAAAATCATTTTCAGGTACAGGTGACATGCCACCTCCAAGGACATAGCTTGGGAGGTTTAGAGGCTAAATGCTCTACTTTTGTATTTCATTTTTGCATTTATATGTCTTCTTTTAAGCCAAGGGCTTTAATTGTAAAGAGCTTCTGACTCTCTCTTTTGTTGTAACCAAGTGATTACTTAGAAAGATGTAAGCCCTTAGGACATTTATTTTGTTGTTCTAAGCTAGAGTTGCATGCTATGGTTTCAAGATGGATATTTATGAAAGTGTAATGCATGTGATATCTTTTGTAATATTAACTTTGATGAATGAAAATATAACATTTCTATTATGTCTCTAGACTTTATGAATGATTGATTTGTATAATATTTTGAGGGCGTTACGCTGTTGGTGAAGTTTCTGGAAGTGTTGTTGGAAAATAGGGTAGACACCAGTCTGGGAAGGGTCGACCCTCTTATGTCTGTGTGTTAGTTGCTGGAAAATAGGGTTGACCCCCTCCTGTCTAAGGGTCGACCCCCTTGTATGCTGTCAAACATAAGTTTCTTCATAGGGTCGACCCCTGTGTTGCAAGGGTCAACCCCTGCAGACTTTTTTTCTAGATTTCAGTCTAGTTTTTTGCCCTACTTTTTTTGGATTTTGACTTGATCTTTTGGGTTGACTTTGGGACTTTATTTCACTTTGACCTAGTACTATAAATAGGCCTCTCACTTAACCTTTTCTTTACTTTTCCTTCTCTTTTTCTTTCTCCAAGCCGTGAGACTCCTTCATCCTCTCCAAAATCACTTTTTGCTCAAAGATCTTTAGATTTACTCTCTTGGAAGCATCTCCTTGACTTGCACCTTTGAGATTAAGTATAGAGCTTGCCAAGAGCTTCGCTTTGATCCAAGTAGAAGTTGATTTCGACATCTTTGGAGTTCAACCTTGTTTGGCTCACCTTCTGTTCTAAGCTTGAGGTAGGGATATTCTACTTTTTAATATTAGTTTTAACCTAGATATTTGTCATTTTGTATAAATGGTGGGATTTGGGAAGATTTGGATGAAGTTAGGGTTTGGGTTTAAATTTTGAAAGAGGGGTTTTCAATATTTGGCTTCATATATGTAGATGAGGGCTTGATTATGGTATTATAAGAAAATAAATGGTGAGATTGGGTCTTGGGGATAATATTTGGAAAAATGGGAAGGTTTTGCCCTAATTCGTGTTAAATGACTATTTTGAATATATAATGAAATTGATATGGGAAATATGAAATTGGAAGGGTGTATGATTGAATGGTGTAGTTGGATTTGTTAAATCACACACCTATGGAAATTTGATAAATTATCTATTTGATAGATTGTATATCTATTTAGAAATATCTGTTTTGGACTATCGGTGGAGGATAGCTATGATTGTTGTAGAAATTGCATGTGGATTAGGTGAATTGAAACTAATCAATTGAATTATGTCATTGAATATGACGGTTTGATTAAACCATTGAATATGTGATTTAATTAGTCATTGTATATGACAACGTGTTTAAATACATTGTATATGTATCATTGTTTGGGAGGAGATAGAGAATGTACTCCATTGTTTGGGAGGAGATAGGGGATGGACTCCTTTGAAAATTAAGTTGGTCGAAGTGTCCAGGGTGAAAGTCCCAAAATCTTATATACATATGGGTGCCGGTTCCCTCGGATGTGATTTCGTGAAATGGCAAGGAATAGAAGTGTTGGATTGATGAATGTATTGAATTGTGAACCATTGAGTTGTAGTCTCATTTTGGTTGTTTTGATAATAATGAATTTGGTTAATAGATTTAACCGAATTGAATTGAGGTATTGGTTATCTGTATTGAATGGTCTTGGAAAGAATAAGTGTTGGTTAAGAATATTGCACATTTATCTGATGCTTATATTTTAATTAAATCTCATATATTGTTTTAGTATATCTCTATTGGCCTTTGGCTCACCCTACTTAGAAAACCATTTTCAGGTATAGGTGACATGCCACCCCAAGGACATAGCTTGGGAGGTTTAGGAGCTGAAAGCTTCATTTTGTTGTTTTGTTTGTGTTAAATGTTTATTCAAGCCGAGGGCTTTGTTTGTATAGAGACTTGGACTCTTCTTTTGTTGTAACCAAGCGAAGTCTTGGGAAAATGTAAGTCCGTAGGGCATTTATTTTGTTGTTATCAAATAGAGTTACATGCTATAGTTTCGAGATGAATATTTATGAAAGTGTAATGCATGTAATATCTCTTGTAATGTAGACTCTGATAAATGAAAATATAACATTTCTATCATATTTGTAGATCTTATGAATGGTTGATTTATATCATATTTTTTAGGGCGTTACAGTAATTCCAATTAAGAGAATTTTCAAGCCTTAATATTTTTTTTTTATCAAATTATAATCTGATAAAAATTTAAATAGATGAAATGTTGAAAATTATTGTTTTCCCATCAAAATTGGTGAAAAGAAAAAAAAAATTGGGATAAGAATGAAATTCTTTTAAAAATTGATAAAAAATTAATGAAAAAGTTAAAGTAATTCATATAAAATCAAAATTTTATTCAAATTTAAAATCAAATTAGATAAAAAAAAAATTAAAAGAAAATGATGAAAGTTTGAAAATATTTTGAAACCTTATTATTAAACACTAGAAATTCATGTGTGTATTATATTCATATTGTATTTTTAGTTATGAAATTTAAATAAAAAGAAATGTAATTTAAATTATTGGATTAATAATAGAAACATCATATTAATTATTGTTAAATATCACTTCACTTCACATTTAATAATAAAATTGTATATTTGTCTTCATTATAACTTTTGAATTTGTATATTTTCATAAAAAGAAAAGGTACGCCATATCTCATTTAATCTTATTTAATCATAGTTAACTTTTTTTTAATACAAATTATCAAAATTGCACTAATTAGACTTATATATATGTTTTAATTTTTTTAAACTAATAATTTAAAAAGTTATAAGCATAAAAGTTAACTTATAAATTTTATGTATACCACAAGACAAAATAAAAAATTATTTGAAGATAATTATAATATATATATATATATTAATTTATAAAATCCCGTACATAGCATGGGTTACCACTAGTATCTATACTATATATTAAGCAAAAGGGGGTTTTTAACCCCAAGGCCTGTGGGAGCTTTAATATCCCAATCTTAATTTTCTAAATTTTTTATTTAAAAAAAAACTCAGCATTTATTGATTTGGTCAAAATCCCCTGATCAGTATTTATTAATATTTTTCAATCCACATGGCTTTTCACATGCCTGCATTTATTGATTTGGTCAAAATTTCCTGATCAGGATTTAAAATCCCCTCATACAAATAATTATAGATACAATATGTGTATAGTTACTGTAGTACCTGTAACGCCCTAAAAAACAACTCATAAATCACACATTCTTGACATGCTTAAATATAAGAGAATAGAGCATAATTACATTTCATCAGAGTATTCAATACAAAATGTATTACATGTTGACAACAAAAGTAAATGCCCTATAGGCTTACAACTTTCCAAGTCAACACTTGGATACAAAGAGAGTACTAACTCTACACAAAATAAGCCCGTGACTTGATATACATGTAATACAACAAAAATAAATAACAGAGTCTTCAACTCCCACAACCATCCAAGCTAAGATCTCGGAGGCGGCATAATACCTGAACCTGAAAATGATGTCCCATATAGGGTGAGCCAATGCTCAGTAGAGATATGCTAAACATAATATGAGCAATAACTAAAATATTAGTATTTGATAAATGTTTAACTCATATAAATCAATTCATAAACCATTTCAATTACATGACTGTAGCGACCCTAATTTTCTTAAGTCATTTATTTGTTATTATGATTATTATTATCTTATTTTATTTTTGGCTTTATTACTTGTGTGGTCACATAAAAATTTAATGTGGTAATTAATTAATTTAATGTGTTATTTAATTATATAAAATTAATCTAAATATTTAAATATTTATATTTGTTATATAAAAAAAAGGAGAGAGGTGTTATATATATATATAATCTTATATTTATATATATTATAATTATGTTGTATTATATAATATAATATATTATAATGGTTTATTAAGTTAGAATAGGATTAGGTTTTAGTATAGTATTATATAAAGTGAATCAAGTTGGATTATGGATCAGGGAAATCAAAGAAAAGAAAAGTGAATTTGCAAGGTGAAGGCAGCCGGGGGAGGGAGAGAGAGAGAGAGAGAGAGGGAGAGAGAGAGAGAGAGAGAGAAGTGAGAGATGCCGAGAAAGAAAGGGAAAAGGAAGAAAAGATTAGGGTTTTGTTTTGGTGACTTCATAAATCTTTAAAATATTTCTTTGATCTTCAAAATAATATTGTGAGTACAAAACCCACTTCCCTTGATTTATGTTTAATTTTTTGTTTTATTTATTTATTTATTTTTATTTGTTTGATGTTAGTTTGATTTTGTTTTTACATAAAGATGATAGATTAATTTTAATTATTTTGATTAGTCGTGGATGTAAGATTTAGGGTTTATAGATGATTGATTGATTTTAATTACTTTGATTAGTTGTGTAGGTAAAGTTTAGGGTTTTTAGTTGATTGATTGATTTTAATTATTTTGATTAATTGTGTATGTCAGATTTAAGATTTTTATATAAATTTATTTTATGATTGTAATCACTCTCATGGTTATATGAAACAAAAATTAATATGGTTATATGAAATTAAAATTAATTAGAAACCCATAGATAAATTCCTTATACTCCACCATGACTCCATGGATTGTTGTTTTATTTTAGTGATGGTGAGAAAGTGTGTATAAAAAAAGTGAGGATTATGAGATTTATTTGAATGCCTTAGGCTCGGCATTGTTATGTTTATTCTCATGTGTGAGATGTTGTGTATATATATATATTGTTGCCTCGTTCTCATGAGTAGACGAGTGCTTTGATTTACGCGCGTACGTATATGCTAACCATCCGAGGAGTGTGAGTCAAACTCGGGACGATATTCCCGTGCAAGTTTGGCTTCAGAGCGGTGTTAGGTATACGGGAGACATATGGGATATATGTGTAGGCCAGAAGGGGAGGGCCGAAGTGGTGGAGTTAAGGAACAAAGAATTTAATTATGAATTTATTAGTATAGTGTGTATGGTACTGATGTGTACATGAAAAAAAAAAATAGTAAACAATCTTGATAAATTATGAAATTTGAGAAGAAGCATGTATACGTGATTCTAGACAACTTTTGTGTTTTAGCTTTTTATTAAAAAGATCGATTAGAACTTATAATCGGATGATCTTAATTATTGTCGGTTTGATTCATTTTAGCAAGACAAATTTTAGAGGCTGTTTTAACCTACGAAACGAGCTCATTTTTATTGGTTTCGCGAAAACTGAAGTAAAACATTATTCTGCACACTTTTCGTGTTTTGAACTTTTCTGAAAAAAATCATCTTAGGATATTTTCTGTTCGTTTTCAGTTTCATATTTTTCGGTTGAAATCCGTCTAGGTTTTTTTATCAAGTTTTTCTCTCAACCTGTTCAGTTTATGTTAAATTCGTTTGCGTGGTCTTTTGGGAAATTTAATTCTGTACAGCTTTCGTTTTTTGAGTTTTGATCAATTCGAATTATTTAAGTGTGAAACGGTGTAATTTTATATTTTTTTCAACAAGTTACTTATGATTAAATTATACTAATTTTATTTGTTTTGCAGGATGGTGGGTCTTACTAACTTTTTATGCAGGGCTGACCCACCATATTTTTATTTCTATTTTGTCTATTTTATAATCAATTTATATTTTGTTGAGTACGGACAAGAAACTAAATGCCACCGTATCTCGAGAAACTACCCATTCGTCTCGGTGCAGTTGGAACTACTTGTCTTGTCTCGTAATAAGAATTTAATGTATTTTTGTTTGTGTCTGGTGGACACGTGGGTGTTAAATCTTGTACTCATACCAGTATACCTGTATACTGACTCGTTTTGGCTCTTGGCAACTCGAGTGCGTTCTGTTTGAGTGCAGCTGAGCTTCCTTTGCAGGATTAGTTGAGGCTACGGTGGTGACGAGAAGCAACTATAGTTTTTGGGCATATCTCTTGGATTTCTTTTGTTTTCTTGAGCTTAGGGTTGTTAGTAGTTCATGTATTTATTATTTTTTTTATGACTTTAGTATTGGAATAATTTGGCATGGTTTGTAACCGTACTTTATTTAAGTTGTTTTGACTAGTTGTTGCTACTTTAATGTTGAACGTATTTGATAGTTATAAAATTATGGTAGATATTTTGGTTGGCGTTTAGTTTTGTTTCACCCCTAAGATTTTGATGATGGAATATTATTGAGGTTTAGTTTGAATTTAATATTTAATTGTCCGAATTTTGGGTCGTGATAGTTTGGTATCAGAGCTCTAGGTTACCCTAGACTTGCGAGAGTTTAGGTGATCCTCGGATTGTGAAAATATGGGTTAGCTAATTTAGTTTGGTGGTTAAGTTTATTCTAAGTTGTTTTGAACGAATTCTTTTTGTGTGTTTAACTTGAAAGTGATGGCTGGAAGGTATCTTTAATCTTTTTCCAAAACCCATTAGGGTACTTTTTGATATTGATGTCTCTCATTCTTTTATATCTAGATAGTTTGTAGAAAGAGAACGTATTGTAACTACTTCCTTGTCTAGACCTATTCATGTTGAGACCCCTTTAGGAGGGCAGTTACTCTTTATGAGATGTGTAAAGATTTTGAGATTGATTTTGCAGGTAAAGTTTTGCATGCAGACCTAATTGTGTTAGGGTTTGAGGGGTTTACAATTATTTTGGGTATGGATTGGCTGCGAAAATAGTTTGTAACTCTAGATTGTGCTAGAAGGACTGTAAATATAAATATTTCCGGTATGCCACGGCTTGCCCACACTTCTAGCGACGGAGAAGAGTCAGTGATGACGAGTTTTCTGTGCTCAGTAGAAATCCCTAAGCAGGATATTAGTGAAGTAGATGTGGTACGTGAGTTTGAGGATGTATTCCAAGAGATACCTAGACCTCCACCCCGACGGGTAGTAGAATTTCGCATTAACCTAATGCCAGGGACTGCATCAATTTCTAAGGCGACGTACAGAATGGCATCTAAAGAGATTGTGGAGATGAAGAAGCAGCTGGAAGAGATGTTTCAAAAAGGGTTCATTTCTTCAAGTAACTACTCGTGGAGAGCACCCGCGATCTTTGTCTCCAAGAAAGATGGCACTCTCTGCATGTGCATAGATTACAGAGAGCTGAACAAGGTGACTATCAAGAACAAGTATCCACTGCCTAGAATTGATGATTTGTTTGATCAGTTGAAGGGGGCAGCCATTTTCTCTCAGTTTGATCTCAGAACGGGTTACCATCAGATGGGTGTGTCAGAGGAAAGTATACCGCTTACTGTTTTTCGGACCCAGTATGGGTTGTACAAATTTCCTGTAATGCCTTTTGGTTTGACCAATGCTCCTGCCTACTTCATGGACTTGATGAACAAAATTTTTCAACCGTATCTAGATAAGTTTGTGAATATCTTTATAGATGATATCCTGGTGTATTCTAAGAATGAGGAGGAACACAGAGAACACTTGGAAGTCGTGTTGCAAACTTTGAGGGAGCAACAGTTATACGCTAAGTTCAGTAAGTGTCACTTTTGGGAGAAAGAAGTTCAATTTTTTGGACATGTTGTGTCCAATCAGGGGATAGCGGTAGATCCTAAAAAAGTTATTGCGGTCAAAGAATGGAAGCAGCCCACGAACCCTACAGAGGTGAGAAGTTTTTTAGGACTAGCAGGTTATTACAGAAGATTTATAGAGAAGTGTTCCACTATTGCAGCACCCATGACCAAGTTGACCCGCAAGAATGTGAAGTTCATATGGATAGATGATTGTGAGAAAGCTTTCCAGGAGTTAAAACAACGGTTGACTACAGCACCGGTGTTAACTATACCGTACAAGGGGAAAAGTTAGTAGTGTTTACTGATGCGAGTGGAACTGGGTTGGGATGTGTGTTGATAGAGCATCAACAGGTTGTGTCTTATGCTTCTCGACAATTAAAACCTCATGAGAGACGATACGCTACTCATGACTTAAAGTTGGCAGCAGTTGTTTTTGAGTTGAAAATGTGGCGACACTACTTGTTTGGGGAGCACTTTGAGTTGTACACAGATTACAAGAGCCTCAAATATCTCTTTTCTAAAAAAGAGTTGAACATGAGGCAACAGAGGTGGGTTGAATTTGTCAGTAGTTATGATTTCGAGATCCTTTATCACCCGGGGAAAGGAAATGTGGTCGCTGATGCACTTAGTCGACAACATGGGATTATAGCTTCTTTGATGATTCAAGAATGGAAGTCCATGGAGTTAATTTCGATGCATGATATTCAACCAATAGAGAGTGCTGAGAGGGCATACATTGGTAGTTTGACCATGCAGCCGACGTTACTGGGTAAAGCTTGTCAGTTGTAGAATTTAGATGGGTTTCTCGTTAGCAAGCTCGATGACCTTGTAGTGGATTTGATCGATGATTGTCCTATTGATTGGTCTGTGGACTCAGATGGGGGATTGCGATTCAAGGGCAGGTTGTGTGTACCTAACATTGTTGAATTGAGGAAAGAGATTATGGATGATGCCCATAGGTTCCAATATACCATTCACCCTGGTGGGACTAAGATGTATCATGACTTGAAGAGAACGCTTTGGTGGGAAGGTATGAAGAAGGATGTAGGAGAGTATGTTTCTCGATGTTATGTGTGCCAACAGGTTAAGGTAGAACATCAACGACCGTTTGGACTATTGCAGCCTCTTGAGATCCTTACTTGGAAGTGGGAGTACATCTCTATGGATTTTGTGGATGGATTGCTGCGGTCTAAGCGAGGCAATGAATCTATTTGGGTGATAGTGGATCGACTCACAAAGTCTGCTCATTTTATTCCTATTAGTGTTCACCGAACTGCGGCTAAACTAGCTAGGCTATATATTCGAGAGGTGGTGTGACTTCATGGCGCACCCGTTTCTATAGTTTCGGATCGTGATCCGTTGTTTGTAGCAGAGTTTTGGGAGAGTTTTCAACATGCTTTGGGTGCTAGGTTAGACTTGAGCACGACTTATTATCTCCAGACAGATGGGCAAACTGAGCGGGTAAATCAGATCTTGGAGGATATGTTGAGAGCTTGTGTCCTCGATCTTGGTGGTAGTTGGGAAGAACACTTGCCATTGGTGGAGTTTGCTTATAATAATAGCTATCACTCCAGCATCGGGATGGCACCTTTTGAGGCTTTGTATGGGAGGCCATGTCGATCACCTACTTGTTGGATGGAGGTAGGAGATGCGCCGTTGTTAGGGCCAGAGTTGGTGAGGAAGACTACGGAGAAGGTAAATATTATTCAGGAACGTATTAAGACTGCATGGAGTCGTTAGAAAAGGTACGCTGATAGAAAACGTAAGGGGGTTGAGTTGAATGTTAGAGATTTCGTGTTTTTGAAGGTCTCACCGATGAAGGGTATTATGCGGTTCGGAAAGAAGGGAAAGTTAGCACCTAGATTTGTGGGACCATATGAGATCATTGAGAGGATTGGTAATGTGGCTTACAAATTAGCTCTACCACCTGCTTTAGCTTTGATTCACAATGTGTTCCATGTATCTTTATTGCGAAAGTGTGTGCAAGACCCATCCCAAGTAGTATCACCAGATGTGTTGGAGATTAGTGATGATGTAACGTATGTGGTGTGACCGGTTACTATTCTAGATTGGGATGTAAAGCTGTTGCGGCGCAAGAAAGTGAACTTGGTAAAAGTGCAATGGAGTGAAGATGAGAACGACATTACCTGGGAGTTAGAAGAGAAAGTTCGACGTATGCATCCTGAACTTTTTGCTTAGTACCATCTCCTATCGAATCTCGGGACGAGATTCTTTTGAGGTGTGTATATTGTAGCGACCCTAATTTTCTTAAGTCATTTATTTATTATTATGATTATTATTATCTTATTTTATTTTTGGCTTTATTACTTGTGTGGTCACATGAAAATTTAATGTGGTATTTAATGAATTTAATGTGGTAATTAATTAATTTAATGTGTTATTTAATTATATAAAATTAATCTAAATATTTAAATATTTATATTTGTTATATAAAAAAAAAGAGAGGTGTTATATAAATATATATAATCTTATATTTATAGTTATATATATTATAATTATGTTGTATTATATAACATAATATATTATAATGGTTTATTAAGTTAGAATAGGATTAGGTTTTAGTATAATAATTTATATAAAGTGAATTAGGTTAGATTATGGGACGCCAAGAAAGAAAGGGGAAAAGGAAGAAAAGAATAGGGTTTTGTTTTGGTGACTTCATAAATCTTCTAAATATTTCTTTGATTTTCAAAATAAAATTGTGAGTACAAAACCCACTTCCCTTGATTTATGTTTAATTTTTTGTTTTATTTATTTATTTATTTATATTTGTTTGATGTTAGTTTGATTTTGTTTTTACATAAAAATGATAGATTAATTTTAATTATTTTGATTAGTTGTGGATGCAAGATTTAGGGTTTATAGATGATTGATTGATTTTAATTACTTTGATTAGTTGTGTAAGTAAAGTTTAGGGTTTTTAGTTGATCGATTGATTTTAATTATTTTGATTAATTGTGTATGTCAGATTTAGGATTTTTATATGAATTTATTTTATGATTGTAATCACTCTCATGGTTATTTGAAACAAAAATTAATATGGTTATATGAAATTAAAATTAATTAGAAACCCATAGATAAATTCCTTATACTCCACCATGACTCCATAGATTGTTGCTTTATTTGAGTGATGGTGAGAAAGAGTGTATAAAAAAAGTGAGGATTATGAGATTTATTTGAATGCCTTAGGCTCGTCATTGTTATGTTTATTCTCATGTGTGAGATGTTGTGTATATATATATTGTTGCCTCGTTCTCATGAGTAGACGAGTGCTTTGATTTGCGCGCGTACGTATATGCTAACCATCCAGGGAGTGTGAGTCAAACTCGGGACGATATCCCCTTGCAAGTTTGGCTTCGGAGCGGTATTGGGTATACGGGAGGCACATGGGATATATGTGTAGGCCAGAAGGAGAGGGCCGAGGTGGAGTTAAGGAACAAAGAATTTAATTATGAATTTATTAGTATAGTGTGTATGATACTGATATGTACATGAAAAAAAAAATAGTAAACGATCTTGATAAATTATGAAATTTGAGCAGAAGCATGTATACGTGATTCTAAACAACTTTTGTGTTTTATCTTTTTATTAAAAAGATCTATTAGAACTTGTAATCGGATGATCTTGATTATTGTCGGTTTGATTCATTTTAGCAAGGCAGATTTTAGAGGCTGTTTTAACCCACGAAACAAGCTCATTTTTATTGGTTTCGAAAAAATTGATGTAAAAAATTATTCTGCACACTTTTCGTGTTTTGAACTTTTCTGAAAAAAATCATCTTAGGATAGTTTATGTTCGTTTTTAGTTTCATATTTTTTTGTTGAAATCCGTCTAGGTTTTTATGTCAAGTTTTTCTCTCAACCTGTTCAGTTTATGTTAAATTCGTTTGTGTGGTCTTTTAGGAAATTTAATTCTGTACAACTTTCGTTCTTTGAGTTTTGATCAATTCGAATTATTTAAGTATGAAACTGTGTAATTTTATATTTTTTTCAACAAGTTACTTATGATTAAATTATACTAACTTTATTTGTTTTGCAGGATGGTGGGTCTTACTAACTTTTTATGCAGGGCTGACTCACCATATTTTTATTTCTATTTTGTCTATTTTATAATCAATTTATATTTTGTTGTGTACGGACAAGAAACTAAATGTCACCGTATCTTAAGAAACTACCTATTCGTCTCGGTGCGGTTGGAACTACTTGTCCTTTCTCGTAATAAGAATTTAATGTATTTTTGTTTGTGTCTGGTGGACACGTGGGTGTTAAATCTTGTACTCATGACAGTATACCTGTATACTGACCCGTTTTGTCTCTTGGCAACTCGGGTGCGTTCTGTTTGAGCGCAGCTGAGCTTCCTTTGCAGGATTAGTTGAGGCTACGGTGGTGACGAGAAGTAACTATAGTTTTTGGGCATATCTCTTGGATTTCTTTTGTTTTCTTGAGCTTAGGGTTGTTAGTAGTTCATGTATTTTTTTTTATGACTTTAATATTGGAATAATTTGGCATGGTTTGTAACCGTACTATATTTTAGTTTTTTTGACTAGTTGTTGCTACTTTAATGTTGGACGTATTTGATAGTTATAAAATTATGATAGATGTTTTGGTTGGCGTTTAGTTTTGTTTTACCCCTAAGCTTTGGATGATGGAGTATTATTGAGGTTTAGTTCAAATTTAATATTTAATTATCTGAATTTTGGGGCGTGACAATGACAAAAGTGCCCTTGTTTCATTCCATTTTCCATTCCTTATCCAATTCTCAATTCATAATCCTGGCTCAGAACCTGGCCATATACTTTAAATGAGATTACATCTCATATCAATAATTCATCAATTTCAACAATTCAATGAGATAACAACTCATATCAAAACACTTCCATAAGCCTCAATAGATACACATATTTTGCTGTATCAAAAATACATAAAAACACTTTCATACTTCACAAATTATACACAGATTTGCTGTATCAATACTTCAATAGATACACATATTTGCTGTATCAATGGAGTCCATCCCCTATCTCCTCCCAAATAATATCCGGTTTAGGAGTCTATCCCCTATCTTCCCCTAAACCGTAGAGTACATCCCCTATCTTCTCCCACATAATACAATGTATATGAACACATATCATATGCATAATTAATCAATACATAAGTTTGATGTATTATTCCAACCGTCATATCCGATGACATATTCAATTGATTAGTTTTAGTTTGCCTAATCATCATGCATTGTCTACAACAATCAAGACTTCCTCTACCGATAGTCTAAAGCAGTTATTTCTAAACAGATAATAAATGCCTCAACAGATATATAATTTCAACACTTTCAAAGTGAGCGATTAATAAATCCAACTCCACCATTCCATCTCATAATGAGCCAATTTCATTATTTCCAACTCAATTTCACATTTCCATAACAATTGTTATTAATTACACTAATGACCCAAATATACCCAAACATGGCATTTTCTCCATTTTTCTCAATATTGACCCAAAGGTCCAAATATTATCAACAACATCAATAACCTCCTTTTAGACCCAAAACCCATTTGTTTGAATCAAAAGAACAAAAACCCCTCTTTCCAATATAACACATTACAAACCCTAACTTCCCAAATCAAACCATTTATACGAAAAACTCAACATTTAGGTTAAAGCTCATAAAGATGAGTAGGAATCCCTACCTCAAGAGATGAAACCCAAAGGAGAAGATGAAAAAATCCCGAAATGCTCCAAAGCAAGAAATTCTCGAATTGATAGAAAGCCCACACCAAGCTCTACACTTTTTGTAAAGGCTCAAGGGTAGGAGATCACTCTAACTAGATCAAACCCTAGAGAGAAGGTAGATTCTAGAGAGAGGAGCTCTCAAAAATGGCTTTTTGAAAAGTAAGAGAGAGAAGGAAAGTGTAAAAGTGATCTAAAATCACCCAGTTGCCAACTGATATACGACTAGTCGGCTCGAGCGGAGAATAGGACGCTCGATCGTCAAACACAAAAAACTAAACCCGCTTGCGCCAAGACACAACTGGAAAACACACCCGCTCGAGCGCGAAAGAAAAGCCGCTCGAGCGTAGATTAACCTCTTCTAGTATTTTTACAGACCTTGAACATCAGCTCGAGCGCCAATAGGCCTGCTCGAGTGCGACCTGCTCGAGCGTAAGGAAATCCGCTCGAGTGTGAAAAATGCACCTGCAGAAGTTTTGCAGAGGCACAAAATGCTAAAAGTGTGTAAACTTCGCTCGAGCGTAAAGGGACCCGCTCGAGCGGACCACCAAAAATCTGGGCAACAAAGAATGGGACTAAAGCTCAACCAACCTGTTCGAAACATGCCCAATACATCCTAAAACTCAAATATATGAAATTGAATGACAACAAGACATATACAATAACCAACTCCACGGAACCAAAGTCCGGAATACAATATACAAAGGAAGGGAAAACCGGGATCGCGATAACCTTCCCCCCTTAAAGAATTTCGTCCCCAAAATTAAGTACAAGTTTTCAAAAACAAGTTTTTCTCAATTCTCAACAATGTTACAATTCATTACCCAACAACTTGACCCATTACCGGTCATTCCATCTCTATTCAAGAGGCATTTCACAATATATACTCAATATGCATTGTTAGCATGCTTTCCCTTGAAATTTACCAATTTCAACACATTTTTCACAATTTCGTATCATATTCAATGTTCGTGATATATTTCCATTTCTACAATACATTCAACATATGCAATGTTACAATAAACTTCCATTTTAAGGCAAGTTTCCAAATACTTCCATAAATCAAAACATATACAATGTTTTACAACTCAAGACATATTTAATGCTCTTAACGTTCATCAATATTACAAAACCCCAATACATGGTTAAACATTTACAAACAAGTCCGGATATTTCTCACGGACATCCACCTCACGTTCCCACGTGGCCTCCTCCACTCCGTGATGTTTCCACAAAACTTTAACCAGTGGAATGGTCTTGCCTCACAAGACTTGATCCTGCCTATCCAAGATCCAAACCGGTCTCTCCTCATACGAGGCATCCTCGTTAACCTCCAAATCGGTCCAATCCAGCACATGGGACGGATCCGGCTCATACTTCCGAAGCATACTAGCATGAAACACGTCATGCACTCCGGACAACTGCGGCGGCAAAGCCAAACGGTAGGCAACCTCGCCAATCCTTTCAAGGATCTCAAAAGGGCCAATAAACCGAGGGGACAACTTCCCACTCTTCCCAAACCTCATCAAACCCCACCTAGGTGATATTTTCAAGAAAACATGATCACCTATCTCAAATGCTAAAGGCCTCCTTATACGGTCGGCATAACACTTCTGACGACTCTGTGCTATAACAAGCCTCCTACGGATAAGCTTAACTTTCTCCGTCGTTTCCCTCACCAACTCTGGGCCCAACAAAGGTGCATCACTCACCTCAGCCCAACAAACTGGAGACCTACAAGGTCGGCCATACAAGGCCTCAAACGGTGTCATACCGATACTTGATTGGAAACTGTTATTGTAGGCAAACTCCACCAAGGGCAAGTACCTCTCCCACGTCCCATTAAAGTCAATGACACAACCTCGAAGCATATCCTCAAGGATCTGAATAGTACGCTCGGACTGCCCGACAGTCTGGGAATGATAAGCCGTGCTAAAGGTCAATCTAGTGCCTGAAGCACTCTGCAAACTCTGCCACAACCTAGCAGTAAAACGAGAATCTCTATTAGAGACGATCGACACTGGGACCCCGTGCAACCTCACTATGTCCCGAATATACAAGTCGGCAAGATGATCCACCGAATCTCTCACGCGCATAGGAATAAAGTGCGCCGACTTAGTCAACTGGTCTACAACCGCCCAAATAGCATCACTACCCCGCTGAGTCTTCGAAAGACCTACAATGAAGTCCATAGTGATATGCTCCCACTTCCACTCGACAATAGGCAAGGGTTGTAACAAACTCGTTGGCCTCTGATGCTCGGCCTTCACTTGCTGACAAGTAAGGCACTTAGACACAAACACTGCCACATCTCTCTTCATACCCCGCCACCAAAACTGGCGACCCAAATCACGATACATCTTGGTGCCTCCCGGATGAACTGCAAGGCGTGAATGGTGAAACTCTCGGAGTCCCTCCTCTCGGCAAGACTCCGGCACAAACAAACGGTCTCGGTATCTCACACTTAGGTCGGGATACACAGACAAACCCTTCTCAACCTTTCCACTGGAGATCTTCTCTCGAAGGGATTCTACCTCAAGGTCACCTCTCTGTGCCTCTAACACTCGACTCACAAGTGTAGGCTGCGCAACAACAGAAATCAAGGCCGTATCCTCGACGGATTCACCTAGAAACAAATCAAACTCGCCAAGTGCCCCCAACATCTCCCATTCTCGGATGGCTATACAAGCTACATCACTAATGGATTTCTTACTAAGGGCATCGGCCGCAACATTGGCCTTTCCCGGGTGATAGTGCAACTCAAAGTCATAGTCTTCTATGAACTCCATTCACCTCCTCTGCCTTAAATTCAAGTCCTTCTATGTAAACAGATACTTCAGACTCTTATGATCCGAGAATACCTCGAATCTCTCACCATAAAGGTAGTGCCTCCAAATCTTCAAGGCAAAAATCACAGCTGCTAACTCTAGGTCATGTGTAGGGTAATTCCTCTCGTGTATTTTCAACTGACGTGAGCCATAAGCTACCACTTTCCCCTCTTGCATCAGCACACAACCCAAACCCTCTTGTGAGGCATCACAGTAAATCGCATAACCCAAACCTCTCTTCGGAATAATCAAAACTGGAGCGGTGGTCAATCTAATCTTCAACTCTTGGAACGACTTTTCACAAGTTTCACTCCATACAAATTTGACCCCTTTCCATATCAATCTAGTTAACGGCGAAGCTAGCCTGGAGAAATCCTTCACAAACCGGCGATAATACCCAGCTAATCCCAGAAAACTGCGGATCTCAAAAACACTCTTAGGTTGTGCCCAATCCTGCACTGCCTCAATCTTGGATGTATCAACAGACACCCCTTCCCCAGAAACCACATGGCCTAAGAACTTAACCTCTCTTAGCCAGAACTCACACTTCCCAAACTTGGCATACACTTATGGGTTCTCAGTAACTCAAGCACCACTCTCAAGTGTTCCTCGTGCTCCTTCTCTGAAGGCGAATAAATCAGGATGTTGTTCACGAAAACGACCACAAAACGATCTAAGAATTCCCGGAATATACGATTTATCAAATCCATAAACACTGCCGGTGCATTGGTGAGACCAAATGGCATCACCAGAAACTCATAATGGCCATACCGCGTACGGAATGCCGTCTTTGGAATATCCTCCTCCCTGACCCTCAACTGATGGTAACCCGATCTCAAGTCTATCTTAGAAAAACAACGAGAACCCTTCAACTGGTGTAGACACCATTTTTGACCGTCCTCAAGACTTGGACGTCACCATTTGAACACTCGGTGATTATCTATGTTTGTGTTCGTTTGGAGTTCCCGGAGGTCTCGGCTCGCGCGCCTTGCCTCAGGATCTCCGAACTTGACTGTTTAGTGTCTGGTTTTACACCAAACACTTGTGTTTTGCCTTGGAGGGGCAGGGAATTCCTTGTGAGGCATCCCCACACACCACCAGCAGTGGCTAGAGGTCACCGGCTGGTTTTTGCTGCCATCGGCACTATTTGTTGCCGGCCGGCACCATTTGTTGCCGGTCAGCACTATTTTATGCCGGTCGGCACTCTTTTTTGCCAAAATAGCATTTTTGGCCGGCCGATTACTGTGCATCTGCTTTTGCAGATATTTTAAGACAGCTGTTTTGCTTTTTGCTCCCCTCCATACACGTGTATGGAGGGATCTCTCTCTTGGAAGCTTGTCTTGTAAGCTTTACAAGACAATAAGCTTCTATAAAGAGAAGCTTTGTCTCTTGGCTTGAGGGGTTAGACACTTGAGATATTTTGGAGAGCTTAAGCAGCCATTTTTAGGGTTTGAGTTCTAGGGTTAGGGTTTGATACACATTATCTCTCTCTTTTTCCCTCTTGTGTGTGTTTTAGTGTGTTTGTGTCTTACTATTGCACACAAACACATAGTGTTTCACCTTGCTTTGGCTCTTGAGGTTCTAAGGGACTGGTTTTGAAGTTTTGGAGTTGGATTCAAGCTAAAGAGGGCCATTGGAGCACCATTGTTGAAGAGGTCTTCAAGGGTAAGAATCTTACCTCTTTTTATCCCATTTTTGCATTGTATTTTTACCTGCCTTAAATTCGTTTTTGTGCTTGGTATATAATACAAAGAGTTCTGTTTTTTAGTCCTCTTGATTGTTTATTAAGAGTGTTTTTTGGTTTGAGGGTGTTTGACCCCTCTTAGGCCTTGAAAGGCGTCATTTTGTGCTATTTTGTGCTAGTTTCGGGACTTTGGTGTTTGGGCCTCTTCACCACTGAAATCTTGAGGGATTTCAGTGGTGGAGATGGTGCCTTGAAGTCTCTAAAAGGAGAGGGCCACCCCCTCTCCTTGTTGTCCTTGAAATGGACCATTTTTGGCCTCTTGAGGGAGCACCATGTTAGAGTGTGTATTGACCATGTCTTGGCTGCTTTCCATGCTTAATATGTTGTATTATATCTCTGTTTTTCGTTGGTTTTGGTACACCATGCATGCTTAGCATACCTACCATGTAATGCCATGATATTGCCTCAATGTGCCTTAGGTTGTTAGCCCTTGTTGGAGCATGTTTTAGGCTTAGTCTTGTGAAGGTTTTGTGCATATTTTACCATGTTTTAGGTCTGTCCATGGTTGTTTGGGTCGAATTTGGCATGCATCATATAGCCCCTTTGCATTTTGGCTTGTTGGCCTTAAGTGTGTGCATGTATAGCATGACATTTTTGCATTGATTTGGTGTTTTGGAATCATCCACCATGTCATTTCAGTCCTATTTGCATGCCTATATGTTTGCTTTGGATGCATCTTTAATGCTTTGGAAGCTTGTGTAATATGCTCCATGTTTTGGCACTTGTGCATGCCTTTGAATTTGAGCCATTTAGATGCCATCTAAGTGGTCTTTTGGGCTTCATTTTATGTGCTAAAACTCTGTTTTTGGTCAATAAGTTCATGCCATGTTTGGTCTTACTAAGTGTAGTTCAATACTCCATTGGTTTGCTTTGAGCATTTAGGCTATTTGCATGCTAATGTTGGCTTATCTTGTTGCTTGGTATGACATCATCCTAACATGTTTTTCAATGCTTATGTTGCATGTTATTAGTCCACATTATGCTTCTTTCAAATGTGTTTGAGAGTTGTCCAATTTGTGCTTAAGTATTGGTCCTTGCGTGCATGTGTGTTTGTATGCCATTTAGCCCTCATTTTATAGCACTTTGGCTACTGTTTTAGGCCTATTTAGAGTTGCCTAAATCATGTATAAGTCCATCTTTGCATCCATTTGCATGGCCCCATGTTTGCTTGTATGCTTGCATAAGTTTGTTGCCATGCCATGTTGCATACTTAGCTTGCATGCCTAGGTTGCATTGCATCTCGCATGCATGCCTTGTTCCTTGACTCGATGATAGGAATTGGGCCTTAGTTTGTTTGATTGGTTTGCATTTCATTTGACATGAAAGTTGCATACTTGATTCCTTGGGCCATCATGCATGGAAATGCGTGATTGGTGGTCCGAGAATCGAGGCACATGCCCCTTTGAGTCATTACCATGATAAGGGACATGGTTGGTGCATATATGCCTTGAATTGTGCTGCCATGCTTTGTCTTGCCCTCTGTTGCTGTGAGTTGCAGGTTCTGCAGACTTTCTTTGCCGACCGGCAGTATATATTGCCGACCGGCAGTATATATTGCCGACCGGCAGTAAAACACCAGTCGATAGCTTTGTTTTGTGCCGGTGACAACACCACACTGCCGGTGGCAATTCCATTCAGCCGGTGATGATCCCCATTGTCCAAGGAAGCATTCCTGAAGTTTTGATAACCTCCAGAGGAGTGAAGGAAGGAAAACAGAGGCAGCCTATGCATGGCGGCGCATTTCCCGAGGCGATTTACTATTTTCTTAGCTTAAGTCAATTTGCTTAGTTGATTAGGCAATTTGTAATATTTAATTAGCTTGCGTAGTTAATTATTTGTATTATTTATTTGGTCTCTCCGAGCGAGGGCAAATCTGTAATAAGTATGTGTGAGTGGTGTGTATGTCTTCCAATCCCCACTTCTTTCTTCCCTTTTACTTACCTACTTTGATGGTTAGTATTAGGGCACGTTTAATTTAGCATACCTTATGCTATGCATGCTTGCATCCATACATTTGTTTTGCATGCACCGGGCTCGGTACATCACGCTAACTGCATCTGTATTTCAAATTCCAAACTGAATACATGTTAGTTGTGCATTTTCATATGCCATGTTTAGGTTAGCCGAGCCTATTCTAGCAACATTTTGTATGCGATGCATTAGGCACTTAACATGGACTTGGATCATGCATGTTTGCTAACGAGTTCTTTGTTTTGGCACGGAGTACGATGTAAGTATGTTTAATGCTTTAGCATATCGCATGCGTGTGAATGCTACCATAACAGTATGTTTACCATGTGGCTAGATGCTTATGTGATAAACTGTTTGAATGCCTGTGGGTGAAGGGTGGATTGTTTGAGTTGGAAAAACTCGTTGAAATCCGTATTTTAGCCTACTTGCGAGTAGCAATTTCCAAAACGCTTTTCAAAACAAACGGATATGCAATGCTTATTTCCAAATTAAGGCAATCTAGTCTATACTTGTTTGCTGTGCGCATAACATAGTAATTCTAGGCTAATAATTGGAATAAGAACACATAACGTTTTCAAAATCGGATATCATGGTTAGTAAAGGCCGGTCTTCGGACCGGGCGAAAGGGGGTGCTCATAGCTGACCTTCCCCGATCGTACCCAAGCTCCCGAGCCGAGACAACTCCGGTGATGACGGACATGTGGCCTTCAGCACCGAGTCAGGGTTTCCTAAATTTCTCCATTAAAAAATATTTAGGTGGCGACTCTGTATCTGGCAAAGCAGTCCATGTTTGGCACTACTTTTCAAAAATCTGTTTCTCAAAACGATTTGCCAGATTTGGACTCTGTGGTTCAAGATTAAGAACCGTGACAACAAATCGAGTCCGAACTGTAGCGAAGGCCCCTCGCGGGCGCGTCTACAACTAGTCAAACAAATCATCTATACAGGGCATAGGGTACTTATTCTTAACTGTAGCCCGATTCAACTTCCGGTAATCAATGCAAAGTCTCAAGGCACCATCTTTCTTTTTAGTAAAGAGGGTCGGTGCTCCCTACGACGAAACACTAGGGCGAATAAACCCCTTATCTAGCAACTCCTGGAGTTGAATCTTCAACTCACTCAACTCAGCTGGGGCAAAATGATAAGGTGCTATAGAAATCGGCGCCGTGCCGGGCACTAAATCAATAGAGAACTCGATCCCTCGATGAGGTGGCAAACTAACAAGATCCTCGGGAAAAACGTCCAAGTACTCGCAAACCACTGTCGACAACTCAACCCTAGTCTCATCACACTCATTACTCATAAGGCTAGCGAGAAGGCCACTAAGCTCACTCCGCCCTCGCGGATCATACACCGGTGACAACACACTACCAACCCGATCCCCCAAGAAATGGAAACAATCCCCGCTCGGGGTACATACTGTGACCCTCTGGCGGTAACAATCAATAACAGCCTGGTATGACGATAGCTAGTCCATACCCAAAACAACATCAAAACCCGACATAGCCATAACTACAAAAGGAAATGGAAGCCGGCGGTCGGCAACCTCTATATCATAGCCCCGACAACCTTGTTTCAAAATCAGTTCACCCCCAACAGGTGATACTACACAAATAGGAGATGCTAACTGTGCCAACTCCAAACCGAAAACAGATGCAAATGCAGCAGATATAAAAGAATGGGATGCACCCGCATCAATCAACACATTGGCAACCGAGTTGCAAAACAAAAAGGTACCTCTCACAACAGATGGAGCCGGTACTAAGTCCTGCACGGTAACAGCATACACACGTGCCCGAAGGCCCCTGATCTACTTGCTCACCTCTCGGAGCAAAAGACTACTGCACAGATTGGGACGATGAAGCCCCCTGATTGGCCCTCGAGGCCTGAACTGACTGACCTGGCTGAAAACTCTGCCTCTGTCCAAATGCACAAGATGTGCCACTCAACTGCGGGCAAAACCTCTTCAGGTGCCCCGCCTGACCACACTGATAACAAGACAGTGGCTGACCTCTGCCTTGACTCTGGCTCTGAGGTCGAGCTGAAGATGAAGTTGCTCTCTGACCTCCTCTCCTTTGCGGCAAGCTAGAGACTTGTGGCCCAGCTGACCACATTTGTAACAGGTGACATTTCCCTGACTGCCTCTCCCAGAACCTGCACTCGGCACTGGAAAGGTAGACCTCACAAAAGCACCCTGGGACTGCTGAGGGTTAGCACCCCTCTGCCTCCTACTGTCCCCCTGACCATCTTGACTCCTCTTGGAGCCTCTCTGCCTCTCCTCCTCCTCCTGCATCATAATCTCCATATGGGTTGCGGCATCTACAAAGCGCCCATACTCCCGAGTCATAGATCCCCCAACTCTCATCTTGAGGCCATGCATCAACTTCTTCTCAAACTCCAGACAACGACGTTCCTCAGATGCCACTAGCTCCAGTGCAAGCCTGGACAAGCTAGTAAATGCAGCCTCAAACTCGGCCACTGAAGAACTCAGCTGCTTAAGCTGGTAGAACTGATCTCTCAACTTCTCCCTGACAACGGGACACAGAAACTTCTCCTGGAAAACATCCACGAAAGCCTCCCATGTACCACCAACACGACCCCTCATAAACTTCCACCACTGACCCGCATCCCCCTTAAGCTGGAAAGATTCCAAGGTCACCTTCAATGCCCCTTCTTCGATGCCAAGCATCTCAAACGTCTTCGTTATCTGCTCCATCCACTCATCACCCTTAAGTGGCTCTTTCGGATCCCCAACAAACTCATCCGGATTAGACCGGAAGAACTCCCTCTTCAGAAAGGAAGGCCCTGCCTCAGCAACATGGGCCTGAACCTGATTCTCTGCTTTGAGAATGCCCAAGGACTCCCTCAAAGCTCCTGCTATCTCGCGGGCTAAGGCGTCCATGGCCTGCTGTCCAACTGGCACGGCCACATTGGCCTGACCAACTCCCTCCTGCTGCTCCGGAATCTCCTCCGATATTAGCATCTCCTGCCTCCTAGGCCTACCTCGCCTACCACCACGTCCTCGCCCTGACATCCTAATAGAAGTAACGAATACCATTAGCACATTCATAAATGTGCCGAAGCTACAACACTCGCGTCCTAATACATGGACAACGGTAATTCACTCCACGTAAACACATAATCACATAAGCACCTACGAATTTCATTTCCGGATAATGATAGTCCCGAGGCGTTACTAGAGTTCCGGTTAGAAACAGCATGGATCAAGTTCTTTTCCAACAAGACTCACAGAAACCCAAGGATCCAATCAACATCCTAGAAAGTAAATCCCATACCCAAGTAATCACATAAACATGTTATCATATAAACACATAACATTACATCTAAGTCTCTAACAAGCGAGACAAACCCATTGTGATACTAATCACTTCCCACGTACCCAAAGTATTCAAACCCGGTACGCTCTGATACCAAGTTGTAACGCCCTCAAAAAAAAACCCATAAATCATACATTCTTGACATGCTTAAACATAAGAGAATAGAGCATAATTACATTTCATCAGAGTATTCATTACAAAATGGATTACTTGTTGACAACAAAAGTAAATGGCCTATAGGCTTACAACTTTCCAAGTCAACACTTGGATACAAAGAGAGAGTACTAACTCTACACAAAATAAGCCTGTGGCTTGATATACATGTAATACAACAAAAATAAATAACAGAGTCTTTAACTCCCACAACCATCCAAGCTAAGATCTCGGAGGCAGCATAATACCTGAACCTGAAAATGATGTCCCATATCGGGTGAGCCAACGCCCAGTAGAGATATGCTAAACATAATATGAGTAATAACTAAAACATTAGCATTTGATAAATGTTTAACTCATATAAATCAATTCATAAACCATTTCAATTACATGACAAAAGTGTCCATGTTTCATTCCATTTTCCATTCCTTATCCAATTTCTCAATTCATAATCCTGGCTCAGAACCTAGCCATATACTTTAAATGAGATTACATCTCATATCAATAATTCATCAATTTCAACAATTCAATGAGATAACAACTCATATCAAAACACTTCCATAAGCCTCAATAGATACACATATTTTGCTGTATCAAAAATACATAAAAACACTTCCATACTTCACAAATGATACACAGATTTGTTGTATCAATACTTCAATAGATACACATATTTGCTGTATCAATGGAGTCCATCCCCTATCTCCTTCCAAATAATATCCGGTTTAGGAGTCTATCCCCTATCTTCCCCTAAACCGTGGAGTACATCCCCTATCTTCTCCCACACAATACAATTTATATGAACACATATCATATGCATAATTAATCAATACATAAGTTTGGTGTATTATTCCAACCATCATATCCGATGACATATACAATTGATTAGTTTTAGTTTGCCTAATCATCATGCATTGTCTACAACAATCAAGACTATCTTCCACCGATAGCCCAAAGCAGTTATTTCTAAACAGATAATAAATGCCTCAACAGATATATAATTTCAACACTTTCAAAATGAGCGATTAATAAATCCAACTCCACCATTCCATCTCATAATGAGCCAATTTCATTATTTCCAACTCAATTTCACATTTCCATAACAATTGTTATTAATTACACTAATGACCCAAATATACCCAAACATGGTATTTTTCCCCTTTTTCTCAATATTGACCCAAAGGTCCAAATATTATCAACAACATCAATAACCTCCTTTTTAGACCCAAAACCCATTTGTTTGAATCAAAAGAACAAAAACCCCTCTTTCCAATATAACACATTACAAACCCTAACTTCCCAAATCAAACCATTTATACAAAAAACTCAACATTTAGGTTAAAACTCATAAAGATAAGTAGGAATCCCTACCTCAAGAGATGAAACCCAAAAGAGAAGATGAAGAAATCCCGAAATGCTCCAAAACAAGAAATTCTCGGATTGATAGGAAGCCCACACCAAGCTCTACACTTTTTGTAAAGGCTTAAGGGTAGGAGATCACTCTAACTAGATCAAACCCTAAAGAGAAGGTAGATTCTAGAGATAGGAGCTCTCAAAAATGGCTTTTTGAAAAGTAAGAGAGAGAAGGAAAGTGTAAAAGTGATCTAAAATCACCCAGCTGCCAACTGATATACGACTAGTCCGCTCGAGCGGAGAATAGGACGCTCGAGCGTCAAGCACAAAAAACTGAACCCGCTCGAGCGCAAAAATGCCTCCTCGAGCGCCAAGACACAACTGCAAATCACACCCGCTCGAGCACGAAAGAAAAGCCGCTCGAGCGTAGATTAACCTCTTCCAATATTTTTACAGACCTTGAACATCCGCTCGAGCGCCAATAGGCCCGCTCGAGCGCGACCCGCTCGAGCGTAAGGAAATCCGCTCGAGCGTGAAAAATGCACCTGCAGAAGTTTTGCAGAGGCATAAAATGCTGAAAGTGTGTAAACTCTGCTCGAGCGTAAAGGGACCCGCTCGAGCGGACCACCAAAAATCTGGGCAACAAGGAATAGGACTAAAGCTCAACCAACCTGTTCGAAACACGCTCAATACATCTTAAAACTCAAATATATGAAATTGAAGGATGACAACAAGACATACACAACAACCAACTCTACGGAACCTAAGTTCGGAATACAATATACAAAGGAAGGGAAAATCGGGATCGCTATAGTACCCTTCTTAACTTCTCTCATACACTATGGTTAGTGATAAGATTGTTAAATTATTTTTATAAAAAATCTTTAAAAACATAATTTATATATTAAAAAAAATCTAAAACAAATATAAATATCTATAATTATCCCGTGCATAGCACGGGTGATAGACTAGTATCTATACTATATATTAAGCAAAAGGAGATTTTTAACCCCCAACGCTGTGGGAGCTTCAATATACCAATCCTAATTTTCTAATTTTTTGTTTTTTTTTTTAAAAAAAATTAGCCTCAGCATTTATTAACTTCTCTCAACCCACAAGACTTTTTGACTTCTCTCATAATTACTGCAGTACCTTTTTCAAAACAAATAATTTGTATATTAAAATTTTTTTAAAACAAATATAAATATCTATATCTATATCTATCTATTTATTTATATCTATCTCTAATCCACAAGTTTTATGGGAGTTCCAATATCTGAACTTTAATTTTTTAATTTTTTTGATTTAAAAAAAAAAAAACTTAGCACTTATTAAATTCTTCTAAGTCTTTTTAACTTCTCCAATACACACACTCTTTTTAACTTTTCACATACCTATTGCAAACAATGAGTCTTCTTTTTGTTTTCTCCTTCTTGACTTCTTTCTTCTACACTTTCAACTTCAGTGACCACTTATGCAAACAGTAAGTCTTCTTTTTATTTTCTCCTTCTTGAATTTTATTTTTGTTTACTGTTTTAATATTGTAGTTAGAGAGCGCATAAAAATATTTGTGATTTGTCTAGGGAATAAAAAATTATAATTTGATTTTTTAATATGATTGAAGTTAGATAAATATAAATCCTCATAAAGAGAAAAATGTGATTATAATTAGTTGAATGATTATTCTTTTTTTTTTTAATGTGATTGTAGTTAGTTTAATAGTTCTTTCTTTTCATTTATTTATTTTATTATGGGAAAAATGTGATGTGATTGTAGTTTGTTTAATGGCTCTTTTTTTTAATATGATTGTTGTGGTTAGTTCAATGATTTTTTTTTAATGTTATTTAATCTTTTTATTTACTATTTTAATTTTATTTTTGATTTTTTAACATGATTGAAGTTAGATAAATATAAACCCTCACAAAGAGAAAAATGTGATTATAATTAGTTGAATGATTCTTTTTTTTTTTTTTTTTTTAATGTGATTGTAGTTATTTTAATAGTTCTTTTTTTTTCATTTATTTATTTTATTATGGTAAAAATGTAATGTGATTGTAGTTTGTTCAATGGCTCTTTTTTTTTTTAAATATGATTGTTGTAGTTAGTTCAATGGTTTTTTTTAATGTTATTTAATCTTTTTATTTGCTATTTTAATTTTATTTTAAATATGATTGAAATTAGATAAACATAAACACTCACAAATAAAAAAATGTGATTATAATTAGTTCAATGGCTTTTTTTTTTTTTTTTAATGTGATTGTAGTTAGTCAATGGTTCTTTCTTTCATTTATTTATTTTTTTTATTATGGGAAAAATATGATGTACTTGTAGTTTGTTCAATAGTTCTTTTTTTCAATGTGATTTAATCTTTTATTTACTGTTTTAATGGTTTTTCTTTACAATTATTTATGAAAAAAATATGATTGTAGTTAGATTGCATAAAAATATTTGTTATTTGATTTGATTTTTTTTTTTTGAAGTACCAATTATTGATAATGATTATATTGCATTTTGAAAAAAAAAAAATTGTAATTGATTTTTTTAACTCACTATGTTTTTTGAAAAAAAAAATTTTGTGTTTTTTTTTAACTATCTGTTGGAACAATCTTTTATGTAAATAAAATAACTTAAAACAATTCAAACAAAATAAAATAAAACTTACAGAATTTATTTTGTTGAACCGAATCAATAATTAAAAGACCACGTCGAGTGTGTGACACTCTATCCTTAAGACAGATTCGCCCCACTACGGTGCTTACGGTTATGTGGCGTCTATCTCCCAAGACACAATGATCTTCACAAATTTGTAGTAGCACTTCAAACAAATTTGTCCGGCGAACTAGAACCTTGTGTTCTATAACTCTCTGAAATTTTTCCTAAAATAATATGAAGAATAAAGGATGCAAGAGAGCAAACTGAAGGCAAAGAAACTTAATTTTTGGAATCAAAAAAAATTGGAATGGGACTGCCTTTTATATAGGCTTTGTTGGCACCTATTCAATTTGAATAGAAAAGGTATGAAGAAGGGACATAACCCTTCCTTTAAAATAAAGAGACACCATGAAAGGTTTGCACCCTTTCATTCAAATTTCTTAATAGAAAAGGTATGAAGAAGGGACATAACCCTTCTTTTAAAATAAAGAGACACCATGAAAGGTTTGCACCCTTTCATTCAAATTGGAGTCTATTTCAATTCATAACTACCTCTTTATAAATTTTCCAACAATCCCCCACATGAATGAAATTGACAGAGAGAAAATGCAACAACATGATGTAAATATAGAGAGTACAGAAATTGGTAATATTCTGCAAAGGATAGGTAGCTTTTGGCTTTGAACCTTCCCTTGTGAGACACTATCGGATTTACTAGCTAACCAGTGAACATAATGTCTTGAACTGTTCAGCCGTTTGTGTAAACCAAGACAATAAAACTTACACAGTATATTCCCAGACACAGTTTAGTTCTCATTATTGTGTTCATTTTGGCCCTAAACAACCTGGTCTTTCATGAGTGCTCTAGAGAATTGTAGCCCTTCACAAATCTCATAGAATCGGCCCAGTTCACACTCACATAGGTGATTCTTATGAAGAGTAGCGTGCTATACTCCACTAGGTTAACCTAGATATAAGAATCATTAAAAGTTTTACTTAACCTAAAACGCTGCAGATATCACTATTTCATCATAGAAATGGGTAGGAGTTAGACTCCCTAGTGATCCTTCTGAGTCATTCACAACTCGGTTGTCCCTTTGAACCTAGATCTTGGGATCTCCAGTGAACTAGGTTGGGTTGCCGTTGTGGTAACTCTTATTAATAGGCTTAAGTCCCATTCCCCTCAATGAATTCTCAACTAACTCTCTTGCTAACCCTTTGGTTAGTGGATCCGCTATGTTCTCTTTAGACGTAACCTATTCTATGGTAATAATTCCATTAGAGAGTAATTGTCTCACGGCGTTATGTCGATGACGAATGTGTTGTGACTTACCGTTATACATATGACTCTGTGCTCTACCTATAGCTGATTGACTATCACAATGTATGCATATAGCAGGCACCAGTTTTGGCCATATTGGAATATCTTCAAGGAAGTGTCGAAGCCATTCTGCCTCTTCCCCTGCTTTGTCTAAAGCTATGAATTCTGATTCCATATTAGACCTAGCAATGCAAGTCTGTTTGGAAGATTTCCAAGATACAGCCGCCCCACCAAGAGTAAAGACATACCCACTGGTGGACTTTGAGTCTCTAGTATCCGATATCCAATTTGCATCACAGTATCCTTCAAGTACTGCTGGATATCTAGTAAAATTCAGCCCAATGTTATGAGTAAATTGAAGATATCTTAGAACCCTTATAATTGCTTTCCAGTGTTCTACTCCTGGGTTACTCGTATATCTACTTAATTTACTTACTGCATAAGCCATATCTGGGCGAGTGCAATTCATCAAGTACATTAATCTTCCAATAATTTGGGCATACTCTAATTGAGAAATACTTTTTTGTACATTCTTAGAAAGATACAAATTAACATCTACAGGTGTTCTAGCAAGATGATTATCATCTTTACTGAATTTGTCAAGTATTTTCTCTATGTAATGAGATTGTGACAAAGTATATCCTTCTGATGTTTTGATAATTTTCATACCAAGAATTACATCAGCAATGCCCATGTCTTACATGTCAAAATGTTTATTCAATATTTTCTTGGTAGTTTTAATCATGTCATTATTACTACCTATGATGAGCATATCATCTACATAAAGACATACAATGACATAACCTATGTCTGTGTTTTTAATATAAACACATTTGTCACACTCATTAATTTTAAATCCATTTGACATCATTGCCTTGTCAAATTTCTCATGCCTCTGCTTTGGCGCTTGTTTTAAACCATATAATGATTTAACCAATTTACACACTTTCTTTTCTTTCCCTAGAACAGAAAACCCTTCTGGTTGTTCCATGTAAATTTCTTCCTCTAACTCACCATTTAAGAAAGCGGTTTTAACATGCATTTGGTGAATTTCTAGATTGTATAGAGATGCAATGGCAATTAGCATTCTAATGGATGTTATTCTAGTAACCGGTGAGTATGTGTCAAAGTAATCAAGACCTTCTTTTTGTCTAAAACCTTTGATCACAAGTCTAGCCTTGTTTTTGTCAATTGATCCATCTGCTTTTATTTTCCTTTTGAAAATCCACTTGTACCCTAGAGGTTTACAACCTGGTGGCAAGTCCACTAATTCCCAAGTGTGATTTTGCAAGATGGATTCAACTTCACTGTTGACAGCTTCTTTCCATAAAGGAGCTTCAGGACTGGACATAGCCTCTTTAAAAGTTAAAGGCTCATTTTCTGACAAATATGTTAGAAAATCTGGACCAAAAGATTTTGAGGTTCTAGCACTTTACTACGCCTACGTTCCTCTTCCTCATTTTGATCTAACTCTTGTTCTTGATCATGTTCTTGATCCTGACTAGTAATAGCATTATGAGATCTTTTATTGTTACTAGTCTCTTGTCCAGTCTTATTTGGAAATACATGTTCAAAGAAAGATGCATTCTGAGATTTAATAATAGTATTTACATGCATTTCGGAATATTCTGATTTATGAATCAAAAACTGATATGCACTACTATTCTTGGCATAACCAATGAAAATGCAATCAATAGTCTTAGGACCTATCTTAGTCTTTTTAGGACTAAGAATAGCCACTTTAGCCAAACACCCCCACACTTTTAAGTATTTGTAGGATGGTACTCAACCATGCCACATTTCATAAGGTGTTTGATTCACTTTCTTTCGGGGTACTTTAATTAAAATATAATTAGCAGAAAGCATTGCTTCCCCCCCACAAGTTCTGAGGTAATTCAGAACTTATTAACACGGCATTCATCATTTTTTTTAAAGTCCTATTTTTCCTTTCAGCAATTCCATTTTGCTGAGGTGAGTAAGGAGTGGTAATTTGATGAATTATACCACGTTCTTTACAAAACTCACCAAAAGGTGATTCATATTCACCACCTCTATCACTTCTAAGTTTTTTGATTTTCTTACCAAGTTGATTTTCAACTTCATTCTTATATTGAATGAAAGTTTCTAAAGCTTCATCCTTGGTTCGAATTAAATAAACATAACTATATCTAGTATAGTCATCTATAAAAGTGATAAAATACTTTTTCCCACCTCTAGTTTGAATTGATTTAAAACCACAAATGTCATTATGAATTAATTCAAGTGGTTCTGTACTTCTTTCAGTCGAATGAAAAGGAGTTTTAGATAATTTTGCCTCAACGCAAATTTCACATTTATGATTTGAATCAATGTTAAATTTAGGTAAACATTCCATATTAATTAATCTACGTAAAGATCCATAATTAACATGTCCTAGTCTACCATGACATAAATTTGAAGACTCAAGCAAGTAAGAAGAAGATGTATTATTATTAATAACTGAGGGTACAACGGTCATTACATTTAACTTGAAAAGGCCATCAGACATGTAACCTTTTCCTACATACATCCCATTCTTAGTAAGTACAAATTTATCACTCTCAAAAACTAGCCTAAATCCATTCTTACTTAACAGAGATCTGGAAATAAGATTCTTGCGAATATCCGGTACATGTAGCACATTGTTGAGAGTGAGGTCCTTTCTAGATGTCATCTTGAGTACAATCTTTCCTTGTCCTTCAACTTTGAAAGTTGAGAAGTTGCCCATAAAAAATTGTTCACCATTGTCCACTGTAGAATAAGATGTGAACATCTTTTTATCGGCACAGATATGGCGAGTAGCACCAGTGTCCACCCACCATTCTTTAGGATTTTCGACAAGATTTGCCTCAGAAACAACTGCAGAAAGATTGATATCATCTATACCATTGGAAATATTATCCACTTCGGTCATATGGGCTTGAGCAGGCTTCTTGCTTGTGCTTCTTTTGCTTTTGCCTTTGCTACGGAAATCTTTGGCCCGATGTCCCTCTTTGTCACAGATGTAACATTTGCAATTAAACTTGTACTTTTTATTTTCCCCCCTTTAGAGCCTTGTGATGAACTTTCTCCAGAAGACTTTCGTTTCTTGGTTTTTGAAGCATGTTCCACCACATTTGCCTTAGGCTCTATAGGATGCTTACCAGCCCGCTTTTCAGAATTGCGGTTGTCCTCCTCAATCCTCAAACGCACAATTAATTCTTCCATCAAAATTTCTTTGCGCTTGTGTTTGAGATGGTTCTTGAATTCCTTCCAGCCTTGTGGTAATTTTTCAATTAAGGCTGCAACTTGGAAGGATTCACTGAGAGACATACTTTCTACGTGAATGTCATGCAGAATGAGTTGGAAATCTTGAACTTGGCTGATCACAGTTTTTGAATCAACCATTACAAAATCTAAGAATCTGCCAACCACAAATTTCTTTGACCCGGCATCTTTCGTTTTGTATTTTTTCTCCAAAGACTCCCAAAGTTCCTTTGCTGTCTTGATAGGACTGTAGACGTTGTATAATGTGTTGTCAAGTCCGTTCAAGATGTAGTTCCGGCAAAGAAAATCGGCATGTTTCCAGGCATCAACTGTAGCAACCACTTGCTGGTCGGTTTCATCCTCTTTCAGGATAGGAGCATCTTTACGGAGGAAACGAGCCAGGTTCAGAATTGTAAGATAGAACAACATTTTCTGTTGCCATCTTTTAAAGTCAATTCCTGAGAACTTCTGTGGCTTCTCTCCATGATTTATTGGTACTGTCACCACAGGAGAGAGGGTTGGTGCAATTGCAGCCACCACAGTAGTACTTGTTTGGGCATTAATTTCAGTAGCCATCAATTCTAATTTATAAAACAGAATTATAATTAGAATTTACACTACACAGAAAATTAAACCAAATTCACAGAAATAAATTCTGTAAAAATGAAAGAAACAAGAATGTAACTTTTATTTTCCAATTAATTTGGAAATAAAATAATTTTATTTAACCAAATTAATTCCACACAGAAAATTAATTTCTGTAACACTTCAATAATTAAAATACTAAAACAGAATTTTAATTAATAAAAACTTAGAAAATAATTTCTAAAAACCCAAAATTAATTTTTGAAAAAATTCCACAAAAATATATTCTGAATTGTTAATGACACCAATATCGTACTACTAATTGTCAAAGAAAATAGACAGTATATTACTACTATCTGTCAAATAGCATATAATTACTATTTATTTTTCCAACCAGAATATTATTTTGTAAATCCACAGAAAATAATTTTCTTAAAAGAAGAAAGAGAAAAGGAAACAAACGAAAAATTCTATAAACATAATAATTTGAATCTGTCTTAAGATTGTTGGAACAATCTTCTGTGTAAATAAAATAACTTAAAACAATTCAAACAAAATAAAATAAAATTTACAGAATTTATTTTGCTGAACTGAATCAATAATTAAAAGACCAAGTTGAGTGTGTGACACTCTGTCCTTAAGACAGATTCGCCCCGCTACGGTGCTTACGGTTATGTGGCGTCTATCTCCCAGGATAAAATGATCTTCACAAATTTGTAGTAGCACTTCAAACAAATTTGTCCGACGAACTAGAACCTTGTGTTCTATAACTCTCTAAAATTTTCCCTAAAATAATATGAAGAACAAAGAACGCAAGAGAGCAAACTAAAGGCCAAGAAAATGAATTTTCGGAATCAAACATAATTGAAATGGGGTTGCCTTTATATAGGCTTTGTTGGCACCTATTCAATTTGAATAGAAAAGGTATGAAGAAGGGACATAACCCTTCCTTTAAAATAAAGAGACACCATGAAAGGTTTGCACCCTTTCATTCAAATTTTTGAATAGAAAAGGTATGAAGAAGGGACATAACCCTTCCTTTAAAATAAAGAAACACCATGAAAGGTTTGCACCATTTCATTCAAATTGGAGTCTATTTCAATTCATAACTACCTTTTTATAAATTTTCCAACACTATCAACTCACTTAATTTGTGATTTGATTTTTAACTCACTGTGTTTTTTGAAGAAAAAAAATGGATTGTACTCATTAGGGTCATATAATGTACCAATTATTGATGATGATTAGATTGTATTTTGACCAAAACAAAAAATTGTAATTGATCTTTTTAACTCACAATTTTTTTTGAAAAATAAATTATTGTGTTTTTTAATTATCACTTGACTTAATTTGTGATTGATTTTTTTAATTATTGATGATGATTAGATAGCATTAAAAAAATTGTGATTTGTATGATTGAAGTTATCTCCTTTTGTTTATAATTTTATTTTTTAATA
This sequence comes from Camellia sinensis, assembly GCF_055761805.1. Lineage (NCBI taxonomy): Eukaryota > Viridiplantae > Streptophyta > Magnoliopsida > Ericales > Theaceae > Camellia > Camellia sinensis. The sequence goes on from NC_138961.1 coordinate 102,293,243, forward strand.
TGATTGAAATTAGATAAACATAAACACTCACAAAAAGAAAAATGTGATTGTAGTTTGTTCAATGGTTCTAAATAATCTTTTTTATTTACCATTTTAATGGTTATTTTTTTCAATTATTTTTTTTATTATGAGAAAAATGTCATTGTAGTTAGATAGCATTAAAAAAATTGTGATTTGTATGATTGAAGTTATCTCCTTTTGTTTATAATTTGATTTTTTAATATGATTGAAATTAACTGACAAAATGAAAAATATGATTGTAGTTTGTTCAACAGCTCTAAATAATATTTTTATTTACTATTTTAATGGTTCTTTTTTTCAATTATTATTTTTTATTATGAGAAAAATATGATTGTAGTTAGATAGCATTAAACAAATTGTGATTTATATGATTGAATTTATCTCCTTTTGTTTATAACTTGATTTTTTTAATATGATCGAAGTTAAATAAACATAAACACTCACAAAAAGGAAAATGTGATTGTAGTTTGTTCAATGCTTCTAAATAATCTTTTTATTTACTATTTTAATGGTTCTTTTTTTCAATTATTTTTTTTATTATGAGAAAAAAAAAGAAAAAGACATGCAAAGTGGTGAAATACAACCCGTGCATAGCACGGGTGACATGATATCTATACTATATATAAAGCAAAATGGGGTTTTGTAGCCCCAAGCCTTGTGGGTGCTCTAATCTCCCAATCTAAACTTCCTGATTTTTTGATTTAAAAAAAAAAAATTAGCATTTATTAACTTCTCCTAACCTCCAAGTCTTACACTCACAATAACACTTTAATGCATTAAGAATAAACATAAAAAAAATTCTTTGAAATCCAACACATATGAATTCTTTGAAAAGTCCCAACACATATCTAAAACATATATAAATATCTATATCTATTTATCTATCTATACTATATATTAAGCAAAAGGAGATTTTTAACCCCATGACTTGTGGGAGCTCCAATCTCCAAATCTAAATTTCCTGATTTAAAAAAACAAAAAACCTTAGCATTTATTAACTTCTCCCAACCCCCAAATCTTACCGTCATAATAACACTTTAATACATTAAGAACAAGCATAAAAAAAATTCTGTGAAATCCAACACATATGAATTCCTTGAAAAGTCCCAACACATATGATGATTATCTCTCATAATAACACTTTTAATGCATTAAGAACAAGCATAAACAAAATTTCTTGAAAAATCCAATACATATGATTGTTATCAAAATATTAAACTTTAATATAATATAATAATAAAAAAAAAGACATTTAATTCCTTGAAAAGTCTAACACATATGATTATTATCAAAATAATAAACTTTAATATAATATAAAAAAGGAAAAAAAGAAGACATTTAAAAAAAAAGATATTAAAAAATCGCAATTCACATATATAGATAATTGTAAACACAATTCGTGCATAGCACGGGTGATATGCTAGTCTATATATTAGGCAAAAGGGGGTTTTTAACCCCAAGCCTTGTGGGAGCTCCAATCTGCCAATCTAAATTTTCTGATTTTTTGATTTAAAAAAAAAAAACTTAGCATTTGTTAACTTCTCCCAACTCCCAAGTCTTACTCTCATAATAACACTTTAATACATTAAGAACAAGCATAAACAAAATTCTTTAAAATCTAACACATATGAATTTCTTGAAAAGTCCCAACACATATGATTATTATCCCTCATAACAACACTTTAATGCATTAAGAATAAGCATAAAAAAAATTTCTTGAAATGTCCAACACATATGATTATTATGAAAACATTAAACTTTAATATAATATAATATAAAATAAAATAAAAAGACATTTAATTCTTTAAAAAGTCCAATACATATGATTATTATCAAAATATTAAACTTTAACATAATATAAAAAAGGAAAAAAAGAAGACATTTAAAAAAAAAAAATTTAAATCACAAGTCACATATATAAATAATTGTAAACACAATTCGTGCATATCACAGGTGATATGCTAGTCTATATATTAAGCAAAAGAGAGTTTTTAACCCCAAGCCTTGTGGGAGCTCCAATCTCCCAATCTAAATTTCCTGATTTAAAAAAAAAAAAAATCTTAGTATTTATTAATTTCTCCCAACTCCCAAGTCTTACCCTCACAATAACACTTTAATGCATTAAGAACAAGCATAAAAAAAATTCTTTGAAATGCAACACATGAATTCCTTGAAAAGTCTCAACATATATGATTATTATCCCTCATAATAACACTTTAATGTATTAAGAACAAGCATAAAAAAATTTCTTGAAAAGTCTAACACATAGGATTATTATCAAAATATTAAACTTTAATATAATATGAAAAAGGAAAAAAAAAAAAAGACATTTAAAAAAAAAATTTAAAAATCACAATTCACATATATAGATAATTGTAAATACAATCCGTGCATAGCACAGGTGATATGCTAGTATTATATAAGGAAATGAGAGTTTTTAACCCACAATTTTTGTAACGCCCTCAAAATAATACATAAATCATACATTCATAACATCCATAAACTTTAGAGAATAAAGTACATTCCCATTCATCAGAGTATTCTTACAAGAGATATTACATGTTAACAATAAAAGTAAATGCCCTATAGGCTTGCAACTTTCCAAGTCAACACTTGGGTTCAACAAAAGTAGAGTACTAACTCTTTACACAAAATATGCACTTGGCTTGATATACATGTAATACGAAATAATCACAAAAAAGATAAGCCTTCAGCTTCTTCAACCTCCCAAGCTAAGACCTTGGAGGCGACATATCACCAGTACCTGAAAATGATGTCCCATATAGGGTGAGCCAACGCCCAATAGAGATATGCTAAACATAGTATGAGCAATAACTAAAACATTAGCATTTGATAAATGTTTAACTCATACATACTAACGTACAACACAATCAAATTCCATGACAAATATGTCCATATTTCATTCCACTTTCCTTTACTTATCAAATTTTCAATTCATAACATGGCTCAGAACCTGGCCAACAATTCAATGAGATTACGACTCATATTAAAGCACTTCCTTTTCAAGTGAGATAACAACTCATATCAAAACACTTCCATATTTCACAATAGACACACATATTTGCTATATCAATATCATATTAAAACACTTCCATACTTCACAATAGATACACATATTTGCTGTATCAATGGAGTCCGTCCCCTATCTTCTCCCAAATAACATTCGGTTTAGGAGTCCATCCCCTATCTCCTCCCAAATCGTGGAGTACATCCCCTATCTCCTCCCACACAATACAATGTATATAAACACTTATCATATACAACATCAATCAATACACATATTCGATGTATTATTCCAACTGTCACATTCAATGACATATTCGACGTGATTAGTTTCTGTTTTCCCTAATCAACATACAGTGTCTACAACAATCAAGACTATTCTCCACCGATAGCCCAAAGCAATTATTTCTAAACAGATAATAAATGCATCAACAGATAAATTATTAATATTTTCAAAAGGGACTGATTAACCAATCCAACTCCATCATTCGTTCTCATAACTTCTCAATTTCACTATTTCCAACTCAATTTCGTTATTTTACAATGAAAGTCATTAATTACACTAATGACCCAATAAAACCCAAATATGGCAGTTTCCCAATTTTTTCCAATATTGACCCGAAGGTCCAAATATCATTAATAAACGTTCATAACCTCATTTTAAGGCTCAAATACACAAATATAGTCAATGGAACAAAAACCCCTCTTTACACATTTAAAGGTTTGAAACCCTAACTCCCAAACTTACTCAACTACAACATTATATCAAAATAACTACAAGTTGATATCAAAGATCATAAATATGAGTAGTTATCCCTACCTCAAAGTTTGAAGCCCAAGGAAAAGGATGAAGAAGCCCAAAGATGCTCCAAATCAACACTTTTTCGGATCCAAAGATAGCCCAAGCCAAACTCTACCTTTTATACAAAGGAACTAAGGTAGAAACACTCTAGAACTAGATGAATCCTTAGAGAGAGAGAATGTAGAGAGAGGAGCTGCCGAAATTAGGGTTTTGAAAAGTTAGAGAGATGAAAAAGTGATTTAAAATCACACAGTCGCAATCTGATATACGTACAGTCCGCTCGAGCGGAGAATAGGACGCTCGAGCGTCAGGCACAAAAACTGGACCCGCTTGAGCGCAAAGGGACCCGCTTAAGCGTAGAATACACTCATCCAATACTTTTACAGACTTCGAACACAACCGCTCGGGCGCAAAGATACCCGCTCAAGCGTGACCCGCTCGAGCGTGAAAAACACACCTGCAGTATTTTTTCTAATGCACAAAATGCTGAAAGGATGCAAACTCTGTTCGAGCGCAACAAGACTCGCTTGAGCGGATCATCAAAAATCTGGGCAACAAGAATAGAGACCAAAGCTCAACCAACCTATTTCAAACCTGCCCAACACACCCCAAAACTTAAACACTAGGAACTAAAGGACGGAAACAAGATATACACGAAGTCAACACCATGGAACCTAGGTCCGGAATACAATAAACAACGGAGGGAAAACCGGGATCGCTATAACCTCCTCCCCTTAAAGAATTTCATCCCCGAAATTAGATAAATAAGTTTCAAAAATATGATTTCTCAATTCTCAACAATATTACCATTCAATATTTCACAACCTGACCCACTACCGGTCATCCCGTCTCTTTTCAAGAGGCAAATTACAACATATGTTTACAACATGCATTATCAACATGCATTTCTTTGAAATTCATCAATTTCAACACATATTCCACAATTCAATTACATATTCCATGCCAATCAATACATTTGCATTTCTAAAGCAGAATTAACATATGCAATGTTAAAATAAACTTCCATTTCCGAACCATATTCGATGGCTATAACATTTGCACAATCTAAAACATATACAATGTCTTCAAAATTCAACAACATAACAAAGTTTTCGACACATGGTCATTCCGGATATTTTTCATGGACCTCCAACTCACGCTCCCAAGTGGCTTCCTCCACCCCGTGATGTTTCCACAGAACTTTTACCAAGGAAATGGTCTTGCCTCGCAAGACTTAATCCCGCCTATCCAAGACCTGCACGGTCTCTCCTCATACGAGGCATCCTCATCAACCTCCAAGTCGGTCCAATCCAATACATGCGACGGATCCGGCTCATACTTCCGAAGCATACTAACATAAAACACGTCATGCACTCCGGACAGCTACGGCGGTAAAGCTAAACGGTATGCAACTTTTCCAATCCTCTCAAGGATCTCAAAGGGACCAATAAACCGAGGGGACAACTTCCCACTATTCCCAAACCTCATCAAACCCCGTCTAGGTGATATTTTCAAAAAGACGTGATCACCGACCTCAAATACCAAAGGTCTCCTCCTACGGTTGGCATAACATTTTTGACGACTCTGGGCTGTAACAAGCCTTCTACGGATAAGCTCAACTTTCTTTGTCGTTTCTCTCACCAACTCCGGGCCCAACAAAGGTGCATCACCCACCTCGGCCCAACAAACTGGAGACCTACATGGTCGGCCATACAAGGCCTCAAATGGTACCATACCAATACTGGATTGGAAACTATTGTTGTAGGCAAACTCCACCAAGGGCAAGTGCCTCTCCCACGACCCACTAAAGTTAAGGACACAACCTCGAAGCATATCCTTAAGGATCTATATAGTACGCTTGGACTGCCCATCAGTCTGAGGATGATAAGCCGTGCTAAAGGTCAACCTAGTACCCAAGACACTCTGCAAACTCTGCCACAACCTAGCAGTAAAACGTGGATCTCTATCTGAGACGATCGTCACTGGGACCCCGTGCAACCTCACTATGTCCCGAACATACAAGCCGGCAAGATGATCTACCGAATCTCTCACGCGCATAGGGATAAAGTGCGCCGACTTAGTCAACCAGTCTACAACCACCCAAATAGCATCACTACCCCGGTGAGTCCTCAGAAGACCTACAATGAAGTCCATAGTGACATGCACCCACTTCCACTCGGCAATAGGCAAGGGTTGTAACAAACCCGCGGGCCTCTGATGCTCGGCCTTCACTTGCTTACAAGTAAGGCACTTCAATACAAAAACTGCCATATTGTAGACACCCCATTTTTTACTGTCCTCAAGACTTGGACATCATCGTTTGAACACTCAATGATTATCCATGTTTGTGTTCGTTTTGAGTTCTCGGAGGTCTCAGCTACGCGCCTTGCCCTAAGATCTCTCAACTTGTTTGTTTTGTGCTTGGTTGTGAACCAAACACCTGTGTTTTTGCTTATGAGGGAAGAAGGTGGCTTGTTGGCCATTTTCTCAACCCACCAGCCAAGGCCTAAGGCCATCGGCCATGTTTTCTTTCCACCGGCCAAGAGTGTTGGCCGGTCGGCACTGTATTTGGTCGACCGGCCATTGTGTTGGTCGATCGGCCATTTTTGCTGGCCGACCCCTATTCATCTGCTTTATGCAGATATTTAGTGCCAGTTGGCACAGCTGGCACGCATAATTCACCCCCTCCATACACGTGTATGGAGGGATTGGCTCCTTTGCTTAGCTTCTCTTAGAAGCTTTAGAATTCAAGCTTCTATAAAGAGGGAGTCCCTCCTCCCTCCTCAGGGGTCAGAAAAATTGTTCTTGAGAGGATAGAGATAGTATTGTATCTATTCTTCCTTGTTTAGCCTTGTTTTGTGTCCAAAGGTGTAGTATTGTCTTACTTTTGTACACAAACACACACTAGAATACCATCCTTGGTTGCTGAGGTGCTAGGAGGTTGATTTGTTCTTGGGTTGGTTTAAACTCAGAAAAATTGCTGGAGCTTTGTTCTTGAAGAGGTTCTACAAGGGTGAGCAACTAACCTTTAGATACCCCTTTCTTGCTTAAGCTTTTAGCCTATCTTGCATCTGTTTTTAAGCTTAACTTATAACTGATAAAAGTTCTGTTTTTAAGTGATTAAAATAGTTGTTTAAGATCATTTTGGCGTTTGGGGTTGTTTACCCCCTCTTAGGCCTTGTTTGGCCTCATTTTTGTGCCCTTTTTGTGAGCTTCGGGACCACCTTGCATTGGCCTTCTCACCACTGAAATCTCTCTGGATTTTAGTGGTGGGGATGGTGTTTTGAGGTCCTAAGAAGGAGAGGGTCATCCCATCTCCTTGTTGTCTTCAATACTTGTCATATTTGCCTCATATGTGAGCACCTTTGTTAAGTTCATGTTGGCCATGTCTTAACTGGTATTTGGTGTTATTTTGCCATGATTTACCTCTATCCAATGTTGGTTTAGTGGTCTCTTGCATGCACCATATACTTGTCTTGTAATCCCTTGATTTGCCTTAACATGTATCATGTTGTAACATGTCTTTCTAGCATGATTTTGGCTCGACTTCAAGAACCTTTTATCCATGTTTTGGTATGCTTGAGGTCTAATTTTGGTTGTCTTGGTCATGCTTGCATTGTTGTGTATAGCCACAATGCAACCTAGCTTGTTAGCTTTAGGTGTCCAAGTCACTAGCATGTTTTGTTTGGGTCATTTCAGTGGTTTGGCATCACTTGTAATGTTATTTCAGTCCATATTCCATGCCCATATGCTTGCACTTGTGACTCCTTTAATGTCTTAAAGAATTGTTATTTTATGCCTCATGAAAGTGTCATTGCGTATGCCATCATGCTTAGGCCTTTGGGATGTCATCTAAGTGGGTTTTTGGGCTCATTTTGACATGCCATAACTCTGTTTTTGATTTCTTAAATCATGCCATGTTTGGTTGTATTAGGTGTAGTGTAACACCTCTTTAGTAGCCTTACATGCCTCATGCTCTTGCCCCTTTGTCTTAGCCTGTTTTGGCTTTGGTCATTGCATGTTTTAGGCTCACTTTGGCATGATTTAGGACTGTTTTGGGTCATACTTGCCATATGCTCTTTGTTTTGTGTAGCTTTGGTCCAAGTCCCTTTACTAGTCCTAGGCTTTAAGCCTCATGCATGCTTCACTTGTGTAGTTTGGTTGATTTGGCATCATCCCTTGTATGTTTTCAAAGCTTAACATGTTTGTCACATGTCCATGTTTGTCCCTTGTAAGTGTCCTTAAAAGTTGCCCTTTGATGCTTAAGTGTTGGACCATTTATACATGCATGTTTGTATGTGCATTTGTCCTTATTTTCTTAATACTATTGGCCACTGGTTTGGACCTATTTGAGAGCTGTCCATTTTGTTTAAGTCCATCCCCGCATGTTGTTGCATGCGTGCCTTGCATGTTGTCGCATGCTTGTTTCATATTTGGTAAATTGCGTATTGTAACATGCTAGTTCAATTATGCCTTGTTGCGTACTTAGTCCATAACATGTTGTTACATGTTTAAGTGGTATTGCATTTGGCATACTTGTTACCTTTTAGCCTTGTACGGCACGGTCATTAACGTGCTTGTGTTGTACTAGTTTCGCTTGCATGCAACCATGATAGAGGTTGGGGCCCCCTTATGTGTTTTTGTGCATTTCTTTGACATCAAATTGCACACTTGGCTCCTTTGGCCATCATGCATCGAAATACATGATTGATGGCCCGAGGGTCAAGGACTATACTCCCTTGAGCTAATGACATGATAGGGAGAGTGGTCGTGCATGCATTGCTTTGAAAATGCATTGCCATGCTCTGTTTGTCCTCTGCTGCAGCAAAACAGTATTCTGCAGGAAAAGATGGCGGTCGGCCATCTTCAGTGCCAGCCGGCCATGAATTGTTGGCCAAGATTACCACAAATGGTCGATGACCAGTTCCCCATGGCCAGTGGCCTCACCTCTTGGTCGGTGAGCTCCCACAACCCTCAGGAAATAGTTTAGAAGCAACTTTGAGACTTGCGTAGTGTTCAGAGGTGCAGAGCAGTGTAAACAGAGGCAGCATGAGTATGGTGATGGATTTCCGAGCGGAGCCGAGCGTGCACGCATTCATCCCTCTTCCCGAGGCCTCTTTACTGCTTTCTTAGCTTAGTTAATTCATTTAATTAATTAAGTATTGTATAACATTTAATTAGCTTGTTAGTTAATTAATTTGTATTATTCTTTCGGTCCCTCCCTCGAGAAGGCGCAATTGTGTAATAAGCGTGCGTATGTGTGATGCATGTCTTCCAACCCCTACTTATTTCTCCTTTTTATTTAATCGCTTATGATGGTTAGTTTTAGGGCATATTTGATTTAGCATACCTTATGCTATGCATGTTTGCATTCATTCATTTGTATTGCATATACCGGGCTCGGCGTATCATACTAACCGCATAGTATTTCAATTCCAACTTGAATACGTGTATCAAATTGCAGCATATCATATGCCATCTTAGATTAGCTGAGCCTATTCTAGTTGCATTTCGCATGTGATGCATTAGCCATTGTTAACATGGACTTGGATCATACATTGATTACTAATATGTTCCTTGTTTTGGCTCGGAGTACACTGTGAGTGTTTATGCTTTAGCATCTTGCATGAGTGTGAGTGTTGCCATGATAGCATGCTTGCCATGAGGCTAATTGCCTATATAATATATCTACCTGAATGCTTGTGGGTGAAGGTTGGATTGCTTGAATTGGAACAATTCATTGAAATATGCATTCTAGCCTACTTACGAGTAGCAACCTTCAAACCATTTTCCAAACAAACGGATATGCGATGCTTTGTTCCAAATTAGGCGATCTAGTCTACACTTGTTTTGCTGTGCGCATCACATAGTAATTCTAGCTGATTAACTGGAATAAGAACGCATGTGTTTTCAAAAACTCGATATCATGTTTAGTAGTGGCCGATCTTCGGATCGGGCGAGCGGGGTTGCTCATAGCTGACCTTCCCCAATCGTACCCAAGTTCCCGAGCCGAGGCAACTTTGGTGATGACAGACACGTGACCTTAGGCAACAAGTCAGGGTTTCTTAAATTCTCCAAAAATAAAATATTTAGGTGGCGACTCTGTATCTGGCAAAGCAATCCATGTTTGGCACTTCTTTCTCAAAAACCTATTTTCCAAAATGATTTTCCGGATTTGGACTCTTTGGTGATTTATCAGTCTTGCATTGTACCTTGCAAGATCATATTAAGAACCGTGATAATTTGTGTCTGAACTATGGTAGCAAGGCCCACGGGCGCGTCCACACACATCTTTCTTCATACCCTGCCACCAAAACTGGCGACCCAAATCACGATACATCTTAGTGCCTCCCGGATGCACCGCAAGGCGTGAATGGTGAAACTCTAGGAGTACTTCCTCTCGGTAAGACTCCGGCACAAACAAACGGTCTCGGTATCTCATACTCAGGTCGGGATGTACAGTCGAACCCTTCTCAACCTTTCCACTGGAGATCTTCTCCCGGAGGGATTCTACCTTAAGGTCACCTCTTCGCGCCTCTAACACTCGACTCACAAATGTAGGCAGCGCAACAATAGAAAACAAAGCCACAGACTCAACAAATTCGCCCAGAAGCAAATCAAACTCGCCAAGTGCACCCAACATTTCCCACTCCCAGATGGCTATACAAGCTGCATCACTAATGGATTTTCTGCTAAGGGCATCGGCCACAACATTGACCTTTCCCGGGTGATAGTGCAACTCAAAGTCATAATCCTCAATGAACTCCATCCGCCTCCTCTGCCTCAAATTCAAGTCTCTCTGTGTAAACAGATACTTCAGACTCTTATTATCTGAGAACACCTCGAATCTTTCACCATAAAGGTAGTGCCTCCAAATCTTCAAGGCAAAAATCATAGCTGCTAACTCTAGGTTGTGTGTAGGGTAATTCTTCTCGTGTATTTTCAACTGTCGCGAGCCATAGGCTACCACTTTCCCCTCTTGTATCAGCACACAACCCAAACCCTCTCATGAAGCATCACAATAAACCGCGTAACCCAAGCCTCTCTCCGGAATAATCAAAACCGGAGCGGTGGTAAGTCTAACCTTCAACTCTTGGAACGACTTTTCACAAGTCTCACTCCATACAAATTTGACCCCTTTCCGCGTCAATCTAGTTAACGGCGAAGCTAGCCTGGAGAAATCCTTCACAAACCGACGATAATACCCAGCTAATCCTAGAAAGCTGGAAATCTCAAAAACATTCTTAGGCTATGCCTAATCTTGCACTGCCTCAATCTTGGATGTATCAACAGACACCCCTTCCCCGGAGACTACATGGCCTAAGAATTTAATGTCTCTTAGCCAAAACTCACACTTCCAAAACTTAGCATATAGCTTATGGGCTCTAAGCAACTCAAGCACCACTCTCAAGTGTTCCTCGTGCTCCCCCTCAGAAGGTGAATAAACCAGAATGTCGTCCACGAAAACGACCACAAAACGATCTAAGAATTCCTAGAATATCTGGTTCATCAGGTCCATAAACACAGTCGGTGCATTGGAGAGCCCAAAAGGCATCACTAGAAACTCATAGTGGCCATACTGCTTACGGAATGCCGTCTTCGAGATATCCTCCTCTCTGACCCTCAATTGGTGGTAACCCGATCTCAAGTCTATCTTAGAGAAAGAACGGGACCCCTTCAACTGGTCAAACAGATCATCTATACGAGGCATAGGGTACTTGTTCTTAACCGTAGCCCAATTCAATTTCCAGTAATTAATACAAAGTCTCAAGGCACCATCTTTCTTTTTAGCAAAGAGGGCCGGCGCTGCCCACGGTGAAGTACTAGGGCGAATAAAACCCTTATCTAGCAACTCCTGGAGCTGAACCTTCAACTCACTCAACTCGGCTGGGGCAAAACGATAAGGTGCCATGGAAATCGGTGTCGTGCCGGGCACTAAATCAATAGAAAACTCCACCTCTCGATGTCGTGGCAAACTAACAAGATCCTCGAGAAAGACGTCCGAGTACTCACAAACCACTCTTGGCAATACAGTCTGGGTCTCATCACACTCACTACTCATAAAGCTAGCGAGAAGGCCACTAAGCTCACTCTACCCTCGCGGGTGATACCCCAGTGGCAACACTTTACCAACCCACTCCCCCAAGAAATGGAAACAATCCCCGCTCAAGGTACATACAGTGACCCTCTGGCGGTAACAATTGATAACAGCCCGGTATGACGATAACCAGTTCATACCCAAAATCACATCAAAACCCGACATAGCCATAACTACAAAAGAAAATGGAAGCCGGTGGTCGGCGACCTCTATATCACACCCTCTACACCCCTGCTTCAAAATCAATTCACCCCCAATAGGTGATACAACACAAATAGGAGATGTTAACTGTGCCAACTCCAACCCCAAAACAGATGCAAATACGGTAGATATAAAGGAATGGGATGCACCCGTATCAATCAACACATTGGCAACTGAGTTGCAAAACAAAAAGGTACGTCTCACAACCGATGGAACTGGTACAAGATCCTGCACGGTAACAACATACACGCGCCCTGAAGGCCTCTGATCTACATGCTCACCTCTCGAAGCATAAGACTGCTGCATAAACTGAGACGATGAAGCCCCCTGATTGGCCCTCGAGGCCTAAACTGACTGTGCTGGTTGAAAACTTTGCGTCTGCCTCGGACCAGACACACCCGATGTGCCACTCAACTGTGGGCAATACCTCTTTAGGTGCCCCGCCTGACGACACTGGTAACAAGAGAGCGGCTGGCCTCTGCCCTGACTCTGGCTCTGAGGTCGAGCCGAAGATGAAGCTACTCTCTGCCCTCCTTCCCTCTCCGGACAAGCTGGAGACTTGTGGCCCAGCTGACCACATTTGTAACAAGTAATGTCTCCCTGGATGCCTCTCCCAGAACCTGAACTGGGCACTGGAAAGGTAGATCTCATAAAAGTACCCTGGGGCTGCTGAGGGTTAGAACCCCTCTGCCTCCTACCATCCCCCTAGCCATCCTGACTCCTCTTGGAGCCCCTCATTCTCTCTCTCCTCCTCCTCCTGCATGATAATCTCAAGATGCGCCGCAGCATCCACAAGGCGTCCATAGTCCTGAGTCATGGACCCCGCAACTCTCGTCTTGAGCCCGTGCCTCAACTTTTTCCCAAACTCAAGACAACAGCATTCCTTGGATGCCACTAGCTCAGGTGCAAACCTAGATAAACTAGTGAATGCGGCCTCAAACTCGGCCACTGGCATACTCAGCTGCTTGAGCTGACAAAACTGGTCCCTCAACTTCTCCTTAACAGCTGGAGACAGAAACTTCTCCAGAAAAGCATCTACAAAGGCCTCCCATGTACCACCAATACGGCCTCGAAAAAACTTCCACCACTGACCCGCGTCTCCCTTCAGCTGGAAAGACGCCAAGGTCACCTTCAAAGCCCCGTCTTCGATGCCAAGCATCTCTAACGTCTTCGTCAACTGCTCAAGCCACTCATCAGCCTTAAGTGGCTCTTTCGGATCACCCACAAACTCGTCTGGGTTAGACCGGAAGAACTCACTATTCAAAAAAGAAGGCCCTGCCTCAGCAACATGGGCCTGGACTTGATTCTCAGCTCTGAGAATGTCCATGGATTCCCTCAATGCTCCTGCCATCTCACGGGCTAAGGCGCCCATGGCCTGCTGACCTACTGGCTCGGCCACATTGGCCTGACCAACACCCTCCTGTTGCGTCGGAATCTCATCCGGTATAGGCATCTCCTGCCTTCTAGGCCTACCTCGCCTACCACCACGTCCTCGTCCTGAAATGCTAATAAAGGTAACGAAGAACATTAGCACATTCACAAATGTGCCGAAGCTATTTCACTCACGTCCTAAAGCAATGGATAACAGTAATTCATTCCACGTAAGCACATAATCACATAAGCACCTACAAATTTCATTTCCAGATAATGACAGTCCCAAGGTGTTACTAGAGTTCCAATTAAAAACAGTATTGATCAAGTGCTTTTCCAATAGGAATCCCACAAACCCAAGGATCCAATTAACATCCTAGAAACTAAATCTTATACCCATATAGTCACATAAGCATGTTATCAGATAAACACGTAATATCACACATAAGTCTCTAGCAAGCAAGACAAACCTACTGTCGTACTAACCACTTCACACGTACCCAAAGTATTCAAACACGGTACGCTCTAATACCAAGTTGTAACGCCCTCAAAATAATACATAAATCATACATTCATAACATTCATAAAATTTAGAGAATAAAGTACAATCCCATTCATCAGAGTATTCTTACAAGAGATATTACATGTTGACAACAAAAGTAAATGCCTTATAGGCTTACAACTTTTCAAGTCAACACTTGGGTTCAACAAAAGTAGAGTACTAACTCTTTACACAAAATAATCCTTTGGCTTGATATACATGTAATACGAAATAATCAGAAAAAAGATAAGCCTTCAGCTTCTACAACCTCCCAAGCTAAGACCTTGGAGGCTACATATTACCTGTACCTGAAAATGATGTCCCATATAGAGTGAGCCAACGCCCAGTAGAGATATGCTAAACATAATATGAGCAATAACTAAAACATTAGCATTTGATAAATGTTTAACTCATACATACTAACGTACAACACAATCAAGTTCCATGACAAATATGTCCATATTTCATTCCACTTTCCTTTACTAATCAAATTTTCAATTCATAACATGACTCAGAACCTGGCCAACAAGTCAATGAGATTACGACTCATATTAAACCACTTCCTTTTTAAGTGAGATAACAACTCATATCAAAACACTTCCATACTTCACAATAGATACACATATTTGCTGTATCAATGGAGTCCATCCCCTATCTCCTCCCAAATAACATCCGGTTTAGGAGTTCATCCCCTATCTCTTCCCAAACTGTGGACTACATCCCCTATCTTCTCCCACACAGTACAATGTATATAAACACTTATCATATACAAGATCAATCAATACACATATTCGATGTATTATTCCAACCGTCACATTCAATGACATATTCGACGTGATTAGTTTTAGTTTTCCCTAATCAACATACAGTGTCTACAACAATCCAAACTATCCTCCACCGATAGCCCAAAGCAATTATTTCTAAACAGATAATAAATGCATCAATAGATAAATTATCAATATTTTCAAAAGGGAGTGATTAACCAATACAACTCCACCATTCGTTCTCATAACTTCTCAATTTCACTATTTCCAACTCAATTTCATTATTTCACAATGGAATTCATTAATTACACTAATGACCCATTAAAACCCAAATATGGCATTTTTTCCATTTTTCTCAATATTGACCCAAAGGTCCAAATATCATTAATAAACGTTCATAACCTCATTTTAAGGCTCAAATACACAAATATAGTCAATGGAACAAAAACCCCTCCTTACACATTTAAAGGTTTGAAACCCTAACTCCCAAACTTACTCAACTACAATATTACATCAAAATGACTACAAGTTTATGTCAAAGACCATAACTATGAGTAGTTATCCCTACCTCAAAGCTCGAAGCCCAAAGCAAAAGATGAAGAAGCCTAAAGATGCTCAAAATCAACACTTTTTCGGATCCAAAGATAGCCCAAGCCAAACTCTACCTTTTTATACAAAGGAACCAAGGTAGAAACACTCTAGAACTAGATGGATCCTTAGAGAGAGAGAGAATGTAGAGAGAGGGGCTGCTGAAATTAGGGTTTTGAAAAGTTACAGAGATGAAAAATTTTAAAATCACACAGTCGCGATTTGATATACGTACAGTACGCTCGAGTGTCCTATTCTCCGCTTGCGCGGATCATCAAAAATCTGGGCAACAAGAATAGAGACCAAAGCTCAACCAACCTGTTTCAAACCTGCCCAACACAACCCAAAACTCAAACACCAGGAACTAAAGGACGGAAACAAGATATACACGAAGCCAACACCACGGAACCTAAGTGTAACGCCCTCAAAATAATACATATAAGCCCACATTCTTAACATGCATAGACATATGAGAATAAAGCATATTTCTATTTATCAGAGTATTCATTACAAAATGTATTACATGTTGACAACAAATGTAAATGCCCTATGGGCTTACAACTTTCCAAGCCAACACTTGGTTACAAAAAGAGAGTACTAACTCAAATACACATTAAGCCCTTGGTTTGATTTACATGTAATACCAAAAAGATAAACAACGAAAGTAGCTATCATCCTCAAGCCTCCCAAGCTACGTCCTTGGAAGTGGCATGTCACCTGAACCTGAAAATGATGTCCCATATAGGGTGAGCCACAGCCCAGCAGAGATATACTAAACCAAATATGAGCAATGACTAAAACAATAGCATTTGATAGGTGGTTAACACTTGTAAACCAATTCATATCACAATACAGTTCCATGACAATCATGTCCATGCTACATTCCACTTTCCTTTACTTATCCAAATCATTTCATAAACATGGCTCAGAACCTGGCCAAATAATTCAATGAGGCTATAACTCAATTTAAAACACCTTCATACTTCACAATTCACATGAAATTACATCTCATATTAAAACACTTCCATACTTCAAATGATACACATATTTGTTGTATCAATACTTCAATTTAATACACATATTTGCTGTATTAGTGGAGTCCATCCCCTATCTTCTCACAAACAGGTTTGAGAGTCCATCCCCTATCTTCCCTCAAACCATGGAGTACATCCCCTATCTCCTCCCACACAATACACATATTCCAAGTATATAAACACTCATCATATACAAGGATCAATCAATACACATATTTGATTTATTATTCTGACCGTCATATTCAATGACATATTCAATGTGATTAGTTTTAGTTTTCCCTAATCAACATACAATGATTACAACAATCAAGGCTATCCTCCACCGATAGCCCAAAGCAATTATTTCTAAACAGAAAATAAATGCATTAAACAACTATAATATCAACATTTACATAGGTGAGTGATTAATTTATCCAACTCCACCATTCAACTTTATATTTCTCCAATTTCATAATTTCCAACTTAATTTCATATTCCCAGAAATTAATTATTCAAATTAATTTATCACATAGCTAGGGCATTTTTCCCTAATTCCCAATATCAACCCTAAGGTTCAATTTCATCAATATAACAACAATAATTCCATTTTCCAAGGTCTTATATACACATGGGATTTATCATTTCGAAAACCCCCTTTTTATAAATTACGAATCAAACCCTAACTTTTTCCAAAATTATCCAACAACACCAACTAATCAAAATGACTAAAATTTATGACAAAACTCATAAGATGGAGTAGGGTATCCCTACCTCGAAATGAAGAAACCAAATGGAGAAGATGATGAAAATCCAAAGTGCTCCAAATCCACAAATTTGCAGATTAAAAGAAAGCCCTCGCGAAGCTCTACCTTTCTTCCTAAGGGACTTGGGTAGAAACACACTAGAAGTAGATGAAACCCTAGAGAGAAGGTATGTAGTGAGAGAGAGACAGTCGTGGCTAGTGAAGTGTAACCCGTAGCTGTCAATTGATATATTCGAAACTCGCTCGAGCGAAGGAGTGGTCGCTCGAGCGACCAGACACAAAGAATCCTCGCTCGAGCGTAGAAAGTCTCGCTCGAGCCAACAATTCGAAGCTTCAGGTCTACAACCCAGAAGCACGCTCGAGCGAAAGAATGCTTGCTCGAGCGAAGAAACTCAAAACATACAGCTCGCTTGCTCGAGCCAAGAAATGCAACCTTTAGGTAAAAAAGAGACACAGACGCAAGCTCGAGCGCAAGACTTCTCACTCGAGCCACCAGAAACATCACCCAACTCTCACTCGAGCGAAGGAACCCTGGCTCGAGCAAAGGATCTAAAACACAAAGCTCGCTCGAGCGATAAAATCCTCGCTCGAGCGAAGGAGCAGAATTCTGGACAGCAACTATTGGTTTAAACTCACAACCAACCTGTAACAAACTTGCCCAACACATCCTAAAACTCAAATATATCGAATTAAAGGATGACAACAAGATATATATAACAACCAACTCCACGGAACCTAAGTCCGGATACAACAATCAAAGGAGAAAGAACCGAGATCGCTATAACCTCCCCCCCTTAAAGAATTTCGTCCCTGAAATTAGATATGAGTTTTCAAAAACATGTTTTTCTCAATTTTCAACAACATTGCCATTCAACATTCCACATCCTGACCCATTACCGATCATCCCATCTCTATTCAAGAGGTAAATTACAACATGTGTTACAATATGCATTATCAACATGCATTACTTTCAAATCCAACAATTTCTAATACCATGATTCATAATTTCATAACATATTAAATATTCATGATACATTTCCATTTCTACAACACATCCAACATATACAATGTTAAATTAAACTTCCATTTCAAGGCAAGTTTCATAATATTTCTATAAACCAAAACATATACAATGTTTTACAACTTAAGACATATTCATTGCTCTTAAAGTTCATCAACACAACAAAATTGCCAATACATGGCTAAATATTAACAAACAAGTCTGGATATTTCTCACGGACATCCAACTCACATTTCCAAGTGGCTTCCTCCATTCCGTGATGCTTCCACAAAACTTTTACCAATGGTATTGTCTTGCCTCGCAAGACTTGATCCCGCTTATCCAAGACTTGCACCGGTCTCTCCTCATACGAGGCATCCTCATCTACCTCTAAGTCGGTCCAATCCAATACATGCGACGGATTCGGCTCATACTTTCGAAGCATACTAACATGAAACACGTCATGAACTCCGGACAACTGTGGCGGTAAAGCCAAATGGTAGGTAACCTCGCTAATCCTCTCAAGGATCTCAAATGGGCCAATAAATCGAGGGGACAACTTCCCACTCTTACCAAATCTCATCAAACCCCGCCTAGGTGATATTTTTAGAAAGACGTGGTCACCCACCTCAAATACCAAAGGCCTTCTTCTACAGTCAGCATAACACTTTTGGCGACCCTGGGCTGTAACAAGTCTCTTACGGATAAGCTCAACTTTCTCTGTCGTCTCCCGAACCAACTCCGGGCCCAACAAAGGTGTGTCACCCACCTCAGCCTAACAAGCTGGAGATCTACACGGTCGGCCATACAAGGCCTCAAATGGTGCCATACCAATACTCGATTGGAAACTGTTGTTATAGGCAAACTCCACCAAGGGCAAGTGCCTCTCCCACGACCCACTAAAGTTAAGGACACAACCTCGAAGCATATCCTCAAGGATCTGAATAGTATGCTCGGAGTGCCCGTCAGTCTGAGGGTGATAAGCCATGCTAAAAGTCAATCTAGTGCCCAAGGCACTCTGCAAACTCTGCCACAACCTAGCAGTAAAACGTGGATCTCTATCTGAGGTGATCGACACTGGGACCCCATGCAACCTCACTATGTCCCAAACATACAAGTCAGCAAGATGATCTATCGAATCTCTCACGTGCATAGGGATAAAGTGCGCCGACTTAGTCAACTGGTCTACAACCACCCAAATAGCATCACTACCCCGCTGAGTCCTCGGAAGACCTACAACGAAGTCCACAATGACATGCTCCTACTTCCACTCGACTATAGGCAAGGGTTGTAACAAACCCGCTGGCCTCTGATGTTCGGCCTTCACTTGCTAACAGGTAAGGCACTTAGACACAAAAACTGCCACATCCTTTTTCATACCCCGCCACCAAAACTGGAGACCCAAATCACGATATGTCTTAGTACCTCCCGGATGCACCGTAAGGCGTGAATGGGGAAACTCTCAGAGTACTTCCTCTCGGCAAGACTCCGACGCAAACAATCGGTCTCGGTACTTCACACTCAGGTCAGGATACACAGTCAAACCCTTCTCAACCTTCCCACTGGAGATCTTTTCCCAGAGGGATTCTACCTCAACGTTACCTCTCTGCACCTCTAACACTCGAGTCACAAGTGTAGGCTGTGCAACTACAGACAACAAGGCCGCAGCCTCAACAGATTCGCCTAGAAGCAAATCAAACTCGCCAAGTGCACCCAACATCTCCCACTCCCGAATGGCTATACAAGCTACATCACTAATGGATTTCCTGCTAAGGGCATCGGCCACAACATTGGCCTTCCCCGTTGATGATAATGCAACTTGAAGTCTTAATCCTTAATAAACTCCATCCATCTCCTCTGCCTCAAGTTCAAGTCTTTCTGTGTAAACAAACATTTCAGACTCTTATGACCTGAGAACACCTCGAATCTCTCACTATACAGGTAGTGCCTCCAAATCTTCAAGGCAAAAATCACAGCTGCTAAGTCCAGGTCATGTGTAGGGTAATTCCTCTCATGTATTTACAACTGTCACGAGCCATAGGCTACCACTTTCCCCTCTTGCATCAATACACAACCCAAACCCTCTCGTGAGGCATCGCAGTAAACCGCATAACCCAAACCTCTTTCCGGAATAATCAACACTGGAGTGGTGATAAGTCTAACTTTTAACTCCTGGAACGACTTTTCACAAGTCTCACTCCACACAAATTTGACCCCTTTCCGCGTAAATCTAGTCAACGGTGAAGCTAGCCTGGAGAAATCTCTCACAAATCGGCGGTAATACCTAGCTAATCCCAGAAAACTGCGAATCTCAAAAACACTCTTAGGCTGTGCCCAATCTTGCACTGCTTCAATCTTGGATGTATCAACAGACACCCCTTCCCCGGAGACTACATGGCCTAAGAACTTAACCTCTCTTAGCCAGAACTCACACTTCCCAAACTTGGCATACAGCCTATGGGCTCTAAGCAATTCAAGCACCACTCTCAAGTGTTCCTCGTGCTCCTCCTCAGAAGGTGAATAAATCAGGATGTCGCCCACGAAAACGACCACAAAATGATCTAAGAATTCCAGGAAGGTCCGGTTCATCAAGTCCATAAACACTACCGGTGCATTAGTGAGTCCAAAAGGCATCACCAAAAACTCATAGTGGCTATACCGCGTACGGAATGCCGTCTTCGGAATATCCTCTTCCCTGACCCTCAACTGGTGGTAACTCGATCTCAAGTCTATCTTAGAGAAACAACGGGACCGTTTCAACTGGTCAAACAAATCATCTATACGGGGCATAGGGTACTTGTTCTTAACCGTAGCCCGATTCAATTTCCGATAGTCAATACAAAGTCTCAAAGCCCCATCTTTCTTTTTAGCAAAGAGGGCTGGTGCTCCCCACGGCAAAGCACTAGGGTGAATAAAGCCCTTATCTAGCAATTCCTGGAGCTGAATCTTTAACTCACTCAACTCAGTGGGGCAAAACGATAGGGTGCCATAGAAATTGGCGCCGTGCCGGGAACTAAATCAATAGATAACTCAATCTCTCAATGAGGTGGTAAGCTAACAAGGTACTCGAGAAAAACATCTAAATACTCACAAACCACTCTCGGCAATACAGCCTGGGTCTCATCACACTCACTACTCATAAAGCTAGCGAGAAGACCACTAAGTTCACTCTGCCCTCGCGGATCATACACTGGTGGCAAAACACTACCAACCCGATCCCCCAAGAAATGGAAGCAATCCCCACTCAAGGTACATATCGTGACCCTCTGGCGGTAACAATCAATAACAACTTGGTATGACGATAACCAGTTCATACCCAAAATCATATCAAAACCCGACATAGCCATAACTACAAAAGAAAATGAAAGCCGACGGTCGGCGACCTCAATATCACAACCTCTACACCCCTGCTTCAAAACCAACTCACCCCCAACAGGTGATACAACACAAATAGGAGATGCTAACTGCGCTAACTCCAAGCCCAAAACAGATGCAAATGCAGCAGATATAAAGGAATGGGATGCACCCGTATCAATCAACACATTAGTAACTGAGTTGCAAAACAAAAAGGTACCTCTCACAACAGATGGAGCCGGTACAAGATCCTACGCGATAACAACATACACACGCCCAGAAGGTCTCTGATCTACCTGCTCACCCCTCGGAGCATAAGTCTGCTGTACAGACTGAGACGATGAGGCTCCCTGATTGGCCCTCGAGGCCTGAACTGACTGAGCTAGCTGAAAACTCTACCTCGACCCAGATGCACCAGATGTGCCACTCAACTGCGGGCAAAACCTCTTTAGGTGCCCCGCCTGACCACACTGATAACATAAGAGCGACTGGCCTCTGCCCTGACTCTGGCTCTGAGGTCGAGCTGAAGATGAAGCTGCTCTCTACCCTCCTCCCCTCTGCGGGCAAGCTGGAGACTTGTGGCCCAGCTGGCCACATTTGTAACAAGTAACGTCTCCCTGACTACCTCTCCCAGAACCTGAACTCGGCACTGGAAAGGTAGATCTAGCAAAAGCACCTTGGGACTGCTGAGGGTTAGAACCCCTGTGCCTCCTACCATCTCCCTGACCGTCTTGACTCCTCTTGGAGCCCCTCAACCTCTCCTCCTCCTCATGCATGATAATCTCCATGCGGGCTACAGTATCCACAAGGCGCCCATACTCCCGAGTCATGGACCCTGTAACTCTCATCTTGAGCCTGGTCCTTAATTTCTTCTCAAATTCAAGACAACGGCATTCTTCAGATGCCACTAACTCAGGGGCAAACCTCGATAAACTGGTAAACGCGGCCTCAAACTCGGCCACTAATGAACTCAGTTGCTTGAGCTGATAGAACTGATCTCTCAACTTCTCCCTAACAGTGGGAGACAAAAACTTCTCCTGGAAGGCATCAATGAAAGCCTCCCAAGTCCCTCCAACACTACCCCTCATGAACTTCCACCACTGACAAGCATCTCCCTTCAACTGGAAAGACGCCAAGGTCACCTTCAAAACCCCGCCTTCGATGCCAAGCATCTCAAACGTCTTCGTCATCTGTTCTAGCCACTCATTAGCCTTAAGTGGCTCCTTAGGATCCCCCAGAAACTCATCCGGGTTAGACCGGAAAAACTCCCTCTTCAGAAAAGAAGGCCCTGCATTAGTCACATGGGCTTGGACTTGATTCTCAGCTCTGAGAATGTCCATGGATTCCCTCAATGCTCCTGCCATCTCGCGGGCTAAGGCGCCCATGGCCTGCTGACCTACTAGCTCGGCCACATTGGCTTGACCAACACCCTCTTGTTGCGCCGGAAACTCATCCAGTATAGGCATCTCCTGCCTCCTAGGCCTACCTTGCCTACCTCCACGTCCTTGTCCTGACATCCTGATAAAGGTAACGAAGAACATTAGCACGCTCACAAATGTGCCGAAGCTATAACACTCGCGTCCTAATGCATGGACAATAGTAATTCATCCCACATAAGCACATAATCACATAAGCACTTACGAATTTCATTTTCGGATAATGACAGTCTCGAGGTGTTGCTAGAGTTCCAGTTAGAAACAACATTGATCAAGTGCTTATCCAACAGGACTCCCAGAAACCCAAGGATCCAATCAACATTCTAGAAACTAAATCCCATACCCATATAGTCACATAAACATGTTATCACATAAGCACATAACATTATATCTAAGTCTCTAACAAGCGAGACAAACCCATTGTGGTACTAACCACTTCCCGCGTACCCAAAGTATTCGAACCCGGTACGCTCTGATACCAAGTTGTAACGCCCTCAAAATAATACATATAAGCCCACATTCTTAACATGCATAGACATATGAGAATAAAGCATATTTCTATTTATCAGAGTATTCATTACAAAATGTATTACATGTTGACAACAAAAGTAAATGCCCTATGGGCTTACAACTTTCCAAGCCAACACTTGGTTACAAACAGAGAGTACTAACTCAAATACACATTAAGCCCTTGGCTTGATTTACATGTAATACCAAAAAGATAAACAACGAAAGTAGCTATCAGTCTCAAGCCTCCCAAGCTACGTCCTTGGAGATCACATGTCACCTGAACTTGAAAATGATGTCCCATATAGGGTGAACCACAGCCCAGCAGAGATATACTAAACCAAATATGAGCAATGACTAAAACAATAGCATTTGATAGGTGGTTAACACTTGTAAACCAATTCATATCACAATACAGTTCCATGACAATCATGTCCATGTTACATTCCACTCTCCTTTACTTATCCAAATCATTTCATAAACATGGCTCAGAACCTGGCCAAACAATTCAATGAGGCTATAACTCAATTTAAAACACCTTCATACGTCACAATTCACATGAAATTACATCTCATATTAAAACACTTCCATACTTCAAATGATATACATATTTGCTGTATCAATACTTCAATTTAATACACATATTTGTTGTATTAATGGAGTCCATCCCCTATCTTCCCTCAAACCGTGGAGTACATCCCCTATCTCCTCCCACACAATACACATATTCCAAGTATATAAACACTCATCATATACAAGGATCAATCAATACACAAATTTGATGTATTATTCCGACCGTCATATTCAATGTGATTAGTTTCAGTTTTCCCAAATCAACATACAGTGACTACAACAATCAAGGCTATCCTCCACCGATAGCCCAAAGCAATTATTTCTAAACAGAAAATAAATGCATTAAACAACTATAATATCAACATTTACATAGGTGAGTGATTAATTTATCCAACTCCACCATTCAACTTTATATTTCTCCAATTTCATAGTTTCCAACTTAATTTCATATTCCCACAAATTAATTATTCAAATTAATTTATCACATAGCTAGGGCATTTTTCCCTAATTGTAACGCCCTCAATATAATACATATAAACCCACATTCTTGACATGCATGGACATAAGAGAATAAAGCATAGTTCTATTTATCAGAGTATTCATTACAAAATGTATTACATGTTGACAACAAAAGTAAATGCCATATTAGGCCTGTAAATGGATTGGATTTGGATCGGATCTGTCAAAATCTGAATTCGATCCGATTAAGACAAACCTGAATCCAATCCAAATCCGTTTAGTCTATATCCGATTATAGATATTCGAATCCGAATCTGATGATTTCGGATATCCAATCCGATCCATTTATTTATTTATTTAGCTACAATTTTATATAATTTGATTTTTTTTTTCATTTTGTGTTTTTTTCATTCAAATTGAGAGTAATCGGATCGGATTATCAGATTATCGGGTCGGGTCAGATTTTTGCATATTTAATCCGTTTAATAAACGGATTAAACAAATTCGGATTATCGGATCGGATTTTTTGTAAATGGATTCGGATTTTCGGATCGGATTCGTGTCGGATTCGGATTAAATCCGGTCCATTGACAGCCTTATGCCCTATGGGCTTACAACTTTCCAAGCCAACACTTGGTTACAAGAAAAAAGAGTACTAACTCAAATACACATTAAGCCCTTGGCTTGAATTTACATGTAATACCAAAATAACAAAGTAATCAAAAAGAGTCTTCAACTCCCAGGACCTCCCAAGCTATGTCCTTGGAGGTGACATGTCACCTGAACCTGAAAATGATGTCCCATATAGGGTGAGCTACAGCCCGGTAGAGATATACTAAACCAAGTATGAGCAACGACTAAAACAATAGCACTTGATAGGTGGTTAACACTCATAAACCAAATTATATCACAATGCAGTTCCATGACAATCATGTCTATGTTACATTCCACTTTCCTTTACTTATCCAAATCATTTCATAAATATGGCTCAGAACCTGGCCAAGCAATTAAATGGGAATACATCCCATATTAAAACATTTCCTTTATTCACAATTCAAATGGGTCTACAACTCACATTAAAAACACTTTCAATATTTCAATTTAATACACACATTTGCTGCATTAACACTTCAAGTGATACACATATTTGTTGTATCAATGGAGTCCATCCCCTATCTCCTCCCAAACAGGTTTGAGAGTCCATCCCCTATTTCCTCTCAAACCATGGAGTACATCCCCTATCTCCTCCCAAACAATATGCATATACAATGTATTTAACACTTGTCATATACAATATTCAATCAATACACATATTTGCTGTATTAATTCAACCGTCATATTCAATGACATATTCAATGTGATTAGTTTCAGTTTTCCCTAATCAACATTCAATGTCTACAACAATCAAGACTATCCTCCACCGATAGCCCAAAGCAATTATTTCTAAACAGATAATAAATGCAACAAACCTATATAATATCCACATTCTCATAGGTAAGTGATTAACTAATCCAACTACACCATTTAATCCTATAATTACTCAATTTCATTATCCTCGACTCAATTCCACACTTCTCCAAATTAATTATACAAATTAATTTATTACAATAATTAGGGCATTTTCCCCCTTTCTCAATATCAACCCTAAGGTTCGGTTTCACCAATTTGACAACAATAATACCATTTTTCAATGTCTTACATACATATGGGTTTTAACATTTGGAAACCCCTCTTTTATAAATTACACAACAACCCTAACTTTCCTAAATTTACCAAACAATACCATTTTTTCCAAAATACACAATGTCTATGTCAAAACTCATAGAATGGAGTAGGAAATCCCTACCTCGAAATGGAGAGACCAAATGAAGAAGATGGCGAAAATCCAAAGTGCTCCAAACCCACAAATTTTCAGATTAAAAGGAAGTCCAATTCACCATCTACCTTTCTTACAAAGAGCTTAGGGTAGAAACACACTAAAAGTAGATGAAACCTTAGAGAGAAGGTGTATAGAGAGAGAGAGAGAGGACGGATCTAGGGTTTGAGAGAAAAAGGAGATGAAAAAGTGAAGTGTAATCCCGCTGCTGCCAATTGATATAATCACAGCTCGCTCGAGCGAAGGAGTGGTCGCTCGAGTGACCAGACACAAGGAAACCTCGCTTGAGCGTAGAAAGCCTCGCTCGAGCCAACAATACGAAGCTTCAGGTCTGCAACCCAGAAGCACACTCGAGCGACAGAATTCTCGCTCGAGCGATGAAACCCAAAACATACAGCTCGCTTGCTCGAGCGAAGGAAAGCTCGCTCGAGCCAAGAAATGAAACTCTCAGGGCCAAACCCAGACGCAGACGCAAGCTCGAGCGAAGGAACCCTGGCTCGAGTGAAGGATCTAAAACAAAGAGCTCACTCGCTCGAGTGAAGAACCAAAATTTTGGACAGCAACCACTTGCTCCCAATCACACCCAACCTGTAACAATCCTGCCCAAAACATCCTATAACTTAAATACAAAGTATTGAAGGACGGAAACAAAACATATACAACATCCCACACCACGGAACCTAAGCCTGGGATACAATAATGAATGGAGGGAAAACTGGGGTCGCTATACTAATTCTCAATATCAACCCTAAGGTTCAATTTCATCAATATAACAACAATAATTCCATTTTCCAAGGTCTCATATACACATGGGATTTATCATTTTGAAAACCCCCTTTTTATAAATTACGAATCAAGCCCTAACTTTTTCCAAAATTACCTAACAACACCAACTAATCAAAATGACTAAAATTTATGACAAAACTCATAAGATGGAGTAGGGTATCCCTACCTTGAAATGAAGAGACCAAATGGAGAAGATGATGAAAATCCAAAGTGCTCCAAATCTGCAAATTTTCAGATTAAAAGAAATCCCTCGCGAAGCTCTACCTTTCTTCCAAAGGGACTAGGGTAGAAACACACTAGAAGTAGATGAAACCCTAGAGAGAAGGTATGTAGAGAGAGAGAGACTGTTGTGGCTAGGGTTTGGATGTAAGAAGATGATGAAAAAGTGAAGTGTAACCCGTAGCTGTCAACTGATATATTCAAAGCTCGCTCGAGCAAAGGAGTGGTCGCTAGAGCGACCATACACAAAGAATCCTCGCTAGAGCGTAGAAAGTCTCGCTCGAGCCAACAATTCGAAGCTTCAGGTCTACAACCCAGAAGCACGCTCAAGCAAAAGAATGCTTGCTCGAGCGAAGAAACTCAAAACATACAGCTCACTCGCTCGAGCGAAGGAAAGCTCGCTCGAGCCAAGAAAGGCAACTTTCAAGTCAAAAAAAAGACGTAGACGCAAGCTCGAGCGCAAGACTTCTCGCTCAAGCCACCAGACACATCACCCAACTGTCGCTCGAGCGAAGGAACCCTGGCTCGAGTGAAGGATCTAAAACACAAAGCTCGCTGGAGCCACAAAAACCTCGCTCGAGCGAAGGAGCAGAATTCTGGACAGTAACTATTGGTTTAAACTTACAACCAACCAATAACAAACCTGCCCAACACATCTTAAAACTCAAATATATAGAATTAAAGGATGACAACAAGATATATATAACAACCAACTCCACGGAACCTAAGTCCGGATACAACAATCAAAGGAGGAAGAACCGGGATCGCTATACGAAGTCCGGAATACAATAAACAACGGAGGAAAAACCGGGATCGCTATATATTTATTTAATTATTTTAGAAATAATAATGGGAAGATAACAAAAATATTTCATAATCTCTCTACATAATCTCTCTTACCATTTTTTTTTTTAAATTAAAACTTGCAATCCTTTTCTCTCCTCCAAAAAATCATATAATATTTTTAATGAAAGTTGTGGGTGTCTGTCTATATCTTATATATTATATTATAACATAACCAAAAAAAAAAAAATTTAATCAGATATACAAACAAGGTTTCTAATCAGAAGCCTCCTAAGAGCTCCAAATTCTCACTCTAAAATTATTGAACTTTCAATTTATAAAATAGATTAAAAAAACCTATTGGCTGATTTATTTATTTAATTATTTTAGAAATAATAATGGGAAGACAACAAAAATATTTCATAATCTCTCTCACCAATTTTTTTTTTAAAAAAAATTAAAACTTGCAATCCTTTTCTCTCCTCCAAAAAACCATATAATATTTTTAATGAAAGTTGTGGGTGTCTGTTTATATCTTATATATTATATTATAACATAATAAAAAAAAGTAAATCAGATATACAAACAGATAAAATTAATAAATTAGATTTTTATTCATTCACTTAAAATATTTCTTTTGCCTCTCAATATCCAATTTTAAATTTTAAAATCTATAAAGTCTATCTAAACAAATCTAATTTGAAAATATCTCCCACTATCATACTTTAAATCAATAAAACTCACATATCTATTGCATATTTAACTCGCATCATAACTTACCTAAATAATAATAATTAAATATAAATAGAAACCACAAATAAATTAAATAAAAACCCACAACTCCATCTAAAATAAATTGAAAAAAAAATCAAAACCACACAAAAATAAAGAAGATAAGAATTTAGATATGGATCTCAAAAAGATATAACAATATCTAAATTTTGATGTATATCTATCAAAATTTTAAACTGCTTAATAGGACAAATTAATTAATTTTCTAAAATTATTGATTTTCCAATTTATAAAATAGATTTAAAAAAAACTATTGATTGATTTATTTATTTAATTATTTTAGAAGTAATAATTATCCTTTAATTTATGAATTTCAAATTAAAAAATATCCCTCCATCCTAATCTCTCTCACTGATTTCCCAAAAAAATATTAAAACTTGTCTGCCTTCTCTCTTCCCCAAAAAATCAAATAATATTTTTCATGAAAGTTGTAAATATCTATCTATATCTTATATATTATATTATAACATTAAAAAAAAAAAACTAAAAATCAGATATACAAATTGATAAAATTAATGAATTTGATTTTTATTTATTCAGTTAAAATTTTTCTTTTGCATTTCAATATCCAATTTTAAATTTAAAAAATCGTTAAAGTTTATCTAAACAAATGTAATTTGAAAATATCTCTCACTATCATACTTTAAATCAATAAAACACATATGTCTATGACATATCTAACTCACTTCATAACTTACCTAAATAATAATAATCAAAAACAAATAGAAACCATAGTTAAATTAAATTGGGGGAAAAAAAATAGAAACCCACTACTCCATCTTAAATAAATTGAAAAAAAATAAATAAAATAAAACCAAATACAAACCACACAAAAATATGGGATTAATAATAGAAACATCATATTAATTATTGTTAAATATCACTTCACTTCATATTTAATAATAAAATTGTATATTTGTCTTAATTATAATTTTTAAATTTGCGTATTTTCATCACAAGAAAACATATGTCATAATTCATTTAATCTCATTTAATCATATTTAACATTTTTTTAATACAAATTATCAAAATTGCACCAATTAGACTTATATATATATATATATATATATGTTTTTTAAAAAAATTTTAAACTAATAATTTAAAAATTTATAAACATAAAAGTTAACTTATAAATTTTATGTATATCACAAGAGAAAATATTAAATTATTTCAAGATAATTATAACAATTTTTTTTTAATTTATAAAATCCTATGCATAGCACGGGTTACCACTAGTATCTATACTATATATTAAGCAAAAGGGGGTTTTTAACCCCCAAGGCCTGTGGGAGCTTCAATATCCCAATGTGAATTTTCTAAATTTTTTATTTTTTATTTAAAAAAAAACTTAGCATTTATTGATTTGGTCAAAATTCCCTGATTAATATTTATTAAATTTTTTCAATCCACATGTCTTTCCACATGCCTGCATTTATTGATTTAGTCAAAATTTCTTGATCAGCATTTGAAATCCCCTCATACAAATAATTATAGATACAATCCATGTATAGTTACTGCAGTACCATTTTCAACTTCTCCTATACACTATGGTTAGTGATAAGATTGTTAAATTATTTTCATAAAAAATTTTAAAAAACATAATTTATATATTATAAAAAATCTAAAACAAATATAAATATCTATAATTATCCTGTGCATAGCACGAGTGATAGGCTAGTTCTTATAGTATACAAAAATTCATTTGAGAAAATGCTATTATGTGCACTCCTAAAAGGGTGCATATACTACGCACCTCATAACATCACAAAAATTCACAACTTTTACTGCACAACAAACGTATTGTAACGCCCTCAAAATGATACATAATCCCAACACCCAACAGTTCTATATACATGATAGATAGATCACATTTCCATACATGCATCAGAGTTAATATTACAAAAGAGTATTTCATATAAGTTACAAATGTTTACAAAAATAATAGAATGTCCTGCGGGCTTACATCTTTCCAAGTTGTTACTTGGTTACACAAAAGAAGAGTTCTAACTCTTTTACAGGTAAAGCCCTCGGTTTGCATTTACATAAAATCAATAAAACAAATAATAAAACCGAGTCTTTAATTCTGAAAACCTCCTAAGCAAAGATCTTGAACTTGGGACGTCTCCGGTACTTGAAAATGGTGTCCCAAGTAGGGTGAGCTAAAGCTCAGTAGAGATATGCTAAACCCAATATGAGAAATAACTAAAAGATTATCATTCGTCAAGTGATTAACATGTGTAAACCAATTCACACCCTTCTCATAGCCCAACAACAATTACATCCATGTTTCCATCCACCTCCCTTATTTATCCAATTCAATTCCTATATATGGTTCATTAGATAACCCAAACAATTTAAGTGAGACTGCAACTCGACTTATTAACACCTCCGTTTCCCACAATTCAAAATGAGACTACATCTCACGTAATTACTACTTCAATTGACAACTTCATTCCTGCACTTCAATTATAAGGTTTCGGGATTTTTACCCCGGACACTCCGGCCAGCTTACTTATCTATGGAGTACATCCCCCATCTCCTCCCAAATAAATATACATAAACAATGTGTTAAAATATATAAACACATATGGAGTACATCCCCCTTCTCCTCCTAAACAAAGATACATATAACCACATATGGAGTACATCTCACATCTCCTCCCAAACAAAGACACAAAAAACAATGTGTTAAAGTATATGAACACATATGTGTGTGGAGTACATCCCCTATTTCCTCTCACACACTGGAGTACATCCCCTATCTCCTCCCTAACAAATATACATATATAATGTATTTAAGCACTTCATCACATACAATGATCAATCAATACACATATTTATTGTATTATTTCAACCGTCATATTCAATGACACAACACGTTCGATTAGTTTCAGTTTTTCTCTAATCAACATACAGTGTCTACAACAATCAAGACTATCTTCCACCGATAGCCCAAAGCAGTTATCTCTAAACATATAATAAATTTATCAAGAGATAAAATATTGACATTTTCATAGGTGAGTGATTAAATTATCCAACTACACCATTTACTCCCACAATTTCTCAATTTCATTATCCTCAACTCAATTTCACATTTCCCCAAATTAATTATTCAACATAGGTAGGGCATTTTCCCCCCTTTCTCAATATCAACCCTAAGGTTTAATTTCGTCAATTTAACAACAATAATTCCATTTTCCAAGTTCTCTCATACCCATGGAGTTTAACATTTGAAACCCCCCCCCTCTATTTTTTTATAACCACCAAACAAACCCTAACTTTTCCAAAATTTCCCAACGACACCAACTAATCAAAATGGATAATATTTATGTCAAAACCCATAAGATGGAGTAGGATATCCCTACCTCAAATGGAGAGACCGAATAGAGAAGAGAGGTGAAACTCAAGGTGCTCCAAATCCACAAATTTTTAGATTAAAGTGAAGCCCATGCCACCGTCTATCTTTCTTACAAAGAGACTAGGGTGGAAACACTCTAGAAATAGATGAAACCCTAGAGAGAAGATGTATAGAGAGAGGGAGAGGTCGGATCTAGGGTTTGAGGGAGAAAAGGAAATCAAAAAGTGATGAAGGGGACTGCTGCTGCGTATTGATATAACAGAGGCTCGCTCGAGCGAAGGAATGGTCGCTCGAGCGACCAGACACTCGATAACTCGCTCGAGCCAACAATTCGAAGCTTCAGGTCTGCAACCAGAAGCACGCTCGAGCGAAGAATAGCTCACTCGAGCGAAGAAACCCAAAACATACAAGTCGCTCGCTTGAGCGAAGGAAAGCTCGCTCGAACCAAGAAATGCAACTCTCAGTTCTAGAACCAGATGCAGTCGTAGGCTCGAGTGCAAGACTTCTCGCTCGAGCCACTAGACACATCACCCAACTCTCGCTCGAGCGAAGAAACCCTGGCTCGAGCAAAGGATCTAAAACACAAAGCTCGCTCGAGCGACAAAAGCCTTGCTCGAGCGAAGGAACAAAATTTTGGGCATCAACTATAGGTTCAAACTCACTACCAACCTATAACAAACCTGTCCAACTAATCCCAAAACTCAAATATAAGGAATTAAAGGATGAACATAAGATATATGCAACAACCAACACCACGGAACCTAAGTCCAGAATACGACAACCAAATGGGGAAAACCGGGATCGCTATACGTACTTTTTTTCTTATTATGAAAAATAAAACTTTTTGCTAACCATAAAAAAAAGAGTATTTTTTTATCATGTAATGACATAATTATGTTATTTGTAATTTTAAGATACACATCATTAATTTGTCATTCATACCTTTTACAATAAAATAGCATAACACACCAAAAAAAAAATCATAATTTTTATCATAAAAGGTTATAATTTTTTTGCCTTTTTTAAGGATGCACGTAGTATCCTTTCTCATTGAATTGAAATTGAAGACAATCATACTTATGTTCTTTTTTTCCTTTGATGCTAAAATGGATAGGGTTGAGCCAAAAAAATTAAAAAAAAAATTGCAAATCAATTCGATTCAAGCCAAATCACACAATTTGATTTCATTTTCTCAATGCATGGTTTGGTCTTAATCTTAAAATAAACAAATTATACTTCATAGTTCGATTCATAATTTTATAGTTTTGGTTCTAGTTTGAACCTGAATTGAACCATTAAAATATATAAATAAAATGATATTCATTAGTGTTTTGTTTTAAAATAAAAAATTCATATTAAATTATATCAATCTATGTAAAAATTTATAATAATTTTTTATTTGTATATTACTCATATGTGTGTATATATATGGAGCACGGGAATTAAAAGGAGAAAAAGAAATAAACTATGATTTTGAGAGAAAAAAGCAATTAAAAATTGGAATAGCAAAGTGAGAATTCAAATTGACCTAACAAAACGACACAGTATTGAATCACAACAGGTGTTGCTGTAAGTAACTCACAGTAGCATCCCCGAACCGGTGTATAACATTCCTCATAAATGAGTATGTGATGTAAATTTAGAACACCCATGCTTGGCAATGGGCTAAAATGAGGTTGGTGACTTTTTTTAATCATAAAAAGATAAAATATATTAAAAAATTAATAAAATAAAATATCACATTTAAATTATAATTATTTTATTTTTTCTCCTATAAAAATTAAAAAAATCAATCCAAATAAACTTTTTAATCACAAACTAAAATAGTTAAAAAAATAAAAAGTCAACCCACTCTCGAAACGAAGCCTGAATAAAATCTATTTATCTATACTATATATTAAGCAAAAGGGAGTTTTTAACCCCCAAGGCCTGTGGGAGCTTCAATATCCCAATTTGAATTTTCTAAATTTTTTATTTAAAAAAAAAAACTCAGCATTTATTGATTTGATCAAAATCCCCTGATCAGTATTTATTAACTTTTTTCAATCCATATATCTTTCCACATGCCTGCATTTATTGATACAATCCCCTAATCAGCATTTAAAATCCCCTCATACAAATAATTATAGATACAATCCGTATATATTTACTGTAGTACCATTTTCAACTTCTCCCATATACTATGGTTAGTGATAAGATTGTTAAATTATTTTTATAAAAAATCTTAAAAAACGTAATCTATATATTTAAAAAAATCTAAAATAAATATAAATATCTATAATTATCTCATGCATAGCACGGGTGATACGCTAGTATTATATAAGGAAAATGGGGTTTCCAACCCACAAGCTTTGTGGGAATTCCAATATTCCAATCTTAATTTTCTAATTTTTTGATTTAAAAAAAAAATTAACCTATGCATTTATTAACTTTTCTCAATCTACAAGTCTTTTTGACTTTTCTCATAATTACTGCAGAACCCTTTTCAAAACAAATAATTTGTATATTAAAAAACATCTAAAAAAATATAAATATAAACAACTATGTCTATATCTATCTATCTATCTATCTATCTATCTATCTATCTATCTATCCTATATATTAAGCAAAATGGGGTTTTTAACTTCCACGGTCTGTGGGAGTTTCAATATCCCAATCTGAATTTTTAAAAATTTTTAATTAAAAAAAACTCAGCATTTATTGTTTTGGTCAAAATTCTCTGATCAGCATTTATTAACTTTTTGTAATTCACATGTTTTTCCACATGCCTGCATTTATTGATTTGATCAAAATCCTCTTATCAGCATTTAAAATCCTCTCATACAAATAATTATAGATACAATCTGTGTATAGTTACTGCAGTACCTTTTTTAATTTCTCTCATACACTATGGTTAGTGATAAGATTGTTAAATTATTTTTATAAAAAATCTTAAAAAACATAATTTATATATTAAAAAAAATCTAAAACAAATATAAATATCTATAATTATCCGGTGCATAGCACGGGTAATAGACTAGTTCAATAATTTAGAGCACAGCTTTGATTTGATATTGCGAGAATCAAATTTTTCATCAATTCATTTTAAAAATACCTAATTTATCCCCCCCAAAAAACATCTTTTAACTAATGAAGGTGAAAAAAATTGATCTCCAATCGTTCAACATTTAATAATTTCATCAAATTTTTAGTTAAAATAGGGTTGTTGAAAACTTGATGAAAGATTTGATTCATCTCTCATTTGATGAAATATGTTGTGAAAACTTGATTTGATGCAAGTTTGATAAATGGATTGGATCTCATTTTTGTCAACCTTGTCATAGGATTTGTTGATCATTTTTCACTATATTTGAAGGGAGAGAATGTTTAATATGGCGGCAAAGACGAGCGGAGGTGACCCGAAGGAATCAGATGTTTGCAAGCATGCTTCATCGGTGTCTCTTAGTCCTTATACAGTATCAACATCCTCAACTTTATGGTCTTTTCTTTTCTTTTCTCTAGCCAAATACTTTTTTTTTTCTTGGTTTTGGGTTTCAATTGTAATTTTCTCCCCAAAATAACTCTTTTTTTTAATTTTAATTTGATGAAACCGAAATAGATATGAATATCCCATGTAATTTTGATTGGATTATAGATATTCAGTTCAGATTTATTTAGGGTTTAGGGTAATTTAGATATGGTTGTTCGCCATTTCTTTCCGGAGATAGGTCCATATTATGCTAATTGCGCTTCCTTTTTGTTTTGTTTTATGATAAAGACTCAATCTTTGAGATCATTTTAGACACCCCATTTTTTACCGTCCTCAAGACTTGGACGTCACCGTTTGAACACTCGGTGATCATCCATGTTTGTGTTCGTCTTGAGTTCCCGGAGGTCTCGGCCACGCACCCTACCTCAGGATCTCTCGACTCGACTGTTTTGTGCTTGGTTTTGCACCAAACACTTATGTTTTGCCTTTGAGGGGCAGGGAATGGCTTGTTGGCCATCCCCATACTCCACCAACCATGACTTGAGGCCACCGGCTGTGTTTTGTTGCCATCGGCCAAATGTTTGGTCGACCGGCACTCTAGATGGTCGACCGGCCACCTATTTTGGTCAAATTGCATTTTTGGCTGGCCGACCACTGTTCATCTGCTTTTTTAGATATTTTTGTGCCAGCTGTGATAGCTGGCACCCACTTTGCTCCCCTCCATAGGATCTCCCTCTTGACTAGCTTACTTGAGAAGCTTTGCAAAAGTGAGCTTTATAAGAGAGAGCCTCTTCTCCCTCCATTAGGGTTGAAAAAAAAAAGCTCCAGAGCTCTGAGTTTTATGGTTAGGGTTTACATATACTCTATCTCTATATCTCTTCCTCCTTTTGGTGTATTAGTGTGTGTTTGTTCTTACTATTGCACACAAACACCTACTATTACACCTTTCCTTAGTAGCTGAGGTCCTTGGAGGTTGTTCTTGAAGTTCTTGGCTGGTTCTGAGCTAAAGGAGGCAGCTGGAGCATTGTTTGTGAAGAGGGTCAATAAGGGTAAGAACTTACTCCTTTTTACCCCATTTTTGCATAGCTTTTTAACCTATCTTGCAACTGTTTTTAAGCTTCGTGTATAACATATAAAAGTTCTATTTTTACCTTCTTAAAATAGTTGTTTTAGAGTGTTTTGGCATTTGGGGTTGTTTGACCCCTCTTAGGGCTTGTTAGGCCCCATTTTGTGCCATTTTGGGTGAGCTCCGGGACCACTTTGTTTGGGCCTCCTGACCACTGAAATCTTGAGGGATTTCAATGGTGAGGATGGTGCCTTGAGGTCCTAAGAAGGAGGGGGCCACCCCCTCTCCTTGTTGTCCTTGAAAAGGTCCATTTTTGCCTCATGTGTGAGCACCTAGTTTAGGTTTATGTTGACCATGCCTTAACTGTTATTTGGTAGTATTTTTCCATGTATTACCTCTGTTTCATGTTGGTTTGGACACACCTTGCATGCCTTGCATACATGTCTTGTAATGCCACATTTTTGCCTTAACATGCTTTGGGTTTAGACCCTTGTTCTAGCATGATTTAGGCTTAGCTCTATGAAGCTTTTGTGCTTGTTTTAGCATGTTGAAGTTCTATTTTTGGTTGGTTTGGTCGACCATGGCATGCTTAGTATAGCCTCTTTGCATTCTTGGCTTGTGAGCCTCAAGTGCATGGACCATGAGCATGCATTACTTGCATTATTTCAGTGGTTTGGAACCATTTACCATGTTATTTCAGTCCTTATAACATGCCTATATGCTTGCGTTTGATGCTCCTTCAACATGTTAAAAGGTTGTTGCCTTATGCTCCATGAATGTGCCTCTTTGTATGCTTGCATATTTAGACCACCTAGATGCCATCTAGGTACATCCTTAGCATCGTTCAAGTCTACATTGGACCTGTTTTAAATCCCCTTAGCCTTGTGAGGCTTGGTTGGCTTGACCCTGGTTTAAGCCTCCTTGGCTTGCCTTGAGTACTTGGACCATTTGTTGCATGCTTAGCTTGTCTTATTGACTTGGTTTGGCACCTTTCATGACATGATTTTCAGAGCTTATAATGCGTGCCATTTTCCCATGTTTGCATCCTCTTAAGTGTTCTTGGGAATTGCTCTTTAATGCTTAAGTGTTGGTCCTTGTGTGCATGCATGTTTACATGTCACTTTGCTTTCATTCTTGGCCACTATTTTGGGCTTAGTATAGAGCTGTGTAAACTAGTTTAAGTCCATTCTCGCATGTTGTGGCATGCTCACCTTGTGTGTTGATTGCATACTTGGCTTATCATGTGTTGTTGCATGTTTAAATGGCTTTGCATTTGGCATGCATTTATCTTCGTTAAGTTGCCTAACATGTTGTCACATGTCTTGCCTACTTGCATGCCCACATTACATTTTGTATACTTGTCTTTCCATGCCTTGCATGATTGATTCCTTAGGTTGTGTGCCTAGCATCATTACTTGTTTGCATGTTCATACTGCATGCCTAGTTCACATGCCTAGGTTGCATTACATTGGCATGCATGCCTCACCTCTTGATCAAGCCATGATAGAGGTTGAAGGCTCCCTTGTATGTTTTTATGCATTGCATTACATTTGAAATCAAAATGGCACACTTGGTCCCTTGGGCCATCACGTATTGAAATGTGTGATTAGTGGTCCGAGAACCAAGAACTATGTCCCTTTGAGTCATAAACATGATAAGGGATGTGTTGGTGCACACATTTGCTTGGAATGCATTGCCATGCCTTGTTTTGCCCTATAGCGATCCCGGGTTTACCCTTGTTGTACAGTGATCCAGACATGTGTCCGTGGATGATAGTAGTTGATTATTACCTGGTGTACATCCTTTCTTACTTTGTATTTGAGTTATAGGATGTGTTGGGCAGATTTGTTACAGGTTGGTTGGACTTAGAAACCAAGAGTAGTTGCCCAGATTTTGGCCTTCACACTCGAGCGAGGATTTTGACGCTCGAGCGGGCCCTTCGTTGTTGTCTGTCCGCTCGAGCTGGGTTTTCGACGCTCGAGCGTAGTTTTCCATCTTCCAGTTTCTCCTCTGCAGAGTTGTACGCTTGAGCGGGAGTTTTGATGCTCGAGCGGGTTGTTGTGTGTGACGCTCGAGCGGGAGGGTTGACGCTCGAGCGGGAGACCTGTCTGCAAAAGTTCTGGGAGTGTGTATCCACCGCTCGAGCGGGATTGTTGACACTCGAGCGGGAGTCTGTGAGTGACGCTCGAGCGGGGCGTTGGACACTCTAGCGGGGCGACTTTTATATAAATCCGAGATCCGACTTTTGGATCACTTTTTCAAGATCTTTTCTCTCTTACTTTTCCAAAAAGCCATTTTCAGATCTTCTCACTCTAAAACCGACCCTTCTCTCTTAGATTTGATCTAGTAGGAGTTGTTTACTCACTTTTGGTCTTTACGAAAGTTGTGTTGATCGTCGAGGGCTACATTTTAATCTGAAAATTTTGGAATTTGAAGCATTTTGGTTTTGGCCTTCATCTCCATTGGAGCTCAAACTTTGAGGTAGGGATAACCTACTCCTTACTATGGGTTTTGTCTTTAAATTTTAGTAGTTTGAGATGTTGGAGTTGGTTTGGTAATTTTGTGAAAGTTTGAGACTTTTGCGCAAATTTACAAAGTTGGGGTTTTAACTATATAAAAGCCTAGATGCATGTTTGGCATGGAAAAGTGGAATTAATGTTAAAACATTAATGAAAATGGAACCTAAGGGTTGTAATGTTAATTATGGAAAATGCCCTAATTACATTGGTTAATTAATTTGTAAAATTAATTGTGAGAAATGAGGAATTGAATTGGAAATGTTGAGATTGGGAATACATGGGATTAAAGGGTGTAGTTGGATTTTATGTCACTCACCTAGTTGGAAATGTCGATATTATATCCATTTGTTGCATTTATTTTCTGTATAGAAATAACTGCTTTGGGCTATCGGTGGAGGATAGTCTTGGTTGTTGTAGACAATGCATGATGATTAGGTAAACTAAAACTAATCACCGGAATGTGCCATTGAGTATGACGGTTGAATGAATACATTAAATGTTATGTATTGGTTGATGATGTGTATAATTATTGTTTATATGCATTGTGTTGTGTTGGAGGAGATAGGGGATGTACTCCGCAGTTTAGAGGAAGATAGGGGATGGACCTCTAAACCGGATGTTGTTGGGAGGCGATAGGGGATGGACTCCATAGATAGAGCTCATATGCTTATCTAGTGATGTATTGACAGAGCTCATATGCTTGTCATTGGAAGTGTGATAGTGCTCATATGCATATCTTTGGAAGTGATGATATAGCTTGTATGCTTATCTGTTGTTGTGTGATATAGCTAGTATGCTTATCTATTATGAAATGGGAAGTGTTTGATATGAGTTACTGTCTCATATGAGTTGTTGGCCAGGTTCTGAGCCATCATTGTAAATTAAGAATTGAAAGGAATTGGAAAATGAATGGTAATATGGACTTGTATGTCATGAAAATGTAAAGTGTGATAAAGGAAAGTATCAGTGTTGGCCATCTATCAACTGCTAATCTTTTAGTCATTGTCCATATTTGGTTTAGTATATTTCTACTGGACTGTGGCTCACCCTATATGGGAATATCATTTTCAGGTACAGGTTGCATGCCACCTCCAAGGACGTAGCTTGGGAGGCTAGAGGCAGGCGGACTTTTGTTGTTTTGTTTCTTGATGTATTACATGTATATTCAAGCCAAGGGCTTGATGTGTAAATGAGTTAGCACTCTTTTGTTGTAACCAAGTGTTAACTTGGAAAGCTGTAAGCCCGTAGGGCATTTGCTTTTGTTGATTAACATGTAATAGTTTTGTTAAGAACTACTCTGATGAATAGAAGAATGTTTATCTTTATTACCAATGCATGTTTATATTGATGGGTTTAATGTGTTATTTTGAGGGCGTTACAACTTGGTATCAGAGCGTACCGGGTTCGAATACTTTGGGTAGGTGGGAAGTGATTAGGATCACAATGGGTTTGTCTCGCTTGATAGAGACTTAGATGTAGTGTCATATGTTATGTGCTTAATTGATAACATGCTTATGTGACTATGTGGGTATGGAATGTAGTTTCTAGGATGTTGATTGGATCCTTGGGTTTCTGGGAGTCTTGTTGGAAAGGCACTTGATCAATGCTGTTTCTAACCGGAACTCTAGTAACGCCTCGGGACTATCATTATCCGAAGATGAAATTCGTAAGTGCTTATGTGTTTATGTGCTTACGTGGAGTGAATTACTGTTGTCCATGCATTAGGACGTGACTGTTTAGTTTTGGCACATTTGTGAATGTGCTAACATTCTGTATTACCTTTGTTAGGATGTCAGGGCGAGGAAGAGGTGCTAGGCGTGGTAGGCCTGCGAGGCAAGAAGTACCCTTACCGGATGATATTCCGACAGTGCAGGACGTAGTTGGCCAGGCCAATGTGTCCGAGCCAGCGGGTCAACAGGCTATGAGTGCCTTGGCACGAGAGATAGCAGGGGCTTTGGGTATTCTCAGGGCTGGGAATCAGGCAGCTGAGGCAGGGCCTTCTTTCTTGAAGAGGGAGTTCTTCCGGTCTAACCCAGATGAGTTTGTTGGGGATCCAAAGGAACCACTGAAGGCTGACGAGTGGTTAGAACAGATGAGTAAGACGTTCGAGATGCTTGGCATCGAGGACGGAGCTTTGAAAGTGACCTTGGCATCCTTCCAGCTGAAGGGAGATGCGGGTCAATGGTGGAAGTACGAGAAGGCTCGTGTTGGTGGAACATGGGAGGCGTTTGTGAATGCTTTCCAGGAGAGGTTCTTATCTGCAGTTGTTAGGGAGAAGCTGAGGGATCAGTTTAGCCGGCTTAATCAGCAGGGTATGTCCGTGGCAGAGTTTGAGGCCACTTTCACTAGTTTGTCCAGGTTTGCCCCTGAGTTGGTGGCGTCCGAAGAACGCCGTTGCTATGAGTTCGAGCGGAAGTTGAGGCGGGGCCTCAAGTTGAGGGTTGGTGGGTCTTACATCCGAGAGTATAGACATTTAGTAGATGCTGCAGCTCATGTGGAGCTCATGATGCAGGAGGAGGATATGGGGCAGAGAGGCTCCAAGAGGAGCCAAGATGGTCAGGGTGATGGCAGGAGATAGAGGGGTTCTAATCCTCAACAGTCTCAAGGTGGTTTGGCTAGGTCGACCTTTCCAGTGCCGAGTGCGGGCTCTGGGAGAGGTAGTCAGGGGGATTTTACCTATTACAAGTGTGGCCAGCTGGGTGACAAAGTTTCGGTTTGCCCGCAGAAGGGAGGGGGTCAGCGAGCTGCTTCTTCTTCAGCTAGACCTCAGGGCCAAAGTCAGGGCAGAGGCCAATCTTTGTCTTGCTATCAGTGTGGTCAGCCTGGGCACCTGAAGAGGTATTGCCCACAGTTGGGGGCCACATCGGGAGCGTCTGGTTCTAGGCAGACGCAGGGATTTCAGCCAACTCAGTCTGTGCAGGCCTCGAGGGCCAATCCGGGAGCCTCGTCATCCCAGTCAGTGCAGCAGTCGTATGCGCCGAGAGGTGAGCAGGTGGATCAAGGGCCTACAGGGCGCGTGTATGCTGTTACCGCGCAGGATTTAGTACCGGCTCCATCAGTAGTGAGAGGTACTTTTCTGTTTTGTAACTTGGTTGCTAGTGTGTTGATTGACGCGGGTGCTTCTCATTCTTTTGTATCTGCTGCATTTGCATCTGTTTTGGAATTGGAGTTGGCACAGTTAGCATCTCCTATTTGTGTAGTGTCACCTCTTGGGGGTGAGTTGATCTTGAAACAAGGTGTTAGAGGTTATGATATAGAGGTCGCCGACCATAGGCTTCCTTTTTCGTTTGTTATCATGCCCATGAAGGGCTTTGATGTTATTTTGGTATGGACTAGCTATCGTCATACCGGGCTGTTATCGATTGCTACCGCCAGAGGGTCACATTACGTACCTTGAGCGGGGAGTGGTTCCATTTATTGGGAGACCGGGTTGGTAGTGTTTTGCCACCGGGGTATGATTCGCGAGGGCGAAGTGAGCTTAGTGGTCTACTTGCTAGCTTTGAGAGTGGTGAGTATGGTGAGACCCAGCCTGTGTTGCCGAAGGTGGTTTGTGAGTATTCGGATGTCTTTCCCGAGGACCTTGTTAGTTTGCCACCTCATCGAGAGATAGAGTTCTCTATTGATTTAGTGCCCGGCACAGCGCCGATTTCTATGGCACC
Organism: Camellia sinensis; assembly: GCF_055761805.1. Lineage (NCBI taxonomy): Eukaryota > Viridiplantae > Streptophyta > Magnoliopsida > Ericales > Theaceae > Camellia > Camellia sinensis. Next base: position 102,336,285 of record NC_138961.1, read on the forward strand.
TTATCGTTTTGCCCCAGCTGAGTTGAGTGAGTTGAAGATTCAGCTCCAAGAATTGCTAGATAAGGGTTTCGTTCGCCCTAGTGTTTCTCGATGGGGAGCACCGGCCCTCTTTGCTAAAAAGAAAGATGGTGCCTTGAGATTGTGTATAGACTACCGGAAGTTGAATCGGGCTACGGTCAAGAATAAGTACCCTATGCCCCGTATAGATGATCTGTTTGACCAGTTGAAGGGTTCCTGTTGTTTCTCTAAGATAGACTTGAGATCGGGTTACCACCATTTAAGGGTCAGGGAGGAGGATATTCCTAAGACGGTATTCCGTACGCGGTATGGCCATTATGAGTTTCTGGTGATGCCATTCGGGCTTACCAATGCACCAGCAGCCTTTATGGACTTGATGAACCGGATCTTCTGGGAATTCTTGGATCGATTTGTAGTCGTTTTCGTGGACGACATCCTGATTTATTCGCCTTCAGAGGAGGAGCATGAGGCACACTTGAGAGTAGTGCTTGAGTTACTTAGAGCCCATAGGCTGTATGCCAAGTTTGGGAAGTGTGAGTTCTGGCTGAGGGAAGTCAAATTCTTAGGCCACGTGGTATCTGGGGAAGGGGTGTCTGTTGATGCATCCAAGGTTGAGGCAGTGCAAGATTGGGCACAGCCTAAGAGTGTGTTTGAGATCCGCAGTTTTCTGGGATTAGCTGGGTATTACCGTCGGTTTGTGAAAGATTTCTCCAGGCTAGCTTCGCCTTTGACTAGATTGACGCGGAAAGGGGTCAAGTTTGTGTGGAGTGGGACTTGTGAAAAGTTGTTCCAAGAGTTGAAGGGTAGATTGACCACCGCTCCGGTTTTGATTATTCCGGAGAGAGGGTTGGGTTATGCGGTTTATTGTGATGCCTCGCGAGAGGGTTTGGGTTGTGTGTTGATGCAAGAGGGGAAAGTGGTAGCTTATGGCTCACGTCAGTTGAAAATACACAAGAAGAATTACCCTACACACGACTTAGAGTTAGCCGCAGTGATCTTTGCCTTGAAAATTTGGTGGCACTACCTGTATGGTGAGAGGTTTGAGGTGTTCTCGGACCACAAGAGTTTGAAGTACCTGTTTACACAGAGAGACTTGAATTTGAGGCAGAGGAGATGGATGGAGTTCATTGAGGACTACGACTTTGAGTTGCACTATCACCCGGGAAAGGCCAATGTTGTGGCCAATGCCCTTAGTAGAAAATCCATTAGTGATGTAGCTTGTATAGCCATCCGGGAATGGGAGATGTTGGGTACACTTGGCGAGTTTGATTTGCATCTGGGCGAATCTGTTGAGGCTGCGGCCTTGTTTTCTATTGTTGCGCAGCCTACACTTGTGACTAGGGTGTTAGAGGCACAGAGAGGTGACCTTGAGGTAGAATCCTTCCGAGAGAAGATCTCCTGTGGGAAAGTTGAGAAGGGTTTGACGGTGTATCCCGACCAGAGTGTGAGATATCGAGACCGTTTGTTTGTGCCGGAGTCTTGCCGAGAGAAAGTACTCCGAGAGTTTCATCATTCGCGCCTTGCGGGGCATCCGGGAGGCACTAAGATGTATCGAGATTTGGGTCGCCAGTTTTGGTGGTGGGGTATGAAGAGAGATGTGGCTGTTTTCGTATCGAAGTGCCTTACTTGCCAGCAAGTGAAGGCCGAGCATCAGAGGCCAGCGAGTTTGTTGCAACCCTTGCCTATTGCCGAGTGGAAGTGGGAGCATGTCACTATGGACTTCGTTGTAGGTCTTCCGAGGACTCAGTGGGGTAGTGACGCCATTTGGGTAGTTGTAGACCGGTTGACTAAGTCGGCGCACTTCATTTCTATGCGCGTGAGAGATTCGGTAGATCATCTTGCCGACTTGTATATTCGAGACATAGTGAGATTGCACGGGGTCCGAGTAACGATCGTCTCAGATAGAGATCCTCGTTTTACTGCTAGGTTGTGGCAGAGTTTGTAGAATGCCTTGGGCACTAAGTTAACCTTTAGTACGGCTTATCATCCGCAGACTGATGGGCAGTCTGAGCGTACTATTCAGATCCTTGAGGATATGCTTCGGGGTTGTGTCCTTGACTTTAGTGGGACGTGGGAGAGGCACTTTCCATTGGTGGAGTTTGCCTACAACAACAGCTTTCAGTCTAGTATCGGTATGGCACCGTTTGAGGCCTTGTATGGCCGACCGTGTAGGTCTCCAGTTTGTTGGGTCGAGGTGGGTGATGCACCTTTGTTGGGTCCGGAGTTGGTTAGGGAGACGACGGTGAAAGTTCAGCTTATCCGTAGGAGGCTTGTTACAGCCCAGAGTCGCCAAAAGAGTTATGCCGACCATAGGAGGAGGCCTTTGGCGTTTGAGGTAGGTGATCATGTTTTCTTGAAAATATCACCTAGGCGAGGTTTGATGAGGTTTTGGAAGAGTAGGAAGTTATCCCCTCGATTTATTAGGCCTTTTGAGATCCTTGAGAGGATTGGCGAGGTTGCTTATCGTTTGGTTTTGCCGCCGCAGTTGTCCGGAGTTCATGACGTGTTTCATGTGAGTATGCTTCGGAAGTATGAGCCGGATCCATCGCATGTATTAGATTGGACTGACTTAGAGGTAGATGAGGATGCCTCGTATGAGGAGAGACCAGTTCGGGTCTTGGATAGACGGGATCAAGTCCTGCGTGGCAAGACCATCCCTTTAGTGAAGGTTTTGTGGAAACATCACGGAGTGGAGGAGGCCACTTGGGAACGTGAGTTGGAAGTCCGCGAGAAATATCCGGACTTGTTTATTGATGAGTAATCTTGTATTTAGATTTTGTAATATTGCTGGACTTAAGAGCTTTATATATGTCTTAAGTTGTAAAACATTGGTAATGTTTTGGTTTAATGGAAGTATGTTGTAGAACTTACCTTGATATGGGAGTTGATTATGATATTGCATATGTTGGCTATATTTTAAAATTGGAGTTGTATCATGTATATTGATTATGATATGAACTGTGAACCATGTATGTTGAAAATGGTTGGAAATGGAAGAAAATTGCATGTTGATAATGCACTTGTAATATATGTTGTGAAATGCCTCTTAAAAAGAGATGGAATTGACCGGTAATGGGTCGGAATGTTTAATATTGGGTTGAATTGTTGTTAGAAATGGAGAAAACCTGTTTTTGAAAAACTTGTGTTTAATTTCAGGGACGAAATTCTTTAAGGGGGGGAGGTTATAGCGATCCCGGGTTTACTCTTGTTGTACAGTGATCCGGACATGTGTCCGTGGATGATAGTAGTTGATTATTACCTGGTGTACATCCTTTCTTACTTTGTATTTGAGTTATAGGATGTGTTGGGCAGATTTGTTACAGGTTGGTTAGACTTAGAAACCAAGAGTAGTTGCCCAGATTTTGGCCTTCACGCTCGAGCGAGGATTTTGACGCTCGAGCGGGCCTTTCGTTGTTGTCTGTCCGCTCGAGCTGGGTTTTCGACGCTCGAGCGTAGTTTTCCATCTTCCAGTTTCTCCTCTGCAAAGTTGTACGCTCGAGCGGGAGTTTTGACGCTCGAGCGGGAGGGTTGACGCTCGAGCGGGAGACCTGTCTGCAAAAGTTCTGGGAGTGTGTATCCGCCGCTCGAGAGGGATTGTTGACGCTCGAGCGGGAGTCTGTGAGTGACGCTCAAGCGGGGCGTTGGACGCTCGAGCGGGGCGACTTTTATATAAATCCGAGATCCGACTTTTGGATCACTTTTTCAAGATCTTTTCTCTCTCTTACTTTTCCAAAAAGCCATTTTCAGAGCTTCTCACTCTAAAACCGGCCCTTCTCTCTTAGATTTGATCTAGTAGGAGTTGTTTACTCACTTTTGGTCTTTACGAAATGTTGATCGTCGAGGGCTACATTTTAATCTGAAAATTTCAGAATTTGAAGCATTTTGGTTTTGGTCTTCATCTCCATTGGAGCTCAAACTTTGAGGTAGGGATAACCTACTCCTTACTATGGGTTTTGTCTTTAAATTTTAGTAGTTTGAGACGTTGGAGTTGGTTTGGTAATTTTGTGAAAGTTTGAGACTTTTGTGCAAATTTACAAAGTTGGGGTTTTAACTATATAAAAGCCTAGATGCATGTTTGGCATGGAAAAGTGGAATTAATGTTAAAACATTAATGAAAATGGAACCTAAGGGTTGTAATGTTAATTATGGAAAATGCCCTAATTACATTGGTTAATTAATTTGTAAAATTAATTGTGAGAAATGAGGAATTGAATTGGAAATGTTGAGATTGGAAATACATGGGATTAAAGGGTGTAGTTGGATTTTATGTCACTCACCTAGTTGGAAATGTCGATTTTATATCCATTTGTTGCATTTATTTTCTGTATAGAAATAACTGCTTTGAGTTATCGGTGGAGGATAGTCTTGGTTGTTGTAGACAATGCATGATGATTAGGCAAACTAAACCTAATCACTGGAATGTGTCATTGAGTATGACGGTTGAATGAATACATTAAATGTTATGTATTGGTTGATGATGTGTATAATTATTGTTTATATGCATTGTGTTGTGTTGGAGGAGATAGGGGATGTACTCCGCGGTTTAGGGGAAGATAGGGGATGGACCTCTAAACCAGATGTTGTTGGGAGGAGATAGGGGATGGACTCCGTAGATAGAGCTCATATGCTTATCTAGTGATGTATTGACAGAGCTCATATGCTTGACATTGGAAGTGTGATAGTGCTCATATGCATATCTGTGGAAGTGATGATATAGCTTGTATGCTTATCTGTTGTTGTGTGATATAGCTAGTATGCTTATCTATTATGAAATGGGAAGTGTTTGATATGAGTTATTGTCTCATATGAGTTGTTGGCCAGGTTCTGAGCCATGGTTGTAAATTGAGAATTGAAAGGAATTGGAAAATGAATGGTAATATGGGCTTGTATGTCATGAAAATGTAAAGTGTGATAAAGGAAAGTATCAGTGTTGGCCATCTATCAACTGCTAATCTTTTAGTCATTGTCCATATTTGGTTTAGTATATTTCTACTGGGCTGTGGCTCACCCTATATGGGAATATCATTTTCAGGTACAGGTAGCATGCCACCTCCAAGGACGTAGCTTGGGAGGCTAGAGGCAGGCGGACTTTTGTTGTTTTGTTTCTTGATGTATTACATGTATATTCAAGCCAAGGGCTTGATGTGTAAATGAGTTAGCACTCTTTTGTTGTAACCAAGTGTTAACTTGGAAAGCTGTAAGCCCATAGGGCATTTGCTTTTGTTGATTAACATATAATAGTTTTGTTAAGAACTACTCTGATGAATAGAAGAATGTTTATCTTTATTACCAATGCATGTCTATATTGATGGGTTTAATGTGTTATTTTGAGGGCGTTACATGCCCTCTGCTGCTGTCAAAACAGGATTCTGCAGGAAGCTTTGGCCGACCGGCCATCTTTAGTGCCGACCGACCAAGTATGGATGGCTGAGAGCTTAATCAGTGGCCGGTGATTATTCCCCATGGCCGGTGACCATTCCTTATGGCCGGTGGTGTTCCCCAATGTTCAGAAAGTGTTCCTTGGGAATTGTGCCATTCTCAGAGGAGCAAAGCAGGAAAAATAGAGGCAACTTGTGCATGGCGATGGATTTCCGAGCAAACCCGAGCACGCGTGCATTGGACCCTCTTCCCAAGGACTTTTATCGCTTTCTTTACTTAATTGATTTGTTAATTAATTAGGTGGTCTGTAATATTTAATTAGCTTGTAGGTTAGTTAAAACTGTATTATTCTTTCGGTCCTTCCGAGCGAGGGTAAATTTGTAATAAGTGTGGGTGCGTGTGTGCATGTTTTCCAACCCCCACTTCTTTCTCCCTTTTACTTACCTGCTTTGATGGTTAGTATTAGGGCATATTCAATTTAGCATCCTTATGCTATGCATGCATGCATCATTCATCAGTATTTCATGCATCGGGCTCGGCGCATCATACTAACTGCATTGTACTTCAATTCCAAGTTGAATACGTGTTAGTTGTAGCATCATCATATGCCATCCATAGATTAGTCGAGCCTATTATAGCTGCATCTTGCGTGTGTTGCATTAGCCATCTTAACATGGACTTGGATCATACATTGATTGCTAACGAGTTCTTTGTTTTGGCTTGGAGTACCTTGTAAGTATTTTGTGCTTTAGCATCTCGCACGAGTGTGAATGTTAACATGACAGCATGCTTACTATGTGGCTAGATGCTTATGTGATACAACTTTGGTGATGACGGACACGTGGCCTTTGGCATCGAGTCAGGGTTTCCTAATTTCCCAAAATAAAATATTTAGGTGGCGACTCTGTATCTGGCAAAGCAGTCCATGTTTGGCACTTCTTTTCTAAAAATCTGTTTTTCTCAAAACGATTTGCCGGATTTAGACTCTTTGGTTCAGATTAAGAACCGTGACAATTTGAGAGTCCTGAACTGTAGTGAACCCACAAATGAACAGAACGGGACTCATCCTCCCGGGGCATTCGGGGACGTCTACATTAACCTCTGCATTTATTAACTTTTCTCAACCCATAAGCCTTTTTGACTTTTCTCGTAATTACTGCAGCACCCTTTTCAAAACAAATAATTTGTATATTAAAAAAAATCTAAAAAATCTAAATATAAATATAAATATCTATGTCTATTTCTATCTATTTATCTATCTATCTATCTATCTATCTATTATATATTAAGCAAAGGGGGTTTTTAATCCCAAGGCCTATGGGAGCTTCAATATCCCAATCTGAGTTTTCTAAATTTCTTATTAAAAAAAAATACTCAGCATTTATTGATTTGGCCAAAATCCCCTGATCAGTATTTATTAACTTTTTTCAATCCACATATCTTTCCATATGTCTGCATTTATTGATTTGGTCAAAATCCTCTCATCAGCATTTAAAATCTCATCATACAAATAATTATAGATATAATTTGTGTATAGTTATTGCAGTTTCCTTCTCAACTTCTCTCATACACTATGGCTAGTGATAAGATTGTTAAATTATTTTTATAAAAAATCTTAAAAAACATAATTTATATAGTAAAAAAAATCTAAAACAACTGTGCATAGCACGGGTGATAGGCTAGTATATTATATAAGAAAAATGAGGTTTCTAATCTACAGGCTTTGTGAGAGCTCCAATATCCTAATCCTAATTTTCTAATTTTTTTATTTAAAAAAAAAACTTAGCATTTATTGACTTCTCTCAACCCACCAACCTTATTGACTTCTCTCATAATTGTTGCAACACCCTTTTCAATTTCTTCCATATGCCATGGTTACACACAAAAATAAAGAAGATAAGAATTTAGCTATGAATCTCAAAAAGATATAACAACATCTAAATTTGAATTATGATTTAGTAATATAATTATCTATTTTTTTGATGTATATCTATCAAAATTTTAAATATAATTTATATATTTTTTCTAATTTTTTGATTTAAAAAAAAAAATTAACCTCTGCATTTATTAACTTTTCTCAACCTACAAACTTTTTTGACTTCTCTCATAATTACTGCAGCACCCTTTTCAAAACAAATAATTTGTATATTAGAAAAAATCTAAAAAATATAAATATATATATATATATATCTATACCTATCTATTTATTTATCTATCTATCTATCTATCTATCTATCTATCTATCTATACATATCTATCTATCTATCTATCTATTTATCTATACTATATATTAAGCAAAAGAGTGTTTTAACCCCCAGGGCCTGTGGAAGCTCCAATATGCCAATGCTAATTTCCTGATTTTTTATTTTTTTTTAAAAAAAAAATTGACTTGGTGATTGGTTCAAAGATTATAATAATTACATTGACACCATGATTACATGGGTCTCTTGGGGAAGCAAAATAGCATCTCTCTCTCTCTCTCTCTCTCTCTCTCTCTCTCTCTCTCTCTCATTTCATTTTTTGTTTTATTTCCCCACCCTCTATCTCCTTCATTTATCAATAGTGTAATTATAAAACAATAAACCAATCATCAAGCAATCCCAATATTATATTGAAAGAATTTAATAAGTGTTATTTTTTTTTTCAAAAAAAAAACAAAAAAATTAAGAGAGAAAAAAATTATATTGAAAGAATTTAATAAGTGTTTTTTTAAAAAAATTATATTGAAAGAATTTAATAAGTGTTTTTTTTTCAGAAAAAAAAAATTAAGAGAGAAAAAAATTAAGAGCCATTGACACCATGATTACATTCAGAAAAAAAAACAAAACAATTAAGAGAGAAAAAAATTATATTGAAAGAATTTAATAAGTGTTTAAAAATTATATTGAAAGAATTTAATAAGTGTTTTTTTAAAAAAATAAAAAATTATATTGAAAGAATTTGATAAGTGTTTAAAAATTATATTGAAAGAATTTAATAAGTGTTTTTTTAAAAAAATTATATTGAAAGAATTTAATAAGTGTTTTTTTTTTCAAAAAAAAAAACAAAAAAATTAAGAGAGAAAAAAATTAAGAGCCATTAACACAACAAAAAAATTAAGACAGAAAAAAATTATATTGAAAGAATTTAATAAGTGTTTTTTTTAAAAAAAATATATTGAAAGAATTTAATAAGTGTTTTTTTTTTAGAAAAAAAATTAAGAGAGAAAAAAATTAAGAGCCATTGACACCATGATTACATTCAGAAAAAAAAAACAATTAAGAGAGAAAAAATTTAAAAATTATATTGAAAGAATTTAATAAGTGTTTAAAAATTATATTGAAAGAATTTAATAAGTGTTTTTTTAAAAAAATAAAAAATTATATTGAAAGAATTTAATAAGTGTTTAAAAATTATATTGAAAGAATTTAATAAGTGTTTTTTTAAAAAAAATTATATTGAAAAAATTTAATAAGTGTTTTTTTTTTTCAAAAAACAAAACAAAAAAATTAAGAGAGAAAAAAATTAAGAGCCATTGACACCATGATTACATTCAGAAAAAAAAAAACAAAAAAATTAAGAGAGAATAAAATTATATTGAAAGAATTTAATAAGTGTTTAAAAATTATATTGAAAGAATTTAATAAGTGTTTTTTTAAAAAAATTATATTGAAAGAATTTAATAAGTATTTTTTTTTTCAAAAAACAAAACAAAAAAATTACGAGAGAAAAAAAATTAAGAGCCATTGACACCATGATTACATTCAGAAAAAAAATAAAAAAATTAAGAGAGAAAAAAATTATATTGAAAGAATTTAATAAGTGTTTTGGTCTCTTAGGGTCTCTCTCTCTCTCACATTTCATTTATTGAAGCAAAAGCGGTGGCGCAGCCTCTCTCTCTCTCTCTCTCTCATTTCATTTATTGTTTTATTTTCCCACCCTCTAAGCAATCCCAATATTATATTGAAAGAATTTAATAAGTGTTATTTTTTTCATAAAAAAAACAAAAAAATTAAGAGAGAAAAAAATTATATTGAAAGAATTTAATAAGTGTTTTTTTTTTCAAAAAACAAAACAAAAAAATTAAGAGAGAAAAAAACTAAGAGCCATTGACACCATGATTACATTCAGAAAAAAAAAACAAAAAAATTAAGAGAGAAAAAAATTATATTGAAAGAATTTAATAAGTGTTTTGGTCTCTTGGGGTCTCTCTCTCTCACATTTGATTTATTGAAGCAAAAGTGGTGGTGTGGCCTCTCTCTCTCTCTCTCTCTCATTTCATTTATTGTTTTATTTTCCCACCCTCTAAGCAATCCTAATATTATATTGAAAGAATTTAATAAGTGTTATTTTTTTAAAAAAAAAAAAACAAAAAAATTAAGAGAGAAAAAAATTAAGAGCCATTGCCACCATGATTACATTCAGAAAAAAAAAACAAAAAAATTAAGAGAGAAAAAATTATATTGAAAGAATTTAATAAGTGTTTAAAAATTATATTGAAAGAATTTAATAAGTGTTTTTTTTTAAAAATTATATTGAAAGAATTTAATAAGTGTTTTTTTTTTCAAAAAACAAAACAAAAAAATTAGGAGAGAAAAAAATTAAGAGCCATTGACACCATGATTACATTCAGAAAAAAAAAAACAAAAAAATTAAGAGAGAAAAAAATTATATTGAAAGAATTTAATAAGTGTTTTGGTCTCCTCCATTTATCAATAGTGTAATTATAATTTTTGAACCAATCACCAAGCAACCCCAATATTATATTTGAACTCCACAAAAATTTATGGGTTAAAAATAGATATAAATTTTTTTGCATCCCCAAGAGACCCATGTAACTATAAGTGTTTTGGTCTCCTCCATTTATCAATAGTGTAATTATAATCTTTGAACCAATCACCAAGCAACCCCAATATTATATTGGAACTCCACAAAAATTTATGGGTTAAAAATAGATATAAATTTTTTTGCATCTCCAAGAGACCCATGTAACTATTGTGTAAATGGCTCTTAATTTTTTTCCCTCTTAATTTTTTTGTCTTGTTTTTTGAAAAAAAAAAAAACACTTATTAAATTCTTTCAAACCTTTATAACTTCTCCAATACACATATTTTTCTTAACTTTTCACATACCTTTTGTAAACAGTGATTTTCTTTTTTGCTTTCTCCTTCTTGAGTTCTCACTTTCATACTTTCAACTTCAGTGACTACGTATGCAAACAGTAAGTGTTATTTTCATTTTTTCCTTCTTAACTTTTTCTTTTGTTTACTGTTTTAATATTAACAGTGATTTTCCTTTTTGCTTTCTCATTCTTTAGTTCTCACTTCTACACTTCCAACTTCAGTGACTACGTATGCAAACAGCAAGTGTTATTTTTGTTTTCTCCTTACCTTTTAATGTTATTTAATCTTTTTATAAACCCTCACAAAAAAAAAATGTGATTATAATTTCTCCTTCTTAACTTTTTCTTTTGTTTACTGTTTTAATATTGTTCAATGGTTTTTTTGATTTTATTTTTGAATCTTTTTATTTATTATTTTAATGTTATTTTTAATTTTTTAATATGATTAAAGTTGGATAAATATAAACTCTCACAAAAAGAAAAATGTTATTATAATTAGTTGAATGATTCTTTTTTTTAATGTGATTGTAGTTAGTTTAGTAGTTAAAAAAATGTGATTAACTAATTTTTAATGTTATTTAATCTTTTTATTTACTGTTTTAATTTTATTTTTAAAAATATGATTATAATTAGTTGAATTATTCTTTTTTTTAATGTGATTGTAGTTAGTTTAATAGTTAAAAAAATGTGATTAACTAATTTTTAATGTTATTTAATCTTTTTATTTACTATTTTAATTTTAATTTTAATTTTTCAATTTTTTAATATGATTAAAGTTAGATAAATATAAACTCTCACAAAAATAAAAATGTGATTGTAATTAGTTGAATGATTCTTTTTTTAATGTGATTGTAGTTAGTTTAATAGTTAAAAAAATGTGATTAACTAATTTTTAATGTTATTTAATCTTTTTATTTACTGTTTTAATTTTATTTTAAAAATATGATTATAATTAGTTGAATGATTCTTTTTTTTAATGTGATTTTTGTCACGCCCCCAAACCGCCCCTAGTAGTTTGGTGCCGTGAGGGCCAGTAACCCGAGGTTACCGAAGGCCGTCTTACAAAAATCACACACAATCAGAGTATGAAATATGGGGCTTACAAGAGCGGAAGCAAAATTTACATATAAACCGAGTTGTCCATGAGAGCCGTGCATAAGTCCAATGGAATGTCATACATCAACCTCTTTACAAGTCTTACAATTTTAGATACAACAAAATGAGATACAAAATACATCCTGACCAAAAGGCTTCTCAAGCCGACATATGCCAAAACAAACAAGAGAAAACATAAGCCGAGAAGCATAATCTTCAAGACGATGCAAAACGCAAAATCCAAAACATGTCGGCAAAGCATTCAAAACACATCGGCAATCACGTCTAGGCCTCAATGCCTTCTTGTTCATCACCTACATATATATATAGAGAGGGTGAGCTTGGATACTCAGTGAATGATATCAGAAATAAAGGTTTTGCATGATTGATATCCAAGATTTCTTTCAAAACAATACATAGCATACTTCACGATCAAGAGGGAAATCAAGTTCATTTGCCGGCTTTCAAGTTCCTTGGATGTTAATAACACCTACTTATTTCAAGGGGTGATGACATATCAAGACAAGAATTTCAAGACAAGCTGTGCTGCGAAAGTTTAGAGTCCTCTGGCACTAAGGACTGTCAAGACATGCTGTGCTGCAAAAGTTTAGAGTCCTCTAGCACTAAGGACTGTCAAGACAAGCTGTGCTGCAAAAGTTTAGAGTCCTCTAGCACTAAGGACTGTCAAGACAAGTCATCAAAACAAGATAGCATTTGATATACAAAATAGGGATAGACATTCATGCTAGATCAAGTACTTTTCAAAACAAGGCAAGACGAGATTTATGAAAGCAAGTGTAACATAGCTTTATTAAAAATACCACTCACATCGTTTCTTCACACGTCGGGGTCGAGACAAGCCCAAGTCCTACAACACATGGCAAAGCCTATTGAATGCGCTTTCAAACAAGTCTCTCATGTACACAATGTTTCCGGAAAACATGCTGGGCACCAACCAGGTCTGGGCCGAGGTTCCACACCTCCTTGCCGAGGTGTGTTCCCGAGGGCCACTTGCAAGGAAAGAGGTCGGGAAACTCTGGGTTTCCCTCTGTTGATAAACATGAAGAACATGAGTGTGAAAACATGAAAAATACGAATGTTTGATCATAATCTGCCATCACAAATCTGGGATTTTCGTGCTATGAGTTTGAAAACATGGACCTGGGTACCCGTAGTTGAAAATCATGCAAGAACAAACACAAAACATGGATCTAGGCATGAGCCTTCGGATCAAAACAAGACTTTCTTGAAGAACACATGAATGCCATTTTCTCTTTCCAGAATCGAGCTTCAAAACGATGCATGGCTTACGAATCATTTTCAATCATGCAATGCAATAACATAAACATAAAGAACATCATGAGCGAATCAAGAATCTAACCTTAGAACGCAGATCTAACGGTTGGATCTCTAGGAATCGAGCTTCAAGATCTACCTCCTCACTCTAAAACTCCTTCTTCCTCCTAGAGTTTCTCTCTCTACAAGACAAGGTTTTGATGCTAAATGATAGTTTCCTATACCCGGTTCTGGGGTTAACCCTCTGCTGAGACACGTGGCGGCGACTGGTTGGGTTCTTCCTGAAAAGGTGGCTGACAGACCCGACAAAGCATGGTGGAAGGGTGTTCAACAAGCAAAGCGGTATGGGCTTTCTGACAGACCATGACATCGGCTAACAACAAGGCGTATCTAACACGCTATACGGAATGGCACTCCGGCAAGGGGGTGACATCGGCTAACAAAAGACTTCGGCAACTAAGGTGACAATGACCTCGGCTAGGAAGGACAACACTTGACTAAGCTGTGCCACATCTTGGCCTAGATGCGCCACACCCCGGTCTAGGTCATACCACTCCAGGACGAGTTCACTGGGGTGCAGGGTAACATCTCGGCTAATGTGTTCAAGGCAAGGACGGAGGTCAACAAGGGGTTCCAAGACACTAATGCCAGACTAAGGATGACCTCGGCATCGGAATAACGTCGGCTAAACATAACTCAGACAAGCACACAACACTTAGACAAATCACAAAGGTACCAAATCAAGACATGGATCACATTAACTCAACGAAACAATCGCAAACACACACATGTAAGCTAAACAAGTCATAATCATACAAATGCTCATGAACATGATCGAGATGAAAAATGTGGGTTCTTACAGTCTACCCTCCTTAAGGAAGTTTGGTCCCCAAACTTAAGTTACCTTGACCTACGAATAACTCCGGGTAACAGATTTTCATTTCCTCTTCCTTTTCCCACGTGGCTTCCCTGCCATAATGCTTCTCCCATTCGATCTTTACCATCGATATCGACTTGTTTCTCAACTGTCTCACTTGTCTGTCAATAATCCTCATCGGTTTCTCTTCGTAGCCCAAGTCTTCATTAACTACAACCCCGGAGTAATCTATTACATGCAGTGGGTCTCGGATATATTTTCTCAGCATCGAAACATGGAACACACTGTGGACTCGACTCAAATCCGGTGGTAAAGCAAGCCTGTAAGCAACGGTGTTAATCCTCTCGAGAATTTCAAATGGCCCAACGTATCGGGGTGCAAGTTTGCCCTTCTTCCCAAATCTCGTAACTCCTGTCATCGGCGAGACCTTCAAAAATACATGATCCCCAATTTCAAATTCTAACTCTCTCCTTCTTTGGTCGGCATAACACTTCTGTCGACTCTGTGCAGTCTTAATCCTCTGCTGAATGAGTTTGATCTTTTCTGTTGTCATCCGAACCAATTCGGGGCCAATTAGAGCTTTGTCTCCTACTTCAGTCCAACATATCGGCGATCTGCACTCCCTTCCATACAAAGCTTCATACGGCGCCATGCCTATGCTGGCTTGATAACTGTTGTTGTACGCGAACTCCACTAATGGCAAATGCGATTCCCAGCTTCCCTGAAAATCCAGCACGCACAATCTGAGCATGTCTTCGAGCGTCTGAATCATTCTTTCTGTCTGTCCGTCGGTCTGGGGGTGAAAGGCTGTGCTAAATCTCAACTCTGTTCCCAAGGCTCCTTGTAGACTCTGCCAAAATCTAGAAACGAACTTCGGGTCTCGGTCTGACACAATGGACATCGGCACTCCATGAAGCCTAACGATCTCATTCATATACAATTCGGCAAGTCGGTCGGCATTGAATGTAGTCTTGATAGGCAAGAAGTGAGCTGACTTGGTAAACCTGTCGACTACAACCCAAATGGAATCCATGCCTCTTTGCGTCCTCGGCAAACCTACTACGAAATCCATGGAGATGTGCTCCCATTTCCACTCAGGAATTGACAAGGGTTGGAGAAGTCCTGCCGGTCTCTGGTGTTCTGCCTTTACTTGCTGACAACTCAAACACTGAAATACAAACTCAGCTATCTCTCTTTTCATGTTTGGCCACCAAAAGGTCCGCTTTACGTCCTGATACATCTTGGTGCTCCCTGGATGAATGGCAAACTTGGAGCTATGGGCCTCTTGCAAAATCTTCCTTTTTAACTCTGGTACGTCGGCTACACACAATCTTCCTTCAAACTTAAGCACCTGGTTTTCCACTGTGTATCCTGGCCTCGGCTTGGAGACGAATTCATCAATTACCCTTTTTAGGAACTTATCTTCCATCTGCCTGTTCTTCACTTCCACAACGATGGTCGGTTTCGCTGAGATCGTTGCCAGACACGCCAAACTTCCGACTAGTTTCCTGCTTAATGCGTCGGCTACGGAATTTGCCTTACCTGGGTGATACTGGATCTGCATGTCATAGTCCTTCAACAGCTCGAGCCATCTTCTCTGCCTCATATTTAACTCTTTCTGAGTGAATAAGTACTTCAGACTCTTGTGGTCGGTGAAAACTTGACAGGATGTTCCATACAAGTAATGACGCCAGATCTTCAGAGCAAAAACCACGGCAGCTAACTCCAGGTCGTGGGTAGGATAATTCTTTTCATTGGGCTTCAACTGACGAGACGCGTACGCTATGACTTTACCTTTTTGCATTAAAACGCAACCCAAACCTTTGTGTGAAGCATCGCTGCAAATCTGAAATTCTTCATTAGCTGATGGTAGTACCAGAACTGGTGCTGTAACTAACCTCGTCTTCAGCTCCTGGAAAGCTGATTCTCTTTCGTCGGTCCATTCATAAGCTGCTCCCTTCTTCGTTAGTTGTGTCAATGGCACTGCAATCCTCGAGAAATCCTTCACAAACTTTCTGTAATAACCTGCCAAACCCAGGAAACTACGAACCTCGGACACGTTGGTCGGCGTCGGCCAATTCACAACGGCTTCAATCTTACTGGGGTCAACTGATATACCGTCTTCATTAATCACATGTCCTAGAAACGAAATGCTGAAAAGCCAAAATTCGCATTTACTTAACTTGGCGTACAACTTCTTATTTCTCAAGGTCTGCAGGGCAAGTCTCAGATGATTCTCGTGCTCGCTCGCACTCCCGGAATAGATCAATATGTCGTCGATAAAAATAATGACAAACTCATCCAGGTACGGCTTAAAGACTCTGTTCATCAAGTCCATGAATGCTGCTGGGGCATTGGTTACTCCGAAAGGCATCACCAAAAATTCGTAGTGGCCATATCTTGTCCGAAAAGCAGTCTTCTCGATATCCTCGGCTTTAACCTTCAACTGGTGGTAGCCCGACCTAAGGTCAATCTTGGAAAAGACTCGTGCTCCTCGTAGCTGATCAAGCAAATCATCGATTCTTGGCAATGGGTATTTGTTCTTAATGGTCACCTTATTAAGTTCTCTGTAGTCAATACAAAGACGAAGGGTGCCGTCCTTTTTCTTAACAAATAAAACGGGTGCTCCCCATGGTGAAGTGCTCGGCCTGACGAATCCCTTATCCAACAATTCCTGTAGTTGCGATTTCAGTTCTCTAAGTTCAGCTGGAGCCATTCTGTAGGGTGTTTTGGAGATAGGTTGTGTTCCTGGCAAGACGTCCACAGTAAACTCTATTTCTCTATCGACAAGGTGGCCAGGCAACTCAGTCGGAAAGACGTCGGAGAATTCCTCAACAACGGGTATGTCGGCTAACTCAACATTTCCATTCAGATCACTTAGTATACTGCATAAGTAACCCTTACATCCTTTTTGGATCAACTTGTAGGCCTTCATGGATGAGATTAAGTAAGGTGGGGGTACAACTCCTTTACCCTGGAAAATGACCTCGGCTTGACTTGGGGTCTTCAATGTGACGTTCTTAGTAACACAATTAATGGATGCATGATTCGCCGCTAACCAGTCCATTCCCAATATAACATCGAAGTGAGTCATGTCTAATGGCATCAAATCAACTAACAATTCTACACTCTCAATCATAGCAATACACGCCCTATAAATGGATGTAACAATCATATTTCTCCCAGATGGGGTAGACACAGATAATACATAATCAAGGGGTTCTAATTCTCTATCCAACTTCTCGGCGAATATAGTGGACACAAATGAATGCGTAGAACCCGAATCAATCAGTACGTATGCATCTTGAGAACAAATTGAGAGGGTACCTGACACTACTGCCTCGGCATTCTGGGCGTCTCCTGGTACTAATGCAAAAACTCTGCCCTGCCTCGCCTGTATTCCCCCGATGTTATTCTTCTGTGCAGGGCCCGAGGTGCTTCCATTCCTCTTCCCATCATCGGTCCTTGCTTTCGGGCAGTCCTTCACGCGATGGCCTATCTCGCCACACTCATAACAAGCTCCCGTTGCCCAACGACAAACCCCGAAATGTTGCTTTCCACAACTCGCGCACATCGGCTTGGCGTTACCTTCCTGATTTGAGTTGCTGGAACTGTCTGAGCTCATTCTCTTCTTGGCATTGAACGGAACTCGGCGACTATCATAATTCTGTCTCTTCTTCTGACCCTCACTTGAACTCTGGTATCGGTTTAAATTAGCTTCAGCCAGGATGGCCTTGTCCAGTACTCCGGCGTACGTCGGCATATTGAGCATATTGACCCGATCTTGTATTGGCCCACGCAACCCACTTTCGAACTTCCTCGCCTTTCGATACTCGTCATCAACCATATGAGGCGCATATCTCGCTAGTTCAGTAAAGGCACGATCGTATTCTGCGACCGTCTTGTTCCCTTGGACCAGATTCTGAAACTCCGTGGTCTTTCGGTCTCGGACGCTGAGGGGGAAATGCTTGTTGTAGAACAACTCCAAAAATTTTGCCCAAGTCAAACCCGGATTGCTTTCTCGGACCATCATCCACCATCTACGAGCATCGTCGTCTAACGTGAATGCTGCCAGAGATACCTTCTGAGCGTCTGTACTGGGGAAAACTTCAAACAACTTCTCCATCTCTAAAACCCATGCCTCGGCTTTCATTGGTTCGATGCCTCCCTGAAATCTCGGCGGCTTCATCTTCTTGAACTCTCTGATTAGAGTTATCGTGTCGTTCCCATACAAAGCTTGCTGCGGAGGCACTTGCGGCACCGGAGGGGGTGGAGCTGCATATCGGCCATTCGTCTGTTCGGCATGCATAGAAGTGGTACCAGTATCCTGCGGCCTAGATTGCCTCTGCTCACGAACCAAGCCTTCGACTAACCTTTCCAATCTTTCCAACCTGTCTTCCGATCGATCTTGGCCAACCGGGGGTCTACCTCTCCTCATGATGCTAGGGGGGGGGATGCAAGACAAGACTTTAAAACAACTAAACAGATTAACACATATGCAAGTAACGAGCGTCTAAGCCAAAACGATGCACACATAGTCAAGTAGCAAGCAATATGATGCAATCTTAACTTTCCTCTAAGGGAAATCCTAGGCTCTCTAGAACTCAAGGTGTGTGATTAACGTACTACAAGGATCTTGTGCTCTGATACCAATCTGTCACGCCCCCAAACCGCCCCTAGTAGTTTGGTGCCGTGAGGGCCAGTAACCCGAGGTTACCGAAGGCCGTCTTACAAAAATCACACACAATTAGAGTATGAAATATGGGGCTTACAAGAGCGGAAGCAAAATTTACATATAAACCGAGTTGTCCATGAGAGCCGTGCATAAGTCCAATGGAATGTCATACATCAACCTCTTTACAAGTCTTACAATTTTAGATACAACAAAATGAGATACAAAATACATCCTGACCAAAAGGCTTCTCAAGCCGACATATGCCAAAACAAACAAGAGAAAACATAAGCCGAGAAGCATAATCTTCAAGACGATGCAAAACGAAAAATCCAAAACATGTCGGCAAAGCATTCAAAACACATCAGCAATCACGTCTAGGCCTCAATGCCTTCTTGTTCATCACCTACATATATATATAGAGAGGGTGAGCTTGGATACTCAGTGAATGATATCAGAAATAAAGGTTTTGCATGATTGATATCCAAGATTTCTTTCAAAACAATACATAGCATACTTCACGATCAAGAGGGAAATCAAGTTCATTTGCCGGCTTTCAAGTTCCTTGGATGTTAATAACACCTACTTATTTCAAGGGGTGATGACATATCAAGACAAGAATTTCAAGACAAGCTGTGCTGCGAAAGTTTAGAGTCCTCTAGCACTAAGGACTGTCAAGACAAGCTGTGCTGCAAAAGTTTAGAGTCCTCTAGCACTAAGGACTGTCAAGACAAGCTGTGCTGCAAAAGTTTAGAGTCCTCTAGCACTAAGGACTGTCAAGACAAGTCATCAAAACAAGATAGCATTTGATATACAAAATAGGGATAGACATTCATGCTAGATCAAGTACTTTTCAAAACAAGGCAAGACGAGATTTATGAAAGCAAGTGTAACATAGCTTTATTAAAAATACCACTCACATCGTTTCTTCACACGTCGGGGTCGAGACAAGCCCAAGTCCTACAACACATGGCAAAGCCTATTGAATGCGCTTTCAAACAAGTCTCTCATGTACACAATGTTTCCGGAAAACATGCTGGGCACCAACCAGGTCTGGGCCGAGGTTCCACACCTCCTTGCCGAGGTGTGTTCCCGAGGGCCACTTGCAAGGAAAGAGGTCGGGAAACTCTGGGTTTCCCTCTGTTGATAAACATGAAGAACATGAGTGTGAAAACATGAAAAATACGAATGTTTGATCATAATCTGCCATCACAAATCTGGGATTTTCGTGCTATGAGTTTGAAAACATGGACCTGGGTACCCGTAGTTGAAAATCATGCAAGAACAAACACAAAACATGGATCTAGGCATGAGCCTTCGGATCAAAACAAGACTTTCTTGAAGAACACATGAATGCCATTTTCTCTTTCCAGAATCGAGCTTCAAAACGATGCATGGCTTACGAATCATTTTCAATCATGCAATGCAATAACATAAACATAAAGAACATCATGAGCGAATCAAGAATCTAACCTTAGAACGCGGATCTAACGGTTGGATCTCTAGGAATCGAGCTTCAAGATCTACCTCCTCACTCTAAAACTCCTTCTTCCTCCTAGAGTTTCTCTCTCTACAAGACAAGGTTATGATGCTAAATGATAGTTTCCTATACCCGGTTCTGGGGTTAACCCTCTGCTGAGACACGTGGCGGCGACTGGTTGGGTTCTTCCTGAAAAGGTGGCTGACAGACCCGACAAAGCATGGTGGAAGGGTGTTCAACAAGCAAAGCGGTATGGGCTTTCTGACAGACCATGACATCGGCTAACAACAAGGCGTATCTAACACGCTATACGGAATGGCACTCCGGCAAGGGGGTGACATCGGCTAACAAAAGACTTCGGCAACTAAGGTGACAATGACCTCGGCTAGGAAGGACAACACTTGACTAAGCTGTGCCACATCTTGGCCTAGATGCGCCACACCCCGGTCTAGGTCATACCACTCCAGGACGAGTTCACTGGGGTGCAGGGTAACATCTCGGCTAATGTGTTCAAGGCAAGGACGGAGGTCAACAAGGGGTTCCAAGACACTAATGCCAGACTAAGGATGACCTCGGCATCGGAATAACGTCGGCTAAACATAACTCAGACAAGCACACAACACTTAGACAAATCACAAAGGTACCAAATCAAGACATGGATCACATTAACTCAACGAAACAATCGCAAACACACACATGTAAGCTAAACAAGTCATAATCATACAAATGCTCATGAACATGATCGAGATGAAAAATGTGGGTTCTTACAATTTTAGTTAGTTTAATAGTTAAAAAAATGTGATTAACTAATTTTTAATGTTATTTAATCTTTTTATTTAATATTTTAATTTTTTTTTTAATTTTTCAATTTTTTAATATGATTACAGTTAGATAAATAAAACTCTCACAAAAATAAAAATGTGATTGTAATTAGTTGAATGATTCTTTTTTTTAATGTGATTGTAGTTAGTTTAATAGTTAAAAAAATGTGATTAACTAATTTTTAATGTTATTTAATCTTTTTATTTACTGTTTTAATTTTATTTTAAAAATATGATTATAATTAGTTGAATGATTCTTTTTTTTAATGTGATTGTAGTTAGTTTAATAGTTAAAAAAATGTGATTAACTAATTTTTAATGTTATTTAATCTTTTTATTTACTATTTTAATTTTATTTTTAATTTTTTAATATGATTAAAGTTAGATAAATAAAACTCTCACAAAAATAAAAATGTGATTGTAATTAGTTGAATGATTCTTTTTTTAATGTGATTGTAGTTAGTTAAATAGTTAAAAAAATGTGATTAACTAATTTTTAATTTTATTTAATCTTTTTATTTACTATTTTAATTTTATTTTTAATTTTTTAATTTTTTAATATGATTAAAGTTAGATAAATATAAACTCTTGCGAAAATAAAAATGTGATTGTAATTAGTTGAATGATTCTTTTTTTAATGTGATTGTAATTAGTTTAATATTAATGTTATTTAATCTTTTTATTTACTATTTTAATTTTATTTTTAATTTTTTAATATGATTAAAGTTGGATAAATATAAACTCTCACAAAAAGAAAAATGTGATTATAATTAGTTGAATGATTCTTTTTTTTTAATGTGATTGTAGTTAGTTTAATAGTTAAAAAAATGTGATTAACTAATTTTTAATGTTATTTAATCTTTTTATTTACTTTTTTAATTTTATTTTTAATTTTTTAATATGATTAAAGTTAGATAAATATAAACTCTCACAAAAATAAAAATGTGATTGTAATTAGTTGAATGATTCTTTTTTTAATGTGATTGTAGTTAGTTAGATAAATATAAACTCTCACAATCCGTATATAGTTATTGCAGTACCCTTTTCAACTTTTTCCATACACTATGGTTAGTGATAAGATTGCTAAATTATTTTTTATAAAAAATCTTAAAAAACATAATTTATATATTAAAAAAAAATCTAAAACAAATACAAATATCTATAATTATTCCGTGCATAGCACGGGTGATAGGCTAGTACTATATATTAAGCAAAATGGGGTTTTTAACTCCAAGCTTTGTGGAAGCTCCAATCTACTAACCTAAATTTTTTGATTTTTTGATTTAAAAAAAAAAAAAACCTTAGCATTTATTAACTTCTCCTAACTTTCAAGTCTTACCCTCATAATAACACTTTAATGCATTAAGAACAAGCATAAAAAAAATTCTTTAAAATCCAGGACGCGGGGCCCCTGCTGTGTAATGTCCCTGCAGTGCCTGCTGTGTGCCTCAAAACGGCACCGTTTTGCCTACTTTTTTTTTTTTTAATTTATATGTAATGGTTTCTGCCGCCGTTTCTATACACTCCAAGCAAGAGTAGAAAAGTTAGTTTTATTTATTTGTTTTTTACACTCCAAGCAAAAGTGTCTGTTGTGTTAGAGTAGAAAAGTTAGTCTATTTATTTATTTCATATATGTAAGAGTCTCATTAATTCTTGTTTTATTATAATAAAACAATTAATCTATCATACTAGATTATATTTTTTTAAAAAGATTAATTTTAAAATTAAAATCAAACAAATAATACGTGCTTTGATTTTTTCAAAACTGGCTTAAATGCATCAAAAGTAAAATTGAAAGGGAAAAAAATTGTAATTAAACAAATCAATTTATCAAACCATAAGCAAAAAAAATTGTAACTTAAAAAAAAAAAAAAAAGTTGTATCCACAAAAAAAAAAAAAAAAAAAACAACTTAAGGCCAAAATATATTCAATTCACATCCAACATCTGCATAAAAAAATAATAATAATAATCATAATAAAATTTAAGACATTCGAACTTCAAAATCTCCTGTCAAACATCCGAAAAACTTATAGTCAATTCACATCCAACATCTGTATAAAAATAATAATAATTCTGAGGCATACAAACTTCAAAATCTCCAGCCAAATATCCAAAAATCTTTTTCAACCACTCTAAATCATTCAAACAAAATTCTAAAAATCTTCAATTTCAATTCTCAAAACAAAAACTACAAAGTGGATCTCCATGTCAATTTTGTGGAGGCGGTTGGGAATAAATAGAAAAATCAAAAGAACTCTCATTTCTAAATTCGGTCTCCATTGGATTGTGCCCCGCTAGATGAAGTTATATTCCCTATAAAAAATAAAAAAAAAGAAAAAAAAAGAAAAGAAAATTCATTAGAATAAATTTTATGGACTAAATTACATTAAAAACATATATATATATATATATTACTTACTTGAGAACTTTGTGGACTATGTGATGCTTCAAAAGGCAGAGGTTGTGATTGTGGATACCTTGGTGAGTATGAATTAGTATCACATGTGAGAAGATTATACCCATAATTTATCAATTGTGGCCAATAGAGACTCCCAACATCCTATATTCCATTAAACATCATGAAAAGTAAATACACTAATACAACGTAATCTAAAAAATAAACAAATAACATAAAACAAGAGCTAACCTGTGGTTGGCTTAAAGATGAATTTTGAACATTTGTGATATTGCTTGATTGACCAATAGTCTAAATAAGTTGTAAAATATATCAATACATTACACAATTTATATAAAAAATAATAATAATAATAAATAAATAACATAAAACAATAGCTAACCTGTGGTTGGCTTGAAGCTGAATTTTGAACATTTGTAGTGTTGCTTGATTGACCAATAGTCTAAAGAAGTTCAAAAAGTTATCAATACTTTACACAATTTATAAAAATAAATGCATATCATTTGAAATTTCAAAAGTACGTAAGTAATACCTTACTAAGGCGGGTTGGTTGTGAAATAACTTTTGTCTTCTTATTCATCATCTCATGCCAAGGTTTCAATCTTACCCTCCCTTTGTGTCCAACATTTTTCTTCTTTATGCCCTTAACTTGTGCAAAGTTGGGGTCATCCGCATCTAATTCTTTGGTACCAAAATTTCCAACTCCCTTCATCATATTGTTTACTTTTACACACAATTCCTTAATCCCTTCATCAACCAATTGATAGGAAGGTTTGTGCATAGATGCTTGAGTTGCTAGTTTCACCATTATTGGACAAAGATCTCTATAACGTGCTAATATCAACAATTTCGGATCATCCTCATCTACTACAACATTTTTCTCTTCAATTTCACAATCTTTTGCATCCAATCTCCATCGGCCTAATATATACCTTTCGGGAATTTCCATAACATTCATTCTATCAAGTGCTTTGATTGCATGACTACACAAAATTCCGAAGTTCTCAAATTTCTTACAAGTACAATGTATTTCTCGACAGCTTTTTTCTCCTCTTAGCCCAGTAACTTCCACCCTACCCTCCACAATATACTCTTCATCATTACCATACAAGCCAATCACGCACTTAACTTCTCCTTCTAACTCATGGAATTGCTTCACTTGACAACAAAGGGATGTATCCAACTCATAATGAAATAAATCAAAGATAGGAGGGGTGTACAAACTCGCAACCTGGATTAAAATGGGAGACTTTTTTAATTTCATTCTTGGCAACTTTTTTCTAGAATCATATATTGCAGAAATTTCCTCATACCGCTTATCTACAACAATCCGATTGAAATGAGTAAAGAATTGAACAATGTTATGATCACCTTTCAAATATCTCCTTAATGTTCCATTTAGACTTTCACTAAGTTGTGTGCTTCGCATTCCTCCAGTAAATACCCACTTCATATACACATGCGCCCATTGCTCTCTTTTTCTCCAAGTTCTTTTCATCCACTCATTCTCTTGCAAGTTGTATTTATCAATCAAAGAATTCCAAGCTTCAATTAATTCATGCTCATTCTCTAGTCATAAATGCAAGCCTTTAAATCGCTACTAAATTTTGAACCACTCTTGAACAAGTAACTTAAATGCTTTAAAGCATTTTGCATTAGGTGAAAAGTGCACAACCCATGAAAAACCTCAGGCATGATTTGTGAAATTGCCTTAGCCATTGCTTGATCTTGGTCTGTAAAAAAACTAATAGGCTTTTTTCCTGACATTGCATCCAAAAAATTTTCAAATAACCATTCAAATGACTCTGTAGTTTCATCATACAATAATGCTGCACCAAAAATCGCTGTCATTCTAAAGTGGTTAAAGCCAGAAAATAAAGCAAGTGGGCGGTACTCCTTATTTGTTCTAAAAGTTGTGTCGAATGACACCGCATCACCGAAAAGCCCATAATCTGTTATCATCTGATGATCAGCCCAAAAAATATTAGTAATCATCTCATCTACATCCAACTGAATGGCATAGTAAAAATATGGATTTTCTGCTACTTGCTGCTGGAAATATCTTAACAAACTCCCTGCTTCACCATACTGCAAGTTTTGCTGTCTTTTGCCACGTAAGTAGGTTTTCTGATCCTCCCGTGTGAACCTTACAAATTCCTTCCCTCCTGCTGTAGCACTAATAAGATCATGTAAAGCCTTAAGAGATATTCCAGTCTGATCAGCTATATCAATATTTATACCCTGAGCATCACATACCTTTCTCTGAGATGGCATCAAATGAGTACATTGAGGAAGATGCAAAGGGTGGTTGTGGTTGCTATCAAACTTTGACACAATCCACTTCGACAAGTCCCGCTTAAAAGATATATGCATAAATGCATTACAATTTGTTCTTGTCTCACTTCGAGAATTTTTTATCATCGTATACCGTTTATCTTTTTCCCTCTCTCCCTCCTTACAACAAACAAACTTTCTACTAGTCATAACACCATCTTTCTTGCTTTTGTTACAATAATCTCTTCTAATACTAAACCCCACAATTCTTCCGTATTCATTATAAAACTCATATGCAGCTTCTTCCGATGGAAACTCCATACCAAGATATGGTGATTTATCCTTGGCCAACTCTCTCATTTCTTCGATGCATCCCTCAAGTCCACCATCATCCATTATACCATCCTCCATTTCAACACTAACAAATATGAAGAAAAAAAAATTAAACAAAACAAGAATCTGAGCAAAAAAGTTATTAATTAATTTTAAATGCTAAGTAATTAAACAATTCAATGAAATCTAATAAATCAATTAATAATGTAAATTAATTAAAAGGATAGGGGAGAGGAAAAAAAGATGTGTAATTTGTATAGTAATATTGGAAATTTATTTTGTCTAAGTAGATTATAATATACAATTGTAAAATTATATTAGAATTAGTATATTATATAATATAGGGAATCTTTTGGCAGACACACTTAAAGATGTGAATCATATGCCCTTTTATTATATAAATTTTTGATATATGTTTCGTATTTTTGTCACAAATGTTATGTCATTTTTTATTGAGTTATGACAATTTATGATTAAAAAATTAAATTTGCATTATGTAGTATGGTATAGATTTTTTTGTTGAAACTTTTTTAAGACCATAAAATGCATAATATTATTACAAAAATACATAACATTGTTATAAAAATGTATAATATTTCCACAAAAATGCATAACATTGCTATTAAAAAAATTATGAATTACAAATTATCGTAACTCCTTAAAAAATTATATAATATTTATACAAAAATACATAACATGTACAAAACAAATTACATAACAAAGAAATTTTCTTATAATATACAATTGTGTTTCTCAATCTATTTACAGAAAACAAATCAAACCATTATACTTGTTGAATCCACTAACACACTATACAAAATAAAATATAAAACATATATACATATAATATATATAGATATAGATATAGATATAGATATACATACCAGTTTGTTGAACAATAATGGTCTGTAAATCCGGCAGAAGGATGGTGAAGCAAAGACAGAGAATACTATCCAATCTGTTTGAAAGAAGACAAAAATGAATAAAAAACAAAATAAAAAAAATAAAACTAATTTTTCTACTCCAACACAGCAGAGTCTTTTCCTTTGAGTGTTAGAAACGATAGTAGCGTCGTATGGGTATCCTACTAAAGAACAAAACCCTTACATATAAATTAAAAAAAAAAAAAAAGTAGGCAAAACGGTGCCGTTTTGAGGCACACAGCAAGCACGGCAGAGACATTACACGGCAGGGGCCCCGTGTCCTGAAATCCAACACATATGAATTCCTTGAAAGGTCCCAACACATATGATTATTATCCCTCATAATAACACTTTAATGCATTAAGAACAAGCATAAAAAAATTCCTTGAAAAGCTCGACACATATGATTATTATCAAAATATTAAACTTTAATATAATATAATAAAAAAAGAAGACATTTAATTCCTTGAAAAGTCCAACACATATGATTATTTTCAAAATATTAAATTTTAATATAATATAAAAATGGAAAAGAAGAAGGCATTTAAAAAAAAAAAAACATTTAAAACTCGCAATTCACATATCTATACTATATATTAAGCAAAACGGGGGTTTTTAAGCCCAAGTCTTGTGGGAGCTCCAATCTTCCAATCTAAATTTCCTGATTTTTTTATTTAAAAAAAGAAACTTAGCATTTATTAACTTCTCCCAACCCCCAAGTCTTACCCTCATAATTACACTTTAATGCATTAAGAACAAGCATAAAAAAAAAATTCTTTGAAATCCAACACATATGAATTTTTTAAAAAGTCCCAACACATATGATTATTATTCCTCATAATAACACTTTAATGCATTAAGAACAAGCATAAAAAAAAATTCTTGAAAAGTCCAACACATATGATTATTATCAAAATATTAAACTTTAATATAATATAAAAAAGAAAAAAAAGAAGACATTTAAAGATCACAATTTACATATATTGACAATTGTAAATATATTAAGGAAAATGGGGTTTCTAAATCCCAAGCGAGCTCCAATCTCTCAATCTTAATTTTCTAAATTTTATTTTTAAAAAAAACTTCAGCATTTATTGATGTGGTCAAAATTCCCTGATCAGCATTTATTAACTTTTTCCAATCCATGTGCCTGTATTTATTAATTTGGTCAAAATCTCTAATTAGCATTTAAAATTTCCTCATACAAATAATTATAGATACATCCCGTGCATAGTTACTGCAATAGCCTTTTTAATTTTTCCTGTACACTATGGTTAGTGATAAGATTGTTAAATTATTTTATAAAAAATCTTAAAAAACATAATTTATATATTAAAAAAAAATTAAAACAAATATAAATATCTATAATTATCCCATGCATAGCACGGGTGATAGGCTAGTAGCTACACTATATTAAGGGGGTTTCTAAACCCCAAGGCTTGTGGAAGCTCCAATATGCCAATCCTAATTTTCTATTTTTTTGTTTTTTTTTAAAAAAAAATTAACCTCAGCATTTATTAACTTCTCTCAACCCATAAGACTTTTTGACTTCTCTCATAATTACAGCAGTACCTTTTCCAAAACAAATAATATGTATATTAAAAAAATTTAAAACAAATATAAATATCTATATCTATATCTATATCTATCTATTTATTTATATCTATCTCTAACCCACAAGTTTTGTGGGAGTTTCAATATCCCAATCTAAATTTCTTGATTTTTTGATTTAAAAAAAAAAAACCTTAGCATTTATTAATTTCTTACAACCCCCCAAGCCTTACCCTTATAATAACACTTTAATGCATTAAGAATAAGTATAAAAAAAATTCCTTGAAAAGTCCAACACATATGAATTCCTTGAAAATTCCCAACACATATGATTATTATCCCTCATAATAACAGTTTAATGCATTAAGAACAGGTATAAAAAAAATTCCTTAAAAAGTATAACACATATGATTATTATCAAAATATTAAACTTTAATATAATATAAAAAAACAAGACATTTGATTCATTGAAAAGTTCAACACATATGATTATTATATTGAACTTTAATATAATATAAAAAAAGAAAAAAGAAAAAGAAGACATTTAAAAAAAAAGACATTTAAAAATCACAATTCACATATATATCCCATGATCAGCATTTATTACATTTTTTCAATCCACATGTCTTTCCATATGC
This sequence comes from Camellia sinensis, assembly GCF_055761805.1. Classification (NCBI taxonomy): domain Eukaryota; kingdom Viridiplantae; phylum Streptophyta; class Magnoliopsida; order Ericales; family Theaceae; genus Camellia; species Camellia sinensis. Next base: position 102,365,161 of record NC_138961.1, read on the forward strand.
CTGAATTTATTGATTTGGTCAAAATTATCTAATTAGCATTTAAAATCCCCTCATACAGATAATTATAGATACAACCCGTGCATAGTTACTGCAGTACCCTTTTTAATTTCTCCAATACATTATGGCTAGTAATAAGATTGTTAAATTATTATTATAAAAAATCTTAAACAACATAATTTATATACTAAAAAAATCTAAAATAAATATAAATATTTATAATTATCCCGTGCATAGCACGGGTGATAGGCTATCTATACTACATATTAAGCAAAAGGGGGTTTTTAACCCCAAGCCTTGTGGGAGCTCCAATCTCCCAATCTAAATTTCTTTATTTTTTGATTTTTTTTTATAAAAAATCTTAGTATTTATTAACTTCTCCCAACTCCCAAGTCTTACCATCATAATAACACTTTAATGCATTAAGAACAAGCATAAAAACAATTCTTTAAAATCCAACACATATTAATTCCTTAAAAATTTCCAACACATATGATTATCATCCCCCATAATAATACTTTAATGCATTAAGACCAAGCATAAAAAAGATTTCTTAAAAAGTTCAACACATATGATCATTATCAAAATATTAAACTTTAATATAATATAATAATAAAAAAAAGACATTTAATTCCTTGAAAAGTTCAATACATATGATTATTATCAAAATATTAAACTTTAATATAATATAAAAAAGGAAAAAAAGGAAGACATTTAAGAAATAAAATAAAAAACATTTAAAAATCACAATTTACATATATAGATAATTGTAAACACAATCCGCGCATAGCACGTGTGATATGCTAGTACTATATATTAAGCAAAATAGGGTTTTTAACTCAAGCCTTGTGAGAGCTCCAATCTCCTAATTTAAATTTCATGATTTTTTTATTTAAAAAAAAAATCTTAGTATTTATTAACTTTTCCCAACTCTCATGTCTTACCATCATAATAACACTTTAATGTATTAAGAACAAGCATAAAAAAAATTATTTGAAATCCAACACATATGAATTCTTTGAAAAGTCCTAACACATATGATTATTATCCATCATCATAACACTTTAATGCATTAAGAACAAACATAAAAAAAAATTCTTGAAAAGTTCAACACATATGATTATTATCAAAATATTAAACTTTAATATAATATAATAAAAAAAAGACATTTAATTCATTGAAAAGTCTAACACATATGATTATTATCAAAATATTAAAATTTAATATAATATAAAAAAGGAAAAAAAAAAGAGAAGAAATTTTAAAAAAAAATTTAAAAATCACAATTCACATATATAGATAATTGTAAATACAATCCATGCATAGTACGGGTGCTATGCTAGTACTATATATTAAGCAAAAATGGGTTTTTAACCCTAAACTTTGTGGGAGCTCTAATCTCTCAATCTAAATTTCTTGATTTTTTGATTTAAAAAAAAATATTAGCATTTATTAACTTCTCCGAACTCCCAAATGTTACCCTCGTAATAGCACTTTAATACATTAAGAACAAGCATAAATTTTTTTTTTTTTGAAATCCAACACATATAAATTTCTTGAAAATTCCCAACACATATGATTATTATCTCTCATAATAGCACTTTAATGCATTAAGAACAAGTACAAAAAAATTTTTCTTGAAAAGTTCAACACATATAATTATTATCAAAATATTAAACTTTAATATAATATAATAAAAAAAAGACATTTAATTCTTTGAAAAGTCTAGCACATATGATTATTATCAAAATATTTAACTTTAATATAATATAAAAAAGGAAAAAAAGAAGACATTTAAAAATAAAAAAAAATTTAAAATCGCAATTCACATATATAGATAATTGTAAAAACAATCCGTGCATAGCACGGGTGATATGCTAGTGTTATATAAGGAAAAAGAGGTTTCTAATCTACAGGCTTTGTGGGAGCTCCAATATCATAATCCTTATTTTATAATTTTTTTTTAAAAAAAAAAGCATTTATTGACTTCTCCCAACCCACCAACCTTTTTGATTTCTCTCATAATTACTGCAACACCCTTTTCAATTTCTCCCATTTGCTATGGTTACACAAAAAAATAATAAAGACAAGAATTTAGCTATGGATCTCCAAAAGATATAAAAACATTTAAATTATGATTTAGTAATATAATTATCTATTTTTTGATGTATATCTATCAAAATTTTAAATTACTTATTGGGACAAATTAATCAATTTTCTAAAATTATTAATTTTTTAATTTATAAAATAGATTAAAAAAACTATTGACTGATTTATTTATTTAATAAGAAAAATATTTCACAATCTCTCCATCTTAATCTCTCTCACCGATTTCCAAAAAAAAAATATTAAAACTTGTTTTCCTTCCTTCGCTCTTCTCCAAAAAATCAGATAATTTTTTTTATGAAAGTTGTAGATATCTATCTATATCTTATATATTACATTATAACATAACAAAAAAATAAATAAAAATACGATATACAGATAAAATTAATAAATTTAATTTTTATTTATTCAGTTAAAATCTTTCTTTTGCATCTCAATATCCATTTTTAAACTTTAAATTTTTTTAAAGTTTATTTAAACAAACCTAATTTGAAAATATCTTCCACCATTATATTTTAAGTCAATAAAACTCACATTTCCATCACATATCTAACTCACATCATAACTTACCTAAATAATAATAATTAAAAACAAATAATAATTAAAAACAAATAGAAATAACAGATAAATTAAATTTTAAAAAAAATAAATAGAAACCCACAACTCTATCTGAAATAAATTGAAAAAAAAAAAAACTCAAATAGAAACCACACAAAAATAAAAAAGATAAAGATTTAGATATGGAATTGAAAAAAATGACAATATCTATATTTGAATTATGATTTAGTAATATAATTATCTATTTTTCTGATGTATATATATCAAAATTTTAAATCACTTAATGAGACAAATTAATCAATTTTCAAGTCTTATTTAAAGAATAATCTGATTACTCATCCCAACTCCTAAATTTCGAAGCACTAACAGAGAAGCTAATGGATTGGGTTAGGTGAGATTTAAGTTGTTGGAGGTAATACTCTATAAATTTATTTATTTTTTTAATTTTATTTTTTCCATGTGTGATTCTCTTTCTCCACTGTTGGTTTGGTTTTGGTTTAGGTTTTATTGAGGTTTATGTGTTTGTTTATAGGTTTGCATGGCAGAGAATAATTATTGGTAATTATGGTTGCAATCGAAGTATTTATGTCTGTTCCATGCCAAGGATTTTGATTGAATTTTGTTTTCTTCAGTGAACACCATAAAATTGAAGTAAAAAAATGGGTATCAAATTTTTTATTTTTTATTGTCATTTTATTTTATAAAAAATGTGAAAATTTATTGAGAATTCAAGATTTTACTATAACATTATATTTTTGTATAATTAGGTAAATTTAAAACTTTTAAATATTATTGTGTTTTTTATTTTTATCCTATTTCTATCCCATTTGACCATTACTGCTATTTGTGAGTTTGTTAATTATAATTCAATTAATTGAAAATGAAAGCTTAATATAACTTTTCATATATATCATAGTTAATTTGTTACACTATAGTTGTATATAATAGCATAATACATAGGGATAATCTCTAAGTATAATTTCTATTTTTTTATGTAATTAAAATAGTCCATCTTAATAGTATATAGAAAAGTTAGATAGTTTCTTTTATCTCTAAGAAACCCAATCTATTTTTTTTTTACTTTTAATTTTTTAAATTGACATATTAATTGTTTATGTCCATAAAACAAAACTGATAAACACATATAAAAAAGTTACACAAATTTTTTTCTTTTTCTTTTTTCTTTTTTTTTCATTTTTAATATGTAGGATATTTACAAATGGAACACTCCATTTTTTTTTTTCCATAATCCAACTTATAATGATGTAGTCATAAGTGTCAATTTTTATACAAATATGAGAAGAGAATTAATTAAATCATATATTTCAACCAACCACATATTAAAACTTTGATTATTTTAAGATGTTATTTCATTTTAATTCCAACTAAGAGAATCTTTAACCCTTAAGGTATTTTTTTTTTATCAAATTACAATTTGATAAAAATTTTAAAAAATGAAACATTGAATTTTTTTCCCATCAAAATTGGTGAAAAGAAAAAAAAAAAATTGGGATAAGAATAAAAGTTCTTTTAAAAGTTGATAAAAATTTAATGAAAAAGTTAAAGTAATTCATATCAAATTAAAATTTTTATTCAAATTTAAAATCAAATTAGATAAAAAAAATTAAAAGAAAATGACGAAAGTTTAAAAATATTTTGAAATCTTCTTTTTCATAAAGACTAGAAATTCGTGTGTGCATTATATTCATACTGTATTTTTAATTATGAAATTGAAATCAAAAGAAATGTAACTTAAATTATTGGATTAATAATAGAAATATCATATTAATTATTGTTAAATATCACTTCACTTCATATTTAATATTAAAATTATATATTTGCTTTAATTATAACTTTTAAATTTGTATATTTTCATAACAAGAAGAGATATGTCATAACTCAGTTAATCTCATTTAATCAAGTTTAACTTTTTTTTATACAAATTATCAAAATTGTACTAAATATATTTTTATATATATTTTTTAATTGTTTAAAACTAATAATTTAAAAAATTATAAACATAAAAGTTAACTTATAAATTTCATGTATACCATAAGATAAAATATTAAATTACTTTAAGATAATTATAATAATTTTTTTTAATTTATAAAGTTCGGTGCATAGCACGGATTACCACAAATAATCACATGATGCAAAAGACGAACTAATAATTTTTCCAACAATGGCCAAGTCTATCTAGTCAAATGCCTTAAATTCTCTCTCTTTCACTCACACACTATTTTTTTCTCTCTAAAAACACCCATAAGAGCATTTATTCATTGGCATTCGAAATCACTGTATGACGCCCTCTCTAGAGAGAGAAAAATCACACAATGCAGAATTGTTTGGACTTAGTAAATTTATTTTAATAATTTAAATTGTTTATTTTTTAAATTTATTAAATAAAATATTCATATAAAAAATCAAATATCAGTAATTATATAATTGAATCATATTTTGTAACGCCCTCAAAATTAGACATAAAACCCAATCATTTAAGACATTGTAGACGTGCCCTTGGGTCTCATGCTACAGTTCGGACTCCAGTATGTCACGGTTCGTAATCTGATCTCACAATGTGTGATGTGAGATTGATAAATCACCAAAGAGTCCAAATCTGGCAAATCGTTTTGGAAAACTAATTTTTTAGAAAGAAGTGCCAAACATGGACTGCTTTGCCAAATACAGAGTCGCCACGTAAATATTTTATTTTTGGAAAAATTTAGGAAACCCTGACTCGTTGCCTAAGGCCGCGTGTCCTTCATCACCAAAGTTGCCTCGGCTTGGGAACTTGGGTACGATTGGGGAAGGTTAGCTATGAGCACCCTCGCTCGCCCGATCAAAGATCGCCCACTACTAAACATGATATCTTATTTTTGAAAACATATGTGTTCTTATTCCGGTTTAATTAGCTAATCTTACTATGTGATGCGCACAACACACAAGTATAGACTAGATCGCCTAATTTGGAACAAAGCATTGCATATCCATTTGTTTGGAAAATGGTTTGGAGTTTGCTACTCGTAAGTAGGCTAAAATACGGATTTGATGAATTGTTCCAATTCCAGTAATCCAACCTTCACCCACGGGCATTCAGACAGTTATATCATATAAGCAAATAGCATCATGGCAAGCATGCTATCATGTTAACACTCACACACATGCAAGATGCTAAAGCGTAAACAATCACAGTGTACTCTGAGCCAAAACAAGAAACTAGTTAGAAATCATGCGTGATCCTAGTTCATTTTGAGATGGCTAATGCAACACATGCAAAAATGCATTTAAGATAGGCTCGGCTACCCAAAAATGTCATGTGAAATACAACTTGGTACATGTATTCAACTTGGAATTGAAGTACAACGCAGTTAGTATAATGCGCCGAGCCCGGTGCATGCAATATAGATGAATGATGCAAACATACATAGCATAAGGATGCTAACTAAAATATGCCCTAAAACTAGCCATTGTAAGCGGTAAGTAAAAGGGAGAAAGACATGGGGTTGGAAGACATGTACACACGGACGCACACTTATTACAACATATGCCCTCTCGATGGAGGGTCCGAAAGAATAATACAAATTAACTAATTAACTAACTAACAAGCTAATTAATTATTACAAAACTTGAGCTAATTAATCAAATTAATTAAGTTACAAAACTGAATGCTAATTAACAAATAAAGCATTTTAAAATATATGGACTAGGCCGCCTCAGCTCTGCCTTGAAGAATGTGAAGATGCATGCTCGATTCTCGTCCCGAAAAGCTCTCCGAATGCTCTTTAAAGGCTCTGTCTGCAAGGTGTCCTCAAGGGATTCCTGCTGAACCTTACCAAATCAATGCTAGGGAATACACTAGTGGCCTGTTGGCCATTAGGAGCTACTGCTGACCATTTGTCGGCCAAAAATGAAGGTCTGCCAGCCATTTTCAAGGCACTGCCGGCCACTGGGGTGCTGTGACACCAAGCTGCAGCAGAGCACAACATAGAGAAAATGGAGGGTCTCCCAAGGGTATGTACCCACTATGCCGCCCCATATCACCTCAAAACATCAAGGGAGTGGCATAATTGGATCCACGACCATTAATCACGCATCCCGATGCATGATGGCCAAAGATCCAATTTGTGCAAATCAATGTGAAATGAATGCATGAATAAACACATAAAGCCTAAAACTCTATCATGTATCGTCAAGAGCATCGGCGACCGAGAATTGAGGCATGTTTCATCACTTAAAGTATGAAACGTCCCTCGTTTCTCGTGCTCGAATTAATACTTAATCCAAACAACAATGCAACACAAGCATGGCAAACCTGCAATATGTCATAAGCATGCAAAATGCAACTACATGGCATACGCAATGCAAGGTAATATGGTTAACTTAACAAAGCTAATGGCATGCACAATGCTAATGCTAATTAGCATGCTCAATGCAATGGTGGCATACTCAATGCAATATACATAACATACACAATGGACTTAAACCAAAAGAGTAGACCTCTGTCATGCTCGAAATCAGTAGCCATTAGTGGTGAAAAGATGGTATGAAAAGCATAAAAATGCAAGGCAAATCATGCATGCCAATTGGCTTAAGGATCAAAGCATAAAAAAAGGCGACTCTTAAGCACACTTAAAGAGTGACAAGCATGGATATATGACAACATCATAAGTTCTGAAAACATGCATGGAATGGTGCCAAACCACCCTGTCAAGACAAACAAGGCATGTAAGAAAGCTCAAAGCTCGAAATTAGCAAGGGGACTTAAGCCATGGCTATACAAAGCAAGCCCCAAAAGGGCAAGGGGACCTAAAACAGTCCCAAGGCAGGTCAAGGTGAGACTAAAAACATGCTTGAACCTGGCCATTACAAGCTACAACAAAGGGCCAAAACATGAAGCATGCAAGGCTGCAAAAGGAGTGTTATACTACACTTATTAAAACCAAACATGGCATGACTTGGACAACATAAAATAGAGTTACAACATGGTATAAGAAGACCAAAAATGCACTGATATGATGACCCAAAGGCCTAGGCTTAATGGCATGTACAAAAGTTCATTCATGAGGCATAAAGAGCCAAACCTCCAAGGCATTCAAAGCATGTCAAATGCAGGTATATGACCACATTTCATGGACTGAAATAACATTTAGAATGATGGCAAAGCATGCAAACATCACATGTATGGCATGGTAGGGGCCTCAAAACCCAAGGCTAGCCAAAGCATGTACACTACAGCTATACAAAACATGAGTGATATGGCCATGGCAGCCCAAAACAGTCCAAGAACAGCCCAAAATAAGAATAAAATCATGCCGGAGCAAAGCCAAAATATGCTAGGATGATGAGTCAAAACATCATGCACATAAAGCTAGTAAGCAAGATTTGTTCTACAAGTATATGGAGCATACAAAATATGACCAAACCAGTTATGGATAGAGTCATGACATGGCAAAACATCACCAAAAACATGCTGAAATGGACTCAACATAAGCTAGGCAAACATGCCACTTTGATGAGCCACAAATGGGATTACACTACACATACAAGATGCATGAAAAAGTGACCAAACCAGCCATGGAAAGATCTAAGGCAGGTCCTAAAAGTCACAAAGAAAGGCCTGAACCAAGCCTTAAAAGTACATAGAGGCATGCTCCTTTGGAAGGCCAAAAATGCAAGCAAACAAAAACAAAAAGAGAGGGGGCCACCCCCTCTGATTTGAGGCCTCAAAACCACATGCCTACCACTGAAAATCCACTAGATTTTAGTGGTTAGAAGGCCAAACCAAGGCTAGCTCGGGGGCCATAAGGCATGGCTCAAAACAAGGCCAAACAAGGCATACAAGAGGGTTGAAGACCCTTAACAGCAAAAAGACCTTAAACAAACTTCAAAAGCACTTAAAAAAAAAGACTTTTTTCAGATGAAAGAAAGGCCTAAAACACTATGAAAGGATGGCCAAAATGAGGTACAAAAAAGTTCTAAAAAGGGAAAAATACTCACCCTTGAAGATCAGCTTTGAAACCAGCAACCTCAGGGACCAAAAACTTACTTTTAGAGCTCAAATAACCCTCCAAAGAACCTCAGTCCAAAGGTGGTGGTGTATCTCTATGTGTTGTAATGTAAAAGTGCAAGAAAAATAGACCTCAAGGCACGAAACAACAACAATATAGAGAAAGAGTAAGAAATGTAGAGAGAGAGAGAGAGAGCTATATCTCTTCTAAAATGGCTGAACCTCTACTAAGGAGAGAGGCTCTCTCCTTATATAGAAGGAAAACAATGCAAAGCTTCTTCAAGAATCTTGGCAAGAGCTTCATCCCTCCATACACGTGTATGAAGGGGAGATAAAAGAATTCCAGCTGGCTCAAAAGATCTGGAGTGAAACCTGTTGAGACAGGGGTTCTGCCGGCCATCAGTGATGGTCGGCAGTGGCTTATTGATGGCCGGCAGGGGTCACTTTTGGACGGCATTGGCCATTCATGGCCGGCACACTCCCATAGAGGCCGGCAGCAAAAATCAGTCCTAGTCCATGACTTGAAGCAAGCCTAACTCCTTCATTTGGATGCCTTTTCAGGTCATTCTTGTGTGCAAATTGAAGCCCTGGAAGTCTTATTTCCAATTATGCGAGCTTCACCTAAAAATTCCATGTGTGCTAAGAGATATCCCTCTTTTAGTGAAGACTGCTCAGTTTCGGTCCAACCGGAATGATGCCCAACTTCAACTAATCATATCTCCATCATCCGGACACGAATTTAGGAGATTCTTAAGTGAAAAATGAAGCCCCGGGAGTCTTCTTTCCAACGGTGGGGGCCTCATAGCTGAAATCCAAGTATTCAAAAGGATAGGCCTGATTCAGCGAGCACCGCTCGATTCTCTCTTAACTGTTCATGCCCATTTTCTCCCTCAACTTGGTTTCTTCTCTCCTCTCCTCTTTTCTTCAACTCCAAACCCCTAAACGAGGTGTTTTGAAAGATTTTTCAAAAGAGTTCATCTCTCCTTCATTCATTTCCACTTTGTTCTTGCTCGGTTTACCGAAAGGTGCAACTTTTAACAAAATGCGAGCGTTAGGACATCGTAGAAACCTATTTTCAAAAATGTTTTGAAAGAGAGGGTTTTAAGGTCTAGAAACCATTCAAAATTGTTTTGGTCCAAAAAACGGGTGTGAAGTTGGGATTTGACTCTCTCCTTGCCGAAGAAATCGACCCTTTGCCCTACACACCTTTCACCACCAATTAAACCATCAGTAGTGCCCAAGTCTTAAGGGCGGTAAAAAATGGAGTGTCTACAGTTGCCCCTCTTTGACAGAACTTGAAAGTCAAGAAGTGACGGGAGTGAATGTCAAAGCCAGAGACGACTCATTTTTGACAAGGCCGAAGAGTTAGACAAACAAGCAAGATAATAAAGAGATGCGCCCGCAGGCTGGGGCAAGATGCAAATGACATGCACAATGCCGAACATAACTTATGATAATGCAAAGAGAACTGTGATGAAGCAATTATGCAAAATAAATGCAACATTTTAAGCGAATGATGTGCGAAGAAATGCTATAGCAAACTCGTACACAAGCAAGTAAAAATGATCCAAACTACATCTCATGCAGAAAGGATGTAAGAGAATCATGCAATCTTAGTGAACATGTGCGATAGATACACAAAGCGAACAAAGTGTGATAGATACACTAAGTGGACAAGCATGTGTGATAGCTACACAAAGTGAGAATAGTGTGATAGATACACAAGGTGAGCATAGTGTGATAGATACAAAAAGCGAACACAAAGTGAAGCGAGTGTGATGGATACACAAAGTGAGTGCGTGATAGATACACGAAGGGTGAACACAAAGTGTGATAGATGCACTTAGTGAACAAAGTGTGATGGATACACAAAAGGTGAACACAAAGTGTGATAGATGCACTTAGTGAACAGAGTGTGATGGATACACTAAAGGTGAACACAAAGTGTGATAGATGCACTTAGTGAACAAAGTATGATGGATACACTATAAGGTGAACACAAAGTGTGATAGATGCACTTGGTGAACAAAGTGTGATGGATACACTAAGGGTGAACACAAAGTGTGATAGATGCACTAAGTGAACAAAGTGTGATGGATACACAAACGGTGAACACTAAGTGTGATAGATGCACTTGGTAAACAAAGTGTGATGGATACACTAAAAGGTGAACACAAAGTGTGATAGATGCACTTAGTGAACAAAGTGTGATGGCTACACTAAGGTGAACATGAAGTGTGATACATGCACTAAGTGAACAGAGTATGATAGATACACTAAAGGTGAACACGAAGTGTGATACATGCACTAATTGAACAAGTATGATAGATACACACTAAGGGTGAACACAAAGTGTGATAGATGCACAAAGTGAACAAGTATGATAGATACACTAAATGTGAACACAAAGTGTGATAGATGCACTTATTGAACAAAGTGTGATGGATACACTAAGATGAACACGAAGTGTGATAGATGCACTAAGTGAACAGAGTATGATAGATACACTAAATGAGAATGTGTGTGATAGATACAGAAAATGAGAATGTGTGTGATAGATACAGAAAATGAGAATGTGTGTGATAGATACACAAAATGAATGAAGTGTGATTGATACACTAAGTGAGAATGTGTGTGATAGATACAGAAAATGAGAATGTGTGTGATAGATACACAAAATGAATGAAGTGTGATTGATACATTAAGTGAAGAGAGTGTGATTGATACACTAAGTGAATGAAGTGTGATTGATACACTAAGTGAGTGAAGTGTGATTGATACACTAAGTGAGTGAAGTGATGTGTGATTGATACACTAAGTGAGAATGTGTGTGATAGATATAGAAAATGAGAATGTGTGTGATAGATACACAAAATGAAAATGTGTGTGATAGATACACAAATTGAATGAAGTGTGATAGATACACTAAGTGAAGAGAGTGTGATTAATACACTAAGTGAATGAAGTGTGATTGATACACTAAGTGAGTGAAGTGAAGTATGACTGATACACTAAGTGAGAATGTGTGTGATAGATACAGAAAATGAGAATGTGTGGGATAGATACCAAAAATGAATGATGTGTGATTGATACACTAAGTGAAGAGAGTGTGATTGATACATTAAATGAATGAAGTGTGATTGATACACTAAGTGAGTGAAGTGAAGTGTGATTGATACACTAAGTGAATGATCTTAAACGGAACTTCTTTGAATGAACCGTATATACAATATCGTGCATGAATGAGAAAGAAACCTGATAGGTACAATGCAAATAACGTGCGTGACAACGCAAGTGATGTGTGCATAACAATGCAAATGGAGAGCGCACAACAATGCAAGTGAAATGTGCATAACAATGCAGGTGGAATGATGCATAACAATGCAAGTAAACGTGCGTGACAACGCAAGTAAAGAGTGTGCAAAACAATGCAAGTAACGTGCGTGACAGCGTAAGATAGATTGGCAAAACAATGCAAGTAAAGTGCGTGACAGCGAAAGATAGATATGAAAAACAATGCAAGTAAAACGTGCGTGACAGTGCAAGATAGATATGCAAAACAATGCAAGTAACGTGCGTGACAACGCAATATAGATGTGCATGACAATGTAAGTAATGTGAGTGACAATGAAAGTAAAGTGTGCATAACAATGCAAATGAAGAGGGTGCATAACAATGTAGGTGGAACAGGGCATAACAATACAGGTGGAGTGTGCATAACAATGCACGTGAGACATGCATAGTGAGGCAAGTGCAAGAAATGTATGCTCCATGCAACATTAAGATGCGCATTTCATGCCAGAGTGAGAAGTGCACATTATCTGGAAGCAAGGTTAAAACGTGCTCCATGCAATGTACATACTCTATGCAAAAAGATCAACGACGTACATCAAATGTAACGTGTATATTCTATGCGACAACAAGAATAAGTATAGTACAAGATGCATTTATGCAATATGTGTGATGACATAATACATGTTACAAGCAATGTAGAGCATGATGTCTAGGGAACGCAATAAAAAAACAAAGCGGCGCTTTAGAAAGCACCTCATGGGGTGAGTGGCGATGAACCGTTCTACTCTGACGGGGATCTCCCCCTGTGTTCTTTGAACACTTACCTTCAATTCACAGTTCAAAGGTTCTGAAATACTGACAGGGAGCAACATCTGCTGGGGAAGCCATGGATGCCGCTTTTCTTCCTGATCATACTCACAACTTTCCCTACTCTCCAACGGGGTGACAGACTAGGTTGGCTTAGTATCCAGAATCGTGGTGCATGCCCGCTACCTCAACCTATGGGGCTTCCATACAGATTTCAAGCCGGGGTTACACCCTTGGGTATTTAAACCAGACTTTAGTTTCGGAAATTCCAAACCTCTGTGTTCTAAGCATCAGCCATTCGAACTCTAGTTTCTACCGTCGCAGTTGGTCTTCTAGGAACTCATTACGAACACAACCAAGATGCCTCTGGCAGGGAATGATACTCGGGGAGAGCACTTCTGATCGCCATTCTGGCTTTGAAGCAGGCTTGATCTTGAGCTTGAGGTAGAGGCACACTCATGCTTTGGAGCATTGGCAAGACTTGAAGAGGTACATAGGAAATGCAATCTCGGAACTTACTGAAGTCGAAACAAACTTAGACGCCGACATTTTCCCTCTTTTCTTTTGCTTTGTAGTCCGGAACGCATATAGCTTCAGATAGGTCTTGGTTTTACTATTCTCACATGACCTGGGTTGAACCCTACGGTTTATGAAAGAACAAATTCTGTTTTGCACAAATGTGGAGAATGACACAGCACTCTGAGCACAAAACGATTTATTTTTGAAATTGAAATTGAGGAAGAGTTTTTGATCGGGTATTGAGCCTACAACTAACCACAGCAAAAACGACTCAACAAAGGGAAAGACAAGGTAAACAACCTAAACACATCTATTGACACTCGAAACGACTTAAAATAAGAATCGAAACAGACAAAACACAACAAAACATAACACTCGGATGTGTACCACTGGCAAGGGACCTCTTAGTTCACAAGGAGCCAGTTTCTTCTGGGTATTGTTTCCCACCCTTTCTTATTTGTGATTCTCACATCACTCTGGCACTCAATCTCTATTTTTCTGAAAAAGCCCTTTTCTCACTTTTTCTCTCAGCACACATCTCTCTATTCTTCAATCTCTATGATTTTTTTATCCCCCCTGGGTGATTGATGGATAAATTGAAGGTTGTGGACTCATGCCCAACATATTCAGCTCGTGGCTATTTCCTCCGGTGACGTCTAGTCGATGCCCTGGATGAGGGAGTGGAATCTTCTGATCCATTCCATTTCGTGCTTCGCACTTAGCTTGATGCCTCGCTGCTTGGAGGATGAGAGAGATTTCAGTCCTTCGTTGTTATCCTCAGTTGTGCCCTTTATGGCAGGTAGAGTGCCCTTCTTGGGATGTATGTTGACAATGGGGAAAAGACAGGAAGCCTGACTCAACTATGCCCCTAGTTCATCATTTTGACCATTTTTGTTTCGGTTTTCTACTAAAACAATTTTGACCAACATGAGAGTTAGATTAACATACTTGTTCAATTTTCTAATTTGAAATCATGCAAGTCAGGTTATGAGCACTGAAAATTTTCTTTTTTTGGGTCCAAGAAAATGGTCTAGTTTTGGAAAAATGGAATAATTTTTGAGAAAATTAGTCAACCTCAGTAAAAATTCTCAAAAACTATTTTTGCAAATGGCCACTGCTCAACGAGCACGGAACCTACTCTCGAGATGCACAACCTCAGATCCGAAGAAAAATTGCCCCTTGTTTGAATGGCACCGCAGCGCACTGTATGGCAACAGGAAGTTGCCCCTTGTTTGAATTTCACCGCAGCATACTGTAATCAGTTCTCAGAGTGACGATCACAACCGAACTCTTAGATATAGAAATGACAAAGGTGACCCGACCCATTACATGGACATAGTCGATTTGGAAGTGTTTATGGCTGGACTTCAGAATAAAGTTTCCTACATATCCCAAACATAGGAATCAAGCCTTACGTCGAGGTTAAGGTACACTCGGGTATTAACCTCTCCTTTTGCGCTCTAACTTTTGCCAAGGCCGCCCTTCCGGGTTTTCAACCTTGCGAGCTTTGTTTTTTCTTTTCTATTCATTCTTTTCCTTTTTTCGTTTCTTTTTTTCATTTTCTTTTCATTTTTTGGTTTCTTTTCTTTTTTTTCATTCTTTGCATTTTTCTTTTTTTCTTTCCATTTCTTTTTTTTTTCTTGCTCTAACTTTTGCCTGGGTCGCCCTTCCGGGTTTTCGGCCTAGCGAGCCTCTCAAGGGTAAAAGTGTAGCTTTGTCCATGTCAAATGGTTTTGAGATCTCGAAGCCATCTGAATCTAGGAGAGTGGCTGTTGTTCGCTGATGATGTCGAAGTCCATCCAATGGAGGGCTAAATTTGCCCCTAGTGTTGTGGATAGGAACTCGGTTGTCCTTCAGCAAAACTTTCTTCTTTTCTTCCCTTCTGGGATTTGGCATTCTTGCCGATCTTCGTTAGCTTGAGAAATGTCCCGATTTTTTACTCTTCGAGCGCATCTGACATTTTCGCCCCTAGTTCGAGGGGTGTTTCTCATCCAGTTTTGCAAGCTTCCTTTAATCAATCCGATCTCCTTGATCTGATTTTCCTGCGCTAGTTCATGGGCTGCTTCGAATCTGGCCACATAGGCTTCCCTTGATGGTTGGCCATTGAACATTTTGAATCCAAGTTCAAGGTTTGAAAGCAAGGGGTCGAGTCTCGAGGCCGAGAGCGATCCTAGGCCGCACAATCTCAAGAGCGATTCCACACAGGTCTTCGCAGGACGGCGCAAAACATTTTTTTGAAATCTTTTAAGAAATCGACTAGTTGCTCGCGCCGAAGATAATGTAGAACCAATCTGGATCAAGCCAGGATCATTCTCAGTACTCGCATTAACAAACATGATCTCAATCATTAAGAGCTTAGCACGCCTCTCTTTCTCTCAATTGATCAAATTTTGCAAAACCCGAGGAATTCCTTCCTCTTTGTTTTCATCACAGTGTTCAAAAAGTTTTGAAAAACTCAGGTCAATGCAATGATTTCAAGGCATAAAAAAGTAAGTGAAAAGCACTGATGTTACATTCAAAACTTCTGGCACAACTAGCGCGAGGCAGAAGCAAACACAAGAGTGTGAAAATTACTGCTGTTTCATTCAGATCTATTGGCACAACTGGCTCTATGGCAGAAACAGACTCAAAAGAGTGTAAAAGACAAACACAAAACAAACAAGTGATATCTGAGGTAACACCCTTGAAATCACCCGACTCTAACAAAACAGGACTGACCCGATACAACAAGACAGACCTGACTGACTTAGTATAAAAAGACTGACTCGATATAAAACAACAAGACTGACCCAATACCCATGTCAGAATGTAAAATAACCAGCATTCGCAAAATGCTCAAAACAGTGCGTGCCATACGCCATATCTGAAATAAACTGAGCGCCGCCCGCAGGTGGTTCATCCCCCGATCACATCACATTATCCCCCCAAGTTCACTGATGCAGTGACGATAGACTTTGCTGAGCTGGTGCGGCGATGACCTTGTTGTCAAACAAATCTTGTACATCATGGCGAAGACGAAAGCAACTGTCAATGTCATGACCGGTTTGTTGATGGTAGGCACAGTACTTAGTCTGGTCATGCTTTAGAGGGATAGGATCGAGTAAAGGCCGTTGTTCCAATGGTTTCAGATGTCCTTTTTCAGAGTAAGACCTCTAGAGCCTTTGACAAAGGCATATAAAGTAGAGTAAAAACCCTCTTGACTCGAGGTCAATATTTGGTTTTTTGTGAGCTACTTCCGAACCCACCGGTGAATGGGGTAGTTGTTTTTGATGTGGTGGTGGTTACCATGCCCACGTCTGAAGTTCTAGTAGCTGCGTCACCACTGGTGGTCGCATTCGAACTGCGGGAAAACGCCCTCCTGGGCTGCTCCTTCTCCTGGTCAATGAGGCCCTGCTTCATAGCGTCCTCGATCTGTACCCCAAGCTCATGCAAGTCGGCAAAGGTAGGGAGTGGTAAGACTATCATCTTTTGCATTAGCCTGGGTTGGAGGTTGCGCACAACCATCATGATCTGGTCTTTGTCGGAAGGCTTTGTAGCCACCATCGAGGCCTTTGCTCTCCATCTCGCCACAAACTCTGAAAAACCCTCATTTGGCTCTTGGCGGGTGACTTCAAGATCACGAGTTGTGACCTTAATTTGTGTGTTATGGGAGTATTGAGCGATGAAGGCCTCAGCCATCTCTTCCCAGTTCTGTTTCGTATAGTTCTCCAATTTCGCATACCAGATTGCGGTTATCCCAGACATGGTTCGGCCGAATAGTGACAGCTTCTGGGCTGTGGTCAAGCTCATTGACCTCAGGACATCAGAAAACAGGTGGAGGTGCACCATTGGGTCTGTTGAACGAGTGAGGTGGGTAATGGCCGCTGAACTGGGGATTGTTGAATAGGTGATATGTGCTTTGATTGTCCTTTTCTTGCCTTACCACTGGCGAAGGAAACACTGGTTGCCCTTGAACTGAATCTCTGACCTGACAGAGTCTATCAACACAAGTCCAATGTACCCGGGGGATATTGGAGCCTTCTAAAGCTATGGTTCCATGGCTACCCCTAGCAAAAGAGACAACAGACAGCATCTCAGCCTGATTTCACTGGAATAGATATGAGCATAGTTGGATGAATGTGCTCTCTATTGAATTCTGCCCGAAATTCTACCTGTAAACTTATACTCTCAAGTAAAATTGATCCCCAAAATACTGATGCCCTCAGGCCTGATACCCAAATTTGTAAACTGATACGTGCATTCCTTGTAGAGACACACTCTAAAAGCACATAGCAAGCAAATGAGAACCAAAACACCCCTATGTTGGGGTAGGGTTTCCCTGTCCTAGTTTCGTCAAGAACTAGGGTTTCACTACGCACACAGCAATTTCAAACAACCTACAATCGGGTAAGCAACCTGTCCTAGCTTGGAATAGTCACTATGGATATCGATATGCACTAGCTCGAATGGTCAAAAAGGGTGCCCCGGTAAAAACCGGGGTTTGTGTTCCCGTCATGGCAGAGCCCGCAATCGGTCAGCCTTATGGCACGCTTCTCAAAGCGGGCCTCCGACAAACCGTTCAGGAATAACATACGGCTAACACGGTGTCCTAGGCGCACCAATGCACATGCAATGCAAAGAAACACATAAGTGTAATCCAAACAAGATATCATGAGTTCGAGTCAAGTTCTCTAAATCTCCAGCAGAGTCGCAAGAAACTGCAGACACGCCCTTGGGCCTCATGCTACAGTTCAGACTCCAATATGTCACGGTTCTTAACCTGATCTCACAATGTGTAATGTGAGATTGATAAATCACCAAAGAGTCCAAATCCGGCAAATCGTTTTGGAAAACTGATTTTTTAGAAAGAAGTGCCAAACATGGACTGCTTTGCCAGATACAAAGTCGCCACCTAAATATTTTATTTTTGGGAAAATTTAGGAAACCTTGACTCGTTGCCTAAGGCCACGTGTCTGTCATCACCAAAGTTTCCTCGGCTCGGGAACTTGGGTACGATTGGGGAAGGTTAGCTATGAGCACCCTCGCTCGCCCGATCAAAGATCGGCCACTAGTAAACATGATATCTTGTTTTTGAAAACGCATGTGCTCTTATTTCGGTTTAATTAGCTAATCTTACTATGTGATGCACACAACACACAAGTATAGACTAGATCGCCTAATTTGGAATAAAGCATTGCATATCCGTTTGTTTGGAAAATGGTTTGGAGTTTGCTACTCGTAAGTAGGCTAAAATACGGATTTGATGAATTGTTCCAATTCAAGTAATCCAACCTTCACCCACAAGCATTCAGGCAGTTATATCATACAAGCAAATAGCCTCATGGAAAACATGCTATCATGTTAACACTCACATACATGCAAGATGCTAAAGCGTAAACACTCACAATGTACTCCGAGCCAAAACAAGAAACTAGTTAGAAATCATGCGTGATCCTAGTTCATTTTGAGATGGCTAATGCAAAACATGCAAAAATGCATTTAAGATAGGCTCAGCTACCCTAAAAATGTCACGTGAAATGAAACTTGGTACATGCATTCAACTTGGAATTGAAATACAATGCAGTTAGTATGATGCGCCGAGCCTGGTGCATGCATGTAGACATCCCCGAATGTCCCGGGAGGGAAATACCGTTCTGTTCATTTGGGCTTACTACAGTTCGGACTCAAATTGTCACGGTTCTTAATCTGAATCAAAGAGTCCAAATCCGGCAAATTGTTTTGGAAAACAGATTTTTGCAAAGAAGTGCCAAACATGGACTGCTTTGCCAGATACAGAGTTGCCACCTAAATATTTTATTTTGGGAGAATTTAAGAAACCCTGACTCGTTTGCCTAAGGCCACGTGTCCGTCATCACTAGAGTTGCCTCGGGTCGGGAACTTGGGTACGATTGGGGAAGGTCAGCTATGAGCACCCCCTCTTGCTCGATCCGAAGATCGGCCTCTACTAACCGTGATATCTTCTTTTGAAAACATTACGCGTTCTTATTCCGGTTATTAGCCTAGATTTACTATGTGATGCGCACACATAACAAGTATAGACTGAGTCGCCTGAATTGGGACAAAGCATTTCATATTTGTTTTGAAAACGGTTTGCTACTCGCAAGTAGGCTAAAATGCAGGTTTTGCCACCCTTAAGTGGGCTTAGAAAAGATGGTTTTGCCACTGTCTGGTGGGCTTAAAACTCATAGTCAATGCATTATTCTAATTCAGATAACCCAACCTTCACCCACAGACATTCAGGCATATATATCACTTAAGCATATAGCCTCTTGGTAAGCATGCTAATATGGCAATACTCACACGCATGCAAGATGCTAAAGCATAAGAGCTTACCTAGTACTCCAAGCCAAAACAGAAACTAGTTAGTAATCAAATGCATGATCCTAGTTCATGTTAAGATGGCTAATGCAACACATACAGAATGTAACTAGAATAGGCTCGGCTAATCTAAGAATGGCATGTGAAATGCGACAACTCGATACACGTATTCAAGTTGGAATGGAAATATTATGCAGTTAGTATGATGTGCCGAGCCCGGTGCGTGCAAGACTGATGAATGATGCACGCATGCATAGCATAAGGTATGCTAAATTAAACATGCCCTAAACTAACCATCGAAAGGTAGTAAATAAAAGGGAAGAAAGACGTGGGGTTGGAAGACATACACACACTCACGCACACTTAATACACAATTGCCCTCACTCGGAGGGTCTGAATAAATAATACAGATTTAACTAATTAACTAGCTGACTAACTAATTAATTAATTACAAAACTTCTAATTAATCAACAAATTAATTACAAAAAGAAGGTGGCCACAGCCCCGCCTCGAAATGATGGGATGATGCATGCTCGGTTTGCCGCCCTCGGAAACCCGGTACCATGCCACTGTTGCCTCTGTTTACACTGCCTTGCTCCTCTGAAAGATATGAAAGTTTCCAGAACTGCTTTGAACTTCGTCCTGAGTGTTTTGGATTTCCACCGGCCAGAACAAAATTCCACCGGCCATGGGAATGGGATTATCGGCCAAATCTTGTGCCATCGGCTGGACAATGATGGCCGGTTGGCACAAAAAGTGGTCGACCGGCCATTTCTATCCGCAGAGCCCTGTTTTGACAGCAGTAGAGGACAGACAGTGCATGGTATGAAATTTTCAAAGCAATGTGTGCATGGCCACTCTCCCAATCATGCTATAGACTCAAGAGAGTATGGCCCTCGGTACTCGGGCCACCAATCACGTACTTTGATGCATGGTGGCCAAAGGCACCAAGTTTGCAACTCAATGTAAATGCATGCAACAAAATAAATGAGTGCTAACGCCCTATCATGTTGAGATCAAGGGGATCGGCGACCAATGAGTGAGACGTGTTTCGTCACTTTAAGTACGAACACGCCTCATTCCTCATGCTCGGTTTGACACCCCAAACCAAGAAAAAATGCAATGCATGTGTGAGATGTGACTCAAGTATGCACATGAGGCTAAAGTACCAAAACATGCCAAATGTAATGTGACCTATAATGCAAGTATGCAATGTGCCAAACATGCGATGCAAACATGATGTGCAACTAGCTAAGCAACAATGCAAACATGCAAAGATGATATAATGCAAACATAAGACCAAAGTAATGCAACATGTCAAAACATGCAATGGTGGACTTAAACAAAAATGGGAGGCCTCGGGCATGCCCCAAAACAGTGGCCATAGATGATGCATAAGGACACAAATCATGCATGCAAGCATGCACATACCAAGGCCTATCACCTAAGCATGGAAGGGGCAACTTTCAAGGACACTTAAAGGTGATAAATATGGACATTAAACACTCATGTTAAACTCTGAAAAGCATGGGAAGGATGACGCCAAAACATGCTAGGAAATGGATGCGAGATGGAAGGCATTGAAGGCCACAAAAGAGGGCATTACTCAACACCTACCCTAAGCAAACATGGCATGGATTTTTCAAGGAAAAACAAAGTTTTATCATGCACAAATGAGCCCCAAAACCCACTGATATGGCAACCCAAAGCCTCAAACACATAGGCATGCACAATACTTCATTTCAGGGCACAAAAGGACACCTCTTCAAGGCATGGAAGGAATGATGAATGCAATGCAAGCATACAAGCATGGATTATGGACTGAAATATGATCTCCAATGATGCCAAATCATGAGAATAAGCTAAGCCAAGCATGCTAGTGACCCACACACTCAAGGCTTACAAGCCAAAATGCAAAGAGGCTATACCAAACATGGCAAACATGATCAAATCAGTACCCAACAGACCTCAAGCATGATGAAATATGACCAAAAGCTTCATGAAGTCAAGCTAGAACATACAAGCATAGAGGCCTAAATGCATGGTACCCTTCTAGGCAAAATGGAGGAATGCAAGGCAAGTACATTGTGCATGCAAGGGGCCATAAATCCGACTAAAGACAGAGATATAATATGACCATATAACACCCAAAAACCTCTGAAATGGAGCCAAAAACAACTAAGCATGCATGCTACCCTTGTGAGCCAAAAACATGAACAAATGAGACACAAAGGGAGAGAGGTGTCCCTCCCCTATGCAAGACCTCAAAACCTCTTCTTCACAACTGAAAATCCTCTAGATTTCAGTGGTGAGAAGGCCAATGCACAAAGGTATTCAAAGCTTAACAAGGAGAGCACAAAAAGGGCCAAACAAGGCCTAAGAGGGGGAGGTCGACCCCCAACACCAAAATGACCTTAATGAAATGTCTTAAACACAAAAAAAAAAGAACTTTTATATGTTATACACAAAGCTCAAAATAGCATGCAAAGGGGGTTAAAAGCTAGTGCAAGATTGGGGAAAATGAAGCAATAGTGTTACCCTTGAAGAACACTTCAAGAACAGCAAGTCCAGCCGCCTTCTTCTGATCAAAACCAGCTCAAAACCTCAAGAACAAACCCTCAACACCTCCAAAGTCAAAGTATGGTGTAATGTTAGGTGACTTAGTGCAAAACTAAGAACAAAACACACTTTTTGGCTCTCTAACACACACAAATGAAGAGAGAGAGAGGGAGATATAGAGAGAGAAGGCGTATATATCAGATATATATGTATTATGTCACACCCCAAACCCGCCCCTAGAAGTTTGGGCATGACCACTTCAGAAACGGACACTTAACTTGTTATATATATATATATATATATATATGGGGCCTGAACGGAAGCACTAAATATCAAAATTTGACAATGGAAACAAACTCCATTGAGCTACTATTATCATGCCAGGATCATAAACTTTTAAGAGACAAATAAAATCTAAAACATACACCTGAACATCGGTTATATACATACATATATACAGGCCCAGCCCTGTAATTGGGCATATATCAAAAACATTAGAGAACGAAGTGTTGCACACATGTCAACTTTAAGCCAACAACTAGAGTGCAAAACCAAGTTCGTCAAAACTTCATGAAAATAAGAGCAGCTTCTCTTAGGCTTGGACATGGAAAGATTGACCAAAGAGGACAAGCGTCATGGCTTAGGACTGACCACTTGGTTGGTTACCTATAGAAACAGACATAACATAGGGTGAGCCAAGCTCAGTGAATAGTATGAAACATAAATGCACAATTTAAACATAATACATAACAATGCATAAACAAATGCGAAGATCATGTAGTTAATTTGTTCCTGTTTTCATTTCAAATGGCCTTAGGCCCCAATCATGAGTCATAATGGTTTTAAGCCCTTGAATACATTAACATTAAGCTTTTAAACATAATGACATATAGCCCTTGTATACATGGCATGAAGCCCTTGTCAGAATGGCATAAAGCCCTTATCAGAATGGCATAAGGCCCTTATCAGAATGGCATAAAGCCCTTGAAACATATTGACATTTAAGCCCTTGAAACATATTGGCATTAAAGCCCTTGAAACATATTGGCATTTAAGCCCTTGAAAGATTGGCATGAAGCCCTTGAAAAGTTGGCATGAAGCCTTTGGACATGCATTTATGAACCCAAGAGGTGTCTCACACGGACTCTAGAGGTAACTCACAATGTAGCACTTAGTTCCGTGTAGCACTTTGTTTCATTTCATAACAACTTATATAGATGGCTATAAGCCTCATAACTTTCACAGAATGGCTTTCAGCCTCATAACTTTCACATATGTATGGACTCAAGAGGTGTCTCACATGGACTCTAGCGGTGGCTCACAATGTAGCACTTAGTTCCAAGTAGCACTTTGTTCCATACCAATAATCATTTGGTCTTACAGACCAAACCATACATGTAATGTCATACCCTGGAAATAAATTCATACATATGCATTATGCTTGAATCATAAATAGAAATCAGAATTCATACTTGCTTATACTTAGCACTGTAATAGTGCTAGCAAATCAATAATAAGTATATTTTTTTTTGTTCGTTCCATAAAGGAATCCCCCAACATTGTGAACTTGTAGCATACTTGAACATGTACATACATAAACTGGTAACATACGTAAACTTGTATCATACTTAACCTTGTAACATACTTAAGCTTGTAACATACTTTAAACTTGTAACATACTTAAACTTGAACATACTTAAACTTGTAACATATTTAAACTTGTAACTTAATTATTTGAACCACGGTATTATTACCCCCGGGTAAGGGCCGTGTGCTACTGATGTCATGAATACTTTACATTTATGGACAACTGTTTATTAATTCAAAACGTAACATATCAGAATATAGAGCATTTCTTGTTATATCATGTCATCGTAATACACTTAGCAAAGACAGAACAGTTTACATTCTAACATGGGTTACATAATGATATTAAACCTTCGTTTTCATGTTGTAGATTCTAATCGACCATGGGTCCATACGTAACACAACAAGATAATCTTGGACCCATACAGATATCATTGTTCAAGAATGAACATAAGCTCCATTTATTCTTTAAGAAGAATGTAACATGTTGATAAATAACAGAGGGTTAATACTTGTTATTGACAGAACAAAAGGGTTCCAAAGTCATACCGACGTACACAAATCTTTCCATATTCATAGAAATTCATATTGATTTTCACTTGTCATAAACGTTGATAACACTTACAAAGAACAAAGTGTTAGTGACAATAATTATCAACGATAATAAGATGTACATTTCTGTACTACTACTCACAGTGTTGTGATGACGTGCTTGTTCCTCCCGTAGTGTGCCCTGCACACATTCAAACTTACAAATTAGTTCACTTCTCTTTGTTAAATCCTCTCTTGGTTCAATTCACTTCGAATGAATTTTACACATGTTAGTAGGCATAAAATGCAAATTCTAAAAATATTCGAGGGTTCAACACACAAAACGGAGAAACCCGTATTTTTCCACATGTGCCGCACATGCGGCTGGGATCCCCGCACGTGCGGCAGCTGGTCCCGCACGTGCCTTTTAGGCAGAATCAAAACCCCAAATTTGCTCTTCTCCCGCACGTGCGGCCACAACCCCCGCACGTGCGGCGATTGGCTCCCGCACGTGCGGCCATGAATCCCGCACATGCGGCGATTCTGCAATTTCAGTCCGAATTTTGCTTCAAAATCACACTCTTTTGGGACACTTCCACAAGGCTCAAATTAACATGTTTAATCAATAAAACATAACCTAAAACTCATGTTAATAGGATCTCCAAATACATACATATCAATCTAGACATAAACTAGATTCTTGATTCTCAAACATAACTAAACTTTCTTATGCATTCAACATCACATATATATGCATGGTGAGTTCTTCATAATTCTCATGAGAAACAAAAGATAATTTTCTCCACATATATGCATAGACAACTTAGTTCAAAATCATCCAATTTAAAAGCATGCTCCAAGTCCAGGTTGTACAATTATGATGGAACCACACTCAAATTCAAGAGAGGAGTTAGAGAAGCTAAAGAATTTACTTCTGAGCTTAGATCTTTCCAATTCTCTCTAGATTATTCAATCTCTAATCTTGTTGAAGCTTCCCCTCTTGGTTTTCTCTGACTCAATCCTTCCTTGTTCCACTCTTCCCTTCACTTGTCTCCCAAGGGGGTTTTATAAGAAATTCCCAAGTCTTCTTCAAAGAGGCTTCTCATAGACATATATATATATATATATACACATATATTGAATAAAGACAAAAATCAATCGTTCAAACATCCGAAATTAAAATTTCCCAAACATGCTTAATATTACATAAAAATTATGCTGATCATATATATATAATCAATTTCAGTTAATTAAGCTCCTAAGGCTTCCAATTTCTGCTTCTAACTTAGAGATGTAAAAGATATTTTCCCTTGTTGAACAGATGAATATCCTTAAACATGGGGTTTACTTACTTAGCCTCAATTTCTCATGGAATTTCACAACAAGCATTCAAAAACACAGAATAGGATCTGAAAATATATTAGAAAACATGTACGAGGGTCGGGTTATTATATTTGGGGTCATTACATATTAGGTCTGGTTTTATTGAACCCCCTCAAAGGAGAGGGAAGGTCTCCTTATATAGAGCAAGATGGAGGCTTAACCTTCCAAGAGAAGCTAACAAAAGGGGTCAAAGCTTCTAAAAGAAGCTAAGGCAAAAGGGCCAAGGCTTCCTTAGGAAGCTGAGACAGGTGTCTAAGCTTCTTGAGGAAGCTAAGACAAAGGTCCAAGATTCTCCAAGAAGCTAGACCAAAAGGGTGCAAAGGGTGCAATTCCTCCATACGTGTGGAGGACAGGTCCGTGCACTCTAGCTGGCATAGCTGGCATGCACAATGCCTGAAAAAAGGCAAAAAGGGGGTACCGGCCAGAAAAGGAGTCCATCGGCCAAATAAATAGTCGGCCGACCTCACAAAGTGCCGACCGGCCATCACCAATGGCCGGTGGCAAGAAGACACAGCCGGTGGCCTCAAGACATGGCCGGTGAGGCGTGGGGATGGCTAACAAGCCATTCTCTACCTCCCAAAGCAAAAACCAACAAGTGTTTGGGCCAACCAAGCACAAGATAACCAAGTTGAGAGATCCTGAGGCAAGGCGCGTAGCCGAGACCTCTGGGAACTCAAAATGAACACGAACATGGCTAATCACCGAGTGTTCAAACAGTGACGTCCAAGTCTTGAGGACGGTCAAAAATGGAGTGTCTACAGTTGCCCCTCTTTGACAGAACTCGAAAGTCATAACAATGACGGGACTGAGTGTCAAAGCCCAGAGACGACCCATTTTTGACAAGGCCGAAGACTTAGACAAAGCAAACAAGCTACAAGCAAAGATATGCGCCCAAAGGCAGGGGCAAAATGCAAGACAATGCACAAAGCTGAGCATAACTTATGATCTTGCAAAGAAAGCTGTAACGAAGAATATACATACAATAAATGCATCCGTTTTAAGCAATCTAACATAAATCCAACTACATCGCAATGCAAAAAGGATGTAAGAGAATCGTGTAATTCTCGCTACGATTTACGCGGAGAATACAATACCTATGCGGTTCGTCTAGTCGCGCCAGCTTCGAATGAACCGTTCATACAATATCGTGCCTGTAAGAGAAAGAAAACCTAACAGGTACAATATCGGTAGCAGTATACATAACAACGCAATCTGAAGCTGCGTGACAACGCGAGTCGAGTAGGAAGCATAACAATACGACTCGGAGCAAGCATAACAATGCTATAAAGGTACAAACACATGTAAGTAATGAACACGTGACAACGTGCACAGTGCGTGAAGATGCAGACACATGTACGTAAAGCACACGCGACAACGTGCACAATGCATATAAAAGGAAACTTGAACACATGTAAGTAAAGCATAACGCGACAACGCATGCAATGCGTATAAAAGGAACTTGAACACATGTAAGTAAAGCATAACGCGACAACGCATGCAATGTGTATAAAAGGAAACTTGAACACATCTAAGTAAAGCATAACGCGACAACGCATGCAATGTGTATAAAAGGAACTTGAACACATGTAAGTAAAGCATAACGCGACAACGCATGCAATGTGTATAAAAGGAACTTGAACACATGTAAGTAAAGCATAACTCGACAACGTATGCAATGTGTGAAAAGGAACTTGAACACATGTAAGTAAAGCGTAATGCGACAACGTATGCAATGTGTGAGAAGGAACTTGAACACATGTAAGTAAAGCATAACGTGACAACGCATGCAATGTGTATAAAAGGAACTTGAACACATGTAAGTAAAGCATAACGCGACAACGTATGTAATGTGTAAAAAGGAACTTGAACACATGTAAGTAAAGCATAACGCGACAACGCATGCAATGTGTATAAAAGGAATTTGAACACATGTTAGTAAAGCATAACGCGACAACGCATGCAATGTGTGAAAAGGAACTTGAACACATGTAAGTAAAGCATAACCTGACAACGCATGTAATGTGTATAAAAAGAACTTGAACACATGTAAGTAAAGCATAACGCGACAACGTATGCAATGTGTAAAAAGGAACTTGAACACATGTAAGTAAAGCATAACGCGACAACGCATGCAATGTGTATAAAAGGAACTTGAACACATGTAAGTAAAGCATAATGCGACAACGCATGCAATGTGTAAAAAGGAATTTGAACACATGTAAGTAAAGCATAACGCGACAACGCATGCAATGTGTAAAGCAAGCAAGGTATGAATACATGTTCAGCATAAGTATAGTAAAGGCATGCTACTCGCATTTGTTGAGATGCAACCAAATCAAGATGAGGCATTTGTTAAAAAGAATACGCGTAATGAGCGTGCTTCATCAAATGAAGCAAAGTAATATAACGCAATTGAAACAATTTGTGGAAGTCACAAGAGACAAAAGGATACGGGAAAGGATGCTCCTTGCACGCAACGAACATCGTTCATAGAAGACACGGCTCGAGGTTGACACGAAGATCTACTAAGGTTTCAAGAGTGTAATTCCCTGCATTATCTCGAGTAATGAAGGTGCCAAACCACATAATTGACCCGAACAAAGGCGTGGGAAGTGCATCGACCACAAGGGGAGGCTACTAGTGTTAATCCGGACACTCTGCTGCCTTGCTCCTCCCTTTTGCTTTACTTATCCATTTTACCGGTAGTTTAGGCACATTGCATTGCCTCAGGTAGGTTTTCAAAATTGTATATCTTTGCAAAAGACATGATGGAAATGAAACAACTATTTCGTTCAAAAAGGTGTTGCATTTGTACTTTCCATGCATCGCATCGCATTGCATTACATGACAATGTAAATGAGGTTAGAATCTTTTGATTGCTTGAAAAGTAAGCGCTTGCCTCGTAATAATCAGGTAGTGAACCGACTTACAACTCGATAAGCAAAACAAAGAAACTCGATAAGCTAACCAAGTACGAGTACAACTCCAAAAGCAAAGAAAAGACTTAAAGAGAGTGAAATACAACTCGATAAGCAAATATACAACAACTTGATAAGCCAATAGGCGTGGCTCCATAAAATCAATCACTAAAGACACTGGAAGTAGAACTAGTCACAAGTTTTCAGCATTTTCAGCAGATGGACAACTCTGAGGATAGGAGGGAAGGCCACCGGCCAAATAAAGAGGTCACCGGCCACAATAAATGGCCACCGGCCATTATCACTAGCCGATCGGCCAAACATGGTGGTTGGTCGGCACTATTTATGGTCGGCCGGTAAAAAATTGGCAAGAACCACCAGAATGTTGACACCTGTCCTCCACCCACACCTTATCCTTTACAAAAGGCCTCAGCTTCGTAGTTTTTCTCAATTCAGCACTGATTTGCTCCAAATGGAAGAGTTTCTTGCACAGAATCTCATGGCTTGGATCGCCAACTTGGACGGCTCGGAAAAGCTGAATTTCTGGGGCTTCGACATAAATGCACTATTCACTCTGAGTCGTACCCCGCTGCACTTTCCGTTCCTTCATGCCGTGGCGAGGTTTTGGAACCCGGTAACACATGTCTTTAGCTTTGGCGGGCAAGAGGT
Source organism: Camellia sinensis (assembly GCF_055761805.1). Lineage (NCBI taxonomy): Eukaryota > Viridiplantae > Streptophyta > Magnoliopsida > Ericales > Theaceae > Camellia > Camellia sinensis. Next base: position 102,394,414 of record NC_138961.1, read on the forward strand.
GTGTCCTACATTCGAAGACTTCTAAGTTTTGATGGAATCTGAGCGCAACGAAGAAGTTCTGCCTCAGCTTCGCTTTGGCCACGCCCAAGCCTTAGGGCGAATGTGTGGACTTACTATGCGCGATGCTCGATCTTTGATTTGTGATGGAATGCTGGATATTTTGAGTTTGATTTGTCGGTTTTCTGATGCCGGTGACCGCAGTGACCATCATTGGCAAGGCTTTCGGCGACATGCCCTTTGTTTGTGCATGCTATCTCATTTCTTGTTTGTCTCGGGCTCCGGAGGGTCTAGTGTCCGGTTGATCGAGGTTGCCCAAGGTTTGAAGGAGGGCAAGAGCTGCATTGCCTTGATATTGGCTGAAACATTGACGGGCTTGGACGCTTTCCATCGCCGAGAAACAACCAGATTTGCGGAGAGTCCACAACTGCTGCAGGTAATGTTTTCCGCCCAATCTCACATATGTATTGCTCACATCACTCGGCCCTCAGGCTCGATTTTTCTCACAAAACCCTTTTCTCACTTTTCTCTCATCGTACATCTCGCTATTCTTTATTCTCTCATTTTTCATCCATTCCCAGGTGTGGTTGATGGATAAGTTGCAGAATGTGGACTCTTGCCCAACGTACTCAGCTCGCGGCTACTTCTTCCGACAATGCCTAGTCAATGCCCTTGATGAGGGATAGTGGTTCGATTGGATGTGCAGCTTGTCTGTGGACCGTATTGCTTGGCGGTGCCCTTGGCTTAACCTACCGGCAATGAGTTACAGCATGTCCCGACAGACCAGGATTCAGTTGATTGGCTTAACTCACTGTGTGTTCTACTGCCCATTCCGGTTCCAGCGCCAGTTCGGCCATGACCAGATTTGCCCGCCAGAGGGGATAGAGTACCCAACTGTGTTTCCGGTCCGAGGTGCACAGCTTGCTCGATATGCCACGGCATGGGGAACTAGAGAGCTCCTGGCCCCCGCTCCCACTTTTAGTTGCACTTTGTCTGATGAGTGCATGGATTGGCTCAATGAAGAGGCACAGATTGGACCCAGCTTGGCATCAGAGGCTTCGACCAGCTCTGAGAGGGGGCGCAGGAATACGTGACTTATCTATGCCCCGGATTTATTGCTTTATTAGTACTTTCAAGTTTTCTTTATGAATGTAATAAAAAGCAACTTCAATTTGTATGCAAGAGCAGGAGAACTCTGTATTGAAATCAATGAAATTGAAGGTTGTGGGTATTGAAAATTTTCCGCTTTGGTCCAAAAATGGTCTAAGTTGTAAAAAGATCAATTTTGAACAAAGTCAACTTTTATTAAAACTTTTCAAAACGGTTTTCGATATGTAACAGAACTGGACACGCCTGAGATCTATCACTGAGAGGCGCAACTCCGGATCCCAGCAACTGGAAAGTTGGCCCTAGTCTGAAAAGTACTGCATCGGAGATCATAACCGGACTCTTGAACGCTGACTAGACAAAGATGGCCGAGATGATCAAATGGACAAAGTTGATCGGGGAAGTGTTTATGGCTAAACTTCAGGATGAAGTTGCGTACGTATCCCAAAGATGGGAATCAAGCCTTATGTAGTTCAGGCTTGGGTTCACTCGAGTATTTTTACTCTCCTTTTGAGCTCTAACTTTTGCCAAGGCCGCCCTTTGCGGGTTTCAACCTTGCGAGCTCAGTTTTTATGATTTCAAATTTTCTATGCTCTAACTTTTGCCTAGGTTGCCCATTCGGGTTTTTGGCCTAGCGAGCCTCTCAGGGGTAATATTTCTTCAACTTGTCCATGTTGATCGGTTGTGAGAACTCTAGGCCATCTAGGTCCATCAGAATGATAGCTCCACCCGACCAGATAGACTTGATGATGTAGGGACCAGTCCAATTAGGTCTGAACTTGCCCCCAGGGTCGTGGATGGGAGCTCGGTTATCATTGAGCACCAAGTCTCCTTCCTTTAAATTCCTGGACTTAACTTTCTTGTTGAAAGCCTTGGCAATTTTGAGCTGATAACCTTGAACATGGTACAGTGCTTTCAGTCTTCTTTCGTCAAAGAGCATGAGTTCCTCAAACCTGCTCTGCTGCCAATCTGCCTCGGCTATCTGACACTCAGCCAACACTCTCAAAGACGAAACCTCAATTTCAATAGGTAAAACAGCCTCCATCCCATAAACCAATGAATACGTAGTCGCCCCAGTAGAAGTTCTAATTGAAGTCCGGTAGCCCCACAGAGCAAACGGCAGCTTATCTGGCTAGTCCCGGTAGGTTTCCACTATCTTCTGCAGTATGTGTTTGATATTCTTGTTGGCGGCCTCAACCGCTCCATTGGTTTGTGGCCGGTATGTGGATGACTTATGAAAAGCCACGTTGTATCTTTCCAACAAGTCAATCACTTCTCTCTTGAAGTGGGAACCGTTATCTGAAATTATCTCATTTGGGACCCCATAACGACAGATGATGTTATTTCTGATAAACTTTGCAACGTGTGACGCCTTCAACACCGCATAAGATTGGGCCTCAACCCACTTCGTGAAATAATCTATCGCGACTAGGATGAACTCATGTCCATTCGACCCCTTCGAAGTGACAGCCCCGATCACATCGATTCCCCAAATCGAAAATGGCCATGGCGAAGTCATATTGTACAGCTTCGACGGTGGAATGTTCATGCGGTTTGCATGGATCTGACATTTGTGGCATCGCCGAACAAAGCCGATACAATTCTCCTCCATGGTAGACCAGTAGTAACCCTGTCTGAGAATCTTTCGAGCCAACATCACCCCGTTCATGTGTCCACTACATTCTCCTCCATGGATGGCCTCCATCAGGCGCTTTGATTCTTCGGCTTCTACGCACAACTTATGCATTCCCAGATGACCTCTCTTATACAGCTTACCCCCACAAATGATGAACTGAACGGCCATTCTTCTGACTGCCCTTTTATCCTTGGCATTTGCCCCTAGCGGATACGCCTCTTTCTCCAAGAAGTTTCAAATGTCGTAATACCAGGGGTTCCCGTCCTGAACCTCATCTATGGCAGCAATTGATTCGTATGCCGGCGCAAACTTCTGGTCAATGATGATCGGACGCATCCGGACTCCAAACGGGATGTCTATCATGGAAGATAGAGTTGCTAGTGAATCTGCGAACCTGTTGTTCTCTCTTAACAGATGAGCGAAATTTAGCTTCTCAAACCAAGGAATTAACAAGTCCAAGGTCTGGTGGTACATTATCATCTTTTCTTCTTTGACTTTTCAGTCTCCTTTTGCTTGAGACATAACAAGGTTTGAGTCCCCGATGACGTCCAACCACTTTGCCCTTACTTCCAGGGCTACTTCTAGACCGGCAATGCATGCCTCATATTCTGCTTCGTTGTTCGAGACCTTGAACCGGAGTTTCAAGGCTAGAGGGATACGGGAATTGTCGGGTGCTATCAGCAACACTCCTATCCCATACCCATATTGGTTTGACGCTCCGTCAAAGTACATCGTCCAAGTTTCATCATCGATATGCAAAATGGCCTCATCTGGGAATAAGTACTCAACTGCTTCACCCCCTTCCACTGGATGATCGGCTAAGAATTCTGCTACTACCCTTCCCTTGACTGACTTGCGCGTCACATATTTCAGATCGAATTCGGAAAGCAAAAGCAACCAACGAGCTAGCCTACCCGTAAGTGCCGGTTTCTCAAAAAGATATTTGATGGGATCGAGTCGTGAAACCAACATTACGGAGTGAGCTAACAGGTAATGCCGCAACTTCCTGGTAGCCCATACCAAGGCTAAGCAAGCCTTTTCCAACGGTGTGTGGCGAGTCTCATATTCTACCATCTTCTTGCTCAGATAGTAGACAGCCTTCTCCACCTTGTCCTTTGATTCTTGCGCAAGCATACAACCCATTGTAGTCTCAGTTACTGAAAGGTACAATATCAACGGCTTCCCCGGTTCAGGCAGTGGCAACACGGGTGGGTTCTATAAGTATTCCTTGATCTATTCAAAAGCAGCTTGGCATCGGCCGTCCCATTGGAACTTCGTTCCTTTCTTCAGGAGACCAAAAAGTGGATCACAAGTCAAGGTTAATTTTGAGATAAACCGTCTTATGAATTGCACTTTACCCAGAAAGCCTCGCACCTCCTTTTTAGTCCTTGATGGTGGCATTTCTAAGATGGCCATGATTTTGGAAGGGTCGACTTCGATACCTCTCTGTGTAATCAGAAACCCCAGCATTTTTCCCGCTGTAACACCAAACGTACACTTTTGAGGATTCAGCCGCAACCGAAATTCTTTGATCCTTTGGAAGAACTTTTGCAAGGCGGTGTAGTGGCCTTCTCTTTCTTTGGACTTGACAATCATGTCATCCACGTACACCTCAACCTCTTTGTGGATCATGTCATGTAATATTGTGGTCGCGACCGTTGATATGTAGCTCCGGCATTCTTCAACTCAAACGGCATCACTCTGTAGCAGTAAGTCCCCCACGGGGTGGTGAAAGAAGCCTTCTCCTGGTCTTCTGGTGCCATCACTATCTGATTGTATCTTGAGAAGCCATCCATGAACGAAAGCAAAGCATGCCCCGTTGTGAAGTCTACTAATTCATCGATATGTGGCAAGGGGAAGTCGTCCTTTGGACTGGCTCTGTTCAAGTCCCTGAAATCCACGCATACCCTGATCCTGCCATCCTTCTTCGGCACCGGAACGATGTTGGCCAACCAAGTCAGGTATTCAGATACTAGCAGGAACCCTGCGTCAATTTGCTTGGTGACCTCTTCCTTAATCTTGAGGGCCTAGTCCGGCCAGATCCTTCTGAGTTTTTGCTTTTGATGGGTCGGGCCTGGGGGTCAAGAGGGATCTGGTGCTGTACAATCTCAAGATCGATTCCAGGTATGTCTTCGTAGGACCACGCAAAAACATCTTTGAAATCTTTTAATAAATCGACTAAGCGCTCGCGTTCCTCCGAAGACAACGTGGACTCGATCTGGACCAGCCGCGGGTCCTTCTCAGTACCAATATTCACAGTAGTGATTTCATCCATTAAGGGTTTAACAAATCTCTCCTGCTCTTGCTGAATTAAGCATTGCAAAACCAGAGGAATTTTTTCCTCGTCGTTTTCATCAAAGTTTTGAAAGTCTGAGTTAATGCAATAAATCAAGGGCACAGAAAAGTACTCAAAAACCACAGCCAAATCATTCTCATTAAGCACATCCAAATCGTTCAATTCTTCGGTTACAACAGACTCAAAAGAGAAAGAAAAAGACGACCTGGATAGGACTGTGGCATCCAGGGTTGTCACCCCCAGGAATACTGAACTCAAACTTAGTCGAGCTGGAACCTGATTCCGACTCACAAGACTTGGTGGAATCAGATTCCGGCTCACTACCAGACCCAGTGCTACTTGACAAAAATCCCTCTTCATACTGCCAAATGAGAGAGGGTGCGATAGTTGCATCCAAAATGTTTGTTGGTAGGCCCGCAGCCGTTTCATTCCCGATCATGGACACCGAGAAGTTATCCCCCAAGCACTTCTGTTCGATCGGAGGATCTGAAAGTAGACAAGCCAGTGCTACCCCCATTTCAATTTCAACGTCCTCAGACTCCACTTTCTTACTTTGCTCAGCATCAGCTAATGAGTCCGTCTGCTCTTCGGCAACGTCATCCCCGGATAACTTCAGGTCAATGAAGACCTCAAACCCTGGCACGCACTTCCTCTCCGCGTTCAACCATGGCTCTGGGAAGCCACAAAATGGAAAGTCCAGCCCCTCCCGGACGAAGCGTCCGTTTAGGGTACCCTGGATGGGTCGGTGCATTAACTCAAAAGGCTTCCCTGCCCCCTTTGCTTTGGCTCTCCCAGCCATCTCCTTACCCTTCCTTATCCAATCCTCTTTGGTGGGCAGATAACCCAAACCAAAGGTATGTGGTTTGTGTGGCACTTCGGCCAACGCTGCAACACCCTTCCAGCCACTCTTTCCCAATCCCATCCCGGGGATGTGTTGAAGCTTGTTCATGAGGTATACTGATTGAGCACTGACATACACCCCCTCATTAACAGCCAAAATGTTCTGCACGACCCGGGCCTCAGCCAGAGTGAAACCGGATAAGAACACATCCTCCATACTGTGCTCAATTTCTAGGACTGGTGTAGACACCTCCAGCGGTGGATGGATCGATGAATTCCCAAAAACAATGGCTACTCCCTTCCCATGGGGGTATTTCCCCATCTGATGCAAAGTGGACGAAACTGCCTTTACTTGGTGCAATCACGGCCGCCCAAAAAGTAGATTGAAGGTCGCAGGAACTTCTAAGACGTAAAAATCTACCTCATGCTGTCCCAGCCCAACCTTGGTATGAATTTGCACGGTCCCCTTCACCTCTCTACTTGTATTATCATACGCCCTTATCACCTGGGTGGTTGGCGCAAAGTTTGCGGGTTTCAACTCGATTGCATAGGCTGTCCTTGCCAGGCACACATTGATGGCGGATCCGGTATCAACAAGAACCACCGGTATCCATTTGTTCTTACACTCCACAGAGATGTAGAGTGGCGTATTGTGATTCGCACCTTCAGGTGGCAATTCTTTGTCAAAGAAGGTTAGCATCGGGGAAGCTCCTCCTGGAAAGACCAGTCCTACCAATTGTTCCGGCGTGGTTTCTATTGAGAGCTTGGCCTTATCCATTGCCGATAGGATGGCCTGTCAATGAACACGTGATGCCATAAGCAGTCCTCAGATGGAGATGTCTGCTTGTATCTTTTTCAACTGCTTCAGTACAGCCTCTTCCTTGAGTTGCTTCTCTTTCTATTTCTCCGTCTCGTTATCTTTCCTAGACGCCTCTGGCTGATCTAGATGTGGGGGCTTAAATTACTGCCCGCTTCCAGTCATATGATCGACTTCGCCGATGTACCAGGTATCGTCTGGTTGATTGCTCCCCTAATCCTCATCTGTGTGGGCAAGACATAAATCATCGTCCTCCCACCACATTCCATCAACAGCTGACAGACACCTGTCCGGCTCCGATATGACTGTTCTCGTACTCGCAGTACCTCCTGTCCATATGCTTACAGCACTCCCTGTTCTCGTGTATACAACACTTTCAATCCCCTCATGGGCTTTAGCTTTCGGATTCTCTCAGACCCTTCACTACTTTCCTGTTCTAGCTGCGTCAATGCAGTCTGTTGTACAAAATTCCTTGTATCCAAAATGCCCAGATCCTGAGCAAAATTCTTGGCACCGGCGCTCTCCGGTGACATACTCTGATCTTCGGCCCTTCCAGCCACAACTGATATCCTTGCCCCTGTCGGGCCCTGTTCCAACTGAGATTCTTCAACAACGTCTGGTAGGTCATCAAGCCACCCAGTAACCTCTGCTAACTCTTCAAAGTCAGACCAGTTGACCGCCACGCCCTCTAGGTCTTGTTCATTGAAAAACTGGAGGTCAGCAAAGTCCCATTCCACAGTCGCTAAGTCCTCTAATCTCTGATCAAATCTATCTCCCTATATCACACAAAGCTCTGCCCTTGCCGGCAATTCCACATTTGGCCCAACCTGGCTTACTGACAGAATGTAGTCGCTCGGACTGTATACCTTCTCAGCAAAACCCCCAGATTCCTCAGATTCTGACTCAGAATGTAGTCGCTCTCCCCTGTTTTGTCTTCGACAGTCACCACCGTCGGCTCGGGTTGGGTTCTGGAGATGTCCAACATGCACAAGTCAGTGCAGTCATGAAGGAGCACCTCCGACTTAGGTAGGTAGGACGGGGTGATATAGATGCTGGGGTCGTATGACGTGACCTCGGTTTGGATAAAGTTGATTCGTTTGGGAGGTGGAGCTTGGCTGTGTGGTGGGAGAGGGTTGGTTGTGACGTTGGGCTTTTTTGGAGGCACAATCACCCCATTATCAATGAGATCTTGAATCTCATAACGTAATCGGAAGCATTGGTCGGTGTCATGACCGTGTTGCTGGTGAAATGCGCAATACTTGGCTGGGTTGTGGGTAGGGGAAAGTTTTTCCGGTAATGGCCGCGGCTCTAAGGGCTTCAAGTGCCCTTTTTTTATTAAAACCCCCAGAGCTTTGGACAGGGGCATATATAGTGGGGCGAAGGTTCTTTGGTTTTTGGGTTGGTATTTGGCTGTTTGTGTATTGCTTCCGGATGCACCGGAGAATGGCGTAGCTGCCATGGTTCTTGGAGTGGTGTTGGTGGTAATCATGCTCACTTCTGAGGCTCTTGTGGTCGCAGCGCCACTCGGGCTTGCATTGGTATTACGGTTGAAAGTTCTCCTGGGTTGCTCTCTATCATTGTCAATCAAGCCCTGCTTCAAGACATCCTCAATTTGTACTCCCATCTCATGCAGATCCGAAAAGGTAGGGAAGGGGAGCACGATCATTTTCTACATCAGCTTAGGCTGGAGATTGCGTACAATCATCCGAATTTGATCTTTATCGGAGGGCCTTAGGGTCATCATTGAGGCCTTGGCCCTCCATCTGATCACAAACTCCGAAAAGCTCTCCTTAGGCTCCTGCCTTGTCGTCTCGAGATCGCGGGTCGTAATCTCGATTTGCGTGTTATAAGAGTACTGTGCAATGAATGCCTCGGCCATCTCATCCTAGTTTCTCTTAACATCATCTTCTAATTTGGCGTACCAGATGGCCGCCACACTCGACAGGGTCCGGCTGAACAAAGATAGCTTCTGTAGTCTGGTGAGGCCCATCGGCCTTAAGATATATTAAAACAACCGTAGATGTACCATGGAATCGCCGGATCCATCAAAACGGTCAATGTGTGGCATCTTGAATCAATCTGGCAGCGTCACAGCCGCGTCGGTATACCCGTCCTCGATATCTGGGATGGACTTTACCCTTTGGGACTTCTTGATCAACTTCTCAAGCTTGCTCAACTTCAATGCTGTAGGGTCTACCTCGAACTCGAAAGGGGAAACCGGTTAATTGATAGGCGTGGGTGCCTTGGATAGTTGCGGTAAAATTGGAGGCGGAGCCAGCCCTGTTGGGATGTCCATATCTTCTTGGGCATTCTGGACGTTTTCCGTCTCCTTACGTATCGGGACTCTTGTTGGGGGAGGAACCTGGTGTGAAGCGGATGCTCCGGTTTGCTGCTGTAACCGGGTAATTAGCTCTGCCTGTTGGGCCATAACAACGGCTTGCTGTTTGGCGAATTCTGCTCGACGAACAGCATCCTCTTACATGGCTTTCATGGTTTCCTGGAGCTGGCGCACCATGTCTTCCATCCCTGACATACTACCCTGATTATCTGAACTGCCGGTGTATCTGCCTCTGTAGTAGGTTCGGAAATCTCAACCCGACTGTTCAAAGACCACTGATCTGGCAGTCTAGGTACCGATACACTGCGTCTTCTCGACCGCCGTCTAATAACCGGGGGTAAAGAATAAAACACTGGTTGTCCGTCGACCAAATCCTCAGATCGATTGAGTCAGCAACCTCTAATCTAGAGTGCTTGGGGAATATCTGCTGGGTCGGAAGCAATCGTGCTAAACTAACCTAATAAGAAGATAAATAAAGCAATAATAAATAACCAGACAAACGGACAGCATAGCAGCGTAAAATAAACACACAACACACAGTTGGGCACCATAGCACACGGTTGATAAGTTGAATACACTGTTCCTCAATACTGATTATTGTCCCCGAATCACTGTTCCTGAAAACCGAATCTGATACCTGCAGATAACTGACTCCTAAAATACTGAGCCGGTGCCCACAGGCCTGATACCCAAACTTGTGAGTTGATACATGCATTCTTGTAGAGGCCAACTCTAAAGCACATAACAGATAAGTGAGAGCCAAAACACCCCTATGTTGGGGTAGGGTTTCCCTGTCCTATTTTTCCAGGAGCTAAGGTTTCACTATGCACGCAGCGGTTTCAAACAACCTAACATCGGGTAAGCAACCTATCCTAGTTTGGAATGGTCACTACGGATTCCGAATATGCACTAGGCCGAATGGTCAAAAGGGTGCCCCGGTAAAATCGGGGTTTGTGTTCCCATACAGACAGAGCCCGTAACCGATCAACCTTATGGCATGCAGCCTCAAGCTAACCGCTGAGGAATAGCAGACGGCAAACACGGTGTCCTAGGCGCACCAATGCACATGCAATGCAAAGAAACACATAAGTGAAATCAAAAAAAGATATCACAAGTTAGAGTCAAGCTCTCTAACATCCCCAGCAGAGTCGCCAGAAACTGTAGACGTCCCCGAACGTCCCGGGAGGGAAATCTCGTTCTGTTCATTTGGGCTTACTACAGTTCGGACTCAAATTGTCACGGTTCTTAATCTGAACCAAAGAGTCCAAATTCGGCAAATCGTTTTGGAAAACAGATTTTTGTAAAGAAGTGTCAAACATGGACTGCTTTGCCAAATATAGAGTCGCCACCTAAATATTTTATTTTGGGGGAATTTAGAAAATCCTGACTCGTTTGCCTAAGGCCACTTGTCCGTCATCACCAGAGTTGCCTCGGCTCAGGAACTTGGGTACGATTGGGGAAGGTCAGCTATGAGCACCCCCTCTCGCCCGATCCGAAGATCGTCCTCTACTAACCACGATATCTTGTTTTGAAAACATTATGCGTTCTTATTCCGGTTATTAGCCTAGATTTACTATGTGATGCGCACAACATAACAAGTATAGACTTAGTCGCCTGAATTGGGACAAAGCATTTCATGTTTGTTTTGAAAACGGTTTGCTACTCGCAAGTAGGCTAAAATGCAGGTTTTGCCACCCTTAAGTGGGCTTAGAAAAGATGGTTTTGCCACTGTCTAGTGGGCTTGAAACTCATAGTCAATGCATTATTCCAATTTAGGTAACCCAACCTTCACCCACAGGCATTCAGGCAGATATATCACATTAACATATAGCCTCATGGTAAGCATGCTAATATGGCAACACTGACACGCATGCAAGGTGCTAAAGCATAAGAGCTTACCTAGTACTCCAAGCCAAAACAGAAACTAGTTAGTAATCAAATGCATAATCCTAGTTCATGTTAAGATGGCTAATGCAACACATACAGAATGTAACTAGAATAGGCTCGGCTAATCTAAGAATAGCATGTGAAATGCGACAACTCGATACACGTATTCAAGTTGGAATGGAAATGCTATGCAGTTAGTATGATGCGCCGAGCCCGGTGCGTGCATGACTGATGAATGATGCAACCATGCATAGCATAAGGTATGCTAAATTAAACATGCCCTAAACTAACCATCAAAAACTAGTAAATAAAAGGGAAGAAAGACGTGGGGTTGGAAGACATACATACACTCACGCACACTTAATACACAATTACCCTCACTCGGAGGGTCCGAATAAATAATACAGACTTAACTAATTTACTAGCTGACTAACTAATTAATTAATTACAAAACTTCTAATTAATCAACAAATTAATTGCAAAAAGAAGGTGGCCGCAGCCCGGCCTCGGAATGATGGGATGATGCATGCTCGATTTGCCGCGCCCAGAAACCCGGTACCACACCACTGTTGCCTCTGTTTACACTGCCTTGCTCCTCTGAAAGATACGAAAGTTTCCAGAACTGCTTCAAACTTCCTCCTGAGTGTTTTGGATTTCCACCGGCCAGAACAAAATTCCACCGGCAATGAGAATGGTATTATCGGCCAAATCTTGTGTCATCGGCTAGACAATGATGGCCGGTCGGCACAAAAAGTGGTCGACCGGCCATTTCTATCTGCAGAGCCCTGTTTTGACAGTAGCAGAGGACATACAGTGCATGGTATGGAATTTTCAAAGCAATGTGTGCATGGCCACTCTCCCAATCATGCTATAGACTCAAGGGAGTATGGCCCTTGGTACTCGGGCCACCAATCATGTACCTCGATGCATGGTGGCCAAAGGCACCAAGTTTGCAACTCAATGTAAATGCATGCAACAAAACAAATGAGTGCTAACGCCCTATCATGTTGAGATCAAGGGGATCGGCGACCGAAGAGTGAGACGTGTTTCGTCACTTTAAGTATGAACACGCCTCATTCCTCATGCTCGGTTTGACACCCCAAACCAAGAAAAATGCAATGCATTTTTCAGATGTGACTCAAGTATGCACGTGAGGCTAAAGTACCAAAACATGCCAAATGTAATGTGACCTATAATGCAAGCATGCAATGTGCCAAACATGCGATGCAAACATGATGTGCAACTAGCTAAGCAACAATGCAAACATGAAAAGATGATATAATGCAAACATGAGACCAAAGTAATGCATCATGTCAAAACATGCAATGGTGGACTTAAACAAAAATGGGAGGCCTCGAGCATGCCCCAAAATAGTGGCCATAGATGATGCATAAGGACACAAATCATGCATGCAAGCATGCACATACCAAGGCCTATCACCTAAGCATGGAAGGGGCAACTTTCAAGGACACTTAAAGTTGATAAATATGGACATTAAACACTCATGTTAAACTCTGAAAAGCATGCGAAGGATGATGCCAAAACATGCTAGGAAATGAATGCGAGATGGAAGGCATTCAAGGCCACAAAAGAGGGCATTACTCAACACCTACCCTAAGCAAACATGGTGTGGATTTTTCAAGGCAAAGCAGAGTTTTATCATGCACAAATGAGCCCCAATACCCACTGATATGGCAACCCAAAGCCTCAAACACATAGGCATGCACAATGCTTCATTTCAAGGCACAAAAGGACACCTCTTCAAGGCATGGAAGGAATGATGAAGACAAGCATACAAGCATGGATTATGGACTGAAATATGATCTCCAATGATGCCAAATCATGAGAATAAGCTAAGCCAAGCATGCTAGTGACCCACACACTCAAGGCTTACAAGCCAAAATGCAAAGAGGCTATACTAAACATGGCAAACATGATCAAATCAGTACCCAACAGACCTCAAGCATGATGAAATATGACCAAAAGCTTCATGAAGTCAAGCTAGAACATACAAGCATGGAGGCCTAAATGCATGGTACCCTTCTAGGCAAAATGGAGGAATGCAAGGCAAGTACATTGTGCATGCAAGGGGCCATAAATCCGACCAAAGACAGAGATATAATACGACCATATAACACCCAAAAACCTCTAAAATGGAGCCAAAAACAACTAAGCATGCATGCTACCCTTGTGAGCCAAAAGTATGAACAAATGAGACACAAAGGGAGAGGGGTGTCCCTCCCCTATGCAAGACCTCAAAACCACTTCTTCACCACTAAAAATCCTCTGAATTTCAGTTGTGAGAAGGCCAATGCACAAAGGTATTCAAAACTTAACAAGGAGAGCACAAAAAGGGCCAAACAAGGCCTAAGAGGGAGAGGTCGACCCCCAACACCAAAATGACCTTAATGAAATGTCTTAAACACAAAAAAAAAGAAGAGAACTTTTATATGTTATACACAAAGCTCCAAATAGCATGCAAAGGGGGTTAAAAGCTAGTGCAAGATTGGAGAAAATAAAGCAATAGTGTTACCCTTGAAGAACACTTCAAGAACAGCAAGTCCAGCCGCCTTCTTCTGATCAAAACCAGCTCAAAACTTCAAGAACAAACCCTCAACACCTCCAAAGTCGAAGTATGGTGTAATGCTAGGTGACTTAGTGCAAAACTAAGAACAAAACACACTTTTTGGCTCTCTAACACAAACAAATGAAGAGAGAGAGAGAGGGAGATAAAGAGAGAGAAGGTGTATATATCAGATATATATGTATTAGGTCTGGTTTTGTTGAACCCCCTCAAAGGAGAGGGAAGGTCTCCTTACATAGAGCAAGATGGAGGCTTAAGCTTCCAAGAGAAGCTAACAAAAGGGGTCAAGGCTTCTAAAAGAAGCTAAGGAAAAGGAGCCAAGGCTTCCTTAGGAAGCTAAGACAAAGGTCCAAGCTTCCCTAAGAAGCTAGACCAAAAGGGTGCAAAGGGTGCAATTCCTCCATACACGTGTATGGAGGACAGGTCCGTGCACTCCAGCTGGCACAACTGGCATGCACAATGCCTGAAAAAGGCAAAAAGGGGGTACCGGCCAGAAAAGGAGTCCGTCGGCCAAATAAATAGTCGGCCGACCTCACAAAGTGCCGACCGGCCATCACCAATGGCCGGTGGCAAGAAGACACGGCCGGTGGCCTCAAGACAAGGCCGGTGAGGCGTGGGTATGGCCAACAAGCCATTCTCTACCTCCCAAAGCAAAAACCAATAAGTTTTTGGTCCAACCAAGCACAAGACAACCGAGTTGAGAGATCCTGATGCAAGGCGCGTAGCCGAGACCTCTGGGAACTCAAAACGAACACGAACATGGATGATCACCGAGTGTTTAAACGGTGACGTCCAAGTCTTGAGGACTGTCAAAAATGGGGTGTCTACAATGCAATACAGATGAATGATGCAAACATGCATAACATAAGAATGCTAACTAAAACATGCCCTAAAACTAACCATTGTAAGCGGTAAGTAAAAGGGAGAAAGACGTAGGGTTGGAAGACATGCACACATCCACGCACACTTATTACAACATATGCGCTCTCGATGGAAGGTCCGAAAGAATAATACAAATTTAACTAATTAACTAACTAACAAGCTAATTAATTATTACAAAACTTGAACTAATTAATCAAATTAAATAAGTTACAAAACTGAATGCTAATTAACAAATAAAGCATTTTAAAATATATGGACTAGGCCGCCTCAGCTCTGCCTTGAAGAATGTGAAGATGCATGCACGATTCCCGTCCTGAAAAGCTCTCCGAATGCTCTTTAAAGGCTCTGTCTGCAGGGTGTCCTCAAGGGATTCCTGCTGAACCTTACCAAATCAAGGCTGGGGAATACACCAATGGCCTGCTAGCCATTAGAAGCTACTGCAGACCATCTGCCGGCCAAAAATGAAGGTCTGCCAGCCATCTTCAAGGCACTGCCGGCCATTGGGGTGCTGTGACACCAAGCTGCAGCAGAGCACAACATAGAGAAAAGGGAGGGTCTCCCAAGGGTATGTACGCACTATGCCGCCCCATATCACCTCAAAACATCAAGGGAGAGGCATAATTGGATCCGCGACCATTAATCACGCATCTCGATGCATGATGGCCAAAGGTCCAATTTGTGCAAATCAATGCGAAATGAATGCATGAATAAACACATAAAGCCTAAAACTCTATCTGTATCGTCAAGAGCATCGACGACCGAGAATTGAGGCACGTTTCATCACTTGAAGTATGAAACATCCCTCGTTTCTCGTGCTCGAATTAATACTTAATCTAAACAACAATGCAACACAAGCATGGCAAACCTGCAATATGTCCTAAGCATGCAAACATGCAACTACATGGCATACGCAATGCAAGGTAATATGGTTAACTTAACAAAGCTAATGGCATGCACAATGCTAATGCTAATTAGCATGCTCAATGCAATGGTGGCATACTCAATGCAATATACATAACATACACAATGAACTTAAACCAAAAGAGTAGACCTCTGTCATGCTCCAAATCAGTAACCATTAATGGTGAAAAGATGGTATGAAAAGCATAAAAATGCAAGGCAAATCATGCATGCCAATTGGCTCAAGGATCAAAGCATAAAAAAAAAAACGACTCTTAAGCACACTTAAAGAGTGACAAGCATGGATGTATGACAGCATCATAAGTTCTGAAAACATGCATGGAATGGTGCCAAACCACCCTGTCAAGACAAATAAGGCATGCAAGAAAGCTCAAAGCTCGAAATTAGCAAAGGGACTTAAGCCATGGCTATACAAAGCAAGCCCCAAAAGGGTAAGGGGACCTAAAACAGTCCCACGGCAGGTCAAGGTGAGACTAAAAACATGCTTGAACCTAGCCATTACAAGCTAGAACAAAGGGCCAAAACATGAAGCATGCAAGGCTACAAGAGGGGTGTTATACTACACTTATTAAAACCAAACATGGCATGACTTGGACAGCATAAAACAGAGTTACATCATGGTATAACAAGACCAAAAATGTATTGATATGATGACCCAAAGGCCTAGGCTTAATGGCATGTACAAAAGTTCATTCATGAGGCATAAAGAGCCAAACCTCCAAGGCATTCAAAGCATGTCAAATGCAGGTATATGACCATATTTCATGGACTGAAATAACATTTAGAATGATGGCAAAGCATGCAAACATCACATGTATGGCATGGTAGGGGCCTCAAAACCCAAGGCTAGCCAAAGCATGTACACTACAGCTATACAAAACATGAGTGATATGGCCATGGCAGCCCAAAACAGTCCAAGAACAGCCCAAAATAAGAATAAAATCATGCTAAAGCAAAGCCAAAATATGCTAGGATGATGAGTCAAAACATCATGCACATGAAGCTAGTAAGCAAGATTTGTTCTACAAGTATATGGAGCATGCAAAATATGACCAAACCAGTTATGGATAGAGTCATGACATGGAAAAACATCATCAAAAACATGCTGAAATGGACTCAACATAAGCTAGGCAAACATGCCACTTTGATGAGCCACAAATGGGATTACACTACACATACAAGATGCATGCAAAAAGTGACCAAACCAGCCATGGAAAGAGCCAAGGCAGATCCTAAAAGTCACAAAGAAAGGCCTGAACAAAGCCTTAAAAGTACATAGAGGCATGCTCCTTTGGAAGGCCAAAAATGCAAGCAAACAAAAACAAATAGAGAGGGGGTCACCCCCTCTGATTTGAGGCCTCAAAACCACATGCTTACCACTGAAAATCCATTAGATTTCAATGGTTAGAAGGCCAAACCAAAGCTAGCTCAGAGGCCTTAAGGCATGGCTCAAAACAAGGCCAAACAAGGCATACAAGAGGATTGAAGACCCTTAACAGCAAAAAGACCTTAAACAAACTTCAAAAGCACTTAAAAACAAAACTTTTTTCAGTTGAAAGAAAGGCCTAAAACTGTGATATCCCTATTTCGAAATATGTTAATTGGTCCTTAATATGAGTATGGTTATGTGTTTAACATGATTTTGTGTGCCATTATGTGAAAATATGTGGTTTTGAATTTCTATCTTTTCAACGTAGGAATATCTGCTTGATTATCTGCTTTGGGAATTAAATTGAAGGCCCTATCAGCCACTGAAACCAAAATTGATTACGCCATTGTGATTAGCGTAATTTTTAGAGCCTACAGTAAAATTTGATTGGAAATTGATTCAGATCAGATTAAATTGAATAAATTGATGAATTAGTGCCCAATTACTTTATTATTATTATATTGAAATTAGTGGAATTGGTTGTAATAGACCACTACACCCTCAATCCTCTCTTTAGCTTTATTTGGCTACTTTTGAACTCAAAGAAGAGAGAGGGCCGACTTTAGAGAGAGAGAGGGAGAGAATTGTGTAATCTTGGCTCAAGGTTTGGGGAATTTGAAGATTAAACTCAAGAATTTGCTATAGTTTGGAAGATTGAGCTCCTAGGTAAGGAAATTCATGAGTTTAATGTTGTAAATTGTGAATTCAAGTTTGATTAATGGTCAAGAACATGAGTTAGCGTGATTATGATGAAATTGGGTTAGTTTTGTTGAATTTGAAGCCTTAGAACACATGCATGTAAGAAATTTCCATAAAATTTCCATGTTTGAGCATAAAGTATGCAATCCATGTTGAGTTTTGATTAATGACCATGTATTTGATCATCTCTTCACCAATTAAGTTGAGGATATTGTGTATATTTCACATGCAAGTTCAAATCATGGGAGTTTGAGTTTTGCATGTTTGAATCTAGTGTGTTGGTGATGAGTTTGACTTAATTTGAGACGTGCATGTGATTAAATTATGAAATTGAGCTTCATTGTGTTGTAATTTGGTGTTTACACCATGTTAGAATATGTATATGTGAAGTTTGAGCCAAAATCGTGCATTTGGGACCTTTGAACATCAAATTGAAGCTCAAGAACATGTTCTGGATTTTCCAGAATTTTGATGTTTGCTCGAGCGGGGAAACCGCCGCTCGAGCGTGAAATTCGTGTTCCCAGTATTTTCTGCAGACATGGTGTTCGCGCGAGCGGGGAAGTTCACGCTCGAGTGGGGAGCCATGTAGAGAGGCCTTTCGCTCGAGCACCAGAGTTCACGATCGAGCGTAAATTTGACATATCCAGTACTTTTGCAGGCCTCGTGGGTCCGCTCGAGCAGGAAAGTCCATTCTCGAGCGGGGACCCTATTTTTTGAAATTGTGAACGGACATTCTGTGTTTCATTTTCTGTTCCCTTTCACTTCCAAGTACTCTTAGGCATGCATTGAGCATTGTAATTGAGTTAAAGAGATAAGAATAAAGCCTAAAGAGGAAAATGTGAAATTAGAAAGGATCGAATTATTGTGACCCTTTTGTGTTCATGGACTGTGTAGGGTCGAGCTCCAGGACAAACCAACCAACCGATCACTGTGAGTAAAATCTTCACAGAGATATCTGAATTATGTTGTTATTCAATTGCTTACTTCTATGTAAGATTTATAAGTTCGTAGATTCGATTGGTGGACAATGTTTGCTATACCAAATGAGTGGGCCCGAGGCCAGTCTGATCTGAATAATAGAATGAATGGGCCAGAGGCCATTTTGACATGAATGAATGGGCCAGAGGCCGTTTCAACATGAATGAATGAATGGGCCAAAGGCCAGTTTCTCATCTGAATGGGCCAAAGGCCGTTTTGACACAAATGAAAGTTTGAATGGGCCAATGGCCAGTTTGTTTAGAACCGCAGTCTCTTGACCTAAATTGCGTATATATGCTAAATAAAAATATGAATTGGGCCTATGGCCGTTTGAAGCATGTTGTTCTACATATCGTCTGTATAGCTTCTTTAATTGATATTACTCACTGGGCTTTCGCTCATGCTCATTCATGTGTTTGTAGGTGGGTCAAGAGAAGTCCAAACCCAGCCCCAGTGAAGTCTATGTGGAACAACAAAGGTTTTGGAGAGTTAGCCCTTGTGTCTCACGCACGAGACCTGTCTCTGCCCTTTTGTTATGTACTTACATTCTGTCACGTTGGCGAAGACTTTGCATCTGTTGTATATAGTCGTGATGGGTTGGCTTAAATTTATATGATCCTGTATGTACAGAACCTTATGTAGTACATATTTTGTTGTGAGTTATTAATATGCATATGTATGGTTTGTTATGATGTGCCATGTAAGCACAGCTCTATGGACAAATTTTTAAATTGCTTCCGTTTGGCCCCCCATTAACTTTGTTAAAATACATTTGGTTTGGTTTAAAGCCGTAGGTAATCTCATGATTACTGGCCGGTTATGATCTTAACCCACGGGGGCGGGTTCGGGTCATGACAGAGTGGTATCAGAGCTCGAGTTAATAACTCACACAGTTGTCCAAAAGAGCAATAAGCGTCAAAAAAAGATCTAGGATGCATTCATGTGATAAATATGAACTCGGAAGCATCAATAATGTACTTAAATGTTTTGATATGAACAGTTATGTGCCATAAGTTTGTGATTTGCTTGCATTACCAATTGTTTGAATATGTATGCTCCTTAGTATATGCATACTTGTGTATCTTTTGTATAAAGTATAATGCAAGTTTAATCAGATGGTGAGAACAAGAGGTGACGAGATAGAGGAATCCTCTACTGCCAGAATAGACAGAATGGAAAGACTGATACAGGAAATGGCAGAAACTTTGAGACAGCAACGGGAGTGGCAACAACAGTGGCAGTAACCACATCTGCCACCTCCACCTCCAGCACCACCTGTGCCAGATAATCAGAATGATGATCGGATAATAGCTCTCACTAAAGAATTCAAGAAAATGAAACCACCACAGTTCCATGGTGGATTAGACCCATTAAAAGCTGAAGCATGGGTTCTCGACATTGAGAAACTATTTGAAGTGTTCCCTTGCTCAGAGACACAGAAGGTGCTTCTAGCCACTTTTATGCTAGAAGACGAGGCAAGAAGATGGTGGATGTTAGTGCGTGGGAATCACAAGGATGTTGACTGGGTGAAATTTTTGGAAATTTTCTATGACAAGTACTTCCCACAATGTGTTCGGGATAGGAAAGTGTCAGAGTTCATGGAACTAAGGCAAGACAGCATGACTGTAGCTGAGTATGAGGCCAAATTCACTGAATTGGCCAGGTTTGCACCACATGTAATTGATACTGACTATAAGAAGGCGAGACATTTTGAAGGTGGACTTCGAAGTGACATTTTAGAAAGAGTAAATGTCTTGAAGCTGGAGACCTACATTGGGGAGCTAGACAGGGCTATCATATCAGAAGCTAACATAGCTAGACAGACTAAGTCAACAACTGATTGGAAAAGTAACAAAAGGCAAGGCTTCTTCTCAAAGAAGAAATTTTTGAGAAAGCAAAACACGGGCTCCTCAAATACTTCGAATTCTTCCCGAAACACAGCTCCCATGTGCAATATTTGTAGCAAAAGGCACCGTGGGGTTTGTTACCGTGTGTCAGGGGCCTATTTCAAGTGTGGTAAACAAGGGTACATGGCCCGAGATTGTAATCAGAATGGTGGAAAGATAGCTGCTAGTTCCACTGCATTGATCCCAAAGCCAGGAAATACTCTGAGATCTGCTACCACTGGGGATACCGTGAGACAGGGGAGAGTTTTTGCGCTTGTTTCGGGTGATACACGGAATGCCAACGCAGTTGTCTCAGGTACTATTTCTATATGTAATCAGGATGCTTTTGTGTTAATTGACTCCGGATCCACACACTCTTTTGT
Source organism: Camellia sinensis (assembly GCF_055761805.1). Classification (NCBI taxonomy): domain Eukaryota; kingdom Viridiplantae; phylum Streptophyta; class Magnoliopsida; order Ericales; family Theaceae; genus Camellia; species Camellia sinensis. Next base: position 102,415,094 of record NC_138961.1, read on the forward strand.
GACATATGCATTTGCATCTAGACTGAATAGACCCTTAGAATTACTACCATATCTGCTATGTGTGTCTGTTCCATCAGGGGAATCTATATTGGGTGAATCTATATACCTGTTTTGTGATATGCGTGTTCAGGATGCTATTTTATATGTGGATTTGTTGCCCTTGAATTTTAGACATTTTGATGTAATTTTGGGCATGGATTGGTTGACCAAATATTGTGCCACCATTGATTATATGACAAAACGAGTTGTGTTTAAACCACCAGAACATAAAGAGATTGTGTTTGTGGGTAATGGGGTAGTGCCTCCACCTTATTTGCTATCTGCAATGAAAGCATGTAAACTGATCAGGAAAGGGTATCAGGGTTATTTATGCTATGTGTTGTCTGAACAATCTGTGAATGTTGAATTGAACGGTATCCCTATTGTTAGAGAATTTCCAGATGTGTTTCCAAATGAATTACCAGGGGAATTGGTAGACAGGGAGATAGAGTTTACTATTGAAACTGTGCCAGGAACCCAGCCCATTTCTAAAACTTCCTACAGATTGGCTCCTGCCGAAATGAAAGAATAGAAAGAACAGTTGCAAGACCTACTTGACAAGGGGTTTATTCGGCCTAGCACTTCACCTTGGGGTGCACCAGTATTGTTTGTGAAAAAGAAGGATGGAACTTTGCGTTTGTGCATCGATTATCGGGAATTGAACAAGGTAACAATAAAGAACAAATATCCCCTATCCCGTATTGATGACTTATTTGACCAGTTGTAAGGCTCGCAAGTGTTTTCCAAGATTGATTTGAGATTCGGGTATCATCAGCTAATAGTCAAGGTAGAGGATGTTGAGAAAACCGCATTCAGAACGAGGTATGGAAATTTTGAGTTTCTTGTTATGCCATTTGGAGTGACTAATGCTCCGGCAGCATTTATGGACTTAATGAACCGAATTTTTAAAACCTACCTTGACGAATTTGTTGTGGTTTTTATCGATGACATTTTGATATATTCTAAAGATAGACTTGAACATGAACATCATTTGAGAACTGTCCTACAAATACGTCGGGAAAGGAAATTATTTGCTAAACTAAAGAAATGTGAGTTTTGGTTGGATGAAGTTGTTTTCTTAGGGCATGTGATCAACAAGGAAGGAATTTCAGTGGACCCACAGAAAATAGAGGCAATTGTGAATTGGCCTACACCGACAAATGTGATAGAAGTTCGCAGTTTCATGGGCTTAGCTGGTTATTACAGAAGGTTTGTAAAAGACTTTCCGAAATTAGTTGTGCCTCTTACCCAATTGACACGAAAAGGGCAACCATTTGAATGGAACGACGAAAGAGAAGCTGTCTTTCACGAACTGAAAACAAGATTGACCACTGCACCAATTTTGACACTACCTTCAGGTACGGAGAATTTTTTAATTTTTAGTGATACGTCTTATAAAGGTTTGGGTTATGTGTTAATGCAGAATGGAAAGGTTATTGCTTACGCCTCCTGACAGCTGAGGCCACATGAGAAGAATTATCCAACACATGACCTAGAATTGGCTGCAGTTGTTTTTGCTTTGAAAATCTAGAGGCATTATTTGTATGGAGCAAAGTGTGAAGTCTACACGAATCACAAAAGTTTGAAATACTTTTTCACACAGAAAGAGTTGAATATGCGGCAGAGGAGATAGCTGGAATTGATAAAGGATTATGATTTAGAGATTCAGTATCACCCCGGGAAAGCTAACACAATTGCTGATACCTTGAGCAGAAAATCAGTGGAGAGTATGGCTTGTTTGCTTACTGAACAAAAAGAGATCTTGCAAGATTTTGAGAAGTCTGAAATTGAAGTGGTAATGTGTGAACAGGGCAAATTGATAGCCGCTATTACAACCGAGCCGACAATCATTAATGAAATCAAACAGAAACAGAAAGATGATGAATTCCTCAAGAAGGTGATAGATGAGTTTAAGATAAGTCCGAAAGTAGAGTTTGGCATTGTAAATGAAGTGTTGAGATTTTGAAACCGAATGTGTGTCCCAGATATTCCGGAACTAAAGAAGAGGATTTTAGATGAAGCCCATAGATCTGTATTTGCTATGCATCCGGGTAATAATAAAATGTATCAGGATTTGAAACAAACCTATTGGTGGCCTAAAATGAAGAAAGAGATTGTAGAATATGTGTCCAAGTGTCTTCAATGTCAGCAAGTCAAAGTTGAACATCAGAAACCAGGCGGTCTACTTCAACCTCTCCCTATTCCTGAATGGAAGTGGGAGCATGTGACTATGGATTTTGTTGTTGGCCTACCTCGGACTTCTCGAGGTATGGACTCTATTTGGGTTGTAGTTGATAGACTGACTAAATCTGCACATTTTCTGCCTGTCAAAACTACATTTAATGCTTATAGATTGACTACTATTTATGTTGATGAGATCGTCGGTTTACACGGAGTTCCGATATCGATTGTGTCGGATAGAGATCTGAAATTTGTATCTAGATTATGGAAGAGTTTGCAGGAAGCTATGGGGATGAAACTAAGGTTTAGTACTGCATTCCACCCACAGACAGATGGGCAATCAGGACGAACAATATAGATTTTGGAAGATATGCTTCGGATGTGCGCCTTGGATTTTCAGGAGAGTTGGGAAGATTGTTTGCCACTTGCGGAATTTGGTTATAATAACAGTTTCCACTCTAGCATCGGTATGGTACCATATGAGGCTTTGTATGGTAGAAGGTGTAGATCACCTATTTGTTGGACGGAAGTCGGGGACAGAGCTTTACTTGGGCCTGAAATTGTGCAAGACACTTCTGAGAAAATCAAGATTATTCAGTAAAGGCTCAAAACAGCTCAGGACCGACAAAAGAATTATGCAGATGTTCGGAGAAGACCTCTTGAGTATGAGGTTGGTGACCATGTGTTCGTCCGTGTATCTTCGATGAAGGGCCAAGTCAGGTTTGGAAAGAAGGGCAAGTTGTTGCCCCGTTACATTGGGCCGTTTCAGATTCTGGAAAGGCTTGGTGCAGTTGCCTATAGAGTTGTGTGGGAGCCGAATAAATAGAAGAGTCAGAAGGTGCGTGCCCCAGAAATCAGGTATTATTCGGCTCTATATTGCGTGACTAGGATGCTGAATACGTTAGTAAGGCCGAATAGCCGGAGATCAGTGGCTCCGAATAAATAAAAGGGGAATGGGATAAAAGTAGGCTCATGCCCCGAGGCCCAAAAAGCAAGTATAAATACAGGAACCACAGATTTAGAAAGGTATGTAAGAATCACTTCACTTAACTTAGTAAAAAAGCTATTCTGATTGTCTGAACTGACTTGTCCGTCGGAGTGCTAATTCCGGCACTCCTGACCGGAGTGTTTATATCTTTTCAGGTGACTAGCTAAGGATAACTAGCGTCTCCTAGGATCTGAAGAGTATTTCCAAACCACTTCTCCACAATTGGCATCGTCTGTGGGAATACTCAAATACATCTATGGTAGGCGTGACTGAAGATCCTCCGATAGCCACTGACGAGACCACACAGAGAGATGACCTCACTCCAGCAAACTCGCTTGGACTAAAAACCATCGCAGCAAGACTTGCCTTACAAGCGACCATGGCACAAGCTAGGCAAACCAAACAGAGGTTGGACAACATCATCGCTGCGAACGAATGCCTTCGTCGTGATCTGGTCTCGGAAATAGCAAAATCCAAACAACCAGTGCGCCTGGTTTCTGAGCAACCCCCGAGGGCAGATGATTGAAGATCTCGCACCCAACAGCACGAAACTGATGGTCGCTATGCCTCAACAGATCATCTTGAGGAGTTGGCAATGGACGAACGTCTCCAACAATGTGTCCGGAGGAGTGCGATCAAAACACCTACCCTTCCGAAGGATGCATTTCCGCTTAACACCGTCCATATGATATACAGCCTGCCAGCAGCCCCGGCCATGCATGCAATCCAATGACATCCAGGCCCCCAACAACAACTCACGCCCGCAAAGCGGCTCAGAGAAATGCCAAGTATCACCTTTGACGACTCTGATTTGATCAGCTTAACATTCCCTCACATCGATCCATTGGTTGTTGAGCTACGCGTAAACCGCTTCACCGTCGAACGCGTTCTTATTGACCAGGGCAGTACTTCGGAGGTTATGTATTACAAAACCTTCATCAAACTCAGATTCAACAAGTCAGACCTGACTCTGGCTCCTTATCCACTATTCGGCTTCAACGCCAATCCAGAGTACCCATTGGGAAAGATCAGCTTACCTGTTCGAGCAGGTTCCAGAACAGTGGATGTGGAATTCTTGGTCGTCAGGCTGCCATCGCTGTACAATCTCATCATGGGGCGATCGTGGTTGCATACCTTGTAGGCCGTCCCAAGCACCTATCATCAACTGCTACGTTTCTCAACAAAACACAGCATTGAGCAAATCCGCGACTCCCAGAAATCGGTACAAGCATGTTATCTCCTTGCCGCCAAAACGCCAAAGGAACTGCAAGTAAACTCCATTGAGGTGCCGAATCGGGAGATCCTTGATAACGTTGGGCGGCAGCCAAATGAGAAGGCCACGAAAGGTTTAGACCGAGTTGACATCGATGGAAGCCCATAATAGTTCTTCATGATCGGCGCTTCTCTGAATTAGGCCAACAGACAGCAACTGATCTCTTTCTTGCTCAACAACCTCGACGTCTTTGCGTGGACTCCGTACAAGATGCCGGGAATAGACCCGTCAGTTTCACAGCACCATCTGAATGTCAATCCCAAATCTAAGCCGATCATTCAGAAAGGTTGGCGGTCAGCCGCGGAGCACACTGCTACCGTTGTTGAGGAGGTAGACAGACTGCTTGACGCCGGGGCAATTAGAGAAGTCACTTACCCTATGTGGCTCTCTAATACAGTGGTGTTGAAGAAGAAAAATGGGACTTGGCGGGTGTGCGTCGATTTCACGGATCTGAACAAAGCTTGCCCCAAAGACTGTTTTCCTCTACCCAGAATCGACCAGCTTGTCGATGCGACGGCACGCCATCAACGCATGAGCTTCCTCGATGCTTATAGAGGCTACCATCAAATCGCCATGCATCCAGATGACCAGGACAAAACCACATTCCTCACCCCAAGAGGAACCTACTGTTACAAAGTTATGCCTTTTGGGCTGAAGAATGCAGGGGCAACCTACCAAAAACTGGTCACCGCCATGTTCAAAGAGCAACTCGGCCACACTATGGAAGTATACATCGACGATATGGTGGTCAAGTCCAAAGAAGAACATAATCATATAGCCGATTTAGAAAAGACATTCAGCATCTTACGCAAATACAGAATGAAACTGAACGCTTCCAAGTATGCATTCAGAATCGGCTCTGGCAAATTCCTGGGTTACATCGTCAATCACCGAGGAATCGAAGCCAACCCGAGGCAAATCACAACAATCTTGGAACTTGGCTCCCCCCGTTCAGTAAAAGAAGTCCAAAAGTTGATGGGGATGGCCGCTGCACTTAACAAGTTCATCAGTCGGTCAACAGATCGCTACCGACAATTCTTCCAGACACTGCGGCAGGGTAAGGCTTTTGAATGGTCCGCCGAATGCGAAACAGCTTTCAACGGACTCAAGACCTACATCCACTCAGTACCTCTCTTGACAACACCCGCCGCTGGTGACCCGCTCATTCTATATCTGGCAGTTTCTGATAGGGCCGTCAGTGTCGTACTGCTAAAAGAGGAGGAAGGGGAGCAGCGGCCAGTATATTATGTGAGCAAGGCAACAGTTGATGCCGAAACACGCTACCTTCCGCTGGAAAAACTCATCTTAGCCCTAGTCATTGCAGCAAGAAAACTGATGCATTACTTCCGGGGACATAGCATTGGGGTGCTAACAGATTATCCCCTCCGATCAGTACTACATAGTGCAGGAGCATCAGGACGTGTTTCAAAATGGGCTCTTGAACTCGGACAATACGACATTCAGTTTTTACCTAAAACCTCAATCAAGGGGCAGGTGTTGGCCGACTTTGTTGCCGAATTCACCGGCGAGCTTGCCAACCTCAAACCTGACGAAGTTCGACCAAAGGCTGAAGTTCGACCAAAGCCGAATTGGAGAATTTATGTCGGGGATATTTGGCAATTATACTGTGATGGATCGTCTAACCAAAGGGGCAGCGGCGCCGGAGTTGTAATCATGTCTCCAGACGGCATAGTAATTGAGCAGGCCGTTAAGCTTGGCTTTGAAGCATCAAATAACGAAGCCGAATACGAAGCCCTTCTAGCCGGTCTGCGGAATGCGCACCTTCTCGGCGCTCAGTGGTTGCTTGTGTTTTGTGATTCAAAACTGGTAATCAGTCAGCTAAAGGGGGAGTACGCGGCAAGAAACGACCGTATGGCGGCCTACATGAAAACGGCCAATTCCTTGCTGGCAAAATTTGACCATCATGAACTGAACCAAATAACACGTGACCAGAACACACACGCGAACGCCTTGGCGTGCCTAGCCTCCGCCATCAATTCTGAGATCAAACGGACCATCGAAGTAGGTTTCATCCCGGAGCCGAGTATTGGCCCTTCGGAAGAAATCCATGTCAACGTTATAGAATCTGCACCAAGCTGGATGGACCCATTGCTGCGTTCCTCTCTTCTGAACAACTCCCAGAGGACAAAAAAGAAGCACACAAGCTGCGAAATAAAGCCTTGCGATACTATCTGGATCCGCAAGGAGGGCTTTATAAAAAGTCCCTCTCTGGTCCATATTTGGAATGCGTGCACCCCGACAAAGTGGAGGAGCTTCTGACAGAGATACATGAGGGCAGTTGTGGTGCCCATTCTGGCGGACGCTCCCTGGCCCATCGAGCTATAGCACAGGGGTATTATTGGCCGACAATGAGAGCTGACGCGGAGAGTTATGTGAAAAAATGCGAACAATGCCAAAAGTTCTCCCCATTAACCATCTGCCTGCCGAAGGGTTGAACTCTATCACCAGCCCCTGGTCGTTCGCTCAGTGGGTACTTGATATCGTGGTACCATTGCCGAGGGGCCTAGGGAACAAGCGATTCTTAATCATCACGACAGATTACTTCACAAAATGGGTCAAAGCGGAGGCTTTAACACGTATACGAGATGTCGACATTAAATGCTTTGTATGGAGAAACATCATAACATGATTCGGCATTCCGAGAGCTCTCATCTCAAACAATGGCACCTAGTTCGATTATGGCATATATCGAGAGTTATGCAACAAATATGGCATTCGGCCTTACTTCTCTACACCGGTCTACCCCCAAAGCAATGGTCAAGCCGAAGCCTCTAACATATCCATCTTGGACGACATCAAAAAGAGGCTGGAAAAAGCCAAAGGCAAATGGGTTGAAGAATTGCCGAGTGTATTGTGGGCTCATCGTACTACGCCAAGGAGATCCACTAGAGAAATGCCGTTTGCTCTATGCTTTGGAACCCAGGCAATCTTACCCCTGGAAATCGGCCTCCCAACTCTGAAATCGCAAGTTTTTGATGAAGGCCGAAACGACATGATGCTTGCCCTGGATCTGGTTCTAATCGAAGAACGAAGAGACCGCGCCCTGGCATCCATGGCACGCTATCAGCAGCAGCTCGCCAAGTCGTATAATCAGCGAGTTTAGTTACGCCAATACACGCCAGGAGAGTTGGTCCTAAAGAAGGTACTTCCAGCCGACCGGAGACCGGCCGATGGAAAATTGGGTCCAAACTAGGACGGCCCCTATCAGATAGAATCCATCGCAGGAACAGGGGCATACCGGCTCTCAAACATGTCAGGAAGAAGCCTGCCATGGCCTTTGAATTCAACACATTTATGTAAATTCTATCATTAACCCGACTTGTGGGCTTGATACTTGTACATATTCCACCGTTGCAATACAAAGCTTCTCGTTTCTCAAGCTCACTTCTGAGGCCAAATTAAAGTCTCCGAATTCGGAGCCCCTTTTGGTGCATGACACCTTAGGGCCGATTAAGTCTTCGGATTCGGAGTGACCTTCGTGGATATCACGATTGGCCAAAATAAAGTCTCTAGATTCGAAGCCCCTTTTGATGCATGACACCTTAGGGCCGATTAAGCCTCTTAAGGCCGATTAAGTCTCCGGATTCGGAGTGCCCTTCGTGGATATCACGATTGGCCAAATTAAAGCCTCCGGATTCGGAGCCCCTTTTGGTGCATGACACCTTAGGGCCGATTAAGCCTTTTAAGGCCGATTAAGTCTCCGGATTTGGAGCGCCCTTCGTTGATATCACGATTGGCCAAATTAAAGTCTCCGGATTCGAAGCCCCTTTTGGTGCATGACACCTTAGGGCCGATTAAGTCTCCGGATTCGGAGCGCCCTTCGTGGATATCACGATTGGCCAAAATAAAGTCTCCGGATTCAGAGTCCCTTTTGGTGCATGACACCTTAGGGCCGATTACGCCTCATAAGGCCGATATAGTCTCTGGATTCGGAGCGCCCTTCGTGGATATCACGATTGGCCAAATTAAAGTCTCTGGATTCAGAGCCCCTTTTGGTGCATGACACCTTAGGGCCGATTAAGCCTCATAAGGCCGATATAGTCTCTAGATTCGGAGCGCCCTTCGTGGATATCACGATTGGCCAAATAAAAGTCTTCGGATTCAGAGCCCCTTTTGGTGCATGACACCTTAGGGCCGATTAAGCCTCTTAAGGCAGATTAAGTCTCTAGATTCGGAGCGCCCTTCGTGGATATCACGATTGGCCAAATTAAAGTCTCCAGATTTGGAGCCCCTTTTGGTGCATGTCACCTTAGGGCCGATTAAGCCTCTTAAGGCTGATTACGACTCCGAATCTGAAGTGCCCTTCGTGGATATCACGATCGGCCAAAATAGTCTCCAAATTCGGAGCCTTTGTGATTGATGCATTCGAACCACTTCACTGGTCGAATAAATATTCACTGAGAATTGTTCTTAATTCGAGCCGGTCAATGCATGTTTAAACATTTGCACCATGCAACACAAAACTTGCCAGTAAGTTGAAATAATACGTTTAATTAAGCACATAACATTTTAAGACCAAATACGAATGTTGAAAATAAAAGAAATTCTATTTGTTCGTCGCGAAGTCTGTTCCCGCGTTCCAAAGTCTATTTATTCGGCACCCTCATTGCCGCTCTTCTCAATTTCGAAATCGGAATAGGGTAAGTAGTGACGATGATACAGGGGCGAAGCTGAATCAATGCCCACGGCTTCGAGAGCTTTCACGGTTTGAAGGGCCTTGATCCAGCCGTGCCTGAATCCACGATTTTCACATAAGCAAACCTTCTCGGCAAGGTCTCGTTTGGTCTTCTCTATCCCGACCTTCAGGCCGTCCTGAAACCCCTTTTCATACTCCGAGGTCCGTTGGGTCACCCTCTCCTCAATGACCAATTCAGATTGACCAGCCGCCACCGACGCGCTCATTCGAACATTCTTCAACTCCCGAAGCTCACGCTCAGCCTTTTACGCGTGAATCTCCAGACCGCGATTCCTTTCGTCCTTTTTCTCACTCTCACGTCACGCTTCCCGCAGACACATGCTGACTTCGTAAGCAGTGTATAGTCCTTTCACAGCCCCATGCATGCCGTCTCGAAATACTTCGAAATCTTGATGTCCAACCATCGATTGTTGGACTTCCGGTGGGAAGATCTGTCAAGCGAACTCGACTGCCACACCTGGGTCTTTAATGATAGAATCTGCCTCCGTCATTGGTCTATTCCTCACAAAAACCGCAAAACTCAACGGTCGTGGCGTCGCATCGGGCTCGATTCTCGGTCGCGTGCGCGGAGAATTTCCCCGTTGTTGCCAGTCCTTGCGGGGTGATCTGCTTCGACGACTAAGGGGCTGCTATGTTTCCTGATCCTTAGACGTTCTTCTTCCCGTACGCATAGGCTCACTACTGCGACTCATTGCGATGTCTAATTCAACCAATTTCCATCCCTGCCAAGTTGCCTGAATGGAAATAAGTAGGGCCTCTGGCATGAACCCACCTCATTTATCCTTCAATGAATGCAGCTCTCTCGAGGCAACGTCAGTAATCCCAAACGTCAAAAGACGGATGACAATTGTCTAGCCCACGAGTTAGGCCCATTCGGCTGCCCAAAATTCGGCTTCCCAAGCTCGCACCAAGGACAGATTTACTAATCTGGTCAGCCATGTTTTCAAGCGCAAGCGCCAATCAATCTGTGCCTCAGCCAGCCCACGAGCGAAGCCCATTCAGCTTCGCAAGCTCGTGCCTTGGCTAAGGCAAGGGTAGATTTACTAATTTGGTTAGTCATGTTTTCAAGCGCAAGCGCCGATCAATATATGCCTAGCCAGCCCACGAGCGAAGCCCATTCGACTTTGCAAGCTCGCACCCTGGCTAAGGCAAAGGCAGATTTACTAATATGGTCAGCCATGTTTTGAAGTGCAAGCGCCGATCAAGCTGTGCCTCAGCCAGCCCGTGAATTAGGCCCATTCGGCTTCGCAAGCTCACGCCTTGGCTAAGGCAAGGGCAGATTTACTAACCTGATCGGCCATATTTTCAAGCACAAGCACCGATCAAGCTGTGCCTCAGCCAGCCCACGAGTTAGGCCCATTCGGCTTCGCAAGCTCGCGCCCTGGCTAAGACAAGGGCAGATTTACTAATCTGGTCTGCCATATTCTCAAGCGCAAGCACCGATCAAGCTGTGCCTCAGCCAGCCCACGAGTTAGGCCCATTCGGCTTCGCAAGCTCCCGCCCTGGCTAAGGCAAGGGTAGATTTACTAATCTGGTCGGCCATGTTTTCAAGCGCAAGTGCCGATCACGCTGTGCCTCAGCCAGCCCATGAGTTAGGCCCATTCGGCTTCGCAAGCTCACGCCCTGGCTAAGGCAAGGGCAGATTTACTAACCTGATCAGCCATATTTTCAAGCACAAGCGCCGATCAAGCTGTGCCTCAGCCAACCCACGAGTTAGGCCCATTCGGCTTCGCAAGCTCACGCCCTGGCTAAGGCAAGAGCAGATTTACTAATCTGGTCCGCCATATTTTCAAGCGCAAACGACGATCAAGCTGTGCCTCAGCCAGCCCACGAGTTAGGCCCATTCGGCTTCGCAAGCTCCCGTCCTAGCTAAGGCAAGGGCAGATTTACTAATCTGATCGGCCAAATACCTAGGCTAAGCAGCCGATCTAACCATAACAGAAAGCAATACTATTCATCAAGAACATTTTCGTTAGCAAGTTGAGCACAACTCATGAAATTTATATATGCAAATTACTAAACAAAAAGCTACAAGCCCGCATGAAAATGCCTAGCAAAAAATTATGATTGTAACAACACATGAAAAATACCAAATTAAAAACTGTAAAAATACATTCGACATCCTAAAAACTATGTCATTCGCCCAGATCAGTCATCGAAATCAAACTCCAATGGCTCAGCATCCACTTGCTCATATGGTATTGGCATAATCAATGAAATTTAGCAGCAGCAAGGGCTTTATGCCAGCCATGTTTGAATCCCCGATTTTCAAACTTCAGGACTTGGTCCAAATACTCGGCGAGTCCAGCATTTTTCCCTGCCTCGAATACTTTGGAAGCCTCCGAGTCGGCTGTTTCTTTCGCCGCCTTCATTTCAACCAACTCAGCCTCCAGTTTGGAGACCGCCTTCTAGGCCAATTTGAGCGCATCTTCGCTCGCGGCCGCCGCCTTCTCGGCATCCGATCTCGATTGATCCGCGCTACGAGCCCTCTCTACCTCGGCCTCGGCCTTTGAGGCTTCCTTGTTCGCCCTCAAAACTTCGACCTCAGCCCTCCTCCTCTGGCCCTCAACTTTCTGTCGTAAACGACCAATCTGTTTGATGGCGTCGTAATGGCGACGGCCCATATCAGCTATCCTTCCGACGGTCTGCAAAATAAAAATTTAAAACTATAACTTCAACAGTATTTGGATTAAGCGAAGAAAAGTCCGAATATGTACCAAAAGTGCCGATTGGGCGGCTAGTGCTGTCGCATTCAGATCTGGTTCCACCAGGAAGGCCTCCCTGTCAGACGGCAACGACACGGACGTAGCCAAGCTGAATGCGACTTCTGGATCTTTGAGCACCGAAGCATCAGAAAAAATCGGCATGTTTTTTATCATCGGCTGAATGACAGAAGGAACGATCACATTCGATCCCTCTAATCGAGGACGTTTGCCGCCTTGTTCTTCTGAATCGTCCTCAAACTCGGCAGGGCGTTTCTCCGCCTCTTCCTTAACTTCGTGGCCGGCCTGCACGATCAAAATAGATTTGGCATTCCGATTTTTTGCCGTCTCCGCCTCACTAATGCGCAAGGACTCTGATTCGCTAACAGGCAAGGAGAGTTGAGATTCGGTGGCGGGTGGTACTTCAGACGAAAGGGCCTCCGCTCTCCACCGCGTGGCCAACCTTTCCACATTCGCCTTCCTGGCAAGTTTTGTCAGGCTTAACCCAGCCATGTCTTCGGGGCCTGTGGCGGGAAGATCCTCTAAGCCATGAAAAACGCCGTTAAGTAAAAGATCCCCTCGGCCCGAAGTGGATGGAGGATCTGCCGAATTCAATACCTCGTCAGACTCGGTTTCGTACTGATCTGATTCGGTGACATTAGCTACATCCCGCTCTGAATCAGACCCTTCAAAACCAACCTGCCTCAAGTTTTTGAAGTCGGACGAAATAAGAGCGATTAGAGAATCTTCACCCTCCGGAACTGGGATATTTTCTGCCGCCGAGAAGGTCGGCTCGTAACAAAGCAGAACGTGGGCCGCCCTCCCTTGTTTCTGAAGACTTCGACAGCCAAAATACTTGAGCGCGACTTTGATATCCGAAAGAACGGCGTCGTCAGTCGAAGAAAGGACCTTCTTCAAATCGTTCCCTGCACAAGCCAAGTCGTAACATTTCAAAGAAGAGGCTTCACAACAAAAATGAATAAATAATAAAAGTGAGAAGGCAATCGGCCACCTGGCTCGCCCCTCCGTCTAGGAATAGGGTTGACGTGATCCTCCCCTTCGCCAAATTCCCAATTACCCTGGACAACGACCATAACATCATCAACTTGCTTCCCAGAACTGGAAAGCATAGTAATTAGCTGATGGTCAATATCCTTGGCCCTAAGGAAGAAACGCCCGTGCCGACCAGAAGACTTAGCCAAGGCATAGCAATGCCGGATGACTGGAATGCCAAGGTTAATTCTAAGGCGACAGTTGAGCGCTATAACCCCCATTATAATTCTAAAGAAATTCACATTGAATTGGGAAGGGATTAAACCCCAATAGCGAAGCACAGCCCTAAGAAATGGGTGAAGGGGAAAACAGACTCCACCCTCTGCGATTGACAAAAGAGGAAAGACAATAGTGGTTTCGTCCTCCCTCTCCATATCAAGAGTGCCGTCTGCCACAAACGACAGACGAACATTATCAGGAATAGAGAAATGGCGTTTAAAACCAACAATTCGATCTGATGAGAGAAGGTCTTTTAAATGTTTCGCCATACCCTACAGTTTATAAGAATATGCCAAGGTTTGCCAAGGAAGGAATAAACCAGAACGAGTCTTCGAAGCAAGGAATGAGGGAACTTACAAAGGACGAAGAGGATATCGGAGAAAAGAGTTGCAGGGACGATTCAAAAGGCAATCCAGCGATGAGCGTCATAAAATACATACTCGAAAAGACGTCAAAATTTTAAATCGCAATAAATAGACATGTACGAGGGGGTGGGAAGTCGACACGACAATCGAAAGGGTTGGGCTTAGATATCCGTATGAGAATACGGCCAACCGCCGAGTTTTGTCTCTGACTTTTCGAAATTCGGAACCAAGCACTCCAGCCAACTGTCGCTGGTAAAGTGCTTGGGGGGCATTGTGGGAGCCGAATAAATAGAAGAGTCGGAAGGTGCGTACCCCAGAAATCAGGTATTATTCGGCTCCATATTGCGTGACTAGGATGCCAAATACTTTAGTAAGGCCGAATAGCCGGAGATCAGTAGCTCCGAATAAATAAAACGGGAATGGGATAAAAGTAAGCTTAGGCCCCGAGGCCTAAAAAGCAAGTATAAATACAGGAACCACGGATTTAGAAAGGTATGTAAGAATCATTTCACTTAACTTAGTAAACAAGCTATTTTGATTGTCTGAACTGACTTGTCCGTCGGAGTGCTAATTCCGGCACCCCCGACCAGAGTGTTTATATCTTTTCAGGTGACTAGCTGAGGATCACTAGCGTCTCCCAGGATCTTAAGAGTATTTCCAAACCACTTCTCCACAAGTTGCTTTGCCACTGGGATTCGAACAAATCCATAATGTGTTTCATGTGTCGATGTTGAGGGGTTACCTCCGAGACCCGTTCCATGTGATTGATTATCACCGGGTAGCTATTGATGAAAATATGGAGTACGCCAAATGGCCGGAACGAATTGTTGACTGGCAAGTGAAACAATTGAGAAGTAAGTCCATCCCAATGGTGAAAGTAGAATGGAAATAACACTATGGGACGGATGCCACATGAGAAAAAGAGGATGAAATGCACCTGCGATATCCACATTTGTTTCCCGACGAAGGTAAAATAAGTTTGAGGGACCAAACTTCCTAAAGGGAGGAAGACTGTGATATCCCTATTCTGCAATATGTTAATTGGTCCTTAATATGAGTATAGTTATGTGTTTAACATGATTTTGTGTGCCATTATGTGAAAATATGTGGTTTTGAATTTCTATCTGTTTACCGTAGGAATATCTACTTGATTATCTGCTTTGGGAATTAAATTGAAGGCCCTATTGGCCACCGAAACCAAAATTGATTACGCCATTGTGATTAGCGTAATTTTTAGAGCCTACAGTAAAATTTGATTGGAAATTGATTCAGATCAGATTAAATTGAATAAATTGATGAATTAGTGCCCAATTACTTTATTATTATTATATTGGAATTAGTGGAATTGGTTGTAATAGAGCACTACACCCTCAATTCTCTCTTTGGCTTCATTTGGCTAATTTTGAACTCAAAGAAGAGAGAGGGTCGGCTTTAGAGAGAGAGAGGGAGAGAATTGTGTAATCTTGGCTCAAGGTTTGGGGAATTTGAATATTAAACTCAAGAATTTGCTATAGTTTGGAAGTTTGACCTCCTAGGTAAGGGAATTCATGAGTTTAATGTTATAAATTGTGAATTCAAGTTTGATTAATGGTCAAGAACATGAGTTAGAGTGATTATGATGAAATTGGGTTAGTTTTGTTGAATTTGAAGTCTTAGAACACCTGTATGTAAGAAATTGCCATAAATTTCCATGTTTGAGCATAAAGTATGTAATCCATGTTGAGTTTTGATTAATGACCATGTATTTGATCATCTCTTCACCAATTAAGTTGAGGATATTGTGTATATTTCACATGCAAGTGCAAATCATGGGAGTTTGAGTCTTGCATGTTTAAATCTAGTGTGTTGGTGATGAGATTGAGTTAATTTGAGACATGCATGTGATTAAATTGTGAAATTGAGCTTTATTGTGTTGTAATTTGGTGTTTACACCATGTTAGAATATGTATATGTGAAGTTTGAGCCAAAATCGTGCATTTGGAACCTTTGAACATCAAATTGAAGCTCAAGAACATGTTCTGGATTTTCCAGAATTTTGATGTCCGCTCGAGCGGGGAAACCGCCGCTCGAGCGTAAAATTCGTGTTCCCAGTATTTTCTGCAGACATGGTGTTCGCTCGACCGGGAAGTTCATGCTCGAGCGGGGAGCCATGTAAAGAGGCCTTCCGCTCGAGTGCCAGAGTTCGCGATCGAGCGTAAATTTGACATATCCAGTACTTTTGCAGGCCTCGTGGGTCCACTCGAGCGGGAAAGTCCACGCTCAAGCCGGGACCCTGTTTTCTGAAATTGTGAAAAGACATTCTATGTTTCATTTTCTGTTCTCTTTCACTTCCAATTACTCTTAGGCATGCATTGAGCATTGTAATTGAGTTAAAGAGATAAGAATGAAGCCTGAAGAAGAAAATGTGAATTTAGAACGATCGAATTGTTGTGACCCTTTTGTGTTCATGGACTGTGTAGGGTCGAGCTCCAGGGCAAACCAACCAACCGATCACTGTGAGTAATATCTTAACAGAGATATCTGAATTATGTTGTTGTTCAATTGCTTACTTCTATGTAAGATTTATGAGTTCGTTGATTCAATTGGTGGACAATGTTTGCTATACCAAATGAGTGGGCCCGAGGCCAGTCTGATCTGAATAATAGAATGAATGGGCCAGAGGCCGTTTTGACATGAATGAATGGGCCAAAGGCCGTTTCGACACAATGAAAGTTTGAATGGGCCAAAGGCCAGTTTGTCATCTCAATGGGCCAAAGGCCGTTTTGACACAAATGAAAGTTTGAATGGGCCATTGGCCAGTTTGTTTGGAACCGCAGTCTTTTGACCTAAATTGTGTATATATGCTAAATAGAAATATGAATTGGACCTAAGGCCGTTTGAAGCATGTTGTTCTACATATCGTCTGTATAGCTTCTTTAATTGATATTACTCACTTGGCTTTCGCTCACGCTTATTCATGTGTTTGTAAGTGGGTCAAGAGAAGTCCAAACCCAGCCCCAATGAAGTCTATGTGGAATAACAAAGGTTTTGGAGAGTCAGCCCTTGTGTCTCACGCATGAGACCCGTCTCCGTCCTTTTGTTATGTACTTACATTCTGTCACGTTGGCGAAGACTTTGCATCTGTTGTTGTATGGGAAGCAAATATTCAAGCAAGCCCGTACTCCCTTGTTCCAAGCTCCACTTCCATCCGATCACCTGCGTACACAAAGGCGGTGAGCTACCCGGCGGTGTGTGGCCGGAAAACCCCTCCGACGGTCAAGTTAGAACACACACCAGGGGATAGATAGAGAGAAGGGAGAGAATTGTGTATGTCTCACCAAATATCATCCGTCTAAGCATGGGGGGCGCAGACTTGCTTATATACCTTCTGCGCCCCAAATCCACTCACATTCGTCTCTCGACACGTGGAGCTGCTATCCCATATGTCAGCACAAATCTTGCTAAGCATCACCTAACCCAATTGCCAGCCCACTCTTCTGGGAGCTCGGTAGCCGGGCAACATTATCTCGGCTACCAATGGCCATACTCCACTTCAAGCCCAAGCGCACTTGTCGGCGTAATGCTCCTCCAACCGGGCTCATTTCTAGTCGTTCTCGGCTGCATTCCAACGAAGCCGAGATGGAGATTGATCACCTTGGTCGTGCTGGGCTGAGGGCACGTGTATTACAACCGAGCAACGCGCGAGCTGTGGAACCCTTACCTGACTGAAGCTTAACCTGCCCGGTCTCCGTGCTAACGAAATCAGGTAGCTTGGTTCCACAAGGCCTTTACCATTACCAAGCAAGATCACGGCCCAATCTCGGAGCCAAATACCTCGGCCCAACCTCATTCATCCTAATTTGTCCGGCTAATTCTACGGCCCAATCTCAGATCATTAATCTCCCTCTCAATTGCCCCTTAATTCCGTCCGCTGAAGCGTGGCTGGGATTACCTATTCCGACCGGGGTAACACCTCCTCGGTCCTCAATTTACTAATCGGCAACTGGACTAGTCGACATGCATGAATTCAAACTTGTCCGGTCTGACCTTCCTGGTTCTTCAGCTCGCTCGGTCGACGCCTCACCTGACCTTCCTGTCTCTTTCGCTTGCTCGGTCGACGCCTCACCTGACCTTCCTGTCTCTTCAATTCTGACACTGCCATCATTGGGACACGTGGCGTTCTCCCGTTGGTCCTCGAGCAGCCAACCAGCCGTCGCATGAAATTCGAATTTGGGCGGCAATTGGGGCTATATACATGCCCCGTCTCTCTCTGTTTCATTCTTACTGACCATCTTCCGTCTCAAGCGTCCCAGAGCTGCTGCCCTTCTTCTCTCGCCATTCTTGAGCTCGTGCTCGAAGGAAAAGTCACTGCCCTTCATTGGTAAGTCCTTCAACTCCTCTTTTGTTGCTATCTTCTTTAATATTTCACACATTAGGGCACTAAAACATAGTTTCTAGGGCATTAGTCTTCAGGACCATCCCAAACCTCCCACTGTGAATGGTGTTCTTCATTTTTCCTGAAGAACACTGAAAATCTGGGGCGGACCGGGCTCCAGGTCCCCATTTGATCCAAAAGGCCAATCTGATCGAGCAAATAACCTGTTTGACCCAACCTTAGTGGAAATCGGGGTAGGCAAAGGGTTCGGTCGATCGACCGGGCTAATGTCTGGTTCGCTTGAACGACCGGGCTCCTTGGCTAACCTTCACAACCAAGGTGGTTTCGCACAATCAATGACCGAGCTAAAGTCAAGCTCGTTTTGCGCAACCGCGCTTCCTCTTACAATTGACAACCTTTTCCTGCAGAGTCCAAGGGGACCCCTGACCATTTCTGAGGTTCTCAAAGACCGAGCAGCCAACAATCACCAGTCAGTGCCAAACCTCCTCAGCCGAGTTAATTTAGCCAGTCGCTCATGGGGAAATTTCGATTTCTCGTAGATACTTCGGCTGCCCTAGCTGCGTTTAGGGAGGAGTATGGCATCCCGGCCGATGTCCACCTTGAGCTTGCAGAAATTAAGACAACGCCTTGGGGCAGAAAGGAGTGCCCCTTCACCGTGCTATCAATTGTCAAAGGAGGCCTTCGTTTCCTACTCAACCCATTGATCACCAAGTTCCTGCGTCGCACCGGGCTTGCACCCACTCAAGTGTCCACCAACACCTACCGAATAATAAACGGTGTGCACGAACTTAATAACCGGCTAGGCACAAACTTAGGCTTAGCTGAGATATTGTGGCAGTACACTCTTGGGCACACCGGCGATGGTCTCGCCTATTATCTTAAGATTAGGTCGGGCAAAGAAAAAATAGTGACCGGTACACCGGACAAGGACCTGCACGATGACGATTTCTTTTGGGTGACTGGTAATTATGAAATAGCTGAGGTACCGGGCTGGTTCATAAGCAAGAACTTCGGTTCCACATGTAAGCCGGTCTACTCTTGCTCGGTCAATTGTTCCTCTACATTATTCTGTACTTAACCATTTTTCTTGTTTCTCCTGCAGCTATTCAAGCCTTGCAAGCCAACTACCAATACCCCAACGTTGAAGCCATCTGTACCGTTGCTCGGCTACACGCCAATCTACAGATACTCGACACCACGCCGGAGTAAAGTAACAGACTTTCTCCGCGCTCCATCACCTCCTCCAAACCCAACTTTGCCTGATGTCCCACTAATTCGGTTGACAGAAGCCGAGGAGATGGCAAAAAGAAGCTGCATCAAAAACCTCCTAACTGCAACTTCCGCCGAGATACCGAGCGTCATCACCCGCTCTCCAGCAGCCAGTCAATCAAGCGGCACCGTGGTGGCATTGGCTTTCCCAGCCGCCGGTCAAGCTCGGCAAGAAGCCCACCGAGCTAGGAAAAGGCCTCGCGCAGATCCTTCTGCCGAGCTGGTTGAAGAGCTGACTGCCAAGCAACAAACCGTCACCATAGACCCAACGTCGGCATAGCGACCGCAGCTCAAGCACCGGGGCAAGGAGATCCCGGCAACGACCTCCGTAGAGGGAGACAAAGAACATCTTCTTGCCTTTGACCTCTCCAAAGCCCTTCTCCTACCGAGCGACGTGGTCGGAAGCGACCATGTTCCAGACACCCGGCTGGTGAAGTTGGCCGTGAAGTCCATGACCAGGGTATGAGTCTCAAACTTCCATTCAAATTTTCACAAGTGTTTGCACAGTTTCCAAACTGATCCAATTTTCTTCTTGCAGGCCATCCAGAAGCAACACTTGGTCATGGAGCAAATCCATCGACTACGGCAAAAGGCCAACGACACTGCTAGCCAAGTCCAAAGCCTTCAGACCGAGCTCGGTCGAGTAAAGTCCTCTCTTCAGATTGCTAATGCTGACAACACCAAGTTGCTCGGCCAGCTTGACGACGCCGAGAAGAAGAATGATGAGCTCCAGGCCGAGCTGGATGCAATTAAGAAGTCAAGGGAAAAAGAGCTTGAGGATGCCAATAACGCCGGCTTTAAGGAGGCCGAGGACAGCTACAAAAGCAAGTCTTTGCCACCCAAGACATCTATTTCAAAGCGGGCTGGAAGTCAGCCTGCGAACATCTCGGTCAAGGTCCTGACACCGATGTGTTTGCCACTCCCCCGGCTGCCTTCCTACCGGTCTACCTTGTGCCTTATGCCAACGACGTCTTTAGTGCGTTGCAAGCTGAGGCTGAGGAAGAGGTTGCCAAAGAAACCGAGGTCAATGCTGAGGAGGGAAGCGACCAGGAGCAGCCTGTAGAAACTGAGGCCGGTGTCCAAGAGCGAACTACGGTCGACTTGGAAGCAGCTGATGACGAATTCTCCAATCTTTCCCCCCTAGTGTAGTTCTCTTTTTCTTCCATTTTTTGCTTTACATATGTAACCGGGCTCTCTGCCCCTCCTTTTGTACTACTTTTACATTAATGAAAAAGCTTTAATTTCATTAAGTGTTTGTGCGGTTTTTAAGCCTCATAACTTCAGCCGAACAAGATATCTCGGTGGGGCAAACCACTTTAACTAACTAATCTAACCGGAGTAGACATCTCGGTTGAGAACATCTAAGTTGAGCAAAACCATAAATTCTTTCAACCGGAGTAAATATCTCTGTTAAGAAGAACTGAGTTGAACAAACCATCAACTCTTTCAACCGGAATAACCATCGCGGTTGAAAATCCCAAGCTGAACAAGTCATCAACTCTTCCAACCGGAATAAACCATCTCGGCTGGGATCTTTAAAGTTGCACAAGTCTTCAACTCTTCCAACTGGAGTAAATCATCTCGGTTGGGAATCCTAGGTTGAACATGTCATCAACTCTTCCAACCGGAGTAAATCATCTCGGTTGGGAATCCTAAGTTGAACAAGTCATCCACTCTTCCAACCGGAATAAATCTTCTCAGTTGGGTATTTAAAAAGAAAAGAACAAAATGCTAAAGGCAAAGAAGACACTTCTATATATTGACAAAAAGAATTACATTCTGAAGTGTAAGCCAAAAAATTCCTTTGCACAAAAAGAAGGCTAAAGCTAGAAATAATACAGTTTGAGGTTGGCCGCATTCCACGGCCGGGGTATTGTTCTACCATCCAGATCCTCCAAGTTGTATGCCCCCTTGCCCGCCAGACCGATTATCTTGTAGGGTCCTTCCCAATTTGCCCCTAGCTTGCCTTCTCCTGGCACCAAGGTATTGCCCATAACCTTCCTCAAGACCCAATCACCAACTTTGAACGGTCTGGGGTGCACCGTCTTGTTGTATTTCCTTGAAAGTTCTTGTTGATAGGCCGCCACGTGGATGAGAGCCTTTTCCCGTCGCTCTTCCACTAGATCCAGTTCCAGGGTGATGGCCTCGGCATTCAGCTCGGGCACAAAACTTTCGCTTCTGAGTGTGGGCATGCAAATTTCCAAAGGTATGACCGCCTCCATGCCATAAGCCAGAGCAAATGGAGTTACCCCGGTAGACCGTCGAAGGGTTGTTCGGTATGCCCAAAGGACGGTGGGGAGTTCCTCAGCCCACTTTCCCATTGCTTTCTCCAGCCGCTTCTTCAAACCATCAAGTATGGTCTTGTTTGATGCCTCGGCTTGACCATTGGACTGCGGGTAAGCCGGAGTAGAGTTGCAGAATTCAATCTTTAAATCCTCACAAAATCCTCTGAAGAGGCGACCGTCAAACTGGGTGCCATTATCAGAGATCAGAATTTTAGGGACGCCAAACCGCGTGACCAAATTCTGCCAGACAAAGCGCTTCACGTCTTTCTCCTTGATCGTTACCAAAGGCTCCGCTTCAACCCATTTGGTGAAATAGTCTGTGGTGGCGATGAAGAACTTCTGGTTGCCTGGTGTGGTGGGGAGCGGCCCCACTATATCTAGCCCCCACATCGCAAAGGGCCAAGGGCTGGTGAGGGGAAAAGGTTCCCTGGCCGGCTGGTGGATCTGGTGGGCAAACTTCTGGCACACTTGCGAACATATTTCTGTGCGTCGGCTTGCATGCATGGCCACCAGTAGCCTTGTGAAATAGCTCGGTAGGCCAAGGACCTGCCCCCTATGTGACTGCCACAGATGCCTTCGTGAATTTCGTACAAGAAAGTCTCCACGCTGCTTGGGTGCACACATTTTAGGTAGGGACCGGTGAAAGACTTTTTGTATGAAGCGCCGGATGGAGAGAGCCAAAACCGCTCTGACTTCACCCGCACTTTATGTGCTTCCTTTTTGTCGGTTGGAAGAGTCCGTTCTCTAAGAAACAGGATGATAGGGTCCATCCAACAAGGACCTAGCTCGGCGCATAGTACTTATGTCTGCCCGACTTCCTCAATGCTGGGTCTCGGAAGGAATTCAATCAAAAGAGAGTTGGGAGATGCGCTATCGACCTTGGAAGCAAGGCCTGCCAACTCATCTGCTCGGCCATTTTCTTCTCGGCCAATCTATTGGACCCTGATCGCTTGAAATCGCCTGATTTGGTCCCTAACCAGGGCTTGGTACTTCGCCATTCTGTCATCCTTCGCTTCGTAAACCCCAGAGACTTGGTTAACCACAAGTTGGGAGTCACTGTATACAATTAGCTCGGATGCTTGCATCTGAATCGCGCTCTTGAGCCCGGCCAAAAGTGCCTCATACTCGGCCTCGTTGTTGGATGCTGGGAAGCCAAGGCTAATAGAGTATTCAATAGTCAGGCCATCCGGTGAGATAAGAACAATACCTAGCCCGGCGCTGTAACGGTTCGACGCTCCATCAACGAAAAGTTTCCACATCTCCCCGACAAAGAGCTTCCAACATTCTGAAGGGTCGTGAGAGTTTCGAAGGTCGATGAGATCATGGTTGTTCGGCTGTTCGGTTGCACGCTCTGTGCAGACTGGTTCCACTTCAGCCCCCCTCAGTGATTCGACACCGGACTCAGCAAGTTGATCTTCAATGCCCAAGTCTGTAGGCGAATCTCCAGGTTGCAGTATTATGCAGGCCGCAGGCTCTGTGCTGAATGCTTCCATTTCTTCCCCCCTTTGTGATGCGGTACCGGACAGAGCAGGTTGGTCGATGATACCCAATTCCATCATCGCATCACCAGGCGGTGGATTTGTACAGACTGAGGGTGTTCCGGAGGGGCGTGCAAATTCCACGTCGCCGACTCCACCAAGTTGTTGTGTCTCGGTTGTGCTTGGGTTCGCCTCATCATCTGCCGCGGCAATGTCGACCGGGCACACCGGATGAGTTCCAGGTGAGAATTCTGCAACAAAATCGGCCAAGGTCTGGGCTTTTATAGCAGTGCACGGCTGGAACTTAACATCAAATTGACCCAATTCGACCGCCCACTTGAGAATTCGGCCAGAGAAGTCTGCCTGTTCAAACAAGGCCGTAAGGGGAAACTCCGTCAGTACAATGATGGTATGGGCGTGGAAATAGTGCGCCAACTTCATTGAAGCCATCATCAATGCCAACGCAAGCTTTTCCAACGGCAAGTATCTCGACTCTGCCAGCAGCAAGGTTTTATTGATGTAGAAGATTGGGAGGTGCTTAATTCCTTCAGCTCGGACTAGCACCGCACTGACTGCATGCTGTGAGATGGCAAGGTAAAGATAGAGTTCCTCGCCTGGCTTCGGTGTAACCAATATTGGCGGAGAAGACAGATATTCCTTGAGCTCGGCCAAAGCCCGGTCACACTCTTCATCCCACGAGAACTTCGATTTCAATGCCTGAAAGAAAGGGCGGTAGCGATCTGATGACCGACTTATAAATCGATTAAGCGTGGCGGCCATTTCGGCCAGATGCTGCACGTCCTTAGCCGAGCTAGGCTGTTTCAACTCCTGCACGGCTCTAATCTGAGAGGGGTCTACTTCTATGCCTCAGTTCGTGACTAGGAGTCCCAAGAATTTTTCGGACCCCACACCAAAGGTGCACTTAGATGCATTCAAGCGTAGCTTGTGCTTTTTGAGAATGGCGAACATCTCGGCCAAGTTAGACAAGTGGTCTGCTTGATGCCGGCTTTTAACCACCATATCATCAATGTAAGCCTCCATTGTCCGGCCAAGCAACGGAGCAAACATCTTAGTCACCATCCTCTGAAAGGTTGCCCCGGCGTTCTTCAAACCAAAAGGCATAACTCGGTAGCAGAAGAGTCCCCTTGGAGTCGTGAAGGAGGTGATCTCTCAGTCGGGCCCATGCATGGCAATCTGATGGTAGCCGCGATAGGCATCCAAGAAGCTGAGCCTATTATGTCCAGCCGTCAAGTCCACGAGCTGGTCAATGTGGGGCAAAGGGAAGCTATCTTTCAGACAAGCTCGGTTGACTGTCTTGTAATCGACACAAACTCGCCACTTCCCATTCTTCTTGGGCACCACTACGGTGTTAGAAATCCATCGAGGGTAGTGCACTTCCTGAATTGCTCGTGCCTCGAGCAAGTTTTTCACTTCCTCCGTAACTACCTCAGCGTGATGCAGCGCTGACCTCCTTGTTCGCTGAATGACCGGCTTTGGTCCGAGGAAGACATTGAGGTGATGACAAATAAAACTTGGATCAAGGCCGGGCATGTCGTAAGGCGACCATGCGAAGACCTCGATGTTGGCCATCAAAAAATCCACCATTTCAGTCCTTTCTCGGGTAGTAAGGCTGGAGCCGAGCAGGAAGAACTTGTCTGGATGCTCTGTATCAATTTGCACTTCCACTAATTCCTCAATGGCTTTGTCCTCTGCCCTGGTGTCCACATCCTCAAGAACTCCCTGGTCTCCCGGTCCTTCTATCATTTGAACAAAGCCTTTGGCAGCCCAGCTCCCGTTGACCGCCACGAAGCACTGCTTTGACATGACTTGATCTCCCTAAATTTCTTCGATTGCCCCCACAACCGAGGGAAATCTCATTACCTGATAGTAGGTTGACGCCATGGCTTGCATCGCGTGAAGCCATCCCCTTCCAAGGATCAGGTTATAAGTGGATGGTACTTGCAGCACCCAAAACTCCACTTGCTTGACTACGGATCCCGCTTTGACCGGCAGGATAATCTTTCCCAAAGGCCACTCCGGTTGTGAGTTGAAACCGACCAGGGGCGAAGTTGCTGGAGCCAAGTCTGTATCACGGAGCTTGAGCTGCTTGAATGCATCGTAGTACATGATCTCGACCGAGCTTCCCTGATCGATCAAGATCCGTTTGACATCAAACTCCTTGACGCGAAGCGTCACTACTAAGGCGTCATTGTGCAGTGTCTGAATGCGCTCTAGATCCCTCGAGGAGAAATTGAGCACATCTCTTGCTTCGGTCTTCCCCCTCTTGATTGCAGGCTGAACCGACAAGACTTCTCTCATGTGTTCTACTTTCTTTATCATACCCCGGAGCTCACATACCCGCGTCGGTTCCATTATGCCATGAATGACATTAACAACTCCTTGTGGAGGTGCATCACGGTCATCCAGTCCCCCCGGATCAACCGGAGCTTGATTCGCCTTAACACCTCCATCGATGTAAAGGTCCAGGTGTCCGGCTGCGACTAACTCTTCCGAGTGTTGCCTCAAAGGCAAACAATCCTCTGTCCGGTGGTCGCGCTCCCGGTGAAACGTGCAGCGGTACCGCGGATTGAAGCCCTTCTGACCGTCGCCCAACTTAGCAGGAAATCGGACGTACTCCTCGTCACAAATTTCACTAAGTATGCGATAGATCGGAATTTTGAAGACCGTGGTAATGCCCGTCCTGGCCTTCAATCTTCTGTTTGCGTCGGCCACATCATCCCGGGGGTAGTCATCCCGGTCATTCCGACATCCCCTACCCCAGTTTTTGCGATTTGAGCCACGGTCCGATTCTTCAGCGCGGTCACTTGATCGGCTGGACTCTTGTCTAACTGCGTGCACTTTGCCAGCTGACCTCTTGTCTGTTGCCACCGGAGTCACCTTTGCAGTAGATGTTGACGCATCATCCTCTACTCGGATGTGCTCATTGATGCACTGCATTAGCTGGCCCATGGACGTCGGCTGGTGCATGGTAAGTGAGTCCCACAGTTTATGTCCGACCGGGAGGCCCCGCTTGTACTGAGTGATTGCAAGGTTGACCGGGCAATCCAAGATCTCGTTGAAAGTCTCCCAATATCTGGAGTTGTATGCCTTCAATGTATCGCTCGGCTCCATCTTGACACTCAGCAGGTGATCAACTTCTTTAGGTGTTTTAGTGTTGGTTTTGAAGCGCGTCACAAAGGCTTCGGCCAATTGATGCCACCTCTCAATACTCCCCTCCGGCTGCCGCTCGAACCATTTCAAGCCCAGCTCGCCCAAACTTGACAGAAAGATGAGGTACATAAGAGCATCATTCCGCCTATGTCCGGCTATGACCTGTCGGAAGTGGCTTACATGCATGTAAGGATCGGTTTTTCCGTCGTAAAGCGTGAACTTTGGCTGGTGGAAGCCTGCCAGAAGCAGTGTTGTTTCAATTTCAAGGGAGAAAGGGGTGGCGCTCAACCTTTCCAAGTCGGAATCCACAAGGAGTGGTGCCGCTAGGCGGGGTGGAGGCATTCGGACCTCCTCGCTGGCGTGAACCCCGTAGGATAACCGCTGGAAAGCCGGTATCCTCTGTGCCTCCCGCCGGCGAGCCCGTTTCTCCAAGACTACCCGCAAATCTTCTGATTGAGCGGAATAGGTGTACCTCGACGTCGTCGCCGGACGTGAGGGCTGGTAAGTGCTATCTTGCGCGCTGGACTTCTCTGCGCGCACATCGGAATCACCAACCTTGTAACTTCTGGTAATAGAGATGGACGGTGTGTGCCGCTGACTCTGACTACCTGAACGGCGAGGTTGGGTGCGCTCACTGTGGTCTCCCACTCCAGCTACACCCTTCCCTTTGACATGCCGCTTCAGCTCCTCCATCTCCGCCGCCATTCGCCGGATGACGGCGTCCTGGTCCTTTAGCTTATTTTCCAGACGTCTGGCGTGTGAGTCTCTCCTCGGCCGGTGACCGTCTGGACTCCGTGAATGACCATGACTTCTTCCGCGCTTATCCCGCGCGTCTCCCGACTGTCCTCTTGGGAATGTCTCCAAGTCCCCCATCTGAGTAATGGTGGGGTGTCCCTCTCTCCGTCTGCCTAACTCCGGAGTGGCTTCATCGATGGCGGACAGCAGAATCTCTTCATTGTTCGCCATAGAAAGCGATCGGATGAGCTTGGAAGACAAGGTTTTATTTGCAAAGTTTCCCACAGACGACACCAATTGTACGGGGAGCAAATATTCAGGCAAGCCCGTACTCCCTTCTTCCAAGCTCCACTTCTATCTGATCACCTGCATACACAAAGGCGGTGAGCTACCCGGCAGTGCGTGGCCGGAAAACCCCTCCGACGGTCAAGTTAGAACACACACCAGGGGATAGATAAAGAGAAGGGAGAGAATTGTGTTTAGTGTATGTCTCACCAAATATCATCCGTCCAAGCATGGGGGGCGCAACCTTGCTTATATACCTTCTGCGCCCCAAATCCACTTACATTCGTCTCTCGACATTTGGAGCTGTTATCCCATCTGTCAGCACAAATCTTGCTGAGCCTCACCTAACCCAATTGCCAGCCCACTCTTCTGGGAGCTCGGCAGCCGGGCAACATTATCTCGGCTACCAATGGCCATACTCCATTTCAAGTCCAAGCACACTTGTCGGTGTAATGCTCCTCCAACCGGGCTCATTTCTAGCCGTTCTCGACTGCATTCCAACGAAGCCGAGATGGAGATTGATTACCTTGGTCGTGCCGGGCTGAGGGCGCGTGTATTACAACCAAGCAACGCGCGAGCTGTGGAACCTTTACCTGACTGAACCTTAACCTGCCCGGTCTCCGTGCCAACGAAATCAGGTAGCTTGGTTCCACAAGGCCTTTGCCATTACCAAGCAAGATCACGACCCAATCTCGGAGCCAAATACCTCGGCCCAACCTCGTTCGGCCCAATTTGTCTGGCTAATTCCACGGCCCAATCTCAGATCATTAATCTCCCTCTCAGTTGTATATAGTCGTGATGGGTTGGCTTAGATTTATATGATCCTATATGTACAGAACCTTATGTAGTACATATTTTGTTGTGAGTTATTAATATGCATATGTATGGTTTGTTATGATGTGCCATGTAAGCACAGCTCTATGGACAAATTTTTAAATTGCTTCCGTTTGGCCCCCCATTAACTCTGTTAAAATACGTTTTGTTTGGTTTAAAGCCGTAGGTAATCTCATGATTACTGGCCGGTTATGATCTTAACCCACGGGGGCGGGTTCGGGTCATGACAAAAACAATATGCAAGGATGGCCAAAATGAGGTACAAAAAAGTGCTAAAAAGGGGAATATACTCACCCTTGAAGATCAGCTTCGAAACCAGCAATCTCAGGGGCCAAAAACTTACTTTTAGAGCTTAAATAACCCTCCCAAGAACCTCAGTCCAAAGGTGGTGGTGTATCTTATGTGTTGTAGTGTAAAAGTGCAAGAAAAATGGACCTCAAGGCACAAAACAACAACAATATATATATAGAGAGGGAGAGAGAGAGAGCTATATCTCTTCTAAAATGGCTGAACCTCTGCTAAGGAGAGAGGCTCTCTCCTTATATAGAAGGAAAACAATGCAAAGCTTCTTCAAGAAGCTTGCCAAGAGCTTCATCCCTCCATACACGTGTATGGAGGGGAGATGAAAGGATTCCAGCTGGCTCAAAAGATCTGGAGTGAAACCTGCTGAGACAGGGGTTCTACCGGCCATCAGTGATGGCCGGCAGTGGCTCATTGATGGCTGGCAGGAGTCACTTTTGGACGGCATTGGCCATTCATGGCCGGCACACTCCCATAGAAGCCGGCAGCAAAAATCAGTCCTAGTCCCCGACTTGATGCAAACCTAACTCCTTCATCTGGATGCCTTTTCAGGTCATTCTTGTGTGCAAATTGAATCCCCAGAAGTCTTTTTCCAATTATGCAAGCCTCACCTCAAAATTCCATGTGTGCTAAGAGATAACCCTCTTTTAGTAAAGGCTGCTCAGTTTCGGTCCAACCGGAATGATGCCCAACTTCAACCAATCATATCTCCCTCATCCGGACACAGATTTAGGAGATTCTTAAGTGAAAAATGAAGCCCCAGAAGTCTTCTTTCCAACGGTGGTGGCCTCATAGCTGAAATCCAAGTATTCAAAAGGATAGGCCTGATTCCGCGAGCGCCGCTCGATTCTCTCTTAACGGTTCAAGCCCATTTTCTCCCTCAACTTGGTTTCTTCTCTCCTCTCCTCTTTTCTTCAACTCTAAACCCCTAAACGAGGTGTTTTGAAAGATTTTTCAAAAGAGTTCATCTCTCCTTCATTCATTTCCACTTTGTCCTTGCTCAGTTTATCGAAAGGCGCAACTTTTAACAAAATGCGAGCGTCAGGACATCGTAGAAACCTATTTTCAAAAATGTTTTGAAAAAGAAGGTTTTAAGGTCTAGAAACCATTCAAAATAGTTTTGGTCCAAAAAAGGGGTGTGAAGTTGGGATTTGACTCTCTCCTTGCTGAAGAAATCGACCCTTTACCCTGCACACCTTTCACCACCGATTAAACCATCAGTGGTGCCCAAGTCTTCAGGGCGGTAAAAAATGGGGTGTCTACAAACATACAAGGACATAGAAGAATAAAACATATTCCCATTCATTAGAGTATTTAGTATAAAAAGTATTACATGTTGACAACAAAAGTAAATGCCCTACGGGCTTACAACTTTTCAAGCCAACACTTGGTTACAACAAAAGAAGAGTCCTAACTCTTTTTACAAAATAAGACCTTGGCTTTGATTCACATGTAACACCAAAATGACAAAAATTAATCAAAAGAGTCTTCGACTCCCAAAACCGTCCAAGCTACGTCCTTGGAGGTGGCATAGCTCCTGAACCTGAAAATGATGTCCCATATAGGGTGAGCTAACGCCCAGTAAAGATATGCTAAACATAATATGAGCAACAACTAAAACATAGGCATTTGATAAATGTCTAACTCGTATAAATAAACATACATCACTTTCCATTTCATTATCCAAACCAATTCATAGATATGGTTCTCTATTCATCCAGATAGTTCGTATTGAGCCTACAACTCACATCAACAATACTTCAACAATTCAATTTCAAATGAGACTACAACTCATATTATGATTGATTCAATACTTCAATTCATCTACGTTATACAAACACAATCAAGATTTTGGGACTTTCACCCTGGACACTCCGGCCAACTTAATTATCACTGTAGTCCATCCCCTATCTCCTCCCAAATCCGGTTTAGGAGTCCATCCCCTATCTCCTCCCAAACCATGGAGTAGATCCCCTATCTCCTCCCAAACCGTGGAGTACATCTCCTATCTTCTGCCAAACAACAAACATATACAATGTATTTAAAACACTTATCATATACAATGATCAAGCAAAGCACATATTCAATGTGTTATTCCATCCGTCATATTCAATGACATACTCAATTGATTAGTTTTAATTCACCTAATCATCATGCAGTGTCTACAACAATCAAGACTATCCTCCACCGATAGCCCAAAACAATTATTTCTAAATAGATAATAAATTATCAAACAGATAAATTATCCACAATTTCAAAGGTGAGTGATTAATCAATCTAACTCCACCATTAACTCTCATAATTACCCAATTTCATTATTTCCAACTCAATTTCATATTTCCATAACTTTCCCAAATTAATTATACAAATTAATTCATCACATTAAATTAGGGCTTTTCTCCTCCTTTTCTCAACATTGACCCAAATGTCCAAATATCATCAATAAACAACAATAACCTCATTTTAAGACCCAAAATACACATGTATTGGTCAAAAGGATAAAACCCCTCTTTATACGTTTTGAAACCCTAACACCCAAAATTTCCCAACTTCAACATTACATCAAAATGACCACAAGTTTATGTCAAAGACCATAAATATAAGTAGTTATCCCTACCTCAAATGGAGAGACCCAAAGGTGATGATGAAAAAATTCGAAGGTGCTCCAAACCCAAAGATTTTCGGATCCAAACGTAGCCCACACCAAGCTCTACACTTCTTACAAAGGGACAAGGGTGGAAGCTCACTAAAGCTAGATCAAAATGTAGAGAGAGAGAGAGTTTTAGAGAGAGGAGCTCTCAAAATAGGGTTTTTGAAAGTTAGAGAGAGAGAGAGAACCGAAAAAGTGATCCAAAATATCTTTTCTCAGACTGATATAATACACAGTCTGCTCAAGCGTGGAATGCCCTGCTCGAGCGTCAAACACAGACCCCCGCTCGAGCGTGAAAAGCGACGCTCGAGCGTCGAGTGCACACTTCCAGAAGTTCTGTAGATGAAGGTCCCCGCCCGAGCGTAAAAGTGGACGCTCAAGCGTCCGATGACCTGCAGAACAAAATACTCAGAGATGAATAATCCCGCTCGAGCGTCAAAATCCCCGCTCGAGCATCAAAAGTCTCGCTCGAGCATGAAGGCCAAAATCTGGGCATCAACTCTTGGTTTCCAAACACAACCAACCTGTTTCAAACCTGCCCATCACAACCCAAGACTCAAACACAAAAAAGTAAAGGATGGGAACGAGAATAAGACAACGACACATCCACGGAACCAAGTTCGGAATACAATAAACAAAGAAGGGAAAACTAGGATCGCTATAACCTCTCCCCCTTAAAGAATTTCGTCCCCGAAATTAGATGAATAAGTTTCAAAAACTTGATTTCTCAGCTTTCAACAATATTGCAATTTAATATTCAACATCCTGACCCATTACCAGTCATCCCATCTCTTTTCAAGAGGCAAATTACAACATAACTTCCAACATGCATTATTAACATGCATTTCCTTTTAAATTCAACAATTTCAACACATATATACCACCACTTAATAACATATTCAATGTTAAATTAAACTCAAAATTCCGAAATGTATTCAACAATTTCAATATTCCCATGAGCCAAAACATACACAATGTTTTTTTTAAAAAAATTCCATCAAGAAATAAAAGTCCCAATACATAGTTAAACATTAACAAACAAGTCCGGGTATTTCCCACGGACCTCCAATTCACATTTCCAAGTGGCTTCTTCCACTCCGTGATGCTTCCACAAAACTTTCACAAAGGGTATCGTCTTGCCTCGCAGGACCTGATCCCGCCTATCCAAGACCCATACCGGTCTCTCCTCATATGAGGCATCCTCATCTACCTCTAAGTCGGTCCAATACAATACATGTGATGGATCCGGCTCGTACTTCCGAAGCATATTAACATGAAACACGTCATGCACCTTGGACAACTGCGGCGGTAAAACTAAACGGTATGCAACCTCCAAAATCCGCTCAAGGATCTCAAAGGGACCAATAAACCGAGGGGACAACTTCCCACTCTTCCCGAACCTCATCAAACCCCGCCTAGGTGATATTTTCAAAAAGACGTGATCACCCACCTCAAATGCCAAAGGCCTCCTCCAACGGTCAGCATAATTCTTTTGGCGACTCTGGGCTGTAACAAGCCTCTTACAGATAAGCTCAACTTTCTCCACCGTTTCTCGCACCAACTCCGGGCTCAACAAAGGTGCATCACCCACCTCGGCCCAACAAACTGGAGACCTACAAGGTCAGCCATACAAGGCTCCAAATGGTGCCATGCCAATACTCGATTGAAAACTATTGTTATAGGCAAACTCCACTAAGGGCAAGTGCCTCTACCACGACCCACTAAAGTCAAGGACACACCCTCGAAGCATATCTTCAAGGATCTAAATAGTACGCTCGAACTGCCTGTCAGTCTGAGGATGATAAGTCGTGCTAAAGGTCAACTTAGTGCCCAAGGCACTTTGCAAACTCTGCCACAACCTAGCAGTAAAGCATGGATCTCTATCTGAGATGATCGACACTGGGACTTCGTGCAACTTCACTATGTCCTGAATATACAAGTTGACAAGATGATATACCGAATCTCTCACGCGCATAGGAATAAAGTGCACCGACTTAGTCAACCAGTCTACAACCACCCAAATAGCATCACTACCCCACTAAGTCCTCGAAAGACCTTCAGCGAAGTCCATCGTGACATGCTCCCACTTCCACTCGGCTATAGGCAAGGGTTGCAACAAACCCGCTGGCCTCTGATGCTCAGCCTTCACTTGCTGACAAGTAAGGCACTGACACAAACACTACCACATCTTTCTTCATCCCCCGCCACCAAAACTGGCGACCCAAATCACGATACATCTTAGTGTCTCCCTGATGCACCGCAAGACGTGAATGGTGAAACTCTCGGAGTACTTCCTCTCGGCAAGACTTCGGCACAAACAGACGGTCTCGGTACCTCACACTCCGGTCGTGATACACAGTCAAACCCTTCTCAACTTTCTCATTGGAGATCTTCTCTCGAAGGGATTCTACCTCAACGTTACTTCTCTGTGCCTCTAACACTCGATTCACAATTGTGGACTGCGCAACTATAGAAAACAAGGCCGCAGACTCAACAGATTCACCCAAAAGCAAATCAAACTCGCCAAGCGCACCCAACATCTCCCATTCCCGGATGGCTATACAAGCTACATCACTAATGGATTTCCTACTAAGGGCATCGGCCACAACATTGGCCTTTCCCAGGTGATACTGCAACTCAAAGTCATAATCCTCAATGAACTCCATCCACCTCCTCTGCCTCAGATTCAAGTCTTTCTGTGTAAATAGATACTTCAGACTCTTATGATCTGAGAACACCTCGAACCTCTCACCATACAGGTAGTGCCTCTAAATCTTCAAAGCAAAAATTACAGTTGTTAACTCTAGGTCATGTGTAGGATAATTCTTCTCGTGTATTTTCAGCTGACGTGAGCCATAGGCTACTACTTTCCCCTCTTGCATCAACACACAATCCAAACCTTCTCGTGAGGCATCACAATACACTGCATAACCCAAACCCCTCTCTGGAATAATCAAAACTGGAGCGGTGGTAAGTCTAACTTTAAGCTCTTGGAACGACTTTTCACAAGTCTCACTCCACACAAACTTGACCCCTTTCCGTGTCAACCTAGTCAACGACGAAGCTAGTTTAGAGAAATCCTTCACAAACCTACGGTAATAACCGGCCAATCCCAGAAAATTGTGGATCTCAAAAACACTCTTAGGCTGTGCCCAATCCTGCACTACCTCTACCTTGGATGTATCAACAGACACCCCTTTCCCGGAGACTACATGGCCTAAGAATTTAACCTCTCTTAGCCAGAACTCACACTTCCCGAACTTAGCATACAGCTTATGGGCTCTAAGCAACTCGAGCACCACTCTCAAGTGTTCCTCGTGTTCCTCCTCCGATGGTGAATAAATCAGAATGTCGTCCACAAAAACGACCACAAAGCGATCTAAGAATTCCCGAAAAATCCGGTTCATCAAGTCCATAAACACTGCCGGTGCATTGTTGAGCCCAAAAGGCATCACCAAAAACTCATAATGGCCATATCGCGTACGGAATGCCATCTTCGGGATATCCTCCTCCCTGACCCTCAACTGATGGTAACCCGATCTCAAGTCTATTTTAGAGAAACAACGAGACCCTCTCAACTGGTCAAACAGATCATCTATACGAGGCATAGGGTACTTGTTCTTAACCGTAGCCTGGTTCAATTTCTAGTAATCAATATAGAGTCTCAAAGCCCCATCTTTCTTTTTAGCAAAGAGGGTCGGTGCTCCCTACGGCGAAACACTAGGGCAGATAAAGCCCTTATCTCGCAACTCCTAGAGTCGAATCTTCAAATCACTCAATTCGGCTGGGGCAAAATGATATGGTGCCATGGAAATCGGTGCCGTGCCAGGCTCTAAGTCGATAGAGAACTTAATCTCTCGATGAGGTGGCAAACTAACAAGGTCCTCGGGAAAGATGTTCGAGTACTCACAAACTACTCTTGGCAAATAAGCCTGGGTCTCATCGCATACAGCTAGCGAGAAGATAACTAAGCTCACTCCGCCCTCACAGATCATACACTGGTAGCAAAATCCTACAAACCCGATCACCCAAGAAATGGAAACAATCCCCGCTCAAGGTACATACAGTAACCCTCTGGCGGTAGCAATCGATAACAGCCCGGTATGACGATAACCAGTCCATACCCAAAATCACATCAAAACCCGACATAGCCATTACTACAAAAGAAAATGGAAGCCGGCGGTCGGCGACCTCTATATCATAACCTCTACACCCCTGTTTCAAAATCAACTCACCCCCAACAGGTGATACAACATAAATAGGGGAAGCTAACTATGCTAACTCCAACCCCAAAACAGATGCAAATGCAGCAGATATAAAGGAATGGGGTGCACCCGTATCAAGCAACACATTAGCAACCGAGTTGCAAAACAAAAAGGTACCTCTCACGATAGATGGAGCTGGTACAAGCTCCTGCACAGTAACAACATACACATGCTTTGTAGGCCCCTGATCTACCTGTTCACCTCTCGGAGCAAAAGACTGCTGCACAGACTAAGACGATGAGGCTCCCTGGTTGGCCCCGAGGCTTGAACTGACTGAGCTGGCTGAAAACTTTGCCTCGACCCAGATGCACCAAATGTGCCACCCAACTACGGGCAAAACCTCTTCAGGTGCCCCGCCTGACCACACCGGTAACAAGAGAGCGGCTGGCCTCTACCCTGACTCTGGCTTTGAGGACGAGCCGAAGATGACGCTGCTCTCTGCCCTCCTCCCTTCTGCGGGCAAGCTGGAGACTTGTGGCCCAGCTGACCACATTTATAACAAGTAAAGTCTCCCTGACTGCCTCTCCCAGAGCCTGAACTCGGCACTGGAAAGGTAGGTCTCGCAAACGTATCCTGGGACTGCTGAGGGTTGGGACCCCTCTACCTCCTACCGTCTCCCTGACCATCTTGACTTCTGTTGGAGCCACTCATCCTCTTCCTCCTCCTCATGCATCATAATCTCAAGATGGGCCACAGCATCCACAAGGCGTCCATACTCCCGAGTCATGGACTCTGTAACTCTAAGCTTCAACCCAGTTCTCAACTTCTTTTCGAACTCAAGACAACGGTGATCCTAAGACGCCACCAACTCAAGTGCAAACCTCGATAAGCTGGTAAATGCGGCCTCAAACTCGGCCACTGATGTGTTCAACTACTTGAACTGACAGAACTGATCCCTTAATTTCTCCCTAACAGCGGGAGGCAAAAACTTCTCCTGGAAAGCATCTACGAAGGCCTCCCAAGTCCCACCAATACGGCCCCGCGTAAACTTGCACCACTGACCTGCGTCTCCCTTTAGCTGGAAGGATGCCAATGTCACCCTCAAGGCTCTGTCTTTAATGCCTAGCATCTCAAACATCTTCATCATTTGCTCAAGCCACTCATCAACCTTAAGTGGCTCTTTCGGATCCCCTAGAAACTTATCCGGATAAGACCGGAAAAACTCCTCTTCAGAAAGGAAGGCCCTGCCTCAGCTACATGGGCCTGGGCTTGATTCTCAACCCTGAGAATGCCCATAGATTCCCTCAACGCTCCTGCCATCTCGCGGGCTAAGGTACCCATGGCCTGCTGACCTACTGGCTCGGCGACATTGGCCTGACCAACACCCTCCTGCTGCACCGGAATTCCATCCGGTATAGGCATCTCCTACCTCCTAGGCCTACCTCGCCTACCACCACGTCCTCGTCCTGACATCCTAATAAAGGCAACAAAGACATTAGCATATTCACAAATGTGCCGAAGCTATTTCACTCGCGTCCTAATACATTGGACAACAGTAATTCATTCCACGTAAGCACATAATCACATAAGCACTTACAAATTTCATTTTCGGATAATGACAATCCTGTGGCGTTGCTAGAGTTCCAGTTAGAAACAGCATTGATCAAGTGCTTTTCCAACAAGACTCCCAAAAACCCAAGGATCCAATCAACATCCCAGAAACTAAATCCCATACCCATATAGTCACATAAGCATGTTATTACATAAGCACATAACATTACATCTAAGTCTCTGACAAACGAGACGAACCCATTGTGGTACAAACCACTTCCCACGTACCCAAGTATTCAAACCCGGTACGCTCTGATACCAAGTTGTAACGCCCTCAAAATTAGACATATCATTTAAGACATCCAAGGACATAGAAGAATAAAGCATATTCCCATTCATCGGAGTATTTAGTACAAAAAGTATTACATGTTGACAACAAAAGTAAATGCCCTACGGGTTTACAACTTTTCAAGCCAACACTTGGTTAAAACAAAAGAAGAGTCCTAACTCTTTTTACAAAATAAGACCTTGGCTTTGATTCACATGTAACACCAAAATGACAAAAATTAATCAAAAGAGTCTTCGACTCCCAAAACTGTCCAAGCTATGTCCTTGAAGGTGGCATAGCTCCTGAACTTGAAAATGATATCCCATATAGGGTGAGCTAACGCCTAGTAGAGATATGCTAAACATAATATGAGCAATAACTAAAACATAGGCATTTGATAAATGTCTAACTCGTATAAATAAACATACATCACTTTCCATTTCATTATCCAAACCAATTCATAGATATGGTTCTCTATTCATCCAGACAGTTTGTATTGAGCCTACAACTCACATCAACAATACTTCAACAATTCAATTTCAAATGAGACTACAACTCCTATTATGATCAATTCAATACTCCAATTCATCTACATTATACAAACGCAATCAAGATTTCGGGACTTTCACCTTGGACACTCCAGCCAACTTAATTATCACGAGAGTTCATCCCCTATCTCCTCTCAAATCCGGTTTAGGAGTCCATCCCTATCTCCTCCCAAACCGTGGAGTAGATCCCCTATCTCCTCTCAAACCATAGAGTACATTCCATATCTTTTCCCAAACAACATACATATACAATGTATTTAAAACACTTATCATATACAATGATCAAGCAAAGCACATATTCAATGTGTTATTCCATCTGTCATATTCAATGACATACTCAATTGATTAGTTTTAATTCATCTAATCATCATGCAGTGTCTACAACAATCAAGACTATCCTCCACCGATAGCCCAAAATAATTATTTCTAAACAGATAATAAATTATCAAACAGATAAATTATCCACAATTTCAAAGGTGAGTGATTAATCAATCTAACTCCACCATTAACTCTCATAATTACCCAATTTCATTATTTCCAACTCAATTTCATATTTCCATAACTTTCCCAAATTAATTATACAAATTAATTCATCACATTAAATTAGGGCTTTTCTTCCCATTTTCTCAACATTGACTCAAAGGTCCAAATATCATCAATAAACAACAATAACCTCATTTTAAGACCCAAAATACACATGTATTGGTCAAAAGGATAAAACCCCTCTTTATACGTTTTGAAACCCTAACACCCAAAATTTCCCAACTTCAACATTACATCAAAATGACCACAAGTTTATGTCAAAGACCATAAATATGAGTAGTTATCCCTACCTCAAATGGAGAGACCCAAAGGTGATGATGAAGAAATTTGGAGGTGCTCCAAACCCAAAGATTTTCGAATCCAAACGTATCCCACACCAAGCTCTACACTTCTTACAAAGGGACAAGGATGGAAGATCACTAAAGCTAGACCAAAATGTAGAGAAAGAGAGAGTTCTAGAGAGAGGAGCTCTCAAAATAGGGTTTTTGAAAGTTAGAGAGAGAGAGAATCGAAAAAATGATCCAAAATATCTTTTCTCGGATTGATATAATTCACAGTCCGCTCGAGCATAGAACGCCCCACTCGAGCGTCAGACACAGACCCCTGCTTGAGCGTAAAAAGCAACGCTCGAGCGTCGAATGCGCAGTTCCAGAAGTTCTACAGACGAAGGTCCCTGCCCGAGCGTGAAAGTGGACGCTCAAGCTTCCGATGACCTGCAGAACAAAATACTGAGAGATGAATAATCCCGCTCGAGCGGAGGAACAAAAGCAAAGGGCCCGCTCGGGCGTGAAGGCCAAAATCTAGGCATCAACTCTTGGTTTCCAAACACAACCAACCTGTTTCAAATCTGCCCATCACAACCCAAGACTTAAATACAAAGAGTAAAGGATGGGAACGAGAATAAGACAATGACACATCCACGGATCCGAGTCCGGAATACAATAAACAAAGAAGGGAAAACCGGGATCACTATACATTTATTTTAAAAAAATAAATGATAAATATAATTTTAAAAATAATTATCAATTCTTAAAAAATTAAATCATCAAAACAGGATATATAATGGGCTATACGAATCTCTTAAGTTCTCTTATATTGAGATCTCAATATAAGAAAATTTGAATTCTAAATTCTTAAATTACATATATAATAAGTTATAATATGTAATTTATAGGTAAAAAAATATTTGATGATCATTTTCATAAACATTTTTCAATATATATATATATATATAGAAAAAGAAGCTGCCCTTACCAATATACTCTCTCTGTGTCTCTGTTCTCTTGCCACATGCTCCTCACGTGCCTCTCAATTCTCTGTGGCCCTTCCTTCTCGTAATAGGTTCTCTCTTACCGGTGACTTAAATACACCAACCTTCCATCAACCCCCCTCTCTCTCTCTCTCTCTAAACATGTCTCGTGTATTTGCTCATGTAGACGATGTTTATTTACCGCTATTCCTCATCGTCGGAGGAGGTACCACCACCGTCACAATCCCTCAGATCAACCACAATGACTCTTCTTCGTCGTCGTCATCTTTGTCTCCGTCTTCTTCACTAATTATAGTAATCATCGTCGTTGCCTCCTCTATCATCGTCATTGGCTCTCTCTACCTCTTTCTCCGTTTCATCACTCGCCACTGCAACAACCACTCATTCACCGCCATAGATGACGTCATCTTCTCCAGAAACAATTGCGATGATTCAAAACGCGATCGGTGTTTATACGAGTAGCGAAACTCCTCCAACGATTTAATAAACTCTCTTCATCTCTTCTCTTTCGGTTCCGTCAGTGGAAACATCGTTAGCGGCGACTGCACTGTGTGTTTATCGAAGTTCAAGAGGAACGATTAGCTACGGTTACTTCCTTTGTGTTGTCATGCTTTCTATACTGATTGCATTGACGCATGGCTTTCGTCCAATCAAACGTGTTCGTTGTGCAGGTCCGCTGTGGATTCTACTGCGGAAGATGTATTGAATAAAATCATTTCGTCTACGGTTTAGGGAACAGTTTCCGGATTGAGATCGGAAACGTGAGTTGACGACGAGGTAGGTCCGATTCCTTGTATTTTTTAAAATTTTTTTATGTATATCGCAAGATAAAATATTAAATTATTTTGAGATAATTATAATGATATATATATATATATATATATTTAATTTATAAAGTCCTGTGTATAGTACGGGTTACCACTAGTATATATATTATATAAGGAAAAGGGAGATTCTAACTCACAAGTTTTGTGAGAGCTCCAATACCTCAATCTTAATTTCCTAATTTTTTGATTTTAAAAAAAATAAAAAATTCAGCACTTATTAACTTTTCCCAAGTCTTTTTGACTTCTCTCATACACACCCTTTTCAACTTCTCTCATACTTATTTAATTATTTTGGAAATAATAATTATCACTCTTTTCAATTTCTCTCATACCTGTTTAATTATTTTGGAAATAATAATTATTCCTTAATTTATGGATTTCAAATGGAAAGATAAAAAAAATATTTCACAATGTCTTTATTGTAATTTCTCTCATCGATTTCTAAAAGAAAATATTAAAACTTGGTTTCCTTTTCTCTCCCTAAAAAAATCAGATAAAATTTTT
The DNA here is from genome assembly GCF_055761805.1 of Camellia sinensis. NCBI lineage: Eukaryota > Viridiplantae > Streptophyta > Magnoliopsida > Ericales > Theaceae > Camellia > Camellia sinensis. Next base: position 102,455,789 of record NC_138961.1, read on the forward strand.
CATGAGAATTGGTGTTATCTATCTATATCTTATATATTATATTATAACATAACCCAAAAAAATAAAAAAATAAAAATCAGATATACAAACAGATAAAATTAATAAATATGATTTTTATTTATTCAGTTAAAATCTTTCTTTTTCCTCTCAATATCCAATTTTAAATTTTAAAAATCTTTCAAATCTGTCTCACACCATCATATTTTAAATCTTTAAAGTCTATCTATCTATCTATATATTATATAAGGAAAATGGGGTTTTTAACCAACAAGCCTTCTGGGAGTTTCAATATTTCAATCTTAATTTTCTAATTTTTTGATTTAAAAAAATAATAATCTCAGCATTTACTGACTTCTCTTAATCCACAAGCCCTTTTGACTTTTCTCATAGTTATTGCAGCACCCTTGATGGGATTATTAAATTATTTTTATAAAAAATCTTAAATAATAATTTGTGTATTAAAAAAATATCTAAAACAAATATAAATATCTATATCTATCTATATATTATATAAGGAAAAGGCTTGTGAGAGTTCCAAACTCTCATTCCATAATTATTAATTTTTGTGATGTTAAAAATATTTAAAAATAATTCTATCGACTAACAAAATAATTATAGATTTAAAAAAATAAATAAAAAATCACCTAAAATATAGCAATTCCGGTTCTGACCCATCTTTTGTTGTGTTTCGGATTCGGGTCATATGAACTTTAAAGGTTATTCATGTCTTGTTTCCCTTGTCTCCCCTCTATTTTTGGTTATTGGGTCGTAATCGTGCGTTTGGAACAAGTTGGTTGCTTCCTTTTCAAAACCTGTGTTGCCTAAATTTTGGCCTCTCCGCTCAAGCGGGCATTCCGGTGCTCGAGCAGGCTTCACAAATTTGCTCCTCCGCCCGAGTGGCCATTTTCGTGCTCGAGCGAGACTCTTCAACTCTTAGCATATTTTTACAGGTTTGCGGATGCTGGGAGAGTGCGTTCAATGCTCAAGCGTCCAGTTTCACGCTCGAGCAGAAGTCTGTGTCTGATGCTCGAGCGGGGCTTTCCACGTTCGAGCGGACTGCGTAACTATCAATCCGAGAAGATGACATTTTGAGTCACTTTTTCACATCTCTCTCTCTCTCTCTCTAAGTCTGTCACGCCCCACTTTTTATTACTAGAAACCATTACCAAATTCATTAATTTAATTCAATTCAGAGATATCATGCGGAAAACTCTTTACTTCAACAAGTAGAAATAAATAACAATCCTCTCATCCGAAGGCAAATTAAATACAATATGAGCATACTAAATAAACTGCCTGTGGGCTTACATCATTAAAGGTGAAAGAAAGGGTTTAACCCTTTTACAACAATGGCATTCCACCCACAAATGAAAGGCCCCGTGGCCAACAGGTAAAGAAGATCCATGACCTTGAAATATTTATTGGTGTTCACCTGAAAAAGAATTAGCAACGTGGGATGAACATAAAGTCCAGTAGGAATCTCAACATGATCCTAAACAATAACAACTTACTGATAGCTATGATCATGAATGCTCAATCTCATACTAGAATAGTAATGTGGCAGTTTATACAAAATATACATATATATGAACTTTTCTCAAAATCAGCCATTTCACTCAACCCCGTAAGCGATTCACCTTTCTTTTCTTTTCGTTACCCCTTCTTTCCAAACTTTCATGACAATAACAATTCTAGAAAACAATTTCACCAAGCCCATTACTTTTCTCCCATTTTTTCGTACTTACAACAGATTTGCCTTTTTCAAAACATATTCACAAATACCCAATTTCCTTCACCTTTCCAAAATCTCAAAATAGTATTTATGTCTATTCCCAACACATTCATACTTATACATGCATACCTTAAGTAAAAAGGGAAACAACAAATCATCAACAAGTATGTGATCAACAAATGAGGCAACTCGGCCTTTCAAAACTGTAACCATCGTAACCCATAACATATTCAAATACACTGAGACGTTGATAATAAAAAGCTCTGCTCTACCTGCCATAAGCACAGTAAGTTAAAGATACACCTTTCGACAAATGACATGTCAAGTTCTTCAGACACAAGCTGAAACGTACTGGTACCTCTACCAAGTTCTCTAGACACAAGCTAGAAGGTACTGGTACCTCTGCCAAGTTCTCCAGGCGCTAGCTAGAAGGTACTGGTACCCCTCATTCTAAGCGTGGTATATAACACTAATCATTTCAACGCGACAAAGCACAACCAACAAGTGTAATACATACACATAAACTATTCAATAATGTTCAACCAACACTAGTGTAATGCATACACAACAATTCAACACAACAATGTCATCCTCCACCGATGACCAAGGACAAACCTCTAGATGCTTGTATTCAACACACTTATTAAAAAGACTCAACTCTCATGAGATCTTAAACCCAACAACGACACTAGTACGATTGTTAAAGGTAAAACCCCCAAATGTGTGTATTCAACACTCATGATATAATAGTTCAACTCTCATATTTATTTTCCAAGAGTCACATAGAGTTATCATTTCATTTTCCATTTTCAAGATCAACTTTCATAATTTTCCAAGTCAACATATTCCACCACTTATTCCAACCCACTTTCCCCATTTTACAAATCCAACTCCACGGATAATAAAGCCATAACCCATCTCAGTTCACTACGTTCATTTCAAAATAACCCCAATGCCACAGTTAATCCCTTAGTCATTAACACTTTTACACAACCCATATTAACAATAGTAATTTATAAACATTGTTCAACCATCCTCCCTTTTTAATTTACCAAATCAAAATATAATTTAGGGCTTTCTCTTCTTTCAACATAATCATGCTAGATTACTCCCCAATTAGCCCAAACAACAATCAATGATAACAAACTCATTCTCAAACAACCAACCCTAGGTTTCCTTTCATGATTTTCAAAGAAATCCAACATGGATATTATTTTCATGCCATATAAATTTACCACATGTCTATCTATGAACGAGGTATTGAAAAAGAGCAAGGAAATCCCTACCTCAAATGGAGAAACCCAAAGGAGAAGAAGAGAAGAACTTAAAAGTGCTCCAAACCCAAACTTTTTCGGATCAAAACGTAGCCCCCGCGATGCTCAACCTTTCTTACAAAGAGACTACGGTAGAAGGTCTCTAGAACAAGATGTATTTGTAGAGAGAGACAGAGAGAGTTTAGAGAGAGAAGCCACCGATCTAGGGTTTTGAGGAAGAAAGAGGATCAAAAAAGGAGAAGAAAACCCCTCTTGCGAACTGATATACGCGAGGTTCACTCGAGCAAATGAGTGGTCGCTCGAGTGACCAGACACAACAAAAACCTCGCTCGAGCAAACAATACGAAGCTTCAGGTCTGTAACCCAGAAGCACGCTCGGGTGCAATAGTGCTCGCTCGAGCGAAGAAATACAAAACATACAGCTCGCTCGCTCGAGCGAAGGATATCTCGCTTGAGCCAAGAAACACAACCTTCAGGTAAAAAGAGACGCAGACGCACGCTCGAGCGTAAGAGTGCTCGCTCGAGCCAAGAGACACAAACACAAAGCTCGCTCGAGCGACAAAAGCCTCGCTCGAGCGAAGACACCAAAAACTGGGCAGCAACACTATGTTTCTAATCACAACCAACCTATTACAAACCTGCCCAACACATGCCAAAACTCAATATAAGAAATTAAAGAATGGAAACAAGATATAGATATCAGCACACAACTCAAAACTCGAGTTCGAAATACCACAAAGGACGGGAAAAAACCCGGATCGCTATAAAATCTCTCCAAAAAGCATATTCTTGAGCTTCTCTCCCTCCATTCACCTTCTCTCCCTACATTCACCTTCTCTCTAGGATTTTATCTAGATCCATTGGGATTTCCACCCTAGTGCCTTCGAGAAAAAGGTGGAGCTCGTCAAGATCTACATTTTGATCCAAATAGAAATGGGTTTCGGCAGTCTTGGAGTTTCTCTCTTGTGTGGTTCATCTTCTTCCTTTGAGGTAGGGATCTTTCTACACTTTTGTATGATATTTATCCTAGTTATTGTCCTTTGTATAACAATGGTGTAATTTGGGGATGTCTTTAACAAACCTAGGGTTTGGAGCATATAGTACAAAGAGGGGTTGTGGGTGTAGTTGAAATTGATGTTTGTGGGGTTTGAAAATGATGATGAACTATGTCTAATTTGATGATTTTGGCTCTTGGGTAATATTTGGGAAAAGGGGAAAATTGCCCTAATTGGGTCAAACAATTATTTTGTACAAAAATTGGAATTGGCTTTGAAAATATGAAATTGAGAGGGCATTGATATGAATGATAGTATTGGTTATGTATTAACTTGTTCTTTTAGAAATTCTGAATAAATTATCTCTTGAGATTGAATATCTGTTTGGAGATAATTGTATTGGGCTATCGGTGGAGGATAGCTTTGGATTGTTATAGAAATTGTATGTGGACTAGGCAAATTGGAACAAATCTTTCGATGGTTGTCATTGAGTATGATCGTGATTATATACATTGTATATGTATGTTTGTTTGGGAGTGGAAAGGGGATGTGCTTCATGTTTGATTATCCTTTTAAATACATTGCATATGTATGTGTGTTTGTTTGGGAGAAGAAAGGGGTTGGACTCCACTATAACTAAGTTGGCCGAAGTGTCCAGGGTGAAAGTCCCAAAATTATACATGGGTGCCTAGCCCGCGGACGAAATATCCGTAAAATGGCAATTATAGTGCTTATAGAGCCTACGTTTACATGGATCCTATTTGACGACTGCCCGCGGACGAAATATCTGTGAAATGGAAGTTTGAAGTGTTTTTTGCATATGTGTTGTATGATTTGAAATTTATTGAGTTGTGGTCTCAGTTTGATTGTTTAGGAATAATGATATTGAACCATGAATGGAGACAAATAAACGAACGGAAATAGTATTGAAAGTAAATGGATTAAGGTTTTAAATTGATGTTTGATGCATATTTGCATAAGCGTGAACGGTTTTGACACAATTATTGTATATGCAGTTGTACTTATATCTTCTCTAAGTTTTATATGCTGTGTTAGATGATTCATGCTAGGCTGTAGCTCACCTTATTTGGGAATAACATTTTCAGGTAATGATGACATGCCTCCTCCAAGACTGTCACGACCCAAACCCACCCCTATGAGTTTAGCACCGTAACCGGCCAGTAATCCAAGATTACCGAAGGCCTGCTTAACAGTAATACAGTAAAACAGAGTACAGGGGCATGGCGGAAGCCAAAATAGTAAATAAACAATGTCCAATGAGCTGTGACAGTCTGTATGCCAAAAAGACTTTTCATACACATATAAATGAACAGTACAGGACAGTATGTACATATATACAATCATTCAGTTTAGGGACCTAATCCCTATTAAACAGTACGGTAACAGTCTATACAGTTATATAAAATAGATATAGAGACAGACGGGGAAATTAAAACACCCCTAAGCCATAACTTGACGGGCTCGGAATCTCGCAGTGAGGCATAATGGTTGACTTGACAAAACTTGAGCTTACCCCAACGCTTCTAACCACGGTCTGGTGCCTGTACACCTACATATATATATGAGCAGTGAGCTAAAGCCCAGTGAATAACGTAATGCGTAAAGGGGTTAAGAATGAATGTCCTTACAGTAATGAAAATAGTTCGTTAATTCAGTATATCAATCATTCAGTCATATGTGGTACATCCATTAGCATAACAGTACAGTAAACAGTAGGTCTTAAAAGACCGAACAGTAAATGATGGCCATCAACCAGTAACAGTAGTGGTTCCAACAAGGGAACCGACAGAGATCTCTGTAACAGTAACAGTAAACAGTAGTTGCTAAGGATGCCACAATACAGTTCAGAATATAGGACATACATTCATTCAATTAACAGTATCAGTTCAGAAAGCAGTACAGTTCAATTGTTCAAAAGATAATCATTTTGAACATATCTTTACACAGTTGTTACTCATAAAGTTCTGTGCTACAGTAGAGCTAGAGTGCGTCCCCAGTCACCAACCCTACACAGTTACAAATTGAACACACACTAAGCTACACAGTTGGGAAAGATAATAACTTAATCCCTAATTTGCCTCGGTGTGTTCTACATCTATATCCTCGTTAAGATGTCTTAAACTAGGCCTAATAATGCCTAGGATGAGATGAGGATGTAAAGATGCACTTTAAAAGCATTTTCAAAATTTTCAGAAAACAGGGGTCATGCTTGAGCGTAGGTTACTCCGCTCGAGCGGACATGCAAACAAAGGTTTCCACTCGAGTGTAGACTTACCCGCTCGAGCGTTCTGCAAAACAGTCGAAAGTGCTGGATAGGTGAAAATCACGCTCGATTGGGGCCTTGACACTCGCTCGAGCATGAGACACAATGTCCCACTCGAGCGTCAATTATCCCACTCGAGCGGACATCAAAACAGTCCAAAGTACTGGGAGCACGAATTTCACGCTCGAGCGCCAGTCACCCCGCTCGAGCGTAAGTTCAAAATCTGGAATTCCCAGATTTGAACCTCAAGCTCGAATTCAACTTTTAAAACATAAATTTCGATCCTCTTGGGCCAATTTTCCAAAAAACATCCCAAAACTCATAGATTAACATGATTCCAAAGCTCAATTGTAAAATCAAAGCCCAAGGGTGTTTCAAACCACTCAATTTCAAACCAATTTTCAAGAATATGAAAAACATGCAAACATGCATAAATCTAACCAATTCAAAGCTTCAATTTCATGCTCTAATGAGCCAATTCTTTCAAAAACAAGGTGAAAACATGGTTTATGTTCAAAACATGGACATGCATGTGGCAAATTCATGAAGAACAAGCTCTAAAATGCAAGAGTATGCCCTGCATGCAATAATTAAGCTTCAATTCAACACTATTGAACCAATTATTGACTTAACTCTTTAAACTACCATGATCCATGCTAGAAGGAACTTAAATACACAATAAGGAGGATGAAATTCATACCTAGGTTCCTCAATTACAAGTCTAGAGGCTCAATTATGCACTTAAGCTTTCAATTTCCCTAAGCCTCCAAGCAAAATCAAGATGAAAACAAGTTGAACTCACTTCTCTCACTCTCCCTCACTCTCTAGCCAATTATACACTCAACAAGGCTGAAGAAATGTTTTTGTGTCAAAAGTATGCAAGCCTCTAAATGTGTGAGCTAGTGGCCACTAAGGGGCATTTTGGCAATTAAGTCCACCTAATGCAATTTAGCTTAATTTAATCTAGTTTATTCAGTTTTCAGATAATTACACCATTAAATCACGTAAATTCTACTGATCATGGAACACTAATCAATTTCCGGTTCGGCCGCCGATAAGGCCTTCAATTTGCAATTTAAACACAAAAACATGAACAAATAATTGAACGACAAACAGATAGACATACAATTAAACAGGTATACTTAATCAATTCAGTCCCAGATTTTAGTCAATCAGTTCAGTACTTCAATCAATTCAGTTTAGCAGTAATCAGTGGTTAATGGGTAAACAGTGACGAGAGTTGTTACAAAGACAATAGCATTGGATGGATCTTTGGGAAGTAAGAGCTTCATGTTTTGTTTATTTTGTATAGCCTAGGGCTAAATCTGTACTGAGCGAGGCTCATTTTGTTGAAACCAAGCCAAGACTTCGAAAGATGTAAGCCAATAGGGCATTTACTTTTGTCCAACTCTTTTGTATCTCTAATTTTAGAAATGAAGGGACTACTCACTCTGATCTATGTTATCATTTAATATATGGTTGTGGATGTAATTATGTTTGTATTTTGGAGGTGTTACATAAAATTTTGAATTACTCCCAAATCCCATCTCATAATAAAGTAAACTATCCATTAAAAAAAATAAAAAAAAAATCACAAATCTCATCTCATAATAAAGAAATTATATATTTTTTAAAAAAACATTATAGATTAAAAAGAACGTAAAACCACAATTGCTAATTTTTATAATTTTAAAAATATTTAAAAATAGTACTATTGGCTAACAAAATAACTATAGATTAAAAAAAAATTAAAAATAATACTATTGGCTAACAAGGTAACTATAGATTTAAAAAAAAAGAAAAAGAAATTGAATTATAGGTTTCTAAAATCTCTCCCCTAATATTGATCTCGTTCCTAAATCTCATAATCTATCTATGCTATATATTATACCAAAGTGACTTTTTAGAGGCCCTAAATATTTCAAAACCTTAAATCTAATTTTTCAAAAAGAATACAAATCTCATACAATCTTCTCTCTCCTAAAATAAATCTAATGAAAAGAAAACTCTCTCACCTCCCATAAAATGTATATTACGAAAATATTTCACAACTGGTCTAATCTATATAAACCTAAAATCAAGTCTAACATAAAATAAAAATTAAACCTTATATCTAGATTCTCTCTCTATTCCATACTTAAACACAATTTTATTCCCAAATAAATTTAAGCATATCTATACTATATATAATTTTTTAGAAAAATCTCATAATTTATTATTTTTTATAATGATTCCATGATTTATAATTTAGGCAAGAAAAGATGAAAAAAAATTATTCTTATGCACACTTTCTCTAACCAATTCTTTCTTCTATTAAAAAATCTTAGCCATCATACATTATACTTTTTCCAACCTATTCATGTCTTGCTAGCCCCACAAATATTATATTCATGGAACAATGAAATTCATTATTTTTTAACTTTATTTTTATGAAACAAATTGGAGGTTAGCTTATTTTTAATATGTTCTACTCTTTAAACAGACTCTTTTATCTTTTAGATACATCATTTTTTCTTCTTTTTATCTATGACCATTTTTCTTTTTTTGTATTTCATATTTTGTGTGTCATTTCTCCCTCCTCTCTACCAACCATTATCTGTTTTTTTGTTTATAACTATTTTTTGTTGGTTAATATTGTTTTCCTAGAATTTTTAATACTAAAATGGCGTGATAGGGTCATTTGTATAATAAAAAAAAGTGATAGATAAAAATCCAAACAAAATCTTTATTAATAAGTTTTTTGTATTGATTTTATGTTTGTATATCATTACATTTAAAAAAAAAAAAATTACTTTTAATTTTTTTTGATATTATGATATGTGTTAATTGACAGTTGGTGCAGAGCATTATTTCAAAGGCATATAATAGTTTTTTAAAGTTATAAATAGAAAATTTTAATTTTAATCAATTTTTTTCAAAACCATTAAAGGTGTTAGTCAATTATATAATTATTTATCTTTAATATGTGCAGCTACTGTAACGCCCTCCAAATAAAACATAATCCTAACACCCAACAGTTCTATATACATGATAGATAGATCACATTTCCATACATACATCAGAGTTAATATTACAAAAGAGTATTTCATATAAGTTACAAATGTTTACAAAAATAATAGAATGCCCTACGGGCTTACATCTTTCCAAGTTGTTACTTGGTTACACAAAAGAAGAGTTCTAACTCTTTTACAAGTAAAGGCCTCAGCTTACATTTACATGTAATCAACAAAACAAATAGCAAGTAGAGTCTTCAACTCCAAAAACCTCTGAGGCAAAGTTCTAGAACTTGGCACGTTTCCTGTACCTGAAAATGGTGTCCCAAAAAGGGTGAGCCAAAGCCCAGTAGAGATATACTAAACCCATTATGAGAAATAATTAAAACATTATCATTCGACAAGTGATTAACACGTGCAAACCAATTCACACCCTTCTCATAGCCCAACAACAATTACATCCATATTTCCATCTACCTCCCTTATTCATCCAATTCAATTCCTAGATATGGTTCATTATCTAACCCAAACAATTCAAGTGAGACTACAACTCAACTTATTAACACCTCCGTTTCCCACAATTCAAATTGAGACTACATCTCACGTAATTACTACATCAATTGACAACTTCATTCCCGCACTTCAATTATAAGGTTTCGGGACTTTTACACCGGCCAGCTTACTTATCTATGGAGTACATCCTCCATCTCCTCCCAAATAAATGTACATATACAATGTATTCAAACATATAATCACCTATGGAGTACATCCCCCATCTTCTCCCAAACAAAGATACATAAATAATGTGTTAAAGTATATGAACACATATGGAGTACATCCCCCATCTCCTTCCAAATAAAGATACATAAATAATGTGTTAGAGTATATGAACACATATGTGTGTGGAGTTGTAGACACCCCATTTTTGACCGTCCTCAAGATTTGGACGTCACCGTTTGAACACTCGGTGATTATCCATGTTTTTGTTCGTTTGGAGTTCCCGGAGGTCTCGGCTACGCGCCTTGCCTCAAGATCTCCGAACTTGACCGTTTTGTGTCTGGTTTTGCACCAAACACTTGTGTTTTGCCTTGGAGGGGCAGGGAATGCCTTGTGAGGCATCCCCACACACCACCGGCAGTGGCTAGAGGTCACCTGCTAGTTTTTGCTGCCATTGGCAATGTATATTGCCGGTCGGCACTCTTTGTTGCCGGTCGGCACTAAATTTTGTCAAAATGACATTTTTGGCCGGCCGACTACTGTGCATCTGCTTTTGCAGATATTTTATCACAACTATCTTGCTTTTTGCTCCCCTCCATACACGTGTATGGAGGGATCTCCCTCTTGAGAAGCTTGTCTTGTAAGCTTTACAAGACAATAAGCTCTATAAGAGAGAGTCTTGTCTCTTGGCCTTAGGGTTAGACACTTGAGAGACTTAAGATATTTTTAGACAGCCATTTTTAGGGTTTTGAGTTCTAGGGTTAGAAACCTTACACTTTCTATCTCTATTTCTCCCTCTTGTGTGTGTTAAAGTGCACTTGTGTCTTATTATTGCACACAAAGACATAGTGTTTCACCTTCACTTAGCTACTGAGGTTCTAAGAGGTTGGTTTTGAAGTTTTGGAGCTGTTTTCAACCTAGAAGGAGCTGTTGGAGCACCATTGTTGAAGGGGTCTTCAAGGGTAAGAAACTAACACCTTTATTCCCCATTTTTGCATTGTATTTTGACCTGTCTTAAAATCGTTTTTGAGCTTGGTGTATAATACAAAAAGTTATGTTTTTAGGCCCTCTTGATTGTTCATTAAGAGTGTTTTGTGGTTTGGAGGTGTTTGACCCCTCTTAGGCCTTGAAAGGCCCCATTTTGTGCTATTTTGAGCAAGTTTCGATCTTTTGGTGTTTGGGCCTCTTCACCACTGAAATCTTGAGGGATTTCAGTGGTGGAGATGGTGCCTTGAAGCCTCCAAAAGGGGAGGGCCACCCCCTCTCCTTGTTGTCCTTAAAACGGACCCTTTTTGGCCTCTTGAGAGAGCATCATGTTAGAATGTGTATTGATCACTTCTTGGTTGTTTTCCATGCTTATTATGCCATGATATAACCTTGTTGTGTGTTGGTTTTGGTACACCATTCATGCTTAGCATACCTACCATGTAATGCCATGTTATTGCCTTAATATGCCTTAGGTTGTTAGCCTTAGTTCTAGCATGTTTTAGGCTTAGCCTTGTGAAGGTTTTGTGCTCATTTTGCCATGTTTAAGGTCTGTCCTAGGTTGTTTGGGCCGGATTTGGCATGCTTAGTATAGCTCCTTTGCATTCCGGCTTGTTGGCCTTAAGTGTATGAGTGTATAGCATGACATTTTCGCATTGATTTAGTGGTTTGGAATTATCCACCATATCATTTCAGACCTTATAGTATGCTTGTATGCTTGCTTTAGTTACCTCTTGGATGCTTTGAAGGTTTGTGTAACATGTTCCATGTTTTGACCATTATGCATGCCTTTGTTTTTGAGCCGCTTAGATGCCATCTAGGGGGTCCCCTTTACATGGTCTAGGTCTGCCTTGAACCTATTTTAAGCCCCCTTAGCCTTATGAGGCTTGGTTGGCTTGGTCATGGTTCAAGCCCCTTTGACTTGCTTCAAGCACTTAGGCCATTTGTTGCATGTTTGGCTTGATTTGTTGTTTGGTTTAGCACCCTGTTTTAACATGATTTTCAATACTTATGTTGCATGCTATATGTCCATGATTATCTTCTTTCAAATGTGTTTGAGAGTTGTCCAATTTGTGCCTAAGTGTTGGCCTTCAATATGTGCATGTGTGCATGTGTATTTGGTCCCTTATTATAGCACTTTGGCCCTTGTTTTAGGCCTAATTAAAGTTGCCTAAATTATGTGTAAGTCCATCTTTTCATCAATTTGCATTGCCTCATGTTTGCTTGTATGCTTGCATAAGTGTCTTGCCATGCCATGTTGCACCCTTAGCTTGCATGCCTAGGTTGCATTGCATCTTGCATGCATGCCTTATTCCTTGACTTGGTGATTGGAATTGGGCTTTGGTTTGTTTGTTTGGTTTGCATTTCATTTGACATGAAAGTTGCACACTTGATTCTTTGGGCCATCATGCATGGAAATGTGTGATTGGTGGTCCGAGAATCAAGACACGTGTCCTTTTGAGTCGCAAACATGATAAGAGACAAGATTGGTGCATACACTGTTTGAATTGTATTGCCATGCAAGTTCTGTCCTCTGCCGCTGTGAGTTGCAGGTTCTGCAGGCATTCTTTGCCGACCGGTAGTGTACATTGCCGACCGGCAATCATTCTTCTGCCGATAGCTTCATTTTGTGCCGGTGACCACATACCACTGCCGGTGGTAATTTTATTCAGCCGGTGGTGATCTCCAGTATCCAGAAGAGCACCTTTGAGACTTTGGCAGTCTTTAGAGGGGCAGAGCAGGGAAAACAGAGGCAGACTATGCATGGCGGTGCACTTCCGAGCAAGACCCGAGCACACGCTGCATCCGGCCCTCCTCCCGAGGCGGTTTACCGTTTTTCTTAGTTTAATTAGTCTGTTAGCTAATTAGGTAATTTGTAATATTTAATTAGCTTGTGTAGTTAATTAAAATTGTATTATTTATTTGGTCCCTCCGAGTGAGGGCGAATCTGTAATAAGTGTGGGTGAGTGGTGTGCATGTCTTCCAATCCCCATTTCTTTCTTCCCTTTTATTTACCTGCTTTGATGGTTAGTATTAGGGCACGTTTAAATTAGCTTATCTCATGCAATGCATGCGTGCATTCATACATTTGCTTTGCATGCACCGGGCTCGGCGCATCATTCTAACTACATCTGTATTTCAAATTCCAAATTGAATACACGTATGTTGTGCATTTTCATATGTCATTCATAGACTAGCCGAGCGTACTCTAGTGACATTTTGTATGCGATGCATTAGGCACTTAACATGGACTTGGATCATGCATTGATTGCTAACATGTTCCTGTTTTTAGCTCAGAGTACTATGTAAGTATTTATGCTTTAGCATCTCGCATGCGTGTGAATGCTGCCATGACAGTATGTTTGCCATGCGGCTAAATGCTTACGTGATATTACTATTTGAATGCCTGTGGGTGAAGGTTGGATTGTTTGAGTTGGAAAACTCATTGAAGTCCGTGTTTTAGCCTACTTGCGAGTAGCAAATTCCGAAGCGCTTTTCAAAACAAACGGATATGCAATGCTTGCTTCCAAATTAGGCAATCTAGTCTATACTTGTTTGTTGCGCGCATAACATAGTAATTCTAGGCTAATAAAAAGGAATAAGAACACATAATGTTTTCAAAAATGGATATCACGGTTAGTAGAGGCCGATCTTCGGATCGGGCGAGAGGGGGTGCTCATAGCTGACCTTCCCCAATCGTACCCTAGCTCCCGAGCCGAGACAACTTCGGTGATGACGAACATGTGGCCTTCGGCACCGAGTCAGGGTTTCCTAAATTCCCCCATAAAAAATATTTAGGTGGCGACTCTGCATCTGGCGAAGCAGTCCATGTTTGGTACTTCTTTTCAAAAAATCTGTTTTCTCAAAACGATTTGCCAGATTTAGACTCTTTGGTTCAGGATTAAGAACCGTGACAACAAATCGAGTCTGAACTGTGGCGGGGGCCCCTCGCGGGCGCGCCTACAGGAGTACATCCCCTATCTCCTCCCAAACAAAGATACATAAATAATGTGTTAAAGTATATGAACACATATGTGTGTGGAGTACATCCCCTATCTCCTCACACACACTGGAGTACATCCCCTATCTCCTCCCGAACAAATATACATATATAATGTATTTAAGCACTTTATCTCACCCAATGATCAATCAATACACATATTTGATGTATAATTCCAACCGTCACATTCAATGACATAACACGTCCGATTAGGTTCAATTTTCCCTAATCAACATACAGTGTCTACAACAATTAAGACTATCCTCCACTGATAGCCCAAGGCAATTATCTCTAAACAAATAATAAATTTAACAACAAATAAAATATCGACATTTTCATAGGTGAGTGATTATATTATCCAACTACACCATTTACTCCCATAACTTCCCAATTTCATTATTCTCAACTCAATTCCAGATTTTCCCAAATTAATTATTCAACATAATTAGGGCATTTTTTTTCCTTTCTCAATATCAACCCTAAGGTTCAATTTCATTATTTTGACAACAATAATTCCATTCTCCAAGATCTCGCATACACATGGAGTTTAACATTTGAAAACCCCTTTTTCTTTTAACCACCAAACAAACCCTAACTTTCCCAAAAGTACCCAACAACATCAACTAATCAAAATGACTAATATATATGTCAAAACCCATAAGATGGAGTAGGATATCCCCACCTCAAGTTTAAAAGGGGAAGAAGGAAGAAAACCCAAAAGTCGACGGAGGAGAAACCAAGCTTTGCTCCAATAAAAATGAAGCACTCGACAAGCTCTATACTTTATCTCAAAGGAACAAGGTGAGTAGAGGTCTTCAAACAAGTAGATCTAAGGATCTTTGAGTGAAAAGTGCCTTGAGAGAGAGAAAGAGAGAGAGAGAGAAGGTGTTTCACGGTTTAGAGAGAGGAAAGTGAAGAAAAAGTGAGAGAAAAGGTCAAGTGAGGGTCTTTATATAGTACTAAGTCAAAAATAGATATAAGCCCCAAAGTCAACTCAAAATATCGAGTCAAAATATCCCCAAAAAGTAGGCCCAAACCGGTAGAAAAATCTAGAAAAAAGTCGCAGGTGTCGACCCCTGCAACAGTGGTGTCGACACCAAAGAGGAAAAAAAATATGGGAAAGCTTTGACTGCACTGCAGGTGTCAACACCACCCCAAACTGGTGTCTACCCTATCTTCCCGCAACCAACACAGATAGAAGAGGGTTGACCCTCTCCCAGTCTGGTGTCTACCCTATGTTCCAGTAACCAACACACAGACAGAAGAGGGTCGACCCTCTCCCAGTCCGGTGTCTACCCTATGTTTCAACAACACTGCCAGAACTTCGTCAACAGGTAAGGGTCGACGCTAGGAAGGCTGGTGTCGACCCTAGAATGGAATTTCTAAGTCTCCAAAGAACTTTTGACAAGAATAAGTGCGAACAATCAAACCCAACAAGTTTAAATCAATTTGTACTCCTCCAAAACTAAAGTACAACAACAACAAAGGTTCCCAAAATAGAATAAAGGGTCCAAATACATTTACCAAAAGCTTTAAAAGGCACAAGTGCTACAGCTACTCTATTCCTTTATGGTACTTCTCTCTCTACTCCACTGTGAGTTCATATATTTTTAGAAAATAATCGTATGCAATTTAAAATTTTGAATCTTTTTATATAGGAAGTTAAAAAATATATTTTAGAATTTAAAATACTAGTGGTAACCCATGCTATGCACGGGACTTTATAAATTAATTAATTATATATATATATATCATTATAATTATCTCAAAATAATTTAATATTTTATCTTGCGGTATACATGAAATTTAAAAAAAAAATACAAGGAATTGGACCTATCTCATCGTCGACTCACGCTTCCGATCTCAATCTGGAAACTGTTCCTGAAACCGTAGATGAAATGATTTTATTCAGTACATCTTCCTTAGTAGAATACATAGTGGACCTGCACAATAGACACGTTCGATTGGACAAAAGCCACGCGTCAATGCAATTAGTATGGAAAGCATGACAGCACAAAGGAGTAACCGTAGCTGATCGTTCCTCTCGAACTTTGATAAACACACAGCGCAGTCGCCGCTAACGATGTTTCCGGTGACGGAATCAAAAGCGAAGAGAAGAAGAGAGTTGATCAAATTGTTGGAGGAGTTTCGCTACTCGTATAAACACCGATCACGATTTGAATAATCGCAGTTGTTTCTGGAGAAGACGACGTCATCTACGGCGACGAATGAGAGGTTGTTGCAGTGGCGAGGGATGAAATAGAGGAGGAGGTAGAGAGAGGCAGTGACGATGATAGAGGAGGCGATGATGATGATTACTATAATTAGTGAAGAAGACAGAGACGAAGATGATGACGGCGGAGAAGAGTCGTTGTGGTTGATCTGAAGGATTGTAACGGTGGTGGTACCTCCTCCGACAATGAGGAATGGCGGTGAATAAACATCGTCTACACAAGCAAATACACGAGGCATGTTTAGAGAGAGAGAGAGGGAAATGGGGGTTGATGGAAGGTTGGTGTATTTAAGTCACCGGTAAGAGAGAACCTGTTACGAGAAGGAAAGGCCGTAGAGAATTGAGAGACACGTGAGGAGCATGTGGCAAGAGAATAGAGACATAGAGAGAGTATATTGGTAAGGGCAGCTTCTTTTTCTATATATATATTGAAAAATGTTTATGAAAATGATCATCAAATATTTTTTACCTTTAAATTACATATTATAACTTATTATATATGTAATCTAAGAATTTAGAATTTGAATTTTCTTATTTTGAGATCTCAATATAAGAGAACTTAAGAGATTCATATAGCCCATTATATATCCTGTTTTGATGATTTAATTTTTTAAGAATTGATAATTATTTTTAAAATTATATTTATCATTTATTTTTTAAAAATAAATATGATTCAATTATATAATTATTGATATTTGATTTTTTATAATATTTTATTTGATAAATTTAAAAAATAAAAAATTTAAATTATTAAAATAAATTTGCTAAGTCCAAACAATTCTGCACTGTGTGATTTTTCTCTCTCTAGAGAGGGCGTCGTACAGTGATATCGAATGCCAATGAATAAATGCTCTTATGGGTGTTTTTAGATAGAGAAAAATAGTGTGTGAGTGAAAGAGAGAGAATTTAAGGCATTTGACTAGATGGACTTGGCCATTGTTGGAAAAATTATTAGTTGGTCTTTTGCATCATGTGATTATTTGTGGTAATTCGTGCTATGCGCTGAACTTTATAAATTAAAAAAATATATATTATAATTATCTTAAAGTAATTTAATATTTTATCTTATGGTATACATGAAATATATAAGTTAACTTTTATGTTTATAATTTTTTAAATTATTAGTTTTAAAAAATTAAAATATATATATATATATATATATTTAGTACAATTTTGATAATTTGTACAAAAAAAAGTTAAAAGTGATTAAATGAGATTAACTAAGTTATGACATATCTCTTCTTGTTATGAAAATATACAAATTTAAAAGTTATAATTAAAGCAAATATATAATTTTAATATTAAATATGAAGTGAAGTGATATTTAACAATAATTAATATGACGTTTCTATTATTAATCCAATAATTTAAGTTGCATTTCTTTTGATTTCAATTTCATAATTAAAAATACAATATAAATATAATACACACACGAATTTCTAATCTTTATGAATAAGAAGATTTTAAAATATTTTCAAACTTTCGTCATTTTCTTTTAATTTTTTTTATCTAATTTGATTTTAAATTTGTAACTCCCTCAAAATAATACATATAAGCCCAACATTCATGACATCCATAGACAAGAGAACAAAACATATTTTCATTTATCAGAATATTAAGTACAAAAGTATTACATGTTGACAACAAAAATAAATGCCCTACGGGCTTACAAATTTTCAAGATAACACTTGGATTCAACAAAAAAATAGTTCTAACTCTTTTTACAAAATAAGCCCTTGGCTAGATTTACATGTAATACAAAAAGATAACAGCAAAAAGATCCTTCAGCCTCTAAGCCTCCCAAGCTACGTCCTTGGAGGTGGCATACTATCTGTACCTGAAAATGATGCCCCATAAAGGGTGAGCCAAACCCCAGCAGAGATATACTAAACCAAGTATGAGAAATGACTAAAACATTAGCATTCGATAAATGGTTAACACTTATAAACCCACTTACAATACATCCCAGTTCCGTGACAAATACACCCATATTTCATTCTACCTTCCTTTACTTATCCGATTTAAATTCATAAACATGGCTCATTATCTAGCCAAATAGTTAAATGAGACTACAACTCATATCAAAACACTTCCAATAATTCAATTATCTATGTTATGCAAACGTAATTAGGATTTCGGGACTTTCACCCTAGACACTCCGGCCAACTTAGTTATCAATGGAGTCCATCCCCTATCTCCTCCCAAACCATGTACATCTCATGTCTCCTCGCAAACAAGATACATATGCTATGTATTTAAACGGTCTATCATATACAATGATCAATCCAGACACATATTTAATGTGTTAATTCAACCGTCATATTCAATGACTTACCCATTTGATTAGTTTCAGTTTTCCCTAATCAACATACAGTGTCTACAACAATCAAGACTATCATCCACCGATAGCCCAAAGTAGTTATCTCTACACAGATAATAAATTCATCAAACAGATAAATTATCAACATTCGTGTAGGTGAGTGATTAATCAATCCAACATGATTTTCAACTCAATTTCACATTTTCCCAAATTAATTATTCAAATTAATTGTTCAAACATAATTAGGGAATTTTCTCCCTTTTTCAAATAACAACCCTAAGGTCAACTTTCATCAATTTAACAACAATAATTCCATTTTCCAAGGTCTCATATACACATGGAGTTTAACATTTGAAAACCCCCCTTTTTATAATTTCAAAACAAACCCTAACTTTCCCAAAATTACCATAATCCACTATTTATACAAAATGACTAAAATCTATGTCAAAACTCATAAGAAGGGGTAGGGTATCCCTACCTCAAATGAAGAGACCAAATGGAGAAGAAGGAGTAAACTCAAGATGCTCCAAACTCAATGATTTTCGGATCAAAACGTAGCCCACACCAAGCTCCACCTTTTTTACAAAGGGATTAGGGTAGGAGACTCCTAGAACATGGAGTATTTGTAGAGAGAAGGTATGTAGAGAGAGATAAGTAGTTGAATCTAGGGTTTGAAGATAAAAGATAATCAAAAAGTGAAGAAGAAGCTACTACTGCGAACTGATATAATCGAGCCTCACGCGAACGAAGGAATGGTCGCTCGAGTGACCAGACACAAAGAAACCTCGCTCGAGCGTAGAAAGCCTCGCTCGAGCCAACAACACGAAGCTTCAGGTCTACAACCCAGAAGCACGCTCGAGCGAAGAAAATCTCGCTCGAGCGAAGCAACCCAAATCATAGTCCTTGCTCGCTCGAGCGAAGGAAAGCTCGCTTGAGCCAAGAAACACAACCTTCAGGTCCAAAACTAGACGTAGACGCACACTCAAGCGAGGAAACCCTGGCTCGAGCGAAGGAAATAAAACACAGAGCTCGCTCGAGCGACAAAAGCCTCGCTCGAGCGAAGACGCTAAAAGCTGGGCAGCAACCATTTGTTTCAAAACACACCCAACCTATTACAAAGCTGCCCAACACATTCCAAAACCCAAATACAAGGAATTAAAGAACGGAAATGAAACATATACAACAATAGACATCTACAGAACCGAATCCGGAATACAATAACCAATGGAGGGAAAACCGAGATCGCTATAAAATTTGAATAAAAATTTTGATTTGATATGAATTACTTTAACTTTTTTATTAAATTTTTATCAATTTTTAAAAGAACTTTCACTCTTATCCAAATTTTTTTTTTCTTTTCACCAATTTTGATGGGGGAAAAAAAAATTCAACGTTTCATCTTTTTAAATTTTTATCAAATTATAATTTGATAAAAAAAATATATTAAGGGTTGAAGATTCTCTTAGGTAGAATTATAATGAAATAACATCTTGAAATAATCAAAGTTTGAGAATGTGGTTGGTTGAAATATATAATTTAATTAATTCTCTTCTCATATTTGTATAAAAATTGACACCTATGACTACATCATTATAAGTTAGATTATGAAATTTTTTTTGGAGTGTTTCATTTATAATATCCCACATATTAAAAATGAAAAAAAAAAGAAAAAGAAAAAGAAAAAAAATTGTGTAACTTTTTGATATGTGTTTATCAGTTTTGTTTTATGGACATAAACAATTGATATTTCAATTTAAAAATTAAAAAGTAAAAAAAAAAAAAAAAAAAAAAAAAAAAATGGGTATCTTAGAGATAAAAGAAACTATCTAACTTTTCTATATACTAGTAAGATGGACTATTTTAATTACATAAAAAAATATAAATTATACTTAGAGATTATCCCTATATATTGTGCTATTATATACAAATATAGTGTAACAAATTAACTATAATATATATGAAAAGTTATATTAAGCTTTCATTTTCAATTAATTGAATTATAAACCTCACTAAAACTAAAACCAAATCACCAAAAATTATTTTCTACCATGCAAACCTGTAAATGAACACATAAACCTCACTAAAACTGAAACCAAAACCAAACCAACAGTGGAGAAAGAGAATCACACAGGGAAAAAATAAAATTAAAAAATAAATAAATTTATAGAGTATTACCTCCAACAACCTAAACCTCACCTAACCCAATCCATTAGCTCCTCTGTTAGTGCCCACGAAATTTAGGAGTCGGGATGACTAATCAGATTATTCTTTAAATAAGACTTGAAAATTGATTAATTTGTCTCATTAAGTGATTTAAAATTTTGATATATATATACATCAGAAAAATAGATAATTATATTACTAAATCATAATTCAAATTTCGATATTGTCATTTTTTTTAGATCCATATCTAAATCTTTATCTTTTTTATTTTTGTGTGGTATCTATTCGAGGTTTTTTGTTTTTTGTTTTCAATTTATTTAAGATGAAGCTATGGGTTTCTATTTTTTTTTTAATTTAATTTATCTGTTGTTTCTATTTTTTTTTTTAATTATTATTATTTAGGTAAGTTATGATGTGAGTTAGATATGATGTGAGTTTTATTGACTTAAAATATAATGGTGGGAGATATTTTCAAATTAGATTTGTTTAGATAAACTTTAAAAAAATTTAAAATTTTAAAATGGATATTGTAACGCCTTCAAAATAATACATAATCAATCATTCACATGTCCTAGAATCATAGAGGAAACATTATGTTTTCATTCATTAGAGTCCTGTTTACAAATGATGTTACATGTTGACAACAAAAGTAAATGCCCTACAGGCTTACAACTTTCCAGGTCAACACTTGGATACAACCAAAAGAGGATCAGAAGCCCTTTACATATAAAGCCCTTGGCTTGGAAATAAAACATGTAAACATAAATAAAACAACAAAAGAGAGACTTCAGCCTCGAGACCTTGTAGACGCGCCCGTGGGCCTCGTGCTACAGTTCGGACTCGATTTTGTGCTACGGTTCTTAATCTGAACCAAAGAGTCCAAATCTGGCAAATCGTTTGAGAAAACAGATTTTTTTGAAAAGTAGTGCCACACATGGACTGCTTTGCCAGATACAGAGTCGCCACCTAAATATTTTTAAAATAGGGAAATTTAGGAAACCCTGACTCGGTGCCGAAGGCCACATGTCCGTCATCACCGGAGTTTGTCTCGGCTCGGGAGCTTGGGTACGATCGGGGAAGGTCAGCTATGAGCACCCCCTTTCGCCCGGTCCGAAGACCGGCCTCTACTAACCGTGATATCCGTTTTTAAAAACATTATGTGTTCTTAAACCAATTATTAACCTAGAATTACTATGTTGTGCGCGCAGCAAACAAGTATAGACCAAATCGCCCAAATTGAAAAAAAAAACATTTCATGTTTGTTTTAAAATTGGTTTGCTACTCACAAGTAGGCTAAAAATGCTGGTTTTGCCGTCCTCAAGCGGGCTTTTGGAAAAGATGATTTTGCCACTATCTAGTGGGCTTAAAACAAACATAGTTTTAACGCATTATCCCAATTTAAGCGATTTTGACCTCCACCCACAGGCATTCAAGCAGTTTATCACATGTAAGCACTTAGCCGCATGGTGAGCATATTATCATGGCAACACTCACACGTATGCGGGATGCTAAAGCATAACTACTTACATTGTACTCCGTGCCAAAACAGTAAACTGGTTAGCAAACATGCATGTCCTAATTCATGTTAAAATGACTAATGCAACACATACGGGATGCAATTGAAGTAGGCTCGGCTAACCTAAGCATGGCATGTGAGATGCAATCAGTTGATGCACGTATTCAATTTTGAAATTAAAGTACAAATGCAGTTAGCATGATGTGCCGAGCCTGATGCATGTCAACAAATGCATGAATGCACGCATGCATAGCATAAGGTATGCTAAAATAAACGTGCCCTAATCTACCATCATAAGCAGGTAAATAAAAGGGAAGAAAGAAGTGGTGTTGGAAGACATACATCACACGCACGCACACTTATTACATGTTTACCCTCACTCAGAGGGTTCGAATTAATATTACAGTCCCAAAATAAAGAACAAATAAAATTATTACAAAATTTCCTAATTAATTAAAAGAAAGGAAGCAAAAGAAAGAAGAGGGTGGCCACAGCCTCTGCCTCGGGGTGTGCAGATGATGCATGCTCGAATCCGTCCTGCCCGGAAAACCCGTACTATACTCCTGTCGCCTCTGTTTGTACTGCCTTGTCTTTCTGAAAATTGCCAAAGTACTGGAGCAAGCTCCTTGCATCCTGCAGAGCACCACCGGCCAGACAGAATTGCCACCGGCACTCCAAAATTTTCATCGGCACTCCAGAGATTCATCGGCACTCCATAGATTGCCGGTCGGCACCAAATTCTGCCGGTCGGCAGAAACTTCCTGCAGAAGACAATTTGACAGCAAACAGAGAACAGACAGTGCATGACATGGAATTCTTGGACACATGTAAGCATGGTCCTACTTCTTATCATATTTTGAATTCAAAGAAGCATGAACTTCGACCTTTGAGCCATCAATGGTGCATGATGACTCAATGGATCAAATTTGCCATTTGATATGAATATGCATGCAACAAACAACATGAAAACCGAGGCCTTATCAAGTTGGAGTCAAAGGTCCCGATGACCGGGAATCGAGGCACATTGCATCACTTGAAGTATGAATGGTCCTTGATTCCCAAACTTAGTTTGACACCCCAAACCAAGTAAATGCAATGCATGTAATGCTCAACAAGGCTCAAACGTATCATACCACCAAGATATAAAGCACAACAAACATTATGCAACCAACATGACAAATGTACAATGCTAAGCATACAAGGTACAAAAAGTGGTGCAAACATGGACCAATTGGCCATGGGATTGATGTGCTACAAAGCTTAATGGAACACCTATGCAACAAACATGGAGCAAGCATGCAAGAGGGTTTAAAATGGCAAAGGGGCAGGCCCTCACCCTCCTCAAAACAGTGGCCAAAAGTGTCCGATAGATGGACCAATGTTCATGCCAATCATGCAAGCCAAAAGTCCTATGGTTAAGGCACCAAAGGGAAACATTTCACCCTCAATAACAAGACCACTCATGGCATGATTAAGGCAAGCAAAAAAAACAGAAAGTTATCATGCAAAAAAAGGCCCCAAACCCTCCTAGCATGGCAACTAAGATGACTCCTAAGATGCACATGCACTAAGGCTCATGTATAGGCATAAAAGGGGGCACCTCCAAGACATAAAAGAGACCATGCATGCACACATACAAGCATGATGTTTGGACTGAAATAGCATGGCAAACAACCTCCACTCATCAAAGTAGACCAACCAAAGCATTTATGACTCATATACTTGAGGGCTCACAAGCCAAAATGCATAGTAACCATAACAAACATGCCAAACATGACCAAGTTGATAACCAACAGATTTTAAGCATGGAAAAACAATGCTAAATGCTTCATGGAACTAAGCCAACACACACAAGAATCATGGCCTAATCATGAGATACACTTCTAGGCAAAATGGAGCGATATAAAGCAAGTATTATAAGCATACAAGGGGGGCCAAATCCGACCAAAAACAGAGGTTATATATGACCCAAGATGCCTTAAAAAATACTGAAATGAAGCCAAGAAACAACAAGCACACATGCTAACCCTTTTAGCCCAAAAAGCAAGGAAACAAAACCAAAAGGGGAGAGGGGTGTCCCTCCCCTATGCAAGACTTCAAACCAACTTTTTTGACACTAAAATACACTGACTTTTAGTGATGAACAGATCAAAATGCTGAAGCAAACAAAAGCTTATCAAAAAGGCACCAAAATAGACCAAACAAAGCCTATGAGGGTGAGTTTGCACTCAAACCACAAAATGACCTTAATGAAAGTGATAGAGCAGGAAAATTTAAGCCTTTTTCATGTTATACACCAGAGCTAAAACAGTAAACAAAATAGGTAGAAAACCATTGCAAGTTTGGGGAATAAAAGGGAAAAAAACTCACCCTCGAAGAACCCTTGAAGAACAAGTGGTCTAGCCTCCTTCTTTGGATCAAAACCAGTCCAAAACTCAAGAAACAACTCCTCCAAGTCCCTCAAATTCGGAGTAAGGTGTAATAGTGTGTGTAATGGTGCAAAAGTAAGGTAAAATCCACCTTTTGAGCCAAGAAACACACACAAGAAGAGAGAGGGAGAGAGGTATAGAGATAATATATGTCTCTATCTCTAAAGGCTGGTTTTTGCTTCTGTTTTTCTAACCTAGAACCAAGAGGAAAGCCTCTCTCTTATAAGGATCCCTCTTGCAAAGCTTATACAACAAGCTTGGCTAGAGGGAAATCCCTCCATACATGTGTATGGAGGGGGAAGGAGTTGGTGCCAGCTATCACAGCTGGCACAAAATATCTCCATAAAGTGGATGAACAGTGGTCGGCTGCCCAAAAATGTCATTTCGACAAAAGACAGTGCCGACCGGCAACAAATTATGCCGGCCGGCAATAAAGTGTACCGACCGGCAAACAAAAGTGCCGATGGAAGAAAGAGGCCAGCCGGCGGCCTTCAGCCACTGCCTGTGGTGTGTGGGGTTGGTCTACAAGCCCTGTCCTGTCCTCCCAAGACAAAACACAAGTGTTCGGTGCAAAACCGGACACTAAACGGTCAAGTTCGGAGATCCTGAGGTAGGGCGCGCGAGCCAGGACCTCCGGGAACTCCAAACGAACACAAACATGGATAATCACCGAGTGTTCAAACGGTGACGTCCAAGTCTTGAGGACGGTCAAAAATGGGGTGTCTACAGTTGCCCCTCTTTGACAGAACTCGAAAGTCATAACAATGACGGGAGTGAATGTCAAAGCCCAGAGACGACCCATTTTTGACAAGGCCGAAGACTCAGACAAACATGCGAAACAAATAATATATGCGCCCGAAGGCAGGGGCAAAATGCAAGACAATGCACGGAGCCGAGCATAACTTATGATCATGCAAAGACAGCTGTAACGAAGCAAACATGCGACAGTTTTAAGCTAGCATACCAAACTACATTACAATGCAGAAAGGATGTAAGAGAATTATGGCATTCTCAAAACGCCTCACTCGGGAGATACCATACCTGTGCGGCTCGTCTGGTTACATCAGCTTCAAACGAACCGTACATACAATATCGCGCCTGAAAAGAAAACAAACTTAACAGGTACAATATTGTTAGCAACATGCAAAGTAGTGAACTCGAAATGCGTAACAGCGCAAAGCAAGTGGGGAGCATAACCATGCTGTGGAAATACAACTAGGTAAGTGGAGCAAGCGGTCTACGCGGGCGACGAAATTGAGCATGAGCATGCGGTCTACGCAGGTAATGAAATTGATAAATCATGCGGTCTACGCAAGCAAAACATGCGGTCTACGCAGGTAATGAAATTAAACATGCGGTCTACGCTATCAAAACATGCGGTCTACGCAGGTATTGAAATTAAACATGCGGTCTACGCAATCAAAACATGCGGTCTACGCAGGTAATGAAATTAAACATGCGGTCTACGCAATCAAAACATGCGGTCTACGCAGGTAATGAATTTAAACATGTGGTCTACGCAATCAAAACATTCGGTCTACGCAGGTAATGAATTTAAACATGCGGTCTACGCTATCAAAACATGCGGTCTACGCAGGTATTGAAATTAAACATGCGGTCTACGCAAGTAAAGGAACGTACTATTAGACAGTATAATCGAAACAATTTGTGGGGCTCACGAAGCATGAAAAGGATACGGGGCGGGACATTCTTCGCACGCATCGAGCGTTGCTCGCAGAAGTTGTGGCCTGAGGTCAACTCGAAGGTTCACATTTCAAAGGCGTGCTTTCTTGTATTGTGAGGGCGTCCAACGACGCGGCTGACCCAAACAAAGATGCGGAAGGTGCGTTAACCGCGAGGGGAGTTTCACCGGTATCAATTCTGATACTTGGCTACCCTGCCATTCTACGTTTTATTTTCCTTTTTACTAATAGTTTAAGCACATTGCACTGCCTCAGGTAGGTTTATTTTCTTTCTCAAAATTCACGCGCTTTGCAAAGCATGTGATGGAAATGAAGCGAATCATTTTATTCGAAAGATGTTGCATTTGGGGATCTTCTATGCATCGCATCGCAGGGTATCACACCACAATGTGAACGAAATTGAACTCATTTTGGAAAGTTGCCATCGTAATAATCAGGTAGTGAACCGACTTACAACTCGATAAGCAAAACAAAGACAAGACACAACCAAACAAGTGTGAATACAACTCGATAAACAAATTAAGAGCTCAAAGAGAGCGAAATACAACTCGATAAGCAAATGTTCAAAAACTCGACAAGCAGACGGGCGTGGCTTCGCAAGAGTCTATCGCCGGGGGGAGGGGGGTTGGGGGTGTTGAAGTTCCCTAATTCTTAGCATAAACAGCTCAGGGAACCAGGAGGAAGCCCACCGGCACGGTGTAGGGACCACCGGCTGCAGGGAATGGCTACCGGCCGTATGTCTGTTTTGTCGGCAAACTAAAATGGTCGGTCGGCATATTTTTATGGCCGGTCGGCATTAAATGAGGGGAACCACCAGAATGTTGACACCTGTCTCCCACTCACCCTTATCTCCTACAAGAGATCCCAGCTTCGTAGTTTTTCTCATTTTCACACTGATTTGCTCCAATGGAAGAGTTTCTTGCTCAAAATCTCACAACTTGGATTGCCAGCTTGGATGGCTCGGAGAAAGTGAATTTCCGGGGCTTTGGCATAAATGCACTATTCACTCTGGGTCGTACCCCGTTGCATCTCCCGTTCCTTAATGCCGCGGCAAGATTTTGGAATCCGGTGACACGAGTCTTTAGCTTCGCCGGGCAAGAGATGTGTCCTACCTTCGAAGATTTCCGAGCTCTAATGGAGTCCGAGCGCGACGAGGAGCTCCTGCCCCAACTTAATTTTGGTCATGCCCAATCCTTAGGGCGCATGTGCGGACTCAGCATGCGCGATGCTCGGTCTCTGATGGGCGACGGGATGTTAGACATTCCGAGTTTGGTCAATCAATTTTCTGATGCTGGTAATCGCAGCAACCATCACTGGCAAGGCTTCCGACGGCATGCCCTCTGTTTATGTATGCTATCCCATTTTTTATTCGTCTCAGGCTCTGGAGGGGCTAATGTCCGGTTGATTGAGGTCGCCCAAGGCTTGAAGGAGGGCAAGAGCTGTATTGCCATGGTTCTGGCCGAGACGCTAATGGGCTTAGACGCCTTTTACTGTCATGAGACGTGCAGACTGGCGGGGAGTCCACTACTACTACAGGTAATGTTTCCCACCCAATCTCGCATCTATGTATTGCTCACGTCACTCGGCCCTCAAGCTCGATCTTTTCTCAGAAAACCCCATTCTCACTTTTCTCTCCTCGTACATCTCTCTATTCTTTATTCTCTCATTTTTCAATCCCTCCCTAGGTATGGCTGATGGATAAGCTGCAGGTTGTGGACTCTTGCCCAACATATTCAGCTCGCGGCTACTTCTTCCGGCACCACCTGGTCAATGCCTTGGATGAGGGATGGTGGTTTGCTTGGATGTGCCACTTGTCCGCAGACCGTATTGCTTGGCGGTGCCCTTGGCTGAACCTTCCGGCGATGAGTTACAATATGCCTCGGCAGACTGGGATTCAACTGGTTGGTCTCACTCATTGTGTATTCTATTTCCCATTTCGGATTCGACGCCAATTTGGCCATGACCAGACCTGCCCGCCAGAGGGGATAGAGTATCCTGCTGCATTCCCAGCCCGTGGCGCACAGCTTGCTTGGCAGGCCACTGCGTGGAGGATGAGAGAACTCCTGGCTCCCGCTCCTACTTTTAGTTGCACTTTGTCTGACGAGTGCATAGATTGGCTCAATGAAGAAGCACAGATCGGGCCCAGCTTGGCATCAGAGGCTTCGACCAGCTCTGGGAGGGGGCACAGGAACACCTGACTTGACCATGCCCTAGATTTATTGCTTTATTAGTACTTTCAAGTTTTTCTTTCATGAATGTAATAAAAAGCAACTTCAATTGTATGTAAGAGCAGGAGAACTCTGTTTTGAAATCAAAGAAATTGAAAGTTGTGGTACTGAAAATTTTCTACCTTAGTCCAAAAATGGTCAAAGTTGTAAAAAGATTATGTGAACAAAGTCAGCTTTTATTAAAACTTTTCAAAGATATTTTCGACACGGATCAGAACTGGACACGCCTGAGATCTGTCACTGAGATGCACAACCCCAGATCCTTGCAACTGGAAAGTTGCCCCTAGTTTGAAGGGCGCCGCAGCACTGCATAGCAACGGAAAGTTGCCCCTAGTCTGAGTGGCACCGCACTGGAGATTCCAACAAACGCTGATGGACAAAGATGGCTGAGATGATCAAACGAACAAAGTTGATCGGGGAAGTGTTACGGCTGAACTTCAGGATGAAGCTGCCTACGTATCCCAAACATGGGAATCAAGCCTTACGTAGTTCCGGCTTGGGTTCGCTCGAGTATTTTCACTCTCCTTTTGCGCTCTAACTTTTGCCAAGGCCGCCCTTTGCGGGTTTTCAACCTTGCGAGCTCAGTTTTTATATTTTCTAATTTTTTGTGCTCTAACTTTTGCCTAGGTCGCCCTTTCGGGTTTTCGGCCTAGCGAGCCTCTCAAGGATAGTATTTCTTCAACTTGTCCATGTTGATCGGTTGAGAGAATTCTAAACCATCTAAGTCCATCAGAACCACAGCTCCTCCTGACCAAATAGCTTTGATGATGTAGGGACCAGTCCAATTGGGTCTGAACTTTCCCCTTGGGTCGTGGATGGGAGCTCGGTTATCCTTGAGTACCAAATCCCCTTCCTTTAGATTTCTGGACTTAACTTTCTTGTTAAAAGCCCGAGCAATCCTGCGTTGATAACTCTGAACGTGATACAGTGCTTTCAGCCTTCTCTCGTCGAAAAGCATAAGTTCCTCGAACCTGCTCTGCTGCCAATCTGCCTCAGCTATCTGACATTCGGCCAATACCCGTAAAGACGGAACCTCAATTTCGATGGGTAGAACGGCCTCCATTCCATAGACCAACGAATACGGGGTCGCTCCGGTAGAAGTTCTAATTGAAGTCCTGTAGCCCCACAGAGCAAACGGCAACTTATCTAGCCAGTCTCGGTAGGTCTCTACCATCTTCCGCAGTATGTGCTTGATGTTCTTGTTGGCGGCCTCAACTGCCCCGTTGGTTTGCGGCCGGTATGTAGATGACTTATGAAAAGCCATGTTATACTTCTCCAACAAGTCGACCACTTCTTTCTTGAAGTGGGATCCATTATCCGAAATAATCTCGTTTGGCACCCCGTAGCGACAGATGATGTTGTTTCTGATGAATCTTGCGACGTGCGACGCCTTCAACACCGCGTATGATTGGGCCTCGACCGACTTTGTGAAATAATCTATCGCTACGAGGATATACTCATGTCCGTTCGACCCCTTCGGGGTAACAGCTCCGATCACATCGATCCTCCACACGGAAAATGGCCACGGGGAAGTCATGTTATACAACTTGGATGGTGGGATATTCATACGATTTGCATGGATCTGGCATTTGTGGCATCGCCGAACAAAGCCGATACAATCCTCTTCCATGGTCGACCAGTAGTAACCCTGCCTAAGGATCTTTCTGGCCAACATTACTCCATTCATGTGTGCACCGCACTCCCCGCCGTGGATGGCCTCCATTAGGCGCTTCGACTCCTCAGCTTCTACACAGAGCTTATGCATTCCCAGATGACCCCTTTTGTACAGCTTACCCCCGCAGATGATAAACTGAACAGCCATTCTTCTGATGGCCCTCTTATCCTTGGCACTTGCCCCTAGTGGATACGTCTCCTTTTCCAAGAAGTTCCAAATGTCGTAGTACCAGGGGTTGTCGTCTTGAACCTCATCGATGGCAAAAATCGACTCGTATGCTGGTGCGAACTTCTGATCAATGATGACTGGACGCATCCGGACTCCGGACGGGATGTCTATCATGGAAGATAGAGTTGCTAACGAATCTGCAAACCTGTTGTTCTCTCTTACGAGATGGGTGAAATTTAGCTTTTCGAACCGAGGAATTAACAAATCCAAGGTTTGGTGGTAAATTATCATCCTTTCCTCCTTAACCTTCCAGTCTCCTTTCGCTTGAGACACAACAAGATTCGAGTCCCCAATGACGTCCAACCGTCTTACCCCTAATTCTAGGGCTGCTTCTAGACCAGCAATACATGCCTCATACTCTGCCTCATTGTTCGAGACTTTGAACTGGAGCTTGAATGCTAAGGGGATACGGGAATCGTCAGGCGCTATCAACAATACCCCTATCCCATACCCATACTGGTTTGACGCTCCGTCAAAGTACATCGTCCAAGTTTCATCTTCGATGTGCAGAATAGCTTCATCTGGGAATAGGTATTCAACCGCTTCATCCCCCTCAACCGGGTGGTCGGCAAGGAACTCCGCCACCGCTCTTCCTTTCACTGACTTGCGTGTCACATACTTCAAGTCAAATTCGGAAAGTAAAAGCAACCAACGAGCTAGCCTACCTGTAAGTGCTGGTTTCTCGAAAAGATATTTGATGGGATCCAAACGTGAAACCAACATTACAGAGTGAGCTAACAGGTAGTGCCGCAGCTTCCTGGTAGCCCATACTAAGGCCAAACAAGCTTTCTCCAGCGGTGTGTAGCGGGTCTCGTAATCCAGCATCTTCTTGCTCAGATAGTAGATGGCCCTTTCCACTTTGTCTTCTGACTCCTGTGCGAGCATGCAGCCCATGGTAGTCTCAGTTACTGAGAGGTACAATATCAACGGCCTCCCCGGCTCTGGTGGTGACAACACGGGCGGGTTCTGTAGATACTCTTTGATCTGTTCAAAAGCTGCTTGACATCGGCCGTCCCATTGGAATTTCTTCCCTTTCTTCAGGAGGCCAAAAAGTGGTTCACAAGTCAAGGTTAATTTAGAGATAAACCGTCTTATGAATTGCACTTTACCTAGAAAGCCTCGCACCTCTTTTTCAGTCCTCGGTGGTGGCATTTCTAAGATGGCCTTGATTTTGGAAGGGTCGACCTCGATGCCCCTTTGCGTAATCAGAAACCCTAGCATCTTCCCTGCTGTAACACCAAAAGTACACTTCTGGGGATTTAGCCGCAGCCGAAATTCTTTGATCCTCTGAAAGAACTTTTGTAAGGCGGTGTAGTGGCCCTCTCTTTTTTTGGACTTGACAATCATGTCGTCCACATACACCTCGACCTCTTTATGGATCATATCATGCAATATTGTAGTCGCTGCCCGTTGATACGTAGCTCCAGCATTTTTCAGCCCAAATGGCATCACTCTGTAACAATATGTACCCCACGGGGTAGTGAATGCAGTCTTCTCCCGGTCTTCGGGTGCCATTACTATCTGATTATAGCCTGAAAAGCCATCCATAAACGAAAGCAAGGTATATCCTGCCGTGAAGTCTATCAGTTCATCAATGTGTGGCAAGGGAAAGTCGTCCTTCGGACTGGCCCTGTTCAAATCTCTGAAGTCTACACAGACCCGAATTCTGCCGTCTTTCTTCGGCACCGAAACAATGTTAGCCAACCAGGTCGGGTACTCGGATACCAGCAGGAAGCCTGCGTCGATCTGCTTGGTTACCTCTTCCTTGATCTTAATGGCCCAATCAGGGCGGATCCTTCTGAGCTTCTGCTTGACAGGTCGGGCCTCGGGATCAAGAGGGATCCGGTGCTGTACAATCTCAGGATCGATTCCAGGCATGTCTTCGTAGGACCACGCGAAAACATCTTTGAAATCTTTTAATAAAGCGACTAAGCGCTCGCGTTCCTCAGAAGACAATGTGGACCCGATCTGGACCAGCCGCGGGTCCTTCTCAGTACCAACATTCACAGTAGTGATTTCATCCATTAAAGGTTTAACAAATCTTTCCTGCTCTTGATCAATTAACCGTTGCAAAACCGGAGGAATTTCTTCCTCGTCGTTTTCATCAAAATTTTGAAAATCCTGATTTAAGCAATAAATCAAAGGCACAGAAAAATACTCCGAAACCACATTCACGTCGTTCTCATTAAATACTTCCGAGCCGTCGGATTCCTCTGTTACAACAGACTCAAAAGAAATTGAAAAAGACGACCTAGACAGGACTGTGGCATCCGGGTTATCACCCCCGGGAATACCGGACTCAGACTCAGTTGAGCTGGAATCTGATTCCGACGTACAAGATTCGGCAGAATCAGACTCCGGCTCACTACCTGACCCGGTGCTGCTTGATTGAAAGCCTTCTTCATATTTCCAGATGAGAGAAGGTGCGATGGATGCATCCAAAATAGCTGATGGTAGGCCCGCAGCCGCTTCATTCCCAATCACACATACCGAGGAGTCATCCCCCAAGCACTTCTGTTCGATCAGAGGATCTGAAAGCAGACACGACAGTGCTGCCCCCATTTCATTTTCAGCGTCCTCAGACTGCACTTCCTTACTCTGCTCAGCCTCGGCCGATAAATTTGCCTGCCCTTCGGCAGTGTCATCCTCAGGTAACTGTAAATCAAAGAAAATCTCAAATCCCGGTACGCGCTTCATCTCCGCGTTGAGCCACGGCTCTGGGAAGACACAGAACGGAAAGTCCTCCCCTTCCCGGACGAAACGTCCGTTTAGGGTACCCCAAATGGGCTGGTGCATTAAATCAAAGGGTTTCCCCATCTGTTTCGCCCTGGCCCTTCCGGCCATTTCCTTTCCTTTCCTTATCCAATCCTCTTTGGTGGGTAGGTAGCCCAAACCAAAGGTATGTGGGTTATGTGGCACTTCGGCCAATGCTGCGGTGCCTTTCCGACCGCTCTTGCCTAATCCCATCCCAGGGATGTGCTGGAGTTTGTTCATGAGATAGACTGCTTGGGCACTGACATATACCCCTTCATTAGCTGCCATGATGTTCTGTACGACCCGAGCCTCAGCTAAGGTAAAACCCGATATGAACACATCTTCCACACCGTGTTCGATTTCTAGAACAGGCGTAGACACTTCTGGTGGCGGATAAATTGACGAGTTTCCAAAAACAATGGCTACCCCCTTCCCATAGGGGTATTTCACCACTTGATGTAGGGTAGAGGAGACCGCCTTTACCTGATGCAGCCACGGCCGCCCCAAAAGCAAATTGAACGTTGCAGGAACCTCCAAGACGTGGAAATCTATCTCGTGCTATCCCGGCCCAACCTTTGTTTGAATCTTCACTGTCCCCATCACTTCTCGGCTTGTGTTGTCATACGCCCGAATTACCTGGGCCGTTGGCACGAAATCTGCGACTTTCAAACCAATCGCATAAGCTGTTCTTGCCGGACAAACGTTGATGGCGGACCCCGTGTCAACAAGCACCACGGGTATCCATTTATCTCTGCATTCGACAGAGATGTAGAGCGGCTTGTTATGGTTCGCACCCTCAGGTGGCAGCTCTTTATTAGAAAAACTTAATGCCGGGGAACTTCCTCCCGAAAAGACTAAGCCCACCAGCTGCTCGGGCGTGGTGTCTATGGAAAGTTTGGCTTTGTTCATGGCTGAAAGGACAGCCTGCCTATGTACTCGAGAAGCCATAAGCAGTCCCCAGATGGAGATGTCTGCTTGTATCTTTTTCAATTGTCTCAACACGGCCTCGTCTTCAAGTTGCCTCTCCTTTTGTTTCTCCACTTCATTATCTTTCCCAGACGCCTCCGGTTGATCTAGGTGTGGAGGCTTGAAATACCGTCCACTCCTAGTCATGTGATCGACTTCGCCGATATACCAGGTGTTATCTGGTTGGTTACCTTCCCAATCCTCGTCCGTGTGGGCAAGACATAGATCGTCGTCTTCCCACCACATACCATCTGCGACTGACAAGCATCTGTCTGGTTCTGTCATAACTATCCTGATACTCGCAGTACTTTTTATCCCTATGCTCGCAGCATTCATTTCTGTACTTGTGACAGTTTCGACCCCCACGTGGCCTTTTGCTTTCCTGATCCTCTCAGAATCTTCGAATTTCTCCCGTTCTGACTGTGTCAATGCAGTAGATTTCTCACTGATCCCTGTACTCAAAATGCTCCATTCCTGAGCGAAATTCTTGACACCGGCGCTCTCCGGCGATGTATTCTGTTCTTCGACACTCCCGGCCGTTGTGGATATTCCCGCCCCTGCCGGGCCTTGTTCTGACTGAAACTCCCCTACTATATCTGGCTGATCGTCTAACCACCCCGTGGCCTCCGCCGACTCTTCATTATCGAACCAGTTGATGGCTGAGTCTTGGTCATCGTAAAATTGGAACTTGGCAATATCCTCTTCTACGGCTGCCAAATCATCCGTTCTCTGTCCTGCACTGTCCCCTCGGATTGCACACAGCTCTCTCCCGACCGGGAATTCGACATCTGGTCTATTCTGGCCCACTGGCGAAATGTAGTCACTCGGACTGTAAGCATTCCCAACATCATTCTCAGACTCCGCAGACTCTGGTTTGACAACCTCTTTCCTGTCCTCGATGATCACCACTGGCTTGGGTTGGGTTATAGAGACGTCCATCATGCACAAATCGGTGCAATCAAGGAGAAAAACTCTCGGCTTAGGCAGGTAAGAGGGTGTGATATAGATACTAGGATCGTAGGATGCGACCCCAGTGTGGATGAAATTGATTTTTTTGGGTGGTGGAACTTGGTTATGTGTGGGGAGAGGATTTGTAGTAACATTGGGTTTCTCAGGGGGTAAAATCACCCCATTATCAATGAGATCTTGAGTCTCATGACGCAATCGAAAGCACAGGTCGGTATCGTGATCGTGCTGCTGGTGGAACGCACAATACTTGGCTGGATTGTGGGTGGCAGGTAGTCTTTCAGGTAAGGGTCGCGGCTCTAGGGGCTTCAGATGCCCTTTTCTGATCAAAACCCCCAAAGCTTTGGA
This sequence comes from Camellia sinensis, assembly GCF_055761805.1. Taxonomy (NCBI): domain Eukaryota; kingdom Viridiplantae; phylum Streptophyta; class Magnoliopsida; order Ericales; family Theaceae; genus Camellia; species Camellia sinensis. Next base: position 102,491,298 of record NC_138961.1, read on the forward strand.
CAGGGGCATATAAAGTGGAGCGAAGGTTCTGGTATTTCTGGGAGGGTATTTGGTTGTTTGTGAGTTGCTTCCGGACGCACCGGAGAATGGCGTGGCTGCTGTGTTTCTTGGGGAAGGGTTAGTGGTGACCATACTCACTTCGGAGGTCCTGGTAGCCGCAGTGCCGCTCGGGCCTGCATTAGCATTACGGTTGAAATTTCTGCGGGGTTGCTCCCGGTCATTATCAATCCACCCTTGTCTTAGGGCGTCTTCGATTTGCACCCCCATCTCATGCAGATCAGCAAAGGTAGGAAAGGGGACTACAATCATCTTTTGCATTAGCCTCGGCTGAAGATTGCGCACAATCATCCGAATCTGGTCTTTGTCTGTGGGTCTCAAGGTCATCATTGAAGCCTTAGCCCGCCATCTAGTTACAAACTCTGAGAAGCTTTCCTTGGGCTCTTGCCTCGTTGTCTCGAGATCCCGGGTCGTGATCTCGATTTGTGTGTTATACGAGTATTGCAGGATGAAGGCCTCAGCCATCTCGTCCCAATTTTTCTTGACGTCATCCTCCAACTTGGTATACCATGCGGACGCTACACCCGACAGGGTCTGACCAAACAAAGATAACTTCTGCAATCTGGTGAGGCCCATTAGCCTTAGGACGTCTGAGAATAGTCGCAAGTGCACCATGGGATCCTCAGACCCGTCAAAACGATCAATCTGGGGCATCTTAAACCGATCTGGCAGCGTCACAGCTGTGTCGATGTATCCATCTCCAATGTCCGGAATGGACTTCGCACCTTGAGATTTCTTGAACAGCTTTTCAAGCTTGTGCATTTTTAACGTCATGGGGTCTACCTCAGACTCAAAGGGAGAGTCCGATACATTAATGGGAGTGGGTGCCTTGGATTGTTGAGGCGGAATCAGGGGTGGAGCCGGCCCCGTTGGGATGTCTGTGTCTTCTTGGACATTCCGGGCGTTTGGCGTCTCTTCGGGTATTGGAACCCTTAAGGGAGGAGGGATTTGCTGCGAAGGCGATGCCCCAGTTTGCTGTTGCAATCTCCCAATCAAATCCGCTTGCTCACTCATAACTGTAGCCTGTTGCCTGGCAAATTCTGCCTGTCGGGCAGCATCTTGCTGCATCATTTTCATGCTTTCCTGAAGTTGGCGCACCATCTCCTCTAAGCTAGCCATACTGTTCTGCTCTGGTTGAATTGCTGGTATACGTTCCCTCTCTGTGGGTGAAATGAGATCCTGATCCCTACTGTACACAGGTGGGGTAGACGAAGCCCTCTGTGCTGACTGTTGAACCGATGTCCTCTGCCTAGTTGCTTTCCGTTTAGTAACTGGGGGTAGAGAATGGTACACTGGTTGTCCTTCTATCAGATCCTCAGATCGATGGAGCCGGCGACCTCTGATCCAGAGTGCTTGGGGGATGTCTACTGGGTTAGACGCAATGATGCTAAACTTACCTAGCAAAAAGATAAATAAAGCTATAAATAAACCAACAACTGGACAGCACAACGGCATAAAATAAACAAATAATATACAGTTGGATATTCAAAACACATAGTCGATGAGCCGAATACACTGTTCCCCGATACTGATCACTGTTTCCTGAAATCTCTGTTCCCAAAACTGAACCCTGGTATCCGCAAATAACTGATTCTCTTAAACTGATACTGATACCCTCAGGCCTGATGCCCAGACTTACAAACTGGTGTGTTCATTTCCCTGCAAAAATACATTCTAACAGCACATAGCAAGTAAAGAGAGCCAAAACACCCCTACACTGGGGTAGGGTTTCCCTGTCCTATTTTTGTCAGGGGCTAGGGTTTCACTACGCACACAGCGGTTTCAAACAACCTATAATCGGGTAAGCAACCTGTCCTAGTTTGGAATGGCCACTATGGATCCGAATATGCACTAGGTCGAATGGTCAAAAGGGTGCCCCAGTAAAACCGGGGTTTGTGTTCCCATGCTGTCAAAGCCCATAGCCGGTCAGCCTTATGGACATGCCTTGACAAGACAAGCCTCCGGCAAACCGTTCAGGAATGGCAGATGGCAAACACTGTGTTCCTAGGCGCACCAATGCACATGCAATGCAAAGAAACACATAAATGAAGTCAAAACAGGATATCACGAGTTCGAGTCAAACTCTCTATAAGTCCCCAGCGGAGTCGCCAGAAACTGTAGACGCGCCCGTGGGCCTCGTGCTACAGTTCGGACTCGATTTTGTGCTACGGTTCTTAATCTGAACCAAAGAGTCCAAATCTGGCAAATCGTTTGAGAAAACAGATTTTTTTGAAAAGTAGTGCCACACATGGACTGCTTTGCCAGATACAGAGTCGCCACCTAAATATTTTTAAAATAGGGAAATTTAGGAAACCCTGACTCGGTGCCGAAGGCCACATGTCCGTCATCACCGGAGTTTGTCTCGGCTCGGGAGCTTGGGTACGATCGGGGAAGGTCAGCTATGAGCACCCCCTTTCGCCCGGTCCGAAGACCGGCCTCTACTAACCGTGATATCCGTTTTTGAAAACATTATGTGTTCTTAAACCAATTATTAACCTAGAATTACTATGTTGTGCGCGCAGCAAACAAGTATAGACCAAATCGCCCAAATTGAAAAAAAAACATTTCATGTTTGTTTTAAAATTGGTTTGCTACTCACAAGTAGGCTAAAAATGCTGGTTTTGCCGTCCTCAAGCGGGCTTTTGGAAAAGATGATTTTGCCACTATCTAGTGGGCTTAAAACAAACATAGTTTTAACGCATTATCCCAATTTAAGCGATTTTGACCTCCACCCACAGGCATTCAAGCAGTTTATCACATGTAAGCACTTAGCCGCATGGTGAGCATATCATCATGGCAACACTCACACGTATGCGGGATGCTAAAGCATAACTACTTACATTGTACTCCGTGCCAAAACAGTAAACTGGTTAGCAAACATGCATGTCCTAATTCATGTTAAAATGACTAATGCAACACATACGGGATGCAATTGAAGTAGGCTCGGCTAACCTAAGCATGGCATGTGAGATGCAATCAGTTGATGCACGTATTCAATTTTGAAATTAAAGTACAAATGCAGTTAGCATGATGTGCCGAGCCTGATGCATGTCAACAAATGCATGAATGCACGCATGCATAGCATAAGGTATGCTAAAATAAACGTGCCCTAATCTACCATCATAAGCAGGTAAATAAAAGGGAAGAAAGAAGTGGTGTTGGAAGACATACATCACACGCACGCACACTTATTACATGTTTACCCTCACTCAGAGGGTTCGAATTAATATTACAGTCCCAAAATAAAGAACAAATAAAATTATTACAAAATTTCCTAATTAATTAAAAGAAAGGAAGCAAAAGAAAGAAGAGGGTGGCCACAGCCTCTGCCTCGGGGTGTGCAGATGATGCATGCTCGAATCCGTCCTGCCCGGAAAACCCGTACTATACTCCTGTCGCCTCTGTTTGTACTGCCTTGTCTTTCTGAAAATTGCCAAAGTACTGGAGCAAGCTCCTTGCATCCTGCAGAGCACCACCGGCCAGACAGAATTGCCACCGGCACTCCAAAATTTTCATCGGCACTCCAGAGATTCATCGGCACTCCATAGATTGCCGGTCGGCACCAAATTCTGCCGGTCGGCAGAAACTTCCTGCAGAAGACAATTTGACAGCAAACAGAGAACAGACAGTGCATGACATGGAATTCTTGGACACATGTAAGCATGGTCCTACTTCTTATCATATTTTGAATTCAAAGAAGCATGAACTTCGACCTTTGAGCCATCAATGGTGCATGATGACTCAATGGATCAAATTTGCCATTTGATATGAATATGCATGCAACAAACAACATGAAAACCGAGGCCTTATCAAGTTGGAGTCAAAGGTCCCGATGACCGGGAATCGAGGCACATTGCATCACTTGAAGTATGAATGGTCCTTGATTCCCAAACTTAGTTTGACACCCCAAACCAAGTAAATGCAATGCATGTAATGCTCAACAAGGCTCAAACGTATCATACCACCAAGATATAAAGCACAACAAACATTATGCAACCAACATGACAAATGTACAATGCTAAGCATACAAGGTACAAAAAGTGGTGCAAACATGGACCAATTGGCCATGGGATTGATGTGCTACAAAGCTTAATGGAACACCTATGCAACAAACATGGAGCAAGCATGCAAGAGGGTTTAAAATGGCAAAGGGGCAGGCCCTCACCCTCCTCAAAACAGTGGCCAAAAGTGTCCGATAGATGGACCAATGTTCATGCCAATCATGCAAGCCAAAAGTCCTATGGTTAAGGCACCAAAGGGAAACATTTCACCCTCAATAACAAGACCACTCATGGCATGATTAAGGCAAGCAAAAAAAACAGAAAGTTATCATGCAAAAAAAGGCCCCAAACCCTCCTAGCATGGCAACTAAGATGACTCCTAAGATGCACATGCACTAAGGCTCATGTATAGGCATAAAAGGGGGCACCTCCAAGACATAAAAGAGACCATGCATGCACACATACAAGCATGATGTTTGGACTGAAATAGCATGGCAAACAACCTCCACTCATCAAAGTAGACCAACCAAAGCATTTATGACTCATATACTTGAGGGCTCACAAGCCAAAATGCATAGTAACCATAACAAACATGCCAAACATGACCAAGTTGATAACCAACAGATTTTAAGCATGGAAAAACAATGCTAAATGCTTCATGGAACTAAGCCAACACACACAAGAATCATGGCCTAATCATGAGATACACTTCTAGGCAAAATGGAGCGATATAAAGCAAGTATTATAAGCATACAAGGGGGGCCAAATCCGACCAAAAACAGAGGTTATATATGACCCAAGATGCCTTAAAAAATACTGAAATGAAGCCAAGAAACAACAAGCACACATGCTAACCCTTTTAGCCCAAAAAGCAAGGAAACAAAACCAAAAGGGGAGAGGGGTGTCCCTCCCCTATGCAAGACTTCAAACCAACTTTTTTGACACTAAAATACACTGACTTTGAGTGATGAAAAGATCAAAATGCTGAAGCAAACAAATGCTTATCAAAAAGGCACCAAAATAGACCAAACAAAGCCTATGAGGGTGAGTTTGCACTCAAACCACAAAATGACCTTAATGAAAGTGATAGAGCAGGAAAATTTAAGCCTTTTTCATGTTATACACCAGAGCTAAAACAGTAAACAAAATAGGTAGAAAACCATTGCAAGTTTGGGGAATAAAAGGGAAAAAAACTCACCCTCGAAGAACCCTTGAAGAACAAGTGGTCTAGCCTCCTTCTTTGGATCAAAACCAGTCCAAAACTCAAGAAACAACTCCTCCAAGTCCCTCAAATTCGGAGTAAGGTGTAATAGTGTGTGTAATGGTGCAAAAGTAAGGTAAAATCCACCTTTTGAGCCAAGAAACACACACAAGAAGAGAGAGGGAGAGAGGTATAGAGATAATATATGTCTCTATCTCTAAAGGCTGGTTTTTGCTTCTGTTTTTCTAACCTAGAACCAAGAGGAAAGCCTCTCTCTTATAAGGATCCCTCTTGCAAAGCTTATACAACAAGCTTGGCTAGAGGGAAATCCCTCCATACACGTGTATGGAGGGGGAAGGAGTTGGTGCCAGCTATCACAGCTGGCACAAAATATCTCCATAAAGTGGATGAACAGTGGTCGGCTGCCCAAAAATGTCATTTCGACAAAAGACAGTGCCGACCGGCAACAAATTATGCCGGCCGGCAATAAAGTGTACCGACCGGCAAACAAAAGTGCCGATGGAAGAAAGAGGCCAGCCGGCGGCCTTCAGCCACTGCCGGTGGTGTGTGGGGCTGGTCTACAAGCCCTGTCCTGTCCTCCCAAGACAAAACACAAGTGTTCGGTGCAAAACCGGACACTAAACGGTCAAGTTCGGAGATCCTAAGGTAGGGCGCGCGAGCCAGGACCTCCGGGAACTCCAAACGAACACAAACATGGATAATCACCGAGTGTTCAAACGGTGACGTCCAAGTCTTGAGGACGGTAAAAAATGGGGTGTCTACAGACCTCCCAAGCTATAACCTTAGAGGCGGCAAGTCACCTATAGCGATCCCGGTTTTTCCTTCCTTTGTATATTGTATTCCGGACTTGGTTTCGTGGTTGTGTTGTTGTCTTATTCTCATTTCCTTCTCTTACTCTTTGTATTTGAGTCTTGGGTTGTGTTGGGCAGGTTTGAAATAGGTTGGTTGCGCTTTGGAACCAAAAGTTGATGCCCAGAATTTGGCCTTTACACTCGAGTGGGGCTTTTGACGCTCGAGCGGGCCCTTTGTTGTTGCTTCTCCGCTAGAGCGGGTGTTTTGACGCTCGAGCGTGAATTTCCATCTCCCAGTATTTTTCTCTACAGGTCTTCATACGCTCGAGCGGGAGTTTTGACGCTCGAGTGTGACCCTTTGATTTTGTTCCTCCGCTCGAGCGGGGAGTTTGATGCCCGAACGGGGACCATCGCCTGCAAAACTTCTGTGTGTGTGCATCCGACGCTCGAGCGGGCGTTTTGACGCTCGAGCGTGAGTCTGTGTCTGATGCTTGAGCAGGGGTTTCCACGCTCGAGCGGGGCGACTTCTATATCACTTCGGGATTTCACTTTTTGGATCACTTTTCAACATCCTTTCTCTCTCTTACTTTTCAAAAACCACCATTAGAGAGCTTCTCTCTCTAAAACCTTACCTTCTCTCTAAGAAATCATCTAGCCCTAGTGACCTCCCACCTTTGGGCCTTTGTAAAAAGTGTTGATCTTGGTGTGGGCTATCTTTTGATCCGAAAATCTTGGGTTTTGGAGCATCTCGAAATTCTTCATATTCTCCATTGGGTCTCATCTCTTGAGGTAGGGATTCTTACTCATCTTTATGAGCTTTAACCTAAATGTTGAGCTTTTTGTATAAATGATTTGATTTGGACAGTTAGGATTTGTAATGTGTTATATTGGAATGAGGGGTTTTTGCTCATATTATGTTTAGCATATCTCTACTAGGCATTGGCTTACCCTATATGGGACATCGTTTTCAGGTACAGGTAGCATGTCACTTCCAAGGACGTAGCTTGAGAGGCTTAATGGCTGGGACATCTTTTGTGATTATTTTTTGTATTACATGTATATCAAGCCAAGGGCTTATCATCTGTTTTGAGTTAGTACTCACTCTTTTTGTAACCAAGTGTTAACTTGGAAAGTTGTAAGCCTATAGGGCATTTACTTTTGTTGTCAACATGTAATACATTTTGTAATGAATACTCCGATGAAATGTAATTATGCTTCATTCTCTTATGTTTAAGCATGTCAAGAATGTATGATTTATGGGTTTATTTTGAGGGCATTACAACTTGGTATTAGAGCGTACCGGGTTTGAATACTTTGGGTACGTGGGAAATGATTAGTGCCACAATGGGTTTGTCTCGCTTGTTAGAGACTTAGATGCAATGTTACATGCTTATGTGATTACTTGGGTATGAGATTTAATTTCTAGGATGTTGATTGGATCCTTGGGTTTCTGTGAGTCTTGTTAGAAAAGCACTTGATCAATGCTGTTTATGACCGGAACTCTAGTAACGCCTCAGGACTATCATTATCCAGTAATGAAATTTGTAGGTGCTTATGTGATTATGTGCTTACATGGAATGAATTACTGTTGTCCATGTATTAGGACGCGAGTGTTGTAGCTTCGGCACATTTATGAATGTGCTAATGTTCTTCGTTACCTTTATTAGGATGTCAGGACGAGGACGTGGAGGTAGGCAAGGTTGGCCTAGGAGGCAGGAGATGCCTATACCGAATGACATTCCGGCGCAGCAGCAGGGTGTTGGTCAGGCCAATGTGGCCGAGCTAGTAGGTCAGCAGGCCATGGGCGCCTTAGCCCGTGAGATGGCAGGAGCTTTGAGGGAGTCCTTGGGCATCCTCAGAGCGGAGAATCAGGTTCAGGCCCATGTTGCTAAGGCAGGGCCTTCCTTTCTGAAGAGGGAGTTCTTCCGGTCTAATCCGGATGAGTTTGTTGGGGATCCGAAAGAGCCATTGAAGGCTGATGAGTGGCTGGAGCAGATAACGAAGACGTTTGAGATGCTTGGCCTCGAAGACGGAGCATTGAAGGTGACTTTGTCATCTTTCCAGCTTAAGGGGGATGCGGGTCAGTGGTGGAAGTTCATGAGGGGCCGTATTGGTGGTACTTAGGAGGACTTTGTGGGTGCTTTCCAAGAGAATTTTCTGTCTCCTACTGTCAGGGAGAAGTTGAGAGATCAGTTCTGCCAACTTAAGTAGCTGAGTTCTTCAGTGGCCGAGTTTGAGGCCGCATTTACTAGTTTGTCCAGGTTTACACCGGAGCTAGTGGCATCTGAGGAACGCCGTTGTCTGGAGTTTGAGAAGAAGTTGAGGCATGGCCTCAAGATGAGAGTTGGGGATTCTATGACCCGGGAGTATGGGTGCCTTGTAGATGCCGTAGCCCATATGGAGATTATGATGCAGGAGGAGGAGGAGAGGCAGAAAGGCTCCAAGAGAAGTCAAGATGGTCAGGGGGACGGTAGGAGGTAAGCAGTCCTAGGGTGTTTTTGTGAGATCTACCTTTCCAGTGCCGAGTTCAAGTTCTGGGAGAGGCAGTCAGGGAGACGTCACTTGTTACAAGTGTGGTCAGCTGGGCCACAAGTCTCCAGCTTGCTCGCAGATGGGAGGAGGTCAGAGAGCAGCGTCATCTTTAGCTCGACCTCAGAGCCAGAGTCAGGGTAGAGGTCAGCCACTGTCTTGTTATCAGTGTGGTCACGCGGGGCACCTGAAGAGGTTTTGCCCGCAGTTGAGTGGCACATCTGGTGCATCTGGGTCGAGGCAAAGTTTTCAGCCAGCTCAGTCAGTTAAGGCCTCGAGGGCCAATCAAGGGGCTTCATCGTCCCAGTCTGTGCAGTAGTCTTTTGCTCCGAGAGGTGAGCAGGTATATAATGGGCCTACAGGGCATGTGTATGCTGTTACCGCGCAGGACCTAGTACCGGCTCCATCTGTTGTGAAAGGTACCTTTTTGTTTTGCAACTCGGTTTCCAATGTGTTGATTGATACGGGTGCATCCCATTATTTTATATCTACTGCATTTGTATCTATTTTGGGTTTGAAGTTGGCACAGTTAGCATCTCCTATTTGTGTAGTATCACCTGTTGGGGGTGAATTGATTTTGAAACAAGGGTGCCGGGGCTGTGATATAGAGGTCGCCAACCGCCGGCTTCTATTTCCTTTTGTAGTTATGGCTATGTCAGGTTTTGATGTTATTTTGGGTATGGACTGGCTATTGTCATACTGGGCTGTTATCGATTGTTACCGCCAGAGGGTCACAGTATGTACCCCGAGCAGGGATTGTTTTCATTTCTTGGGGGATCAGGTTGGTAGTGTGTTGCCACCGGTGTATGATCCGCGAGGACGGAGTGAGCTTAGTGGTCTTCTCGCTAGCCTTATGAGTAGTGAGTGTGATGAGACCGGGGTTGAGTTGCCGAGAGTGGTTTGCGAGTATTCAGATGTTTTTTTTGAGGACCTTGTTAGTTTGCCACCTCATCGAGAAATCGAGTTCTCTATTGATTTAGTGCCCGACACAGCGCCGATTTCTATGGCACCATATCGTTTTGCCCCAGCCGAGTTGAGTGAGTTGAAGATTCAGCTCCAGGAGTTGCTAGATAAGGGTTTTATTCGCCTGAGTGTTTCGCCGTGGGGAGCACCGGCCCTCTTTGCTAAAAAGAAAGATGGTGCCTTGAGACTTTGTATTGACTACCGGAAGTTGAATCGGGCTACGGTTAAGAATAAGTACCCTATGCCCCGTATAGATGATTTGTTTGACCAGTTGAAGGGTTCCGTTGTTTCTCTAAGATAGATTTGAGATCGGGTTACCACCAGTTGAGGGTCAGAGAGGAGGATATTCCTAAGACGGCATTCCGTACGCGGTATGGCCATTATGAGTTTCTGGTGATGCCATTTGGGCTCACCAATGCACCGGCAGTGTTTATGGACTTGATGAACCGGATATTCTGGGAATTCTTAGATCGTTTTGTGGTCGTTTTCGTGGACGACATTCTGATTTATTTACCTTCGGAGGAGGAGCACGAGGAACACTTGAGAGTGGTGCTTGAGTTGCTTAGAGCCCATAGGCTGTATGCCAAGTTTGGGAAGTGTGAGTTCTGGCTAAGAGAGGTCAAATTCTTAGGCCATATGGTTTCCGGGAAAAGGGTGTCTGTTGATACATCCAAGATAGAGGCAGTGCAAGATTGGGCATAGCCCAAGAGTGTTTTTGAAATCCGTAATTTTCTGGGATTAGCTGGGTATTACCGCCGGTTTGTGAAAGATTTCTCTAGGCTAGCTTCGCCGTTGACTAGATTGACGCGAAAATGAGTCAAATTTGTATGAAGTGAGATTTGTGAAAAGTCGTTCCAAGAGTTGAAGGTTAGATTGACCACCGCTCCGGTTTTGATTATTCCGGAAAGAGTTTTAGGTTATGCGGTCTATTGTGATGCCTTACGAGAGGGTTTGGGTTGTGTGTTGATGCAAGGAGGGAAAGTGGTAGCCTATGGCTCATGTTAGTTGAAGATACACGAGAGGAATTACCCTACACATGACCTAGAGTTAGCAGCTGTGATTTTTACCTTGAAGATCTTGAGGCACTACCTTTACGGTGAGAGGTTCGAGGTATTCTTAGATCATAAGAGTCTGAAGTATCTGTTTACACAGAGAGACTTGAATTTGAGGCAGAAGAGGTGGATTAAGTTCATTGAGGACTATGATTTTGAGTTGCACTAACATCTGGGAAAGGCCAATGTTATGGCTGATGCCCTTAGTAGGAAATCCATTAGTGATATAGCTTGTATAGCCATCCGGGAGTGGGAGATGTTGGGTGCACTTGGCGAGTTTGATTTGCTTCTGGGCGAATCCGCTGAGGCTGCGGTCTTGTTTTCCGTTGTTGCGCAGCCTACACTTGTGAGTCGAGTGTTAGAGGCATAGAGAGGTGACCTTGAGGTAAAATCCCTCCGAGAGAAGATCTCCAGTGGGAAGGCTGAGAAGGGTTTGTCTGTGTATCCCGACTAAAGTGTGAGATACCGCGATCGTTTGTTTGTGCCAGAGTCTTGCCGAGAGGAGGTACTCCGAAAGTTTCACCATTCATGCCTTGCGGTGCATCCGGGAGGCACCAAGATGTATCGTGATTTGGGTCGTCAGTTTTGGTGGCGGGGTATGAAGAGAGATGTGGCAGTTTTTGTATCGAAGTGCCTTACTTGCCAGCAAGTGAAGGCCGAGCATCAGAGGCCAACGGGTTTGTTACAACTCTTGCCTATTGCCGAGTGGAAGTGGGAGCATGTCACTATGGACTTCGTTGTAGGTCTTCCGAGGACTCAGCAGGGTAGTGATGCTATTTGGGTGGTTGTAGACCGGTTGACTAAGTCGGCGCACTTTATCCCTATACGCGTGAGAGATTCGGTAGATCATCTTGCCGACTTATATATTCGGAACATAGTGAGGTTGCACGGGGTCCCAGTGTCAATCATCTCTGATAGAGACCCTCGTTTTACTACTAGGTTGTGGCAGAGCTTGCAGAGTGCTTTGGGCACTAGATTGACCTTTAGCACGGCTTACCATCCTCAGACTGACGAGCAGTCCGAGCGTACCATTCTGATCCTTGAGGATATGCTTCAAGGTTGTGTTCTTGACTTTAGTGGATCGTGGGAGAGGCACTTGCCCTTGGTGGAGTTTGCCTACAACAACAGCTTTCAGTCGAGTATCGATATGGCACTGTTTGAGGCCTTGTATGGCTGACCTTGTAGGTCTTCGGTTTGTTGGGCCGAGGTGGGTGATGCACCTTTGTTGGGTCCGGAGTTGGTGAGGGAAATGACGGAGAAAGTTGAACTTATCCGTAAGAGGCTTGTTACAGCCCAGAGTCGCCAAAAGAGTTATGCCGACCGTAGGAGGAGGCCTTTGGCATTTGAGACGGGTGATCATGTTTTTCTGAAAATATCACCTAGGCGAGGTTTGATGAAGTTTGGGAAGAGTGGGAAGTTGTCCCCTCGGTTTATTGGTCCCTTTGAGATCCTTGAGAGGATTGGAGAGGTTGCGTACCGTTTAGCTTTACCGTTGCAGTTGTCTGGAGTGCATGACGTGTTTCATGTTAGTATGCTTCGGAAGTATGAGCCGGATCTGTCCCATGTGTTGGATTGGACCGATTTGGAAGTTGACAAGGATATCTCGTATGAGGAGAGACCGGTTTGGGTCTTGGATAGGCGGGATCAAGTCTTGTGAGGCAAGACCATTCCATTGGTTAAAGTTTTGTGGAAACATCACGGAGTGGAGGAGGCCACTTGGGAACGTGAGGTGAATGTCCGTGAGAAATATCTGGACTTGTTTGTAAATGTTTAACCATGTATTGGGATTTTGTAATATTGATGAACTTTAAGAGCATTAAATATGTCTTGAGTTGTAAAACATTGTATATGTTTTGATTTATGAAAGTATTTGGAAACTTGTCTTAAAATGGAAGTTTATTGTAACATTGCATATGTTGAATGTATTGTAGAAATGGAAATATATCATGAACATTGAATATGATATGGAATTGTGAAAAATGTGTTGAAATTGGTAAATTTCAAGGGAAAGCATGCTAACAATGCATATTAAGTATATATTGTGAAATACCTCTTGAATAGAGATGGAATGACCGGTAATGGGTCAAGTTGTTGGGTAATGAATTGGAACATTGTTGAGAATTGAGAAAAACTTGTTTTTGAAAACTTATACTTAATTTCGGGGACGAAATTCTTTGAGGAGGGAAGGTTATAGCGATCTCGGTTTTCCCTTCCTTTGTATATTGTATTCCGAACTTGGTTACGTGGTTGTGTTGTTGTCTCATTCTCATTTCCTTCTCTTACTCTTTGTATTTGAGTCTTAGGTTGTGTTGGGCAAGTTTGAAATAAGTTGGTTGTGCTTTGGAACCAAAAGTTGATACCTAGAATTTGGCCTTCACGCTCGAGCGGGGCTTTTGATGCTCGAGCAGGCCCTTTGTTGTTGCTTCTCCTCTCGAGCGGGTGTTTTGACGCTCGAGCATGAATTTTCATCTCCCAGTATTTTTTCTCTACAGGTCTTCATATGCTCGAGCAGGAGTTTTGACGCTCGAGCGTGACCCTTTGATTTTGTTCCTCCGCTCAAGCGGGGAGTTTGACGCTCGAGCGGGGACCATCGCTTGCAAAACTTTTGTGAGTGTGCATCCGACGCTCGAGCGGACGTTTTGATGCTCGAGTGTGAGTCTATGTCTGACGCTCGAGCGGGGGTTCCCACGCTCGAGCGGGGTGACTTCTATATCACTTCGGGATTTCACTTTTTGGATCACTTTTCAACATCTTTCTCTCTCTTACTTTTCAAAAACCACCATTGGAGAGCTTCTCTCTCTAAAACCTTACCTTCTCTCTAAGAAATCATCTAGCCCTAGTGACCTCCCACCTTTGGGCCTTTGTAAAAAGTGTTGATCTCGGTGTGGGCTATCTTTTGATCCGAAAATCTTGGGTTTTGGAGCATCTCGAAATTCTTCATATTCTCCATTGGGTCTCATCTCTTGAGGTAGGGATTCTTACTCATCTTTATGAGCTTTAACCTAAATGTTGAGCTTTTTGTATAAATGATTTGATTTGGGAAGTTAGGATTTGTATTGCTCATATTATGTTTAGCATATCTCTACTAGGCGTTGGCTCACCCTATATGGGACATCATTTTCAGGTACAGGTAGCATGCCACCTCCAAGGACGTAGCTTGAGAGGCTTAATGGCTGGGACATCTTTTGTGATTACTTTTTGTATTACATGTATATCAAGCCAAGGGCTTATCATCTGTTTTGATTTAGTACTCACTCTTTTTGTAACCAAGTGTTGACTTGGAAAGTTGTAAGCCTATAGGGCATTTACTTTTGTTGTCAACATGTAATACATTTTGTAATGAATACTTTGATGAAATGTAATTATGCTTCATTCTCTTATGTTTAAGCATGTCAAGAATGTATGATTTATGGATTTATTTTGAGGGCGTTACATCACCTGTACTTGAATATGGTGTCCCAAGAAGGGTGAGCCAAAGCTCAGTAGAGATATGCTAAACTAAATATGAGAAATAACTAAAACATTAGCATCTGATAAATGTTCAACACATGTACATTGATTTACACCATTTCTGTAACCCACCAACATTGTTATTCATCTTTCAAGCCGGTTTCATTTCTATTTCCAATTCACTTTATTGACATGGTTCTTTTATCCAAATAATTCAAATAAGGCTACAACTCATAAAGACAACACTTCAATTCATCAACAATTCAAAATGAGACTGCAACTCACATTATCAACACTTCAATCATCAACATCATTCAGATGTATATAAGGTTTCTGGACTTTCACCCTGGACACTCTGGCCAACTTAATTATCAATGGAGTCCATCCCCTATCTCCTCCCAAACCATGGAGTACATCCCCTATCTCCTCCCAAACAAAGATACATATGCAATGTATTTAAACACTTTATCATATACAATGATCATTAAATGCACATATTCAATGTGTTATTCCAATTGTCATATTCAATGACATATTCCAATTGATTAGTTTCAGTTTAGCTGATCATCATGCAACTCTACAACAATCATGGCTGTCCTCCACCGATAGCCCAAACAGTTATTTCTAAACAGATAATTAAATTTATGAAACAGATAAATTAATACATTTTCCATAGATAAGCGATTTTCAATCCAGCTATACCAATTAATTACATTTTTCCAATTTCATCATTTCCAACTCAATTATGTATTCCCATAATTAATTTCATTATTTTGACAAATAATTTATTTAATCCCAATTAGGACATTTTTCCTTCTTTCTCAAATAACATTTCTAAGGCTCAATTCCATCAATTGTACACCCATAACCCCATTTCAAAACCTCACATTCACAATAGAGTCCAAAACCAAGAAACCCCTCTTTTATGATTTCAAATCAATCCTAACTTTGCCCAAAATTTCCAAACAATACCATCTATACAAAATGACCAACATTTATGTCAAAACTCATAAAAAATAGTAGATTATTCCTACCTCGAACTTAGGAGCCCAAAGGAAAAGGTGAAGAAACTTGAAAGTGCTCCAAATCAACATTTTTTTCGGATCCAAAGATAGCCTAAGCCAAACTCTAACTTGCATACAAAGGGACTAGGGTAGAGAACCACTTGAACAAGGTGTATTTGTAGAGAGAAGTGTGTGTAGAGAGAGAGGCTGCCAAAATTAGGGTTTGAAGATGAAAAGAGATCAAAAAGTGAAGAAGAGAACTGTCGCTGCGATCTGATATATGCGAGGCTCGCTCGAGAGAAGAAGTGGTCGCTCGAGCGACCAGACACAACAAACACCTCACTCGAGCGACCAGACACAACAAACACCTCACTCGAGCGCAAGAAAACTCGCTCGAGCGGACAATTCAAAGCTTCATGTCTGCAACCCAGACGCACGCTTGAGCGCAAGAGTGCTCACTTGAGCGAAGGAACACAAAACATAGAGCTCGCTCGCTCGAGCGAGGCTTTTGTCGCTCGAGCGAAGAATACTAACCTTTAGGTTTTTCAGAGACGCAGACGCACGCTCGAGCGCAAGAATGCTCGCTCGAGCGAAGAGACACACCACACAAATCTCGCTCGAGCGAAGGAACTAAAACCCAATGCTCGCTCGAGCAACAAAAGCCGCGCTCGAGCGTAGAAACCAACATCTGGACAGTAATCATTTATTTCAACTCACAACCAACTTGTTCCAAATTTACCCAACACATCCCACAACTCAAATGCAAAGAATTAAAGGACGGAAATGAGATATAGACAACAACAACCACCCACGGAACCGAGTCCGGAATACAATGAATAATAGAGAGAAAACCGGGATTGCTACAAATATTGAGATGTAAAATAAAGATTTTAACTGAATAAATAAAAATCAAATTTATTAATTTTATCTGTTTGTATATCTGATTTTTATTTATTTATTTGTTATGTTATGATATAATATATAAGATATAGATAGATATCTACAACTTTCATGAAAAATATTATCTGATTTTTTGGGAAAGAGTGAGGGAAGGAAAGCAAGTTTTAATATTTTTTTTTTTTTGGAAATCGGTGAGAGAGATTAGGATGGAGAGATTGTGAAATATTTTTGTTATAAATAAATAAATAAATCAGCCAATAGTTTTTTATTCTATTTTATAAATTAAAAAATTAATAATTTTAGAACATTGATTAATTTGTCCCATTAAGTGATTTAAAATTTTGATAGATATACATTAAAAAAATAGATAATTATATTACTAAATCATAATTCAAATTTAGATGATGTTATATCTTTTTGAGATTCATAGCTGAATTCTTATCTTCTTTATTTTTTGTGTAACCATAGCATATGGGAGAAATTGAAAATGGTGCTGTAATAATTATGAGAGAAGTCAAAAAGATTGGTGGGTTGGAAGAAGTTAATAAATGTTAAGTTTTTTTTTTTAAATAAAAAATTAGAAAATTAAGATTAGGATAATGAAGCTCCCACAAAGCCTGTAGAATGGACACCTCCTTTTCATTATATAATACTAGCCTATCACCCATGCTATGCACGGGATAATTATAAATATTTATATTTGTTTTCGATTTTTTTTAATATATAAATTATGTTTTTTAAGATTTTTTATAAAATAATTTAACAATATTATCACTAAGCATAGTGTTTGGGAGAAGTTGAAAAGGGTACTGCACTAACTATACACGGATTGTATCTATAATTATTTGTATGAAGGGATTTTAAATACTGATCAGGGGATTGTATCAATAAATGCAGGCATGTGGAAAGACATATGGATTGAAAAAAGTTAATAAATGCTGATCAAGGGATTTTGACCAAATCAATAAATGCTGAGTTTTTTTTTTTAATAAAAAATCTAGAAAATTCATATTGGGATATTGAAATTTCCACAAGCCTTGGGAGTTAAAAACCCCTTTTTTCTTAACATATAGTATAGATAGATAGATAGATATAGATATAGATATTTATATTTATATTTGTTTTAAATTTTTTTTAATATACAAATTATTTGTTTTGGAAAAGGTACTCCAGTAATTATGAGAGAAGTCAAAAAGTCTTGTGGGTTAAGAGAAGCTAATAAGTATTGAGGTTAAATTTTTTTTAAAAAAAAATACAAAAAATTAGAAACGGAGATAAATTTAATCATACAAATCACAATTTTTTTAATGCTATCTAATCATTATCAATAATTAAAAAAATCAATCACAAATTAAGTCAATTGATAATTAAAAAACACAATAATTTATTTTTTAAAAAACATAGTGAGTTAAAAAAATCAATTACAATTTTTTTTGGTTAAAATACAATCTAATCATCATCAATAATTGGTACCTTCTGTGACCCTAATGAGTACAATCCATTTTGTTTTTCAAAAAACACAGTGAGTTAAAAATCAAATCACAAATTAAGTGAATTGATAGTTAAAAAATCACAATAATTTTTTTTTCAAAAAACACAATGAGTTAAAAAAATCAATTAAATTTTTTTTTTCAAAATACAATCTAATCATTATTAATAATTGGTACTTTAAAAATCAAATCACAAATATTTTTATGCTATCTAACTATAATCATATTTTTTTCATAAATAATTGTAAAGAAAAACCATTAAAACAGTAAATAAAAGATTAAATCACATTAAAAAAGGAACAATTGAACAAACTGCAATTACATCATATTTTTTGCATAATAAAATAAATAAATAAATGAAAAAAAAAACCATTGACCGACTACAATCATATTAAAAAAAAAGAACCATTGAACTAACTACAATCACATTTTTTTCTTTGTGAGTGTTTGTGTTTATCTAACTTCAATCATTTTAAAAATAAAATTAAAATAGTAAATAAAAATATTAAATAACATTAAAAAAAACCATTGAACTAACTACAACAATCATATTTAAAAAAAGAGTCATTGAACAAACTACAATCACATCATATTTTTTCCATAATAAAATAAATAAATAAATGAAAAGAACTATTAAACTAATTACAATCACATTAAAAAAAAAGAATCATTCAACTAATTATAATCACATTTTTCTCTTTGTGACGGTTTATATGTATCTAACTTCAATCATATTAAAAAATCAAAAATAAAATTAAAATAGTAAATAAAAAGATTAAATAACATTAAAAAAAATCATTAAACTAATTATAACAATCATATTTAAAAAAAAAAAGAGTCATTGAACAAACTACAATCACATCACATTTTTCACATAATAAAATAATAAATGAAAAAAAAAAGAACTATTAAACTAACTACAATCACATTAAAAAAAAGAATCATTCAACTAATTATAATCACATTTTTCTCTTTGTGAGGGTCTATATTTATCTAATATCAATCATATTAAAAAATCAAATTATAATTTTTTATTCGCTAGACAAATCACAAATATTTTTTTGCGCTATCTAATTACAATATTAAAACAGTAAACAAAATTAAAAGTCAAGAAGGAGAAAATAAAAAGAAGACTTACTGTTGAAAGTGTAGAAGTGAAAAGTGAAAAAGGAGAAAACAAAAAAGAAACTCACTGTTTGCAATATGTATGTGAAAAGTTAAAAAGAGTGTGTGTATTGGAGAAGTTAAAAAGATTTGGAAAAATTTAATAAGTGCTAAGTTTTCTTTTTCAAAAGAAATCAAAAAAATTAAGAAATTAAGGTTCAGGGAAGCTTCAATATGCCAATCGTAATTTTCTAATTTTTTATTTTTTTTATAAAAAAATTAATCTCAGCATTTATTAACTTCTCTCAACTCACAAGACTTTTTGACTTCTCTCATAATTACTGCAGTACCTTTTCCAAAACAAATAATTTGTATATTAAAAAAAAATATAAAACAAATATAAATATCTATATCTATATCTATTTATTTATTTATATCTATCTCTAACCCACAAGTTTTGTGAGAGTTCCAATATCTAAACCATAATTTCTTAATTTTTTTGATTTTTTTTGAAAAAAAAAAAACTTAACACTTATTATATTCTTCCAAGTCTTTTTAACTTCTCCAAAACACACACTCTTTTTAACTTTTCACATACCTATTGCAAACAGTGAGTCTCCTTTCTGATTTCTCCTTCTTGGCTTCTCACTTCTACACTTTCAACTTCAGTGACCACATATGCAAACAGTAAATAAATGAAAAAAAAAAAGAACTATTAAACTAACTCCAATCACATTAAAAAAAAAAAATCATTCAACTAATTATAATCACATTTTTCTCTTTGTGAGGGTTTATATTTATCTAATATCAATCATATTAAAAAATCCAATTATAATTTTTTATTCGCTAGACAAATCATAAATATTTTTTTGCGATATCTAACTACAATATTAAAACAGTAAACAAAATTAAAAGTCAAGAAGGAGAAAACAAAAAGAAGACTTACTATTGAAAGTGTAGAAGTGAGAAGTGAAGAAAGAGAAAACGAAAAGGAGACTCACTGTTTGCAATATATATGTGAAAAGTGAAAAAGAGTGTGTATTGCAGAAGTTAAAAAGATTTGGAAAAATTTAATAAGTGCAAAGTTTTCGTTTTCAAAAGAAATCAAAAAAATTAAGAAATTAAGGTTCAGATATTGGAACTCCCACAAAACTGGTGGGTTAGAGATAGATATAAATAAATAGATAGATATAGGTATAGATATTTATATTTGTTTGCAATTTTTTTTAATATACAAATTATTTGTTTTGGAAAATGTATTGAAGTAATTATGAGAGAAGTAAAAAAGTGTTGTGGGTTGAGAGAAATTAATAAATGCTGAGGTTAATTTTTTTTTTACAATATTAAAATAGTAAATAAAATTAAAAGTCAAGAAGGAGAAAAAAAAAAGAAGACTTACCGTTGAAAGTGTAGAAGTGAGAAGTGAAGAAGGAGAAAACAAAAAAGAGACTCACTATTTGCAATATGTATGTGAAAAGTTAAAAAGAGTGTGTGTATTGGAGAAGTTAAAAAGATTTTGAAAAATTTAATAAGTGCTAAGTTTTCTTTTTCAAAAGAAATCAAAAAAATTAAGAAATTAAGGTTCAGGGGAACTTCAATATGCCAATCCTAATTTTCTAATTTTTTGTTTTTTTTAAAAAAAAAAAATTAACCTCAGCATTTATTAACTTCTGTCAACCCACAAGACTTTTTGACTTCTCTCATAATTATTGCAGTACCTTTTCCAAAACAAATAATTTGTATATTAAAAAAAATATAAAACAAATATAAATATCTATATCTATATCTATATCTATCTATTTATTTATATCTATCTCTAACCCACAAGTTTTGTGGGAGTTCCAATATCTGAACCTTAATTTCTTAATTTTTTTGTTTTTTTTTTTGAAAAAAAAAACTTAACACTTATTATATTCTTCCAAGTGTTTTTAACTTCTCCAAAACACACACCCTTTTTAACTTTTCACATACCTATTGCAAACAGTGAATCTCCTTTCTGATTTCTCCTTTTTGACTTCTCACTTCTACACTTTCAACTTCAGTGACCACGTATGCAAACAGTAAATAAATGAAAAAAAAAAGAACTATTAAACTAACTACAATCACATTAAAAAAAAAAAATCATTCAACTAATTATAATCACATTTTTCTCTTTGTGAGGGTTTATATTTATCTAATATCAATCATATTAAAAAATCAAATTATAATTTTTTATTCGCTAGACAAATCATAAATATTTTATGCGCTATCTAATTACAATATTAAAACAGTAAACAAAATTAAAAGTCAAGAAGGAGAAAACAAAAAAAGACTTACTATTGAAAGTGTAGAAGTGAGAAGTGAAGAAAGAGAAAACAAAAAGGAGATTCACTGTTTGCAATATGTATGTGAAAAGTTAAAAAAAGTGTGTGTATTGGAGAAGTTAAAAAGATTTGAAAAAATTTAATAAGTGCTAAGTTTTCGTTTTCAAAAGAAATCAAAAAAAGTAAGAAATTAAGGTTCAGATATTGGAACTCCCACAAAACTGGTGGGTTAGAGATAGATATAAATAAATAGATAGATATAGGTATAGATATTTATATTTGTTTGAAAAAATTTTTAATATACAAATTATTTGTTTTGGAAAATGTACTGCAGTAATTATGAGAGAAGTAAAAAAGTGTTGTGGGTTGAGAGAAATTAATAAATGCTGAGGTTAATCTTTTTTTTTTACAATATTAAAACAGTAAACAAAATTAAAAGTCAAGAAGGAGAAAACAAAAACAAGACTTACTGCTGAAAGTGTAGAAGTGAGAAGTGAAAAAGGAGAAAACAAAAAAGAGACTCACTGTTTGCAATATGTATGTGAAAAGTTAAAAAGAGTGTGTATTGGAGAAGTGAAAAAGATTTGGAAAAATTTAATAAGTGCTAAGTTTTCTTTTTCAAAAGAAATCAAAAAAATTAAGAAATTAAGGTTCAAGGGAGCTTCAATATGCCAATCCTAGTTTTCTAATTTTTTGTTTTTTTTTAAAAAAAAAATTAACCTCGGCATTTATTAACTTCTCTCAACCCAGAAGACTTTTTGACTTATCTCATAATTACTGTAGTATCTTTTCCAAAACAAATAATTTCTATATTAAAAAAAATATAAAACAAATATAAATATCTATATCTATATCTATATCTATATCTATCTATTTATTTATATTTATCTCTAACCCACAAGTTTTGTGGGAGTTCCAATATCTGAACCTTAATTTCTTAATTTTTTTGATTTTTTTTTTGAAAAAAAAAACTTAACACTTATTATATTCTTCCATGTCTTTTTAGCTTCTCCAAAACACACACACTTTTTAACTTTTCACATACCTATTCCAAACAGTGAGTCTCCTTTCTGATTTCTTCTTCTTGACTTCTCATTTCTACACTTTCAATTTCAGTGACCACGTATGCAAACAGTAAATAAATGAAAAAAAAAGAACTATTAAACTAACAAAAATGATAGAGGCCCCAAAAATTCTACCAAAAGTTTTACCAAATGTCTCACATGGGTGTGGGACCCACATGGGACCTACATTGTGTGGGTCCCACACCCATGTGAGACATTTGGTAAAATTTTTGGTAGAATATTTGGGGTCTCTAGCATTACTCTTAAACTAAATACAATCACATTAAAAAAAAAGAATCATTCAACTAATTATAATCACATTTTTCTCTTTATGAGGGTTTATATTTATCTAATATCAATCATATTAAAAAATCAAATTATAATTTTTTATTCGCTAGACAAATCATAAATATTTTTTTGCGCTATCTAACTACAATATTAAAACAGTAAACAAAATTAAAAGTCAAGATGGAGAAAACAAAAAGAAGACTTACTATTGAAAGTGTAGAAGTGAGAAGTGAAGAAGGAGAAAACAAAAAGGAGACTCACTGTTTGCAATATGTATGTGAAAAGTTAAAAAGAGTATGTATATTGGAGAAGTTAAAAAGATTTGGAAAAATTTAATAAGTGCTAAGTTTTCGTTTTCAAAAGAAATCAAAAAAATTAAGAAATTAAGGTTCAGATATTGGAACTCCCACAAAACTGGTGGGTTAGAGATAGATATAAATAAATAGATAGATATAGGAATAGATATTTATATTTGTTTGAAATTTTTTTTAATATACAAATTATTTGTTTTGGAAAATGTACTGCAGTAATTATGAGAGAAGTAAAAAAATGTTGTGGGTTGAGAGAAATTAATAAATGTTGAGGTTAATTTTTTTTTTTTTTGAAAAAAACAAAAAAATTAGGAAATTAGGATTAGCATATTGAAGCTCCCACTGGCCTTGAGGGTTAAAACTCCATTTTGCTTTATATATAGTATATATATATATATATATATAGATAGATAGATATATCTTTTTATTTTTATTTTTATTTTTGTGTGGTTTCTATTCGGGTATTTTTTTTTTCAATTTATTTAAGATGGAGTTGTGGATATCTTTTTTTTTTTTAATTTAATTTATCTGTTGTTTCCATTTGTTTTTTATTATTATTATTTAGGTAAGTTATTATGTGAGTTAGATATTTGATAGACATGTGAGTTTTATTGATTTAAAGTTTATTTAGATAAACTTCAAAGATTTTTTTTTTTAGTTTTATAGTTTTTTTTTGTTATATTATAATATAATATATAAAATATAGGTACATATCTACAACTTTAATAAAAAATATTATCTGATTTTTTGGAGAAGAGAAAATGAATGCAAGTTTTAATATTTTTTTTGAAAATTTGTGAGAGAGATTAGGAGGGAGAGATTATGAAATATTTTTGTTATTAAATAAATAAATCAGTGAATCGCTTTTTTTAATCTATTTTGTAAATTAAAAATCAATAATTTTGAAAAATTGATTAGTTTGTCTCATTAAGTGATTTAAAATTTTGATAGATATACATAAAAAAAATACATAATTATATTATTAAATCATAATTCAAATTTCGATGTTATATCTTTTTGAGATCTATGGCTAAATTCTTATATATTTTTTTTATTTTTGTGTGTAACCATAGTGTATGGAGAAATTGAAAAGGGTGCTGCAATAATTATGAGAGAAGTCAAAAAGAGATTGTGGGTTAGGAGAAGTCAATAAATGCTGAGGTTGGGTTGGGAAAAGTCAATACATGCTGAGGTTTTTTTTTTTTTCTTAGACAGATAGATAGATAGATCTTTTTATTTTTATTTTTATTTTTGTGTGGTTTCTATTTGGGTATTTTTTTTTCAATTTATTTAAAATGGAGTTGTGGGTATCTTTTTTTTTTTAAATTTAATTTATCTGTGGTTTCCATTTGTTGTTAATTATTATTATTTAGGTAAGTTATGATGTGAGTTAGATATGTGATAGACATGTGAGTTTTATTGATTTAAAGTTTATTTAGATAAACTTCAAAGATTTTTTTTTTTTAGTTTTATAGTTTTTTTTGTTATATTATAATATAATATATAAAATATAGGTAGATATCTACAACTTTAATAAAAAAATATTATTTGATTTTTTGGGGAAGAGAAAATGGTTGCAAGTTTTAATATTTTTTTTTTGAAAATTTGTGAGAGAGATTAGGAGGGAGAGATTATGAAATATTTTTGTTATTAAATAAATAAATCAGTCAATCGCTTTTTTTAATCTATTTTGTAAATTAAAAATCAATAATTTTGAAAAATTAATTAATTTGTCTCATTAAGTGATTTAAAATTTTGATAGATATACATAAAAAAAATACATAATTATATTATTAAATCATAATTCAAATTTAGATGTTATATATTTTTGAGATCTATAGCTAAATTCTTATATTTTTTTTATTTTTGTGTGTAATCATAGTGTATGAAAAGGGTGTTGCAATAATTATGAGAGAAGTCAAAAGAGATTGAGGGTTGGGAGAAGTCAATAAATGTTGAGGTTTTTTTTTTCTTAATATATATATAGATAGATAGATATATCTTTTTATTTTTATTTTTATTTTTATTTTTGTGTGGTTTCTATTCGGGTATTTTTTTTTTTCAATTTATTTAGGATGGAGCTGTGGGTATCTTTTTTTTTAACTTAATTTATCTGTGATTTCCATTTGTTTTTAATTATTATTATTTAGGTAAGTTATGATGTGAGTTAGATATGTGATAGACATGTGAGTTTTATTGATTTAAAGTTTATTTAGATAAACTTCAAAGATTTTTTTTTTAGTTCTATAGTTTTTTTTTTGTTATATTGTAATATAATATATAAAATATAGGTAGATATCTACAACTTTAATAAAAAATATAATCTGATTTTTTGGGGAAGAGAAAATGAATGCAAGTTTTAATATATTTTTTTGAAAATTTGTGAGAGGATTAGGAGGGAGAGATTATGGAATATTTTTGTTATTAAATAAATAAATCAGTGAATCGCTTTTTTTAATCTATTTTGTAAATTAAAAATCAATAATTTTAGAAAATTGATTAATTTGCCTCATTAAGTGATTTAAAATTTTGATAGATATACATAAAAAAATACATAATTATATTATTAAATCATAATTCAAATTTAGATGTTATATCTTTTTGAGATCTATAGCTAAATTCTTATATTTTTTTTTTTTTTTGTGTGTAACCATAGTGTATGGGAGAAATTGAAATGGGTGTTGTGATAATTATGAGAGAAGTCAAAAGAGATTGTGGGTTAGGAGAAGTCAATAAATGCTGAGGTTTTTTTTTTCTTAATATATATATATATATATAGATAGATATATCTTTTTATTTTTATTTTTATTTTTGTGTGGTTTCTATTCGGGTATTTTTTTTTTTTTAATTTAATTTATCTGTGGTTTCCATTTGTTTTTAATTATTATTATTTAGGTAAGTTATGATGTGAGTTAGATATGTGATAAACATGTGAGTTTTATTGATTTAAAGTTAATTTAGATAAACTTCAAAGATTTTTTTTTTAGTTTTAAAGTTTTTTTTTGGTTATATTATAATATAATATATAAAATATAGGTAGATATCTACAACTTTAATAAAAAATATTACCTGATTTTTTGGAGAAGAGAAAATGAATGCAAGTTTTAATATATTTTTTTGAAAATTTGTGAGAGAGATTAGGAGGGAGAGATTATGAAATATTTTTGTTATTAAATAAATAAATCAGTCAATCTCTTTTTTTAATCTATTTTGTAAATTAAAAATCAATAATTTTAGAAAATTGATTAATTTGTCTCATTAAGTGATTTAAAATTTTGATAGATATACACTTAAAAAATACATAATTATATTATTAAATCATAATTCAAATTTAGATGTTATATCTTTTTGAGATCTATAGCTAAATTCTTATTTTTTATTTTTTATTTTTGTGTGTAACCATAGTGTATGGGAGAAATTGAAAAAGGTGTTGCAATAATTATGAGAGAAGTCAAAAAGAGATTGTGGGTTGGGAGAAGTCAATAAATGCTGAGGTTGGGTTAGGAGAAGTCAATAAATGCTAAGGTTTTTTTTTTTTTAAATCAAAAAATTAGAAAATTAGGATTAGAAGATTGGAGCTCCCACAGGCCTTGGGGTTAAAAACCCCCCTTTTGGTTAATATATAGTACTAGCTTATCACCCGTACTGTGCACGGGATAATTATAGATATTTATATTTTTTTTAGATTTTTTTAATATATAAATTATGTTTTTTAAGATTTTTTATAAAAATAATTTGACAATCTTATCACTAACCATAGTGTGTGGGAGAAGTTGAAAAGGGTACTGTAGTAACTATACACGGATTGTATCTATAATTATTTGTATGAGGGGATTTTAAATGCTGATTAGTGGATTTTGACCAAATCAATAAATGTAGGCATGTGGAAAGACATGTGAATTGAAAAAAATTAATAAATGCTGATCAGGAGATTTTGATCAAATCAATAAATACTGAGTTTTTTTTGAAAATAAAAAACAAAAAATTTAGAAAATTCAGATTGGGATATTGAAACTCCCACAGGCCTTGGGGGTTAAAAATCCAATTTTGCTTAATATATAACTAGCATATCACCTGTGCTATGCACGGGTTGTGTTTCACCACTTTGTCTTTTTTTTTTTTTTTTTTTTTTATTACTATGTTAAAATTTCATATTTTGATACTATTCATATGTGTTGGACTTTTCAAGGAATTTTTTTCATGCTTGTTCTTAATGTATTAAAATGTTATTATGAGGGATAATAATCATGTGTTGGATTTTTCAAGGAATTCATATGTACTTTACAATTATTTTTATATATGTGAATTGTGATTTTTAAGTTTTTTTATAAAAATAATTTAACAATCTTATCACTAACCATAGTGTATGGGAGAAGTTGAAAATAGTACTGTAGTAAATATACACGAATTGTATCTATAATTATTTGTTTGAGGGGATTTTAAATGCTGATTAGGGGATTTTGACCAAATCAATAAATGCAAGCATGTGGAAAAACATATGGATTGAAAAAAAATTAATAAATGCTAATCAGAGGATTTTGACCAAATCAATAAATGCTGATTTTTTTTAATTAAAAATTTAAAAAATTCAGATTGAGATATTGAAGCTCCCACAGGCATTGGGGTTAAAAACCCTATTTTGCTTAATATATAGTACTAGCTTATCACCTGTGCTATGCACGAGATAATTATAGATATTTATATTTGTTTTAGATTTTTTTTAATATATAAATTATGTTTTTTTAAGATTTTTTATAAAAATAATTTAACAATCTTATCACTAACCATAGTGTATGGGAGAAGTTGAAAAGGATACTGCAGTAACTATACACGGATTGTATCTATAATTATTTGTATGAGGGGATTTTAAATATTGATCAGGCGATTTTGACCAAATTAATAAATGCTGGCATGTGGAGAGACATGTGGATTGAAAGAAGTTAATAAATGCTGATAAGGGGATTTTGACTAAATCAATAAATGTTGAGTTTTTTTTTTAATAAGAAATTTAGAAAATTCAGATTGGGATATTGAAGCTCCCACAGGCCTTGGGGTTAAAAACCTCCTTTTGCTTAATATATAGATAGAAGATAGATAGCTAGATAGCTATACAAAACCATATCCTTTTAAATATAGCTATATTTATTGTAATGCCCTCAAAATAAACCCATAATTATACATTCGTGATACACGAAAGAGATATCATATTCCCAACATCAGAGTATTCTTACCAGAGATATTACATGTTGACAACAAAAGTAAACGCCCTATAGGCTTACAACTTTCCAAGTCAACACTTGGGTTCAACAAAAGTAGAGTTCTAACTCTATACACAAAATAAGTCCTTGGCTTGATATACATGTAATACAAAAGATAATCACAAAAAGATAAGCCTTCAACTTCTATAACCTCCCAAGCTACATCCTTGGAGACGGCATAACACCTGTACCTGAGAATGATGTCCCATATGGGGTGAGCCAACGCTCAGTAGAGATATGCTAAACATAATATGAGTAATAACTAAAACATTAGCATCCGATAAATGTTACCACTTATAAATCAACTTACAACATTACCCAGTTCCATGACAAATATGTCCATGTTTCATTAAACTTTCCTTTACTTAACCAATTTTCAATTTAAGAACATGGCTCAGAACCTGGCCAAACAATTTAATGAGACTACAACTCATATCAAAACACTTCCTTTTCAAATGAGTTAACAACTCATATCAATAATACTTTAATTTCAAATGAGATAACAACTCATAATAAAACACTTCCATACTTCACAAATGATACACAAATTTGTTGTATCAATGGAGTCCATCCCCTATCTCCTCCCAAATAACATTCGGTTTAGAAGTCCATTCTCTATCTCCTCCCAAACCGTGGAGTACATCTCCTATCTCCTCCCACATAATACAATGTATATAAACACTTATCATATACAAGATTATTCAATACACATATTCGATGTAGTATTCCAACCGTCACATTCAATGACATATTCAACGTGATTAGTTTCAGTTCACCTAATCATCATGCAGTGTCTACAACAATCAAGACTATCCTCCACCGATAGCCCAAAGCAATTATTTCTAAACAGATAATAAATGCATCAACGGATAAATTAACAACATTTTCAAAAGTGAGTAATTAATCAATCCAACTCTATCATTCTTTCTCATAACTTCTCAATTTCACTATTTCTAAGCCAATTTCATTATTTCACAATGAAAGTCATTAATTATACTAATGACCCAATAAAATCTAAATATGGCATTTGTCCCCATTTTCTTAATATTGACCCAAAGGTCCAAATATCATTAATAAACGTTCATAACCTCATTTTAAGACCCATATACACATATATAGTTCAAAAAGAACAAAACTCCTCTTTTCAATATTTCAAACCTCAAACCCTAACTTCTCAAAATCAAACCATTTATACAAAATGCCCAACATCTATGTTAAAGATCATAAAAATGAATAGCTATCCCTACCTCAAATGGAGAGACCCAAAGGTGATGATGAAGAAATTCGAAATGCTCCAAAACCAAAGATTTTCGGATTGAAATGTAGCCCAAGCCAAGCTCTACACTTTTTGCAAAGGAACTAAGGGAGAAGATCACTCAAGCTAGATGATTTTTTAGAGAGAAGTTGTATTCTAGAGAGAGGAGCTCTCAAATGAGGGTTTTGAAAAGGTAGAGAGAGAGAGAGAATGCCGAAAAAGTGATCCAAAAAGCTATTTTTCGGATTGATATACAAACAGGTCCGCTCGAGCGTGGAACGCCCTGCTCGAGCATCAGACACAGACTCACGCTCGAGCATCAAAAGCGCCGCTCGAGCGCCGGATGCACACTTCTAGAAGTTTTGCAGTCGATGGTCCCCGTTCGAGCGTGAAAGTGGACGCTCGAGCGTTTGATGACCTGCAGAACAAAATACTGGGAGATGAATAATCACGCTCGAGCGTCAAAATGCCCGCTCGAGCGAAGAAGTAAAAACAGAGGGCCCGCTCGAGCGTGAAGGCCAAAATCTGGGCATCAACTTTTGGTTTTTAAACACAACCAACCTGTTCCCAACCTGCCCAACACAACCCAAGACTCAAACACAAAGAGTAAAGGATAGAAATGAGAATAAGACAACGACCAACATCCACAGAACCAAGTCCGGAATACAATTAAACAAAGAAGGGAAAATCGGGATCGCTATAACCTCTCCCCCTTAAAGAATTTCGTCCCCGAAGTTTGATAAATAAGTTTCAAAAATATGATTTCTTAATTCTCAACAATATTACCATTCAATATTTCACAACCTGACCCACTACCGGTCATCCCGTCTCTTTTCAAGAGGCAAATTACAACATATGTTTACAACATGCATTATCAACATGCATTCCTTTGAAATTTATCAATTTCAACACATATTCCACAATTCAATTACATATTCAATGCCAATCAATATATTTGAATTTCTAAAACAAAATTAACATATGCAATGTTAAAATAAATTGATCCCGCCTATCCAAGACTCTAACCGGTCCCTCCTCATATGAGGCAACCTCATCAACCTCCAAGTCGGTCCAATCCAATACATGCGACGGATCCGGCTCGTACTTCCGAAGCATACTAACATGAAACACGTCATGCACCCCGGACAACTGTGGCGGTAAAGCTAAACGGTAAGCAACCTCCCCAATCCTCTCAAGGATTTCAAAGGGACCAATAAACCGAGGGGACAACTTCCCACTCTTTCTAAACCTCATCAAACCCCGCCTTGGTGATATTTTCAAGAAGACATGATCACCCACCTCAAATACTAAAGGCCTCCTCCTACGGTCGGCATAAATCTTTTGGCGACTCTGGGCTGTAACAAGCGTCCTACAGATAAGCTCAACTTTCTCCGTCGTTTCCCTCACCAACTTCGGGCCCAACAAAGGTGCATCACCCACCTCGGCCCAACACACCGGAGACCTACAAGGTCGGCCATACAACGCCTCGAACTGTGCCATACCGATACTTGACTGGAAACTGTTGTTGTAGGCAAACTTCACTAAGGGCAGGACCTACTAAAGTCAAGGACACAACCTCGAAGCATATCCTCAAGGATCTGTATAGTACGCTTATAGACGTCCCTGAACGTCCCGGGAGGGAGATCCCGTTTTGTTCATTGGGGCTCACTACGGTTCAGGACTCAAATGTCACGGTCCTGTATCTAATCTCGCAGAGTGCAATCCAAGACCAATGAATCATCAAAGAGTCCAAATCCGACAAATTGTTTTTGAAAACAGATTTTTTTTTTGAAAGAAGTGCCAAACATGGACTGCTTTGCCAGATACAGAGTCGCCACCTAAATATTTTATTTTTGGGAAAATTTAGGAAACCCTGACTCGTTGCCTAAGGCCACGTGTCCGTCATCACCAAAGTTGCCTCGGCTCGGGAACTTGGGTACGATTGGGGAAGGTCACTTCATGAGCACCCCCGCTCGCCCGATCAAAGATCGGCCTCTACTAACCATGATATCGGGTTTTGAAAACATTGTGCATTCTTATTCCAGTTATTAGCCTAGATTTACTATGTGATGCGCACAGCATATAAGTATAGACTGGATCACCTGAATTGGAACAACACATCTCATGTTTGTTTATTTTGAAAATGGTTTGATGGTGCTACCCGCAAGTAGGCTAAGACGTGGATTTGCCACCCTCGGGTGGGCTTAGAAAACATGGTTTTGCCACTATCTAGTGGGCTTTAAAACTCACAGTCGATGCATTATTCCAATTCAGGCAATCCAACCTTCAGCCACAGGCATTTAGGCAGATATATCACATAAGCAGATAGCCTCATGGTAAGCATGCTATCATGGCAGTCACTCACACGCATGCAAGGATGCTAAAGCATAAAACTTACCTAGTACTCCAAGCCAAAACAGAAGCTATGTTAGAAATCCATGCATGATCCTAACTATGTTGAAATGCCTAATGCAACACACGCAAAAATGCAACTACAATAGGCTCGGCTATTCTAAGATGGCATATGAGATGCAACAGATAATATGTATTCAACTTGGAATTGAAATACAAAGCAGTTAGTATGATGCGCCGAGCCCAGTGCATGCAAGACAGATGAATGAATGCAAACATGCGAACATAAGAATGCTAATTGAAATATGCCCTAACCTAACCATCATAAGCTGGTAAATAAAAGGGAGAAAGACGTGGGGTTGGAAAACATACATCACAGACACGAACACTTATTACAATTGTGCCCTCGCTCAGAGGGTCCGAATGAATATTACACAACCAAAATAAATAACAAATTATTACACAACACTAATTACTTAACAAATGAACTAGGTAAGCAGAGTAAACTAGCATGCTATGCTACGTGCAATGGACTGCCTCAGCTCTGCTCGGAATGATGGAGGGTGTATGCATGCTCAATTTGCCTTGTCGGTAAATTCCATCGCGATGCCTTGACTCGCCTTTGTTTGCAATTGAATCCAGAAACTTGCACAAAGCTCTGAGAGGCTGAAACTCCACTTTGGGAAGCTGTGGGAGGGCCACCGACCAGCTATTGGGCTTGGAGACCACCCATCGACCAGTTTATGTGGGAAAAACCAAAAGGGGTGGTCGGCCTGCCAGAAAAGCTGGTCGGTCGACCAGTTCCTGCCTCCAGTTTCTAGTTTTTCTGCAACAAAGGCAAGAGAAAGAGAAAGCAAGGCATTTGTGACACATGTGTGCACGATCACTCTCCCAGTCCTTGCACAAGCTCTAGGGAGTGTGGTCATCGATCCTCATGCCACCAATCACGCATCTTGATGCATGATGGCCGTGGAGTCGAATTGCATGACTCAATGTGAAATGAATGCACATATGAACGCAACAAGGCCTAAACTCCATCATGGATAATTCGGAGTGTCGGCGATCGGGAATCGAGACACGTTTCATCACTTGGAGTACGAAACGTCCCTCATTTCCCGTATTTGGACTAAACCCTACTCCAAACACAATGCAATATGCATGACATGCATGAATGCAACTCTAACATGCAACCTAGATGCAATGCCACTGAATGATGCAAACATGCAAGGGATGAAATGCAAACATGCACCTAGCATATACAATGCTAACACTACATGGCATGCATAATGCTCATGAACTAAATGCGACTAACAACCTATGGCATACTCAATGCGACTAACAACCTAGCATACACAATGCGAGGAATGACATGGCATACACAATGCTAACAACATAACATGCACAACACATTGCAACATGGCATACACAATGCAAGGTGGACTTAAACCAATATGAGTGGACCTCAGCCACACTCAAATCAGTGGCCATATGATGGAAATGAGACAACTGAAACACATGCAAACATGCACGATGCAAGGGACCGATCCTA
The DNA here is from genome assembly GCF_055761805.1 of Camellia sinensis. Lineage (NCBI taxonomy): Eukaryota > Viridiplantae > Streptophyta > Magnoliopsida > Ericales > Theaceae > Camellia > Camellia sinensis. The sequence continues at coordinate 102,524,241 of NC_138961.1, forward strand.
AGGCATCAAATGCTACTCTACCAAAGCATGGTAAAGGATGAAACATGGCATAAAATGACACATGATACAGCTCTAAAATGGCATAAAATATGGTCCCAAAACATGCAAATATGGCACACAATGCAAGCTAGGGGGCCCGGGTACCGAAACTAGCGAAGTGCGTTACACTAGAGGTACCCAAAGCAATGCACCAAAGGAAAAACCAACCCCAAACAGACCCTAGGCAGGTCTGAAATAGTGGGGAAATGGCCTAAAATGATGGCTCGGAATGCAACGAAATGAAGCTCATTCAATGGTCGGTAAATGAGGTATACAAGCCCGACTCTCAAACACATTTAAAGAGTATAAAACATGACAATATGGAATTCAAAAAAGCTCTGAAATATGATGTATAATGGCCCCAAAACAAGGAAATACCTCAGTATATGCATGTAATGGACCCCGAAACTCAAAGCTAAGCATGGGTATTGAACTACAAGCATGCAAAACCAACACTATTCAACCATGAGACCCAAAAACAGAGCTAGGGCAGTCCAAAATAAGCACAATATCAGTTAAAGACATGGCTAAAAAGTGTTAAAATCAAGGGTCAACAAAACATGCAAAGAAAGCTAGTGAACCATGAGTTACACTACAACTATATGAAGCATATGAGGGCTCACCAAACCAGCCAAAAACAGAAGTATACCATGCCAAAATATGCCCAAATAACCACTGAAACTCAGTTAATGCATGCAAGAATGAAGTGTTCCTTTGGAAGGCCATGGGGTGGATTACTCTACACATACATGATGAACATACAAAGTGGAGAAACTACCTTTGGAAAGAGGTTATGACAGCCCTAAAACTTACTAAAAAAAGCCTGAAATGAGTCTAGGAGGCATGCCAATAAAGGTCCCTTTGAAAGGCTTTGAGGAGGATTGCTCTACACATGCATGAGGGACACAAAATATGGTCAAAAGGACTTTGGACAGAGTCAAGGAAGACCTTAAAACTCACCAAATAGGGCCTGAAATGTGACTTCACAACATGCAAGTAGGAGCCCTTTTGGAAGGCCAACAAAGCTAGTAAAGAGAACATGGGGTGAGAGGGTCACCCCTCTCTGATTTTAGGGCTCAAAAATACATCTAAGCCACTGTAGACACCCCATTTTTGACCGTCCTCAAGACTTGGACGTCACCGTTTGAACACTCGGTGATTATCCATGTTTGTGTTCGTTTGGAGTTCCCGGAGGTCTCGGCTACGCGCCCTGCCTCAGGATCTCCGAACTCGACTGTTTAGTGTCTGGTTTTGCACTAAACACTTGTGTTTTGCCTTGGAGGAGCAGGGAATGCCTTGTGAGGCATCCCCACACACCACCGGCAGTGGCTAAAGGCCACCGGCTGGTTTTTGATGCCATCGGCACTATTTATTGCCGGTCGGCACTAAATTTTGTCAAAATGACATTTTTGGCCGGTCGACTACTGTGCATCTGCTTTTGCAGATATTTTAAGATAGCTGTTTTGCTTTTGGCTCCCCTCCATACACGTGTATGGAGGGATCTCCCTCTTTAGAAGCTTGTCTTGTAAGCTTTACAAGACAAAAGCCTCTATAAAGAGAGGTCTTTTCTCTTGTTGCAGGGGTTAGACACTTGAGACATTTTAGAGATAGAAAAGACAGAGAGAAGCTCTGGTTTTAGGGTTAGGGTTCATACATATCTCCTATCTCTCTTTTTCTCTCTTTGTGCTCTAGGTGTTTTAGTTCATACTATTGCACACAAACACCTAGTGTTTCACCTTCCTTTGGCTCCTGAGGTTCTAAGGGGCTGATTTTGGTGTTTTGGTGTTGGATTCAAGCCAAGGAGGGCCATTGGAGCATCATTTGTGAAGGTGGTCTACAAGGGTGAGAAACTTCCCTTTTATTCCCCATTTTTGCACCTTGTTTTTGCCTATCTTTGAACTGTTTTTGTGCTTAGTGTATAATACAAAAAAGTTCTATTTTTTAGCCTTCTTGATTGTTTATTAAGAGTGTTTTGTGGTTTGAGGGTGTTTGACCCCTCTTAGGCCTTGAAGTCTCCAAAAGGGGAGGGCCATCCCCTCTCCTTGTTGTCCTTGAAATGGACCATTTTTGGCCTCTTGAGGGAGCATCTAGCTAAGCTTCATGTTGACCATGCCTTGGCTATTTTTTGTGCCTATTATATCATAATATGCCTCTGTTTATTGTTGGTTTTGGTACACCATGCATTCTTAGCATACCTACCATGTAATGCCTTGCTATTGCCTTAATATGCCTTAGGTTGTTAGCCTTTGTTCAAGCATGTTTTAGGCTTAGTCTTGTGAAGGTTTTGTGCATATTTTGCCATGTTTTAGGTCTGTCCATGGTTGTTTGGGTCGGATTTGGCATGCTTAGTATAGCCCCTTTGCATTCTGGCTTGTTGGCCTTAAGCGTGTGAATGTATAGCATGACATTTTTGTATTGATTTGGTGATTTGGAACCATCTACCATGTCATTTCAGTCCCATTTGCATGCCTATACATTTGCCTTGGACGCATCTTTAATGCTTTGAAAGCTTGTGTAGTATGCTCCATGTTTTGGCCATTGCGTATGCCTTTGAATTTGAGCCACTTAGATGCCATCTAGGGAGTCCCCTTTGTGTGGTCTAGGTCTGCCTTGAACCTATTTTAAGTCCTCTTAGCCTTGTGAGGCTTGGTTGGCTTAGCCATGGTTCAACCCCCCTTGACTTGCTTCAAGTACTTGGACCATTTGCATGCTAATGTTTAGCCTATCTTGTTGCTTTGTTTGACATCATCCTAACATGATTTACAATGCTTACCTTGCATGCTATTTGTCCATGATTGCCTCATTCAAATGTGCTTAGAAATAGCCCTTTGATGCTTAAGCATTTGGGCCTTAACATGTGCATGCGTGTATGTGTATTTTGGTCCCTTGTTTTGGTCACTTTGGCTACTGTTTTGGGCCTATTTAGAGCTGCCCAAATCATGTTTTAGACCACCTTTTCATTGGTTGGTATTGCCTCATGTTTGCTTGTATGCTTGCATAAGTGCCTTGCCATGCCATGTTGCATCCTTAGCTTGCATGCTTAGGTTACCTTGCATCTTGCATACATGCCTTGTTCCTTGAATTGGTGATGGGAATTGGGCCTTGGTTTGTTTGTATGGTTTGCATTTCATTTGACATGAAAGTTGCACACTTGACTCCTTGGGCCATCATGCATGGAAATGCGTGATTGGTGGTCCGAGAATCGAGACACATGCCCTTTTGAGTCACAAACATGATAAGGGACATGATTGGTGCATATATGCCTTGAATTGTATTGCCATGCTCTGCCTTGCCCTCTGTTGCTGTCAATTGCAGATTCTGCAGGAACATTCTGCCGACCGGCAGTGTCAAGTGCCGACCGGTAATCCTTTCTCTGCCGATAGCTTCACCAATGGCCGGTGGCCACATCCCACTGCCGATGGCAATTCCATTCAGCCGGTGGTGTTCCCTGATGTCCAAGGAAGCAGTCCTGAGGTTTTGACAGCCTCCAGAGGAGTGAAGGAAGGAAAACAGAGGCAGCCTATGCATGGCGATGCATTTCCAAGCAGGACCGAGCATGCATTGCATCGAGCTCTTCACCCGGGGCGGTTTATTTGTTTTCCTAGCTTAATTAGTTTATTAATTAATTAGGCAATTTGTAATATTTAATTAGCTTGCGTAGTTAATTAATTTGTATTATTTATTTGGTCCCTCCGAGTGAGGGCAAATCTGTAATAAGTGTGGGTGAGTAGTGTGTATGTCTTCCAATCCCCACTTCTTTCTTCCCTTTTATTTACCTGCTTTGATGGTTAGTATTAGGACACGTTTAAATTAGCATACCTCGTGTAATGCATGCGTGCATTCATACATTTGCTTTGCATACACCGGGCTCGGCGTATCATTCTAACTACATCTGTATTTCAAATTCCAAACTGAATACATGTTAGTTATGCATTTTCATATGTCATTCATAGACTAGCCGAGCCTACTCTAGTGACATTTTGTATGCGATGCATTAGGCACTTAACATGGACTTGGATCATGCATTGATTACTAACATGTTCCTGTTTTTAGCTCGGAGTACTATGTAAGTATTTATGCTTTAGCATCTCACATGCGTGTGAATGTTTCCATGACAGTATGTTTGCCATGCGGCTAAATGCTTACGTGATATTACTGTTTGAATGCCCGTGGGTGAAGGTTGGATTGTTTGAGTTGGAAAACTCATTGAAATCCGTGTTTTTAGCCTACTTGCGAGTAGCAAATTCCGAAGCGCTTTTCAAAACAAACGGATATGCAATGTTTGTTTCCAAATTAGGCAATCTAGTCTATACTTGTTTGCTGCGCGCATAACATAGTAATTCTAGGCTAATAAATGGAATAAGAACACATAACGTTTTCAAAATCGGATATCATGGTTAGTAGAGGCCGGTCTTCGGACCGGGCGAAAGGGGATGCTCATAGCTGACCTTCCCCGATCGTACCCAAGCTCCCGAGCCGAGACAACTCCGGTGATGACGGACATGTGGCCTTTGGCACCGAGTCAGGGTTTCCTAAATTTCCCCATTAAAAAATATTTAGGTGGCGACTCTGTATCTGGCAAAACAGTCCATGTTTGGCACTTCTTTTCAAAAAATCTGTTTCTCAAAACGATTTGCCGGATTTGGACTCTTTGGTTCAGATTTAGAACCGTGACAACAAATCGAGTGCGAACTGTAGTAGCGGGGCCCCACGCGGGCGCGTCTACAGCCACTGAAAATCCACTGGATTTCAGTGGCTAAAAGGCCAAACCAAGGCTAACACAAATACTCTAATGCATAGCTCAAAACATGAGGAAATGAAGCATGCAAAGCGGAAGATGACCCCAAATAGAAAAAGTATCTTAAACAAATATGTTTATAAGTTCAAAAAAAAGCTTTTTCCAGTTTATGTCGAGGTCCAAAAATGCTTGCAAGTATGGCTAAGCAATGAAGCAAAATAATGAAAAAAAAAGGGGAAATAGAGGCTTACCTTTGTAGAGCCGACCCTCAGCAACTTCTGGACCAAGGTAATGAGCCTTCAATCTCTGTAAATCAGTTCCAAGGTGCTTGGATGGATGGTGGAGGTGTTGTGCTAGGAGGTATAGTGCAAATGGCCAAGAATAATGGAGTTTTGGAGCTTGGAAGAGAGAGATATGGAGGGAAGTGTATGTATGCTCTAATCAAAAGGTTCAACCCTTGCAAAATGAGAGGAAGGCCTCTCTTATAGAAGAGGAAAGCCATGGCTTCTTGGAGAAGCCTCAAGAGGGGGTCAAAGCTTCTAAAAGAAGCTTGACGAAAGGGGAAAACTTCTCCTAGAAGCTAAGTAAAGGGGTCAAAACCACCTTAAGAAAGCCAAACAAAGGGCTAAAATCTCGGACAGTGGGTCAAGTGCTACATAGCTGACACAGCTGTGTTGAACTTAGGAAGGCCAAAAAGCAGAAGGCTAGCCGACCAGCCAAGGTGGTTGGCCGACCACTTCCCCTGGTCGGCCAACCAGGGGTTAAAAGGGTCAAGGAGGAATGCTGGTCGACCATACCAGAAAGGTGGCCTCCCAGATGAGTAGAATACAACTGTATGATGGGAGACCAGAAAATGTGACCTAGGAGAGAGAAAAACCAGCTTTCTAGCAAGGTTCAAAAGGGTCAGGAAGAAAAGCTGTCGGCCTACCCATATTGGTGGCCTCCCAGATGAGTGCAATACAATGGTGGTATGGGAGACCAGAAATTAAGGTCCAAAAGTGAGAAAAACTAGCTTTCTGTCAAGAAAACCAGCTGGAGGAGAGAGAATGGTTTTCAAAAGAATTGCCGGTCTCCCACCATACTACCACCTTCTAAGCAATGAAAATAGGGTCCATACCAAAAATGAACCCTAACCGATGCAAAACGAGGGTTCGGGGGCCAAAACACCCGGCCTGGGGCCCCGAAAACAGGCTGTTAGGCACCGGAAGTGGCGTGCGACCACGAAAGTGGTCTCTCGGGCCACAATGTCCCTCAAAAGAGAGGAAACAAGGTGTGTGCCAAAAACTGGAGCAAACGGAGGTAGTTAAAGCGGTTCCGAACCGAGGCACACGGCCGACGGCTCCGAAAATCGGAAACTGGTCTCCAAATGGGAAAAATGGCCTACGACCACGAAACGTAGCCTACGGCCACTGAGAGATGGTCTATGAGACCTCTCCCTCCCTTCGGGAAGAGAAAACAGAGAAAACAGGACCTGGTTCGCAAACCGAGGCAAAGCACAAAAGAGCCCCGAAGTTTGGAGGCAAGGCTTGCAGCCGAGACTCTGAAACCTCAGAACGAGCACAATATGCATCATCACCGAGCACTCAATTGGTGACGTCTGAGTCTTAAGGTCGGTCAAAAATGGGGTGTCTACAGTTGCCCCTCTTTGACAGAACTCGGAAGTCATAAGTGACGGGAGTGAATGTCAAAGCCCAAAGACGACCCATTTTTAACAAGGCCGAAGACTTAGACAAACAGGCGAGACAAAAGAGATGCGCCCGCAGGCATGCCCGCAGGCGGGGGGCAAAATGCAAAATGATATGTGATATTACAAAACAATGTAGTGAAGAATGCAAATGATATGCAATGCATTTGAGATGATCAAACCACAAGCAATATAAAACCACACAAATATCATAAAGATGATGGAGATGCAAAATCCGTCTATCATAGAAAAGGTGCCGACACCCTCAAACCACAATCCCATCAGTGGAATAGGCGCGTACACATGCAGAACTTTGTGTGTGTAAACGGAACACAAGATACAAGTAATTGGGTGGCATGATATAAGTGAGGAATGATCTGTTGAGAAAAGATCACGATCTTAAATGCTGGATGCAACACACTACACTACAATGCAATGAATGCAATAGATAAGGCGCACGGCCAAACCGTATCTTGCCTAGGAAAGGCATGGACACACACAAACCACGTCTAACACGGAAATGGTGCCGTCACCCTCAAACCACAATCCCTTTAGTGGAATAGGTGCGTACACAAAATCTCAAACTATGCTTTGACGTGAAAAGTATGGGTACATGCCAGACCAGGCTTAACATGGAAAGGATGCATGCGATGGATGCTATATGCAGTGCAATAAACATAATGTGATGCAATAGATAGGAAGTGAAGGTACCTTACAGGGGCAATTGGCAATGACCTTCCTCAGCAATGTCTTACCTTATGCTGATGTGGGAATCTTCCCCTTCTTTTCGATTGAACCATAGGTACTACTTTTCTCCCTAACTGTGGTCGCAGCTTTCCCTATTCTTCAACAGGGTGACAGACTAGGTTGGTTCAGTATCCAGAATTGAGGTGCATACACATGCTATCTCAATCTATGGGGCTGCCATACAGATTTCAAGCAGAGGATATACCCCTGGATATTTAAACCAGACTTTAGTCTCGGAAATCCCGAACCTTTGCGTTCTAGGCAAGAGCCATACGAACTCTAGTTTCCACCGTCTCAGTTGGTCTCCTAGGAACTCACCGCAAACACAGGTAGGTGGCTATACCAAACCACCGGAAGTCGTTCGGGCATGACAAACACCAAAGGAATTGCACCTTTAGAGGATTTAAGGTCTCCTAGACCAGAGGATTTAAGGTCTGCTAGACCAGAAAATGTACAAGACAGTGCGAATGATACAAAAATACAATGTGCACAAGACGGTGCGATACAGAGTGAATGCACAAAACAGTGCGATACAGATAAGGTGCGCAAGATAGCGCGATGCAATACACTAACAAGTGCAGGTAAGGTGCGCAAGATAGGGCGATGTGATATGCAAAGCACAAGACAGTGCGATTGAGGTGCGCAAAATAGTGCGAATGAATGCAACGCACAGGACAGTGCGATGTGCAAAATAGCGCGAATGTAAACTGCACAAAACAGTGTAATCCGCAAAACAGCGCGATGCGTTAGACAATGCGAGTGCACAAGACAGTACGAGTGAAGTACAATGTACAAAAAGTGTGAGGAAGGTGCACAACAAAAGTGCGATAAAATGCATGAACAATGCAAGTAAAGTGCATAAAATAGTGCGATGTGCAAAATAGCGCGATAAAATGTATACACAATGCAAGTAATGGCACACGGCTTACGACATAGCACTTCATTCATTCGACACACAGCTCACTACACAACACTTTGTTTGTTTGGCACGCGGCTCACAACGCAATATTCTGTTCATTTGGCACGTAGATCGAAACACAACACTCTGTTTATCTGGGCACACGGCTCTTTTAGGCACACTGCTCATTCGGGTACACAGCTCGTTTCGGGCACGTAGCTCATTTTTTGGGCACATGACAGATCTCGGGCACACAGCTCGTTTTGGGGCACATAGCTCATTTTTGGCACACGGCTCATTTTTCGAGGACACAGCTCGTTTGGGGGCACGTAACTCGTTTTTGGGCACACGGCTCGTTTTTCGGGCACACAGCTCATTTTTTCGAACACACGGCAGATCTCGGGCACACAACTCGTTCCCACACAGCTCATTTTTGGGTACACGGCTTATTTTTCGGACACACAGCTCGTTTTTCGGGCACACTGCTCATTTTTCGGGCACACAGCTCGTTTCGGGCGCACAACTCATTTTTCGGACACACAACTCGTTCTCGGGCACACAGCTCGTTTTCAGGCACACAGCTCATTCTCCAGGCACACAGCTCACTTTTTGGGCACACAGCTCATTTTCAGGCACACAGCTCATTTTTCGGGCACACTGCAGCTCGTTTTGGGGCACACAGCTCGTTTTGGGGCACACAGCTCATTTTTTCGGGCACACGGCAGATCTCGGGCACACAGCTCGTTTTGGGGCACACAGCTCATTTTTTCGGGCACACAACTCACTTTTTGGGCACACAGCTTGTTTCGGGCACACAGCTCGTTCTTCGGGCACACAGCTCATAACACTGCTCGATCTGAACATTCAGTCTATAACACAGCATTCGATTTGCGTTTTGAACACACAACTCAAACACTCAAACTTCTAAACACGCAGCTCAAACTTTTATTGTGAATACGCAGCCTACATTTTTGAAATCTGAACACACAGCTCAAACTTTTGTCGTGAACACGCAGCCCACATTTTTGAAATCTGAACACACAGCTCAAACTTTTGTCGTGAACACGCAGCCCACATTTTCTTGAAATCTGAACTCACAGCTCAAACTCTTGCGGTGAACACGCGGCCCATATTTTCTTGAAATCTGAACTCACAACTCAAACTCTTGCGGTGAACACGGGGGCCCACATTTTCTTGAAATCTGAACACACAGCTCAAACTCCTGCGGTGAACACAAAGCCCACATTTTCTTGAAATCTGAACACACAGCTCAAACTTTTTGTCGTGAACACGCGGCCCACATTTTCTTGAAATCTGAACACACAGCTCAAACTTTTGCGGTGAACACGCGGCCCACATTTTCTTGAAATCTGAACACACAGCTCAAACTTTTTGTCGTGAACACGCAGCACACACTGATTGAAAGTTGAACACGCAGCCCAAACTTTTGAATTTCCGAACACACAGCCCATCTTGATTGTGAACACGCAGCACACACTTGTTGAAAAAAGTTGAACACGCAGCCCAAACTTTTGAATCTCTGAACACGCAGCTCATATTTTCAATGTGAACACACAGCACACACTTGTTGAGAGTTGAACACGCAGCCCACACTTTTGAATTTCTGAACACGCAGCCCATATTTTGAAGGTCAACACGCAGCACAGACTTGTTGAGAGTTGAACACGCAGCCTAAACTGTTGAATTTCTAAACACGCAGCTCATATTATGAATGTGAACACACAGCACACACTTGTTGAGAGTTGAACACGCAGCCCACATTGTTGAATTTCTGAACACGCAGCCCATATTTTGAAGGTGAACACGTAGCACAGACTTGTTGAGAGTTGAACATGCAGCCCAAATTGTTGAATTTCTGAACACGCAGCCCATTTTGATTGTGAACACGCAGCACACACTTGTTGAGAGTTGAACACGCAGCCCAAACTGTTGAATTTCTGAACACGTAGCTCATATTTTGAATGTGAACACACAGCACACACTTGTTGAGAGTTGAACACGCAACCCACACTGTTGAATTTCTGAACACGCAACCCATATTTTGAAGGTGAACACGCAACACAGACTTGTTGAGAGTTGAACACATAGCCCAAACTGTTGAATTTCTGAACACGCAGCCCATTTTGATTGTGAACACGTAGCACACACTTGTTGAAAGAAGTTGAACACGAGGCCCAAACTTTTGAATCTCTGAACACGCAGCTCATATTTTGAACGTGAACACTCAGCACACAGTTGTTGAGAGTTGAACACGCAGCCCACACTTTTTAATTTCTGAACACGCAGCCCATATTTTGAATGTGAACACGCAGCACAGACTTGTTGAGAGTTGAACACGCAGCCTAAACTGTTGAATTTCTGAACACGCAGCTCATATTTTGAATGTGAACACACAGCACAAACTCCTGCGGTGAACACAAAGCCCACATTTTCTTGAAATCTGAACACACAGCTCAAACTTTTTGTCGTGAACACGCGGCCCACATTTTCTTGAAATCTGAACACACAGCTCAAACTTTTGCGGTGAACACGCGGCCCACATTTTCTTGAAATCTGAACACACAGCTCAAACTTTTTGTCGTTAACATGCAGCACGCACTGATTGAAAGTTGAACACGCAGCCTAAACTTTTGAATTTCCGAACACACAACCCATCTTGATTGTGAACACGCAGCACACACTTGTTGAAAGAAGTTGAACACGCAGCCCAAACTTTTGAATCTCTGAACACGCAGCTCATATTTTCAATGTGAACACACACTACACACTTGTTGAGAGTTGAACACGCAGCCCACACTTTTGAATTTCTGAAGACGTAGCCCATATTTTGAAGGTCAACACGCAGCACAGACTTGTTGAGAGTTGAACACGCAGCCTAAATTGTTGAATTTCTAAACACGTAGCTCATATTTTGAATGTGAACACACAGCACACACTTGTTGAGAGTTGAACACGCAGCCCACACTGTTGAGTTTCTGAACACGCAGCCCATATTTTGAAGGTGAACACGTAGCACAGACTTGTTGAGAGTTGAACACGCAGCCCAAATTGTTGAATTTCTGAACACGCAGCCCATTTTGATTGTGAACACGCAGCACACACTTGTTGAGAGTTGAACACGCAGCCCAAACTGTAGAATTTCTGAACACGTAGCTCATATTTTGAATGTGAACACACAGCACACACTTGTTGAGAGTTGAACACGCAACCCACACTGTTGAATTTCTGAACACGCAACCCATATTTTGAAGGTGAACACGCAGCACAGACTTGTTGAGAGTTGAACACGTAGCCCAAACTGTTGAATTTCTGAACACGCAGCCCATTTTGATTGTGAACACGTAGCACACACTTGTTGAAAGAAGTTGAACACAAGGCCCAAACTTTTGAATCTCTGAACACGCAGCTCATATTTTGAACATGAACACTCAGCACACACTTGTTGAGAGTTGAACACGCAGCCCACACTTTTTAATTTCTGAACACGCAGCCCATATTTTGAATGTGAACACGCAGCACAGACTTGTTGAGAGTTGAACACGCAGCCTAAACTGTTGAATTTCTGAACATGCAGCTCATATTTTGAATGTGAACACACAGCACACACTTGTTGAGAGTTGAACACGCAGCCCACATTGTTGAATTTCTGAACACGCAGCCCATATTTTGAAGGTGAACATGTAGCACAGACTTGTTGAGAGTTGAACATACAGCCCAAATTGTTGAATTTCCGAACACGCAGCCCATTTTGATTGTGAACACGCAGCACACACTTGTTGAGAGTTGAACACGCAGCCCAAACTGTTGAATTTCTGAACACGTAGCTCATATTTTGAATGTGAACACACAGCACACACTTGTTGAGAGTTGAACACGCAACCCACACTGTTGAATTTCTGAACACGCAGCCCATATTTTGAAGGTGAACACGCAGCACAGACTTGTTGAGAGTTGAACACGTAGCCCAAACTGTTGAATTTCTGAACACGCAGCCCATTTTGATTGTGAACACGCAGCACACACTTGTTGAAAGAAGTTGAACACGCAGCCCAAACTTTTGAATCTCTGAACACGCAGCTCATATTTTGAATGTGAACACACAGCACACACTTGTTGGGAGTTGAACACGCAGCCCAAACTTTTGATGGTGGACACACAACCCACAGTTTTTGAAAGTTGAACACGCAACCCAAACTCTTGATGGTGAACACACAGCCCACAAGTTTCACTTGTGAACACGCAGCTCATTCATTTCAATTTTGAACATGCAGCTCATACTGAACACACAGTTCATACACTTCACTTCTGAACACACAGCTCATTCATCTCATTTGCACGCAGCTTATATATTTCATTCTGAACACGTAGCTCATTCATTTCAACTTTGAACATGCTGCTCATACTGAACACACAGTTTATACACTTCACTTCTGAACACGCAGCTCATTCATCTTATTTGCATGCAGCTTCTATATTTCATTTCTAAACACGCAGCTCATTCATTTCAATTTTGAACACGCAGCTCATATCACAACTCTGCTCGATCTGAACACACGGCTCATAACACAATATTCTTTTAATTTTGAACACATAGCTCATTTTGAACATACAGGACGTGGCGACGGAACTTGCAGAAGTTGAAACAAACTCAGATGCCCGACATTTTTCCTTTTTCTTTTGTTTCGAAGTCTGGAACCTATATAGCTTCAGATAGGTCCTGGTTTTACTATTTCCACATGACCTGGGTTGAACCCTGTGGTTTTTGAAAAAAAAAAATCTTGTTTTGTACAAATGTGGAGAACGGCACGGCACTTTGAGCACAAAACGATTTTTTGAAATTGAGAGGGAGAATAAGTTCTCAACTAGGTATTGAGCCTACGACTGAACACAGCACGCCACGACTTAACAACAAAGAGAAAGACAGGGTAGAAAAAACTCGACACATCAAGTAACACTCGAACCAACTCAAAACAAGAATTGAGACAAAACAAAAAACACGACACTCAGACGCATTGAAAAGACGAGAGGCCTCTCAGATCGCGAGGAGCCAGTTTCTCCGGGTATTGTTTCTCACCCCTTCCTTATTTGTGATTCTCACATCACTCGGCCCTCAGGCTCTGTTTTTTTTTTTTTTTTTTTTTCTGAAAAACCGTTTTTTCCTCACTTTTTCTCTCATCGCACATCTCTCTATTCTTCAATCTCTCATTTTTCATCCCTCCCCTGGGTGGTTGATGAATGAACAGAAAGCTATGGGTTTATGCCCAACATTGTTAGCTCACAGCTACTTCCTCTGGTGACGTCTAGTCGATATTCGAGATGAGGGAGTGGAGTATCTTAATCCATTCCAATTCGTGCTTCGCACTTGATTTGATGCCTCACTGCTTGGAGGGTGGGAGAGCTTCCAGCTCTTTACTGATAGCTTCAGCTGTGCCATTTCTAGTAGGTAGAGTACCCTTCATGGCAAGTAGAGTGTCTTCTCTGGCAAATATGTTGAAAATGGGAAAAAGACAGAACACCTGACTTAAATGTGCCCCTAGTTTCATCATTTTGACCATTTTTGTTTTGGTTTTCTACTAAAACAATTGTGACCAATATGAGAGTTAGATTAACACACTTGCTCGATTTTTTGATTTGAAATCATGCAAGTCAGGTTATGAGCACTGAAAATTTCCTTTTTTTGGGTCCAAGAAATGGTCCAGTTTGGGAAAATGAAATAATTTTTGAGAAATTAGTCAACCTCAGTAAAAATTTTCAAAAACTGCTTTTGCAAACGGCCACTACTTCAACGAGCACGAAACTTACTCTTGAGATGCACAACCTCAGATCCGAAGGATAATTCCCCTTGCTTGAAGAGAGCTGCATGGCAACGGAAAGTTGCCCCTTGTTTGAACGGCACCACAGCGCATTGAATGGCAACAGAAAGTTGCTCCTTCTTTGGATAGTACCACAGCACATTGGATGGTGACAGAAAGTTGCCCCTAGTCTGAATAGCGCTGCAGTACGTGGCAACCAATCCTCCCAGTGACAATTACAACCAAATTCTCAGACAAAGATGACCAAAACCATCACATGGATACAGTCGAATTTGAAGTGTTTTACGGCTGGACTTCAGAATAAAGTTGCCTATGTATCCCAAAGATGGGAATCAAGCCTTACGTAGTTCGGGGTTAAGGTACACTCGGGTATTAACCTCTCACTTTTTACGCTCTAACTTTTGCCAAGGCTGCCCTTTTGGGTTTTCAACCTTGTGAGCTTTGTTCTTCTTTTCTTTTCAATTCTTTTCATTTCTTTTCTTCTTTTTTCATTCTTTGCATTTTTTTTAATTTTTTTTATTTTATTATATATTTTTTTATTTTTTTATTTTTTGTTTGTTCTTTTTGTTCTTTTCTTGCTCTAACTTTTGCCGGGGTCGCCCTTCCGGGTTTTCGGCCCAGCGAGCCTCTTAAGGGTAAAAGTGTAGCTTTGTCCATGTCAAATGGTTTTGAGATCCTGAAGTCATCTGAATCCAGGAGAATGACTGTTGTTCGCTAACGATGCAGGAGTCCATCCAATGGGGGGCTGAATTTGGCCCTAGTGTTGTGGATAGGAACGCGGTTATCCTTCAGCAATACTTTCTTCTTTCCTCCCTTCTGGGATTTGGCATTCTTGTCGATCTTCATCTTTTGACTCTTCGAGCATAATCTGACATCTTTTGCCCCTAGTTCGAGGGGTGCTCCTGATCTAGTTTCGCAAGCTTCTTTTGATGACATTTGATCTTCTTGATCTGACTTTCATGCCCCTAGTTCGAGGGCTGCTTCGAATCTGGCCACACAGGCCTCACATTATGGTTGACCTTTGAACTTTCTGAGTCCAAGTTCAAGGTTTGAAAGCATGGGGTCAAGTCTCGAGGCTGAGAGCGATCTTAGACTGCACAATCTCAAGAGCGATTCTACACAGGTCTTCACAAGATCGCGCAAAATATTTTTTTGAAAATTTTTTAAGAAAGCGAAAAATCACTCGCGCTAAAGACAGTGTAGGACCAATCTGGATCAAGCCAGGATCCTTTTCAGTACTCACACCAACAAGCATGATTTCATTCATTAAAGGCTTAGCATGCCTCTCTTTCTCGCAGTTTGATCAAATTTTGCAAATCCCGAGAAATTCCTTCCTTTTCGTTTTCACTGCAGTGTTCAAAAAATTTTTGCAAAACTTAGGTCAATGCAATGATTTAAAGGTGCAGAAGAGCAGGTGAGGTGCTCCGCCATTTCATTCTAGACTTGTTGGCACAACAAGCTCGAAGTAGCAATAACTACAAAACATGACAGCCACAGCTATTTCATTCAGATTTCCTGGTTGCAATTGGCTCCACAGTAGGGACAGACTCAAGAAAAAGCAAAAGGATAATCACAAAATCGAAAATGGTGTCCGAGGTGACACCCTCGGAGTCACCCGACTTCTGTACAACAGGACTGACTCGATACAATAAGACAGACCTTTAATCAAAAGACTGACTCAAAACAAAGAGACAGACTCAAAACAAAACCGTAGAACTGACTCAGCACCCAAGCCAGAAATTACAAAACCAGCATTCGCAAATGCTCAAAATAGTGCGTGCCAAACGCCACATCTGAACTAAACCGAACGCCGCTGTAGACGTCCCCGAAGGGCCCGGGAGGGTGAGTCCCGTTCTGTTCATTTGTGGGGTCACTACAGCTCGGACTCTCAAATTGTCACGGTTCTTAATCTGAACCAAAGAGTCCAAATCCGGCAAATCGTTTTGAGAAATAGGTTTTTGAAAAGAAGTGCCAAACATGGACTGCTTTGCCAGATACAGAGTCGCCACCTAAATATTTTTTATGGGGAATTTAGGAAACCCTGACTCGGTGCCGAAGGCCACATGTCCGTCATCACCAGAGTTGCCTCGGCTCGGGAGCTAGGGTACGATTGGGGAAGGTCAGCTATGAGCACCCCCTCTCGCCCGATCCGAAGATCGGCCTCTACTAACCATGATATCCGTTTTTGAAAACATTATGTGTTCTTAAACCAATTATTAGCCTAGCGTTACTATGTTATGCGCGCAGCAAACAAGTATAGACTAGATTGCCTAATTTGGAAATAAGCATTGCATATCCGTTTGTATTAAAAAAAGTACTTTGGAATTTGCTACTCGCAAGTAGGCTAAAATACGGATTTCAACGAGTTTTTCCAACTCAAACAATCCAACCTTCACCCACAGGCATTCAAACAATTTATAACACATAAAAATCTAGCCACATGGGAAGCATGCTATCAGGTTAACATTCACACGCATGCGAGATACCAAAGCATAAATACTTACATCGTACTCCGTGCCAAAACAATAAACTAGTTAGCAAATATGCGTGATCCTAGTTTATGTCAAGTTGACTAATGCAGCACATGCAAGATGCAATTAGAGTAGGCTCGGCTAACCTAAACATGGCATGTGAAATGCAACCAATTAATGCACGTATTCAATTTGGGATTGAAATACAAATGCAGTTAGAATGATGTACCGAGCCCGGTGCATGCAAAACAAATGTATAGATGCACGCATGCATAGCATAAGGTATGCTAATTTAAACATGCCCTAATCTACCATCATAAGCAGGTAAATAAAAGGGAAGAAAGAAGTGGGGGTTGGAAGACTTTCACACACTCACCCACACTTATTACAGAATTGCCCTCACTCGGAGGGTCCAAATAAATATTACAGTTCGAATAAATAATACTAAATTAATTATTACAAAATTTCTAATCTAATTAAGAAATTAAATGCAAAGAGAGGATGGCCGCAGCCCCCGCCTCGGGATGCGTGAATGATGCATGCTCGGATTTATCTTCCCCCGAAAGCCTGGAAACCCATACCATGCCACTGCTGCCTCTGTTAATGCTGTCCTGCTCCTCTGAAAATTGCCAAAGTCTCAGGGTATCTTCAATGAGAACTACATAACACCACCGGCTAAGTGAAATGACCACCGGCCATGGAAAATTTCCATCGGCTGCTTTCAAGTCCATCGGCCTCATATCCTTTGCCGGTCGGCATTCTTCAGTGCCGGTAGGTAGAAACTTCCTGCAAAAGCTGGTTTTTGACAGCAACAAGGACAGACAGTGCACGGCATAGAATTTCAAGCACATGTATGCGCGGGCACACTCCCTATCATGCAAGGGACTCAAGGGAGCATGACCCTCGACCCTCGGGCCATCAATTACGCATGATGGCCTAAGAGGCTAAGTTTTGCAACTTTGATATCAAATGAAATGCAAGCACAAAACACATCAAAGGGCCCCAACCCCTATCATGATTGATCAAGAGGCAAGGGATGCATCTCAATGAAATGCAACCTAGGCATGGAGGCTAAGTATGCAACATGAACATGCAAATGAGCAATGTATACTAGGCGCGCAACCTAAACATGTAAGTAAACATGGCATGCAACAACATACGATCATGGACTAAAACTAACATGGATAGCTCGCAAGCCTGCCAAAATCGGTGGCCATTAGATGAAAATGAGACTCTCGAAACGCGTGCACGCAAACCGAGGACCAAACCTAAGGCATAGTATGAAACTCTAACAAGGCATGGCGAGGCATGAAATATAGCATACAAGCATGTAATTTTAGCACTGAAATGTGGTATAAAACAGCCCCGAATCACGGCAAAATAGCACCCGATGCATGAAATGAAACCGAAATGCAAAACTAGGCCCATGCATTGGCCTATAGCTATATAAAACATGCATTATTCGATTATGACATGTGAAGACAGATTCTAGGCAGACCCAAAACAAGCATTTTTTCAGTTTTAAACAAGGCCAAACAGCAAACACATAGGGAAAAACTAGCATGCAAAAATGGCCCTAAATGTGAGATAAAGAAGCAACTCACAGCTGCTGACCCCAAACAGATTAGGGCCCTTCAACAATGTTGAAGAGGGGCCCAAAATATGACCTTTTATAGTTGATGGCCAAGCCCAAAACAGTATACAAGTATGCTCAAAATACTATGCAAGATTAAGGCCAAAAAGAGCTACAACATAAAGTATACAAAGGGTGTCTCAAACAGCCATAGACCCTTAATGAAACATGAAGAGGGGGTCAAAATAGGGCCATTTTCAGTTCGGACCAAAGTCCATAAACAGAGACACAATAGGCTAATAAATCATGCAAAAATGGGGACCAAAGAGGGGTATAATGACAAGTGGCACATGGAGGTCCCAAAAAGTGATGAGCCCTTCTTCAATGTTGAAGAAGAGCTCAAAATAAGCCTATCTACGGTTTACATCATACTCCAAAACAGATCACACATAGGCCAAAAATACTATGCAAGATTATGGCATACAAAGGGGTAATGAAGCAAGTGAAAGATGGGGGTCCCAAACAGGGTAAGACCCTTGATGAAATAGAAAAATGAGCTCAAAAAAATGATATTTCCAGTTATGGTCGGAGCTCAAAACAGCAAGCAAAAGGGCTAAGAAAACTTGCATAAATGAGCTAGAAAGAGGGAGAAATCAACTCACCCTTGAAGACCAATCCTTTGCTACCTCTTGGACCAAGAAAAGCTGCCTCCTAGCCTCTGAGAAGGCCCTCCAAACTGCTGAAATGGAGTGGTGGTGTGGTGCTATAGGGTGTAGTGCAAATAGGCCAAGAACAAGGGTCTTTGAACACTCTAACACACCCAAATGTAGAGAGAGAGGGAGATATAGAGAGAGAGGGTGATATATATGTTATATGTATGTATTAGGTTTGATTTTGCTGAACCAAAACAATGGAGGAGGATGGGTTTCTTTTATAGAGCAAGGAAATGGCATAAAGCTTCTCAAAGAAGCTATACAAAAGGGTCAAAGGGACCAAGCTTCTAAGAGAAGCTAATGCAAAGGTGCAAGCTTCTTGAGGAAGCCAAGACAAGGGGTCAAGAATCTTTGAGCAAAGGGTGCAAAAAAAAGGGTCAAAAGGGGTGCAAAGGGTGCAAAACAGCCACACACGTGCATGGGGAGCAGAGTCTGTGCATTCCAGCTGGCACAGCTGGCATCCATTCAATCTGTAGAATACTCCGGAAGGTCATCGGCTAGCAAACTTGGTCGGTCAGCCATCTTTTCTGGCCGGTCGGCCATCTATTTGGTCGGTCGGCCATTTGTTTTGGCCGGTCGGCAGGAAAAATCTGCTCTGCAGGTCCAACTTCAAACGGGCATAATTTCTTCATATGAACTCCTTTTCGGGTCATTCTTGTGTCAAAATTGAAGCCCCGGAAGTAATCTTTCCAATGGAATCCGCCTTGCATCAAAATGTTAACTGTGCAAAAAGTTATTCTTGTTTTAGCGAAGGCTGCTCAGTTTCGGTCCAACCGGGATGATGCCCAACTTCAACCAATCATATCTCCGCCCTCTGGTCTCGGATTTAAGAGATTCTTGAATGAAAAATGAAGCCCCGGAAGTCTTCTTTCCAACGGTGGTGGCCTCATAGCTTAACTCAAAGTGTATAGACAAATAAGCTTGATTTAGCGAGGACTGCTCGTCCCTCTCTTAGCAATTCTTGCCTATCTTCTTCTCCAACTTGGCTTCTCCCCTCTTCTCCTCTTTTCTTCAACTTCAAACCCCTAAGCAAGGTGTTTTGAAAGATTTTTCAAAGATTTCATCTCTCTTTCGTTCATTTCCACTTTGTCCTTGCTCGGTTTATCAAAAAGTGCATTTTTTGACAAAATGTGAGCCTCGGAACATCGTAGAAACTTTATTTCAAAAATGTTTTGAAAGAGAGGGTTTTAAGGTCTAAAAACCATTCAAAATAGCTTTGGTCCAAAATGGGGTGTGAAGTTGGGATTTGACCCTCTCATTGCCGAAGAAATTGAACCTTTGCCCTGCACACCTTTCATCATCGAGCAAACCATCAATAGCGCCCAAGTCTTAAGGGCAGTCAAAAATGGAGTGTCTGCAGTTGCCCCTCTTTGACAGAACTTGAAAGTCATAACAATGACGGGAGTGAATGTCAAAGCCCAAAGACGACCCATTTTTGACAAGGCCGAAGACTTGGACAAACAAACAAAATACCAATGAATGAATGGTTGTGCCCGCAGGCTGCCTACGTATCCCTTTGCAAGGAATCAAACCAGCGTAGTTCAGGGGCAGGATGCAAATGATATGAAAGAAGACTTTGACAATTGGACTTATACGTTACGCGAAGCCGGTTTGTATTCAAAACAATGTAATGTACTAACAAGTACAAGTGAGGTGCGCAAGATAGCGCGATAGGATGCATGCAAAATGCAAGTAAGGTGCACAAAATAGTGCGATGCGCAAGAAAGCGCGAGTGATTTGAAATGCACAAGACAGTGCGAGTGATTTGAAATGCACAAGAAAGTGCGATTGAGGTGCGTAAAATAGCGCGAAATGTAAATTGCATAAAACAGTGCGATGCGCAAAATAGCACGAATGATAAACTGCACAAAACAGTGCGATGCGCAAAATAGCGCGAGTGATTTGAAATGCACTAAACAGTGCGATAAGCTAAACAGCGCGATTGATTTTGAAATGCACAAGACAGTGCGATACGCTAAACAGCGCGATTGAAATGCACTAAACAGTGCGATACACTAAACAGCGCGAGTGATTTTGAAATGCACAAGACAGTGTGATACGCTAAACAGCGCGATTGATTTGAAATGCACTAAACAGTGAGGTACGCTAAACAGCGCGATGATTTGAAATGCACTAAACAGTGCGATACGCTAAACAGCGCGATTGAAATACACTAAACAGTGCGATACGCTAAACAGCGCGATTGATTTGAAATG
Source organism: Camellia sinensis (assembly GCF_055761805.1). NCBI lineage: Eukaryota > Viridiplantae > Streptophyta > Magnoliopsida > Ericales > Theaceae > Camellia > Camellia sinensis. The sequence goes on from NC_138961.1 coordinate 102,545,154, forward strand.
CACTAAACAGTGCGATACGCCAAACAGCGCGATTGATTTGAAATGCACTAAACAGTGCGATACGCTAAACAGCGCGATTGAAATGCACTAAACAGTGCGATACGCTAAACAGTGCGAGTGATTTTGAAATGCACAAGACAGTGCGATACGCTAAACAGTGCGATTGATTTGAAATGCACTAAACAGTGCGATACGCTAAACAGCGCGATTGATTTGAAATGCACTAAACAGTGCGATACGCTAAACAGCGCGATTGAAATGCAATGCACAAAATAGTGCGAGTGAGATACAACCACAAGATGCACAAGACAGTGCTAGCAAGATACAAAGTGTAAGTGCACAAGATAGTGCGAGTGAATGCATGTTCTATGCAAATGAGGTGCATTTTCTACGCAAGTATGGAAGAGTGCATTTTTTATGCAAAAGATACGAGCATTTTCTATGCAAGAAACAGGAGCATATTCTATGCAATATTGAAAGCAAATTCTATGCAGAATCGAAAGCAAGCATATTCTATGCATGAATCATAACAATGCGCGACACGCATGTAACAGAAGTGTATATGAAAGTGCACATTCTATGCAATGGAAGGGCATCAAACATGTACTCTGGTGCCTCCGATTTACCTTTCAGAGGACTTTGTAACACACTCAGCTCAAAAAGGGCACACCCTGTTTATGTTGGCAAGAGATAACATCTGTTGCTGCTTTAATTGCCATTCTGACTTGAAGCAGGCTTACACTTGGGGTCGAGATACACTCATACTCCAGAGAAACGGTGAGGTCTGGGAGGGTGCACCTGGAGTGCAGTCTCGGATTTTGCCAAAGCTGGAACACCCTAAGATGCTCTAAATTTTCCTTTTTTCTTTTGCTTTGCAGTCTGGAACCTACATAGTTTCAGATAGGCCCTTGTTCTACTGTTCACACTTATGGGGGGTAGACCCTGCAGTTTTATGAAAGAACAAATACTGTTTTGCACAAATGTGGAGAATGGCACAGCACTCTGAGCACAAGATGATTTTTTGGAAATTGTGAAATGAGTTCTTAACCGGGTATTGAGCCTACGACTGAACACAGCGCACTACGACTCAACAAGGGAAAAACAAAGGTAAACAACCTAAACACATCGGGTAACACTCGAAGCGACTCAAAACAAGAATCGAGACAGACAAAATAAAACACAAGACTCAAATGTGCACATGGAGCCTGTTTCCCCGGGTATTGTTTCCCACCCTTTCTCATTTGTGATTCTCACATCGCTCGGCCCTCAGGCTCTGTTTTTCTTAAAAAGCCCTTTTCCTCACTTTTTCTCTCAACGCACATCTCTCCATTTTTTAATCTCTCATTTTTCATCCTTCCCGAGGGTGGTTGATGAATAAACAGGAAGTTGCGAGTTCTTGCCCCAAGCATTCTGCTAGATTCTCTTCTGCTGCTCACAACAGTGAACTTTCTCCCACAGAGGGGTTGCGATGCGGCTGGATGTGTAGCAGATCTGCAATCGACATTGGTTGACGATGCTCTGCTGGGGAGTTTAGACGTGATTAGATCTGCCCAGAGGAGGGAATGAGATATCTTGTCTCATTCCGGTTCGTGCTTTGCACTTGGCTTGATGCCTCGTTGCTTGGAGGATGTGAGAGCTTTCTGCCCTTTTGCGGTCAACTTCAGTGATGCCCTTTTCTGGCGAATATGGTGCCCTTTTGGCAAGTAGAGTGCTCTTTCTGGCAAGTATGTTGACAACGGGAGAAAGACAGAACACCTGACTCAACTGTGCCCCTATTTCATCATTTTGACCATTTTTTGTTTTTGCTTTCTACTAAAACAATTTTGACGAATATGAGAGTCAGATTAGCATACTTGTTCAATTTTTGATTTGAAAATCATGCAAGTTAGGTTATGAGCACTGAAAACTTTCCCTTTTTGGGTCCAAGAAATGGTCCAGTTTTGGAAAAGATGGAATAATTTTCGAGAGATCAGTCAACCTCAATAAAAATTCTCAAAAATTATTTTTGCAAACGGCCAATGCTCAACAAGCACGAAACCTACTCTTGAGATGCGCAATTTCAGATCCGAAGGAAAATTGCCCCTTGCTTGGAAAAAGCTGCACGGCAACGGAAAGTTGCCCCTTGTTTGAATGGCACCGCGGCACACTGTATGGCAACAGAAAGTTGCCCCTTATTTGGATAGCATTGCAGCGCATTGCAATCAGTCTTCAGAGTAACGATGACAACCAAACTCTCGGATACAGAGAAGGCAAAGATGATCAAAACCATTACATGGACACAGTTGATTTTGAAGTGTTTTACGGCTGGACTTCAGAATGAAGTTGCCTACGTATCCCAAAGGTGGGAATCAAGCCTTACGTAGTTCGGGGTTAAGGTACACTCGGGTATTTAACCTCTCCTTTTGCGCTCTAACTTTTGCCAAGGCCGCCCTTCTGGGTTTTCAACCTTGCGAGCTCTGTTTTTCTTTTCTTTTCAATTCTTTTCATTTTTTTCTTTCTTTTTTCTTTCTTTTCTTTTTTTTCTTCTTTTCTTCATTTCTTTTTTGTTCTTTGCATTTTTCTTCTTCTTCTTTTTTGTTTTTTTCCTTTTTTCCTTGCTCTAACTTTTGCCTGGGTCGCCCTTCCGGGTTTTCGACCCCGCGAGCCTCTCAAGGGTAAAAGTGTAGCTTTGTCCATGTCAGATGGTTTTGAGATCTCGAATCCGTCTGAATCCAGGAGAGTGATTGTTGTTCGCTGACAATGCAGGAGTCCATCCCATGGGGGCCGGATTTGCCCCTAGTGTTGTGGATAGGAACTCAGTTTTTCTTTAGCAATACTTTCTCTTTCCTCCCTCTGGGATTTGGCGTTCTTGCCGATCTTCATCGATTTGTGGAATGATCTATCTTCGGCTCTTCGAGCACAATCTGGCATCTTTTGCCCCTAGTTCAAGGGGTGCTTCTGATCTAGCTTTGCAAGCTTCTTTTGGCGACATCTGATCCCCTTTGATCTGACTTCCCTGCCCCTAGTTTGAGGGCTACTTTAAATATGGCAACACGGGCCTCCTTTGATGGTTGACCATTGACCATTCTGAATTTAAGTTCGAGGTTTGAAAATGAGGGGTCAAGTCTCGAGGCTGAGAGAGATCCTAGGCTGCACAATCTCAAGAGCGATTCCATACAGGTCTTCGTAGGATCGCGCAAAATATTTTTTTTGAAATCTTTTAAGAAAGCGACAAGTCGCTCGCGCTGAAGACAGTGTGAGACCAATCTGGATCAAGCCAGGATCCTTCTCAATACTCACATTAACAAGCATGATCTCGATCATTAAAGGCTTAGCATGCCTCTCTTTCTCTCAAATGATCAATTTTTGCAAAACCCAAGGAATTCCTTCCTCTTCGTTTTCACCGCAGTGTTCAAAAAGTTTTGAAAAACTTAGGTCAATGCAATGATTTTGGGGTGCAGAAGAGTAGGCAACAAGTACTACCGTTTCATTCAAACTTTCTGGCATAACTGGCACAAGGCAGAAGCAAGCACAAAAGCATGAAAAACCACTGCTGTTTCAGTCATAACTGTTGATGTAACTGGCTCCATGGCAGAAACAGACTCAAAAGAAAGCGAAAAGACAGACATAAAACAAAATAGTGATGCCCGAAGTAACACCCTCGGAATCACCTGACTCTAACAAAACAGGACTGACTCGATACAACAAGACTGACCCAAAACAAAAAGACTGACTCAAAACAAAAAGACAGACTCAAAACAACACAACAAAAAACTGACCTAAGTACCCAAGTCAGAAACTAGCATTCGCAAATGCTCAAAACAGTGTGTGCCACATGCCACATTTGGAGTAAATCGAGCGCCACCCGCAGCTGGTTCATCCCCCGATCACATATTCACATTATCCCCCAAGTTCACTGATCCAATGCCGGTAGACTTTGCTGAGTTGGTGCGACGATGACCTTATTGTCAATCAGATCTTGTATTTCATGGCGAAGATGGAAACAACCATCAGTGACATGGCCGACTTGCTGATGAAAGGCACAGTACTTGGTCGGATCATGGGAGTGAGGAAGTCTATCCGACAGTGGTCACGGCTCCAAGGGTTTCAAATCCCCCTCTCTAATCAGGATCCTAAAGGCTGCTAATAGAGACATGTACAGTGGTGCGAACACCCTCTGGCCTCGAGGTGGGTATTTTGAGGTTTGTGAAGTTTTGCTGGATGCACCAGCAAAGGGATTGACAGGCGTTGACTGGGTTTGCTGATTGTTTCCGAGCATGGGATTACGGCTGAAGGGAACATTCCTGGTACAAAGGCCCTTCTCCCGGCTTGCCCCTTGATTCAGACTGCTCTCATTCTGAGTGGCGAAAGTGTCATCCACAGTTTTTGTGACAACTGCGAGGACTTGCTCTTTGTTCAGTCCCTCAGCTTTCAAAGCCTCAATATCCCACCGAAGGTGTTCATGGGGACCATTTCCTACTTCTACCTTGTTCTTACCAGTCGCTTCCACTTTGTCAAGAGATTGGCCTTCTTCCAATGCAACCCGTCCAAAGTTGGGGAGCCTTTAGACATGAACTCCCTGGTACGTGATGTGGTTGATGATGGGGCCAAAACTCCAAAGGCCAGATCTGCCACTATTCTCTGAAGATCTTCAATCATTTTCATCAGCTCAGAAGTAGTGGGTTCGTGGGTTTGAGATGATTGGGGTTCAGATGCACCCATCATGCATAAGTCCAGGCTCTCTGGGATAAACACATTAGGCCTGGGTAGATGGACTGGGGTGATGTACATGCTGGGGTCGTAAGGGACGGCCAGTGTGTGGATCAGATTGAGATGTGGATGATGTACTTGGTCATTAGCGTCTGAAGGTGGAGCTATCGTCTGGTTGTCGATGAGATTTTGGACCTCATGATGAAGGCGGTAGCAACGGTCGGTGCCATGACCGCGCTGCTGATGGTACATACAGTACTTGGAGGGATTATGTCTAGCTGGAAGTGGGTTAGGAAGAGGTTGAGGATCGAGGGGTTTGAGATGCCCTCTTTCCATCAAGGCTATTAGTGCGCTAGTCAGGCTCATATGGAGGGGAGTGAAAGTTCTGCCCTGAGCTCGGGCTGGGCCGGCTGTTTGTAGGCTTGGTTTGGCAAAAGGTTTGGCTGTGGCGACTGCATTGATCTCGGTGGATTTGGGAATGACACTACTACCAGCATTGGTACTCCCTGCAATCGCCTTCCTTGTCGGTTTACTTGTTCTAGGGATGATCCCACTGTTGAACGCATTCTCGACCTGAACCCCCAGTTCATGCAAACTTTTGAAAGTGAATAGTGGAGCGACTATCAACTTTTGCAACATATCGTGCTTGAGGTTTCGCACCATCATCTACACTTGATCCCTCTCGGAAGGCCGATCTGTCATCTGTGCTTCCTTTGCTCTCCATCTTGCGACAAATTCCACAAAAGGCTCTGTTGGGTTCTGGCGGGTTGTTTCAAGCTCTTGGTGGTCATTTCAACTTGGGTATTGTAGGAATACTGATCAACAAAGGCCTCAGCCAATTCTTCCCAGTCTTGCTTCACTTTATCTTCCAACTTAGCGTACCAAGTGGCTGCTACACCCGACAGGGTTCTTCCATACAGAGAGAGTTTCTGTGGCTTAGTCAGTCCCATCGGCTTTAAGACATCCAAGAAAAGTCGGATATGTACCATTGGATCTCCAGACCCGTCAAAACAGTCAATATATGGCATTTTGAATCTGTCTGGGAGCCGTACGGCAGCTTCGGTGTGCCCATCCTCAATGTCGGGAATGGAGTTAAGGCCTTGTGCCTTCCTGAATTGCTTCTCAAGGTTCGCAATTTTCACTGCAGTCGGATTGAGCTCATTAACATCAAGGGAATAAAGCCTCTCATCAGGCTGCACCAGGGGTCTGAGCACCTGAGCTTGAGTCAACCTTTCTCGAGGATTCGGACACTACGAATCTTCAACTGGCGGAAGTGGGTCAAAGTTTGGCTGGGGTCCCAAAGCTGGATGTGAGGCAGATGCCCCAGATAGACGCTGCATTTCAATACTGGTCTCAGCTTGTATGGCAGTTCCCTGATTTAACGCTGCTATCATGGCCACAAATTCTTCCGAACCCTGGGCCATCATGGTCTGCTGAGTCTGAACAAAGGTGATGTGACTGGCGACTGACGAATCAGATGAACCGGTGAGCCCTGACTGGCTTTTCTTTGCCTTGCCTCAGTGAAAGAGCACTGGTTGCCCTTGAATTGAATTTCTGACCTAACAAAGTCTATCAACACTAGTCCAATGTACCCCGGGGATATCGGAGCCTTCTGAAGCTGTAGTTCCAGGACTACCTAGCAAAAGAGAAAACAGACAGCATCTCTGCACCATTTCATTGGAACGGATTTGAGCATACTAGGATGAATGTACTCAATACTGATCACTGTTTCCCAAATATCTGCCCGTAAACTGATACCCTCGGGTAAAACTGATTCCCCAAATACTGATGCTGATGCCCACAGGCCTGATACCCAGACTTGCAAACTGTTATATGCGTCCCTGTAGAGATACACTCTAAAAGCACATAGCAAGTAAGAGAGAGCCAAAACACCCCTATGTTGGGGTAGGGTTTCCCTGTCCTATTTTGTCAGGAGCTATGGTTTCACTACGCACGCAGCGGTTTCAAACAACTTAGCATCGGGTAAGCAACCTGCCCTAGTTTGGAATGGTCACTATGGATTTCGAATATGCACTAGGTCGAATGGTCAAAAAGGGTGCCCCGGTGAAACCGGGGTTTGTGTTCCCATACTGTCAGAGCCCATAACCGGTCAGCCTTATGGTCATGCCTTGACAAGACAAGCCTCCGGCAAACCGTTCAGGAATGGCAGATGGCAAACACTGTGTTCCTAGGCGCACCAATGCACATGCAATGCAAAGAAACACATAAATGAAATCAAAACAGGATATCACGAGTTCGAGTCAAGCTCTCTAACATCCCCAGCAGAGTCGCGAGAAACTGTAGACGTCCCCGAACGGCCCGGGAGGGTGAGTCCCGTTCTGTTCATTTGTGGGGTCACTACAGCTCGGACTCTCAAATTGTCACGGTTCTTAATCTGAACCAAAGAGTCCAAATCCGGCAAATCATTTTGAGAAACAGATTTTTGAAAAGAAGTGCCAAACATGGACTGCTTTGCCAGATACAGAGTCGCCACCTAAATATTTTTTATGGGGAATTTAGGAAACCCTGACTCGGTGCCGAAGGCCACATGTCCGTCATCACCAGAGTTGCCTCGGCTCGGGAGCTAGGGTACGATTGGGGAAGGTCAGCTATGAGCACCCCCTCTCGCCCGATCCGAAGATCGGCCTCTACTAACCATGATATCCGTTTTTGAAAACATTATGTGTTCTTAAACCAATTATTAGCGTAGCGTTACTATGTTATGCGCGCAGCAAACAAGTATAGACTAGATTGCCTAATTTGGAAATAAGCATTGCATATCCGTTTGTATTAAAAAAAGTACTTTGGAATTTGCTACTCGCAAGTAGGCTAAAATACGGATTTCAATGAGTTTTTCCAACTCAAACAATCCAACCTTCACCCACAGGCATTCAAACAATTTATAACACATAAGCATCTAGCCACATGGTAAGCATGCTATCAGGTTAACATTCACACACATGCAAGATGCTAAAGCATAAATACTTACATTGTACTCCGTGCCAAAACAATAAACTAGTTAGCAAACATGCGTGATCCTAGTTCATGTCAAGTTGACTAATGCAGCACATGCAAGATGCAATTAGAGTAGGCTCGGCTAACCTAAACATGGCATGTGAAATGCAACCAATTAATGCACGTATTCAATTTGGGATTGAAATACAAATGCAGTTAGAATGATGTACCGAGCCCGGTGCATGCAAAACAAATGTATGGATGCACGCATGCATAACATAAGGTATGCTAATTTAAACATGCCCTAATCTACATCATAAGCAGGTAAATAAAAGGGAAGAAAGAAGTGGGGGTTGGAAGACTTTCACACACTCACCCACACTTATTACAGAATTGCCCTCACTCGGAGGGTCCAAATAAATATTACAGTCCGAATAAATAATATTAAATTAATTATTACAAAATTTCTAATCTAATTAACAAATTAAATGCAAAGAGAGGATGGTCGCGGCCCCCGCCTCAGGATGCGTGAATGATGCATGCTCGGATTTATCTTCCCCCGAAAGCCCGGAAACCCATACCATGCCACTGCTGCCTCTGTTAATGCTGCCCTACTCCTCTGAAAATTGCCAAAGTCTCAAGGTATCTTCATTGAGAACTGTATAACACCACCGGCTAAGTGAAATGACCACCGGCCATGGGAAATTTCCATCGGCTGCTTTCAAGTCCATCGGCCTCATATCCTTTGCCAGTCGGCATTCTTCAGTGCCGGTCGGCAGAAACTTCCTGCAGAAGCTGGTTTTTGACAATAACAAGGATAGACAGTGCACGGCATAGAATTTCAAGCACATGTATGCGCGGGCACACTCCCTATCATGCAAGGGACTCAAGGGAGCATGACCCTCGACCCTCGGGCCATCAATTACGCATGATGGCCTAAGAGGCCAAGTTTTACAACTTTGATATCAAATGAAATGCAAGCACAAAACACATCAAAGGGCCCCAACCCCTATCATGATTGATCAAGAGGCAAGGGATGCATGCTCATTGAAATGCAACCTAGGCATGGAGGCTAAATATGCAACATGAACATGCAAATGAGCAATGTATACTAGGCGCGCAACCTAAACATGTAAGTAAACATGGCATGCAACAACATGCGATGATGGACTAAAACTAACATGGATAGCTCGCAAGCCTACCAAAATCGGTGGCCATTAGATGAAAATGAGACTTTTGAAACACGTGCACGCATGCACGCAAATCGAGGACCAAACCTAAGGCATAGTATGAAACTCTAACAAGGCATGGCGAGGCATGAAATATGGCATACAAGCATGTAATTTCAGCACTGAAATGTGGTATAAAACAGCCCCGAATCACGGCAAAATAGCACCCGATGCATGAAATGAAACCGAAATGCAAAACTAGGCCCATGCATTGGCCTATAGCTATATAAAACATGCATTATTCGATTATGACATGTGAATAAAGATTCTAGACAGCCCCAAAACAAGCATTTTTTCAGTTTTAAACAAGGCCAAACAGCAAACACACATAGGGAAAAACTAGCATGCAAAAATGGCCCTAAATGCGAGATAAAGAAGCAACTCACAGCTGTTGACCCCAAACAGATTAGGGCCCTTCAACAATGTTGAAGAGGGGCCCAAAATATGACATTTTACAGTTGATGGCCAAGCCTAAAACAGTATACAAGTATTCTCAAAATACTATGCAAGATTAAGGCCAAAAAAGAGCTACAACATAAAGTATACAAAGGGTGTCTCAAACAGCCATGGACCCTTAATGAAACATGAAGAGGGGGTCAAAATAGGGCCATTTTCAGTTCGGACCAAAGTCCAAAAACAGAGACACAATAGGCTAATAAATCATGCAAAAATGGGGACCAAAGAGGGGTATAATGACAAGTGGCACATGGAGGTCCCAAATAGTGATGAGCCCTTCTTCAATGTTGAAGAAGGGCTCAAAATAAGCCTATCTACAGTTTACATCATGCTCCAAAACAGATCAAACATAGGCCAAAAATACTATGCAAGATTATGGCATACAAAGGGGTAATGAAGCAAGTGCAAGATGGGGGTCCCAAACAGGGTAAGACCCTTAATGAAACAAAAAAATGAGCTCAAAAAAATGATATTTCCAGTTATGGTCGGAGATCAAAATAGCAAGCAAAAGGGGCTAAGAAAACTTGCATAAATGAGCTAGAAAGAGGGAGAAATCAACTCACCCTTGAAGACCAATCCTTTGCTACCTCTTGGACCAAGAAAAGCTGCCTCCTAGCCTCTGAGAAGGCCCTCCAAACTGCTGGAATGGTGTGGTGGTGTGGTGCTATAGGGTGTAGTGCAAATAGGCCAAGAACAAGGGTCTTTGAACACTCTAACACACCCAAATGCAGAGAGCGAGGGAGATATAGAGAGAGAGGGTGATATATATGTTATATGTATGTATTAGGTCTGATTTTGCTGAACCAAAACAATGGAGGAGGATGGGTTTCTTTTATAGAGCAAGGAAATGGCATAAAGCTTCTCAAAGAAGCTATACAAAAAGGTCAAAGGGACCAAGCTTCTAAGAGAAGCTAATGCAAAGGTGCAAGCTTCTTGAGGAAGCCAAGACAAGGGGTCAAGAAGCTTTGAGCAAAGGGTGCAAAAAAAAGGGTCAAAAGGGGTGCAAAGGGTGCAAAACAGCCACACACGTGCATGGGGAGCAGAGTCTGTGCATTCCAGCTAGCACAGCTGGCATCCATTCAATCTGTAGAATACTCCGGAAGGTCATCGGCTAGAAAACTTGGTCGGTCAGCCATCTTTTCTGGCTGGTCGGCCATCTATTTGGCCGGTCAGCCATCTATTTGGTTGGTCGGCCATTTGTTTTGGCCGGTCGGCAGGAAAAATCTGCTCTGCAGGTCTAACTTCAAACGGGCATAACTTCTTCATATGAACTCCTTTTCAGGACATTCTTGTGTCAAAATTGAAGCCCCGGAAGTAAGCTTTCCAATGGCACCATCCTTGCATCAAAAGTTTAACTCTGCAAAAAGTTATGCTTGCTTTAGTGAAGGCTGCTCAGTTTCGGTCCAGCCGGGATGATGCCCAACTTCAACCAATCATATCTCCGCCCTCCGGTCTCGGATTTAAGAGATTCTTGAATCAAAAATGAAGCCCCGGAAGTATTCTTTCCAACGGTGGCGGCCTCATAGCTTAACTCAAAGTGTATAGACAAATAATCTTGATTTAGCGAGGACTGCTCGTCCCTCTCTTAGCAATTCTTGCCTATCTTCTTCTCCAACTTGGCTTCTCCCCTCTTCTTCTCTTTTCTTCAACTTCAAACCCCTAAGCAAGGTGTTTTGAAAGATTTTTCAAAGATTTCATCTCTCTTTCATTCATTTCCACTTTGTCCTTGCTCGGTTTATCAAAAAGCGCATTTTTTGACAAAATGTGAGCCTCGGAACATCGTAGAAACTTTATTTCAAAAATGTTTTGAAAGAGAGGGTTTTAAGGTCTAAAAACCATTCAAAATAGATTTGGTCCAAAATGGGGTGTGAAGTTGGGATTTGACCCTCTCATTGCCGAAGAAATTGAACCTTTGCCCTGCACACCTTTCATCATCGAGCAAACCATCAGTAGCGCCCAAGGCTTAAGGGCGGTCAAAAATGGGGTATCTACAGCCGCCCGCAGGTGGTTCAACCCTTAATCACATACTTGTATTATCCTCTATCCTCAAAGTCCAACAACTTAGCGGTGAAAGACTTCACTGAGGTAGGTGGGAGGATGACCTCATTGTCGATCAAATCTTGCACTTCATGGCGAAAACGAAAGCAGTTGTCGGTGCTGTGACCGGTTTGCTGGTGGTACGCGCAGTACAAGGTAGCATCATGTGAGAGAGGGAGATTCTTCGGGAGAGGCCGAGGCTCAAGGGGTTTAAGATGCCCCTTTTTAGCAAGGATCTGGAGCGCCTTAGACAAAGGCATATAAAGGGCGTGGAATACCCTGCGACCTCGGGGCAGATACTTCGAGGTTTGCTGACTTTTGCCGGACGCACTAGCAAAAGGATCGGCAGGTGCTGCCTTGGCTCTTTGATCCTTTCTGGGTGTAGGTGTAGGATTGGAGGGAACGGTTCTAGCATGACGGGGCCTAACCTGATTTTTCGCCTGGCTTGAACTACCCTCGGTTGGAGTGGGGAAAGCATCATCCACAATCTTAGCCACAACTGCGAATACTTGCTGTTTATTCAACCCCCTGGCTTTCAAAGCCTCGACTGCCCACAACAGTTGTTCAACGGGACCAGCGTCCATCTTCATTTTATTCTTTCCATTAGCCTCAGCTTGGTGGACGGTTTGGGTTGCTGCTTCAGTGCGAAACCCCGTTGTCGTCGACATGTCATTGCCGAAGTTTGACACAGCTTCAGGTTGGCTGAGCTTAATTACAATTTGCCCCAGTAACGGGGGCTCTTGTGGCATGAAGTTCCCAGCATTCGATGCAGTTGGTGGTGGGGCTAACATTCCATAGGCGAGATCAGCCACAGACCTCTAGAGGTCACCAATCATTCCCATCAACTCAAATGTGGTGGGCTCACGAGCTTGAAACAACTGGGGTCCCCTAATCGGGTGCGCGATAGGCGTCCTGGGTGGGTGTGGTACTTCAACATTGGTCTCACCCTGCAAGATGATTCTTTGGCCCTGGCTCAATGCTGCTACCATGACCACAATTTCTTCCGAATTTTGCGTCATCACGAGTCTGCTTAACCAAACAGAGGTGATGTGACTGGTGACCGACAGATCAGATGGACCGGACTGGTGATTGACGGATCTGATGAACCGATGAGACTTTTTCTGTCTTGCCTCAGCAAAGGAAAACACTGGTTGCTCTGAACTGAAAGAGAAAACAGGCAGCATCTCAGCCCAATCAATCCATAGCTGAATAACTGTATTCGACCACTGATCGATGTTCCCCAAATTACTGTCTCAAAACTGAATCTGATACCCGCAAATAACTGATTCCCAAAATACCGATACTGGTGCCCATAGGCCGGATGCCCAAACTTGCAAACTGATACATGCATTCCTGTAGAGACGCACTCCTAAAAGCACATAGCAAGCAAGTGAGAGCCAAAACACCCCTATATTGGGGGTAGGGTTTTCCTGTCCTATTTTGTCAGCAACTAGGGTTTCACTACGCACACAGCGGTTTCAAACAACCTATAATCGGGTAAGCAACCTGTCCTAGCTTTGGAATGGTCACTATGGATTCCGAATATGCACTAGGTCGAATGGTCAAAAGGGTGCCTTGGTAAAACCGGGGTTTGTGTTCCCGTCGTGGCAGAGCCCGCAACCGGTCAGCCTTATGGCACGTTTCTCGAAGCGAGCCTCCGGTAAACCGTTCAAGAATAGCATACGGCAAACACGGTGTCCTAGGCGCACCAATGCAAATACAATGCAAAGAAACACACAAGTGTAGTCAAAACCAGATATCATGAGTTCGAGTCAAGTTCTCTAAATCCCCAGCAGAGTCACTAGAAACTGTAGATGTCCTCGAACGTCCCGGGAGGGAGATCCCGTTTTGTTCATTGGGGCTCACTACGGTTCAGGACTCAAATGTCACGGTCCTGTATCTAATCTCGTAGAGTGCAATGCAAGACCGATGAATCATCAAAGAGTCCAAATCCGGCAAATCGTTTTTGAAAACAGATTTTTTTTTTAAAGAAGTGCCAAACATGGACTGCTTTGCCAGATACAGAGTCGCCACCTAAATATTTTATTTTTGGGGAAATTTAGGAAACCCTGACTCGTTGCCTAAGACCACGTGTCCGTCATCACCAAAGTTGCCTCGGCTTAGGAACTTGGGTACAATTGGGAAAGGTCACTTCGTGAGCACCCCCGCTCGCCCGATCAAAGATCAGCCTCTACTAACCATGATATCGGGTTTTGAAAACATTGTGCATTCTTATTCCGGTTATTAGCCTAGATTTACTATGTGATGCGCACAGCATATAAGTATAGACTGGATCACCTGAATTGGAACAACACATCTCATGTTTGTTTATTTTGAAAATGGTTTGCTGGTGCTACCCGCAAGTAAGCTAAGATGTAGATTTGCCACCTTTGGGTGGGCTTAGAAAACATGGTTTTGCCACTATCTGGTGGGCTTTAAAACTCACAGTTGATGCATTATTCCAATTCAGGTAATCCAACCTTCACCCACAGGCATTCAGGCAGATATATCACATAAGCAGTTAGCCTCATGGTAAGCATGCTATCATGGCAGTCACTCATACGCATGCAAGGATGCTTAAGTATAAAACTTACCTAGTACTCCAAGCCAAAACAGAAGCTATGTTAGAAATCCATGCATGATCCTAACTATATTGAAATGCCTAATGCAACACATGCAAAAATGCAACTACAATAGGCTCGGCTATTCTAAGATGGCATATGAGATACAACAGATAATATGTATTCAACTTGGAATTGAAATACAATGCAGTTAGTATGATGCGCCGAGCCCGGTGCATGCAAGACAGATGAATGAATGCAAACATGCGAACATAAGAATGCTAATTGAAATATGCCCTAACCTAACCATCATAAGCTGGTAAATAAAAGGGAGAAAGACGTGGGGTTGGAAAACATACATCACACACACGCACACTTATTACAATTGTGCCCTTGCTCGGAAGGTCCGAATGAATATTACACAACCAAAATAAATAATGAATTATTACACAACACTAATTACTTAACAAATGAACTAGGTAAGCAGAGTAAACTAGCATGCTATGCTACGTGCAATGGACTGCCTCAGCTCTGCTCGGAATGATGGAGGGTGTATGCATGCTCAATTTGCCTTGTCGGTAAATTCCATCGCGATGCCTTGACTTGCCTTTGTTTGCAATTGAATCCAGAAACTTGCACAAAGCTCCGAGAGGCTGAAACTCCACTCTGGGAAGCTGTGGGAGGGCCACCGACCAGCTATTGGGCTTGGAGACCACCCATTGACCAGTTTATGTGGGAAAAACCAAAAGAGGTGGTCGGCCTGCCAGAAAAGCTGGTCGGCCGACCAGTTCTTGCCTCCAGTTTCTGGTTTTTCTGCAACAAAGGCAAGAGAAAGAGAAAGCAAGGCATTTGTGACACATGTGTGCACGACCACTCTCCCCGTCCTTGCACAAGCTCTAGGGAGTGTGGTCCTCGATCCTCGTGCCATCAATCACGCATCTTGATGCATGATGGCCGAGGAGTTGAATTGCATGACTCAATGTGAAATGAATGCACATATGAACGCAACAAGGCCTAAACTCCATCATGGATAATCCGGAGCGTCGGCGACCGGGAATCGAGGCACGTTTCGTCACTTAGAGTACGAAACGTCCCTCATTTCTCGTGTTTGGACTAAACCCTACTCCAAACACAATGCAATATGCATGACATGCATGAATGCAACTCTAACGTGCAACCTAGATGCAATGCCACTGAATGACGCAAACATGCAAGGGATGAAATGCAAACATGCACCTAGCATATACAATGCTAACACTACATGGCATGCATAATGCTCATGAACTAAATGCGACTAACAACCTATGGCATACTCAATGCGACTAACAACCTAGCATACACAATGCAAGGAATGACATGGCATACACAATGCTAACAACATAACATGCACAACACATTGCAACATGGCATGCACAATGCAAGGTGGACTTAAACCAATATGAGTAGACCTCATCCACACTCAAATCAGTGGCCATATGATGGAAATGAGACAACCGAAACACATGCAAACATGCACGATGCAAGGGACTGATCCTAAGGCATCAAATGCCACTCTACCAAAGCATGGTAAAGGATGAAACATGGCATAAAATGACACATGATACAGCTCTGAAATGGCATAAAATATGGTCCCAAAACATGCAAATATGGCACACAATGCAAGCTAGAGGGCCCGGGTACCGAAACTAGTGAAGTGCGTTACACTAGAGGTACCCAAAGCAATGCACCAAAGGAAAAACCAACCCCAAACAGACCCTAGGCAAGTCTGAAACAGTGGGGAAATGGCCTAAAATGATGGCTTGGAATGCAACGAAATGAAACTCATTCAATGGTCGGTAAATGAGGCATAAAAGCCCGACTCTCAAACGCATTTAAAGAGTATAAAACATGACAATATGGAATTCAAACAAGCTCTGAAATATGATGTATAATGGCCCCAAAACAAGGAAATACCTCAGTATATGCATGTAATGGACCCCGAAACTCAAAGCTAAGCATGGGTATTGAACTACAAGCATGCAAAACCAACACTATTCAACCATGAGACCCAAAAACAGAGCTAGGGCAGTCCAAAATAAGCACAATATCAGTTTAAGACATGGCCAAAAAGTGTTAAAATCAAGGGTCAACAAAGCATGCAAAGAAAGCTAGTGAACCATGAGTTACACTACAACTATATGAAGCATATGAGGGCTCACCAAACCAGCCAAAAACAGAAGTATACCATGCCAAAATATGCCCAAATAACCACTGAAACTCAGTCAATGCATGCAAGAATGAAGTGTTCCTTTGGAAGGCCATGAGGTGGATTACTCTACACATACATGATGGACATACAAAGTGGCAAAACTACCTCTGGAAAGAGGTTATGACAGCCCTAAAACTTACTAAAAAAATCCTGAAATGAGTCTAGAAAGCATGCAAATAAATGTCCCTTTGAAAGGCTTTGAGGAGGATTGCTCTACACATGCATGAGGGACACAAAATATGGCCAAAAGGACTCTGGACAGAGTCAAGGAAGACCTTAAACTCACCAAATAGGGCCTGAAATGTGACTTCACAACATGCAAGTAGGAGCCCTTTTAGAAGGCCAACAAAGCTAGTAAAGAGAACAAGGGGTGAGAGGGTCACCCCTCTCTGATTTTAGGGCTCAAAAATAAATCTAACCCACTGAAAATCCATTGGATTTCAGTGGCTAAAAGTCCAAACCAAGGCCAACACAAATGCTCTAATGCATAGCTCAAAACATGAGGAAATGAAGCATGCAAAGGGAAAGATGACCCCAAATAGAAAAAGTATCTTAAACAAATATGTTTATAAGTTCAAAAAAAACTTTTTCCAGTTTATGTCGAGGTCCAAAAATGCTTGCAAGTATGGCCAAGCAATGAAGCAAAATAATGCAAAAAAAGGGAGAAATAGAGGCTTACCCTTGTAGAGCCGACCCTCAGCAACTTCTGGACCAAGGTAATGAGCCTTCAACCTCTGTAAATCAGTTCCAAGGTGCTTGGTTGGATGGTGGAGGTGTTGTGCTAGGAGGTGTAGTGCAAATGGCCAAGAATAATGGAGTTTTGGAGCGTGGAAGGGAGAGATATGGAGGGAAGTGTATGTATGCTCTAATCAAAAGGTTCAACCCTTGCAAAATGAGGGAGGCCTCTCTTATAGAAGAGGAAAGCAATGGCTTCTTGGAGAAGCCTCAAGAGGGGGTCAAAGCTTCTAAAAGAAGCTTGACCAAAAGGGTTAAGCTTCTTGAGGAAGCTAGACCAAAAGGGTCAAGCTTCCTCAAGAAGCTTGACAAAAGGGGCAAACTTCTCCTAGAAGCTAAGCAAAGGGGTCAAAACCACCTTAAGAAGACCAAACAAAGGGCTAAAATCTCGGACAGTGGGTCAAGTGCTACACAGCTGGCACAACTGTATTGCACTCAAGAAGGCCAAAAAGCAGAAGGCTGGCTGAACAGCCAAGGTGGTCGGCCGACCACTTCCCCTGGTCGGCCAACCAGGGGTCAAAAGGGTCAAGGAGGAATGCTGGTCGACCATACCAGAAAGGTGGCCTCCCAGATGAGTAGAATACAACTGTATAGTGGGAGACCAGAAAATGTGACCCATGAGAGAGACAAACCAGATTTCTAGCAAGGTTCAAAAGGGTCAGAAAGAAAATTTGGTCGGCCTACCCATATTGGTGGCCTCCCAGATGAGTACAATACAATGGTGGTATGGGAGACCAGAAATTAAGGTCCAAAAGTGAGAAAAACCAGCTTTCTGTCAAGAAAACCGGCTGGAGGAGAGATAAAATGATTTTCAAAAGAATTGCTGGTCTCCCACCATCCTACCACCTTCCAAGCAATGAAAATAGGGTCCATACCAAAAAATGAACCCTAACCGATTCAAAACGAGGGTTCGGGGGCCAAAATACGCGGCCCGGGGCCCCGAAAACAGGCTGTTAGACACCGGAAGTGGCGTGCAACCACGAAGGTGGTCTCTCGGGCCACAGTGTCCCTCAAAAGAGAGGAAACAAGGTGTGTGCCAAAAACTGGAACAAATGGTGGTAGTTAAGCGGTCCCAAACCGAGGCACACGACCGACGGCTCCGAAAACCAAAAATTAGTCTCCAAACGGGTAAAATGGCCTACGACTACGAAACGTAGCCTACGGCTACTGAGAGATGGTCTACGAGACCTCTCCCTCCCTTCAGGAGGAGAAAACAAAGAAAATAGGACCTAGTTCGCAAACCGAGACAAAGCACAAAAGAGCCCCGAAGTTTGGAGGCAAGGCTAGCAGCCAAGACTTTGAAACCTCAGAACGAGCACAATATACATCATCACCGAGCGCTCAATTGGTGACGTCTGAGTCTTAAGGTCGGTCAAAAATGGGGTGTCTACAACGCTCGGACTGCCCGTCAGTCTGAGAATGGTAAGCCGTGCTAAAGGTCAATCTAGTGCCCACGGCACTCTGTAAACTCTGCCACAACCTAGTAGTAAAACTTCGATCTCTATTTGAGGCAATCGACACTGGGACCCCATACAACCTCACTATGTCCCGAATATACAAGTCGGCAAGATGATCTACAGAATCTCTCACACGCATAGGGATAAAGTGTGCCGACTTAGTCAACCGGTTTACAACCACCCAAATAGCATCACTTCCCCGTTGAGTCCTTGGAAGACCTACAACGAAGTCCATAGTGACATGCTTCCACTTCCACTCGGCAATAGGCAAGGGTTGTAACAAACCCGCTGGCCTCTGATGCTCGGCCTTCACTTGCTGACAAGTAAGGCACTTCGATACAAAGACTGCCACATCTTTCTTTATACCCTGCTACCAAAACTGGCGACCCAAATCACGATACATTTTAGTGCCTCCCGGATGTACCGCAAGGCGCGAATGGTGAAACTCTAGAAGTACCTCCTCTCGGCAAGACTCCGGTACAAACAAATGGTCTCGGTATCTCACACTCAGGTCGGGATACACAGTCAAACCCTTCTCAACCTTCCTACTGGAGATCTTCTCCCGGAGGGATTCTACCTCAAGGTCACCTCTATGCGCCTCTAACACTCGATTCACAAGTGTAGGCTGCGCAACAATAGAAAACAAGGCCGCAGACTCAACAGATTCACCCAGAAGCAAATCAAACTCACCAAGTGCACCCAACATTTCCCACTCCCGGATGGCTATACAAGCTACATCACTAATGGATTTTCTGCTAAGGGCATCGGCCACAACATTGGCCTTTCTCGGGTGATAGTACAACTCAAAGTCATAATCCTCAATGAACTCTATCCACCTCCTCTACCTCAAATTCAAGTCTCTTTGTGTAAACAGATACTTCAGACTCTTATGATTCGAGAACACCCTGAATCTTTCACCATAACGGTAGTGCCTCCAAATCTTTAAGGCAAAAATCATAGCTGCTAACTCTAGGTCATGTGTAGGGTAATTCCCCTCGTGTATTTTCTACTGCTGCGAGCCATAGGCTACTACTTTTCCCTCTTGCATCAGCACACAACCCAAACCCTCTCGTGAAGCATCACAATAAACCGCATAACCCAAGCCTCTTTCCGGAATAATCAAAATCGGAGCGGTGGTAAGTCTAACCTTCAACTCTTGGAACGAATTTTCACAAGTCTCACTCCATACAAATTTGACCCCTTTCCGTATCAATCTAGTTAACGACGAAGCTAGCCTGGAGAAATCCTTCACAAACCAACGGTAAAACCCAGCTAATCCCAGAAAGCTACGGATCTCAAAAACACTCTTACGTTGTGCCCAATCTTGCACTACCTCAATCTTGGATGTATCATCAAACACCCCTTCCCCAGAGACTACATGGCCTAAGAATTTAACCTCTCTTAGCCAAAACTCACACTTCCCAAACTTAGCATATAGCTTATGGGCTCTAAGAAACTCAAGCACCACTCTAAAGTGTTCCTCGTGCTCCTCCTCAGAAGGTGAATAAACCAGAATGTCGTCCACGAAAATGACCACAAAACGATCTAAGAATTCTCTGAATATCCGGTTCATCAGGTCCATAAACACTGCTGGTGCATTGGTGAGCCCAAAAGGCATCACCAGAAACTCATAATGGCCATACCGCGTATGGAATGCCGTCTTCGGGATATCCTCCTCTCTGACCCTCAACTGGTGGTAACCCGATCTCAAATCTATCTTAGAGAAACAACGGGACCCCTTCAACTGGTCAAACAGATCATCTATACGGGACATAGGGTATTTGTTCTTAACCGTAGCCCGATTCAATTTCTGGTAATCAATGCAAAGTCTCAAAGCACCATCTTTCTTTTTAGCAAAGAGGGTTGGTGCTCCCCACGGCGAAGTACTAGGGCGGATAAAGCCCTTATCTAGCAACTCCTGGAGTTGAATCTTCAGCTCACTCAACTCGGCTGGGGCAAAACGATAAGGTGCCATAGAAATCGACACCATGCTGGGCACTAAATCAATAGAAAACTCCACCTCTCGATGTGGTGACAAACTAACAAGATCCTCGGGAAAGACGTCCGAGTACTCACAAACCACTCTCGGTAATACAGTCTAGGTCTCATCACACTCACTACTCATAAAGCTAGCGAGAAGATCACTAACCTCACTCCGCCCTCGCGGATCATACACTGGTGGCAATACTCTACCAACCCGATCCCCTAAGAAATGAAAATAATCCCCGCTCAAGGTTCATACAGTAACCCTCTGGCGGTAGCAATCAATAACAACCCGGTATGACGATAGCCAGCCCATACCTAAAATCACATCAAAACCCGACATAGCCATAACTACAAAAGAAAATGGAAGCTAGCGGTCGGTGACCTTTATATCACACCCTCTACACCCTTGCTTTAAAATCAACTCACCCTCAACAGGTGATACAATACAAATAGGAGATGCTAACTGTGCCAACTCCAACCCCAAAATAGATGCAAATGCAGCAGATATAAAGGAATGGGATGCACCCGTATCAATCAACACATTGGCAACCGAGTTGCAAAACAAAAAGGTACCTTTCACAACAGATAGAGCCGGTTCAAGATCCTGCGCGGTAACAGCATACACGCGCCCTGAAGGCCTCTGATCTACCTGTTCACCTCTCGGAGGATAAGACTGCTGCACAGACTGAGACGATGAAGCCACCTGATTGGCCCTCAAGGCCTGAACTGACTGTGTTGGCTGAAAACTCTGTGTCTGCCTCGAACCAGGCGCACCCGATGTGCCACTCAACTGCGGGCAAAACCTCTTCAGGTGCCCCGTCTGACCACACTAGTAACAAGAGAGCGGCTGGCCTCTGCCCTGACTTTGGCTCTGAGGTCGAGCCGAAGATGAAGCTGCTCTCTGTCCTCCTCCCCTCTGCGGGCAAGCTGGAGACTTGTGGCCTAGCTGGCCACACTTGTAACAAGCAATGTCTCCCTGACTGCCTCTCCAGAGCCTACACTCGGCACTGGAAAGGTAGACCTCACAAAAGCACCTTGGGGCTGCTGAGGGTTAGAACCCCTCTGCCTCCTACCATCCCCCTGGCCATCCTGACTCCTCTTGGAGCCCCTCATCCTCTCCTCCTCCTCTTGCATAATAATCTCAAGATGCGCCATAGCATCCACAAGGCGTCCATAGTCTCGAGTCATGGACCCCGCAACTCTCGTCTTGAGCCCGTGCCTCAACTTCTTCTCAAACCCAAGGCAACGACGTTCCTTAGAAGCCACTAGCTCAGGTGCAAACCTAGATAAACTAGTGAATGCGGCCTCAAACTCGACCACTGGCATACTCAACTGCTTGAGTTAACAAAATTGGTCCCTCAGCTTCTCCTTGACAGCTGGAGACAAAAACTTCTCCTGGAAAGCATCTACAAAGGCCTCCCATGTACCGCCAATACGGCCCCCAACAAACTTCCACCACTGCCGCCTCCAAGGATGTAGTTTGGGAGGCTGTAGAAGTTGAAGGCTTACCTTTTTGTGATTATCTTTTGTATTACATGTATATCAAGCCAAGGGCTTATTTTGTGTATAGAGTTAGAACTCTACTTTTGTTGAACCCAAGTGTTGACTTGGAAGGTTGTAAGCCTATAGGGCGTTTACTTTTGTTATCAACATGTAATATCTCTGGTAAGAATACTCTGATGTTGTGAATATGATATCTCTTTCGTGTATCATGAATGTATAATTATCGGTTTATTTTGAGGGCATTACAACTAGGTATCAGAGCGTACCGGATTTGAATACCTTGGGTACGTGGGAAGTGGTTAGTACCACAATGGGTTCGTCTCATTTGTCAGAGACTTAGATGTAATGTTATGTGCTTATGTGATAACATACTTATGTGACTATATGGGTATGGGATTTAGTTTCTAGGATGTTGATTGGATCCTTGGGTTTCTAGGAGTCCTGTTGGAAAAGCACTTGATCAATGCTGTTTTTAACTGGAACTCTAGCAACGCCACGAGACTGTCATTATCCGGAAATGAAATTCGTAAGTGCTTATGTGATTATATGCTTACGTAGAATGAATTACTATTGTCCAATGTATTAGGACGCGAGTGAAATAGCATCGGCACATTTGTGAATGTGCTAATGTCTTTGTTACCTTTATTAGGATATCAGGACGAGGACGTGGTGGTAGGCGAGGTAGGCCTAGGAGGCAGGAGATGCCTATACCGGATGAGATTCTGGCATAGTAGGAGGGTGTTGGTCAGGCCAATGTGGCCGAGCCAGTAGGTCAATAGGGGCGCCTTAGCCCGCAAGAAGGCAGGAGCATTGAGGGAATCCATGGACATTCTTAGAGTTGAGAATCAAGTCCAGGCCCATGTTGCTAAGGCAGGGTCTTCTTTTTTGAAGAGGGAGTTCTTCTGGTCTAACCCGGACGAGTTTGTGGGTGATTCGAAAGAGCTACTTAAGGCTGATGAGTGGCTTGAGCAGATGACGAAGACGTTTGAGATGCTTGGCATCGAAGACGGGGCCTTGAAGGTGACCTTGGCATCTTTCCAGTTGAAGGGAGACGCGGGTCAGTGGTGGAAGTTTGTTGGGGGCCGTATAAAGGAATGGGATCCACCCGTATCAATCAACACATTGGCAACCGAGTTGCAAAACAAAAAGGTACCTTTCACAATGGATAGAGCCGGTTCAAGATCCTGCGCGGTAACAGCATACACGCCCCCTGAAGGCCTCTGATCTACCTGCTCACCTCTCGGAGGATAAGACTGCTGCACAGACTGAGACGATGAAGCCACCTGATTGGCCCTCAAGGCCTGAACTGACTGTATTGGCTGAAAACTCTGTGTCTGCCTCGAACCAGGCGCACCCGATGTGCCACTCAACTACGGGCAAAACCTCTTCAGGTGCCCCGTCTGACCACACTAGTAACAAGAGAGCGGCTGGCCTCTGCCCTGACTCTGGCTCTGAGGTCGAGCCGAAGATGAAGCTGCTCTCTGTCCTCCTCCCCTCTGCGGGCAAGCTGGAGACTTGTGGCCTAGCTGGCCACACTTGTAACAAGCAATGTCTCCCTGACTGCCTCTCCAGAGCCTACACTCGGCACTGGAAAGGTAGACCTCACAAAAGCACCTTGGGGCTGCTGAGGGTTAGAACCCCTCTGCCTCCTACCATCCCCCTGGCCATCCTGACTCCTCTTGGAGCCCCTCATCCTCTCCTCCTCCTCTTGCATAATAATCTCAAGATGCGCCATAGCATCCACAAGGCGTCCATAGTCTCGAGTCATGGACCCCGCAACTCTCGTCTTGAGCCCGTGCCTCAACTTCTTCTCAAACCCAAGGCAACGACATTCCTTAGAAGCCACTAGCTCAGGTGCAAACCTAGATAAACTAGTGAATGCGGCCTCAAACTCGACCACTGGCATACTCAACTGCTTGAGTTAACAGAATTGGTCCCTCAGCTTCTCCTTGACAGCTGGAGACAAAAACTTCTCCTGGAAAGCATCTACAAAGGCCTCCCATGTACCGCCAATACGGCCCCCAACAAACTTCCACCACTGACCCGCGTCTCCCTTCAACTGGAAAGATGCCAAGGTCACCTTCAAGGCCCCGTCTTCGATGCCAAGCATCTCAAACGTCTTCGTCATCTGCTCAAGCCACTCATCAGCCTTAAGTAGCTCTTTCGAATCACCCACAAACTCGTCCGGGTTAGACCAGAAGAACTCCCTCTTCAAAAAAGAAGACCCTGCCTTAGCAACATGGGCCTGGACTTGATTCTCAACTCTAAGAATGTCCATGGATTCCCTCAATGCTCCTGCCTTCTTGCGGGCTAAGGCGCCCCTGTTGACCTACTGGCTCGGCCACATTGGCCTGACCAACACCCTCCTACTATGCCAGAATCTCATCCGGTATAGGCATCTCCTGCCTCCTAGGCCTACCTCGCCTACCACCACGTCCTCGTCCTGATATCCTAATAAAGGTAACAAAGACATTAGCACATTCACAAATGTGCCAATGCTATTTCACTCGCGTCCTAATACATTGGACAATAGTAATTCATTCCACGTAAGCATATAATCACATAAGCACTTACGAATTTCATTTCCGGATAATGACAGTCTCGTGGCGTTGCTAGAGTTCCAGTTAAAAACAGCATTGATCAAGTGCTTTTCCAACAGGACTCCTAGAAACCCAAGGATCCAATCAACATCCTAGAAACTAAATCCCATACCCATATAGTCACATAAGTATGTTATCACATAAGCACATAACATTACATCTAAGTCTCTGACAAATGAGACGAACCCATTGTGGTACTAACCACTTCCCACGTACCCAAGGTATTCAAATCCGGTACGCTCTGATACCTAGTTGTAATGCCCTCAAAATAAACCGATAATTATACATTCATGATACACGAAAGAGATATCATATTCACAACATCAGAGTATTCTTACCAGAGATATTACATGTTGATAACAAAAGTAAACGCCCTATAGGCTTACAACCTTCCAAGTCAACACTTGGGTTCAACAAAAGTAGAGTTCTAACTCTATACACAAAATAAGCCCTTGGCTTGATATACATGTAATACAAAAGATAATCACAAAACGATAAGCCTTCAACTTCTACAGCCTCCCAAACTACATCCTTGGAGGCGGCATATCACCTGTACCTGAGGATGATGTCCCATATAAGGTGAGCCAACGCCCAGTAGAGATATACTAAACATAATATGAGCAATAAGTAAAACATTAGCATCCTATAAATGTTACCACTTATAAATCAACTTACAACATTACCCAGTTCCATGACAAATATGTCCATGTTTCATTCCACTTTCCTTTACATAATCAATTTTCAATTTAAGAACATGGCTCAGAACCTGGCCAAACAATTTAATGAGACTACAACTCATATCAAAACACTTCATTTTCAAATGAGTTAACAACTCATATCAACAATACTTCAATTTCAAATGAGATAACAACTCATAATAAAACACTTTCATACTTCGCAAATGATACACAGATTTGCTGTATCAATGGAGTCCATCCCCTATTTCCTCCCAAATAATATCCGGTTTAGGAGTCCATTCCCTATCTCCTCCCAAACCATAGAGTACATCCCCTATCTCTTCCCACATAATACAATGTATATAAACACTTATTATATACAAGATCATTCAATACACATATTCAATGTATTATTCCAACCGTCACATTCAATGACATATTCAACGTGATTAGTTTTAGTTCACTTAATTATCATGTAGTGTCTACAACAATCAAGACTATCCTCCACTGATAGACCAAAGCAATGATTTCTAAACAGATAATAAATGTATCAATAGATAAATTAACAACATTTTCAAAAGTGAGTGATTAGTCAATCCAACTCCACCATTCTTTCTCATAACTTCTCAATTTCACTATTTCCAAGCCAATTTCATTATTTCACAATGAAAGTCATTAATTACACTAATGACCCAATAAAACCCAAATATGGCATTTGTCCCCATTTTCCCAATATTGACCCAAAGGTCCAAATATCATTAATAAACGTTCATAACCTCATTTTATGACCCGTATACACATATATAGTTCAAAAGGAACAAAACCCCTCTTTTTAATATTTCAAACCTCAAATCCTAAGTTCCTCAAATCAAACCATTTATACAAAATGTCCAACATCTATGTTGAAGATCATAAAAATGAACAGTTATCCCTACCTCAAATGGAGAGACCCAAAGTTGATGATGAAGAAATTCGAAATGCTCCAAAACCAAAGATTTTCAGATTGAAATGTAGCCCAAGCCAAGCTCTACACTTTTTGCAAAGGAACTAAGGGAGAAGATCACGCAAGCTAGATGATTTCTTATAGAGAAGTTGTATTCTAGAGAGAGGAGCACTCAAATAAGGGTTTTGAAAAGGTAGAGAGAGAGAGAGAGAGAGAGAGAGAGAGAGAATGCCTAAAGAGTGATCCAAAAAGCTATTTTTCAGACTGATATACAAACAGGTCTGCTCGAGCGTGGAACGCCCCGCTCGAGCGTCAGACACAGACTCACGCTCGAGCGTCAAAAGCGCCGCTCGAGCACCGGATGCACACTTTCAGAAGTTTTGCAGTCGATGGTCCCCGCTTCGAGCGTGAAAGTGGACGCTTGAGCGTCCGATGACCTGCAGAACAAAATACTGGGAGATGAATAATCACGCTCGAGCGTCAAAATGCCCGCTCGAGCGGAGAAGCAAAAACAAAGGTCCCGCTCGAGCATCAAGCGTGAAGGCCAAAATCTGGGCATCAACTTTTGGTTTCTAAAGACAACTAACCTGTTCCCAACCTGCCCAACACAACCCAAGACTCAAACACAAAGAGTAAATGATAGAAACGAGAATAAGACAACGACCAATATCCACGGAACCGAGTCCGGAATACAATTAAACAAAGAAGGAAAAACCGGGATCGCTATATTTATAATTAATTTTAATCTATCTATTACCTATCCTTATTTATATTATTATATAAATAAAAATGTTGTACAATAATTGAAGTTCAAAGTACTAATCTATTTTTTGTTTTTCAAAATTTAGAATTGTTAAAATGCATATGTTGCAATATCAATAATTTCTTCCTATTATAAATTTTATTTTATAAATCTTATAAGATTTGTTCAATGACTAACATTCAATTTTTGTAAAAAAAAATTCAATATATTCCTTCCAAAAGTTAATATAGCAAGTCTACAGAATCATATTTTAAAACTCAAAATTATTAATATTTTTATTTTTATTTATTTTTATTTTCAATAAGCATGTTAAAATATAAATAATATCTAAATAAAATTATAAGTATTAATAAATATGACATTAGTTTTATTTTTATTTTATTTTTTGATTAGCACATTAGTTTTTAATTGTAATCACATCTTTTTAAAGTCTTTATTCATTTTAAACTTTTTTTTTTGATATTTTAAATTACATATTACGATAATTCTTTCTTATTCATTAAGGTTTTAAAATTTATTTACTTATTTTCTTTTCAAAAACCAATATAAATTTTTTTTAAAATTCATATATTTTTATTCTAAAATTGTGAAGTATTAGAACTATGTCATTTTTTTTTATAACGAAGCGTAATTTTAATTGTTAATTGTCAATACAATAATTTTAATCTATGTTTATGGGTAAATATTATAAAAGAGGAACATTTAAAATAAAATTCTTAAACTTATATATACAATTTTATTTACGAGAAAAAAAATACAAAAAATTAAATATAATTATTATATTTTTAATAAATAATATATTATTTTATTCCGTGCAGAGTACGGATGAACTGCTAGTATCAGAAATTTGAATTCGTATGAGATTGTGATACATTGTTTAAATTTAAACACAATATTATCATATCTCGTATTTTGAATTTAAACTTGAATGATCGTCTTCTAAATTTGTCCAATGCATTTCCACTGGGGGGGCTCTACATGTGTTATCCTTTGATTGGGTATACTGTCTCTTGAACTTTGAAGATTCCACGTGGCACTTGTCTTGCTTATATTCCGAATACTTTCTTAGTTCTATCAATATAAACCTTGACCAATTCATATATGGATCTTAGGCTAAGCCATTATTTAGTTGAAATGTTTCCTAGTGATTCATCTAATTTAAACAATCCAAATTAAGATCCACATGAAACACACTAATCATATTACGTAATAAATTTTAAACGTCGTTAAATAAACGCTGTTAAATTCCACTATTCTTGTAGTGGTATTATGATTAAAGGATAACATACACCCCAAATTAAGATCCACATTAATCATTTAAGAATTGCTACCATACACCCCATAAAAGGTGTGCATATATATTATGCACTTTGGCTCGTAACCATTGGATCTCATATAGGCCGTGTTTGGTAGGACTTATTTCTAACTTATTTCACCTTTTAGTTTAATTTAAGTTATTTTGATGTGTTTGGTTCAGCTTAATAATACAGCTTATAACTTTTTGTAAGTCAAAAATCAACTTATTCTTTGAGTGGGAGACGAGAAGCTTAATTTATAAGTCAAAAATCAACTTATATTCATAGTTATAAGCTATAAGTTATAATCACCTTCTCACAGCTCTACCAAACGGGACCATAATTCATCTTAACTGTTGATTAATTTAATAGAAAATAACCAAATCAGCAAGATTTCACATAAATCAGCAATGGGCCCACTAAAAATATACTTCTCTCTCTCTGACATTTCTCCCTCATCCCTTCTCTATAATCACCACTCGTTGCTGCCACCACCACAAGTTATCACCATTCACTATGACCACTATCAGATAACACCAACGCCAGCAACATGATGAACACAAACAGATGCATCAATCTATCCCTCCAATTGTAAATTGCCCAATCGTACCCCCCAATTGTGTCAAACACACATTGTAGATGAATCAAATGATCTTCAAGGCAATGATTATACACCCAAAATATCATTGCGAGCGGATCCTCTAGAGTTAATTCTCTAGAGTGATCTCCTAAATTGGTTGATCGAACGGCTCAGAATCAAACTCACCAAAACGACGTCGTTTTGGTGAGTATTTTGAAAAAAAAAAAAAAAAAAAATTCAGATTTTTTGAAGTTTTTTCTGCAGATCAACAATGGCTTCCATTTATCATCATCATCACAACCCAACAACCCAAATCAGATTAACTCAAGTCCCAAATCGCAAGACAAAATTAAATCAAAGCTAAATAAATCATCATCAACATGTAAAAGAAGTAGTTAGCAATAAAAATAAAAAAAAAAATCCAGATTTTTTGAAGCTTTTTTTTGCAGATCAACAATGGAATGCGGAAGTTTCGAGCTCCACCAATCTCTCACCGGGAACGGCCACACTCTCACGGATAACCCCCACAACTTCTCCCTCTCAAAACCATGGCCAATCCTTCCGTCGTACCTCCCATGGTCTCTCAACCCCAACGTCCCCTTCAGATCCTGCGAATCCTACTTCGGCAACGGCTTCACTCGCCGGATCGATCTCCTCAAATCCTCGCTCTCCCATCACCGGACTGGAGGTTGGTTTCGGAGCTCAAATTGTGAGAAATTGAGTGACCCAGATCAGCATTTGGAGCATTCATACCTGACAATGAATCAAAAAACCCAAAAGACCCAGAATCCCCAACCTTTGAAACATTCATGAAATTGATTAGAAGACTCACTCACTACCCAAAAAGCCTTTACACCAAATAAGACTCTGTTTTTATATAAATCAAACTCTGTTGTTACTGTCTCTCTCCTTCACTATGCTACTTCTTCCATGGTTGATTTCATTTACCTAGCTTTGGGGGAATGGGAGAGAGGTTGGAGGCGGTGATGGGGAGGGGAGAGGATGAGGAGTTGCCGGTGTTCGAATCGGGAGCTTTTGATGTTGAGGTTGTGGATCGATCGAGTCATGGAAGGAAGCTTGTGGATGATGAGTTTCTTAATCAGTATGTGCAGTTTGGAAGCCATTGTTGATCTGCAGAAAAAACTTCAAAAAATCTGCATTTTTTTTTTTTTTTTTTTTTTCAAAATACTCACCAAAACGACGTCGTTTTGGTGAGTTTGATTCTGAGCCGATCGATTAACCACTTTAGGAGATCACTCTAGAGAATTAACTCTAGAGGATCCGCTCGCAATATCATTGAAATACAGAAAACATAATTCGAGAGTGGTTGCAACATTTGAGTCACTACCCGCATATAAAATTGCTTGGGGCATTAGTGAGTCCCAAAGGCATCACAAGCTACTCAAAATTGTCATAAATAATCAAATTCTTACTGGTGTTATGTACTCACACAGGAATAAGAAGGCAATAAAATGACTACACGAGTGTTTGCCTGATATTAATGATAGTAAATAGGAGGCCAAACCAAAGAAACCCTAATGCTCAGTATTCAATATTAATCTCAGTATCTTAAGTGTCTTCTATTAATCATAAGCCTAATATTTAGAGGCCAACTCACAAAAAAGAAATTAAAAAATAATAATAATAATAATAATAAATTCTAAGATAACCGAAATTTAAAAATAACTATTTAAAAAAGCTTCGTAAAAGAAGTATTTAGAGAAAGGAAGCATGAACCCCACAAGAGTAGTGATATCCCATGCAATTTTTTGTTGTTTTTTTTTTTTTTTTATCGGCAAAAGAACTTTATTGGATAAGAATAAGGATACAACCTTACATCAAATATCAATAAAGAACAAAACCTAATAGGTGCTATAAACATCAAAGTGAATGCCATTTATCCCAATTAGGTTGGCACAAAAGGACTCACCCAATCATATGCAGCACCTACAGAACAACGCTAAGGAGGGATCAACCCGACAGAAACAAAAACATAGAAACCCAACTAGCTAGCTACCCCTAATAAGCTTTGATCCTAAACACCAAATCTGAGACAGAGTAATACACCCCTTTGCCATGGTTTTAACCCATAAGGCTATATGCAATAAAATAGATTCATACAAACCTTCCCAATTAATACCAAGACCAGCAAACTTGCACCCATTTCTAGCCTTTCATAAATTCCATATCACAACAGCTGGAATTGCAATTTTTTTGTTGTTGCGGATATTGATGCAGAGGTAATTTTATTGATTAAACCCTTATAATAGAGTGCAAAGTTTAGGGACTTTTGATATAATTTACTTAATTTTTTAGTCCAAATCGTGGATTTGCATATGAAATTAAAGGTAGAAGGATGAAGCTGACAGTGATGATCAATCCACCACTCGGCTTTTGACCTAAAGTGAGGTCTAGTGGCTTGGCAACTTCAAGCTCATTGTTTTTGTCAATCAAGAAGAGCGAGAGAGTGGAAGAATTTTGGATTTATGTCACCACCTTTATCTGTGGGTGGTAACGGTGACAGAGAAGGGTTTTTAGAGAGAGAGAGAGAGAGAAAATTGACAAGGACGGGGTTGATGTAGCTACTAGTGGTGGGTAGGTGGGTAAATTTGACAAAATTATCTACACAAGTCATTTTATCTCATACAAAGTTTAAAAAACAGTGTTACATAATGGTTGTTGCCATTGCATAATAATTTCGATAGGAAACGCTATAGTTACACTCACAAAAGCGGTGTGACAAAAAATGCTAAAGTAACGGTCATTACGGCGTCCATAGCAGTTGTAACCGTAATGTAACGCCCGTAAGGGGCTGTTACAACTGTTATAGTACAATCATCATCTTCTATTTTGCATAAAAAAATATTATAATGCAATTATTGACCTATACCATAGTTGAAACGCACTATTTGACCTTGTAATAGTCTCTCAGTTGCTTAGATCCATAAACTTTAGGTCTCCCAATTTTCAGATCTACAAGGTTCTGCTCTTCCGTCTTCAAATCTATTTCTGGATCTTTAATCACTAGCCTTCAAACAAGGTGAATGTTAAGATTTTGTATGAGGGGAAGACAAAGTGAGAGGGAGAGGGTGCAGTTTAGTCAATTTTGTCAACTACTAGTAGGATGGTCATTGTTCTCCGCCTCGCCCTCACTTGCATCCTCCATTCCGTCCCACCCCGCACTGATTTTCCCCGCCCTGATTAAGAAATGGGGCTGGGATAGGTTTTGCTTTTTCCCGCATCATTCCATCTAGGGGTGGGCAACGGTTTATCCGAACCGCTCAAACCGTTCAATCCGCCCAACCCGCATATAAATGGGCAGTTTCGCAAACATAATGCGGGCGGATGCGGTTTGAAATATGACAAATTTGCGGGTTGCGGGCGGGTCGCGGTTTAAACCCGCAACCCGCAAAAACCGCCCGCACTTTAATTATTATTATTATTTTTTTTTTTATGTACCAACTTTGTAACTTTTACAGGAGCACTATTATATTCTCTATGATACTAGGATCCTTATTTTTAAGTATTTCTCAACTTTCTTAATGCTGTAGCATTATCAAGTCCTAAACTTGGTTTTTTATATGATTTTCATTGGTGATTCATCCACTTTTTCCTAATAAAATTTTCCTTCTAATGGTTGATAGAACTTATAGTTTGATTATCGATTACTGAAATGACAATTCTAATTGAGTACAACCTTTAATGCATTGATATACATTTTCTTCATGGCAAAAATGTTAGTGTAGGGTCTCTTTGTTTTGGATACTTTCATTTAATGCATTGATATTCAATTTTTATTTGTAAACTCATCAAAAAATCGTTATCACAAATATATAAATGAATCTGATGTTTAAATTCGCTGGGAAAAAAAAAACTTAAAAATTAATTTTTAAAGAAAAAAGTGTAAACCGCAAACCGCCCGCAACCGCCCGCACATTTGCAAACCCTATCCGCACAAACCGCAAACCGCACTGCGGGCGGTTGCGGGTTGACTTTTTCCCAAACCGCATAGATGCGGGCGGGTCAAAACCGAACCGCAAACCGCACAAAACCGATCCGCGAACACCCCTAATTCCATCCGAACCCGGCCGGTTATATTTATTAAATATATTTATATATAGAGAGTATATATAATTTATTTATTTTTCATTATAATAAAGTTAAAACATTAAAACATAATATTTAATATTAATTTTATTCATTTATTTTCAATCTTATATAATATAATTATACAATAATAATAATTATTATAATAATAATAATTATATTATAAATTATTATTATAATATAAATTATTATTCATAATACTAATCTATAGGAAAAATTATTTATAAGTCCTATTAGGGAGATTTATGCTACATATGGTCCTACTAAAAAATTTATGTTCCCGTAAGTCCTGTGAGAAGTTTGCTAACACATTTACCTTCAATATTAGTTGTTAATATCATAAATAATAGTAAAACCATATATAAGAAATTGAATGTCACCATAGATCATATCTATATAAACGTAACGTAACGTGACACCTACATAAATGTAACGTGACACCTATGATCTATGACAACATGCAATTTTTTATATAGGAAATTGCATGTTACCATAGATCATATCTACATAAACGTAACGTAACGTGATACCTACATAAACGTAACGTGACACCTATGATCTATGATAAATGTTGCCATAGATCATATTTATATGAAACGTAACGTGACACCAACATAAACCAGCAGCATTTTCACATTCAATTTAAAAAAATAAAAACTCATTAAGTTTGCGAAACGTAATGTGACACGTTACGTTACGTTTATGTAGATGTTATGTTACGTTACATTTATGTAAATGTCACGTCACGTTACATTTATATAGGATCTTGTGAAATACATTCCTATCTAAATAACACTTGAGACTTTATAAGAAATTACACAGGACTTAACCTACCATAAGCGTTTGAAAAAGAACTTATAAATAAGTCTCCCTATACTATATTATATATAATTTTTATTAATATTTTTAATTTTCAACTTATAAAATTAACCCATCTTCTGTCTCACCTCCACTCAGCTTCTGTCATCCTCTTATTTGCTCCGCTTCTGATATGATACGAGACGGACGGATTTCTATAAATACGTCCCAAACTAGACCCGCAACCAACCATCCCTAACTACTCGTATGTTCGGCACTTCCATGGTTGATTATTCTGCATGGAGAAAAGAGAGGGTGTGGGAGGGATGATCGGATGAGAGGGAGAGGGGTCTCGGCTGATTGGCTTGGGCGCTTCCATGGGCTTATTTTGCCGCTAGAGAAGAGAGAGAGAGAGAGAGAAAAGGGCATGACCGAAATTAGGCCAAGTTTGGGAACACCCCAAAAAGTCAAAAAGTCAAAAATTTACTTAAAAAGTTAAAAAGTTATCACTATTCACCAAAAGTCAACAATTACGGCTGCACAACTCCCAATTCTAATTTTCTCCTACAAATCAATTTTTACAATTTTTTATTACACATTTTTCCATAAAAAGTCAAAAAGTTAACCCAAACATTTATATTTTCAACCTCAACTTTTTAGTCTAAAAAGACAAAAAGTACACTTATTTAGTCTTCCCAAACTTGGCCTTAGTCAATAATCTTGACAGTGGAGATATATTATTATGATTATTATTACTATTATCATTATTATTTTTAACAAACTTATCCATTGATTTTTTTAAATAAAAAATTCTATTTGCACGCCATACAACAACATTTGTTTGGCATGATGGGTTGGGATAGGTTAGGGCTAAAATAATCACAAAAAGATAAAATATATTTTTTAGTTTTAAGCTAAAACATGTCACATTCAAACCATAATCAATTTATTTTTTCTATCAGAAAAGTCAAAAAAGTCAAAAAATTCATCCCAAGCCAAAAAGTCAATCCACATCCTAAACGAAGCCAAACTTTCAATACACACCATAAATATGTTCGGATATAAATTTCTGGACAAATATTAAATGTTCGAATTTAAAGTTATAAACAAAAATAAGTTGTTCAAATATATAGTTCGTTCAATTATTTATATCCGAACAATTGCTTTATGTTCATAAATCTAGATCTGAACATTTAATATTTGTTCAAAAAATTATATATTAACATATATAGTGTGTATTGAGAACTTGTATGATGTGCAAATAAAATTATCTTTTTTAAATATTGTTATGATAAACACATTTATTTATTAATTTTATGTTTATAATGACCATATTTATGTAAAATATTTTTAACCTCAAGGGGTTGATTTGATAGCAAGGTCTTCACATTGGGGTGCTCCCTTCAACTTTCAGGAATCGAAATCCCTTAAATGCTGACAATTCTTTGCAATCATCGAATTAGGAGAAAACCCTTGAGTTAACCATGTTGTACTTGCACTTGTATTTGCAAGAAACCCCTTATTGAGGGTCTGGACATCCCTAAAGATTAATTGAATTTTGATTCGGAGGACAATCAAAAACTATCAATAGGTCGTAATAATTAGACTTAATTTCTATCAAGTCTTATTGAAAATAAATCTTGATAAAATTGTCGTTAAAAATAATTTTTTTGTGACAATTTTTTAAATACGTTATTAAAAATTAATAATTAATGATTTTTTTTTGTCACGATTTTTATAAATTGTCGTTAAAACTTACAATTAATAACGTTTTTTTATGACAAATTTTTTTCATAGGACCTATTAGATAATAAATTCACTTATTAAGACCTACACGTAAATATCTAAAAAATTTTGTCTCATATTTTATTTATTATGTGGCGCGTTTGTTACCACTCTATTAGTAACAAACATATTTAGTATGACCTATTAAATCAATACAATGGTATACAAAATGTGATATGAAAATAAAGTCATCATTATTTTAATTATTTACTAAATGTGTGTATTTTTTTTTTTTTAAATTTATGAACATTGACTGTAATGATTGCATGAATTCATGAATACTTTTGGACTCTTCGTTCTCTTAAATCTTTCATTTAAATGATTATTATTATTATTATTATATATATTTTTTTTATTTTGTAACCTGCAAGTTTCAAACACAATCTAATAGTATAAGACTATAATAATTAATAACAAAATAAGTAGCAGAAAATAATACATTATGAATTTATACCAGGTGAAGTCATTAACTATAAGAAGAATATATATATATATATATATATAATTGCATAGCGACCTAAAAATATTATTTAACGTAAGTAAAAAAAATTCCTCAATAATCATTTTAAAACGTAATAAATGTGATTTGAAATAAAAACATGCGTATCAATAAATTTTTCTCAAGTTGTGTGAAATAATAAAAAAATCACGATTTCTGTTTCCACAGAATGATGCAAAGTATAAAAGTTCAAGGAAGAATAAATTTAAATAAGTGGAGATATTTGGAGATTGAAATAGTATTAAAGAGAAATCGATATGAAACCATATATAATCATGTTTCTAGTCTTATTATAATCATTTTGATGATTATTTTTATGTTTCTAGAATTTTTAGGTGAGGGGTATTTTGATAATTTTATATTTGTTGACATGAGCTGTAGGGGTCACCCATGAATTGTCTTATGAGTCAAGTTATTTGATTAGTTTTTTTTTTTTTATGTTACTTATTTGGTCTTAAATTAGTTTTAGAAGTCAAATATATTTTAGTAGTTTCCTTTTTAGTTCTATTTGGTTAAGGAAGTCTCCTAATTCTATATAAGTCATGCAAAGTTTGTAATTCAATAGAATTAATATTTTACTTTTAGAAGTCAAAAATATTTTAGTAGTTTCATTTTCTAGTTCTATTTAGTTTAGAAACTCTCGTAATTTTATATAAGTCATGCAATGTTTATAATTCAATAGAATTAATATTTTAAAGAATTTAAAAAGTTTTTGAAGCTTCTTTGTGATGGCCTAGTGTGTTATCCGTCTTGTTCCTTTTGTTTAACTTCGATTTTGCCTCCTTAGTGTGTCAAGTTTCACTTAGAGTCTTGTTAATCTTTTGGGTTTGTGGCGATTCGGAAACTCTCCTTGAAATTTCTATCATTGTTTGTTCCGGTGATGGGTTCCACTTGTGTCGGAGGGTGTGAAGTCGGTCCGGTGTGTCGGGAGTCGAACAAAGAAAATTTTCCGGACTGGTTGGCTAGCCGCACGTACGAGGGCCTTGGGCCGCACGTGCGGAATTCAGGGGAGGTTTGGGCTCAACACATTGCAATATATGCAGGTGCGGAACCAAGTGCGGAAGTGGATGGCCACACGTGCGGGGTTGAAGGCCGCACGTGCGAGAAGGAGGCTCCGCACGTACGGGGCACGTGCCGCACGTGCGGGACGGAGACAGTCCGAAAACTCTGTTTTTTCTCTTCATTTGGGCAGTTTGTATATCATTTTGTTATATCTCTCTCTCTAAAAAAAAAAATACCTTTTTCTCCATTTTCTCTACATTTCTACCTCAAAGCAAGATCAAAACCCTTGATCTTCTTTTATCCATTTGAGATTCAACCTTAGCTCCTTCATCAAAGATTGAAAACTCCTCAAGAACTTCATTGTGTACGGTGGAGATTGAGTTTGGGTATCTTGGATTTCTAGGGTTTCCTCTCTTTTCTTCATCAATCCTTGAGGTAGGGATTTCTTGAGTTATATATACATGTTTTGCAATGATGATGTTGATTTGAAAGTTTTCTTAAAGTTATTGTGTTGGTTTTAAATTTTGTGATCCAAAATGTAGGGAGTTTTAAAAAATGGGGTTTGAATCTCAATTTTTTTTTTTTAAATTCTAGAGGGTCTCTTTTTAATTAAACTTAAGGAGAATGGTTTGATAAGGTTTCACTAAGGAGATGGGAAATGTTTGGTTTTTTGATGAAAAACCCTAGAAAAATTGAGGATTTTGAAAATGTAAAAGGGCCTATGGAGTTTTTTTTTTTTTTTTTTTTCTCTTGTGTTAAAAGGGTGTATGAGTATTGATTTCATGATGTGGTTTGCAATTGTAACTTCTTGACATATATAAAAATGGAGATTTTATTTTTAAATCTATTGATAAATGCATGAATATGTAGAGTTGTAAGATGGCAAGTGTTGTTTGCCATGGATTATGTGAAATGTGGCAATGGAAACTTGTAGTTGAAATTGGGAATAAAGTTGTGGAGAAAAAAAAAAAAAAGAGGGATGGTTTAACATGAAATGTGAAAAGGTGTTTAGTGTTATTGACTTGGAAATGAAATGAAAGGTAACATGCTAGACATTGTGGAAGGTTTGGTTATAATGAATCAATGTGGAGAAATGCTATCTAATGATCATGATTGCTACATTGCATTTTCATCTAATTAATCATTACAAGACTTGTATTTAACTTTGTCATGTTGTATAGGCATTCTAGCATTTTCATTGTTGTAAGCCTTGAGCTAAGATTTGAAATCTTTTGCATTGAGATTATGAAAACACGAACTAAAGTTTTGGAAATGAGTATGGGGTAAATACGTTGGTAAGTCCGGTTAGGAGGTATAGATGAATTTGATAAGTTGGCCTGAGTGTTCGGGGTGAAAGACTGAAAACACGCGTGGAGGAGGTACCACTTCCCTTCCGGTTAGCAACATGTAAAGTGGGGTATTGGGAGTGCTCGTTGAGCCTACTTGCAGACACCAACCTAGGGATTACCTGAGTCGTGTTTACTGTCCCTATTGATTAAAATTGGAAGTTTTGGAAATTGTTGAGATTGCAAACTTTTATTGGAACGTGATGATTATCAAGAAGAACATGAAATAAAATTTTCCTTAAAAGGACATTGCGTGGCATTGACATTTGCATTTTTATATTGAGAGTTTGCATAACTGTATGTACTTTGTAAGAATTCTCTACTGGGTTTTGTACTCACCCCTATGAGATTTTGGTGCAGGAAAGGACATGGTGATCCCGCCAAGTTGAGGGCGTGGATAATTTGTGAAGAGTATATAGCTCTTTTTTTTTTTTGGTGAATTAATTGCTAGCCAATGGCTATTTTTGTATGGGTTCGAGAGGCCACTTTTGTGTAACCGGGCTTAAGCCTTGGAAGTTGTAGCCCATAAGAGCATTTATTTATTTTGAGAACTATATGTTTCACATGCTATAGATTCATGCGTTTTCTTACCAATTAATGTATAATTTGCATGTGAAACTTTTGTATAAACTCGTTTATTAACCATGTAAAGATGGAATGATTATTATCATTTAATTAATGAATATGGCTTGATGTATTATACATGTTGAGATTATTTTCGGGACGTTACATTCTTTATGGATTGTGTGATGCCTAAGGGATTCTATGAATGATTCTTAGATATTTCTTCTCCTTCTCCTTCTTTTCTTTTATTTTCTACACTTTTACTAGCCCAAAACACTGTTCACGGGTACTGTTCACAACACCCAAAATAGTGCCAAAATCTTATCTTTCATGGTTAAACTCTTACCCGTTTGTTACCCTAAACGAACCCTACAAAACCCTATATTCTTACTGTAATGCCCCAATCCTTCACACGTCATCGATATTGTTCGTTTTGGACAACGCCCGCACGAATTTGTTCTTCCCAATGGGTCACCTATCCTAGAACTACTGCAGCCTAAGCATGCTTAACTGGGGAGTTCTGCTAGGGATCTCACCACCAAGGAAAAGGCCTCGATGTTATATAAGTGTCCAGATTTTTTATTTTTATAGCCCAAGAACTCCCCCTTCATTCCCAATGTGGGACACCGGGACCTTACAATCCACTCCCCTTAAGGCTGCACGTCCCCGTAAAATGGCCTGCCAGCTCACAAGCCCACCCACATGCATCGAGAGACGCCAAGGGCCTACACTCGATACTCCAGAGAGTCGGTTCTGATACCATTTGTAACGTCCCAACCCTTCAAACATCATCAATATTGTTCGCTTTGGGCCATGTCCGCACGGATTTATTCTTTCTAGTGAGTAAACCATCCCAGAACTACTCCAGCCTAAGCACGCTTAATTGGGAAGTTCTACTAGGGATCTTACCACCTAGGAAAAGGCCTCGATGCTATATGTAACACCCTAAATTTTAGCCCAAATGATAATACAACAATCATGGCTCTTTCAAGGAAAACCGAATATAAA
Source organism: Camellia sinensis (assembly GCF_055761805.1). Taxonomy (NCBI): domain Eukaryota; kingdom Viridiplantae; phylum Streptophyta; class Magnoliopsida; order Ericales; family Theaceae; genus Camellia; species Camellia sinensis. The sequence goes on from NC_138961.1 coordinate 102,584,977, forward strand.
TCTCCAAACTTACATTACATGATACAATAGTTCTTCATATAACAATACATTAATCTAACAAGAAGTAAATAAATAAATAAATAAATACCCTCAAGGGTTTACAAGTTTCCAAGGCTAGAGCCTGGTTACACAAAACGGTTACTCAAACCCACACAAACACAACCCTTGGCTTATACACAGAGTCACAGCAAAATGAGAGTATTGTACTCCCAACATACATACTTCCACGCCCCTAGTTGGGTGGGATCCCCACATCTTTTCCTGCACAAAAATCCCGTAGGGTGAGCATAAAGCCCAATAGGAAATTCTTAACAAAATATATATATTTTATACAAGTCTCAAAAGATGAAATGCACATGCCATGTTATGCCTTTTTTGAAGATAAATTACATTTTCATCTTTTGAAAACCATCATGCTCAATGATATCATGCAATTTCAATTGTTCAAAGCTTAACAATTTATTTCAAGGGCGGTAAATACGACTCTAGTAATCCCTTGGTTGGTGTCTGTAAGTAGACTATACAAGTACTACCAATTTGCCATTTTTACCAGCATTGACTAGAAGGCTCGACGCCTATAATCTGTCATTTTTATTAGTATTAACTGGAAGGCTCGACACCTATTCAATTTTATCTACACCACCTGTCAAGACTTACCACCGTATTTACCCCAAAACCAATTCATGGAAACTTGTTTCTCAACATTCTTTTCTCAATGCAAGTTTTCAAATTAACTTTCAAAGTTCAATGTGATCAAATGAATTGATATGCCAATAACACAAGATGAATATAAATATTTTTATTCTAATTCATCATCCAAGGAATAACACAATTCTCTCTTCTCAAGTATCCTCAACAATTAGTCATTTCAAGACTATTTTAACTTTTTGAACAACAATTTTCAAAATGAACAACAATTCTCATATTTCCTGAAATTCATCATTTATATAAATATAAATAAGAAAATTTCCAAACATCCATTTATTTTGACATACAAAATAAACATAACAATATCATTCATGGATTTTCAATCTCTTTAAAAGAAAATCCCCAAATTCTAGGTTTTCTCACAAAACTATACAACTCAAATCTTTTGAAAGAAAACTTTCCAAAATCATATTTTCTTTAATCAACGAAGATCAAAACCCATGAGATCATTTTAAAAGAACAAGAGACAAACACACTTTCAATATTGCTCAACTTCTTGAATTAACAATCAATTTTCAAAGTTATCGAAAGATGATTTCGAAAAACATATAGATCTTGCAAAAATATATATATAACTCTAAGAAAATCCCTACCTCAAGTTTTGAAGAAGAAATGAGATGAAACCCCCAAAATCAATGGTGTCAAAACTCGATCTTCACCGCACACAACGAAGCCCTCGACATGATAACAAACTTTGGTGAAGAACTTAGGTCTAATCCCAATGGATTTAGAGAAATCAAAGAGAGAAGATGACTTTTAGAGAGAGAAGCTCCCGATCTGGAATTCTGGAGAGTTTTAGAGAGAGAGGACTGAATAAGTGATTTGAAATATCAGATTCACGAACTGATATAACATGGTCCGCTCGAGTGTGAAAAGCCTCGCTCGAGCGTCAAATACACTAACCCAGTACTTTTGTAGATAGGTCAAACTTCTGAAACCAAACATTCTCCGCTCGTGCGCATAAATGGCCGCTCGAGTGGACAAGCAACTTCGAATGTATTTTGCATTTTTGCTTCAGGGGCGCTGCCCCTCGACTCGGCCAGGGCGCTGCCCTCGGACTCCCCAAGGGGCGCTGCCCCCTGGACCCCCGCGAGCTGACCGGGCAGCTCGATCCCCGACCGGCCCAGTCGAAGTGGAAAAACATGAAAGAAGGATCTAAACCGGGATCACTACAATATATAAGGGTCCAGGTTTTTACTTTTATAGCCTAGGAACTCCCCATCCATTCTTGATGTTGGACACCGAGACCTTACACTTATGGTGATTTCAGCTATAAAACCCAATTAAAATCAATCCCAAAGGCATAGATTTGTTGTTGCCCTATTCGTCCTACATTAGTTTGGTATTAAAGTGGTATTATAGCTTAAGGTTTTGCCACTATGCTCTTACAAAGTGGGAGATCCTATGTGCCACAATATGTTATATCCCATAACAAAGAAGTTCTAGATTTTGCAGGAAGGGATGATCCTATGGTGTTCTCCAATTAGCTCATTTCAATTGAGGAATATTTTTATTGCTACGATTGGACAGATGATCTTAAAGCGAGATTTGCTAAGATGAAACTTGTAGGTTTGGCACAACTTTGGTAGTATCATGTTAAAAGAAGATATAGGAAGACTGGAATTACCACTACTAAACACATCGTAAGAGAAGAAATCTAAGCTTCAAGAGAAGTACATGCCTTCAAATAATCTCGTTGAGCCACTTGAGCAACTTGTTAATTCAAGACATGGAAATACTTTGTTTGAAGAATATATGCAAAGACTTGAGGCACTTGCCACTTGAAATCGGGTTGTGGAAGGCTCACGCCAAGGGCTTACTAGATTTAAACATGGTTTAAAGCCTATTATTAGGCAAGAAGTGCTACGTCAATCAAAATATACATGAAGCACGCACAAGAAGTAGGGCCAAAGTCAAATGCTATTGTTGAAGATCAAAACCTTGCAGAATTGAAGGTACAAGTGAAAGAGAACAATCAAAATCTACATAAGATAAAGGATGACCAGATTATGAAGGTTTAGAAGCTTTCAATTAAAGTTTCTTGTATCACCCTTGAAGCACAAAAAACTGAACATAATGAATGATATTTGCGCCAATGTAACTACACCCTTGGAAAATTCCACGGCTAGTCATGTATCTAATATGTGCTTGGAGGTAGCTAACTTGCTGTCAAGTCCTCTGATGAACCATTAAAGGTATTGAATGTTGTTGAACATCAAAACTCTAAGCTGTTAGAGTTACTAGTGGAGGAAGAGAATGGAAATCAAGTCAAAGTGATAAATGACAAGGTTAATAAGGATGGAAAAACTCTTATTGATAATTTAGAAGCACCCCAAGAAGATTGAATTATCAGTCAAAAAGAGGATGGGATCCAAATAGAAGACTTGAATGTCACACAAGGTGCATGAATGGAAGAATTAAGGCAGCCTATTGTTGGTCTAGAACTTACTAAGCCTTTAGAGGTCATGATATTGTACTCCAAGGTCTCTGATGTAGTGCCTAAAAAGTCACTTGGTGAATTTGCTCCAATCATAATCAATGAAGTGGCCAATAGTGAATCAAAAGATGATATTATGATAGGTAAACAAGCTAAAAAGAAAAGAATCAAGGTTGTTGTTGGGAATATCCAAGAAAGCTATATGAAAATTGATTCAGATGGATTCGAAGATATACCTTTTATGCCAATTGAATTTGTTATTGTAGAAAATTTTAGTGGCATGATTGAAAAGATCAATTTCTCATTATTTTTGTTGCAATGAAAAGTCCATTAAAGAAAAGGTGGTGTTAACTTCAACATTTTAATATGAAATTATGGATGCAATTTCAAAGCTTGTGGATTCTAATACTTCAACACTTCAAAACTCGAGGTTGAGTTTTTTTCCATCCAAGGGAGAATGATGCAGAGTATATGTTGGCACCATATTTAAACCATCCAGTTACAAAAAGATACGTAGCAAGCAAAGACTAAACATACCGGCATGCAAGTCACGAAAGAATCCTACATTCGAAGCAACTCACGTGAGCTGGTGCAAGTTCTAATAGATGAAAGCCAATTGCGATTAATCAACACATGAAGTGCACAAGGAAGAGAAGTTATCAAGATAGCGGTTTGTGGACGCGCCCCGTGGGCTTACTGCTTTTCCACAGTTCGGACTCAATATGTCACGGTTCTGAATCTAATCTCACAATGTGTGATGTGAGATTGAAAAATCACCAAATAGTCCAAATCAGGCAAATCGTTTTGGAAAACAGATTTTTAAGAAAGAAGTGCCAAACATGGACTACTATTCCAGATACAAAGTCGCCACCTAAATATTTTGTTTTGGGGGAATTTAGGAAACCCTGACTCGTGCCTAAGGCCACGTGTCCGTCATCACAAAAGTTTCCTCGGCTCGGGAACTTGGGTACGATTGGAGAATGTCATCTATGAGCACTCCCACTCGCCCGATCCGAAGATCAGCCTGTACTAAGCATGATATCTAGTTTTGAAAATATATGTGTTCTTATTCCGGTTAATTAGCTAATCTTACTATGTGATGCGCATAGCACACAAGTATAGACTAGGTTGCCTAATTTGGAACAAAGCATCGCATATCCGTTTGTTTTGATACACGTATTCAAGTTGGAATTGAAATACTATGCAGTTAGTATGATGCGCCGAGCCCGGTGCATGCAATACAAATGAATGAATGCAAATATGAATAGCATAAGGTAATCTAAATCAAATATGCCCTAGAACTAACCATCGTAAGCGGTTAAGTACAAGAGAGAAAGAAGTGGAGGTTGGAAGACATGTATCACACATACGCATGTTTATTACATATTTGCGTCCTCTCGAGAGAGGGACCGAAAGAATAATACAAATCAAATAATTAACTAACTAGCGAGCTAACTAATTATTACACAAAACTTAACTAATTAAAAGAATTAATTAAGCTAAGAAAAAAGTAAAGAGGCCTCGGGAAGAGGGATGAATGCGTGCACGCTCAGCTCCGCTCGAAAATCCATCGCCATACTCATGCTGCCTCTGTTTACACTGATCTGTACTTCTAAAAACTTCACAAGTCCCAAGGAAGCTTCAAAATCACTCCCTGAGCACTGTGGGATGTCACCGACCAAGAGGTGGGGCCACCGGCCATAGGGAACTGATCATCGACCATTTGTGGTAATATCGGCTAAAAATTAATGGCCGGCCGGCATTGAATATGGTCGACTGACCATCTCTTCCTGCAGAATCCTATTTTGCTGCAGCAGAGGACAGACAGAATATGGCAATGCATTTTTAAAGCAATTTATGCACCACCACCCTCCTTATCATGTTTGAGACTTAGAGGAGCATGGTTCTCGACCTTCGGGCCATCAATCACGCATTTCAATGCGTGATGGCCCAAGGTGCCAAGTGTGCATTTCAATACGGAATGAAATGCATATAACACGTAAGGGCCCCCAACCTCTATCATGATTGATCAAGAGGCGAGGGATTCATGCTCGATGCTGTGCAACCTAAACATGCAAGCACACTAGTGCAAAATGAGCATACAAGCAACAATGTTACACAAGGCAATTAGCATTTAACAATATGCAAAGACAAGCATGCAAACAAGCATGTGACTTTGTTCAATCATGTAACAACATATTAATAGGCCAAGTATGCGACAACATGCAAGGCAAGCATGCAACAACATGCGGGAATGGTCTTAAACCAAAATGGGCAACTCTCGAATAAGCCCAAATCAGCGGCCAATATGCCAAGGGATAGGGGACAAAATCACATACAAACATGCATGGTAGTTGGCCTAACACTTAAGCATCAAAGGGAGACTTTTAAGCACACTTAAAAGGAATGAAAAAAGCATGCAAATGTGATAACATGTTAAATTCTGAAAACATGCTAGGAATGATGCCGAACTAACTAAACAAAGTAAGCAAAGCATGCAAGAGAGCCTAAAGCTTGAAGCTAGCCGAAGGACTCAAACAAAGGCTACATGAAGCAAGCCCCAAAGGGACAAGGGGACCTAAAACAGTCCCAAATCAAGCTAAAGTGAGCCTAAAACATGCAATCACCAAAGCCAAAACAAGCTAAAACAAAGGGGCAAAATCATGAGGCATGCAAGGCCATCAAAGAGGTGTTACACTACACCTAATGCAACCAAACATGGCATGATTTAAGAAACCCAAAACAGAGTTATGACATGTCAAAATGAGCCCAAAAATCCACTTAGACGGCATCCCAATGACCTAAGCATGATGGCATACACAATGACACATTTATGAGGCATAAAACACAAACTCTTTAAGACAATAAAGGAGTGATAAGTGCAAGTATTCAAGCATGAAATATGGACTGAAATAACATTCTAAGTGATGCCAAACCACTGAAATGATCCACATAGAGCATGCTAGCAACTTGGACACTCAAAGCTAACAAGCTAGGTTGTATGGTGGCTATACAAAACAATGCAAGCATGACCAAGAAGACCAAAATCAGAGCTCAAGCATGCTACAACAAGCCTAAAAGCTTCATGGAGTTGGACCAAAACATGTAAGCATAGTAGTCTAAATGCTAGGTACATATTAAGGCAAATCATCGGTTTACAAGAAAAGTATACAAAGCAAGCATGGCATGTCTAAACCAACTCAAAACAGAGGTGTATCATGGAAAAAAAAAGCCTAATACATGCTGAAATGGAGCTAAAACAAACTAAACACACATGCTACCACATAAGCCATTTATGCAAGCATTAAAGACAACAAGGAGAGGGGATGACCCTCTCCTTTTTAGGACCTCAAAACCACCTCTCCAACACTGAAAATCCTCTGGATTTCAGTGGTAAAGAGTTCATGGAAAGACTAAAACAATGGCCAAAAGGTATGGCCTAAAACAAGGCCTAACAAGGCCTTGGAGGGGGGAGACAACCCCAAACCTCAAAGTGACCTGAAACAAAATTCTAAAGCACAAAAAATCAGAACTTTTATCAGTTATAGTTGAAGCTTAAAACAATAAGCAAGATAGGCTAAAAGCTTGAGCAAGAATGGGGAATAAAGAGGATAGTTTCTCACCCTTGAAGAACCTCCTCAAGAACACCACTCCAGCAGGTTTTCTGAGTTCAAAGCAACCCAAGAACACCAAAATCAACCTCCAAGGACCTCAGCTCCAAGAGGATGGTGTTCTAGTGTGTGTTTGTGTACAATAGTAAGTCAAAAACACACTTTTGAGTACAAAACAAAACTAAACAAGGAGTTATAGATACAATACTATATCTAACCTCTCTAATCCTAATTCTCTAAACCTTGGAGGAGGGAGAAGGAGCTCCCTCTTTGTAGAGGTTCAAATGCCAAGCTTCCTAAGAAAGCTAAGCAAGAGGCAAATCTCTCCATACATGTGTATGGAGGGGGTGTAATGTGGATGCCAGCTGTCACAGCTGGCATAAAATATCTGCCAAAAGCAGATGGAAAGGGGTCGGCTGGAAAATATGGCGATTGACCAACAAAAATGGCCGGCCGACCAAAAACATTACCGACCGACCAAAATATTTGGCCGGTAGCAAGAAAACAAGGCCGGTGGCCTCAAGTCAAGGTCGGTGAGGTGTGGAGATGGCCAACAAGCCATTCCCTGCCCAAAGCAAAAACACAAGTGTTTGGTACACAACCAAGCACAAAACAAACAAGTCGAGAGGTCTTGAGGCAAGGCACGCGATTGAAGCCTCCGAGAACTCAAGACGAACACAGACATGGATGATCATCGAGTGTTCAAACGATGACGTCCAAGTCTTGAGGACGGTCAAAAATGGGGTGTCTACAGCTGCCCCTCTTTGACAGAACTCGAAAGTCATAACAATGACGGGAGTGAATGTCAAAGCCCAGAGACGACCCATTTTTGACAAGGCTGAAGACTTAGACAAGCATGCAAGATAGCAAGATATGTGCCCGAAGGCAGGGGCAAGATGCAAGAACAATGCACAAAGCCGAGCATAACTTATGATCATGCAAAGAAAGCTGTAACGAAGCATAACATGCAACAGTTTTAAACAAGCCAAAAACCAAACTACATTACAATGCAGAAAAGGGTGTAAGAGAATTATTCAATTCTTGCTACGTCTCATGCGGAGAATACAATACCTGTGTGGTTCGTTTGGTCATGCCAACTTCAAATGAACCGTACATACAATATCGTGCCTCTACGGTTCATTTGGTCGCGCCAGCTTCAAATGAACAGTACATACAATATCGTGCCTGAAAAAGAAAGAAAACTTAACAGGTATAATATTGTTAGAAACATGCATAGCAACACAAGTGAAAAGTGCGTGACAACGCGAGTGAGAGGGTGCATGACAATGCGGGTGGAAGGGGTGCATAACAACGCAACCCGAGTGTGTGCATAACAATGCGATTTGAAACAAGCATAACAATGCTATAAAGGCAAAAACACATGTAAGTAAAGCATACACGACAACGTATACAATGTGTAAAGGCGAGAAAAAGTATACGCATGTAAGTAAAGCACGCGCGGAAATGCATGCAATGTGTAAAGAAAAGAATAAAATGTACACATGTAAGTAAAGCACACGCGGAAACCCATGCAATGTGTAAAGCAAAGAATAAAATGTACACATGTAAGTAAAGCATATGCGACAACATGTACAATGTGTAAGGTAAGAAATAAAATGTACACATGTAAGTAAAGTATGCGCGCTAACGCAAGCAATGTGTATAGTAGTAATGAACACAAGTAAGTAAAGCATGCGCGAAAACGCAAGCAATGTGTAACCTCCTAAAAATATGCATGAACACATGTAAGTAAAGCACATGCGGAAATGCATGCAATGTGTAAAGCAAAACAAATATAAACATGTAAGTAAAGCACACGCGGAAATGCATGCAATGTGTATAGCAGGAATGAACACATGTAAGTAAAGCATGCGCGAAAACGCAAGTAATGTGTAACCTCCTGAAAAATGCATGAACACATGTACGTAAAGCACACGCGGAAACGCATGCAATGTGTGTAACAATGCGAAAAGGGTGCATAAACACATGTAAGTAAAGCATACGTGAAAACGCATGCGATGTGTGTAATAATGCGAGAAGGGTGCATAAACACATGTAAGTAAAGCATACGCGAAAGCGCATGCAATGTGTGTGACAATACGAGAAGGGGAGAAAAAGGTTAGTAAGGGTTAGTAAGGGTTAGTTACGTCCACACGCGGCACGCGAGTGGAGAAAAGTTAGATACGTCCACACGCTGCACGCGAGCGGAGAAAAGTTAGATACGTCCACGCATGGAACGTGAGTGGAGAAAAGTTAGATACGTCCACACGCAGCATGCGAGTCGAGAAAAGTTAGATGCGTCCACACGCGACACGCGAGTGGAGAAAAATTAGATACATCCACACGTGGCACGCGGGTGGAGAAAAGTTGGAGTGGTGCGAGACAATGCACATGAAATATACGACAATGCGAGAGATTGACATACATGATAATGCAAATGGAAGATGCATGACAATGCAAGTTGTTCGAAATGCATGACAATGCACGTTGTTGAAATGCATAACAATACGAATTATTGAAACGCATAACAATGCGAATGAGACATGCATGATAATGCAAAAACTGAAATGCATGACAATGCAAACTTGTGGAATGCATGACAATGCAAATGAGACACACATGACAATGCATGAACTAAAATGCATGACAATGCATGAACTGAAATGTAGATGAAAGATGCATGACAATGCATGATTTACTGAAATGCATGACAATGCATACTATTGGGATGCACCACAATGCAAATGAGACACGCATGGTAATGCATGACAATGTGTGAACTGAAATGTATATGAAAGATGCATGACAATGCGTGTAATTGAAATGCATGAAAATGCATGATTTACTGATATGCATGACAATGCATACTATTGGGATGCACTACAATGCAAATGAACTCGAATGCGCGACAACTCTCGTTTCTTGAAATGCATGACAACACAAATGAACTCAAATGCGTGACAACGCACGTCTTTTTTTGAAATGCATGACAATGCATGAGAGATATGCATGACAATGCATGATAAGGAAATACATGACAATGCATGAGAGGTATGCATGACAATGCATGATAAGGAAACACATGACAATGCATGATAAGGAAATGCATGATAATGCAAATGAGGTGCACATGACAATGCGTGACAAGAAACATGCATGACAATGCATGTGAGGTGCGCATGACAATGCGAGATAAGGAAAATGCATGACAATGCATGTAAGGTGCACATGACGATGCGTGATAAGGAAAATGCATGACAATGCATGTGAAATGCGCATGACAATGCGAGATAAGGAACTGCATGACAATGCGAGATAAGGAAGATGCATGACAATGCAAAGTGAGGAAATGCACGACAATGCATGTTTAAAGAAATGCATGACAATGCGAATGAAATGCACATGACAATGCGAGATAGGGAAGATGCATGACAATGCATGTAAGGTGTGCATGACAATGCGTGATAAAGAATGTGCATAATAATGCAAGTATGGCGTGCGTAACAACGCACAAAATGTGTGCATAACAGCGCGAGTGAAATGATGTATAACTAACGCGCGCTCATATCAAAACGTTGTAATGCAACGCATGTAAAGCAATTTCTGAATTTCTCAAGAGAAAAAAGGATACGAAAAAAAAGGATACACCTCGTACGTACCAAGTGCCACGCACAGAAGACACGGCTCGAGGTCAACACGGAGACCAGTTAAGCTTTGAAAATGCACTTTCTTGTACTGTCTTGAGTAATGAAGGTCCATAACCACATAAATGACCCAAACAAGGGTGTAGGAGATGCACTGGCCATCGGGGAAGACCACTGGCCATCCATCGGCCACGAAATAAGGTCACTGGCCAAATATTTGGCCGACCGGCTCACAATTTAGCCGACCGGCCGAAAATTACTGTATTGGGGCAGTTTTGTCCTTTGGCCACGGGTCTTTAAATATGGGGTTCCAAACCCCATATTTTCACTTCTCACAAGCTTGAAAACCTCTCTCCTCTCTCTCTAGGTGATTTTCCAACCCTCGGTCAGAGTTTTTACAGTGTTTTAGCGCTCTTTTCGTCGTTCGATTCGCGAAAACCTCCCCGTTTCGCTCGTTTTGAACCGAACAAATCTCAGTTTCAGTGTCTCTTTCTCGATTTCCACCACTTGGGGTTTGTTTCCCCCGAGGTTACCTTGATCTTTGTGCCTTTTTCGGACTCCGACCTTTCTGTCCATTTTTCATCCTCTCGGGGTTGACTTTTGGGTTGACTTTTCACATTCTTGCCCGGTTTTCACACTTTCGGCCATTTTCACACTATTCTTGAGATGGCAGACGACATTCCAAGTGGCGGGGCTCCCCCGGAGTTGGACATGGACCCTGAGGTTGAGCTCCTGCCTCTTCATATTCGGCTGTTCGATCCAGCGGCCTACAGGCCGACGATACACGTGCTTCCTCCTAACAGCCTCCGTTACTTCAGGAGCTATGAGTGACGCGTGGCACTAGAGCTTGTCTGCGCGAGCCAGAGTCACATCTGTCCTATGTCGCTTCTGAGGTACACTCTTTCCTGTTTCATTTTCTGCAAAGTAGAATACATGACTGCAATAGTCGATTCTGTTCTTTAACTGTTTGGCTCGAATACACCGATATATCGCATGCTGTAGTTCACTGCGAGCACACCCACACCCGATATCTGTTTGAATCTGAACACGTGCGCACACGTTGTATTTTCCACTGAATCACTCAAACACACTGATACATCACATGTTGTAGTTCACTGCGAGCACACCCGCACCCGATATCTGTTTGAATCTGAATACGCGCACACACACTGTATTTTCATCAATTCTGAGTGCATTCAACACTGTATTTGTAACATTGCTTTGCAAATGTTTGTTTTGACAACAGGGAGATTCCCATGCCTTCCGGGGGTATGGGAATGTTGTCGCCAGAGGTTGGTACATGGAGCTGCCGACGCGGTTCGTTGTATTGTCGACCGGGCCGGCTTTGGGACTTTTTGCATGGGACTCTCGCGCCTCACTACGAGTAGGCCCCTCCTTGCTGCTCTGGTGGAGAGGTGGTGGGACACCACCGACTCCTTCTACCTTTCTGCTACCGGGGAGATGACAATGACTCCCTTCGACTTCTCCATGCTCACAGGCATCGGAGTAGGGGTGATCCGATCCCCTTTGATACAGACATGGATGAGTGGGACGCCGCTCAGCTATACTTGCTCGGCACTCAGCCACCTCTCGCTCGGGCAGGGTTCGTGCGATACTCATGGTTCGAGGATCATTTCCGGATCCAGGCGCCTACTACCCGGGAGGAGGAGGAGCAGTACGCTTGTGGCTTTATTATGTTCTTGTTGGGGACCATGCTCTTCGCCGACCGGGCGAACACTGTCGCCCTCTACCTGCTGATCGCACTTGTGGATGTGACACAGATCCGCCGCTACGACTGGGGTGGCGCGGGCTTGGCCACTCTTTACGGGTACATTAGGTCATCTTCCCGCCTCAACAGGCAGTTACTTGGAGGCTACTGGCGAGCCTGGGAGGTACATGTTCCCTTTTCTGTCTTTTCAGTTCTGTTTTACATTATCTGCACTCTATACAGACTGCGCACACGCAATCTGTTCTACACTGACTGTACATTGCACACACCGCACACATTGCACAATACACTGCACACTGTTCTCTGATTTTCACTTTTATCTGTATAATGCTTTATCTGATACGCCTACTCATGTCTACTCTGTTTCATTCTGTAGTTATGGGTGTATGCCTACTTTCCTAGGCTCGCCCCAGTACCAGATGAGGAGATGTCCATCGGAGTCCCATTTTCTCACCGCTTTGACATGAGATGCGAGCGGAGGCCGCGAGAGCCTTTTATGTTCTTCCGCCGCTACTTTGACACCATCACCACAGCCGAGGTATGTCAAACATTTCAGTTTATTAGCTTTTCTTTGCAATGTACCTTAAATAACAAATAACAAACTGTATTTACTGCTTTTTGCAGATCACCTAGCAGCCGTGGGCCTCGTTGCCCATTGCAGTTCGAGAGTGGTATGCCAGCGCTTAGGAGACTGCCCGATTCAGAGTCTTGTTACAGGGTCCGATTTGTCGTACCTAGTACTTTGGGGAGCGCTTCTTGCCGCAGACCTTGGGCGTGCCAGAGCAGCCGATTCCAGCACCTTCTCCTACCCATGCGAGGGACACTGAGAGATATACCTTAGCAGAGATGATGGATTACACCATCGGCTGGAGGCATGAGCGCTTTGTAGACGAGGCGACTATGTGGAGTTCGTCCAGACCTATATCACACGGCCTCTGACCGGTGTCGGCCGAGTTGAGAGAGAGAGACTAGCGGCGCCAGCTGCGAGAGCAGAAGCATCGCGAGCACCTCGGGTCCGAGGTAGGAGTGGGCCCCGGAGAGGGCAGGGAGCTGGGTGGCCCGAGCTGCCTACTATGATGACATGCCGAGGATAGGGTGGGGAGACTTACCAGATCCCCATCGCTCCCCTTCCGCCTGATCATGAGCTAGTCAGATTTTACGGCTTGCCGCCGGTATGTACTACTGCATTTTGCATCCTGTACAGTCATTTCGTTTTATTTCTCTTGATGTTCTGCAGAATACTGATGTTTCTAACACTCTTGCAGACTTTCGTCGCGTACACTCGCCAGTCTTTGGAGTTGACTGCTTCCGTGATGGGGATGCTACAGCGGAGCCTCGACCTACTGGCTATTTACAATATCTCAGTAAGCTCTTTCAACCACAATCTCAAACTGTGCATAATCTATTTCACACATAATTTGATGCATCGCACTGTCAACATGGCACTTGATACGCGGCCCTCACGGCTTTGATACATTGTAACCCACAGATTGCTCACAGCATTGCTCACGACATTTATACACTGCACTCAGTCACTACATTCTGTACTAATACGCTTCTCACTGTACCCAGTTACTGCATTTTGTACTGATACACTACTTACAGTACTCATACACGGCATTCTGCACTGATATACTGCTCACAGCATTCATACACTGTACTCATACGATGTATTTTGTATTTATACTCTGCTTTGCGTATCATAACTGATGTATTTACCATTTGTCCTTTTCAGCCCCCATTCCAGATACCGACTGCAGGGGGTGCTCCAGTAGGACCATACACGTCTGCCCGATGAGGAGGGAGAGCAGGACGAAGGACCACAGTACCCCCCCGCACCAAAGCGGGGCGCACTCATGTTGGGAGCAGCTCGCGGGCATTGATTCCAGATGACGATGAGTCCGAGACAGAGGCAGAGGCAGAGTCGTCTGAGGATGAGACTGGAGATGACTCGGGCTCGGGCTCAGATGGTGGGGTTGGTGTAACGCCCTCAAAATAATAACATTAAACCCATCAAATAAGACATGCGTTGACATATAAACAAAACCACCTTCTATTATTCATTAGCGTCTCATTACATAAGTATTACATGCTAACATCATAACAAAATGCCCTACGGGCTTACAGCTTTCCAAGTTAACACTTGGTTACAACAAAGAGTACTAACTTGTTACACATTAAGCCCTGGGCTTGAAGTTACACGTAATACATCAAACATAAACCGACAAAACCATGTCCGCCTCTAGCCTCCCAAGCTATGTCCTTGGAGGTGGCATGCTTCATGTACCTGAAAATGATGTTCCCATATAGGGTGAGCCATAGCCCAGTAGAAATACACTAAACCAACCATGGACAATGACTAAAATATTAGCAATTGATAGATGGTCATCACTGATACATTCACATAAATCACATATTTATGTCATACAACTTATGAGTCTAAGTTACCTTTCATTTTCCCTTTTCAACAGATAAGCATGTCAGCTCTATCATCGTTTCAACAGATATGTATAAAAACTATATCCCACATTCAGATAAGCATATAAGCTATATCCACATTCTACAACAGATAAGTGTAACCACAATATCCACAGATAAGCATATAAGCTGTATCCACACTTCACAAAGATAAGCATATGAGCTCTATCTTCGCTTCTCTAGACAAGCATATGAGCTGTGTCTACGGAGTTCATCCCCTATCTCCTCCCAATTCCTATCCGGTTTAGAGGTACATCCCCTATCTTCCCCTAAACCGCGGAGTACATCCCCTATCTCCTCCTCTACACATAACGTATACAAACACAATGGTTCTATATACAATCACCCAATACATACAGTTAATGTATTCTATCAACCGTCAAGTTCCATGACACATTTCATTGATTAGTTTCAGTTTACCTAATCATCATGCATTGTCTACAACAATCACGACTATCCTCCACCGATAGCCCAAAGCAGTTATTTCTAAACAGAAAATAAATGCACAAATAGATATTCAATCAACATTTCATTTCCTCATTTCTCACCATTAATTATCCCAATTAATCAAACAATGTAATTAGGCCATTTTCCATAATTACCATTTCAACCCTTAGGTCCCATTTTCATCAATGATTTAACATACATTCAATTTCTCTATGCCAAACATGCATTCAGGTTTATTATGAATAAAACCCCAACTTTTGTAAAATTGCACAAAAGCCCCAAACTTTCACAAAATTACCAAACCAACCCCAACATCTCAAAATGCCAAAATTTAAAGACAAAACCCATAGAGAGGAGTAGGATATCTCTACTTCAAAGTTTAAGCCCAAAAGGAGATGAAGACCCGAAGATTGACGTGCTCCAAATCCAAACTTTTTCAGATTAAATCGAAGCTCTCAACACCCTCTATCTTTTTAATAAAGGCCCTAGGCTAGATTCACACCCTAGGGAGATCAAATCTTAGAGAGAATGTAAGCTTAGAGAGAGAGAGGCTCGGATTTAGGTTTTGCTCAAAGAAAAGAGGTGAAAAAGTGATGTTTAAGACGCTGCTGTCCGCTGATATAAAACACGCTTGCTCGAGCGAAGGATTGGTCGCTCGAGCGACCAGACACAGAAACTCTCGCTCGAGCCAAGAAGTTCTCGATCGAGCGAAGAAAAATCCAGACCGCTCGAGCCAAGAAAAGCTCGCTCGAGCCAAGAAACACAACTCTCAGGTCCAGAACCAGACGCAACACTCGCTCGAGCGAAGCCACCCTGGCTCGACCCACCAGACACAACCTCACTCTCGCTCGAGCGACCAACTCCTCGCTCGAGCGAAGGTCCAAAAATCTGGGCAGCAACACTAGGCTCCCAAACACAACCAACCTGTAACAAACCTGCCCAACACATCCCATACTCAATATACAAAGGAAAAAGGATGCAAACAAGATAATAAACAACATCCAACATCCACGGACACATGTCCGGATCACTGTACAACAAGGGTAAACCCGGGATCGTTATAGTTGGCGACGATGCTCCTGGACCTTCGTCCAGGAAGAGGACGAGGACAGACTCTCATGCCTGAGACCAGTTGACGTTGATCTAGATTTTTACTGCTTTTCTTTCTTTTTGCTTTATTTTCCTTTTAGTTAGTAGTTTGAGCACTTTGTACTGCCTCAGGCAGCTTTTATTTCCCTCAAAACTATGTACTTGAAAAGATGATGTAATGAAACAAGCTTTTTGTTTTGAAAAAGAGTTATATTTGCACATTTTATTCATCGCATCGCATCACTTTACACAACAATGTAAATGAGATTGAACTTTTGTCTGAAAATTAAACACTTGTATCGTAATAACTGAGTGGTGAACCGACTAAGAACAAAGCAACTCATACAACTTACTGCTCATTCTGAACACACGGCTCATAGTACAGCGCTGAGTTCATTTGGCACACAGCTCATACATACACACAGCTCATACAACGCATTGCTCATTCTGAACATACAGCCCATAACACAGCGCTTGGTTTATTCGGCACACAGCTCATACAACGCATTGCTCATTCTGAACATACAGCCCATAACACAGCGCTTGGTTTATTCGGCACACAGCTAATTCTAAACAAACAGTTCAATCCGAACAGATGGGACGCAAAGATGGGATTGGCAGAAGTTGAAACATACTCAGATGCTCCAAATGTGAAAGAACAAATGTGGAGAATGGCACAGCACTCTGAGCACAAAACGATTCATTTTGAAAATCGAGAAATGAATTCTCAATCGGGTATTGAGCCTACGACTGAACACAGCGAAAAAAGACTCAACAACAGAAAACAAAAGGTATACAACCTAAAGACAAACACAGACACCTGAAACGACTCAAGACAGGAATTGAGACAAACAAAAACAAAAGACACGACACTCGGACGTGTTACAAAGGTGAGAGGCCTCTCAATTCGCGAGGAGCCAGTTTCTCCGGGTATTGTTTCCCACCCTTTCTCATTTGTGATTCTCACATCACTCTGGCACTCAATCTCTGTTTTTCTGAAAAATCCCTTTTCTCACTTTTTCTCAACGTACGTCTCTCTATTCTTCAATCTCTCATTTTTTTATCCCTCCCCTGGGTGGTTTGATGGATAAACAAAAAGTTGTGGGTTCATGCCCAACACTATTAGCCCGTGGCTATCTCCTCCGGTGTCATTTAGTCGAGGCCCCGGACGAGCGAGTGGAGTAACTTGATCCACTCGAATTCGCGCTTCGCACTTGGCTTGATACCTCGTTGCTTGGAGGATGTTGAGAGCTTTCGGCCCTTTGTTGTTAGCTTCAGTTGTGCGCTTTTCTGGCGAATATGGTGCCTTTTCCGGCAAGTATGGTGCCCTTTCTGGCAAATGCATGGATAACGGGGAAAAGACAGGAAGCCTGACTCAATGTGCCCCTAGTTCATCATTTTGACCGTTTTTGTGTTTTGGCTTTTCTACTAAAACAATTTTGATCAATATAAAAGTTTGATTAACATGCTTGTTCAATTTTCTGATTTGAAATCATGCAAGTTAGTTTGTGAGCACTGAAAATTTTCCTTTTTTTTGGGTCCAAGAAATGGTCTTGTTTTTTTGGAAAAATTGGAATAATTTTCGAGAAAATTAGTCAACCTCAGTAAAAATTCTCAAAAACTGTTTTTACAAACGGCCACTGCTCAACGAGCACAGAACTTACTCTTGAGATGCACCACCTTAGATCCGAAGCAATAGAAAAATGCCCTTTGCCTAAATGGCATTGCAAGGCAACAGAAGGCTGCCCCTTGTTCGAATGGCACCGCAGCACACTATATGGCAACGGAAAGTTGCCCCTTATTTGGATAGCACCGCAGCGCATTGTAATCAGCCTTCAGAGTGACAATCACAAAACTCTCGGATACAGAGAAAACAAAGATGATCAAAACCATTGTATAGACATAATCCATTTGGAAGTGTTTATGGCTGGACTTCAGAATGAAGTTGCCTACGTATCCCAAACATGGGAATCAAGCCTTACGTAGTTCCGGTTAAGGGACACTCGGGTATTAACCTCTCCTTTTACGCTCTAACTTTTGCCAAGGCCGCCCTTATGGGTTTTCAACCTTGCGAGATTTGTTCTTCTTTTCTTTTCAATTCTTTTCATTTCTTTTCTTTTTTTCCTTTTTCATCTTTTCTTTTCATTTTCTTCATTTTTCTTTTTGCTTGCTCTAACTTTTGCTGGGTCACCCTTCCAAGTTTTCGGCCCAGTGAGCCTCTCAAGGGTAAAAGTGTAGCTTTGTCTATGTCAAATGGTTTATCACGACCCAAACCCGCCCCTATGGGTTTAGCACCATAACCAGCCAGTAATCCGAGATTACCGAAGGTCTGCTTAATAGTAAAACAGTAATACAGAGTACAGGGGCTGGCGGAAGCCAAAATTGTAATTAAAAGATGTCTAATGAGCTGTGACAGTCAGTATGCAAAAATATTTTTTAAAACATATTCACATTCGAAACAAAACAGTATGCACATATATCATATACAGACATTCAGGTTAGGGACCAAGTCCCTACCATAACAGTACAGTACAGGTACACATATCATTCAGTCTATACAGTGTTACAAAACCAGATACAAAAGTGGAAAACTAAAACACCCCAAAAAGCCCTAGCTTGAAGTACTTGGAACCTTGCAGTAAGGCACGGTGGTTGGCTTTGACAAAACGGGAGCTTAGCCCGACGCTCCTAGCAACGGTCTGGTGCCTGTACACCTACATATATATATATATGAGCAGTGAGCTAAAGCCCAGTGAATAACATATGCGTAAAGAGGTTAAGAATGAATATCCTTTCAGTAGTGAAAACAGTCATTTATTAGTATATCAATCATTCAGTTTGTGGCTCATATTTCATGCCATAACAGTTATTCAAAAACTAGAATAGTCATATGTGGTACATCCAATAGCAAAACAGTACAGTAGGTCTTAACGGACCGAACAATCAATGATGGCCATCATATCAGTAAACAGTAGTGGTTCCAAAATAGGAACTAACAAAGATCTCTGTAACAGTAGCAGTAACAGTTCAGTAACAGTAAATTGCTATGGATGCCACGAATACAGTTCACAAATAGGACAAACATTCATTCAGTAAACAGTGTCATTTCATAAAGTAGTACAGTCGTTTGTTTAGAAAATAATCTCAATTGAACATATTTTTACAACATTGTTACTCACAGAGTTCTGGGCTACAGATAAGCTAGTACAAGTCCTTGGGTGCCAACCCTACACAGTTCCAGAATGAACGCACACTAAGCTACACAGTTGGGAAAATAATAACTTAATCCCTAATTTGCTTCGGTATGGTTCTACATTAATATCCTCATTAAGATGCCTTAAACTAGGCCTAGGAATGCCTAGGATGGAATGAGGATGCAAAGATGAACTTGAAAACACTTTTCAGAATTTTCAAAAAATAGGGGTCTCGCTCGAGCGTGGCTTTCTACGCTCGAGCGGACATGCAGACAAAGGAGCTTTGCTTGAGCGTGACTTCCGTCGCTAGAGCGGACTGTAAGCTACAGTAAAAATACTGGATGCACAAAAATCACGCTCAACGGGCGCTCGATCCACGCTCGAGCGTGAGACACAAGTCCTCGCTCGAGCGTGAACTCTCTTGCTCGAGCAGACTGTAAACACATGCAAAGTACTGGATACACGCATTTCACGCTCGAGCGCCGCTTTCCTCGCTCGAGCGGACTGCATGAACACAAGGCGTACGCTCGAGCGTGGAGTTCCTCGCTCGAGCGTGAGTCCAAAATCTGGAATTTCCAAATTTGAACCTCAAGCTCAAAATTCAACTTCAATGCATCAAAACTCAACCTCTTGGGCCCATTTTCTGGAAAAACACTTTAAACCCATAGTATAACATGTTTTGAAGATCAATTTGTAAAATCAAAGCCCAAGGGTGAGTCAATTAAACACAATTTTCAAATAAACTACAAAAACATGATCAAACATAACATGCATGTGTTCTAATGAGTTCAAAGTTCCTAATACATGCTCCAATGAGCCAATTCCCTCAAAAACAAGATGATTTCATGATCTAAAATCAAGATATGGACATGCATGTAACAAATTCCATGAAAACAACTTCAAAACCTCAATATAAGAGCATGCATGCATGATCTAGCTCTCAATTCAACATTGTAAACCAATTCTAGACTTAGATGACTAAATTACCATGAGCCATGCATGAATTAACTTAAATTCACAAACAAGAAGGTAAATTTTCTACCTTTGGTCTTGAATTCAAGATGTAGAAGCTCAAATATGTAAATGTTCTTCAATTCCTTTAGATTCAAGCAAGACTTGTAGAAATCAACTTATTCTTCTACTCTCCCTCTCTCAATCAATTTGGTCTCAAGAATGAATGAGGAAAAGGTGTTAACACAATACAAAGGGTGAGAGAATGAGTGGTCTAGCATAACCCACTAAGTGGCAAAATGGAAATAAAGGCAAACTAATATGATACAACTCTAATTAATCCAATTTAATCATACCAAATCACATTTCAATTAAATATACCATAAAATCACATAAATTCCAATTAGCATAAAACATTAATCAATTTCAGATTCGGCCGCCAATAAATTTGCAGTTTAAAACATAAAACACGAACAGATAATTTAACAGTCAAACAGATAGACATGCATTTAACTAACACACTCAATCAATTTGCTCAGAATTTCAATCGATTCAATTACTTATCATGATCAGTCTCAGTTTAGCAGAAATCAGTGATGTTATCAGTAAACAGTAGTGAGGGTTGTCACAGGTTTTGAGATCTCGAAGCCATATGAATCTAGAAGAATGGCTGCTGTTTACTGATAATGTCGGAGTCCATCCAATGGGGGTTGAATTTGCCCCTAGTGTTGTGGCTAGGAACTCAGTTGTTCTCCGGTAGTACTTTCTTCTTTCCTCCCTTCTGAGATTTGGCATTCTTGCTGATCTTTGTCATGGACTCTTCGAGTGCATTATCTGACGTCTTTTGCCCCTTGTTCGAGAGGTACTTCTGATCTGGCCATACAATCCTCACATTGCGGTTGACCGTTGAACATCCTGAATGCACGTTCAACTGTTTGAAAGCAAAAGGGGGTCGAGTCTCGAGGCTGAGAGTGATCCTAGGCTGCACAATCTCAAGAGCGATTCCATACAGGTCTTCGCAGGACCGCGCAAAACATTTTTTGAAATTTTTTTAAGAAAGCGACAAATCGCTCGCGCTGAAGACAGTGTAGAACCAATCTGGATCAAGCCAGGGTCCTTCTCAGTACTCACGTTAACAAACATGATCTCATTCATCAAAGGCTTAGCATGCCTTTGTTTCTCTCAATTGATCAAATTTTTACAAATCCCGAGGAATTCCTTCCTCTTTGTTTTCACCACAGTGTTAAAAAGAAAAAATTTTGAAAAACTTAGGTCAATGCAATGACTTCAAGGTACAAAAGAGCAGGTGAAAAGCACTACCGTTTCACTCAAATCTTCTGGCACAATTGATTCAACAGATTCAAGGCAGAAATAAACACAAAACACGAAAACCAATGCTATTCATTCAGATCTTCTGGTGTGATTGGCTCCCTGGCAGAAACAGACTCAAAAGAGTGTAAAAGACAAATACCAAAACAAGCGAGTGACGTTCGAGGTAACACCCCCGAAATCACCCGACTCTAACAAAACAGGACTGACTCGATACAACAAGACAAACCTTAATCAAAAAGACTGACTCAAAACAACGAGACAGACTCGAAATAAAACCACAGAATTGACTCAACACCCGAGTCAGAAACTACAAAAGCTAGCATTCACAATCGCTCAAAACAGTGCGTGCCATACGCCACATCTGAAGTAAACCGAGCACCGCCCGCAGGTGGGCCAACCCCTGATCACATACTTGTATTATCTTCGAAGTCCACAAACTCAGCAGTGACGGACTTTGTTGAGCTAGGTGGGAGGATGACCTCGTCATCGATCAAGTCTTGCACTTCGTGGCGAAGACGAAAGCAATTGTCAGTGGTGTGACTAGCCTGTTGATGGTACGCACTGTACTGGGTGGCATCATGTGAGAAAGTGAGATTACTCGGGAGAGGCCGAGGCTAAAGAGGTTTGAGATGACCTTTTTCAGTGAGGATTCGAAGAGCCTTGGACAAAGGCATGTAGAGGGCATGAAAAACCCTGCGCCCTTGGGGCAGATATTTCGAAGTCTGTGGACCTTTGCTGGATGCACTAGCAAAAGGATCAGCAGGTGCTGTCTTGGCTCTCGGATCTTTTCCAGGTGCAGGATTAGGGTTGGGAGGAACGGTTCTGGTACGACGGTCCCTATCTCGATTTTCCCTTTGGCTTGAACTGCTCTCGGTCTGAGTGGGGAAGATGTCATCCACAGTCTTAGCCAAAATCGCGAGTACTTGTTGCTTATTCAACCCCTCGGCTTTTAAAAACTCAACAGCTTGCTGAAGTTGTTCGTAGGGATCAACGTCCACCTTTATCTTGTTATTTCCACTAGCCTCAGCTTGGTGGGAGGTTTGGGTTGTTGCTTTAGTGCGAAGCCCCGTTGTCATTGATATGTCATTGCCGGAGTTTGAGACAACTTCAGGTTGGCTGAGCTCAATTACAATTCGCCCCAGTAGCGGGGGCTCCTGCGGCATGAAGTTTCCGGCATATGATGTGGTTGGTGGCGAAGCCGACATTCCATAGGCGAGGTCAGCCACATACCTTTGGAGGTCGCCAATCATTCCCATCAACTCAAACATGGTGGGCTCACGAGTTTGAAACAATTGGGGCGTCCAGATTGGGTGCGCAACAGGCGGTCTAGGCGGATGCGGTATTTCAACATTGGTCTCATCCTGCAAGATGATTCCTTGGTCCAATACGGCTGGCATAACCACAATTTCCTCTGAATTTTGTGTCATCATAAGTCTGCTGAACTGAACGGAGATGATGTAACTGGTGACTGACGAAGCAGGTGAATCGGTAAGCCTTGACTGGTCTTTCTTCAACAAAGGAGAACGCTGGCTGCTCCAAACTGAATCTCGAAATTGAAAGAGAAAGTAGGCAACATCTCAGCCCAATTTTACTAGAATAGACATAAGTTTAGCTGAATAACTACATTCGACCACTGATCACTGTTCCCCAAAATTACTGCTCCAAATCTGAATCTGATACCTGCAGATATAACTGATTCTCAAAACACTGATGCCCGCAGGCTTGATGCTCAGACTTGCAGACTGATATGTGTATTCCCTATAGAGGTCAACTCTAAAGCACATAACAAACAAGTGAGAGCAAAAACACCCCTATGTTGTGGTAGGATTTCCCTGTCCTATTGTCAGGAGCTAGGGTTTCACTACGCACACAGCGATTTCAAACAACCTACAATCGGGTAAGCAACCTGTCCTAGTTTGGAATGGTCACTATGGATTCTGAATATGCACTAGGTCGAATGGTCAAAAGGGTGCCCCGGTAAAAATCGGGGTTTGTGTTCCCATCGTGGCAGAGCCCGCAACCGGTCAGCCTTATGGCACGCTTCTCAAAGCGAGCCTCCAGTAAACCGTTCAGGAATAGCAGATGGCAAACACGGTGTCCTAGGTGCACCAATGCACATGCAATGCAAAGAAACACATGAGTGTAATCAAAACAAGATATCATGAGTTCGAGTCAAGTTCTCTAACTCCCAAGCGAAGTCGCCAAAAACTGTGGACGCGCCCCGTGGGCTTACTGCTTTTCCACAGTTCGGACTCAATATGTCACGGTTCTGAATCTAATCTCACAATGTGCGATGTGAGATTGATAAATCACCAAAGAGTCCAAATCCGGCAAATCATTTTGGAAAATAAATTTTTAAGAAAGAAGTGCCAAACATAGACTGCTTTGCCAGATACAGAGTCGCCACCTAAATATTTTGTTTTAGGAGAATTTAGGAAACCTTGACTCGTGCCTAAAGCCACGTGTCCGTCATCACCAAAGTTGCCTCGGCTCGGGAACTTGGGTACGATTGGGGAAGGTCATCCATGAGCACTCCCACTCGCTCGATTTGAAGATCGGCCTGTACTAAGCATGATATCTAGTTTTGAAAATATATGTGTTCTTATTCCAGTTAATTAGCTAATCTTACTATGTGATGCGCACAACACACAAGTATAGCGTCATGCCCCCAACTCGCCCTTGAAAGTTTGGGCATGACCTATGCAGAAAAGGACACTTAACCTGATATATATATATATAAGGTAGAGGCCTGAACGGAAGCATTGTAGTAATCATAGAATAGTATATAAGAAAGTATGACATCCATTAAGCTATCACTACCATGCCATGATCACAAATATAGCATAAGACGAACAGACATAAGGAGATACACGTTTGAGAACTAGTTATATACATATGCATATACAGAACCAGCCCCATGGTTGGGCGTATAACAAAAACATTATATACATTCCTCTTAAGCCAATAACTAGAGTATAAGCCATAATCTAGCACAACATCACAAAAATAAACGGCTTCGAGCAGGTGCCTGGCTATGCCTAGGCTGACAAAAGTATGACGACGCCAAGTCTAGGACCGACCTCCTGATTGGTTACCTACAGAAACAGACATAACATAGAGTGAGCTAAGCTCAGTGAACAATAGTACATACATGCTTCACTACTCATATATAGATAACAACGTAAAGGAAACAATAATCACATAATTAGTCTGATTCCGTGTTACTTGAACGACTTTGTCGGTTCCATAACTTTACAAATTGGCCATTGGCCTGATAGGTTCACACCTACACAAATTAGCTTTTGGCTTCTTAGATTCATCACTTACTACATCGGTCTTCGGCCTCTTGGATGCACGATTTCACAAGTTGGCACTCGGCCTCATAGATTCATATTTCACATAGTTCACAAGGCGGCCCTCGGCCTCATAGGTTTGTAACTTCACAAATGGCCTTTGGCCACATAGGATCATAACTTCACAATTCCTTTTGATGTTTTCATAATTTCACAATGTGTCTCAAATTCATAACTTCATATTGGTTTCTAAATAACATACGTATTAAACATAACGTCAATAACAATAATAATTAATGTGATTAAGGTACATCGAGTACTATTACTCACTGTGTTGCGACGGGGCACTAGTTCCTCTTGACGTGCTTCCTACACACACAAAGATTCACATTAGTTCCTCTTTTCCATGTTAAATAGTTCCTGAATCACATGTTTCGAATGAATTTTCAACCATATTATCAAAAAAAAATATTTTAAAAATATCAGAGGGTCGAGCACGCAAAACAGAACCGGCATGCTTTCCGACCTGGGCCGCACATGCGGCAACCCCCTCTACACGAGCAGACATGGACCGCACGTGCGGTCCCCCTCCTCCGCACGACCGGCCGTAGACAGTAGGCAACCTAGATTTTTTTCCTCTTCTCCGCACGTGTGGCCATGGCCTCTGCACGTGCGGCCATGGCCCTGTTTGGCAGTCCGAAAATTCTGAAAAATCCCACTTTTGGTGAGCATCAACAAGGTCTAAATTAGATCCTTTAATTGTCAAAACAAGGTTCCAAAATCATTACACATACATGATGATTCTCAATATAAACTAGCTCTTAACTTCACAACTCAATTTGATTCATCAAAACTTTAAATTCATAACTACCATCCAATTCCTTTTTCCTTGATTATTCTCACATATATATATATATATATATATCTACATAGAGCCATATGTTTCTAGATTTGAGTTCAAACATAACAATTCAAGGAAGTTAGTCTACAATACTCAAAGATAGGGTGATCTTATCAATTATGTAACATAAACACATAAGATTCCTTATGTCCATAAACATAGCACAATTCATAAGTAGAATTACATGAGTTTGGCATGGAAACTAAAGATTGAAGTAGAATTCTACACAACACTTAAATTAGATCCCAACCCAACCCATTGATGAGCATATCTTGATAATCACACAAGAATCACACACAAATCTCCATTACAACCCTAGTAGCTCCCATAAGAAATTGACAACCCTTCCTCACAATTGAAAGGAGAATTTTTTACACATGGTTAAGAGAAAGTTTATGCAAAATTAATTTCACATACCTTGGCTTCACAAATCTCCAAGATCCTCCTAATTAATCTCACCTCCTTCCTTGTTGACCTTTCCCTTTTCTCTTATTTCGTTTTTTTTTTTCCTCTCCAGGAGATACTTCAAGTTTTGATCACACTTAAGAAGACTTGAACTTATATAGATTCATATATAAAGCATATAAGACAAAATTCAATCGTTTAATCATTCTGAAATTGAAACTTCGTAAACATGCTTAATATTACTTAAAAATTATGCTGATCACAGATATATAATCAATTTTAGATAATTAAGCCTCTAGGGCTTCCAATTTCTGATTTAACATTATAATGGTAATAGATGCTTTTCCTCATTAAACAGATACAAGTTCGATTCATAAGGCTTATATACTTAAACTTAATTTCTCATGCAGTGTCACATTAAGCATTTGTAAGCACAGAATAAAGACTAAAATATAGCAGAATCACATGCGAGGGTCGGGTTATTACACTCTCCCCCCCTTAAATAAGTTTGGTCCCTCAAACTTGCATGTACCTCAAAACGAAAACAGATGCGGATACTGGTGTTGCATATCCTCTTCTTTTTCCCAAATAGCCTCGGTTCCATAATGGTCTTGCCACTCTACTTTTACCATTGGAATTTCTCGATTGCGTAACTGTTTCACTTGCCGATCCAAAATTCGAAGTGGTTTTTCTTCATAGCTTAGCTTATCATCCAACACAATTTGGTGGTAGTCTATAACATGAGATGGATCTGATAGGTATCCTCGAAGCATAGAGACATGGAACACGTTATGTATTTGGCTTATGCTTGGTGGGAGGGCCACTCGGTAAGCTACCGGGCCCACTCTTTCCAGAATTTGAAAGGGACCAACATACCGGGGTGTTAACTTACCATTTTTTCCAAATCTCGAATGGCCTTTCAGCGGTGTGACTTTCACGAGCACATAACTACCCACTTCAAATTCCAAATCCCTTCGTCGGTTATCCGCATAACTCTTCAGTAGGCTTTGAGCTGTTTTCAATCTTTCCCGGATAATTTTCACCTTTTCCGTTGTTAATTGTACAATTTCAGGCCCTAGCAAAGTGCTATCCCCAACTTCAGCCCAACATACTAGGGAGCGACACGGTCTTCCATATAAAGCTTCATAAGGTGCCATCTCAATACTCGAATGATAACTATTGTTGTATGCAAATTCTACCAACGGTAGATGGGTTTCCCAGCTTTCTTGAAAATCCAGCGCACACATTCGGAGCATAGCTTCTAAAGTTTGTATCGTTCTCTCGGATTGACCGTCAGTTTGAGGGTGAAAAGATGTGCTGAACTTAAGTTCTGTACCCATAGCTTCCTACAGACTTTGCCAAAATCTCGAAACAAACTTGGGATCCCTATCCGACACAATTGAAACGGGAACGCCGTGAAGTCTTACAATTTCATTCATATACAGTACTGCAAGCTTATCTGCATTATACTGAGTTTTCACTGGTAAGAAGTGAGCAGACTTAGTTAACCGATCCACAATGACCCATATCGAATTCGTACCACGAGGAGTCCGTGGTAGCCCCACAACAAAGTCCATGGTCAAATGTTTCCATTTCCATTCCGGGACTGGAAGGGTTTGTAATAATCCTGCTAGTCTTTGATGTTCCGTTTTTACTTGTTGACATTGTAAACACTTAAAAACGAATTCCGCGATCTCCTTTTTCATACTTGGCCACCAAAAATTTTGCTTCAAATCCCGGTACATTTTTGTACTTCCCGGGTGCATTGAAAATTTTGAGGCATGTGCTTCTTCCATCAATTTCCGCTTAAGTTCCAACACATTGGGGACACATATTCTGTTTTGAAACTTGAGCACCGATTCCATTAAACTGAACCCCGATTTTGGTTTTGTCTCTAACTCATCACATATCTTCCTTAAAGTGTCATCTTCCATTTGATGCAACTTGATCTCTTCAAGTAAGGTCGGTTGAGCCATTACTGCTGCCATTATGACCTCCTGTCCACGCATCACATACTCCACATTCAGTTTATCTAACTCAATCACCAACTCCTTTTGTTCCATAAATAAATTGGCCAAATCCCCCCTATTTTTCCGACTAAGTGTATCCGCGACTGTGTTGGCTTTACCAGGATGGTAATGGATCTGCAAATCATAATCTTTAAGAACTCCAACCATCGCCGCTGTCGCATATTCAACTCCTTATGGGTAAACAGATGTTTGAGACTTTTGTGGTCGATATAGACTTCACAGGTTGTGCATAGAGATAGTGCCGCCATGTCTTCAAAGCAAAAACTACTACTGCTAGCTCAAGATCATGCATGGGATAATTCTTTTCATGTGGTTTAAGCTGACATGAAGCATAGGCGACAACCCTTCCACTTTGCATAAGCACACACCCTAATCCTTTATGGGACACATCATTGTAAATTACAAAACCTTCGGTACCAAACGGTAAGGCCAGAACTGGTGCTGTAGTCAACTTTGTTTTCAATTCTTGGAAAGCAGATTCCCGCTCCTCTAACCATTCAAATACAACTCCTTTTCAAGTCAATTGTGTAAGCGGCACAGCGATTTTGGAGAAATTTTGAACAAATCTCCTGTAATATCCAGCTAATCCCATAAAACTACGCACCTCAGTTACATTGGTAGGAGTTGGCCAATTCACAATCGCCTCAATTTTGTGCGGATCAACAGAGACTCCTTCCTTTGTTACCACATGCCCCAGAAATGCCACCTCTTGTAGCCAGAATTCACATTTCTTTAGCTTTGCATACAATTTCTTCTCCCGGAGTGTTTGAAGGATTAGGCGAAGATGATTCTCGTGAGCCTCTACACTCCTTGAGTATATAAGAATATCGTCGATAAAGACTACCACAAACTCATCTAGGTAAGGCTTAAAGACACGATTCATTAGATCCATAAATGCTGCCGGTGCGTTAGTAACTCCAAAGGGCATGACTAGAAATTCGTAATGGCCGTACCGGGTTCGAAAAGCTGTCTTCTCCACATCGTCAGCTTTAACCTTGAATTGGTGGTATCCGGACCGTAAATCAATCTTCGAAAAAACTTGTGCCCCTTGCAGGTGGTCAAATAAATCATCAATCCACGGCAGTGGGTACTTGTTCTTGATTGTCACCTTATTGAGTTCCCTGTAGTCAATACATAACCGGAGTGTTCCATCCTTCTTCTTCACAAACAGAACTGGTGCACCCCAAGGAGAGACACTCGGGTGAATGAACCCCTTATCGAGTAGATCTTGCAACTGAGTCTTCAATTCCTTCATTTCTACTGGTGACATTTTGTACGGAGTCTTAGAGATGGGTTGAATTCCCGGCGCTACTTCAATTGTAAATTCAATTTCACGGTCTATTAACTGCCTTGGTAATTCTTCGGGAAAAACATCCGAAAATTCACGGACCACTGGAATCACATCAATATCCCCATTCATCACTTGCCCCTCCAAAACACTACATAAATACCCCTGACACCCTTTCTGAATTAACTTACAAGCCTTTACCGTAGAAATCAAATAAGGTGGCAAAGTTACTTCCTGTCCCTGAACAGTAGACTCTGATTGCCCGAAGAGTAGAAATTGATTTGCTTAGTCAAGAAGTTTATAGTTGCACCATAATCACTCAGCCAATCCATTCCCAGAATAACATCAAAATAGGTCATGTCGAGAGGGAATAGATTAGCATACACCCGAATATCCCCAATTAGGAGTTCACAAGAAACATATACAGAAGTGCAGGTCATAGATTTCCCCAAAGGTGAGGTTACACACAACATATAAGACAAGTTTTCTTCAGTTTTATCCAGATTAGGAGCAAATAGTTTCGACACAAAAGAATGGGTGGAGCCAGAATCAAACAATACATAAGTAGAATGGCCATGAACAATAAATGTACCTGACACCACCGTTGCCGCATTTTGTACATCACCTGGAACTAATGCAAACACCTTATCTTGCCTTGCAGTCTCTTTATTATTAGTAGGTTTAGTAGCTGCCTTTGCGTTGGGGGTTGGTGTAGACCCTGCGGTTGTACCTCGAATAATGCAGTCTCCAAATCTTAACAAGGTTATGAAATCGGTTGTACCTCGAATAATGTGTTTTGTGTGATAGTAATACCAATCAAATTCATGTTTGCAGGTAGTACTGCTTTTTTGTATGCATGTCATCTACGTGGTAGCAACTTTGACTTCCCATTAAAATTTGCATTATGGTGAGTGAGTCTACATATTTGTTTTGGTTATTGTATTTCCTTTTCTCTTTTCCTACATTTGTTCATAATATCAAGTTAGTGATGATGGTACACATAATTTGTATGGAACACTGACAATGTATTTGATTTTATACACATAAAATTACTTGTTATGAGAACAGAAAGTAATCATATGTTTTAAACTCTTGGGTTTTTGGTTGTCACTTCAGTTGAAAGACATTATTCTTATTGTTCATCCCTTCTCTAATTCATATTCATTTTGAATAAGTGGTCAGTTTTGTGTGCTTAGTAGTTCATTGTCTCTTGTAGAGATGAAATATCTAGATGCAGTGAAAAGGCCTATGATTCACTTTCAATTAATGATGCCCGAAAAATATTGATGTTCTCTTCTGACCAAGAATTTTTTGAGTATGTCAAGGAGGTAAACTTCCTGCTGCTTAACTCATTTTTATTCTTGTTGTTAATCAATAGAATGCATTACTGGCTAGATCTACTTTGATGGTCTATAGTTTAAGGGCAGTACTAAGCATCTAATTGAAAGTCATTCTTGGTTTGCTCATTTCCTTCATATTGTTGTTCTTTCTGCTAAGAGCAGTAGTGAGTAAATTCTTGTTCTCAAAACAATGTGGTCCCTCCTCCTTTCAGGTTTTTTACTTTCAAATCCTACTGCTCTTGGCAGAAAGAAGTGAGTAAATTCTTGTTCTCAAAACAATGCTTAACTCATTTTCAATTTTTGTTTGGGAATACGGATTTTAAATTTCAATAGATGCATTATGGGTGTCTTGTCATTCATATTATCATTACATTAATGACGTCACCATAATCCACCAACATGGAAGCTTTGTAATGTTATTTAGTGTCCAATTTAAGGGCTCCTTGATAAGCATTGTTTTATGTGCAATTTGCAGGAGCATTCTGAGTGGGAGATAAAGAATGGGTTTGTAATTTTCCATAGGGCAAAAGAATCTGCAGCTTGCAAGGAGATACCGTCACTGCAACTAATAAACCAGACACTCAGTTACGCAAGGGGTTGGAGCGGATAGCGTAAAAGACATGATGCTCCAGGGTTGTTTGTGCTCCTCACTCTATGATCTATCTTCCTGATGCAAAATTATATTGCTTTGAAGAAATTTCCCACCTTAAATTTATTAGACCTTTTTCTATTTAAATTTGTTCAGTATTGGAAAGTACACATTTAGATTTGTTCCCTGCAGTGAAAACTGTTTTGTGTAATTGCAATCATTCCATGGGGTAAAAATTACAACTGAACTCTGCCCAATTGAATCAGTTGCATATAAGACTAGTAGATGGAAACTATTTTATTGTTTGATGATTTAGCGAAATTACAAGAAAAGAAATTTGTTAATGATTGTTTCTAAGCTTTTTCTTTTTTAAATGTTATTGTTCCTTAATTGTGGTTGGGTTGAATGAATTTTGTTCGATATTGGATTGAATGTTTATAAACAAAAATTGATTGTTCTAAAAAAAAAAAAAAGAGATTTGGCGACTAAAAAATTGGTTGGCAAATTTTACACTTTTGCGACTAAAATCATTGGTCGGCAATTCCTTACATATTGGCGACTAAATTGTTAGTCGGTGATTCCAAACTAAGAGGTCGCAGAATGTCACAATGGGTGACCAATTTTTTTGGTCGTTGAATGTGATAATTGGCGACCAAAAGTGTTGGTCGTGGAATGTGACAATTGGCGACTAAGATATTTGGTCGGCAAAAGGTGACTTTTCGCGACCAAAATATTTTAGCGACAAAATGGATTAATCGCAGTAATGATATATTTAGCGACCAAAAAATTAGTCGGTAAATCTAACTTTTCCGGACCAATCAAAATTTTGGTCGCGAATTACTTTTGCCGGCCCTCAATTGGCGACCAAAGTAGCGACCAAAAAAATTGGTCGCGGATAACTTTTGCCGAACAAAAATAGGCTTTTAGCGACCAATTTTTTGGTCGGCAAAAGTGTTAATTCTTGTAGTGTAAGGTAAAATAGAAACCACATGATGGGTGGTGGATTAACAAAATTGTCATTAGAAATTGCCATTTTTTCTATCAAAAACCTACAGTTCGGTTGGAAAATAAGGCAATTTCAACTTGACGATTTGGGCAGATTGGCGGTTTATAAAAAAAATAATTTAAATTAGAAAACTTGAATCAAAGATTAAAAAAAATTAATTTATAAATTAACTAAAATAGCCAAAATAATATAACAATATCGAACATCCAACATAGTTCTCAAAAATTGTTCTCAAAAGTTTAAATGATCATCAAACTCCACAATAACTTCAATCCTTCACATTAGTTTCAATCAAACTCCAAAAATTCATTAATCTATACAGCCGTGGTACCGACTCCTAGCTGGGGGCACCCCCAGTGAGCCCCAGTGGCAGGTGGCACACTGCCAGTGGCTGGAATCCAAGAAAAACAAAAAAAACAAAAAAAAAACTATTTTTTGACCAATCACCAATGACTCCCAGCACCCCACTGGGAGTCTAAGTCATTTTTCTTAATCTATATCTAATTTATGAATAGTTCATACATTTGCCTTGTTTAATCTTTTTTATCTTTCTTTATTTAATTTTTTTTTTTTTTGGTGTGTAAATAATTCATTGAACAAAGAAAACTAGCAAAAACAAACAGCCACAAAAAATAAAATAAAATAAAATAAATATTCAACTAGAGCTAAATTAAAAATCAAGGGAAAAAACAAAAGGTTGGGATACAGGATTGAAAAAATGATTGAATCAAATCAAAATAGGAATGTTTAAAATTTGTACAAAATCCCATAAAAAGGTTTCAAAAAAAAAATCAAAAAAAAAAAAAGATTTTTATTGATAAGTCCAATTTAGAAGTGTTTTAACCCAAGATGTCCATGAATGAATTTTTTAACCCATTTAGTCCCATGTATGTATAGTTTTATTCCATAAAGTCCATTTTCTTGAGTTACACTATTTTCTTGGACACTTATGCCCTTATATTTAATTTTGATACCCTTATAAATATTTTTTCAACGATTGGCAATTTAATGATATGAATATTCATATTTTAAAATTCACATTTATAGGAATATAAATTGGCACGTGGGCGGCCCGAAACCCGCCCGCGAGCCAGTGCGGGCCCGGCCCGTTGACAATATGAATATTCACATTGACATGTTAAAATTCACATTAATAGGAGTGTAAAATTGGCCCCCGTCCCGTGGCAGCGCGAAACCCACCCGCGGCCCATGAGCGGCCCTGGACGGGCCTGGTCCGGCCCGTTAACAATGTGAATATTCACATTGACATGTTAACATTCACATTGATAAGAGTATAAAATTGGCCCGCGGTCCATAGACGGCCAAAAGCCTGCCCGCTGCCCGGGGCGGGTCCGGCCCGACCCGTTGACAATGTGAATATTCACATTGACATGTTAACATTCACATTGATAAGAGTGCAAAATTGGCCCGCAGCCCGTGGGCGGCCCGAAACCCGACCGCAGCCTGAGGCGGGCTTGGCCCGACCCATGACAATGTGAATATTCACATTGACATGTTCACATACACATTGATAGGAGTGTAAAATTAGCCCGCGCCCCGTGGCTATCCGAAACCCGTCCATGGCCCGTGGGCGGCTCGGGATGGGCCCGGCCCGGCCTGTTGACAATGTGAATGTTCAATTGACATGCTAACATTCACATTGATAAGAGTGTACAATTGGCCCGTGACCCGTGGGCAGCCCGAAGCTCAACCTCGAGCCAGGGCGGGCTCGGCCCGTTGGCAATGTGAATATTCACATTGACATATTAACATTCACATTGATAAGAGTGTAAAATTGGCCCGCAGCCCGTGGGCGGCCTGAATCCCGATCGCAGCCCGAGGCGGGCTTGGCCCGACCGGTGACAATGTGAATATTCACATTGACATGTTAACATTAACATTGATAGGAGTGTCAAACTTGTCCGCTGCCCGAAGCTCGCCCGCGGCCCGGGGTCGGCCCGGACCCAAACCCGGTTCACCCCGGGCCGCCCACGGGCTTCGGGCCGCCCATGGGACGCGAGTCAATTTTACACTCTTATCAATGTGAATGTTAACATGTCAATGTGAATATTCACATTGTCAACAGGCAGGGCCGGGCCTGCCTCGGGCTGCCCACGGGCCGTGGGCGTGTTTCGGGCAGCCACGGGACACGGGCTAATGTTACATTCTTATCAATGTGAATGTTAACATGTCAATGTGAATATTCACGTTGTCAACGGGCCGGGCCCGCGTCGGCCCGGGGCCGGGCTTCGGGCTGCCCACGGGTCACGGGCTAATTTTACTCTCTTATCAATGTTAATGTTAATATGTCAATGTGAATATTCACATTATCAACGAGCCGGGCCCGGCCGGCCCTGGGCAGCAAGCGGGCTTCGGGCCGCCCACGGGCCACGAGCCAATTTTACACTTCTATCAATGTGAATGTTAATATGTCAATGTGAATATTCACATTGTCAACGGGCCGGACCGGGCTCCCCCCGGGCCGCCCATGGAACGCGAGTCAATTTTATACTCTTATCAATGTGAATGTTAATATGTCAATGTGAATATTCACATTGTCAACAGGCCGGCTCGGGCCCGCCCTAGGCCGCCCACGGGCCGTGGGCTAGTTTCAGGCAGCCATGGGGCACGAGCTAATTTATACTCTTATCAATGTGAATGTTAACATGTCAATGTGAATATTTGCATTATCAACGGGTCGGGCCGGGCCCGCCCAGGGCAGCCCACGAGCCGCAGGCGGGTTTCGGGCCGGCCACAGGTCGCGAGCTAATTTTACACTCCTATCAATGTGAATGTTAACATGTCAATGTGAATATTCACATTGTCAACGGGCCGGGCCCGGGCTTCGGGCTGCCCACGGGTCATGGATCAATTTTACACTCTTGTCAATGTTAATGTTAATGTTAATATGTCAATGTGAATATTCATGTTGTGAACGGGCCGGCCCGGGCCCACCCCGGGCGACGGGTTGGTTTCGGGCCGCCCACGGGCCGTAGGCTAATTTTACACTCTTATCAATGTGAATGTTAACTTGTTAATGTGAATATTCATATTATCAACGGGCCGGGTCGGGCCTATTTTTTTGGCTTGTGGGCCGGCCCGGCCCGACTCGAATTTTTCGGAGCACCCACGAGGATCGACATGAGCCGGGCCCCTACACATTGACGATATAAACATTTATATTGACGGTGTGAACATTCACATTAAGGGTATTTTGGTAATTATGTCACCCATAGGACTTATTGAAATATAAGAAAATAATGTGAACTAAATAGAACCTAAGTAGATAAAAAGGGTATTTTGATCTTCTTATCTCAAATTGGACCTAATGGAATAGTCAAAAAGAATATGGGTTGGATGGAATAAAACTCTTAGGAAATGGATTTATCAAAAAAACTCCAAAAAAAAAAATATGAAGATGACATTTATATAAAGATAAAATATAAATATGGTGAGAGAGAGAGAAGAGAGAGAGAGAGAACAATGAATAAAATGCTCAAAGATTTAAAAGAGAGATAGTAGCATAATGACAACGATCGATGGCAAGAGGCAGAAGAGTCAAGCAGTGAGGCGATTAGCTACAATTGACGGCGATCGACAGTGACGTGAGGTCAGCAGCAAGAGTGGAGGCGAGAGGCACAAGCTATCGATCTAGGAATCTAATCTGCTATGATGAGAGAGTAATGGGTTAGGTTTAATTGAGAAGTAATTGGGTGTGTGTGAGTGTATCTTTAGTAAAATACAATTAGTTTGAAGCATACATAAAGTGGCGACCGAGTTGGTTAATACGCGGGTTGGCTCTTTTGAAACCGCCACCAGCTCTTAAAAAATGCGCGGTTTGGTGTGGTTCAGCACAGTTTGGACGGTTTTGACGATTTTAACGGTATTTTGCACAATCCTATTTTAAACATTGGCTTCTTATTCCAAATGACGGACGTAGGAACTATGTCTAAGTAACAACCCAACCTAGACCATCTCCTAAGAACAGCCAAAATGGAGGTGAAAGTAGGGGTAGAACCACAGTCTTTTTATGAGCCTGTTAAACCAGCCCCACCAATTGGTCCAGGGCTTTACCGGAGAGTGTCTAACATTCAGGAGACAAATGTTGTGCATACAGAGCCTCAAGTTATACCTTTGAGTGCACCTATTAACCTTACTTATGGATATGCACATACAAATAACACTACTTGAATGGCTTCAAATCTAGTCTTCTTACCTGAACTCAGGGGTTTGGCAAAGCCTTTTAAACCACCACCTGTTGCACTTAGGGAAGAAGATGTTATAGGATATGAACAACCACCAAATCTTGTGGTGTATCCCAGGGATCGAATGGTTGCACCTTTTGTTCAGCCAACACCAAATGCACAACCTCATGTACCTAGGTAGCAAGTCCATCAATGGTATAGGCAACAACAGATTCTAGTACCTCAAGTAACGGCCCAACCTGCTATCCCAAATGTCATTCCTAGGGAGCAGTTGTTGAATATGGTTTGAGTAGTATGTGGTCCTATCGTTCGGGAGGTGCAAACACCAGTATATAGAAAGCCTTACTTTGATTGGGTAGATAGGTTGCATGAGTTCCCAAGGGGCTATAAAGTCTTAGATTTTACTTTGTTTTGAGGGTATGAGAACCAGTCAACCATAGAACATACTACTAGGTTCACAGGGCAATGTGGGAAATACACTAATCATGACTACATGAAGTTTTGACTGCTCCCTAGTTCATTAATTGGCCTAGCATTTGCTTGGTATATTAGTTTACTTCCTGGCATTGTCCAAACTTGACAACATATAGAAGAAATGTTTCATGTCCAGTTCTTCCAAATTGAACTAGAAGTCTTAATGGTTGACTTGGCAAGATTAAGCCAAAAACTAGAGGAAAAGGTTGCCTAATTTATAGCTAAATTTAAAATGGCTAGGAATAGGTGCAGGGTAATCCTTCCAGAGCTTGAATTTGTTAGATTGGCTCAAA
Organism: Camellia sinensis; assembly: GCF_055761805.1. Lineage (NCBI taxonomy): Eukaryota > Viridiplantae > Streptophyta > Magnoliopsida > Ericales > Theaceae > Camellia > Camellia sinensis. The sequence continues at coordinate 102,622,421 of NC_138961.1, forward strand.
ACTGTTTAGAATTCAGACTTAGAATGAAGTTGGATGCTACAGGCTTAGAGATGTAGTTGATTTAATTTATAAAATAACTAGGTATGAAACTGTGTTAGAGGAAGAACAAGATAGGGATAACTTCCATATACGGCTTGTTATAAAGATTCTAATTTAAAAATTGATGTTGCAGAGATTGTAAGTAAAGAACCATATACATGTGATGCCTTAATTAAGAAATAAACTACTATAGATCATTAGTTTAAGAAGAAAGATTTTCATAGAAAAAATTCTTTTGATATATCTAAAGTTGAAATATTTGATCATTTGCTGGCAACACATTTTTTTTAAATTACCTTTATGCCATATTCAGATGAATTGAAAGGGAAAATGTATTGTAAATGGCATAATACTTTGCCCCATTTAACTAAAAATTGTATTGTTTTTTGAGACAACATTCAAGAGCAAATCAGGAAGGGTAAATGGGGATTAATAAGGATCCCTTCCTAGATGTGCATGAAATGGAAGCCAATGTTGGGGTTCCAGATTCTATCATCCAGGTATTGGAGAGAGGTTTGCACCTAAGAAAATTGGATGTCTTAGACGTCCAAATTAATTAAATGCATAGCGTCAAAGGAACATAAACCATCTCATAAATCAAAGGATGTTGGCTCTTCACATGGCTAAAAGCAACTTGATTGCTCAGTAGCTACATGTTCTTCAGAGACATCAATTGCACGAAGAATATGCCCCAAATGCAGAATCGACTACAAATGGGTGGTTGGAGTCCTTGAGAAAGGTGAGCATATGAATGATCATCCAAGCCATGTGGTTCGAAGGTTCAGTGGTAGACAGCAAAAAAAGGTTTTTACGGCGCACAATACAGGTCATAAAAACCCTTCTACGACGTGCAGCGCACGTTATATTATGAGCAGTCATGGAAAGTCATCTACTTTCAACAACATGCTTTGTATGCCGTTAAAACTATTTAACGGCAGATTTTGGGCATCGTTACTTTTTCTACGACATGCTATAGTACATCGTTAAAAACTATTTAACGGCAGATTTTGTGCGTCGTTATTACTTTTTCTACAACTACTTTTGCACGCCGTTAATTGGTGAGACAAATAACGATACTGAGTATGCGTCATAAAATATGTAATACAACGACTTATTATGCTTGTCGTAGAATATGTAGTTTTTTATTTTTATTTTTAAATTCAATAGGTTCTATTTGACCAATTTTGTACAATCTAAGAAATATTACAAACAAACATCACAAAATATCAATCAACCACCAAAATATTGTTTGAAACATAAAAAAAAAAACTATATCCATAAATTATAAACATTTAACAATTGTCTATACATTCCAAACATTCGAAAACTATATCCTTAAGTTCTAAACTGTACAAAAAGTTTAAACCATAAAAAACTATGCATATCTAACTTCTAAACATATCGACAACTATTAAGAGATTAACTAAAACTACCGACAACAGTTCCTATAACAGTTGTTGCTACAGCTGTAGCAAATCCACTTGCTCCTATCACAGGGACGAGGGTGCCCAATATATGTGTTAAGGCACCTAAACCAGTGGCAATAGTTGGAGCAACTAACTCTGTTGCATTTCTTGTCTACATGACAAAGGAAACTTCACATATATACAAAAACTAACGAATCAGGGACAAAAATATTTCTTGAGATATTAAGAAATAATCAAAAAAATTTAAAACATCAACAAAACATTTTCAAAATTAATAAGATAATTCAATGGCCCCAAAAAGTAATGTCATATAAGCCAATCACATGCCAAACGTAGCTTTTTCTTAGTTATAAAATAAAGCAAATAAATTCATTTTTCAATACACAATAAACTTTTTCAGAAGAACAAACTCAACTATGCACCTAATCAACTAAATAAACTAGACGAAACCATTTAATAACAACAACACCAATTAAGGGCATTAGGCTTACAAAGAACTATCATCAAGTCTTTTAATTTAAAAACAAACATCTTTTAGTCCAAATATACTAACCAGCAGCTACAATAGAGTAGATATTCGAAATCAAATAAAAATATTTTACTTGCCTCCATGATAGTTGGTAATTGTTATAGCAGCCACCATATGGGGTTGATGACAAAAACTAGATTGCTAAAAAATAGAGGAATGTAGGTACATAAGAAACAATGAAAATAAAAAATTAACTCCAATGAACTAAAACAACAAATACAGCATAAGGTAGAGCTTAACCTGAGAAGCCCTAAATTCCTTTTCTTTTCTCTTCTTGTAGAAACCCACAATTTCAAATTCTTTGCCATAAAAGAGTAAACAAATGCCCATTTTGGTACAATGTAAAAACAAAGTAATATATATTCTGTAGTTCTAAAAGCCTTGGCATTTATATGATAGTCATTTCTTATTACCATGAAGTACATGGTAATTCTGTAGATTAAATAAGATTTGCATTGACCCATAAACTAGTTATCAACACATCTCTTAAAGAACGGTTTGTAATGTTTTCAAGAAAACAAACACTTCTCTCCAAGTCAGTCCAAGTCCAGCAGTTCAATAGATAAAATTCTATGGTATAACTATTCGGTAAATAACTCTTGTGGTAAGCAAGAGGCAATGCCCCAGTAATCTTACATGACAACATGCAGATTTTGATAAGATGGCATCTTTTAGTGATTCCAACTAAAATGGGAACTCTATCTACAATGTTATACATATTGCGATCTTCAAAAACATTTTGAGACACAATGAACTATGAGAATAAAATATCAATGAATTCTTATTTTACATTTGAAATAATTACTAGATTCAATCACAGATGCAGGTTTATAGATAGGAAAAATCAAATTAAGAACAATTTACAAATGAACTAGAGTGTCAAAATTATACATATCAATGTCGATTTTATATGATTTCATGGATAGTCACCAACAGTTTCAGATATCATGTAGTATAAAAATTGAAATTCAAATGGCAATCTAAGTCTAGAAGCAAAAATTTGGGCTGATATAAAGCAAACAAAACCTGATGCAACATTGCTTGTTTGCTCCTGAGTATGACTAGTCAGGATGACATAACGATCCATGTTACCTGCTCATTATCATCACATAGACCTCATCAAACAGAAACACAAAAGCCAATTGTCATGAGGTATTGAGATGCAACAACGATTGTGATCTTTCAAAGTGCAAAGAATACAAGACAGGTTTGACTTATGACGACCAACCTAACCAAATTTGTTCTAGATTTCAAAACAAACAATATAAAGCAAACCCACTTCTCTAATTAAACCCACTTCTCTCTCTAACTTTTAAACCCACAAAGCAAATCCACCTACATTAAACTCACTTTTCAATTGTAGCCACCATATAAAGCAAACTCCTTTTCTCTCTCTCTCTCTCAAATAAAATAAATAAATAAAAAAAGCTACAAACCTACACTAAATTCTACTCAAATAGTGATTTGTAAAAGAAGAAGAAAATGTTCTATTCCCACCACACAAACAAAAAAACAAAGAGAAAAAAAGAGAGGCATAAATGGATATGTAGCGCACACACCTCTTATCAATCCATTTAAGCAAAATGAGAAAGAAGGTAGGTAGTATGGGTAAAACAATATATATATATATATATGTGGAGTATCTTAAACTAATAAATGCTTAAATTAGGAATGATGAATGGAGGTACAGCCAAAAAATTCTTCTAATAAATACCTTGTTAATATTTCCTAGAGATGCAAGTGGTAGGAAATAGGCAGGATAAAACTGTGTACTTAGATCAAAGATACTGCATAATTAATAGCAATTCAAATAACTTGGTTCGTTCAAACCAAAAGCTTATTAGAGCAACCTTCTTGCACTGCCAATGAAGTATGCATACGTGTGCCACTGTTTTGGATCATCATAAAAAAGATTGCCAAATCGCCCACCTGAAAAAGATAGCCATGGTTACTGGAAACATTCGCCATACCAGTTTCTTTCCCTTAGCTTAATTGACAATTTCCAGACCAATAAATAAGTGCCCAATAGCACCAACACCATCCTTTGATACCCATCTACACAAAACATGCTTGAATCCAATTTCAGACTACTTTTGAAGATTAGCAGGGTGGCTCATTTTCCTTTTAAATAGACAGCATATGTGCATATGACGATTGGAGCAAGGAAGATAACTCATCAAGATCTTTTCTTCATATAATTTTAGGGTCAAACCACATGCTTTCTCTTCAATTTCCTTATATAAAGAATAAACTGTAAGGGAACATTCAAAGGGAACATTCAAAGGGAACACATAAGAAACTAAACAGCCAAGAAAATTTAAAATATCTGATGGCAGCAGTAGTAGAAGCAGCAACAATAGTTCCAGATGAAAATCACAAAATAGTTGGACATAAATTGCATGCACAGTTCACAAACTCAATATCCAAGTAGTGGAATTAAAATGAGACAAGTCACATTTATTGTCATGACCCGAACCCGCCCCCGTGGGTTGAGGACATAACCGGCCAATAATCATGAGATTACCTACGGCCTCAAACCAAACCAAACCAAACCAAAAGTATGTTAATAGAGTTAATGGGAGCTAAGCAGAAGCAGTTTAAACTTTATCTATAGAGCTGTGCTTACATGGCACATCATAGCAAACCATACATATGCATATTAATAACTCACAACAAAATATGTACTACATAAGGTTTTGTACATACAGGATCATATAAGTCTAAGTCAACCCATCACGACTATATACAACAGATGCAAAGTCTTCGCCAACATGACAGAATATAAATACAAAACAAAAGGGCGAAGACGGGTCTCGTGCGTGAGATACAAGGGCAGACTCTCCCAAAACCTTTGTTGTTCCACATAGACTTCACTGGGGTTGGGTTTGGACTTCTCTTGGCTCACCTACAAACACATGAATGAGCGTGAGCGAAAGCCCAGTGAATAATATCAATTAAAGAAGCTATATAGACGATATGTAGAACAACATGCTTCAAACGGCCTTAGGCTCAATTCATATTTTTATTTAACATATATACACAATTTAGGTCAAGTGACTGCGGTTCCAAACAAACTGGCCTTTGGCCCATTCAAACTTTCATTTGTGTCAAAACGGCTTTTGGCCCATTCAGATGACAAAATGGCCTTTGGCCCATTCATTTGTTCATGTCGAAACGCCCTCTAGCCCCACTACAAGAAAAAACACTTTCCGTGACCAACATTTTGGTCGCGAAAAGTATCTTATTTGGTCGCTAAAACCTTTTCGCGACCAAAATATGTTGGTTGCGAGTTGGTCGCTAAAGCCTCGTCATAGATAGTTTTCTGCGACCAAAAAAGCCTTTGGTCGCTAAAAGTGACCATTCGCGACCAACTTTTTTGGTCGCGGAAAGTCCAATTCATATTAGCCAAAAGTAAACTTTTAGCGACCAAAGATAAGTTGGTCGCCAAAAGTCAGCGCCTTGACCCAAAAAAAATAATTCTTTTGTGCTCCCTAGGACTTGAACTCCTGACCAAGGAGTCACCGTGCACCCAATCCACTCTGCCACTCTGCCAATAACATACTTCTTGTTCATATTTGGCAAAAAAAATATATAACCCATAAAAATTGGGTTATATATTATTTTATAAAACTTTTAATGCCTAAATAGAAAAATAGCATGTAATTACTGTAATATCATTTTTTTTTAAATTTATCCCCCATAACTTTCCGCGACCAACTTTTTTTTTTTGGTCGCCAAATGGTAATCTTCCGCAACCAAAAAAGCCTTTGGTTGCCAATAGTATACTTTCCGCGACCAATTTTTTTTTTTTGGTCGCCAAAGGGTATACTTTCTATGACCAACTTTTTTTTTGGTCGCCAAAAGGTGATCTTCCGCGACCAAAAAAGCCTTTGGTCACCAATAGTATACTTTCCGCGACCAACTTTTTTTTTTGGTCGCAAAAAGGTGATTTTCTGCGACCAAAAAATTGTGGTCGCCAAAAGTTAAATTTTAGTTGCAGAAAGTGGACTATTTGCGACCAAAAAAAATAGGTGGTCGCCAAAAGTGTTTTTTCTTGTAGTGCCCATTCATTCATGTCAAAACGGCTTCCGGCCCATTCATTCATGTCAAAACGGCCTCTGGCCCATCCATTCATGCCAAAATGGCCTTCGGCCCATTCATTCATGTCAAAACGGCCTCTGGCCCATCCATTCATGCCAAAATAGCCTCTGGCCCATTCATTCATGTTAAAACGGACTCTGGCCCATCCATTCATGTCAAAACGGCCTCTGGCCCATTCATTCTATTATTCAGATCAAACTGGCCTCTGGCCCACTCATATGGTATAGCAAACATTGTCCACCAATCGAATCAATGAACTTATAAAACTTACATAGAAGTAAGCAATTGGACAACAACTTATTTCAGACATCTCTGTTAAGATATTACTCACAGTGATCGGCTGGTTGGTTTGCGCTGGAGTTCGACCCTACACATTCCATGAACACAAAAGGGTCACAAATAATTCGATCCGTTCTAAATTTACATTTTCCTCTTTAGGCTTCATTCTTATCTCTTTAACTCAATTACAACGCTCACTGCATACCTAAGAGTACTTGGAAGTGAAAGAGAACAGAAAATGAAGCACAGAATGTCTTTTCAAAATTTCAAAAAACAAGGTCCCCGCTCGAGCGTGGACTTCCCCGCTCGAGCGGACCCTTGAGGCCTGCAAAAGTTCTGGATATGTCAAATTTACGCTCAATCACGAACTCTGGCACTCGAGCGGAAGGCCTCTCTACATGGCTCCCTGCTCGAGCGTGAACTTCCTTGCTCGAGCGGACACCATGTCTGCAGAAAATACTGGGAACACGAATTTCATGCTCGAGCGGCGGTTTCCCCGCTCGAGTGGGAATCAAAATTCTGGAAAATCCAGAACATGTTCTTGAGCTTCAATTCGACATTCAAAGGTTCTAGATGCATGCTTTTGCCTCAAACATCACATATACATGTACTAACATGGTATAAACACCAAATCACAACATTATGAAACTCAATTTCACAAATTAATCACATGCATGTCCCAATTTATACCAAATTCATTACCAACATAATAATTTCATGCATTCAACACTTACACCCTTGTGAATTGTACATGCATGTGGCAAATTACTCTCATTCTCAACTTAGATGATGAAGAGAAGGTCAAAATAAGAGCTTTAATCAAAATCTCCCATGGATTATACATTTTGTACTCAAACATGCAATTTCAAAACAATTCTTCACATGCATGTGCATATAAACTACCAAATCAACAAAACCACTCAAATCATGTTAACTCTTACTCTTGATCACCCAACTAGCTTGAATACACAAAATCACAAGTTCAAACTTATGAACCAAGGGGTGATTACTCACCTAGGAGCTTAATCCTTACAATTTATGGTAAATTCTTGAGTGTGCCTTCAAGATCACCAAGCTTTGAGGCGAAAACTCCAATTTCCTTCACTCTCTCTCTCTCTCTCTCTAGTCGACCCTCTCCTTTTCCTTAGAGTTTATAATCAGCCCAGTCAAGCTAAAGAAGAGAAATTGAGTGTGTAGTGCTCATATAAAAGCCCCTCTTGTTATATTATTTTAATATATAATAATAGAGCACTAATTAAATCAATTTAATCTAATCCGAATCAATTTCTAATTAAATTTCACCGTAGGCTCAAAAAATTACGCTAATCACAATGGCGTAATCAATTTTAGTTTCGGTGGCCGATAGGGCCTTCAATTTAATTCCCAAAGCAGATAATCAAACAGATATTCCTACGGTGAACAGATAGAAATTCAAAACCACATATTTTCACATAATGGCACACAAAATCAGGTTAAACACATAACCATACTCATATTAAGGACCAATTAACATATTACGGAACAGGGATATCACATTTATATCTTGAAAAATTTATCATTTATGTTGAATGGGATGTACTAAATCATTTAATATACTTTAAGACAAATCTCACCAAGCCACAAACCATTCTCTATAGTGCGTCCAAGTCAAAGCCAATTTGAGAAAGATCACCATGAACATTAGTAACCTGTTCCATAATTCAGAACTTCTTTTTATGCTATTACTAAATCATTTTTAAATCGTAATCAAATTCATTGAATGTACCTCATTCTTAATTAACTTTGATATTTCCACTTGCTCATCAAGTTTTCGATCCAAGTTCTCAATTTGTTATGTCAAGTGCCTCTTTGTTGCTTGATCCAAAAAAATAAATAAATAAAAATAAAAATAAAAATTCCATTACTTACCCAACCCTGATTCAAAGTCTGCAAGTGCAACCTAAAATGATTTAACTTCCATTATTTCAACTTACAAACAGACATAACAAAATTAGGAAAGTAACCCATTTCAAGGCATCAAATTTTATGCTCAAGACAACCAAAATTAGGAGAGTAACCCATTTCATTTCTAATTTTTTGAGCTAAATGCTTGATAATCTATCAAATTCACAAAATTTACTAATTCAAAAAGAAAAAAACACTGCCTTCAAACTCACTTTCTCCAATAAAAAGACCCCATTTAAACAATATTGTCTTAGTTACATACAAATTCAACAACAGAACCACCCAAAATCAACAAAAATATTCAAAACCCATGAACCATCTATGGTAGATCTGTGCAATTAGACAATGTTGATACCAAAAAAAAAAAAAAAATCCACCTCCAACCTGAGAATCTAGATCTAGATCCTTCTGATCTCCACAGCAAATTAGAAAAGGGAGTAGCAAATTAGAACAAACCCATCAAACTTTTCAGTGTTTTAATCAAAAAAATGGGGGGAGGGGGGTAGCAAATTAGAACAAACCCATCAAACTTTTCAATGTTTTAATTAGAAAAAAATCAAAAAAATGCAAAATTTACAAGACCTTTTGGGAAAAACACAACTGATTTGTTCTTTTGAAGGAGCTTTCTGTCAAAAGCACCTTCATATTTCTAGTATTATTTTCTGTCATTCTTTCTTATGAACTAAACAAAAAATCATATACATATATAGAAGAGTAAGAGCATATTTGTATATGTTACCAAGTGAAGTTCCATCAAAGCCATAGAGCTTGTTCATTATCGTCGACTTTCCTACCCTATGTAGTTCGATCACCCCAATCACCATGAAATCAGTATTATCTGTCAGAAACTATAATCAATCTCAAATTTCTCATATTTTTATAGAAATATAAAACCCTAGAATTGGAAAGAGAGCTATTACTCATTGAAGTAACCTAGCCAGTCTATATACATTCAGATGAGTTGAGAGAGGGAGATAGATTACGGGAAGGATGCGATCGGTGTGGAAGTCCCAGGAATTAGAAATTAGGTTGAGAGAAGCGACGGAGGGAAGACGAGAGCGGATGGAGACGGAATAGTTATCAACGAAGGCTTCGTGGAACATAAGAATTGGTAGCCGTTCTTCTCCAGCGTTGTAGCGATCTTTGCTAGTTGAGGTGGATCGAAGCACCCTATGTTTCTGAGGCAGACGAACACCACCGTCTCACCATACTCTTCCCCAATCAGGCATTGTCGACGAGGTTAGGGTAGTGGGACACAGTGATGAGGCTTTAGAGAGTAGTAGAGGAGCTCAAGGTTAGGGTTTTGATGAAGGCTCAGTTTGAGACGAAAATCTGTGAGACTGAGACAATGATCCGTGAAGCTGAGACGGTTTGGAGAGAGAGAGAGAGTGTGTATGACATACATAGTGTTTAGAAAGAGCGCTATGCCCAATTCGAAAAGTATTTCATTTTAGCATTTGGCGCCAAAGTATTTTATTTTGGCACCTATTTTTATTTTGGTTATACTATTTATGACAGAAATTGCGTGTCGTGAAAAGTAAAATATTTTTAACGGCTTGCATATGTGCATCATGGAAAGTGTACTTTTTAACGACTGATTTTTTGTGCGCCGTAAAAAACGTAATATTTTTAACGGCTGGCTTTTTGTGCACCATGAGAAATGTTCAATATTTTTAACGGCTGGTGTACACATGTCGTGTATAGTTAATGTATTAACAGCATGTTATATACATGTCATAGAAAGTTTTATTATTTATGGCTAATATCGCAAGCCGTAAAAAAATAATCATTATTAGTATTTACGGCCTACTTAATAGACATGCCGTAGCTGAGAAATTATTTACAACATGCAAAAAAAGCAAATCGTAAAAATGAGAAACCACGGCTTGCATTTACTGTATGTCGTTAATGTGGAGCCGTAAAAACTCAGTTTTGTTGTAATGAAAGCTATGCTTCATATGATCCAATGTCCCTTTATGGAAAGACATCTTGGACAAAAGGTAGAGACACAAAGTTTCAAGGGCAGCAGTCACAAAGATTCAAGAGCATACTCACTTTTCCAATCTCATAGGGAAAGGAGATTTGAGAGAAATCCAGAAGTTGGACCATCGAAGGCTAGCACTTTTAGCCCCAGTCATAGGCAAGCTTACTCTTGGGTTCAAGGGGTGCTTGATTGGTTTGTTCAGGTCATTCCAATGGAACCTAAGGAAGATCAGAAACCAAAATTAGAGTTGGTGTCCATCCTCTCTAGATCTCAGAGAAGAAATATTCAAATGAAGTACCTAGGTACCAAAAAGAGCTCCAAGACTCTATCAAGGTAATACCCTGAGAATGGGTTGGTTGAGAAAGGAGAACTGATAAAGAGCATGTGAAATAAAATTGTGCTAAAGAGAAAAGAGAACAATTGGCTAGAGATTATGCTGAATTAATAGCCAAGGAGAATGCTTGTCTTGCAGGCCTCTCAAAAGCCTTAATGGAAAGTGATTCTAAGTTTGAAGATTCAGTAAGCCAGAGAGAGTTAAAATGGAAGATGAGCTATTCAAAGCTATGATCGTAGAGCAGCCCAAACCAATGGAAATAAAGTTGAATGCTCCCATGGAAATAGAGAGGGACAAGAGGTTTGAAAGTAGTTCAAAACCTTCAAAGGGATTAGAATTTTAGACTGAGCCAATCTTTATCCAATTTGGCTCATTACCTGCTATAGAATTTTAGAGTGAGCCAATCTTTATCCAATTTGGCTCATTACCTGCTATGAACATAAACATGGTTTATGTCTTACCTCGCAAGTTCGAGGCTGATCTAAGGCAACAAAGGAGCCCATCCATTGAGGAATGGGTGGACACATATGGTGATTCTTCTACCACAGAGACTAAAATGGTGGAAGAGATAAATTTTGATGACTTAAGGGAGATGAAGGGCCAGGTTGCTGCACCTTTTACCCTTTTGAGTACCCCACTCTTAGCATGACTCAGCACATCAAGCCTCTGTACATTAAGGGTCATTTTGCCTTTATGTAATGCATGTAAGACGCTAGTAATGGAACCCAAGTAAGTTTCCTTGTTCTTCATAGCATATGCTTATTTGTTGCATTATTTTTCAATAAATCAAGTCTATGCGTTTTTCTATTCAAAATTGGATGTTTTGAGCATTTTTTAAAAATATTGTTTATTTTAGATTAAAGTTTATGCCCATGTAGTTTTAAAAACTACTTTTTGTTGGAAAATCATTATTTTATGGAAAACATGACTTTATTCTTTTAAATCTAAAATAAATTATATTTATTTTATTCAAATCACCTAATTTGAGACTTAGTAAAGGTTTTAGGGTTGATAATGAAATTTGTTAAATAATTAATTATTAAAATAATAAAGTAGAATATTAGTAGAGATTAATCTTCAAATTGGACAAAATAGGGTGCATTATTCAATGACCTTTCCCTTTTGTACTTTAGGTCCGGAACTTGAAATTCTTTGCTTGTGACGGATTAGTTCTTTTACTTAGTTTTCATTGTTAAAAGTTTCTTAATTTCTCATAAAATTAAGTAACGATTCTATCGGTGTGGAAAAACAAGTTGGTAGAACATAGTGTAGAAATGCACCTTATACCCCAAAAGGCACGGCGTCTACATATAGAATGTCATATCAGCAATAAAAATGGAGGGAAACGATAGTAAGGATTAAAAATATTTCCCCTAGCCTTTGAAGACTATCTACATTAGCTAATGAATGTAAGTTAAGCCAAAATACTTAATCATATGCCTAGTATATTGGAATTGAAAAAAAAGTGAGTTATATTAAGGATTTTGACTAACATTTATGATATACCTAATGGATTGGAGATGCTCTAAGACAGCTAAAAATCAATGCATCTAAGACAACTAAAAGTACCTACCAACCTAAAAACCCTAAGATACAATTTCGAAAAGGTTTGATGATCAAAAATAACACACCAATCCTAGCAATTAATCTCGATGCAGTAGACACCTTTGTTTATTTTTTCTTTAATTTTGTTTTTTGTTTTTTGGTTTTTTGTTTTTGTTTTTGTTCTTTTTTTTTCGGGAAATTAGTCAAAATTCTCCCATAATAAAACTTTAATGCATTAAGGATAACTACAAAAAAGAAATCTTTCTTGAAAAGTCCAACACATACCACTATTACCAAATTATTCTTATTGACTTATTTAATATTTTAAACTTTAAAATGATACAACTTTTAATCTAGATATCACTTTTTAATAAAACTAGTATTTTCAGAATCCTCACAAAATCTACCAAACAAAATAAAAATTTCTAAAATTTTTATTATCAAAATTAATGTCAATAGTAAAATTTTACTATCTCACAACAAATTTTAAATAAAACACCATCATCATTACGAACACTATAGCTTTAGGCTTGTCTTTCTTTTTCACTAAAAAAAGGGGCCCAATGGGAGGTTTTTTGGCCCAATTTCCCTTCTTCACTTTTCCCATCTTACCATTCTTTAACAGGACATATATCTATATATCTATATTAACTGCTTGAGGTTCGCCATTTCTTTCTGAATTTGCCCTTTTATTTTGAATAATTTACTAATGCTGGCCTAGATGTTGAGTGAAGATTTTTTCGTAATTACGCAAATATTCTTGGTCAATTATGTAACAGGTTTTTCCGTAATTACGCAAACATTCTTAGTCAATTATGCAATAGGTTTTTTTCGTAATTACCTAAACATTCAGGGAAATTCTATTTCCACACACAACTTCCTCCCTTTCCACATCTTTTCTCAATACACACACTAAATAAATTTAAATTATCAACTTTCACTCAATACATATCCTACCATACCAAAAATACCCTTACCATTTTCATCCTCCAAACCCTAACCCTAACAAGCCACCACCACTGTTGTCGCTGCCAGCACATCTTCGTCTCCCTTTCACTTCCAGTCGTTACCCCCATCCCTCCCTTCACCTGTCAACGCCACTCCCGCGACCTCCATGACAACTTTTGGAGAAGAAATACAGGCAAATTGCAGAACTGTGCGACATGATACATCACCATACAAGACTGGAAACCCAAGCTTCCTAGATGCCTGTTGCAATTATTGCACAAAACTTTAATGTCATCATTTACATAATCTTTTTTAGGTATAGAAAACAGAAGGAAATATTATGTAATTAGAAGATTTGATTCTGCTAATGACTGTGCAGAGCGAACAGTCAGTTAAGAAAAAAAAGTTCACAATTTACTGTCCTTTCTACTCATGCTGTAACGCCATCAAAATACTATACAAATCAACCATTCGTAAGATCTAGAGACATAATAGAAACGTTATATTTTCATTCCTCAGAGTTAATATTACAAAAGATATCACATGCATTACACTTTCATAAATATTCATCTTGAAACTATGCCATGTAACTCTAGTTTAGAACAACAAAATAAATGCCCTAAGGGCTTACATCTTTCCAAGTTATCACTTGGTTACAACAAAAGAAGAGTCAAAAGCTCTTTATAATTAAAGCCCTCGGCTTAAAAGGAAACATATAAACACAAAATGAAATCACAAAAGTAGAGCCTTTAGCCTCTAAGCCTCCCAAGCTATGTCCTTGGAGGTGGCATGTCGCCTGTACCTGAAAATGGTTTCCCAAGTAGGGTGAGCCAAAGCCCAGTAGAGATATGCTAAACAATATATGAGAATTAATTGAAATATGAGCATCAAATAAATATGCGACATTTTTAACCAACACATACTCCTTTCAAGATCATTCAATATAGATAACCAATATCTCAATTCATTTTCATTCTTCCACTTCGAGTAAATCAATTAACACATATTCATTATTATCAAAGCAACCAATATGAGACTACAACTCAATGGTTCACAATTTAATACATTCATCAATCCAACACTTCTATTTCTTTCCATTTTACGGAACCACGTCCGAGGGAACCAGCACCCATAAATATATAAGATTTCAGGACTTTCATCCTGGACACTCCGGCCAACTTAATTATCAGTGGAGTCCATCCCCTATCTTCTCCCAAACAATGGAGTACATCCCTTATCTCCTCCCAAACAATAATACATATACAATGTATTTAAACACTTTGTCATATACAATGACTAATCAAAACACGTATTCAATGGTTTAGTCAAACCGTCATATTTAATGACATAATTCAATTGATTAGTTTTGATCTTCGTAATCCTTATGCAGTTTTCTACAACAATCATGGCTATCCTCTACCGATTGCCCAAAACAGATATTTCTAGACAGATAAATAAATCTATTAATAGATAATTTATCAAATTTTCCATAGGTGAGTGATTTATCAATCCAACTACACCATTTAATCACAATTTCCTCCAATTTCATAATTCTCAAACCAACTTCATTATTTATACAAATAATTTATTTAATTCCAATTAGGGCAATCTTCCCCCTTTTTCAAATATTATAACCAAGACCAAATTTCATCAATTATACCCAAGTCATACCATGTTCAAGACCTTTCATACACTTATGGTACCAAATGTGGAAACCCCTCTTTCAAAAATCAACATCCAAACCCCAACTTCACCCAAATCTTCCCAAATCCCACCATTTATACAAGATGACAAATATTAAGGTTAAAGCTCATATTAAAGAGTAGATTATCCCTACCTCAAATGGAGAAGCTCAAAGAGGAAGTAGGAGAAACTTGAAGATGCCCAAACATGAACGCTATACTCTATCTTTTTAACAAAGGAAGTAGGGTAGAAGGGCTCTAGATCATGGAGTATTTGTAGAGAGAGAGAGTTTTAGATAGAGAGAGAGACAGCTGAATTAGGGTTTTGAGTGAAAAAAAGATCAAAAAGTGATATAAAATCACGCTGCTGCGAACTGATATATGCGAGGCTTGCTCGAGCGACACCTCGAGTGAAGGAGTTGTCGCTCGAGCAACCAGACACAATAGTGACCTCGCTCGAGCGCAAAAAGAGTTGCTCAAGCATAGAATGCAAAGCTTCAGGTCTGCCACCAACGCAGACGCATGCTCGAGTGCAAGAAGTCTCGCTTGAGCGAAGAAACAATTTCACAGGGCTCGCTTGAGCGCAAGAAGCCTCGTTTGAGTGACACACTTTCACTTTCCCAAAAAAGTTGCGTCTGGGAGAAAACCTGAAGACCCTCATTTCTCGCTCGAGCGCAAGAAGTCTCGCTTGAGTGAAGAAGCAAACTTTACAAGTCTCGCTCGAGCGAAGAGGCCAAAATCTGGGCAACAACCATTTGTACCAATAGACAACCAACCTGTTCCAAACTCGCCCAACAAGTCCCAAAACTCAAATTCAAAGAATTAAAGGAAGGAAACAAGACATATACAACAACATACAATCACAGAACCCGAGTCTGGAACACAATAAAGATCGGGGTAAAACCGGGATCACTATAACCTTCCCCCCTTAAAGTATTTCGTCCTCGAAATTTTGGTACAACTTTCAAAACCATGATTTTCCAATTTTCAAAACGATTACAATTCAATACTTAACAACATGACCCACCCACCGGTCATCCAATGTCTTTACAAGAGAACAAATCCAAAACATATAGCTCAACATATATTACCAATATGCATATTCCGAATTTTGCTAGTTTCAACACATACATCTCATGTTTTCCAAAACATATTCAATGTTTATGACAAGTTTACAAATTTTCCAAAACTTAAGCAACATATACAATGTTCTCATTAATTTAAAACATACACAATGTTCACATTAAACTTGCATTTCCGAAACACATTCAACCTTTACAATGCTTTCATGATCCAAAACATACACAATGTTTTTATAGCTCAGAAACAAGTCAAAATTCCGACATACATTCAAACATCAACAAATAAGTCCGGATATTTCTCTCGGACTTCCAATTCACGTTCCCACGTTGCTTCCTCAACCCCATGATGTTTCCACAATACTTTGACCAAGGGAATCGTCTTGCCTCGCAAGACTTGATCCCGCCTATCCAAGACTCGCCCTGGTCTCTCCTCATACGAGGCATCCTCATCTACCTCTAAGTCAATCCAATCCAACACATGTGATGGATCCGGCTCATATTTCTAAAACATACTAATATGAAACACGTCATGCACTCCGGAAAGTTGTGGAGGCAACGCTAAATGGTAAGCAACCTCCCCAATCCGCTCAAGGATCTCAAAAGGACCAATAAACTAAGGGGATAACTTCACACTCTTCCCAAATCTTATCAAATCCCGTCTAGGTGATATTTTCAAAAAGACATGATCACCCACCTCAAATGACAAAGGTCTCCTCCTACGGTCGCCATAACTATTTTGGCGACTCTAGGCTGTAACCAACCTATTACGGATAAGTTCCACTTTCTCTATCATTTCCCGAACCAACTCTGAACCTAACAAAGGTGCATCACTCACCTCGGCTTAACACACTGGAGATCTACACGGTCGGCCATACAAGGCCTTAAACAGTGCCATGCCAATACTCGACTGGAAACTGTTATTGTAGGCAAACTCCACTAAGGGTAAGTGTCTCTCCCACGACCCCATAAAATCAAGGACACAGCCTCTAAGCATATCATCAAGGATCTGAATGGTACGCTCAGACTGCCTATCAGTCTGAGGATGGTAAGCCATGCTAAAAGTCAATCTAGTGCCTAAGGTACTCTGTAAACTCTGCCACCGCCTAGCTATGAAACGCGGATCTCTATCTGAGACAATCGTCACTAGGACCCGTGCAACCTCACTATGTCCCGAATATACAAGTCAGCAAGGTAATCTACCGAATCTCTCACGCGTATTGGAATAAAATGCGTTGACTTGGTCAACCGATCAACTACTACCCAAATGGCATCGTTACCCCGTTGAGTCCTCGGAAGACCCATAACAAAATTCATCGTGACATGCTCCCACTTCCACTCAGCTATAGGCAAGGGTTGCAACAAACCCGCTGGCATCTGATGTTCAACCTTCACTTGCTAACAAGGCACCTCGATACAAATGCTGCCACATCCTTCTTCATATCCCTCCACCAAAATTGGAGACTCATGATACATCTTTGTGCCTCCCGGATGCACCGCAAGGCGTGAATGGTGAAACTCTCGGAGTACTTTCTCTCGGCAAGACTCCGGTACAGACAAACGGTCACGATATCTCACACTCAGGTCAGGATACACAGTCAAACCCTTCTCTACCTTCCCACTGGAGATTTTCTCTTGGAGGGATTGTACCTCGAAGTCACTCTTTTACGCTTCTAACACATGGTTCACAAGTGTAGGTTGTGTAACTATAGAAAATAAGGCCGTAGACTCAACAGACTTGCTCAAATACAAGTCAAACTCGCCAAGAGCACCCAACATCTCCCATTCTCGGATAGCTATACAAGCTACACTATTGATGGACTTCCTACTTAGGGCATCGGCCATAACATTGGCCTTTCTCGGATGATAGTGCAACTCGAAATCATAATCTTCTATGAACTCCATCCACATTCTCTACCTCAAATTCAAGTCCTTCTGTGTAAATAGATACTTTAGACTCTTATGATCAAAAAACACCTCAAACCTCTCACCATACAGATAGTGCCTCCAAATCTTCAGGGCAAAAATCACAGCTGCTAACTCTAAAGCATGAGTAAGGTCATTTCTCTCGTGTGTTTTCAACTGCCGTGAGCCGTAGGCTACTACTTTCCCCTATTGCATCAATACACAACCCAAACCCTCTTGTGAGGCATGACAATACACTGAATAGCCCAAACCCCTCTCCAGAATAATCAAGACTGGAGCAGTGGTAAGTCTAACTTTAAGCTCTTAGAACGACTTTTCACAAGTCTCACTGCACACAAATTTGACCCCTTTCCGCGTCAATCTAGTCAAAGGTGAAGCTAGTCTGGAGAAAGCTTTCACAAACCGACGATAGTACCCGGCCAATCCCAGAAAGCTACGAATCTCAAAGGCATTCTTAGGTTGTGCCCAACCTTGCACCGCCTCAATTTTGGATGAATCTACAGTCACCCCTTCCTCGGAAACCACATGACCTAAAAACTTAGCTTCTCTTAGCCAAAATTCACACTTCGCAAACTTAGCATATACCTTATGGGCTCTAAAAAACTCAAGCACCACTCGCAAGTGTTCCTCGTGCTCCTCCTCAGAGGGTGAGTAAATCAGAATGTCATCCACAAAGTGATCTAAGAACTCCCGAAAGATCCGGTTCATCAAGTCCATAAACACAGCTGGTGCATTGGTTAGCCCAAAAGGCATCACCAGAAACTCATAATGGCCATACCGCGTACGGAATGCCGTCTTCGGGATATCCTCTTCCCTGACTCTTAACTGATGGTAGCCCGATCTCAAATCTATCTTAGAGAAACAACGAGATCCTTTCAACTGATCAAACAGATCATCTATACGAGGCATAGGGTACTTGTTCTTAACCGTAACCTGGTTCAACTTTCGGTAATCAATGCAAAGTTTCAAAGCCCCATCTTTCTTTTTAGCAAAGAGGGTCGGTGCTCCCCAAGGCGAATTATTAGGGCGAATAAAACCCTTATCTAGTAATTCCTGGAACTGAACCTTCAACTCACTCAACTCAGTTGGGGCAAAACGATATGGTGCCATAGAAATCAGTGCCGTGCCAAGCACTAAATCAATAGAGAACTTAATCTCTCGATGAGGTTATAAACTAATAAAATTCTTGAAAAAGACATCCGAGTACTCACAAACTACTCTTGGCAACTCAATCTAGACCTCATCACACCCACTACTCATAAAGCTAGCGAGAAGGTAACTAAGCTTATTCCATCCACGCGAATCATACACCGGTGGTAAGACTCTACCAACCCGATCCCCCACGAAATGAAAACAATCGCTGCTCAAAGTACATACAGTAACCCTCTAGTGGTAGCAATCTATAACAGCCCAGTATGACGATAACCAATCCATACCCAAAATTACATCAAAACCAGACATGTCCATCAATACAAACGAAAAAAAAAGCCGGCGGTCAACGACCTCCATATCACAGCCCCGACACCCCTATTTCAAAATCATCTCACCCCTAACAGGTGATACTCCACATAAAGGAGATGTTAATTGTGCCAACTCCAACCCCAAAACTGATGTCGATACAGAAGATATAAATGAATGGGATGCACCCGTATCAATTAACACATTAGCAACTAACTTGCAAAACAAAAAGGTACCTCTCACTACTAATGGAGTCGGTACAAGATCTGGCGCGGTAACAACATACACACGCCCCATAGGTTAGTGATCTACCTACTCACCTCTCGAAGCATAAGACTACTGCACTGACTAGGCCGAAGTGGCTCCCTAATTGGCCATTGAGGCCTATACTGACTGAGCTGGCTAGCTGGTGACTCTGTGTCTACCTCGAACCAGACACACCAGGTGTGCCACCCAACTGTGGGCAAAAGCTTTTCAAGTGCCCCACTTGCCCATACTGATAACAAGTGAGCGGCTAGCCTATGCCCTGACTCTGGCCCTGAGAACGAGCCGAAGATGAGGCTGCTCGCTGCCCTCCTCCCCTTTGTGGGCAAGCTGAAAACTTGTGGTCCAATTGACCACATTTGTAACAAGTGATGTCTCTCTGACTGCCTCTCCCAGAACCTGAACTCGGCACTGGAAGGGTAGATCTCGAATGCGCTCCCTAGGATTGCTGAGGGTTAGAACCCCTCTGCCTCTTATTGTCCCCCTTACCATCCTAACTTCTCTTGGAGGCCCTCTTCCTCTCCTCCTCTGCATGCATAATAGTCTCAAGATGGGCTGCAGCCTCCACAAGGCGCCCATAGTCTCTAATCATGGACCCGGCCACTCGAAACATGAGTCTGGTCCACAACCTCTTCTCAAACTCCAAACATTGGCACTCCTCGGTCGCCACTAACTCCAGTGCAAACCTCGACAAACTAGTGAAGATGGCCTCAAACTCAGCCACTAGTGTATTCAACTGCACCAACTTGGAGAATTGATCCCTTAACTTCTCCCTCACCGTAGCAGGTAAGTATTTGTCCTGGAAAGCTTCAACAAAGGCCTCCCAAGTCCCTCCAATGCATCCCCGCGCATACTTCCACCACAGACCTGCGTCTCCCTGAAGTTGGAAGGACGCCAAGGTCACCCTCAAACCTCCGTCTTCGATGCTGAGCATCTTAAACGTCTTCGGCATTTGTTCTAACCACTCATCAGCCTTCAGTGGCTCCTTAGGATCACCCAAAAACTCATCCGGATTTGGCTGGAAGAACTCCCTCTTCAGAAAAGGCAGCCCTGCCTCAACTACTTGGGCTTGGACTTGATTCTCAGCCCTGAGAATGTCCATCAATTCCCTCAATGCTTCGGCCATTTCATGGGCTAAGGCGCCCATGGGTTGCTGACCTACTGGCCCGGCCACATTGGCCTGACCAACTCCCTCTTCCTGCGTCGGAATCTCATTCGGTATAGGCATCTTATGCCTCCTAGGCCTACCACGCCTACCACCATGACCTTGTCCTGACATCCTAATAAAGGTAACAAAGGGATTAGCATATTTACAAGTGTACCGAAACTATCTCACTCGCGTCCTAATATAATGGACAACTGTAATTCACTCCACTTAAGCACATAAACACATACCAATTTCATTTTCGGATAATGACCACCCTGTGGCGTTGCTAGAGTTCCAGCTAGAAACCACAATGATCAAGTGCCTTTCCAACAGGACTCCCAGAAACCCATGGACCCGATCACCATCCCAGAAATTAAATTCCATACCCATATAGTCACATAAACATGTTATCATATAAGCATGTAACATCATACTTAAGTCTCTAACAAGCGAGACAAACCCAATGTGGTGCTAACCACTTCCCACGTACCCAAACTACTCAAACCCGGTACGCTTTGATACTAAGTTGTAACGCCCTCAAAATACTATACAAATCAACCATTCATAAGATCTAGAGACATAATAAAAATGTTATATTTTCATTCCTCAAAGTTAATATTACAAAAGATATCACGTGCATTACACTTTCATAAATATTCATCTTGAAACTACAGCATGTAACTCTAGTTTAGAACAATAAAATAAATTCTCTAAGGGCTTACATCTTTCCAAGTTATCACTTGGTTACAACAAAAGAAGAGTTAGAAGCTCTTTACAATTAAAACCCTCGACTTAAAAGGAAACATATAAACACAAAATGAAATCACAAAAGTAGAGCCATTAGCCTCTAAGCCTTCCAAGCTATGTCCTTGGAGGTGGCATGTCGCCTGTACCTGAAAATGGTTTCCCAAGTAGGGTGAGCCAAAGCCCAGTAGAGATATGCTAAACAATATATGAGATTTAACTGAAATATGAGCATCAGATAAATGTGCGACATTTTTAACTAACACATACACCTTTCAAGATCATTCAATATAGATAACCAATATCTCAATTCATTTCCATTCTTCCAATTCGGGTAAATTAATTAATACATATTCATTATTATCAAAGCAACCAATATGAGATTATAACTCAATAGTTCACAATTTAATACATTCATCAATCCAACACTTCTATTTCTTGCTATTTTACGGAACCACATCCGAGGGAACCGACACCCATAAATATATAAGATTTCAGGACTTTTACCCTAGACACTCCGGTGAACTTAATTATCAATGGAGTCCATCCCCTATCTCCTCCCAAACAATGATACATATACAATGTATTTAAACACTTTGTCATATACAATGACTAATCAAAACACATATTCAATGGTTTAGTCAAACCGCCATATTCAATGACATAATTCAATTGATTAGTTTAGATCTTTCTAATCCTCATGCAGTTTTCTACAACAATCATGGCTATCATCCACCAATAGCCCAAAACAGATATTTCTAGACAGATAAATAAATCTATTAAGAGATAATTTATCAAATTTTCCATAGGTGAGTGATTTATCGATCCAACTACACCATTTAATCACAATTTCCTCCAATTTCATAATTCTCAAGCCAACTTCATTATTTATACAAATAATTTATTTAATTCCAATTAGGGCAATCTTCTCCATTTTCCAAATATTATAACCAAGACCAAATTTCATCAATTATACCCAAGTTATACCATGTTCAAGACCTTTCATACACTTATGGTACCAAATGTGGAAACCCCTCTTTCAAAAATCAACACCCAAACCCCAACTTCAGCCAAATATTTTAAATCCCACCATTTATACAAGATAACAAATATCAAGGTTAAAACTCCTATTAAAGAGCAGATTATCCCTACCTCAAATGGCGAAGCTCAAAGAGGAAGTAGGAGAAACTTGAAGATGCCCCAAACTTGAACTGTTTCGGATCAAAAGGAAGCCCACACGATACTTTATCTTTTTAATAAAGGAAGTAGGGTAGAAGGGCTCTAGATCATGGAGTATTTGTAGAGAGAGAGAGAGTTTTAGAGAGAGAGACAGTCAAATTAGGGTCTTAAGTGAAAAAGAGATCAAAAAGTGATATAAAATCACGCTGCTGCGAACTGATATATGCGAGGCTCGCTCGAGCGAAGGAGTTGTCGTTCGAGCGACCAAACACGATAGTAACCTCGCTCGAGCACAAGAAGAGTCGTTCAAGCGTAGAATGTAAAGCTTCAGGTCCGCCACCAACGCAGACGCACGCTCGAGCGCAAGAAATCTCGCTCGAGCGAAGAAACAATTTCACAGGGCTCGCTCGAGCACAAGAAGCCTTGTTCGAGCGACGCACTTTCACCTTCCCAGAAAAGCTGCATCTGGGAGAAAACCTGAAGACCTTCATTTCTCGCTCGAGCGCAAAAAGTCTCGCTGAAGCGAAGAAGCAAACTATACAAGGCTCGCTCGAGCGCAAGAAGTCTCGCTCGAGTGAAGAGGCCAAAATCTAGGCAACAGCCATTTGTACCAATAGACAACCAACCTATTCCAAACTCGCCCAACAAGTCCTAAAACTCAAATTCAAAGAATTAAAGGGAGGAAACAAGACATATACAACAACATACAATCACAAAACACGAGTCCGGAACACAATAAAGATCGAGGTAAAATCGGGATTGCTATACATGCCAAGCAGCTATGAAACTGTTACAAGAAGATATAGCAACATCTAAGAGCAAATAATGACTTTTACACTTCCTTTTGGTCACTTATTCCATCATTCCTCTGACACAAGGAAATGATAAGTGAAGTAACACCTTACAGAAGGTACATATCATGGTCTACACAAAGGGCTATTAAACCTCAATTTGATATAATGTTATTTTCAGTGGTTTCAAATACAGCTTTTATATTCTCAGGCAAAGGAAGGTCATAGTGATGGGAAAGAGGCGACGGAAAGAGTGAATGAGTGGAGAGATGGCGGCCATGGATGGTGATGGTGGAAACTGATGGTTTGAGAGAGTTAGAGTTAGGGTTTTGGGAAAGAAATATTTTGGTAATTTAATTTTAGGATAAAAATGTAATAAAAAAATTCATTAAGTATGTGGAAAGAGAGGAAGTAGTGTGTGGAAATAGAATTTCCCAAACATTCTTGGTCAATTATGAAACATAAATCGTTTTTCTTTACCAAATTACAAATACACCCATAAGGTTTGTTTCATATCAATCCTATAATACTAGAAATTACAATTATCGCTTGTTATAAATTTTAATTTAACATAATAGCCAGGGAAAAAAAAAACTATTCTCATATACAATAATAAATTATTAAATTTGTTTATTAAAAAATATTTCTCATATCATTAAAAACTGTTAATTGACTTCATGATTTATTTATTAACAAAATGGTTAACTAAAAAATATTTTTCATATCATTAAAAATGGTTAATTTACCTAATGATTTACTTATTAATAAAATTGGTCATTTGTTATGCGAGTATGATTCATGTATTAATAAAATTAGTCATTTGTATATATATATGTATTTTTTTCTGCTTCATTATTGGTTCAGTAAATTATCTTCGTAATTTTTTTTTTAGATAGGAGAATTATCTTAGTATTTATTGAGAAAAGCTACACACCATATATATAGCTCGTGCATTGCACGGCCGCTAAGTTGCTTGAGGTTCATCTTTTCTTTCTGATTTTGCCCTTTCTAGACACCTCATTTTGTCCGACCCTAAGACTTAGGCGCTTTCCTTTGATCACCCGATGATGAAAATAAGAATGTGCTATCTCACAAAATTCTCAGTGGAAATAAGGAATTTAAATTTTAATCTCAACCTTCACCCATTTTCGCCAAATTATTTTAAACCGATTTTAGCCTAAATTTTACATATTTGGCCTACTAAAAATATCTTGTTAGTCCATTTATTTTTATTTTATAATTTTACATATTTTTGTGTATTTTTATATTTTTTCTGGGTATTTGTACATATATTTATGATACCTTTTATGTATTATAAAATACACTATGCACCTTTGACAAACCCCCCCCCCCCTCTTTCACCGTTTTTATTTTTGTTTGTTTATGCTTTTTTTTTAATATTATAAAATGCACTATGCACCTTTTGATTTCTCACTTTTGTTGGTTTAAGAAAATTTCCCCCTATAAAAGAGGCAGATGAGGAGGAGGAAAATTGTCACGACCCAAACCAATCCCTATAAGTTTAGGCCGTAACCGGCCAGTAATCCCAAATTACCCAGTCTCAAAGACAGAATGAATAGAATATATAGTTAAATATACGAGGCCAGAAGTGGAAGCACAGTAAAAAATTCGTCCATTGAGCTGTGCATACATGCCATGAACAAAAACATGCATGATATATCTCACATCGTACTTATATTGTTTACAAACAGTTATCTTATAGATACATAACCCAAGATCAAAAACTATAAACAAACTAACTATACAAAACCAAAACTTTACGAGCTTGGCCAAAACAAAGATTAAGGCCTCAACGCGAAGGCGTAACTCGGGTGGCTTCACAAAAAGAGTTAACTTCAAAGCAGCTTCTAATGCTGAACTTCTGGATGCTCACCTACAAACACATATATAAACTGAGTGAGTTGGAAGCCCAATGAGTAATCTCTCAGTAAAGAGGTTAAATGAATGAGTTCCATAACTTATTAAAACAACATAAAGTTCTTCACATAATTGAAGATTGTTTTGAAAACATGTAATAACAAATATAGTTTATCAAACCTTTCATAACTTAACATATAGCGAAATGCTCGAAGGCCTTATTCAACTTGTCGAAATACCATACGGAACATTCATATAGAATGACTTTATTCAAAACACCCATATCGGTGTCTCATACAGAACATCACACATGATGACTTGTGCGGAACATCACTTTTATGACTTATACGGAATGCGAAACATCATAGTAATAATGCGGAATATCACATTGATGACATATACAGAGTGCATAGCATTACATTGATGACTTATACATTTGATGAGCTCATTCAAAATTTCTTTTACGTGTAGATACCATACAGAAGGATTACCATCGAAAGCATACAGAACGTCAACTACGTGTAGATTCCATACAGAATGATTACTATTGACATCTGTAGATGCGCCCGTGGGCCTCATGCTATAGTTCGGACTCAAATAGTCATGGTTCTTAATCTGATCTCACAATGTGCGATGTGAGATTGATAAATCACCAAAGAGTCCAAATCCGGCAAATCGTTTTGAAAAACAGATTTTTAGAAAGAGGTGCCAAACGTGGACTGCTTTGCCAGATACAGAGTCGCCACCTAAATGTTTTATTTTTGGAAAATTTAGGAAACCCTGACTCGTTGCCTAAGGCCACATGTCCGCCATCACCAAAGTTGCCTCGGCTCGGGAACTTGGGTACGATTGGGGAAGGTTAGCTATGAGCACCCCCGCTCACCCGATCAAAGATCAGCCACTACTAAACATGATATTTTGTTTTGAAAACATATGTGTTCTTATTCCAGTTAATTAGCTAGAATTTACTATGTGATGCGCACAACACACAAGTATAGACTAGATCGCTTAATTTGGAACAAAGCATCACATATCCGTTTTGTTTGGAAAATGGTTTGAGGTGTGCTACTCGCAAGTAGGCTACAACACGGGTTTTCGACAAATTTGCATTCAGGAAGTAAATCAACTAAGCAATTAGCCTCATGGCAAGCATGCTTTCATGTTAACACTCACACGCATGCAATGATGCTAAAGCATAAAAGCTTACCTAGTACTCGGAGCCAAAACAAGAAACTAGTTAGTAATCATGCATGATCCTAGTTCATGTTAGCAATGGCTAATACAACGCATGCAAAATGCAACTAAGATAGGCTCGGCTACCCTAAGAATGGCATGTGAAAGGCGACAACTCGATACACGTATTCAAGTTGGAATTGAAACACAATGCAGTTAGCATGAGGCGCCGAGCCCGGTGCATGCAAAACAGATGAATGATGCAAACATGAGAGCATAAGTATGCTAATTGAAGCATGTCCTAAACTAACCATCAAAAGCTAGTAAATAAAAGGGAGAAAGACGTGGGGTTGGAAGACATTCACACATGCACGCACACTTATTACAAATTCGCCCTCTCGAGGGAGGGTCCGAAAGAATAATACAAACCAAATGAATAATTAACTACTCTAGCTAATTAATTATTACAGACCCTTAATTAATTAACAAATTAATTACAAAATAAACTAAGTATGAAATTAAAGAGGCCGCCGCAGCTCAGCCTCGAACTGATTGGATGATGTATGCTCAATTCACCTTGCTCGGAAACCCGTTGCCATGCCTCGGTTGCCTCTGTTTGCACTGTTCTACACCTCTGATAATTGTGAAAATTCTTGGGATGCTCTGAATTACTCCCTGATCATTATGGGATATCACCGGCCGAGATATCTGACCACCGGCTATGGAAATATGGTAACCGACCAGAAGTTGGTCCACCGGCTGAACTTTTGTGGTCGGCCGGCACTGAAGATTACCGACTGGCCATTTCTTCTTGCAAAATACTGGTTTTGCTGCAACAGAGGACAGACAGTGCATGGCAAGGTATTTTCAAGGCACTGTATGCATAGCCACTCTCCCTATCATGCAATGAAGTCAATGGAGCATGGCTCTCGGTCCTCGGGCCACCAATCACGCATTTAGATGCATGATGGCCAAAGGTACCAAGTTTGCAAATCAATGTAAAATGAATGCAACGAAAACAAATGAATGCTACACACTCTATCATGTTGGGATCAAGAGTGTCGGCGACCGAGGATTGAGGCGTATTTCGTCACTTTAAGTATGAACACACCTCATACCTCATGTTTGGTTTGACACCCCAAACCAAACACAATGCAATGCATGTATGCAATATGGCTCAAATACGCAAAATGGTTCGAGTATGCAATATGGAGCTAAGTCAGCAAAGCATGTCAAATGCGATGCAACCTAAACTTGCAAATGTACAATGTGCTAAGCATGCAAGATGCAATGCAATGCGATCTAACATGTAAGCTAAGCTAATGTAACAAGAACATGCAAACATGATAAAATGCAAGCATATAACGAGATACAACATGATGCAACATACCAAACATGCAACTATGTACAAGGATGGACTTAAACCGAAATGGGAGGACCTCAGCCAATCCCAAAACAGTGGCCAAAATACCAAAAATAAGGCACCAAAATGCGAGATAATCATGCACACATGTTGGTCCATCAATTAGGCCACAATGCACAACCTTCAAACATGAGCGAGATGTGATAAATATAAGGATATGGCATTACCATAAACTCTGAAATCACATGAAGAATGATGCCAAATCGACAACACAATGCAAACATGGCATGTTAATGGAGTTAAAGCTCAAAGCTAGCTACAAGACTTGAACCATGACTATGTCAACCAAGCCCCAAATGGTCAAAGTGACTCAAAACAGTTCCGAGGCAGACCAAAATGAAGCTAAAACTCATGGAACAAAGCCAAAACATGCTGTAAAGAAGGGCACAAAACAAGACGCATACAAGGCCCAAAAGGGCAAATGCACTACACCTCTTACAACCGAACATGACATGACTTAGGCAAATAAAATCAGAGTTGTAATACACCAAAACAAACCCCAAAACCCAATGAGAAGGTCTTCCAAAGACCAAATCATGGAGGCACATGCAATGGTCCAAATAAGGAGCATGAAACAACAACTCTCCAAAGCATAGAATAGGTGATAAATGCAAGTGTGTGGCCATCAAACATGGACTGAAATATGATGACAAGTGATGCCAAATCACTGAAATAGCTCAAATGAAGCATGCTAATGACTCACACACCCGAAGCCAACAAGCTAGAATGCAAACAGGCTATATAAAGCATGGCAAGCATGACCAAATTGACACCAAACAGAACTTAAACATGTTAAAACATGACTAAAAACTTCACAAAGCTAAGTCAAAACATGCAAGCATGGTGGTCTAAATGCATGATACATTTCTAAGCAAAATAGAGGAATGCAAGGCAAGTGTATGGTGCATGCAAGGGGTCAACAAACCAACCTAAAACAGAGGTAAACCATGACCAAATATCACTAAATACCCACTGAGATGGAGCCAAAATCGACTAAGCATGCATGCTACCCTTATAAGCCAAAAACACAAGCATATGAGACAGAAAGGAAGAGGGGTGTCCCTCCCCTATACAAGACCTCAAAACCACTTCACCACCATTGAAAATTCTCTAGATTTCAGTGGTGAGAAGGCCAATACACGAAAGTTCCAAAGCTCAACAAAGAAGGCACAAAAAGAGGCCAAACAAGGCCTAAGAGGGAGAGGACGACCCCCAACACCAAAATGACCTTAAACAAACATCTTAAGCATGAAAATACAGAACTTTTATCAGTTATACACTAAGCTCAAAATAGCATTCAAGATAGGCTAAAAGCTAGTGCAAAAATGGGAAATATAAAGCAATAATGCTCGGCCTTGAAGAACACTTCAAGAACAGCAAATCCAGCCCCTTCCTCTGATCAAAATCAACATAAAAACTCCGAAACCAGTCCCTCAGCACCTCAATAACCGAAGTATGGTGTAACACTAGGTGCCTTAGTGCAAAAATAGGAACAAAAACACACTTTTGAACACTAATACACACACAATCTAAAGAGAGGGGGAGATATAGAGAGAGAGTGGCATGTGTGATATATATCTCTGATTTTTTGTTCAACCCCTCTAAAGGAGGACGGAGGCCCTCTTTTATAGAACAAAAAGGGCCTAAGCTTCTTGGAGAAGCCAAGACAAAGGGGTCAAGCTTTCTCAAGAAGCTAGAGCAAAGGTTCAAGCTTCTTGGGGAAGCTAAGGCAAAGGGTTCAAGCTTCCTCAAGAAGCTAGAGCAAAAGGGTGCAAAGGGGGCAAATCCTCCATACACAGGATAGGTATGTGTGCTCCAGCTGGCATGCAAAATGCCTGAAAAAGGCAAAAAAGAAGTCCTGGCCAGAAAATATGGCCGATTGACCAAACAAACGGCCGGCCGACCAAAAACAATGTCGACCAGCCTCACCAATGGCTGGTGGCAACAAAACAGGGCCAGTGGCCTCAAGCCAAGGCCGGTGAGATGTGGGGATGACCAACAAGCCATTCCCTGCCATCAGAATTAAAGGCACAAGTGTTTGGTATACAACCAAGCACAAAACAAACAAGTCAAGAGGTCTTGAGGCAAGGCACGCGACCGAAACCTCCGAGAACTCAAGACGAACACGAACAAGGATGATCATCGAGTGTTCAAACGATGACGTCCAAGTCTTGAGGACGGTCGAAAATGGGTGTCTACAGTTGCCCCTCTTTGACAGAACTCGAAAGTCATAACAATGATGGGAGTGAATGTCAAAGCCCAGAGATGACCCATTTTTGACAAGGCCGAAGACTTAGACAAGCATGCAAGATAGCAAGATATGTGCCCGAAGGTAGGGACAAGATGCAAGAACAATGCACAAAGCCGAACATAACTTATGATCATACAAAGAAAGTTGTAACGAAGCAAATACATACAATAAATGCAACAGTTTTAAGCAAGCCAAAAACTAAACTACATTACAATGCAGAAAGGATGTAAGAGAATTATGTAATTCTCGCTATGTTTGATGCAGAGAATACAATACCTATGCGGTTCATCTGGTCGTGCCATCTTCAAATGAACCGTACATACAATATCCTTCCTGTCCGGTTCATCTGGTCGTGCCAGCCTCAAATGAACCGTACATACAATATCGTGCCTGAAAAAGAAAGAGAACTTAACAGGTACAATATCGTTAGATACATGCATAGCAATGCAAGTGAAAAGTACGTGACAATGCGAGTGAGAGGGTGCATGACAATGCAGGTGGAAGAGGTGCATAACAACATAACCCGAGTGTGTGCATAACAATGCGATTTGAAACAAGTATAACAATGCTATGAAGGCACAAACACATATAAGTAAAGTACACGCGACAACGTGTACAATGTGTGTAATGGACACTTGAACACATATGAGTAAAGTGATACGCGATAACGCATGCAATGTGTATAAAAGAAACTTGAACACATATAAGTAAAGCAATACGCGACAACGCATGCAATGTGTATAATGAGGAACTTGAAATGTACACATGTAAGTAAAGCATACGTGGAAACGTACGCAATGTGTATGGTAGGAATGAAATGTACACATGTAAGTAAAGTGATACGTGACAACGCATGTAATGTGTGAAAATAAAGGAACTTGAACACATATAAGTAAAGCACACGTGACAACCTGAGCAATTTGTATGGCAGAAATGAACACATGTAAGTAAAGCATGCGCGCTAACGCAAGCACTGCGTAACCTCCTGAAAATATGTATGAACACATATAAGTAAAGCACACGCGGAAACGCATGCAATGTGTAAAGCAAGCAAGATATGAACACATATAAGTAAAGTACACGCGGAAACGCATACAATGTGTAAAGCAAGCAAGGTATGAACACATATAAGTAAAGTACACGCGAAAACGCATACAATGTGTAACCACCTGGGGGGGATGCATAAACACATATAAGTAAAGCACACGCAGAAACGCATGCAATGTGTAAAGCAAGCTAAATATACACATGTAAGTAAAGCAATCGCGAAAACGCATGCAATGTGTGAAAATAAAGGAACTTGAACACATATAAGTAAAGCAATACGCGACAACACATGCAATGTGTATAATGAGGAGCTTGAACACATATAAGTAAAGCAATACGCGACAATGCATGCAATGTGTATAATGAGGAACTTGAACACATGTGAGTAAAGCAATACGCGACAACGCATGCAATGTGTATAAAAGAAACTTGAACACGTATAAGTAGAACAATATGCGAAAACGCATGCAATGTGTGGATGCATGACAATGCAACCTAAGTGTGACGCATAACAATGCGGGTTGGATGCAAGATGATATGCAATATTACAAAACAATGTAATGATATATAATGTATTGAAACAATACAAATGATATGCAATGCATTTGAGATGATCAAACCACAAGCAGTATAAAACCATACAAATATCATGAAGGGATGGAGATGCAAAAATCAAACTACATCTGACATAGAAATGGTGCCGACACCCTCAACACTAGGCGCGCACACATAATCTCATAACTATGCGTTTCGTAGATAAAACAAGTAATTGGGTGGCATGATATAAGTGAGGAATGACCCGCTGAGGAAAGATCGTGATCCTAAATGCTGGATGCAACACACTACACTACAATGCAATGAATGCAAAGGATAAGGCGCGCGGCCAAACCGTACTTTTCCTAGGAAAGGCATGAACATAAACAAACCACGTTTAACACGGAAACGGTGCCGTCACCCTCTGTTGGGTATACCTCCTTATTGGAGTGTGGAACCCAATTGGTTTTGGAAAAAGAGTTTAATTTGGTTTAGTATTAATTATACTATATTTTTATATATTATATTTAATTTGTGGAGACCCAATCCAATTTGGAAACAACTAAGGTTTGATAATAAACCCTAGATTCACTATATTTTAGGTTTTGTTTTTGCTCATCCCGAGGTGAAGAGAACGGCTGATACACATACTCCACTTTGGTGAAATCAATTATTTGGGTGTGTGAACAGTGGAATTAATTTGGGTGGTTCTTTGCTTCATTTTTGGTGTTAATTTGGTTCGTTATTTTGGATCTTCTACAACTCTGGTTCTGAAGATTTTTGTTCATCTATTTGGTGAGGTCTTTCCTCTTTGTTTATTTGTGATTATTTGGAATTCACCTAAGGGTGGTTTGTGAGACTTTTCGTGTCTCATTTGTAATCGTTTGGAAACTATTTGGTTGATAGTGGAATCGGATTTCGATCCCGTGGACGTACCTCACATTGAGGGAACCACGTAAAAATTCTAGCATTGCCTTTGATTTAATTTTTCCGCATTAGTTTTTATTCCCATTGATTGATTTACTTGTGGGGAATCACATCAATTTTTCCTAACAACTGGTATCAGAGCTTACGGTTTACTTGGGTTTATTTATTTGTGTAAATCAATGGAGGGGAATGTGGGTCGTATGTCTAGCTTCAATGGAAGCAATTGGATAACTTGGAAAACTAAAATGGAGGACCTATTATTTTGTAAAGATTTGTATGGACCCATTAAGGGTGATAGTGGCAAACCCGAGGGTATGAAAGATGATGAATGGAATAGGCTTAATCGAAAAGTCATTGGTGTTATCCGTCAATGGATTGATGACAGTGTATTTCATCATGTTGCTACTGAAACTTCAGCACATGATTTATGGAAAAAATTAGAGGGCCTTTATGATAGGAAATCAGTCACGAATAAAGCTTTTCTGTTTCGTAAGTTGGTTAATTTAAAATATAAAGAAGGCAGCCCTATTCCGGAACATCTGAATGAAATAAAGAGTATTGTTAACCAACTTGCTTCTATGAAAATTGTTTTTGATGATGAGTTGCAGGCTTTGATGCTACTTAGTTCTTTGCCCGAAATTTGGGAGACATTGGTTCTGACCGTCAGTAATTCGGCGCCCGATGGAGTTGTCACAATGGGCCAAGTCACTAGTAGCCTGTTGAATGAAGAAACTAGAAGAAAATCAACAGGTTCCTCTCATTCAGAAGCATTTGTTGTGAGAGGTCGAAGCAAAACAAGAGGGAGGAGTAAAACTCCTCATGGTCGTGTTCAAAGCCGTGATAAATCAAAAGATGGTTCTTTTTCAAAGAAAGACACTGAGTGCTATTATTGCCATGAGAAAGGGCACATGATGCGAGAATGCCGAAAGCTCAAGAACAAGGAGAAAAGGCGTGAAAAAAGTGTAGATAAGAAGTAAGAAGACACAACGGCAGTTACTACCGATGATCTCATGGTCGTTTGTGAAGATGATTGTATCAATTTTGTGGGCCAAGAGAGCAATTGGGTGATTGATTCTGGTGCTTCTTTTCATGTGACTTCTCGAGTTGATTTCTTCACTACCTACACCGAAGGAGATTATGGTTTTGCTCGAATGGGTAATGAAGGTTTGTCCAAGATTATTGGCATGGGTGATGTTTGCTTGGAAACAAATTTGGGCTACAAGTTGTTGCTTAAAGATGTGAGGCATGTTCCCGACATTCGCCTCAATTTGATCTCTATTGGGAAGCTAGATGATGAAGGCTTCAACAACAAATTTGGTGATGGAATATGGAAGCTCACAAAGGGTTCTTTGGTGGTGGCTAAGTGCAAGAAGACTCATACACTTTATTCGATGCAAGGAAAAATTTGTAAAGGTGTTGTCAATGCACTTGAAGATGATACTTCTACTGAATTATGGCACAAGCGGCTTGGCCATATGAGTGAAAAGGGGTTACAAATTTTGTTCAAGAAAGAGTTTCTACCCGGTTTGAAAGGTACACATCTTAAAACTTCTGTTCATTGTTTGGCGGGTAAACAACATAGAGTTTCTTTTTATAAAAATGTTGCTTCTAGAAAACAAAATGTTTTGGAGTTGATTCATTCGGATGTTTGTGGTCCTTTAAAAGTTAGAACACATAGTGATGCACTTTATTTTGTTATTTTCATTGATGATTATTTAAGGAAAGTTTGGGTTTTTCTTCTAAAAACTAAAGATCAAGTTCTAGAAGTATTTAAGCATTTTCAGGCCATGGTTGAAGGAGAAACAGGGCAGAAATTGAAGTGCATCCGATCAAACAATGGTGGTGAATACATTGGGCCATTTGATGAGTATTGTCGCAGCCAAGGTATTCGGCACCAAAAGACAGTTAAGAAGACTCCTCAACAAAACGGCATTGCTGAGAGGATGAACTGCACCATTGTGGAAAGAACAAGGTGTTTGCTTTCACAAGCTAAATTGCCAAGATCCTTTTGGGGTGAGGCAATGAAGACAGCGGTTGACGTAATCAATTTGTCTCCTTCCTATCCTTTGAATGGTGATGTTCTAGAAAGAGTTTGGACCAGTAAAGATGTATCTTATGAGAATGCTTGGTTGCCGAGCTTTTGTTCACATTCCAAAAGATGAGAG
The DNA here is from genome assembly GCF_055761805.1 of Camellia sinensis. Taxonomy (NCBI): domain Eukaryota; kingdom Viridiplantae; phylum Streptophyta; class Magnoliopsida; order Ericales; family Theaceae; genus Camellia; species Camellia sinensis. Next base: position 102,657,219 of record NC_138961.1, read on the forward strand.
GTCCAAGCTTGATAGCAAGTCAAGAAAATGTATTTTTCTTAGCTATGGGCGTGATGAATTCGAGTATAGATTATGGGATCCGGTCGACAAGAAAATCATTCGAAGCCGTGATGTTGTGTTTCTTGAAGACCAAACAATTGAAGACTTTGGCAAAGGTGATCAATTGGAGCCAAAAACTAGTGATCTCATTGACATGGATCCATCTCCTTCATCTTCGGTGGATGATGAAAATGGGGGAGATGTGCAGCCACCTCTTGAAGATGTAGATGATGATGCTATTCAAAATGAAGTTGAGCCCGAAATTGAGGAAGAGCATCCAACTCAAGAACCGCTACCACAACTTGAGTTGAGGAAATCTACAAGGGACCGACAACCTTCAAGAAAGTATCCTCCCAATGAGTTTGTGTTGATTTCTGATCAAGGGCAGCCCGAGAGCTACCAAGAAGCAATTGAGCATTCAAAGAAAGGTGATTGGAAAAAGGCCATGGAAGAGGAGATGAATTCCTTACTTGAAAATCACACCTATGATTTAGTGAAGCTGCCTAAGGGGAGGAAAATTTTAAAAAATAAGTGGGTCTTCAAATTGAAGAATGATGGCAAGAATCTGAGGTACAAAGCACGTCTTGTTGTGAAAGGCTTTGGGCAAAAGAAAGGTATTGATTTTGATGAAATTTTCTCGTCAGTTATGAAGATGTCTTCTATTCGGGTTATACTTGGCATGGCTACAAGTATGAACCTTGAAATTGAGCAACTTGATGTTAAGACCGCATTTCTTCATGGTGATCTTGAAGAAGAAATTTACATGGAGCAACCGGAAGGTTTTGTGGAAAAAGGGAAAGAGAAATTTGTTTGCAAATTGAAGAAAAGTTTGTATGGTCTCAAGCAAGCCCCGCGGCAATGGTACAAAAAATTTGACTCCTTCATGATGAATAATGGTTTTTCTAAACCCACTTCGAACCATTGTGTGTTTGTGAAAAAATTTTCGGATGGTAAATTTATTATTCTTTTGCTTTATGTTGATGACATGTTAATTGTGGGTCAAGATTATACCATGATAAACAGGTTGAAATTGGAGTTGAGCAAGTCTTTTGCTATGAAAGATTTGGGGCCGGCAAAGCAAATACTTAGTATGAAAATTGTTCGTGATCGCAAAGAGGGGCTGATTTGGTTGTCTCAAGAAAGCTACATTGAGAAAGTTCTTGAGAGGTTCAACATGAATAAAGCAAAGCCGGTTGGTTGTCCACTTGCAAATCACTTCAAGCTTAGTTCGAATCAATGTCCGACAAGTGAGAAAGACAAGGAAGAGATGTTGAAAGTTCCTTATGCTTCAGCAGTTGGTTCTTTAATGTATGCCATGGTTTGTACAAGGCCGGACATTGCTCACGCCGTTGGTGTGGTGAGTCGGTTTCTCTCTAAACCGGGTAAAGAACATTGGGCAGCGGTAAAATGGATTCTAAGGTATCTTCGAGGGACTTCAAAGGTGTGTTTGTGTTTTGGGGATGGTAAGCCGATGCTTGATGGGTTCACAGATTCTGATGACTTTTGCAGGGGGAGCTGTGGCATGACAATTTAAATTACAAAAATGTGTTGCTCTCTCAACTACCGAAGCTGAATTTATTGCCATTACAGAAACTTGCAAATAAGAGTTATGGTTAAAGAAATTTTTGCAAGAATTGGGTTTGAAGCAAGAAAAGTATGTGCTTTATTGTGATAGCCAAAGTGCTATTCACTTGAGTAAAAATTCTACTTTTCATTCGAGATCGAAACACATTGATGTGAGATACCATTGGATTCATGATGTGTTAGATTCGAAATTGTTGCAACTCGAAAAGGTTCACACGGATGATAATATTTCGGATATGTTGACTAAGACTTTGTCAAGGGATAAACATTTGAAGTGTCAAACTTTGGCAGGTATGGTTGATATCTCCACCTAAGTCGGTAGGGGGAGAATTGTTAGGTATACCTCCTTATTGGAGTGTGGGACCCAATTGGTTTTGGAAAAAGAGTTTAATTTGGTTTAGTATTAATTATAATATATTTTTATATATTATATTTAATTTGTGGAGACCCAATCCAATTTGGAAACAACTAAGGTTTGATAATAAACCCTAGATTCACTATATTTTAGGTTTTGTTTTTGCTCATCCCGAGGTGAAGAGAACAACAGCTACACATACTCCACTTTGGTGAAATCAATTATTTGGGTGTGTGAACAGTGGAATTAATTTGGGTGGTTCTTTGCTTCGTTTTTGGTGTTGATTTGGTTCATTATTTTGGATCTTCTACAACTCTTGTTCTTAAGATTTTTGTTCATCTATTTGGTGAGGTCTTTCCTCTTTGTTTATTTGTGATTATTTGGAATTCACCTAAGGGTGGTTTGTGAGACTTTTCGTGTCTCGTTTGTAATCGTTTGGAAACTATTTGGTTGATAGTGGAATCAGATTTCGATCCTGTGGACGTACCTCACATTGAGGGAACCACGTAAAAATTCTTGTGTTGCCTTTGATTTAATATTTTGGCATTAGTTTTTATTCCCATTGATTGATTTGCTTGTGGGGAATCACATCGATTTTCCCTAACACCCTCAACACTAGGTGCGTACACATAATATCATAACCGTGCTTCAACGTGAAAAGTATGGGCACATACTAGACCAAGCTCAACATGGAAAAGCGCAAGTGATAGATAGAGGTGATGCAGTGAATGTAGGCAATATGTGCTATGTACAATGCAATATACATACTAGCTAAAATGCAATGGATGCAGTGGATAAGGTGCGCGGCCAAACCAAATTTGGCCTAGGAAAGGCACGGACACAAACAAACCATGTTTAAGACGGAAACGGTGCCGTCACCCTCAACACTAGGTGCGTACACATAATATCATAACCATGTTTCAACGCGAAAAGTATGGGCACATACCAGACCAAGCTCAACATGGAAAGGCGCAAGTCATAGATGGATAATGCAGTAAATGCATGCAAACTACAATGTAATGTACAATGCAAGTGGAGGCGAAACATGCGTGTCGACACAAGTGAAGAATGCATGACAATGCAGGTGGAAGCGAAACATGCGTGTCGACGCAAGTGAAGAGTGCATGACAATGCAGGTGGAAGCGAAACATGCGTGTTGACGCAAGTGAAGAATGCATGACAATGCAGGTGGAAGTGCACTGCAAAGCAATATATATTCCATATGCAATGAATGCATGTAATGTATGCTATGTACAATGTAATATACATACTAGATGATGTAGTAGTTAGGAAGTGAAGATACCTTGGAGGGGCAATTGGCAATGACCTACTGTAGACGCGCCCGTGGGCCTCGTGCTATAGTTGGACTCAAGATTGTCACGGTTCTAAATCTGAACCAAAGAGTTCAAATCCGGCAAATCGTTTTGAGAAAACAGATTTTTAGAAAGAAGTGCCAAACATGGACTGCTTTGCCAGATACAGAGTCGCCACCTAAATATTTTTTATGGGGGGATTTAGGAAACCCTGACTCGTTTGCCTAAGGCCACGTGTCCGTCATCACCAAAGTTGCCTCGTCTCGGGAACTTGGGTACGATTGGGGAAGGTCAGCTATGAGCACCACCTCTTGCCCGATCAAAGATCGGCCTCTACTAACCATGATATCTATTTTTGAAAACATTTTGCATTCTTATTCCGATTAATTAGCTAATCTTACTATGTGATGCGCACGACACAAAAGTATAGACTAGATCGCCTAATTTGGAACAAAGCATCGCATATCCGTTTGTTTGGAAATCGGTTTGAAATTTGCTACTCGCAAGTAGGCTAAAATACGGATTTCAACGAGTTGTTCCAACTCAAGCAATCCAACCTTCACCCACAGGCATTTAGGCAGTAATATCACATAAGCACATAACCACATGGTAAGCATGTTGTCATGACAACACTTACACTCAAGCAAGGATGCTAAAACATAAATGCTTACCTCCAAGCCAAAACAGAAACTAGTTAATAATCATATGCATGATCCTAGTTCATGCTTAAGATGGCTAATGCAACACATGCAAGATACAACCACAATTGGCTCGGCTATTCTAAGATGTCATATGACGATGCTACAACTAACACGTGTTCAACTTGGAATTGAAATATAATGCAGTTAGTATGATGCGCCGAGCCCGGTGCATGCAATACTGATGAATGAATGCACGCATGCATAGCATAAGGTATGCTAAATTAAATATGCCCTAGTACGAACCATCAAAAGTAGGTAAGTAAAAAGGAGAAAGAAGTGGGGGTTGGAAGACATGCACGCACACACCCACACTTATTACACATTCGCCCTCGCTCGGAGGGACCAAAAGAATAATACAATTTAAACAAATAATTAACTACTCTAGCTAATTAAATATTACAAAGCTTCTAATTAATTAAAAAATTAAATGCAGCAGGAAAGTGGCCGCAGCCCTGCCTCGAAATGATGGGATGATGCATGCTCGATTCGCCTCGGCTGGAAACCCAGTACCATGCCAGTGTTACCTCTGTTTACACTGCCCTGCTCCTCTGGAATTTATGAAAGTTTCCAGAATCCTTTTGAATCACTCCCTGAGTGTTGTGGAATATCGCCGGCCACAATTCAAATCCACCGGCCATGGGAGTAGACTTATCGACCAAATATTGAACCACCAGCTGGACACTGATGGTCGGTCAGCACCAAGAGTGGTCGGCCAGCCATTTCTTCCTGCAGAGCCCTGTTTTGACAGCAGCAGAGGACAGACAGTGCATGGTATGGAATTTTCAAAGCAATGTGTGCATGGCCACTCTCCCTATCATGCTATGGGCTCAAGGGAGTTTGGTACTCAACCCTCGGACCACCAATCGCGCATTTTGATGTGTGATGGTCCAAGAAGTCAAGTGTGCATTTCAATGTGAATGAATGCGATAAAACACATGAGTGCTACATGCCGTATCATGTTGAGATCAAGGACATCGGCGATCGAGGATTGAGGCGCGTTACGTCACTTTGAGTACGAACGCCCCTCATTCCTCATGCTTGGTTTGACACCCCAAACCAAGCAAAATGTAATGCAAGTATGCAATGTGACTCAAGTATGCAACATGTCTCAAGCATGCAACATGAGGCTAAGGTAACAAATATGCCAAGTGCAATGTGCCAAACATGCAAGATACAATGTAATGCAACCTATCATGCAAGCTAGGATATGGAATGCAGCTAGCTAAACAACATGCAAATGTGCGAAGATGAGACAATGCAAGCATGAAACCAAAGTAGTGCAACATGTCAAAACATTCAATGGTAGACTTAAACCGCAAAGGGCAAACCTCAGCCCATCCCAAAACAGTGGCCAAAATGATGGGTGAAAGCGACAAAAATGCAAAGCAAACAAGCTTACTAATTGGTCCATGACATAGACCATGATGCACAACCTTTAAGCATAAGTGAAATGGGATGAATATGAGGATATGGCATTATGATAAACTCTGAAATCTCATGAGTGATGCCGACTCAAACAAAACATGCAAGTAAGGCATGCAATGGGGCCCCAAACTTGAGGCCAACAAGGGGGTTCAAACCATAGCTATGACAACCAAACCCCAAAGGACCAAAATGACTAAAAACAATCCTAGGGTATTCCAAAATAAGACTAGAACATGCATGGAACATGATCAAAACATGCCAAGAAATGGGCCCAAAACAAAAGGCATTCAAAGCCACGAAAGGGAGCATTACCCTACACCCACCCCAACCAAACATGGCATGGAATAGACAACTAAAAACAGAGTTTTAATACATCAAAATGCACCCCCAAAACCACTAATATGGTAGCCCAAAGCCTCAAACACATAGGCATATACCAAGGCCCTAACATGGAGCAAAAGGTCACATCTCTTCAAGGCATTGAAAGGGTAGAAAATGCAAGCATGTAAGCACAAAACATGGACTGAAATGGCATAATAAGTGATTCCAAATCACTGAAATAGCCTAGGTAATGCAACCTAATGACTCACACACTCAAGGCTCACAAGCCAAAATGCAAAGAGGCTATACCAAACATGGCAAACATGATCGAATCGGCACCCAACAGACCTTAAGCATGATGAAATATGACCAAAAGCTTCATGAAGTCAAGCTAGAACATGTAAGTGTGGAGGTCTAAAGGCAAGATGCATTTCTAGGTAGGATGGAGGAATACAAGGCAAGTATATTATGCATGCAAGGGGTCAATAAACCAGCATAGAACAGAGCTAAAACATGATAAATAAACTCCAAATAACCTCTGAAACAAGACCAAACAAAGCTAAGCATGCATGCTACCCTTATGAGCCAAAAACACAAACAAATGAGACACAAAGGGAGAGGGGTGTCCCTCCCCTATGCAAGACGTCAAAACCTCTTCTTTACCACTGAAAATCCTCTAGATTTCAGTGGTGAGAAGGCCAATACAGGAAAGTTTCACAGGCTCAACAAAAAAGGCACAAAAAAGGCCAAACAAGGCCAAAGAGGGGAAGGTCAACCCCCAACACCAAAGTGACCTTAATGAAACATCTTAAGCATAAAAAATTAGAGTTTTTATCAGTTATACACAAAGCTCAAAACAACATGCAAAGTAGGTTAAAAGCTAGTGCAAGATTGGGGAATATAAAGCAATAATGTTTACCCTTGAAGAACACTTCAAGAACAGCAAGTCCAGCCCCCTTTTTTCTGATCAAAACCAACTCAAAACTCCAAGAACAAACTCTCAACACCTCCAAAACCAAAGTATGGTGTAATACTAGGTGTCTTAGTGTAAAACAAAGAACAAAACACCCTTTTAGGCCCTCTAACACACACAAATGAAGAGAGAGAGGGAGATATAGAGAGAGAGTGGTGTATATATGCTATATAACTCTGATTTTGCTGAACCTCCTCAAAGGAGAAGGAAGGCCTAAGCTTCCAAGAGAAGCTAACAAAAGGGATTAAGGCTTCTTAAAGAAGCTAAGGCAAAGGGGCCAAGGCTTCTTTAGGAAGCTGAGATAGGTGTCCAAGCTTCTTGAGGAAGCTAAGACAAAGGTCCAAGCTTCCCCAAGAAGCTAGACCAAAAAGGGTGCAAAGGGTGCAAATTCCTCCATACACGTGTATGGAGGATAGGTCCGTGCACTCCAGCTGGTATAGTTGGCATGCACAATGCCTGAAAAAGGCAAAAAGGAGGTACCGGCCAGAAAAGGAGTCAATCGGCCAAGTTAATGGTCGGTCGACCTCACGAAAAGGCCGATACACCTAGCATAGTGCCGACCGACCAAACATTTGGTCAGTAGCAAAAAAACCAAGGCCGGTGGTTTCATGCCACAGCCGATAGGTTTCAGGGATGGCTAACAAGCCTTTTCCCACCCTCAGAAGCACAAGACACAAGTCCTTGGTGCAAAACCAAGCACAGAACAGGCAAGTTAAGAGATCCTAAGGCAAGGCGCGCGGTCGAGGCCTCCGGGAACTCAAAATGAACACGAACATGGATGATCACCGAGCGTTCAAATGGTGACGTCCAAGTCTTGAGGACGGTCAAAAATGGGGTGTCTACACCTACCTCATGCTGCTGGGGATCTTTTGCTTCTTCTTGGTTGAACCACAGGTATTACTTTTCTCCCTGGCTATGGTCGCAGCTTTCCCTATTCTCCAACAGGGTGACAGACTAGGTTGATTCGGTATCCAGAATTGAGGCGCATATACATGCTATCTCAATCTATAGGGCTGCCATACATATTTCAAACCGAGGATATACCCCTGGGTATTTAAACCAGACTTTAGTCTCGGAAATCCCGAACCTTTGCGTTCTAGGCGTAAGCCATTTGAACTCTAGTTTCCACCGTCTCAGTTGGTCCCCTAGGAACTCACCGCAAACACAAGCAGGTGGCTATACCAGACCACTGGGAGTCGTTCGGGCACGAAAAACACCAAAGGAATTGCACCTTTAGAGGATTTAAGGTTTCCTAGACCGGAGAATGCACAAGACAGTGCGAATGAAGATGCATGATTTAAGGTCTCCTAGACCAGACGATTTAAGGTCTCCTAGACCAGAGAATACACAAGAGAGTGCGAATAATGCGATGTACTAACAAGTGTAGGTAAGGTGCGCAAGATAGCGCGATAAAATGCAATGCACAAAACAGTGCGATGCGCAAAAGAGCACGATTGAAATGCAATGTACAAAACAGTGCGATTGAGGTGCGCAAGATAGCGCGATGTGCAAAATAGCGCGAAATGAAATGCATGAAAAATGCAATGAGATGCACAAAACAGTGCGATGGAGGTGCGCAAGAGAGTGCAAGTGATAAATTGCACAAAACAGCACGATGCGTTAGACAACGCGAGTGCACAAGAGAGCGTGATGCACTAGACAGCGCGATGCGTTAGACAACTCGAGTCCACAGGACAGTGCGAATGCACAAGATAGTGTGATGGAGGTGTACAAGAGAGCGCGAGTGATAAATTGCACAAAACAGTGCGATGCGCTAGACAGCGCGATGCGTTAGACAATGCGAGTGCACAAGACAGTGCGAATGAGATACAAAGTGTAAGTCCACAAGACAGTGCGATAAAATGCATGTTCTATGCAAGTAAGGTGCATAACAATGTGGGTGGAAGGGTGCATAACAATGCAAGATAGATGTGCATAATAATGCAAGTAACGAGCATAACAATGCTAGATAGATGTGCATAACAATGCAACGAATGGTGTGCGTAATAATGCGAGAAATGTTGTGCATAACAATGCAACAAATGTGCAACTTCAAAAGCGTGTTTGAAACAAAATGCCGAATAAGGAAATACAAGCCTTAACGAAACCAAATCCAAACGCGACCTCTGATTTACCTCTCGGAGGGGTTTGTAACACAATCCGCTTGAAAAGGGTACACCCTGTTTATATTGGCGAGAGATAACATCTGCTGCTGCTTTAATTGCCATTCTGACTTGAAGCAAGCTTAAGCTTGGGGTTGAGATACACTCATACTTCGGAGCACTGACAAGTCCTAAAGAGGTACATCCGGAGTACAATCACGGAATGTACCGAAGTCGAAACACACTAAGATGCTCAGATTTTCCTTTTTTTCTTTTGCTTCGCAGTCTGGAACCCATGTAGCTTCAGATAGGTCCTAGTTTTACTGTTCTCATATGACCTAGGTTGAACCCTGCGGTTTTTGAAAGAACAAAATCTTGTTTTTCACAAATGTGGAGAACGGCACGGCAATCTGAGCACAAAACGATTTTTTTGAAATTAAGAAATGAGTTCTCAACCAGGTATTGAGCCTACAACTGAACACAGTGCATAACGACTCAACAAAGAAAAACAAGAGGTAAACAACCTAAACACATTGAGAAACACTCAAAACGACTCAAAACAAGAATCAAGACAAAACAAAAGACACGACACTCAGACGTGCAAAGGGAGCCTGTTTCTCCGGGTATTGTTTCCCATCCTTTCTCATTTGTGATCCTCACATCACTCGGCCCTCAAGCTCTGTTTTTCTGAAAAAGTCCTTTTCCTCACTTTTTCTCTCAGTGCACACCTCTCTATTCTTCAATCTCTCATTTTTTTATCCCTCCCCTTGGTGGTTGATGGATAAACAAGAAATTGCGGGCTCTTGCCCCTAGCATGCTGCTAGATTCTCTTTCTTCCGCTCACAACAGTGAACTTCTCCCACAGAAGGGTTGCACTACAACTAGGTGTGTAGCCAATCTACAGCTAACATCGGTTGACGATGCTCTACTGGGGAGTTTGGACGTGATTAGATCTGTCCAGATGAGGAAATGGAATATCCTGCTCCATTCCAGTTCGTGCTTCGCACTTAGCTTGATACCTCGTTGCTTGGAGGATGTGAGAGCTTTTTGCCCTTTTGCAGTCAGCTTCAGTGGTACCCTTTTCTGGAGAATACGGTGCCCTTTCCGGCAAGTAGAGTGCCCTTTTTGGCAAGTGCGTTGATAAAGGGAAAAAGACAGAACACCTGACCCAACTGTGCCCCTAGTTCATCATTTTGACCATTTCTTGTTTTTGGCTTTCTACTAAAACAATTTTGACCAAAATGAGAGTTAGATTAACATACTTGTTCAATTTTCTAATTTGAAATCATACAAGTTAGGCTATGAGCACTGAAAATTTTTCTTTTTTGGGTCCAAGAAATGGTCCAGTTTTGGAAAAATGGGATAATTTTCAAGAGAATCAGTCAACCTCAGTAAAAATTGTCAAAAACCATTTTGGCAAATAGCCACTGCTCAACGAGCACAGAACTTACTCTTGAGATGCACAACCTCAGATCGGAAGGAAAATTGCCCCTTGTCTGAAGGACACTGCATGGCAATGGAAAGTTGCCCCTTGTTTGAAAGGCACCACAGCGCATTAAATGGCAACGAAAAATTGCCCCTTGTTTGAATGGCACCACAATGCATTGTAGTCAGTCCTCAAAGTGACGAGCACAACCAAACTCTTGGATACAGATAAGGAAAAGATGATCAAAACCATTACATGGACATAATCAATTTGGAAGTGTTTGTGGCTGGACTTCCGGATGAAGTTGCCTACGTATCCCAAACATGGGAATCAAGCCTTACGTAGTTCCGGTAAGGTACACTCGGGTATTAACCCTCACCTTTTACGCTCTAACTTTTGCCAAGGCCGCCCTTCCGGGTTTTCAACCTTGCGAGCTATGTTTTTCTTCTTTTCAATTCTTTTCATTCATTTTTTTTCTTTTCATCTTTCCTTTTTCTTTGCTTTGCATTTTTTCTTTTTCTCTTTTTTTGTTCTTTTTCTTCTTTTTCTTGTTCTAACTTTTGCCTGGGTCGCCCTTCTGGGTTTTCGGCCCAACGAGCCTCTCAAGGGTAAAAGTGTAGCTTTGTCCATGTCAAATGGTTTTGAGATCCTGAAGTCATCTGAATCTAGGCGAATGGCTACTGTTCGCTGACGATGCAGGAGTCCATCCAATGGGGGGCTGAATTTTCCCCTAGTGTTGTAGATAGGAACTCGGTTATCCTTCAGCAACAAACTTTTTTCTTTTTTCCCTTCTAGGATTTGGCATTCTTGCCAATCTTCGTTGATTTGCGGAATGATCCATCTTCGGCTCATCGAGCACAATCTGACATCTTTTGCCCCTAGTTCGAGGGGTGTTCCTGATCTAGCTTCACAAGCTTCTTTTGATGAGATCTGATCTTCTTGATCTTTTCTTGCCCCTAGTTCGTGGGTTGCTTCAAATCTGGCCACGCAGGCCTCACATTATGGTTGACCTTTGAACTTTCTGAGTCCGAGTTCGAGGTTTGAAAGCAAGGGGTCGAGTCACGAGGCTGTGAGTGATCCTAAGCTGCACAATCTCAAGAGCGATTCCACACAGGTCTTCGCAAGACAGCGCAAAACATTTTTTTTGAAATCTTTTAAGAAAGCGACTAATCGCTCGTGCGGAAGACGATGTAGAACCAATCTGGATCAAGCCAAGATCCTTCTTAGTACTCACACTAACAAGCATGATCTCATTCATCAAGGGCTTAGCACGCCTCTCTTTCTCTCATATGATCAAATTTTGCAAAACCCGAGGAATTCCTTCCTCTTCGTTTTCATCACAATGTTCAAAAAGTTTTGAAAAACTCAGGTCAATATAATGATTTCAAAGCACAGAAAAGACACAGTTTTGTAGTCAAATACTGCCATCTCATTCAAAAATTCTGGCACAACAGGCTCAAAGTAGAAATAAGCACGAAGTATAAAAACCACTGCTGCTTCATTTAGATCTTCTGGTGTAATTGGCTCCATGGCAGAAACAGACTCAAAAAGAAAGCAAAAAGACAAACATAAAACAAAATAGTGACATCCGAGGTAACATCCACGGAATCACCCGACTCTAACAAAACAGGACTGACTCGATACAACAAGACAGACCCAACTGACTCAGTATGAAAAGACTGACTCTATACAACGGGACAGACTCAAGAGGACTGACTCGATACAACAAGACAGACTCAATACCCAAGTCAGAAAGTAGAATAAGCAGCATTTACAAATGCTCAAAATAGTGCGTGTCATCCATCACATCTGGAGTAAACTGAGCACCGACAGCAAGTGGTTCATCCCCTGATCACATAACAACACAGGTCCAGAGTACCCGAGGGATGTCAGACCCTTCTGGAGCTATGGTTCCAAGACTACTTAGCAAGAGAGAAAACAGATAGCACCTCAGCCTGATTTTACCAAAACAGATATGAGCAAAGCTGAATGACCGTGCTCTCTACTGAATTCTACCCAAAATTCTGCCTGTAAACTAATACCCTCAGGTAAAACTGATTCCACCAAATTCTGATGCTCGCAGGCCTGATACTCAGACTTGCGAACTGATACATGCATTCCCTATAGAGACACACTCTAAATGCGCATAGCAAGCAAGTAAGAGCCAAAACACCCCTATGTTGGGGTAGGGTTTCCCTGTTCTATTTTGTCAGGAGCTAAGGTTTCACTACGCACGCAGCGATTTCAAACAACCTATAATCAGGTAAGCAACTTGTCCTAGCTTTGGAATGGTCACTATGGATTCCGAATATGCACTGAGTCGAATGGTCAAAAAGGGTTCCCCGGTAAAAAAAAACGGGGTTTGTGTTCCCATCGTGGCAGAGCCTATAACCGGTCAGCCTTATGGCACGCTTCTCAAAGCGAGCCTCTGGCAAACCATTCGAGAATAGCAGATGGAAAACACTGTGACTTAGGCGCACCAATGCAAATGCAATGCAAAGAAACACATAAGTGTAGTAAAAACAAGATATCATAAGTTCGAGTCAAGTTCTCTAAGTCCCCAGCAGAGTCGCCAGAAACTGTAGATGCGCCCGTGGGCCTCATGCTATAGTTCGGACTCAAATAGTCATGGTTCTTAATCTGATCTCACAATGTGCGATGTGAGATTGATAAATCACCAAAGAGTCCAAATCCGGCAAATCGTTTTGAAAAACAGATTTTTAGAAAGAGGTGCCAAACATGGACTACTTTGCCAGATACAGAGTCGCCACCTAAATGTTTTATTTTTGGAAAATTTAGGAAACCCTGACTCGTTGCCTAAAGCCACATGTCCGTCATCACCAAAGTTGCCTCGGCTCGGGAACTTGGGTACGATTGGGGAAGGTTAGCTATGAGCACCCCCGCTCACCCAATCAAAGATCAGCCACTACTAAACATGATATTTTGTTTTGAAAACATATGTGTTCTTATTCCAGTTAATTAGCTAGAATTTACTATGTGATGCGCACAACACACAAGTATAGACTAGATCGCCTAATTTGGAACAAAGCATCGCATATCCGTTTTGTTTGGAAAATGGTTTGAGGTGTGCTACTCGCAAGTAGGCTAAAACACGGGTTTTTGACAAATTTGCATTCAGGCAGTAAATCAACTAAGCAATTAGCCTTATGGCAAGCATGCTTTCATGTTAACACTCGCACGCATGCAAGGATGCTAAAGCATAAAAGCTTACCTAGTACTCGGAGCCAAAACAAGAAACTAGTTAGTAATCATGCATGATCCTAGTTCATGTTAGAAATGGCTAATGCAACGCATGCAAAATGCAACTAAGACAGGCTCGGCTACACTAAGAATGGCATGTGAAATGCGACAACTTGATACACGTATTCAAGTTGGAATTGAAACACAATGCAGTTAGCATGATGCGCCGAGCCCGGTGTATGCAAAACAGATGAATGATGCAAACATGCGAGCATAAGTATGCTAATTGAAACATGTCCTAAACTAACCATCAAAAGCTAGTAAATAAAAGGGAGAAAGACGTGGGGTTGGAAAACATTCACACATGCACGCACACTTATTACAAATTCGCCCTCTCGACGGAGGGTCCGAAAGAATAATACAAACCAAATGAATAATTAACTACTCTAGCTAATTAATTATTACAGACCCTTAATTAATTAACAAATTAATTACAAAATAAACTAAGTATGAAATTAAAGAGGCCACCGCAGCTCTGCCTCGAACTGATTGGATGATGCATGCTCGATTCGCCTTGCTCGGAAACCCATTGCCATGCCTCGGTTGCCTCTGTTTGCACTGTTCTGCACCTCTGATAATTGTGAAAATTCTTGCGATGCTTCTGAATTACTCTCTGATCATTATGGGATATCACCGGCCGAGATATCTGACCACCGGCTATGGAAATATGGTAACCGACCAGAAGTTGGTCCACCGGCTAAACTTTTGTGGTCGGCCGGCACTGAAGATTGCCGACCGGCCATTTCTTCCTACAGAATACTGGTTTTGCTGCAACAGAGGACAGACAGTGCATGGAAAGGTATTTTCAAGGCAGTTTGTGCATAGCCACTCTCCCTATCATGCAATGAAGTCAAGGGAGCATGGCTCTCGGTTCTCGGGCCACCAATCACGCATTTAGATGCATGATGGCCAAAGGTACCAAGTTTGCAAATCAATGTAAAATGAATGCAACGAAAACAAATGAATGCTACACACTCTATCATGTTGGGATCAAGAGTGTCGGCGACCGAGGATTGAGGCGTATTTCGTCACTTTAAGTATGAACACACCTCATACCTCATGTTTGGTTTGACACCCCAAACCAAACACAATGCAATGCATGTATGCAATATGGCTCAAATATGCAAAATGGTTCGAGTATGCAATATGGGGCTAAGTCAACAAAGCATGCCAAATGCGATGCAACCTAAACATGCAAATGTACAATGTGCCAAGCATGCAAGATGCAATGCAATGCGATCTAACATGTAAGCTAAGCTAATGTAACAAGAACATGCAAACATGATATAATGCAAGCATATAATGAGATGCAACATGATGCAACATACCAAACATGTAACTATGTATAAGGATGGACTTAAACCAAAATGGGAGGACCTCAGCCAATTCCAAAACAGTGGCCAAAATACCAAAAATAAGGCACCAAAATGCGAGATAATCATGCACACATGTTGGTCCATCAATTAGGCCACAATGCACAACCTTCAAACATGAGCGAGATGTGATAAATATGAGGATATGGCATTACCATAAACTCTGAAATCACATGAAGAATGATGCCAAATCGACTACACAATGCAAACATGGCATGTTAATGGAGTTAAAGCTCAAAGCTAGCTACGAGACTTGAACCATGACTATGTCAACCAAGCCCCAAATGGTCAAAGTGACTCAAAACAGTCCTAAGGCAGACCAAAATGAAGCTAAAACTCATATGGACCAAAGCCAAAACATGTAAAGAAGGGCACAAAACAAGACGCATATAAGGCCCAAAAGGGCAAATGCACTACACCTCTTACAACCGAACATGACATGACTTAGGCAAATAAAATTAGAGTTATAATACACCAAAAAAAACCCCAAAACCTAATGAGAAGGTCTTCTAAAGACCAAATCATGGAGGCACATGCAATGGTCCAAGTCAGGAGCATGAAACAACAACTCTCCAAAGCATAGAATAGGTGATAAATGCAAGTATGTGGCCACGAAACATGGACTGAAATATGATGATAAGTGATGTCAAATCACTATAATAGCTCAAATGAAGCATGTTAATGACTCACACACCCGAAGCCAACAAGCTAGAATACAAAGAGGCTATATAAAGCATGGCAAGCATGACCAAATTGACACCAAACAGAACTTAAACATGTTAAAACATGACTAAAAACTTCACAAAGCTAAGTCAAAACATGCAAGCATGGTGGTCTAAATGCATGATGCATTTCTAAGCAAAATAGAGGAATGCAAGGCAAGTGTATGGTGCATGCAAGGCGTCAACAAACCAACCTAAAACAGAGGTAAGCCATGACCAAATATCACTAAATACCCACTGAGATGGAGCCAAAATTGACTAAGCATGCATGCTACCCTTATGAGCCAAAAACACGAGCATATGAGGCACAAAGGGAGAGGGGTGTCCCTCCCCTATACAAGACCTCAAAACCACTTCACCACCACTAAAAATCCTCTAGATTTTAGTGGTGAGAAGGCCAATACACGAAAGTTCCAAAGCTCAACAAAGAAGGCACAAAAAGAGGCCAAACAAGGCCTAAGAGGGGGAGGACGACCCCCAACACCAAAATGACCTTAAACAAACATCTTAAGCACAAAAATACAGAAATTTTATGAGTTATACACTAAGCTCAAAATAGCATGCAAGATAGGCTAAAAGCTAGGGCAAAAATAGGGAATATAAAGCAATAGTGCTCACCCTTGAAGAACACTTCAAGAACAGCAACTCCAGCCCCTTCCTCTGATCAAAATCAACCTAAAAACTCTGAAACTAGTCCCTCAACACCTCAATAACTGAAGTACGGTGTAACACTAGGTGCCTTAGTGCAAAAATAGGAACAAAAACACACTTTTGAACACTAATACACACACAATCTAGAGAGAGGGGGAGATATAGAGAGAGAGTGGCATGTGTGATATATATCTCTGATATATATCTCTGATTGTTTGTTCAACCCCTCTAAAGGAGGAGGGAGGCCCTCTTTTATAGAACAAAAAGGGCCTAAGCTTCTTGGAGAAGCCAAGACAAAGGGGTCAAGCTTCCTAAAGAAACTAGAACAAAGGTTCAAGCTTCTTGGGGAAGCTAAGGCGAAGGTCCAAGCTTCTTAGGGAAGCTAAGGCAAAGGGTTCAAGCTTCCTCAAGAAGCTAGAGCAAAAGGGTGCAAAGGGGACAAATCCTCTATACACGTGTATGGAGGACAGGTATGTGTGCTCCAGCTAGCACAGCTGGCATGCAAAATGCCTAAAAAAGGAAAAAAAGAAGTCCCGGCCAGAAAATATGGCCGATTGACCAAACAAACGGCCGGCCGACCAAAAACAATGTCGACCGGCCTCACCAATGGCCGGTAGCAACAAAATAGGGCCGGTGGCCTCAAGCCAAGCCCGGTGAGATATGGGGATGACCAACAAGCCATTCCCTGCCCTCAGAAGCAAAAGCACAAGTGTTTGGTATACAACCAAGCACAAAACAAACAAGTCGAGAGGTCTTGAGGCAAGGCGTGCGACCGAAACCTCCGAGAACTCAAGACGAACACGAACAAGGATGATCATCGAGTGTTCAAACGATGACGTCCAAGTCTTGAGGATGATCGAAAATGGGGTGTCTACAACGTCATGCAGAACAATCATCAAGATCAACATCATACAGAACGTTTACAACAGTTTATTAACTTATACAGAACGTCACTTACAGATCATAAACAAAATAGTAGTTTCCGAATGATCAAAGCACATTTTTATAATCGTCGTTCAAAAGGAAACTCATTTATTTTCTAGCAAATCTCATTTTCGGAAAGCTTATCACATTGTACACAATTTGGAGTTTCAAAGCAAAACTTAGTGTCTCAAAGTACTTATTCGAAAATCTTGTTATATCTCATAACTTGTATAAAGTATAGGTTTCAAAATTCATCGTACAACAAAACTAATTCCAA
This sequence comes from Camellia sinensis, assembly GCF_055761805.1. Taxonomy (NCBI): domain Eukaryota; kingdom Viridiplantae; phylum Streptophyta; class Magnoliopsida; order Ericales; family Theaceae; genus Camellia; species Camellia sinensis. Next base: position 102,674,666 of record NC_138961.1, read on the forward strand.
AGTAATTCATACAAAAATACTACTACAAAGACATTACTCACCTTGACTAGTTCAATGTTCTTCATCGACATTCGAACTTGCACATTACACATAACCATACACATTGTAACTCATATTCGAATCAAATAACTCTCCTTATCTTTTCTAATTCAATTCCTCATGTTGGTTTCTTACTTATTAATCCTCAATGAGTCATAATTCACGGCAAAGAATGCTCAGAAAAACATGTGGACAGAAATACGAGCACAAAACATCTTTTCAAAATATGTTGAAACAAGGTCATCGCTCGAGCCAACTATTGGTCGCTCGAGCAGTCACAGAGGTCTACAAAAGTATTGGGAGCATGCAAAGTGCACTCGAGCCACAATTCTGTCGCTCGAGCAAACTGGGCGAATTCTAGGTTTTCCAGATTGCAATTTGAAGTTCAAAAGTGTGCCTTTCATGTTCAAAACTGGCATGGCTTGGTAGAAATGTATAAAAACTCTTTATGAAGCATGAATTCATGGAAATTATGAAATCATATTATCAAATCTCTTTCAATTCTCCATAACAAGACTTGAAACCCAATGTTTTTGTCATACATGTAGTGATTTATTTATTTTTTTCTTTTCAAAACATGATAAAACGACATGAGAAGTGTGAAATCATGGAAAATCTCGCAAGTTCATATGTATAAGATTCATGCATGTAGGAATTTGTAGAAAATCAAACGGTTATAGCGATCTCGGGTTTTTCCCTTTATGTGCAGTATTCCGAACTTGGGTTCCTTGGTTGAGTGTTACTGTATATGTCTCTTTCCGTCCTTTAATCCCTCGAGTATGAGTGTTAGAAATGTCCTGGGCGTGTTTCGAACAAGTTGGTTGAGTTTTAGTCTCTAATCTTGTTGCCCTGATTTTTGGTGATCCGCTCGAGCGGGTCTTGTTACGCTCGAGCGGAGTTTGCATCCTTTCAGCATTTTGTACGTCTGCAAATATACTGCAGAAGTGTTTTTCACGCTCGAGCGGTGTTCCTTACACTCGAGCGGGTATATTTGTGCTCAAGCGGGTGTCTGAAATCTGTAAAAATACTGAAGGAGTGTATTCTACACTCGAGCGAGTCCATTTGCACTCGAGCAGGTAGTGCTTTGCTGTTGTGCCTTGGCGCTCGAGCGGGTACCTTTGAGCTCGAGCGAGTTTAGTTTTTGTGTCTTACGCTCGAGCGTATTACTATCCGCTCGAGCAGACTATACATATATCAGATCGCGACTGTGTCATTTTAAATCACTTCTTCGGTTCTCTCTCTCTCTAAAACATTCCAAAACCCTAATTTGAGAGCTTCTCTCTCTAGAATACCCTCTCTCTCTACACTTTAACTAAGATCAAGTGATCTCTTCACTCCCCCTTCCTTCATTAAAAAGCTTGGGCTCTTCAAGACCTTCATTTTCATTCGCGTGGAAAGTGATTTCGTCGTGTTTGGAGTTCTTCCCTTGCTAGTCTCGTCTTCTACACTTAAGGTAGGGATAACCTACTCCTTTCTATGAGTTTTGACATAGATGTTATGTATTTTGTATAGATGGTGTTGTTTGGGGTATTTAGGTGAAGTTAGGGTTTTGAAATTGAAATTATGAAAGAGGGGTTTTCTATTTTTGGGGTTCCAAGTGTGTGAGTGGTCCCTAAAATGAAGTTATGGTGTTTGATTGATGAAATTTGGCCTTAGGAGCAACATTTGAGAGAAAGGGAAAAAAGCCCTAATTTAATGTAAATGATTAAATTGTATACTTAATCCGGGAGATGTGGAAATATGAAATTGAGTTGAAAACCTTGAAATTGGGAGGTTATGAGATTGAATGGTGGAGTCGGATTGATTAATCACTCACCTTTGTAGTTGTAAATAATTTATCTGTTTGATCATTTATTTTTTGTTTAGAAATAACTGCTTTGGGCTATCGATGGAGGATAGCCTTGATTGTTGTAGATACTACATGATGATTAAGTGAATTAAAACTAATCAATTGAGCATGTCATTGAATATGATAGATGGAATGACACATTGAATATGTGATTGCTTGATCATTGTACATGATAAGCATTTAAATACATTGCATATGTATCTTGTTTGGGAAGAGATGAGGGATGTACTCTCAAACCTGTTTGGGAGGAGATAGGGGATGGACTCCATTGATAATTAAGTTGGCCGGTGTGTCCATGGTGAAAGTCTTGAAATCTTGGTTACGTTTGCATAACGTAGATCATTGAAGTATTGAAATGTTTTAGTATGAGTTGTACTCTCATTTGAATTATGGATAATGGAAGTGTTTTAATATGGGTTGTTGTCTCATTTAATTGTTTGGCTAGATAGTGAGCTATGTTTATGAATTTAAACTGGGAAAGTAAAGGAAAAGTGGAATGAAACACGGATGTATCTGTCATAAAACTGAAAAGCATTGTAAGTTGATTTAGGAGTGTTAAACCTCTATCATATGCTAATGTTTTAGTTATTTCTCATACTTGGTTTAGTGTATCTCTACTGGGCTTTGGCTCACCCTTTATGGGACATCATTTTCAGGTACAGATAGTATGCCACCTCCAAGGACATAGCTTGGGAGGCATAGCGGCTGGAGGATCTTTTTGTTGTTATTTTTTTGTATTACATGTAAATCAAGCCAATGGCTCATTTTGTATAAAGAGTTAGAACTCTTCTTTTGTTGAACCCAATTGTTGACTTGGAAAGTTGTAAGCCCGTAAGGCATTTACTTTTGTTGTCAACATGTAATACTTTTGTACTTAATACTCTAATGTTGGAATATGATATCCCTTTCTTGTATCATGAATGTATGAGTTATAGGTTTATTTTGAGGGCGTTACACTCGAGGATGAAGAATTATGGATGCATGTAAAGCTTTATCATCTTCTTGACTTTATTTAACAAAATACATGCATAGGATCATATATACACCATGAACTCAACTTATCTTCAAGAATTGAGAGTTAAATTCTCACCGAGAGCCTTCAAATATACTTGTTCTAGCACAATCTTGACCAACTCTAACTAAATCTTCAAGTTCTCCTTCAATCTTTCACTTTCTCTCTCTAGATGAGAGCTCACTCTCTCTCTAAAAGTGTAATCTTAGATTTTTCCTCCAAAAATGAACAAGGATGAGCTCAAGAATAAGCTTATAGCACTTACATATAGCTAAAATGGCTTAATACATTAATTAGAATATTAGGCTAATCAAACACAACTTAATTAATCAAACTAAATCAATTTTTAATCAAACTTACCAAATGGTTCTAAAAATTTCAATTAGTTTATTCATATAGCCAATTTTGGTTTATGAAATCATTTAAGCCACCAGTTTCAAAATCTGAACAAAAATCGTTGCAGATAATTTCCAAATCAAACAGATATACACAAATTAATCACAAGACACATATCATAATTAATAATTAACACAATTAAATAAATATAATCATGATATGCATGTTGGGGTCATCACAAAAAATTGGTTAAGAAGAAAATAAATTTTGGTTCCCAAAAAAGAATTTTAAGAGAGAGGAATTGATCTTCATAATTGAATTTTTCAACCAAAATTTTTCTCCATTCTCTTCATTGTCTCTTCTCTAATACATAATCAAAAAAAAATACCATTAAAGTTGAAATTACGGACTTTGGACTGAGAATTAAGAACACATTCCATAACCTTGAGTGTAGTGATCCTAACCCACCCTTTGAGGTTTAGGTCATGACCCGTCAGTAAGCCTAGACTACCTCCAGCCTCACAAACAAATTTGATATACAATAATAATAAAGGGGCACTGCTGAAGCATTATTAAAATATAAACATGTCCATCGAGTCGTGCATTTATGAAAATCATACAAATTTAAAACCTTAACTCCTTCATAGATGTAGATACAAAAGTACATCATAGCATCTTGACACTTACACAGATAGTCCATCCATTCATGTTCCAAAACAAAAGAACTAAACAAAGAAAGAAAATAAACAAAACAAGTTCCATGATTCACAAGGTTGACACACTTGGCTCTGCATGAGACCAAGTTCGGCCCATCACAAAGGCACTCCAAAACAGCTGACAAAAGGGTGGACTCTCGAGGTTGCCCTATGCTTAATGCTCCATATGCTCACCTACATATATATAGGGAAAAAAGGTGAGCTAAAGCCCAGTGAGTAATACAAGTATAAAGAGGTAAAATGAATTATGTCTATCACTGTACAAAATCATATCACATGAGTTTAAAACAATTCATAACTAAATACTTGTCATATCAAGGTTCACAAATCATATTCGTATGTGGTACATCCAATAGTGCAGAATGGGACCATATAGGTCTAACATACATAGGGACCCCTTGGGTCTACATCAGAGATCTCTATACCAATAAGCCACTGTATTGTTACCCCCGGGCAAAGGCCGTAGGCCGCGGTATTGTTACCCCCCGGTGAGGGCCGTAGGCTACGGTATTGTTACCCCCAGGTGAGGACCGTAGGCCATGGTATTGGTACCCCTAGGCAAGGGCTACACTAAGGATGCCACAATTACATTTTGAAAGAGACAATCATTCATTGTAACAAAATAGCATTTCAAAATAATGAACTTGCGATAAACCAAAACACTTTAGCAACATATCTTTACAAAAGTAGTACTCAGAGTGGGCGGGTACTGATGGTAGACCTCGATTAACTGCCTACACAAACACATAGCACAAGTACACATTAAAGTACACATCCAAATCAAGTAACGTGTCTTAATTCATTTCCTTTACGCATGTTTCTAGGTTGTTCCTTAATTATGGATATTCAAATGAGGCTTAAGAATGCCTAAATGGGCATAAGAATGCAATTTAAGTATTTACAAGTGTTAGCCAAATTTTGCTGAAAACAGGGTGTTCACTCGAGCGCACACTTGGTCGCTCAAGCGGACCTACAGTATACAAAGGTTCGCCCGAGCGCACACTAGGTCAGTCGAACCGTCTGTAAAGACTGCAAAAGTACTGGATGTTCAATTTTTATGCTCGACCAGCGCTTTATATAGTCACTCAAGCCAAGTACTGAGCAAAAGCGGGTTCACTCAAGCGCACACTTGGTCGCTCGAGCCAACGGCCAAATGTTTGAAAACGTACTAGATGCCTTCAAAGTTCGCTCGAGCCAACTGTGCGAATTTTGGTTTTCCAAATTTGAGTTTGAACTTCAAAAACAATGTTTTCATGTCCAAGACTTGCATGGTTGGTCTCAAAAGCTTAGAAACTCATTACAAAACATGAATTGTTAGAAATTATGGAACCATGATCTCAAATACTCTTTCAATTCTTTAAAACAAAAACATCTTGTTTGAAACATGCATGTGTCAAAGTCAATTCCCTTCTTTCTAAGGCATGTATAAATGACTTGTTGAGTGCAAAAACATGAAGAACTCTAAGAAATAACTTGAGTGAGGCTCATGCACGTGTGAATTTGACAAAAATCAAGTTCAAAAGATGAAGGATTATGCATGCATGTACACATTTCATTTGAATTTACTAAACTCTTGTTGATTCATGCTCAATCAATTACATGCAAATGGTCCTACAAAATGGTGAATTCATCTTCCTACAAGGATTAACTTCTTGAATTAAGGATAAGAATCTTACCTAGAGCTTGAATTTGGCTTGACTAAGCTTATTTTCTGCAATCTCTCTTGGCTTCTCTTGAATTCCTCTCCTCTCTCTCTCTACACTGTTGAATTCTCTCTCTAGCTCTCAATTTTCAGCACAAATTTGATGTCCGAAATGAAGCTTAAGCATGTTTAGCATATATATAAGGTGATTATTGTTAAGCTAATTAAGTGTGATTATTAATCATTTGGCTTAAGTTTAAGCAATTATACTTAATTTATTATAATTATTTTGATCCGAATCAAATTTTAATTAGACTTGCCATAAAGTTCTAAATATTCCAACTAACCTATTGGTTTAACCAATTTCGATTTCTGAGTCCGTTTGGACTTTCAATTTCTACTTCTAAGTTGGCATTTAAATAGATATTCATCAACAAACAGATAATCATCAAATAAACACATAATTATGCAATTTATACCCAATAAAATATGGAAAAATAGTACAAAGGTCGGGGTCGTTACATTGAGGGTGATAGGAAGAAAGTTTGGAAATCAGAAAATTCATCATTTTCCCGAAAGGTGAATTTTCGCAAACTTTCTTTTAATTTAAAATGTGACACAACTTGTTTAAATACTTCCTTTACTGCTTTCATAATTGTTTTTATCGCTATAAAGGGAAGACTACACACCCACATATCTGTTGTAATTTATTGTTTTTTTTTTAATATAATTGTTTTACTGCTTTAAAGAAAAGGCTACACCACCCACATATATGTTGTAATTTACTATTGTACATGAACTGTTGTAATTTATTGCTTTAAATAAACTGTTATAATTTACCGCTTTGAATGGTCGGTGCCATACCGTCTACATAAATTGTTATAATTTATCGCTTTGAATGGTCGATGCCATACCGCCTACATAAACTGTTGTAATTTACTGCTTTAAATGGTCGGTCAAAACTATCTAATTTGTTAAAAATGTGACCCCGCCAAATGAATAGTGACCGGTGGTGAATAATAACCTCGACGATGAATAGTACCTTCGGCGATGTATAGTAATCACAGATGAAAAATGATCAGTAAGATGAATAATGACCAAGGAGAGTGAATAGTAGCCGCGGCAGTGAATAGTACTGTTAGTAATGAATAGTACTCCGCTGGATGAATAGTGCTCCCACAAAATATGTTTTCCCGGGCAAAACAAAGCAATCTTCCAACAAGTAGAATCATTTTTGGCGGTTGATCTCCGAGGCATCTTTCTATTTTCTTTTAACTTGAGAGATTTTATTTATGTTGTAATAATCTCTTCTCTGTCCCTCATCTTTTATTTGGTTTTGTAATTATTTAGTGATGTAATAATTTTCCATCCCCACTTCTTTCTATCCCTTTCATTTACTCAACATATCTGTAAATAAGCATCATGTTTTATTTTTCATTGTACCTGTGCTTTGCATTCATATTTCATGCATCAAGATTCGACTCATTTGCATCTGTGAATTTAATCAATTTTTTTTTTATGTGATTATGTATGCCACCTCATGCATATTTTCTAACTTTGTTTTGTAGTTGTTCGCGAGACACCAGCAAATATGTGAGTGTTTATACTTTTGCATACCACTTTTGTATGTTTTCCTTATTATGTTTAGCATCCTACCTTGCGGCTACTTGCTTAAGTGATATATTCTATAAGTGCCAGTGGATGGAGGTTGTGTCGCTCAATTTGGAACAACATTGATGCAATGCCATGGGAAAACACCTCCCAAAACCTGTTCCCTTATCTCAATCTGCATAAATACAACCAATAGATAAAGAAATAATAATACAATTCTGTAACACTTCTTCCCCACTAAACTATTCCCAAAAACTTCAATACAGTCTGGTTACATCCAGAGTTAAAAGGAAACAGTTCCATAGCTATGAAGTTATACCAAAGAGGGGGGGAAAAGAAGGAAAAAGGGCAACACTCTATCAAAAGTGGCCATGATTTAAAAATAAAATCATTCACATTTGCACAAAATAGCCCCAAGGCTTCAACAAAAAACATCAAACGAGTTTGCATTCATGCTTTATCCAAATTGCTTTCCATAGTAAATCATTCGGATGGCTCATCATTTTCATTTCCTGAAAATGGTTAGTTTTTTGGGTGAGAGAATGCCTAGTAGGAAGTATATTTAACAAATTATATGATTAATTGAAATGCACATGATCATGCAATGCAAACATTTGATAAATTTTATTATGTATGCATATGAATGCCTGTGCATGAGTATGAAATGTGCAAATGTTAAGGTTAAATAAGCATTTCCTGATTTTTCAGGGGCAGTAAATATACTATAACATTCCAAGTAAGAGCCATAATTCAAAATACATACATAGATATAGATTTTGTATACTGAAAATAGTCCCACATTTTTCGACTCCAGAAACAGTGCGGGCGATGGGCACCCAAAAAACATTTTTCTCTTCTGCATTTGCTGACTCCAGAAACGGCGGGGCCGCAAACACGCAAAATCATGCTTTTCTACATTTGCCAACTCCTGAAACGGCGAGATCGTAGGCACCCAAAAACATTTTCCCACATTTATCCAGTGGTATGCACAGATAGGGCAATTGGGCACCATCACTCCCCGCGCGGGTACCAAATACAAGACATAACTCAAAACCACCCGACTCACTACCTGGACTCATAGACTATTTACCCCCTTTCAACTTTCCATCGTTCAAATCATCATTGTATTATAAAAGAAATTTAATAATGCATATGATGCATGAATTTGTAAGTTCTCATTTTTTCCTAAACTGATTTCAATGCACAACAATTCAATAGTTCATATGTCAACAATGAGAAAATTCTTCAATTCATAACCATCATCATCTCCAGTTTTGGTGTAAAAGTCTCAAAATCTAACTTTCAATATCAAAGTCAAGTAAATACACTTAATTTTAGGTTCTAGAGGCCAATTAGGCCAAACCCCCTTATAACTTTTCCAACCATTCATACACATTAGTATCACAACAATCCAATAATTCATATTTCAACCTCAAAGTCAAATAAACATGCCTAATTTCATGTTTTAAAAATCAATTAAGCAAAACCCCTCTTTATTAAACAAGTTTCAAAACTAGGGTTTATAGAAAATTAGAGGTTTTCTCTCTTTCATGAATTGGAGACTAATTCCCATCATCAACAACACTAATCCTCAATAATAGACATGCTTCCATCCATAATCATGAATTATTGCCCACATCCTTCCAAATCATCTATTAGTAAACACAATCCATACATATACACACACACACATACACATATATATCTACAAAGGTGAATATCTAATGAAATTACCACATATGGGTCTCAAATTAAAGATATAATAAGTTAAAGATACCCCTACCTCAAGAATGGAAACTTAAGATAGAAACCCACTTGAAATTTCAACATAAATAAGAAACAATCGGTAGATATCTCAAACTAGATTTGTTCTCCAATTTTCTTGAAGGATCTAGGGTGGATTTAAGGGAGAAATTGGAGAAATCAAGTGTTTAAAGCTCTAGGGTATCAGGTATGGAGGAGAGAGAGATAACAAAGGAAAAAGGAAATAATGATTTTGGGCCAAAAACTCACTTAAAAGTACCTGATATCGAACAGACCGCTCGAACGGTCAAAGCTTGGCTCGAGTAGTGAAAAGAAGCTCCCAGAATCTCTGAAATTTGTGCAGACCGCTCGAACGATCAAAAGTTCGCTCGAGCAAACTTACTTCTAGCGCAGATACTCAAATTTCGAACAAGCATAACTCCTTTGTCCGAACACTGTTTTAGGTCGTTCTTGTGTCCAAATCGAAGCCCCGGAAACAAGTTTTCCAATGGTTTTAGTCTCACATCCAAATTCAAAGTGTGAAAAGAGAAAATTGCAAAAGATTGAAGACTACTCATGGGACAATTATCCGAATTAATATTTTTCGTTCAATCTTACTTAATCATTATGATACCACCTCAATCAATATTCCAAAATGAACCAAAGAGGCTCCAAGTACAATAATACTAGTTTCAAAAACAATCCCACTAGTCCAAGAAGTACAAAGTGTTACAATTGATTTCTTATGCCTATGGTATCAAATTTATTAATATCTCAAAATTCTTTCAAAATGCATGAAATCAAGTCGAAATAAATGACACATTCTATACTTGTTTACTTCGCATAGTAATTTTAGCATTTATTAAATAATCAGAATATGAACATATAAAGTCAATAAAATTCATATCATGGTTTAGTAGAGCCCAATCTTTTGATCGGGTGACTAGAGGGGCTCAATTAATGACCTTCCCCCCTCATACCTAAGGTTTCGAACCAAGACATCTCCGGTTTTGACGGACAGTGGCCTTGGCACGAGTCACGGGTTTCCTAATTTTTCTAAAATATTAGGTAGCGATTTTGAGATCTGGTGATGTAGTCTATTTCTGGCAAAGGTTTCGCAGTAAAAATAGATATTCTATAAAAAAAAAAAAAATGCCAAATTTGGACTCTCATATGTGTTTCACATTGTACTTGTGAGACTAAATCAAAGAAATCGATGGTTCGAACTATTTAGCGCGCTTGGGTACCCCCCAAACATATGACACCCTTTCATTTTGAATCATTTACTAACGATGGCCTATTTGTTGAGTGAAGATTTTTTTTGTAATTACGCAAACATTCTTGGTCAATTATGCTACAGGTTTCTTCGTAATTACACAAACATTCTTGGTCAATTATGGAATATAAATATTTTTTTTTAACAAATTACAAATACACCCATAAAGTTTGTTTAAAATATGAATCGATCCTATAATACTAGAAATTACAATTATCATTTCTTATAAATTTTAATTTGACACAATACTCAGGAAAAAAAATATTCTCTTATGCAATAATAAATTATCAAAAATGTTTATTAAAAAATATTTCTTGTGTCATTAAAAATTGTTAATTGACTTAATTATTTATTTATTAACAAATGGTTAACAGAAAAATATTTTTCATATAATTAAAAATTGTTAATTTACTTAATGATTTACTTATTAATAAAATTGGTCATTTGTTACACGAGTATGATTTATGTATTGATAAAATTAGTCATTTGTATCTATATATATGTAGTTTTTCTGCTTCTTTATTAGTTCAATGAATTATCTTAGTAGTTTTTCTTAAATGAGAGAATTATCTCAGTATTTGTTTTATATTTATTTGTTGAGAAAAGCTGCACACCATAATTTTTTTATATATGTAAATTCGAAAGAAATGTTAAAGACTCATAAATTCACCCAAAATAATATGGTAATAAAATTGGAATCTATATCATTGAGTGCATAACAAATCAAAAAATAATACATATCATACCACATAATTCTATCATATATCTAATGATTTATTCTAATTCAATTTCATAGAGAAATATTTTAATTTTAAAAAAATTATCAAAATACAAAACTTTAATATATTGTAATAATAACCAAATCTTGCAACATTTTAAGAGGTATAAGCTTGTAACTTTTGTTCTGGCTTTTGCTTACTTTATTTCTATCTATTTCTTCTATTCTTGGGTTGTTTTACATCTATTTTAAGTGTTGGAACTTGGGTTTGGACAAGCTACCAAAGGTGGTAAGATTAACACCCTTACTTGCACCTACTTTTATACCTCAACCCTTGGTTCCTTTACACTCTTTTTCTTTGATTTTCGAACTAATTTTCAGAGTTGAACTAAGGCCAAAAACATGATTTAAAGTCTTGAAATTGGAGGGGTTGGCCATCCCTCCTTGTTCTTGATTACATAGCTTCATTACCTTTATCTTTTGTTTAGCTTTTGAGCTCCTTTATTACATTTTTAGCCACTGTTTTGGGCTTATTATAGGCTGTTTTAGGGCTATCCTACTCTATTTAATTGATTCAAGCTTTGATTAGTTCATTTGTAGTAGCATTAGTCTTTGTACATAGCTTGTATCATGTTGTTCTTAGCCTTTCTTTGTTTAATTTCCATGGTAATAACCTTATTTTAAGAATTAACTTGTCACTCCTTTCTTTCATTTGAGAGTTGTTTCAATCGGTTGATGGTTATTCAACACATGAACTAGAGTTTCACGTTTAATGGCTTAATCTCTACGGAGATTCATTGTCAACGGCGTGATCTCTCTTTCATGTTGAGAATTACTTCCCGTTTGATGCTCCTCTTCTTTTAGAGGACTTAATCATCAGTTCAGACAAATGGATTAAAAAATGGAAATGACTAAAAGAATGGGTTTAAAAGCGACAAACACACATAAAGAAAATGAGTCATCTTGCTTAGACTTAGCCGGATGTTATGCCAAGTTTGTCAAGTCAAAGTGATCATGCGTTAATTCATGGCATTTTTGATGATTCTTGAAGTGTCTCTACTTCCCTTTTTTGAGTTCATTCCATGATAAAGAGGGAGGAGTGGTTGTATTCACTGCATTTCATTGATTTTTGTCCAAAAGTTGTATCCAGAATCATCAAGCAATCAATTTGCTCATTGATGGTTTTAAAGACAATTCTAACCTTCTCTCGAGGCGTTTCTATGATAGAGAAGGAAGGAAGGGACAAACAGAGCTTGAACAATTCTGTCTACACTATTTTCACTTCAGAATGCAAAACAGAGTTTTTCACAAAATTGAGGCACAACCGGCCTTCTTTAGGCCCAGCTGGGCTTCATTGAGAGCCAGTTGGCCCTCAATGTTTGGTCAGTAGTGTATTTTTGCAGAAAACAAAGGGCAGTGGCTGAGGTGAGATAGAGCAAGCTTGGGGTAGACAGAGCTGTTCTTGAACACCGTACATGTACATGCATGCAATTCTTGCGCATCCTCACTTACATTATAATCATTGTAATTAATTTAATTTAATGTTATTTGTTGTAATTAGTCTTGTTAATTATTAAGTGTTGTAATTATTATTATTGTTTATTTGTAATTGTTGTAGTTACTTAGCTTAGAGAGCTAGTTTATTTATCTTGGTCATCCTTGTTGTAATAACATTGTTAGTTAGTTAACTAGCATTGCTTATTTATTCATTCGGTTTTGTAATAATTAGTTTAATTCGGAATTTTCGGACTTTGATTCGCACCCTCTTGCACGAGGGCAATGTTGTAATAAGTTGTATGTCTTCTAACCCCACATCTTTCTCCCTTTTACTTACTTGCTTATGACGGTTAGTATAGGGCATCACGTTTCATTAGCATTCTTATGCTTTGCATCCATTTGTCTTGCTTGCATCCAAGGTTCGGCTCATCATGCTAACCCAATATGAAATTGACAAAATCATTTACTTGAATACGTGCTCTCACGCATGTCTTGAATGGAATCATATGTCATGCTCATAGTCGAGCCTATAAAAATACATAATCCGTGTGTCGCATTAGTCATGTTGCATTTAATTAGGTACATGCATATTTTTCTTAACTCTTACCCCTATTTTGGCTCGGAGTACTAGGTGAGTTTTTATGTCTTAGCATCTTGCATCAAATGTTTGTGTTACCATATCCAAAGCATAAATGCCATGAGGCTAATTGCTTAAATGATATAATTGTTTGAATTCCTGTGGATAAAGGCTAGTTGCTTGAACTGGGATGGTTTGATTAAATGTTCATTTTAGCCCACTTTTTTCAAGTGGCAAATTCAAAACCATTTTCAAACAAGACATGAAATCAAATGTTCTAATTCTCGCAAGTTAGTCTATATTTTTGTGCGCGTCACATAGTAAAGAATAACTAATAATCGGAACGAGAGTATATAATTTAAATAAGAAACGCATCATGATTAGTAGAGGCCAATCTTTGATCGGGCGAGTGGGGTGCTCAATTCATGACCTTCCCCTCTCATACCTAAGTTCCTGAGCCGAGACACTTTGGTAATGACGGACTAATGGCCTTTAGCACGAGTCTCGGGTTTCTTAAGTTTCTCAAAAATATTTAGGTAGTGATTCTGTAATTTGGCAAAGCAGTCCATTTTTGACATTTGACTCAAACGTTGATTTTTCAAAAAGAATTGCTGGATTTAGACTCTTTTTGTGTTTTTATTATTTCACATTGTACTTGTGAAATCAAATTCAAAACCACAAGTGGAGTCCGAACTGTAGGGCTATTCGCCCTCTTAAAGGAGCGCGGAAAGTCGGGCTACAGTGGAGTTCAGCTTTGAGCATGTCTGTGTTGATAACATCTTAGCTGAGGTGCTGTGCGGTTTCTAGTTATTGTTCTTTTCTTTATTTTCTTTTGCTAGGTAGTTAAAAACCATAGCTTCAGAAAGTTCAGATATCCCCCAAGTACTCTGGACCCGAATCAGAAGACTTTGTAAGGCTGGGGATCTTGTTCGAGGACAGCCCATGTTTACCTCACTCTCACTGATTACAAGACGAAGGAGAACTAAACAGAGTTCGCTAGTCTAATTCTTGTAGCAATCACCTCTCAGTTCACCTATGTTCAGTCTAGTTCAAGAGCAGTCATCCACTTCCAGTCCGATTCAAAACCAGTCATCTATTTTAATGGCACAGTATCCCCCGACCAATATAGAGGAACTGCTACTCCATCTGCAACAAACAGTTAAGACCCTACAACATGATGCGGCCTGTCAGGCCGAGGTTACATCCCGTCAGGTCAAGGTCATAACTAGGTTACAACAACAGCAATCACAGCCTGTTGCGACCTCTGCATCCCATGCATCCACCACGGTTATTCTTGTGCCCAGTGCCACTACTAATATTGCTAATGCTCAAGATCCACAAAACCAGGGTAGTCCAGTTTTTCCAGTCCAAATAGAGCGAATCCTAGCACAAGCTTCCAAAGCCTTGATTTATCAGAAAGAGGTTCTGTTCGAGTTCGAGGTTAACCCAACTACACTCAAGGTCAACAAACTGGAGAAACTATTCAAAAGAGCACAAGGTATCAATTCTATTCCAGACATAAAAGATGGATACACTGATTCTGCGGTTACAAGGTGTCAATTCTATTCCAGACATAGAAGATGGATACACTAATTCTGCGGTTACATTGTCGAATCGGTTTAAGGTGTCGCACATTGATCGTTTTGACAGTTCCGGGGATTCGATGTTTCACTTGCGAATGTTTCAGATATTTTGCGGCCAATGGGCTTAACCAGACTACAAAAGCTGTCTCTCTTTGGTCACAGCATGTCAGGTATAACGGCCATTTGGTATGCTAAGTTGGAAGATTCCGTCAAACAGAGTTGGGAGGAGATGGTCGAAGCCTTCATTGCTCAGTACTTTTACAATACGTAGATTGAGGTTACAACTCGTGATCTCGAGGCAACATGCCAAGAGCCGAATGAGGGTTTCTTTGAATTTGTGACAAGATGGAGAGCTAAAGCCTCGATGATGACCACGAGGCCTTCCGAGAAAGACCAGATCAGAATGGTTGTCCGGAATCTACATGGCATGTTGTTGCAGAAAATGATTGTGCTCTAGTTGTTTACATTTACAGAACTTCATGAAATAGGAGTGCAAATTGAAGATGCCATGAAGCAGGGGCATGTTATAAATGAGAAGGAGCCGAGAAAAGGCCGTTTGTTCGTAGTTCCAATGCTACCAGTGGTAGCACAACTGCGAGGCCATCGGATGTAAGTGTTGTCACCCCGACAAAAATTGTTGTCTCCTTTGCCAATACAGGACCACAAATATCATCCAACCCCACCCGACCCTAGAGGACTTTTAACCAGCTATACATGACCCTTTCCAAAGCCATGCAAGTGCTGATCAGAAAAAGGCACCTCAAACCCATAGAACCTCGTCCACTCCCTGACCCTCTTCTACCCAAGCATAATCCTGCAAAGTACTATGCTTTTCTCCAACAGCATGGTCATGACACTGACCGGTGCTACTGTTTGCGTCATAAGATTCAAGAACTATTTAACAACAAGGTTATCGCTCCATCTCCAAAACCAAATGTAACCACAAATCCACTCCCAGTCCATAATCAAGTTCCCCCACCCTGAAACCTTAACCTTATCCATACACTGGCCACTTCTTATGACCCCAGCGTATATATTACCCCCTCCTACCTACTAAAACCAATGTTGTTTATTCCTAAGGGAACAGATCTGTGCATGATGGGCGCATTTAAGCCACAACCTGAACCTCATAATGTAGTGACAATACCCATGGTAAAGGAGGGTCTGGCCTCAGAAGGAGGTATTGGCCTGTCGTCAAAGTATCCTGAGGACTTGTTTGAAATGGCATACAATCTGAGTTACTATATTGTGCCAACCAGTCAAAGCAGACCTAAAGTGGTGCTACCAATGTCGGTAGGCATCAATGTAGTCAGGAAGAGTGGCCTGAACCAAGGGTTGGATGATTTGGAAGACCTCAAAGAAGATTTGGACAACTTGCAGTTCTTTGATAAGCATGATTAAGGAGATGTACAGGTCGGGTGGTTTAACCTGAACGGATCAACGGATAGTATCGGATGGCTGAATGATAAGCCAAACAAGGAAGAAGAAATTGGGATGAATTTAGAGGGAAAGGAAGTAGAGGTAGCTGCAGTAGCCAGAAAGGCTGATAAAAAAGAAAAATTGCCGGAGGGCACATATGTGGAAAAATCTGCCCAACAAGTGGGTGTTATAAACACTGTAGCTACTGAACAGGAAGCTGCATTAAGGCAGTTTGATAGAGAAAGAGAGTTGAGGACAGTCAGAAAACTGCAACCACGTGTCACCCTAAAGGGGGCATTTATACTGTGAAGATGATTCAGGTGGAGCTGGACAAATGTTTGTCGGCAGTTGACGGCGAGTGGTGGGATGACAATGATTTGTGTCTGGCCCATACCGACGAGGATTGGGGAGACTGCCTCCTGGATAATACATGGTATGTTGAGGAAATAGACCATTTTACTCGCAGTGAACGGTATTTTAAACCGCCACACCTGGATCAAGCAGAGGCGTTTGGAAAGGACAAGGAGGCCGAAAAACAGAAAGAAAAGCAACTACAAGTGGAGTTAGTACTGAAACAACTTAAGAAAATCCAAGCCGATATCTCTATCTGTGGACTCCTCATGGCCTCACGGGTGCACCGACAGGAAGTATTGTTAGCAATGGACAAAGCTAAATTGTCCATTGATTCTACGCCCGAGCAACTTGTGGGCCTGGTCTTTCCTGGTGGTGCCAAGCCAATGCTCACTTTCTCTGACAAAGAGCTGCCGCTGGAAGGCTCGACTCAGAACAAACCATTATATATATCTGTGGAATGCAGAGAGAAGTGTGTGCCAGTGGTATTGGTAGATACTGGTTCCGCCATTAATGTCTATCCGTCTCGTACTACCTATGCAATTGGCCTTAAACTGGCAGACTTTATCCCCACAACCCAAGTGATACGGACGTATGAAAATACAAGCAGAAAAGTCATGGGTACAGTTAAAGTACAAGTCCAAGTGGGCCCAGCTGAGCAAGAGATCGAGTTTCATATCCTGAATGTACCGGCTACCTTTAGTCTACTGTTAGGGAGGCCTTGGTTACATCATGTGAAGGCGGTGTCCTCCACCTTCCATCAAATGTTAAGTATCCTCATGAGAGAAGAGTAGCAATTATTTTTGGGAACTCATCCATCCATCCACCTCGGAGATGACTACGCCAGTGCTAGAAATCAACCATGGCGATGAAGATGTATTCCTATCGGGATTCACTCTAGCTGAAGCCCGAGTGGTGTAGACCATTTTGGCCGCGAACGAAGGCATGAACGTCAGTGCCCAATCTATATACCTTATGAACAAACTGCAGCATGTTTCAGGAATGGGACTTGGAAAGTGTGGTTGGAAAGGTGTTGCAGCACTGGCGGAGGTGCCACACAATCCATATACCTTTGGACTGGGCTATGTGCCCACCAAAGATGACTAGATAAGGAAGAGAGAAGAAATTAGAGGCAAAGTTAAAGCCAAGAAAGCTAGAAAGCATTTTGAGCTCGTCCACAGGCGAATTCTGGGGATGCTCAACGTCGTTTTGTTCGAGAGGAAGAGGATTTCCCTTTTCGTGGCTTTCCTGAGCCTTGGGTAAATTCCTCAAAGAAGCGCGTACCCGGATTCAAGATTTTCCTTGATTTGCAGCTATAGGATAGGGATGAGGAAAAGGTTGAACCAAGCATCAAAGCTAACCAAAGCACGGAAGATGACTCAGATAACAGCGAGGTTGAAGTGGGGGCAACGTTGGCCAATCTTTTAACATATCCTACGGTCTACCTAGAGAACGTGGGGTATAACTTTACTGTCTTTATGATCGGGGAAGAACCAGGTGTGGACCCAATCTCTAGAATTTTGGATGTATTGAAGGCTCCACGTCTTACTTGGTAGCTGGAGGAAGGCTTTCTTTCCAGTTTTGAATCGGGTGATGAGCTAGAATCTGATTCCAATGAGTCTGTGGAGTCGGGATCAGATTCAAGTTCTTCTGAGTTTGAGTCTAGCATTCTAAGGGGTGATAACCCGGATACCAAAGTCCTGTCTAGGTCTGCATTCAGCTTTTCTTTTGATTCTATAACTAAAGATCTGGACCTTTTGAATGAGAACTCAGCAGATTCTGTGTACTTTTCTATACTGCTGGTTTACTGCATTGACCAAAATTTTTAGAATTTTAATGAAAACGAAGAGGAAGAAATTCCTCTGGCTTTGAAAATTTTGATTAATCGAGAAGATGAGAGGTTTGCTAAGCCCTGTATTGATGAAATCATTGCCATTAATGTGGGTACTGAGAAGGATCCACGCTTGGTCCAGATCGGATCCACGCATGGTCCAGATCGGGTCCACGTTGTTTTCGGAGGAGAGCGAGCGTTTAATCGCTTTATTAAAAGATTTAAAAGATATTTTTATGATGTCCTACGAAGACATGCCTGGAATCAATCCTGAGATTATATAACATTGGATCCCTCTTGACCCTAAGCCCCGACCAGCTAAACAAAAACTACGCAGAATTCGTCAAGATTGGGCACTAAAAATCAAGGAAGAGGTCACACCAAGCAGATTGATGCAAGATTCTTGTTAGTATCCGAGTATCCAACCTGGTTGGCCAATATCGTCCCAGTGCCGAAGAAGGATGACAGAATTCGAGTTTGTGTCGACTTTCGGGATTTGAACACAGCCAACCCGAATGATGACTTTCCACTGCCACAAATAGATGAGTTGGTAAACTTTACTACTAGCCATGCCTTACTTTCGTTTATGGATGGGTTTTCTGGGTACGATCAAATTCTGATGGCACCGGATGATAGGGAAAAGACAGCTTTCACCACACCATGGGGTACGTATTGCTACCGAGTTATGCCGTTTGGGTTGAAAAATGCTGGGACTACCTATCAGAGGGCCACGACCACTATTCTGCATAATATGACCCACAAAGAGGTTGAGGTGTATATGGACGACATAATTGTCAAATCCAAAGAGTGAGAAGGCCACTAGACCGCATTGGAAAAATTCTTTCAATGGATCATGGAATACAGATCGAGGTTAAACCTGCAAAAATGCACCTTCGGTGTAACAACATGGAAAATGTTGGGATTTCCGATCATACGAAGGGGCATTGAAGTAGATACCGAAATTATAAGTCTCATTGTGTCTAATCATAATTTTTTTTTTTTTTTTTTTTTTTTTTTTTTTTTGGGAGGGGAGGGTCAAAGCATAGAAATCCAAATAATTCAAACTCATAGGACGTACATGTAATGCTAGAAATACAAACACCTAACACAGAATGAGATACATGTCTCAAATGAAGTGAGACCTATATTGTGTGAGACCTAATTGCGAAACACACCCCATGTAAAACATATTTATATTCCTAAACTTATTGTAACATTATACACAGCAACACAAACATCTAAGTGTCAATTCACTTTCACTTATTAAAAACATTCATCTCAAAACACACAACTGACAAACACGCTTCATCAGTCCAAGCGAACACAACCAACTTTTCCAAGAGCTCGGCTCAGCTCTGTTAGCTGATTCCTAGAGTCAGCGGTCTCCAACACCATCGTCTTGCCCATGAACATAACCAACTTCTTCACCTGTGGAACTTGACATTTGTTCTTGACCTGCTGGAATCCACAAAACAAACAGAAACAAATCTCATAAATATTTAAAGGACTAAAGGACACACTTCTTTTTTTTTTCACTTGGATTGGCGACTAAAGGACACTTTTAAATTGTAGTGCTTACAGTTAGTTCGGTTTGATCAATATTTGTGTAGAGAATATATCATTTGCACCACTATGTATGTGTTATATTTAAAAATGTATACATAGATCAGTCAATTTTGGTAAAGTTCGTTTTATAGATGTGAAAATCAAAACTGAACTGAAATTTAATTTGTTTTATTAAAAACCCAAACTAAATAGATGGCATTTAATTAAAAAAAAGAAAAAGAAAAAGAAAAAGAAAAAAGAAGTCAACCAAAATATTTTCATTCATTCATCCTATTATTTTCAAACTAGTCAGTTAAGAGAATCAAATAAAATATGCTGCTGCTCCGAAGTGCTGCTGCTCCGAAGCTTAGAATTAGGAAATAGGAAAAATTATTAAATATTTGAGGAATACCATGTGCAAGTGATGGTTGAGAAGTTTGGGATTGATCTCGTCCACTGAAGAACCACGTACTAACAGCACCTTTAAGTCTGTCCACCACAGCCACAGCCACAGCCTTGCCAGAATCAGCGGCAGTCCCTTCCCTGATAGAAGAATCTTCATCACTGCTTCCCCTACTAGTATTACCCAACCGCCTCGCCACTTCCTCCGACTCTGTCACCTTCCCCATTGGCTTCTCTTCCACCACTTCTTGTTTTCGCTTATGCAACGCATCTGATATCACCTCGGAAAGCAACTTGTCTTCCTCACTTGGCCTTAACTTCTTCACTAAATACTCCTTCACCGACACTCCATCCTGCCCTCTATCTCCTCTTTCCTGTCCTGTGCTGGTGTCAGTGTCGGTGCAGGTGTTGTGCACCTTGGACATCACTGAATTCCCTACATCTGTGACCTTCTCGTACATGGGTGCTAGCTTCTCTGTCAGTGCCGCAGCAATTTTGTGTCCATACTCTGCCTTGTCAGTAGTTTCTTCATCTCCTTGACGAGTGTTTTTTGTTGATGTTGATGTTGATGTGGTGTCTTCATTACTGCCATATCCCAACAGCTTAGAAGCAACAACATTTTTAGCAGTGATAGCTTTGTCAGCAATTGCAGAAGTGGCAGATGAGATCTTCTCAGTGTATCTGTAACCACTGCTTTGATCTGACGGTTGTTTGCTGAATGTGTCGCGTGGCATATCTTCGGGTTTAGTAGCGTCAAACCTTTTCAAGACAGATCCTGGACCTTCCCGGTTGGTCGTGGTATGTAGTGGCAGTGGCTCTGGAGAGAACCGGTCATGACTTCCTGTATACAAATTTGCTGCCCCTTGGGGTTTTGGTTTTGATTCTGGTTCTTCATCATTATCATAAACATTCATTTTCTTAAAAGACTGAAGAATTGGAGTAATTCCAGCTTCCTCACCACCTGTTGTTATACAGGTTAATTGGTAACAACATTTATTCAGTATCCACTTCTACTGTTGTTACTAGGGGTGTTCGCGGTTCGGATTTGGACGGTTTGCGGATCGGTTTGGACCCGCCCGCATTTATGCGGTTTGGGGAAAAGACAACCCGCAACCGCCCGCAGTGCGGTTTGCGGTTTGTGCGGGTAGGGTTCGCGGATGTGCGGGCGGTTGCGGGCGGTTTGCGGATTGAACTTTTTGCTTCAAAAAATTATTTTTGAGCCTTGTTTTTTTCTCATTTTGAAAATATTTATTTTGGGTAATTTTCTCTCCATTTTCTAAAATGCTCCAACATTAATAATTAATGAATTAAAACTTATAAAATTAAAAATACAACAAAATCAATTCGTAATACAAACAAATCATTCAAAATCTTAAACCAATTCATAAACTAACACAAGCATATATTTCAAAATCCTAAACTATAACTCCATATTCATTAAGGAATTTAAAATTTCAAATCACACTTCATCCGGGACAAGTTCAGTTATATAACAATAATAATATGATTAGTATTTATTCAGTTTCAGTTGATATAATAGTATTAGCAAATGTAATGCTAGAGTAAGTTTAAAAAATAAAAGGTGTTTTGTTTTGAACAAAAATATTTAGGTGGGATATAAAAATAAAAACAATAATTAAGATAAAAAAAAATAATAATAAATAAATAAAGTGCGGGCGGTTTCTTGCGTGTGCGGGTTAAACCCGCAACCCGCAAAGATGCCATATTTCAAACCGCATCCGCCCGCATTGTATTTGCGAAACCGCCCATTTGTGTGCGGATTGGGCGGGTTGGGCGGTTTTTGCGGATCGGATAAACCGTTGCCCACCCCTAGTTGTTACAGATATATATAATATATATATATATATAAAGAATTTGCACAATTAGAACAAGATTATCAAAGTTACAACACTTTAACATGCTAAAATTTAAATTTGACATTAACCACCCTCTTAAATTGGATTGATTGAATAAGAAACGAAAATAATTTGACCTAATACATGTGTTTAAAAGAGAGATGCTACTTCTTTTTCTTTTTTTTCTTTTTTTTTTTTTAAATTTTGTCCGCAGCAATACCACTCACCCAAAGATTTATTTTGATGCACCGTATTAAATTTCCTTAGACTACAATACACACACATCATATTGGTTAGATTTAAAAAAATAAATAACATCTCTTACATATGATCCCAGTAGATATATATAATATATATAGATACACAGATTCATGAGTCAATCTTGTAGATTTTTCATTTTAGACATTGGTCAATCTTGACTCTATTTGAAAATAATTAAAATTCATTTACCCATATATCATTTTCTATATGCATAACTAAGCCCGCATGTTATTCCACCGCAAAAACCGTGTGACATAACTATACAGTCCACTCAAAAACATAACTGCAGACCACAAGTAAAAACTCAAACAGTATGAATTCTCCTATTAAATTTAAATCAACAAATAGAAGAATGTGGGCACACATAAAAAAATAAAATAAAAAAACTTTGATTTTGAATTTGGAAATAAAAAAAGCGTGACAGAAAGGGTTCATATCAAGAATTATGTTTGTTTTATAGAATAGAATAGAATAGATAGAATATATACTAGAAGTATGCTCATCCACATGATTTTGAATTTGACAGTTACAAAAGGGCAAAAAAAATTCATACCAAGAACCATGTTTGCTTTATGTAATAGTATAGAAGTATAGACAAATATAGGCAAAAAAAAGAAAAGATGTACACACTTGATTATCTTGTGCAATATATGACAAATATTTTCTAACATTTTATAATCTCATTCATACATTGTTAAATAAGAAGTATATATCAAAGCATTCTTGCAATAGGAAATATATATGTATATATACCATTTGAAGCATTACAAAATTTAGTCTTACCAGGAGCAGCGTTTGGATGGGTAACTTTGGTGTGATAATTGGACTTCTGTGGGGGGCCATGAGGATCCTCCTCCAGGGCTGTTGGCGTTCTCATGACATTGGCAATAGGAGGAGGCCCTGAATTCTCAAATGGCCTTGTTGGCGGCGGCTCAGTTGTCAATTTAGAATCATCCCGATGATCCTCTCCCACCACCGTCATCGGTTTTCCCAAATTGACACCACTCCTAATTGTGTCGGACTCATACACTGCAACACATTCATTCATCATTCACAAACAATTAGTGTCCATTTTATCAACACCTAAATCCAATATGAACTTGATTTAAGTTTTAATCTCTCTCACACGCCCACACACACACACACACACACAATAAATAAACTAAAAAGGCATGAGTTAGTTGAAAGCATCATCATCATATATATAAATACTTGGTGCGCCATGGACTTCTGAGTCTTCCACCATTTCATCTTCATCTTCATCTTCATCTTCATCTTCCTCCTCCTCGTCAATGTGATGACGTTGGTGGTAATCATGTTCATGTTCGTGATCGTGACCATGGCCGTGCTTTGTAAGTGTTTCCCTTATCTTCTTCGCCTTTGCCTTCACCTTCTTCAATACAGATTTCTTCTCCTGATGATGATGATGATGATGTTGTTCATCTTCTTCACCTTCTGTAACTGGAGAGGAAAAATAAAAACAAAAAAACAAATCAGCAGAGCTAATCATCAACAAACAAAACAAAGCAAGGCAAAAAGGTAAAGAACATATGGGAGTTAATTGTGTGCCTGACCGGAGGGCGGGGGCAGCCCAACACTAGGAGGGAGGTGTTCGTGGTCATAATTTTTATCAACGTGAGGGCGTGGCATTTGGGGCTCCATACTCTCTGCAACTGTAAAAAGTTTTAATGGTTGTGAGTTTCGTTGGTCTGGACTTGCAAAGTTTCAATGCTGTGTTTCGTTGGTGTGGACTTGCAGATTATCAAAGATAAATATATAAAGAAGGGGGAGGAGAGAGGGTGGGGAAAATGTATAACTGCATGTGCATGATTAAACCGACACCTTTGATTTGCATAGCGCTGTCGTTTGTATCAGTGGGACACGTGTTACATAACTGACACGTCTCTGCTTCTCGACGCGTGTCTCTACACCATTGTGGACGTGGCTTTATGGCCGCTGTAATTGGTTTTTGTAGAACTGAGGGATGTAACAAGAGTCTATTGGTCGGGTTGGGAAGTTATTTAAGTTTAATTTAAATTGTGTGGACATCTGTCCAAGTTCGAATTATAACTTGAGATTGTCAGTCTAAACTTGATCGAAATTAAATTTGAATTGTCTGCATTACCCGAATTATATATGAATTTTAGTATTTTTTTTTAACAGTTAAATTAGATTCTATTTATATTTTTTTAGAAAATCATTAATAATATCAAAACAAATAATTTATATAATGTAAGAGAGATATCGCTATGATAGTTTTTACAATTTATGAGTGAAAATATTAAAAAATATAAAATATTTTGTGTTACTTGTATATATATATATATATATATATTTATATTGTACGGGGGATAAATAATCTTCATTTCCATACTCCTTGCATCCATGTTTTGTTTATTTTAATGGTGTCGTTTGTCCTGCAAACACAACAGAGGTGCGCTAACAGGCAGGTGTCTCGCCGGAAAACCCTTCCGACGGTCTAGTTAGCACCCTCAGAGAATATGGGAGAACGAGAGTATTTTTTGGGTATTCCAGATTGCATACCTTCAACACCGAAGTCTAGGGCTTTTATATAGACAACTCATCTCATTTCTCTATGTAGTGCGCATTATTCCCATTGTCTTGGGGTAAGAACATTTTGTTCCATTATTCCCTTACACGCATGTGTTTGTTAGGGACAATACTAACTTGGACAGGTCACTGTTTGTCCCCAACAAATCGTCGGGGCACGAGAAGCACTTTACTAAGACACTCTTGGCCGAGCTAGCAACGGCTTGGTTAGGAGTGTGATCATTACCGATGAGACCTGTGTCGTGCTGCCATCCAGTGCTCAACCGAACTCGGTTGGAAACATGCAAGCGCTGTCATTGCCCTTCATCCAAGATCCAATCCTGCTCGATTTACCACAGATCGGTGGATTTAACTCGGTCTAGGCGGCGAGTATCTCGATCGAGGAGAGGGAGCTCAGTTAGCTCTGTTGGGCAGACTCAAAAAGTCCTTTAGTTTGGCCTAGCTAGCCACAAAACAATGGGCTGAACTCGGCCCATCATATTGATAGCTTAGCCCCATTTTGCACTGTCAAAACTCCGTTCTCATATATATTCAATATGATTTTAATAATCAAAATTACTTTAATATCATGTCATGACTAATAATTTATATGTATATTTAATATTTTTATATATCTATATATGTATAATTCGGGTTTCGAGTTGCTCGGACTGTTTGATGTCTTCATCTAAACCCACCCAAATTAACGGAATTTTGATTTTTTGTGCAAACATGTATCGAATTCAAAAATATCTTGTCCAAGTCCCAAAAAAATTCAGGTTGGGCTCAGGTTAAGTCCGCTCATGTTACATCTCTAGTAGAGCTTTGCTATAAAAATATGGGATGGGCTTCTCTCTAGTCCACTTTGTGGATTGGACCGTACGGTTGGATCTGTGGGGCTCACCACGAGTCTTGTTTCAATGATCCGAATTAGCAGTGATCATGGATCTGTCCAACCCGTTCAACCAGATCGAATCGACCCAACCCAATTGATTTTAGGCGAATGTGTGTCTTTCGGGGAATGGATGCGAATGAAATATTTCAAAACCTGCGGATACGGTTTGGATGGTAGATCAACCATCCCGCACCCGCATGAATCTGATTTTCCCGTAGATGAAGTTAAAAAAAAAACAAAAAAAAAAAGAAACTGCTAACAAATAACAATATAGAGTAGAAATAATAAAATATATATTTTTGTGATAATAGAAAATAATACCTTAAAAATATACATGCATGCTTCCATGGCCTATTATAGACAAATAAAACATATTTTTTCACGTTACTAGTTATAGGAGATTGTAAAAGTTATGAATTATAATTCAAAAAAATGCTCAAAATTTGTAAAGCTCAAACCGGCAAACTGATGGCATCCATTCGCCAACCTGCACGACTTGCTCAATCCACATTTGCCAAATCAGTGGACGGATATGGATTGACTTTTTTCAATCCATCTAATTTTAGACGGATAGCGGATGGGATGCCACCCAACCCAATCCGCAATGACCCTAATCCAAACCGCTTAATGTGTAGAACTCGTTGAGTACTTCATTCTTGTAAAAATTACATTGATCGAATATCGTTAACCCCTTAATCAGAACACATTTTTGTTAGCAATTTATTTTTTAAATCATATTTATCATTAATAAAAATGAGTTCTGATCAGGGGCCATAGTGTTCACAGGCGCAAACAAGCTTCAAGCAGAAATCAATTTGGCTATTCCAAAGCTAACCCAAGGTGTTCCGAAATCAAATATCAACAAGACAGGATCCAAGATCAACTGAAACAACGCATATACCAAAACGGAAAGGCAAAAAGGATTGGGTTTGACCCGGGCTACTACAGGGATCCAGAAGACCTATTACAAAAATTACGCAATAGTCACATAGGGGTAGGGTTTACACTAAATTCATATCCATGTGAGTATTATATAAAAATTTTGATAATTTATTTGAAACCTCTAACATTTTTTATTTATAATAAATTGCACTCAAGATTTTAAAAAACGATCGGAGTTGCTGTAACGGGTGTGGTGGTGTGGTAGTAGGGTGCCGTAACGTAATGGTTATAGTAATCGGACTATGATTTTTATATATATATGTTACACAATTTAAAAAAAACTGACGATACACGTTTTTTTTTTCTTTTCAAAATCACATTTATTGGGGTTTAAAATAGATTTTGATCAATTTTTGTTAGTTTTAAATATGACCTAATATCTTTCATATTTTTAAATCACTATAAAATGAGCTTTACATTTTATTGCAATAGTTAATGACTTTAAGAATAATTGATTTTAAATGTCTACAAATTATTTTTGACCAATACCACAATACTTTACAGCTAACTAAATAAAATTATTTACAATTAAGTATTAAATAAAATTATTATAAAAATAAAAATTGTGTCATAAACAAAATTATTTTTGAGTTACTGATTTTATTTATTTTTTAAAGACATATTTTATACAACATATTACAGTAATAAAATAAAAAATATTTACAATTAAATATTAAATAAAATGATTATAAAAAAAAATACAAACATTGTTTATATATATATATTTATTTTACATGCTAATGTAATGAAATCAAAAATAAATAAATAAAATCATATAATCTTTTGTATGAACCATATAAGACCGTTATGGTTGGTATATAACACCGAACTGGCCGTTATACATGTGAATTTCTGTTACCGCTATAGCGACTGTAATGAGTGATGGTAACCATCACAACCATAACGTAACGATGTTATGTAACGATTATGGCCACTTTTTAAAATCTTGATTACACTTTTACCGTTGAAGTATGACTTTTTTTTAAAAAAAAAAAAACTAAGAAGGGCTCAAGTTCCTCTCTAGTATGAAATAGAACTAGAGCGTGGTGTTGGGCCTTCATGTGCCCACTATAGAGCCTACATCAATGATCCAAAATCGTTTAATTTGTAGAACTCATCAAGTATTTCATCCTGCAAAAAATCACGTTGATCGGGGCCACTTGATCAATTTAAATTTGGGTCAATAGTAAGTATGGTTTTAAAATAAATTATTGACACAAATGTGATACGATCAAGTGGTTATTAATATCTAATCAACATAATTTTTTTTATAAGGATAAAGTATTCAACAAACCTTACTATAGTTCGACTTTTAGTGCTCCTTTTGGATACGACTAGCCCTACAGTTTGGGCTCCCGTGGTTCTGAATCTGATCTCACAAGTGCAATGTGAAATAGATAAACACAAAATAGTCCAAATTCGGTAAATCTTTTGGAAAATCAATTTTGAATCAAAATGCCAAAAATGGACTGCTTTGCCAGATACAGAGTCGCCACCTAAATATTTTTGGGAAATTTAGGAAACCCATAACTCGTTCCAAAGGCCACGTGCCTGTCATCACTAAGATTGTCTCGGCTCGAGAACTTAGGTACGAGAGGGGAAGGTCATGAATTGAGCACTCCACTCGCCCGATCAAAGATTGGCTTCTACTAATCATGATGTGAATCTTATTTACATTATATGCTCTTGTTTCGATAATGAGGCTAACATTACTATGTGATGCGCACACAAGCATAGACTAATTTACAAAAATTGGAACACTTTGATTCATGTTTGTTTGAAAATTGTTTCAAATATGTACCACTTGAAAAAGTGATCGCATATGCACATTACTCAAATTATTCCAATTCAAGCAATCAGCTTTCATCCACAGGCATTCAAGCAATTTATCAATTAAGTACTTAGCCTCATGGCAAGCATGTTACACGTGGCAACAATTACACGCATGCGATATCGATACGAGCCAAAAAAAGCAAAAGAGTTAGAAAATTGCATGGTCCTAACTAATGCAAAATATGCCTTATGCAACACATGCAATGGTGCAACTAATAGGCTCAACTACTAATTATGACATGTGAATCAATTTGATAGCCTACGGTTTAAATACGTATTCAACGAAGCAATAAACGACAATGCTTTGATAGAATGATGAATCGAGCCTCGATGCGTGCAAGACAATTGAATGCAATCATGGAGTATGCTAAATGAAACATGATGTTCTATTCTAACCATCATAAGTAAGTAAATAAAATGGAGAAAGACGTGGGGTTGGAAGACATACACATTATTACATTGTTGCCCTCGCGCAGGAGGGTCTGAATGAATGAACTAGCTAAGTTAATTACCTAATTAACTAACTATTACAAACCAAATGGAATAAATTAACTATACTAGCTAATTAACTAATTATTACAATAACAAAATTTAACTAACTATTCTAACTAATTAAATAAGTACAACACAAAACTAACTAGCTATTTTAACTAATTAGTTACAAACCCGCTACCTTAAATAGAACATACTACAACATCACTTTGACGGATCCCGAGAATCGAGGGATGGCTCATGTATGGATGTGAAGTTCCATCCGATAATGCTCTCCGTTTTGCTACCAGAATCCTCTCTTGCTCAGTTAGAAAATTGCTCACGTTTTCTACCTCAGCCTCTGTTCTGTTCTGCTGGAAAAAGGATACTGCCTGCCTGGAAAAAGTGGCTGGCAACCCAGAAGTAGTGGCCCGCTACCCACTAAAAGTGGGTTGCCATCCAGTAAAAATGGCCTGCCGGTCACTAATGTTGGTTCTTCCCTGCAGCTATAGAAGACAAACAAAGCACAAACCGGAGTATTTTTAGGGGATGTTTGTCCACCCTGTCTCTTCTTATCAGCAAACAGGTCAAAGGAGGGGTAGGCTTGATTCACAAATCATCAATCGACGCAATCTCATTGCGTGATGACTTATGAATTAAGGGACACAATTTCAATAAATGCATAACAAAAGACCAACAAAATCTCCTCCCTATCATGGATTGATCAAGGGAAGTGGTTGACCTTAGAAACTTGAACCATTTCATCACTTAGCAAATATGAAATGACTCAAGTCTCCATGTGTTCGATTAACGTCCGACTGAACACAAAACCCTTTTATTATCTTATTCCATTTTAGTCCAAGTTTTATTACTTCATTTTAGTTACCTTACATTCCTTAATTAATTGAGTCCAATAATGATCTTTAAGTCCTCTAATTGAAAGGAGCATCAAATAAAGAGTTGTTTTGGGCATGAGAGAGACACCATGCCGTTGGTAATGAACCTCCAAAGGGATTAAACCATTAAGCATGATACCTATATCTCAAGGTTAAACAAGCAATTAATTTGAAACAACTTTCAAAACAAAGAAAAAAGCCAAGAAAGAAGGGAGGTTGCAGAGGTGATTAGAGATGAATATAAGTATAGAAAGTAAGAAATAAACACTATCAACTCAAATAGGTTGGTTGTTAAGGCCTAAACCACCAAGCCTATAAAGACTATTGCACTACAAGCCTACAATACAAAGCATGATTGGAACAAACACATGAAAAAAACAATCCTAAAATAGGCTAAAACAGTGCTGGAATTGAAGTCAAAAGAGCTAACAGAGTAAGCTACAACATGGAGCAAGTTATGCTAGTAAGAAAGCACAACGAGAGGAGGCTACCCCCTCCATTTTTGGGACTTCAAAGCATGATTTTAGCCTCTGAAAAACCTCGGAGATCTAGTAGTAAAAGGTTCAAAAAAAGATAATAGAAAAGTGGGAAACACAAGGGCAGAGGCTTAAGAAGTTAGGTGTAAAGAAGGGTGATCCACCTCTCCACCCTTAATGGCCTTAAACCACAAGTTTCAGCCCGTAAATTCAGTGTAAAAACAGCCCAAAATAGTAGAAAATATAGCAAATAAAGAAGGAAAACAAGTTAAGAATTATACCTCTTGAAGAGATATACCCTTTTTGAGTTACAAACCAATAATTACACACCCTCAAGAGCTAAATGTAAGCTCAAAAACACCTCAGCACAAATACTACAAGGTTTGGTTTAGAGCGTACAGGCAAAAAGTGAAGAACTTGTAAGAGAGAGAGAGAGAGAGAGAGAATTGTAGAGAGAGAAAAAACTTTGCTCCCAAATTTTCTAACCTTTAAAACAAGAGGGGAGGTCATCTGTATATAGAAAACCATGTGTCTACCTCAGAAATATCTATACATACACGTATGGACTGGTGCATGCATCTGTGGAAACAGTTGGCACAATTGGCAAAAAGATTTGAAAAACACACAAGTGGCCGGCAAGCCACAAATAGTGGGTTACCAGCCACTATAATGGCCAGCAGTTCACACCAGTGGCCGGTAGCCCACAATAGTAGGTCTGCAGGCCCAATGATGTTTAGGGTAAAAAACTGTTGTTTTGGTCCAAAAACAAGGCAAGAGGCTCATAGGGTTTTGAGGGTCAAAGCTAAGGCATTTTGCTGAGGACTTCAAACATTTGACAAGCATATAAAATTCATCATTTGGTGCGCAATCGGTGGCCCCCAAGTCATAAGGGTGGTCAAAAATGGTGTGTTTACACCTACATATTGAACGATTTTGATTATCGAGATAGACCCCAAATGGACTCAAAATGAGCCGGACTGAACTGTCCAACTGGAGAGAAGGGCACAATCCTTAAAAAAAATATTCTCTTAGGTGATGTTGAGAAGTTTAATAAAACTACAATCTAAAAAATTAAATATTAAAATTGAGTGTTAAATTTTTAAGTTGAAAAATTATCTGATAAAAATTTAAGTGTTTAATTAAGCACAAGTTATTTGATATGTATAAATAAAATTTAAAATTTATTATTTTCAAATGTTTTCTTTCAATTGTTATATGGTTTTTGCAGTGATGGCTACGATGCCAATGGGATGGCGGCATGAGATAGTGATTGTGGCAATGGTGGATGGATGATGTAATAGAGGGTAGGGTGGTGGCGGTAGCGGCAAAGACAATATGTAATGTTGATGCTAATGGCTATAACAATTGTGGTTATAGTGGTAGAAGTGAAAAGTTGTAATAGTGGTAGTGAAGATGTGGGAGTAATGGCAGAAGCAAGTGTAGTAATAATGGTGGAGAAGTTGTGTGTGACATCTTGTTCCAGCTGACCACTCTAGCGGAGAATTGCTGCTCCTAGTATCTCACAGGTTTACAGGCGAGGCCGCTCGAACGAAGGAGTCGTCACTCGAGTGTAGAATGCGAGCTCCCAGTAGTTTCATTGTAGCTCTGTAAAACTTCTGGGACTTTTCATTTTTCACTCAAGCAGTGGAATTGTCGCTCTAGCGATCCTTTTGTAATTGTGTTGTTCGCTCGAGCGAATGAAGTTGCGCTCAAGCAGTCTGCGCGAATTTAGCAGTTTAAAAAGTACACTTTAGATCATTCGTTCCAATTTTCTTTTCTCTCTTCCTCCCTCTCACCCTAAGTTCGAAAACCCTAAGTTTTCACCCCAAAATACTCATCATTCTCCTAAGATCCAACCTAGATCACTTGCAAGGAGTGGAGTACAAGTGGAGATCTTCCTTTTTACTAATTGGATTCCATTTTTATGAAAGATCTTCTTAGAAACTTGATCTTTTTTCTTACAATTTGAGGTAGGGTTACATTTAATCTAGTATTTCTTTGTTTTGGAGATATATCTATGGTATTATTGAGAATTTGAAATCTAATTTGATGATTAGGTTGGATAAACTCTTATTTCATACAAAGGGGAACATATTACTCAACTTTTATTAAAAAAATTTCCTAACCTTTTTTTCAAAAGTGTATATAAGTGTTAAGGAGATACTTACATCAGAAGATGGGGAGAAAGCCCCAAATTTGGTAAAACCCTAGTTTCTAAATTGAAAAGAAAATAGTATTTAATTGAATTTTTCTTGAATTCTTGAGATGTGAGTAATAAAGAGATTAAATATATGAACAATGCTATGGTATTGAAACTGAGTCATAGGAATTGATTCTCTTAAATGTTATGGGTGTATTTCATCTCATACAATATTGAATACTTGTTGATTGAATAAAAGTTTGGTAAATTGAGCATGAGTCTGGGTGAAGAGTCAATTTTGATGTTGTTGAATTGTGTCGATACCCACGCGGGGAGTCAAGGCACCCAATTGCCCTGTCTTGAGCTTATTGCCGGATGAATGCAAGGAAAATATTTTTGGGTGTCCACTGGTCCTACTGTATTGTAGTCAGTAAAAGTGAAAAAACGGATGATTTTGGGTGCCCACGTCCTACCGTATAATAGTCGGTAAATGTGAGGAATGTTTTTCTTTTGGAATGAAAGTGATTTGGGTTTGTCTTTTTGAACTCTTACAAAGGACTCATGGCGTATTACTCTCTCTAATATGGATTGTGATTTGGGTGTGAGATAGAATGTGATTTCCGTATCATTTTGAAATGAATTACCTAATTGACTATGTTTCTTATTAATTACTAATGTAATTGTGGTTATGATGGCGCCATGGACTTATTCAAACGATTAGATACTTGATTAAATATATTCCTACCAGGCATATAGCTCAACCCTATTTAAATTTTCAAGACATGATGATGTACCACCACGGTGATGACTTGAAGTAAGTGATCACTCGGTTTGGATTGATAGCTAGAGGATATTTTGCTGCCAATGCTTAGAGTTTTGTATCAAGACTTGTAAATTTATTTTGTTGTTGTCTTGTATGGCTTTTGGAGTTTTCTCTTTTGTAATGTCATCTAGTTCATTGAACTTGGGAAGGAGTTTAAAGTATCTTGGTAATGGAACTTTGAAATTTTTGTTTTCGGAATCTTAGTTCAATGAGAAAGATGAATTTGGTATATTACTATGCTTCTTGTGGGGTGCTCATGTAAGAAATTGCAGGGCGTTACAAATTGGTATCAAAGCACTAGGTTTGAATACCTTAGGCTCGTAAGAAGTGACATTTGTCATAATGGGTTCCCTAGGCTAGGATGGTATGCTTATATGCCTTGTGTGTTTTGTGTGATTATGTGGTTATACGAGTATGGAGTTAAACTTCTCTAATATAGCTTTTATCCGTTGCATTCATCGAGATCCTTTTGGAAGGCACCTGATCAATGTTCTTTCCATTTGGAGGTCCTTGATCGCCATGGAACTAGCTAGTATCTTACGGAGGTGACTTGTAGGTGCTTTATGTGACTATGTGATTATGCGATTATGTGGATTGCTTTACATGACAGTAGATATGTGTTTAGATCGTGTGTAAGGTATGAAGATCTTGAGTGGGGCACTTAGGTGTGGAAAGTTGGTCTTGAACTTAATGTCACCTCTCTTTCTTATAGGATGTCGGGGCGTGTTAGAGACCGCAGTATACCTCGTCAGGGATGCTGGAATGTTCTAGTCAAACCTGAGATCTCTCCACAAGAAGAAGGAGTGGGTCAAAACAATGTATCCGCCCCACCAGCCCAAGATGCAATGGGGGCCTTGGCCAGGGAGATGGCAGGGGCTCTTTGGGAGTCCATGGAGATACTTAGAGCTGAGCAAGAAGCTAGGATGGTTGAAGGGGAAACTAGGGCTTCCTTTTTGAAAAAGGAATTCTTCCGTTCAAACCCTGCCAAATTCAGCGGTGGCCCAACCCGATGAAAGCGGATGAGTGGTTGAAACAAATTGTCAATCTTTTGAGATTTTGGATATCCGTGAGAATGAGTTGTAGGTAGCATTAGCAGCATATCAATTGAAGGGAGAGGCTGGACAATGGTGGAAGTACGTCAAGAATCGAGTTGAACACACATAGGAGGCATTTGTGTACGCTTTCCAAGAAAAGTTTCTTCCTCCCACTGCTAGGAAGAGACTAAGGAAATAGTTTGAAGAGTTATTACAGCTTGACACACCGGTGGCTAAGTTTGAAGCCACATTCACTAGTCTATCTCGCTTTGCGCTCGAACTAGTAGCAACGAAAGAACACTGATGCCTCGAATTTGAAAAGAGGTTGAGACCAAAATTTTGATGAAAGTGGTGGGTAATATGATTTGTGATCATGATCATCTAGTTAAAGCAGCAGCCCATGTGGAGATCATGGTAGAGACAGAGCAGGCAAGACAAAGGTTGAAGAGGACGAGACATTCTGAATCTAAGGACAATACGGGCTTTTCTAAAAAGTCTAGGGGCTCATCATCATCATTTTAATCACCCCCACAACAGGCCAAATCTACCAATTCTATGATGGGTGGAAGCTCAGGGAGTGTGGGTCGAAACTGTGGTGCTTGCTATAGATGTGGCCAAGTGGGTCATAAAGCTTCAGAGTGTGGACAGAAGGGTGGAACACAGTCCCAACCTGCACACCTACAGGGCCAATCTTAGAATAGAGGTCAGTCACCGTCTTGCTATTAGTGTGGTCAACAAGGGCATTTGAAGAAATTTTGTCCACAAAGAGTGGGGATTACTAGTGTGGCAGGATCTCGATAGTCTGAAGGTTTCCAGATGGGATAGGGACAGAGAAAGTTTTACCAGCCAGCTTAGTTAGGACAAGCATCTAGGGTAGCACAAGGGGTCACCTCAGCATAATGTGCACAACAGACTTATGCTCAAAGAGGTGACTTGAAAGAACAAAGGTCACAAGGAAGGGTGTATGCCGTCACCGCTTCAAAGCTGACGTCAGGACCGTCAGTTATGAGAGGTACATTTCTCATTTTTAATACTTGGGCTAGTGTGTTGATTGACACTGGGGCATCTCACTTGTTTATGGCCACTTCTTTTGCACCGTTGTTAGGGTTAGAAAGTAAATAATTAAAATCTTCGCTCACTGTAGAGTCACTAGTCAGGGGCAATGTGACAACCCTAATTTGTGTTATAGTAATTAATCTTAATTATGCTTATAATTATGTGCTTGATATGATTTTGAGTGCTAATTATATAATTATATGTGTTTTTGAATTTCTATCTGTTCACCATAGGAAAATATGATTGATTTTCTGTTGTAAAATTTAAATTGAAGGCCGTAGAGGCGACATAAAGCAAAGTTGACTGTACCATTGCGATTAGTGTAATTTTTAGAGCCTACGGTGAAATTTAATTAAAAATTGATTCAGATCAAATTAATTAGATTAAATTGGGTAAATTAAACACAATTAATTAGTTCTAATTGAGTTTGATTAGGGAAGTATATATATAGAAGCTAAATATGCTAAAGCTTATTTGATGAGCTCAAAAATATGAGAATATACACTCTAGAGAGAGTCTGAGCCGATTCTAGAGAGAGGAAGAGAGCAGCCTTGAAGATTTTGCAAAAGATTTCAAGGATTGGGAGAATTAACCCAAGAACTAGCTAGAATTTAGAAGATTAAAGCCTCTAGGTGAGTAATTGAACTCAAATTCATGGGTTTAAATTCATAACTAAGTGAATTCAAAGATGATATGAAGTTAAGAGCAAGATTTGAGTTGAAAATGAGATCAATATGTATATGTGTCATGCCCCAAAATTTGGATAATTAAATATTCAATCAATATTCCATCATCCAAATCCTAGGGGTGGAACAAAATCTAAATGCTCTCGTCTCCATAAAATTTAACTAAATTTCAATGCTAAAAAAAATACAAGGGAGAAAAAAAAAATAAATGCCAACCAAACTATTTATCATAAATTCATAACTATCTAATACCTCAAACATTAAAGTAGCAACAACTAGTCAAAACAATTTAAATAATGTAAAGTCGAAAAATAACCCACAATGTCAAATTGTCTAAATACTAAGGTCATAAAAAAAAAAAAAAATACATAGACTAATATCAATCCCTAAACTCTAAACTCCAGAAAATAAAAGAAGTCCAAATGACATGTCCAACAAATATGGTCATTTCTTGTCACCACCGTAATCCCAACTAATCCTGCAAAAGAAGCTTGGCTGCACTCAAATAGAATTCACTCAAGTTGCCAAGAAACAAAACGGGTCAATATACAAGTATACTGGTATGAGTACAAGATTTAACACCCACGTATCGTCCTGACACAAACAAAAGTACATTTAATTCTTGTTACGGGACAAGACAAGTAGTTCCACTCACACTGAGACAAAGCGGTAGTTTCCCGAGATACGGTGAGATTTAATTTCTTGCTCGTACACAACTAAATATAAATTGAGTATAAAATAAACAAAATAAAAATAAAAATATGGTGAGACAACTCTGCATAAAAAGTTAGTAAGACCCGCCATTCTGTAAAAAAAATAAAATAAAATTAGTATAACTTAATCATAAGTAACTTGCCGAAGAATTATAAAAATGTGCCGTTTCATGCTTAAATCATTCGAATTGACCAAAACTCAAAGAACTGAAGTTGTAAAGAATCAAATTTCCTTTCTCAGATGGTACACAATTTGCAAATCAGAGTATTTTATCAACTCAAACTATCTTCTCTATCTCATGTTCAATTCTTTTTGAGTAAAGAAATATTTTAGGCTTTTATGATCAGTATACACTTCACAAGTCACTCCATATAGATAGTGACGCCAAATTTTCAAAGCAAAAACCACAGCTGCGAGTTCAAGGTCATGGGTTGGATAGTTCTTTTTATGTGGTCAGAGTTGTCATGAAGCATATGCAATTACTTTCCCATTCTGCATTAACACACATCCCAAGCCTTTGTACGATGCATCATTGTAAATCTTAAACCCATTTGTACCATTAGGTAGAGTTAGAATTGGTGCAGTCACCAGTCTTGTCTTCAATTCTTGGAAAAGGGACTCTCTTCGATCATTCCAATTAAACGGTACTTTTTTCTGTGTCAACTGTGTCAATGGCATGACAAGCTTGGAAAAGTCTTTCACAAATCTTCTACAATAGCCAGTAAGCCCCAGAAAACTCCTAACTTTTGACACATTTGTTGGTCTTGGCCAATTCATAATAGCTTCAATTTTATGCGATCCAACTAATATG
Organism: Camellia sinensis; assembly: GCF_055761805.1. Lineage (NCBI taxonomy): Eukaryota > Viridiplantae > Streptophyta > Magnoliopsida > Ericales > Theaceae > Camellia > Camellia sinensis. Next base: position 102,712,257 of record NC_138961.1, read on the forward strand.
CCATCCTTGTTGATCACATGCCCTAGAAAGGTCACACTGTAAAGCCATAACTCACATTTGGAAAGTTTTGCATACGATTTCTTTTCTCTCAGAATCTGTAACACAGTTCTTAAATGGTTTTCATGATCTTCCTTGATTTTGGAGTAAATCAAAATACCATCAATAAACATAACAAAAAAATCATCAAGGAATCATTTGAACACCCTATTCATTAGGTCCATGAATGTTGCAGGTGCATTAGTTACCCCAAAAGGCATTACCCAAAACTCATGGTGCCCATATCTTGTTCGAAAAGCTGTTTTCTTAATGTCTTCGGTCTTAACATTAGTGGTATCCAAATCTAAGGTCTATTTTTGAAAACACTTGGGCTCCCTGAAGTTGGTTAAACAAATCATCTATTCGGGGTAGTAGATATTTATTCTTGACAGTTACTTTATTTAATTCTCGGTAGTTTATACATAGCCTCAAAGACCCATATTTCTTTTTAACAAACAAAATGGGAGCACCCCAAGGCGAAGTGCTTGGGCAAATGAACTTCTTATCTAACAATTCTTGAAGTTGGACTTTCAATTCCTTCAGTTCAGAAGTTGACATTCTGTATGGGGTTTTAGAAATTGGTTGTGTTCCAGGCACTGCGTCAATGGTGAATTCAATTTCTCTATCAATTAAGTCCCTAGGTAAGTTGTTAGGAAACACATCATGGAATTCATTCACTACAGGGATATTTTATATGTTCATACTATTAGTAGACATAGCCAATACGCAACACAAATAACCCCGGCACCCCTTTCTCAACAACTTATTAGCTTTCATAGAAGAGATCAAATACGGGGGAGGAACTACCCAATTCTCAACAAATACAAATTCAGACAAGCCAGGCGGTCGGAAGACAACAAACTTATTCACACAATCAATAGTTGCATGGTACTTAGTCAACCAATCCATGCCCAATATAAAATCAAAATGAGCAATGTCCAAGGGCAATAAATCAACATATAATAACACATCCCCAATCATGACGTTACATGCAAGATACACATAAGCACACACCATAGAACATCCAGAAGGTGTAGTTACAGATAAAAAATAGTTCATAGATTCTAATAGTCTAGTAAATTTCTGAGAAAAAGCATGCGACACAAACGAATGTGTAGAACCAGAATCTACCAACACGTATGCATCCTAAACACCAATAGGAATTATACCTGACACCACTGATTTAGTGTTCTACACATCACCAAGCACAAGTGCAAATACTCGATCTTGCCTTAACGTTTCCCTCCCAGTATTGGTTCTCGCATTTGGTCGTCGTGCAGAAGCGGATCCGGTTGAACTTGCCGCAGGACGGTGGGCATTTTGGGATATGAGCGGGCAGTCTTTTATCATGTGGCCATTCTTGCCACACCTGAAACAAGCACCCTTTGATCAGTAGCATGCACCCTTGTGTTTTCTTCCATATTCGAAGCAAGTAAGTGCTATATCACTACTTTGGCTTGAACTATTAGAAGATCCTATGTTTTACTTCTTTGAAAATGACCAGCCCTTCCTAAAATTGAATCCGGACCTTTTACCTCTCCATTCAGTTGTTAGAGCATTAGCTTGTTTCATTACTGCCAAGTTAGCTTCTTTCATCAGAGTTCTGTCCAGTACATCCACATATTTAGGCAGTTTTAGAATACCCACTCGGTCAAACACATCTAGATTCAGCCTTCCTTTGAATTTTTGAGCTTTCTTGTAATCTGTGTCCAACATGTGAGGAGCAAATCGAGCTAATTCAATGAACTTAGCTTCATATTTAGCTACAGACATATTGCCTTGCTTAAGCTGTTCAAACTCGGATACCTTTCAATCTCTAAAGCATTGAGGGAAGTACTTTTCGTAGAAAATTTCTTTGAACTGATTCCATGTCATGGCCCTATTACTATCCTAGATCAACATCCACCAACGCCAAGCTTCCTCTTTCAAAGTGTAAGTAGCAAATAAAACTTTCTAAATTTTGGTACATGGAAAGACTTTAAACAATTTTTCAGTTTTGAGCATCCAAGTCTCAACCTTTAGTGGCTCGATACCACCCAGAAAATTTGTTGGCTTCATTTTGTTGAATTTTTAAGTCAAACCAATAATATTGTTGTTCATTGGCTCTAATTGTACTGGAGAAGGTGGAGGATGCAAGGGCTGTTGTAACAAGCCCGCGGGGGGCCTCGCTACAGCTCGGACTCGATTTGTAGTCACGATTCTAGGTCTGAACCAAAGAGTCCAAATCCGGCAAATCGTTTTTGAGAAAAAACAGATTTTTGAAAGAAGTGCCAAACATGGACTGTTTTGCCAGATACAGAGTCGCCACCTAAATATTTTATTAATGGGAAATTTAGGAAACCCTGACTCGGTGCCAAAGGCCACGTGTCTGTCATCACCAAAGTTGCCTCGGCTCGGGAACTTGGGTACGATTGGGGAAGGTCACTTCGTGAGCACCCCCGATCGCCCGATCAAAGATCGGCCTCTACTAACCATGATATCTATTTTTGAAAACATTGTATGTTCTTATTCCGGTTATTAGCCTAGGTTACTATGTGATGCGCACAGCATATAAGTATAGACCGGGTCGCCCGAATTGGAACGAAACATTTCATGTTTGTTTTTTGAAAGATGGTTTGCTACTCGCAAGTAGGCTTAAAACATTTGATGATTTATTCCAATTTAAACAACCCAACCTTCACCCACAGGCATTCAGGCAGTTATATCACATAAGCAATTAGCCTCATGGTAAGCATGCTGTTCATGGCAACACTCACACGCATGCAAGGATGCTAAAACATAAAACTCACCGAGTACTCCAAGCCAAAACAGAAGCTCATTAGAAATCATGCATGATCCTAAGCATACAGAAATGCCTAATGCAACACACGCAAAAATGCAAACTATAGCAGGCTCGGCTATTCTAAACATGGTATATGAAATGCTACAGCTAATCATGTATTCAACTTGGAATTGAAATACAAATGCAGTTAGTATGATGCGCCGAGCCCGGTGCATGCAAAACAGATGAATGAATGCAAACATGCTATCATACTGTATGCTAATTGAAATATGCCCTAATCTAATCATCATAAGCGGATAAATAAAAGGGAGAAAGACGTGGGGTTGGAAGACGTACAACACACACACGCACACTTATTACAGTTGTGCCCTCGCGCAGAGGGTCCGAATAAATATACAGTCCCAATAATACAGTCCGAATATAAACAAATTCCTAATTAATTTACAAATTAACTAAGAAAAATAATAAACTGGCATGCAAGCCAGGGACTGCCTCGACTCTGATGAATGATGTATGTTTGGGCTGCCTTGCGCGGAAATCCACTGGGATGCCCCAATTAGCCTCTGTTTTGCAATTATTCTTGGAAAGCGCGCCCAGCTCCGGAAGACTGCTGATTCTTAATTTGCTGCAACAGAGAGCAAGAGAAGGGCATAGCAATGTATTTTCACAGATGTATGCATGCCTCGATCCTCGTGCCACCAATCATGCATATCGATGCATGATGGCTGAAGAATCGAAATGTGCAACTCAATATAGAATGGATGCACGTATAAACACAACAAGAACCTAACTCCATCATGGGTAATCCGGAGTGTCGGTGACTGGGAATTGAGACACGTTCTGTCACTCGGAGTACGAAACGCACCTCGTTTCCCGTGCCCGGGCTAACTCTTATCCCGAACACGATGCAATATGCATGATATGCATGAATGCAACTAAGATACAGTCTAGTATGCACAATGCTATGAAAATGAGATGCCTCGAAGTGCGTGCACACGGGCACGCAAACCGAGAAAATGCATGAATGCGATCTAAGATACAACCTAGTATGCACAATGCTATAAAAATGAGATGCCTCGAAGTGCGTGCACACGGGCAGGCAAACCGAGGAAATGCATGAATGCGATCTAAGATACAACCTAGTATGCACAATGCTATGAACATGAGATGCCTCAAAGTGCGTGCACACAGGCACGCAAACCGAGGAAATGACATGAATGTGATCTAAGATACAACCTAGTATGCACAATGCTATGAAAATGAGATGTCTCGAAGTGCGTGCACACGGGCACGCAAACCAAGGCAATGGCATACGTAATGCAATGGCATGGAAATGGAATATGGAATGCAACATGGACTTATACTAACATGAGAGAGCCTCAGCCACACTCACATAAGAGGCCGGTGGATGAAAATGAAGTGCCTCAAAATGCGTGCACACGGGCACGCAAACCGAGCCAATGGCATACGCAATGCAATGGCATGGAAATGGCATATAGAATGCACCATGGACTTATACTAACATGAGAGAGCCTCAGCCACACTCACATAAGAGGCCGGTGGATGAAAATGAAGTGCCTCGAAATGTGTGCACACGGGCACGCAAACCGAGGCAATGGCATACGCAATGCAATGGCATGGAAATGGCATATAGAATGCACCATGGACTTATACTAACATGAGAGAGCCTCAGCCACACTCACATAAGAGGCCGGTGGATGAAAATGAAGTGCCTCGAAATGCGTGCACACGGGCACTCAAACCGAGGCAATGGCATACACAATGCAATGGCATGAAAATGATATGCAAGCATGCTAATGGGGTTTAAGCACTGAAATGTGGGGGAAAATAGCCTCGAAATGAGGCGAAAACACACCCGATGCATGGAATCTCTCCCGAAATGCAAAATTAGGCACCCGAAATGGCTTACAGCTATACCAAACATGCATAATTGGCACATGGAATGAAAAGACAGAAGCAAGGCAGCCCCAAAATAAGCATTTTTACAGTACAAAACATGGCCAAACAGCAAGCATAGATAGGGCAAAATTAGCATGCGAAAATGGCCCTAAACATGAGATTATGAAGCAACTCACAACTGCTATCTCCAAATGGGTTAGGACCCTTCAACAACATTGAAGAGGGACCAAAAATAAGCACTTTCACAGAACTATAAAAACCTCAAAAACAAACATAGATAAGGCTAAGTTCTTATGCAAGAAAACGGACCAAAAGGTGGCCAAAGAGGCAAGTGGTATATACAAAGCCCAAACTGAAAAATTCCCTTCTACAACATTGAAGAGGGACCAAAAATATGCACATTTACAGAACTGTAAAAACCCAAAAACTGTATACAAACATGCTAGAAATGCAATGCAAGATAAGGCTCAAAAGAGGCTATAACATGAGGTATGCAAAGCATTCACCAAACGGCCAAAGACCCTCAATGGAACATGAATAATGGGCCAAAATAAGACTATTTTCAGAACTGTAAAATGGCCAAAAACAAAAGCATGATAGGCTAACAAAACATGCAAGAATGGGGACCAAAAGAGAGATATAACATGAAGTGGCATATGGAGGTCCCAAACCATGAAAGGACCTAAATGAAACATGAATAATGGACCAAAATAAGAACCTTTTCAGTGCTGTAAAATGGCCAAAAACCAAAGCACAACAGGCTGCCATAGCATGCAAAAATGGGACCAAAAAGGGAGTATAAAGGCAAGTATAACATGGAGGTCCCAAACAGTGTTGAGCCCTTCTTCAATGTTGAAGAGGGGCTCAAAATAAGCCTATTTTCAGTTTACATCATGCTCCAAAACAGATTACACACGAGCTAAAAATATCATGCAAGAAAACGGTATTTAGGAAGGGTATTGAAGCAAGTGCAATATGGAGGGCTCAAACAGAGTTGAGCCCTTAATGAGACATGAAAATGAGCTCAAAAGAAGGCCACTTTCAGTTATGGCCGGAGCTCAAAGCAAAAAGCATAGATGGCTAAGAAATGTTGCAAAGAAAAGCTCAAAAAAGGGGAAATGACAACTCACCCTTGGAGACAAGTCTTTTGTTGCTTCTTGGACCAATTTGCAGCACCTTTAGCCTCTGAGAAACCCTCCTTATTGCTGGAAATGGAGTGGTGGTGGTGGTGCTTGGTGGTGATGAAGGAATGAAGTGTAGAGCTTGGTTGTTTTAAGGTAGAAATGAGAGAAGGAGGGAGGTTTGGATTTAAGACTTGAAAGCAATTTTTCTAACCCCAAATACAAGTGTTGGCCCTTGGTTATATGGAACAAAAAGAGGGTGTAAAAGGTGGGGGAAAAGGAGGCAAACTTTCCCCCACAAAATATCCCCCGGATATAGATATTTTCTGGGGGATAAAGCTATACAGCTGTAAAGTGAACAGTGTGAGGAATACGGCCGGCCAGGTATTTTTGTTCCAGGTGGCCGGCCGGCCACATCCCCTAGCCGGCCGGCTAGGGGTCAAAAGGGTCAAGTTGAGATAATGGCCGGCCACCACTTTTTAGGGTCCTCCCATGTGTGTACAATACAGGTATGTGGTTCAAAGTTCAAGAAAAATGGTCCAAGTGGTTCAACATTAGCCTGGAAGGAGGGGTTCAAAAGGGTCAGGAAAGATTACTGGCCGGCCACCAACTTTTAGGATCCTCCCAAGTGTGTACATCACAGGTATGTGGTTCAAAGTTCAAGAAAGTGGCCGCAAGGTGTTCAACATTAGCCCGAAAGTGTGAAAAACGGGCGTCGGAGGATATATAACTGGTTGCTGCAACAATTACTGGCCTCCCACCCTTCAGTGACCTTCCCGGTGATAAAACAGAGGTACCTGCCAAAAATGAACGAAAACCGTTGCAAAACGAATGCTCGGGGGCCAAAACGCGCAGTTCGAGGCCCCGAAAATGGGCTGTTAAGCACCGAAAGTGGCATTCGGCCACGAAGTGGGTTTCTCAGACCCCAGTGTCCCTCAAAAGGGAGCAAATAAGATGTATACCAAAAATTAGAGCAAACGGAGATGGTTAGGCGGTCCCGAACCGAGGCACACGGCCAACGGTCCCGAAAAACCGAAAACCAGACTCCGAAGTGGGCAAAATGGCCTATAGCCACAAAATGTAGCCTACGGCCACTGAGAGATGGTCTACGGGACCTCTCCCTCCCCTCAGGAAAAGAAACAAATAAAACCGAGTCTGGTTCGCAAACCGAGATAAGGCACAGAAGAGGGTTCGGAAATCCGGAGGCAGGGCTCACGACCGCGACTCTGAGACTTCTGAACGAGCACATTATGCAATACCACCAAGCGCTCAATCGGTGACGTCTGAGTCTTAAGGTCGGTCAAAAATGGGGTGTCTACAGCTGCCCCCCTTTGACAGAACTCGAAAGTCACAAGTGACGGGAGTGAATGTCAAAGCCTAGAGACGACCCATTTTTGACAAGGCCGAAGACTTAGACAAACGTACAAAGTAAACAGAGATGTGCCCGCAGGCATACCCGTAGGCAGGGGCAAAATGCAAAACAATGCAAGAAGATTTTGAAGATTGGACTTATACGCTACGCGAAGCCGGTTTTGAAAGTTGGACTTATACGCTACGCGAAGCCGAACATCACTCATGATCATGCGAATGCAGCAAGCTGTAATGGAGCAAGTATTCGCAAATAGATGCAACAGTTTTAAACAGGAATGCAAAGCAACAGCTACATTTTATGCAGTTAAGAATGCGGAGAATTGTTCAATCCCCGCCACGTCTCACACGGAGAAGATACGATACCTGCGCGATTTGTCTGGTCGCACCAGCCTCAAATGAACCGTACATACAATATCGTGCCTGCAAAAGAGAGAAATTCAACAAGTACAATATGCTTCCAACATATATTCAATGTGATTTCGAAAGTTTGACACACGCAGTGCCGGTGAGTGAATGCATCGCGATGTAAGAGTGGAACATGCGTGACAACGCATGCTCAAACATAGAGGTATGGCAATATCAAATAATGTACATAATAATGCAAGTATGCTCATGAGAATGCAAGTTACGTGCATGATAGTGCAAAACGGGCATAAATCAGGGTGCCCGTTTGTCATGAAATAACGAGCAAGGAAACGCGTGTTTTGGCGAAGGCGACTTCGATGACGGCCTTTGATTCGAGTTCCTGGAAAGACTATAACACATTCAGAAGGATACATCTTGATTTTGGTGAATGATGATGAGACACATGTCAGAATTTGAAGTTCAAGTTCCGGCGTATCATTTTCGCGACAGAAAGTGCACTTTTCTTGAACTCTTTCAGGTCCCGGGAACTCCAATCTTCCTCAAAATTTGCAGAGAGCTAGGTGGGCATGTGGGGGACACCACCGGCCGTTTGTCTTCCTAAGGGGAGGCCACCGGCCACTTTTGCAAAAAGTAATTGGCTGGCCGGCTAGAAAAGGTGGCCGGCCGGCCATTTTCCTAAATCCGGGGCATTTTGGTCTTTTCCACCTCCTTTCTTCATGCTCCTTCATCCCAAGACCTTATGCCTATAAATGCAGCCGAGAAGTGCTCTCTTCTTGCCTCCTACATCCTTTTCTTCTCCAGATCTGAGTTCCATACGCGTTTCCCAACGCCCCTGGCAAGTTGTTTTCGCGAAAATAGTCAGTTTCAAGCACTTTGAACTGATTAAATTTTGGTTTCGGAGCTTCTTTTCTCATTTTCGCCACTTGAGGTAAGTTTGTCTCAATATTTGGAAAATTTTCTCGGGGGTTGACTTTTTGTTGACTTTTTCATTTCCCGAGAGTTGACTTTTGTTGACTTTTTCCAATTTTGGCTCATTTTCGCTCATTTTTGCTCCTTTTGCAGATTTTCTGAAAATGGCGGGTAATTCTCCCCATGGCGGAGGTCCTCCAAGTGCCGGAGACGATTTTGATCCCATGACTCTACCCCCGAGGGTCCGGCCTTTTATTCCCGGGAGGTACGCTCCGCCGGCACATGTCCTTCCTCGTGCCATTTTCCGTCATTTCACTAACTTTGACGAGCGAGCACCTGGGGATCTGTTTCTCCGAGAGCCAGAGCATCACCTCTCTCATGAGGCCCGAGAGGTATTTACTTCATTTTCTGCATTTTTCGTATATTTCGCACCTTTGCCATGCTTGAACACGCAGTTTAGCTTATGACATAGTACTTTGCTTGCATCCTGAACATGTAGTTTAAACACTCGAATTTCTGAACACTCGGCTCATTAATTAATTGCGAACGCACGGCGCACATTAGTTAAGAGGTGAACACACGGCTCAAACACTGATTTGTCGAACACACAGCCCGAATTTGAAACGTGAACACACAGCCCACACTGACTTAGAGTAGAACACACAGCCCTAAACTCCGATTTTCTGAACACGCAGCCCAGATTGATAGTGAACACGCAGCCCACACAGACTTAGAGTAGAACACACAGTCCCAAACTCCGATTTTCTGAACACGCAGCCCAGATTGATAGTGAACACGCAGCCCACACAGACTTAGAGTAGAACACACAGTCCCAAACTCCGATTTTCTGAACACGCAGCCCAGATTGATAGTGAACACGCAGCCCACACAGACTTAGAGTAGAACACACAGTCCCAAACTCTGATTTTCTGAACACGCAGCCCAGATTGATAGTGAACACGCAGCCCACACAGACTTAGAGTAGAACACACAGTCCCAAACTCTGATTTTCTGAACACGCAGCCCAGATTGATAGTGAACACGCAGCCCACACAAACTTAGAGTAGAACACACAGTCCCAAACTCCGATTTTCTGAACACGCAGCCCAGATTGATAGTGAACACGCAGACTTAGAGTAGAACACACAGTCCCAGACTTAGAGTAGAACACACAGTCCCAAACTCTGATTTTCTGAACACGCAGCCCAGATTGATAGTGAACACGCAGCCCACACAGACTTAGAGTAGAACACACAGTCCCAAACTCCGATTTTCTGAACACGCAGCCCAGATTGATAGTGAACACGCAGCCCACACAGACTTAGAGTAGAACACACAGTCCCAAACTCTGATTTTCTGAACACGCAGCCCAGATTGATAGTGAACACGCAGCCCACACAGACTTAGAGTAGAACACACAGTCCCAAACTCCGATTTTCTGAACACCCAGCCCAGATTGATAGTGAACACGCAGCCCACACAGACTTAGAGTAGAACACACAGTCCCAAACCCTGATTTTCTGAACACGCAGCCCAGATTGATAGTGAACATGCAGCCCAGATTGATAGTGAACACGCAGCCCACACAGACTTAGAGTAGAACACACAGTCCCAAACTCTGATTTTCTGAACACGCAGCCCAGATTGATAGTGAACACGCAGCCCACACAGACTTAGAGTAGAACACACAGTCCCAAACTCTGATTTTCTGAACACGCAGCCCAGATTGATAGTGAACACGCAGCCCACACAGACTTAGAGTATAACACACAATCCCAAACTCCGATTTTCTGAACACGCAGCCCAGATTGATAGTGAACACGCAGCCCACACAGACTTAGAGTAGAACACACAGTCCCAAACTCTGATTTTCTGAACACGCAGCCCAGATTGATAGTGAACACGCAGCCCACACAGACTTAGAGTAGAACACACAGTCCCAAACTCCGATTTTCTGAACACGCAGCCCAGATTGATAGTGAACATGCAGCCCACACAGACTTAGAGTAGAACACACAGTCCCAAACTCTGATTTTCTGAACACGCAGCCCACATTGATAGTGAACACGCAGCCCACATTGATAGTGAACACGCAGCCCACACAGACTTAGAGTAGAACACACAGTTCCAAACTCCGATTTTCTGAACACGCAGCCCAGATTGATAGTGAACACGCAGCCCACACAGACTTAGAGTAGAACACACAGTCCCAAACTCTGATTTTCTGAACACGCAGGCCAGATTGATAGTGAACACGTAGCCCACACAGACTTAGAGTAGAACACACAGTCCCAAACTCTGATTTTCTGAACACGCAGCCCAGATTGATAGTGAACACGCAGCCCACACAGACTTAGAGTAGAAGACACAGTCCTAAACTCTGATTTTCTGAACACGCAGCCCAGATTGATAGTGAACACGCAGCCCACACAGACTTAGAGTAGAACACACAGTCCCAAACTCCGATTTTCTGAACACGCAGACCAGATTGATAGTGAACACGCAGCCCACACAGACTTAAAAGTTGAACACGCAGCCCAAGCTTGATAGTGAACACGCAGCCCACACTAGTTGAGAGTTTGAACGCGCAGCCCGAACTTCAATTTTCTGAACACACAGTTGATACACTTCACTCTTGAACACTCAGTTCATTCATTTCATTGGCACATAGCTCATTCATTTCATTGGCACACAGCTCATTCATTTCATTGGCACACAGCTCATTCATTTCATACTAACACATGTATTCATTCTGAATGCAGGTCGGTTCTCGCAGTGTGCGGGGGTACGGCTCCATCGCTGCGCGGGACTGGTATGGTGAGCTCCCGGAGGCTGTCCGGGATTTAGTGGACTTGGCAGGATTCAGGACCTTCTGCGCTGGATTATCACGTTGTCCTGCCAGGAGGGCACTGATGGCAGCCTTGGTAGAGAGATGATGGGACACCACCAACTCCTTTCATTTCTCTGCCACTAGAGACATGACCATGACGCCTCTGGACTTTGCCGTGCTGACCGGCCTGGATACAGGAGGTTGGTCCATCCCTTATGATGAGGACATGGGCGAGTGGGAGGCCGCCTGGATGTATCTATTGGGGGCTTGCCCGCCTGTTGACAGGGTTTCTGGGAGAGTCCGATACACTTGGTTCTCTTCCCACTTTCGGCCGGCGGAGATGGTGCCCGAGACTCCTGAGGAGACAGAGCAGTACGCCCGTGGTTTCCTTATGTTCCTCTTCGGGACTACCCTGTTCGCCGATAGAGGGAACACAGTCGGGTTATATCTGCTGAGCGCTCTGGTTGACCTATCACAGGTCAGTAGATATGACTGGGGTGGCGCCGGCCTGGCTACCCTTTATTGCTATATGAGCGCGACATCCCGCGGGCAGGGAGACTTACTTGGCGGCTACTGGAGAGCCTGGGAGGTATTTTCTGTCCCCTTTGATTTACATTTCTGCTCCTCATTACTTGTCCATTGCACACACGGCGCGCTTTGCAGCCTGTACTTTGCCCTCAGCATTTTGTATTTGTATTCTGCACTACTTTTCTCAGTTATGGGTATACGTATACTTCCCGACATTAGGCCCAGAGTTGGAGGTGGCAGCCCCTCCTATGACCCCATATTCACTGGTATTCGAGGGCCCGCACCGGCCGAGACGCCGAGAGTCTCTCCTTTACTTGCGACAGTATTTTGACACTGTGCGACAGTCGGAGGTACTTCAGAACTTTCAGTTCCTTTCATTTTCATCTTTGATTTGCTCTGTATATTCCCGATTTCTGATTGGTTTATGCATTTATCATCTGCAGATCACATGGCAGCCCTGGGCGCCCTTGGGTGATGGTCTCCGATTTCAGTATCCCGGAGGATCGGGCATCTCCCAGTATAGGGTCCTGCTCGAAGGGCCGGTTGGCAGGGCATGGTTTCTGGGGGAACGCTTTCTGCGTCAGGTATGGGGGTATCTTTCTCAGGATCCTCCCGCAGTACCCCCAACCAGTATGCGGACTGCTGACAGGCTCTCTTTCTCGGATGTAGTCGGCGCTATGCTGGGTAGCGATGCTTTACTACATCTCGAGGAGGGTGATTACGGCACTTACCGTCATACATATTTGATGCCTCCATTGACGGGAGCTCGTACCCCGATGACGAGGCCTGCTGGTATGTCATCCTCGGGTCAGGCCCGGCCTCGGGCTGTAGACGTTCCTTCCGCCAGCGGGGCTGGTACATCTAGAGGTGGGGGTAGACCAGTTCCTCCGATTTCGCCGACTTATCCTCATCCTGGATGGCCAGATATGCCGACTGAGTTGATGGCGTGGCAGTATGGGGCTATTTCTGCGACTCTGATCCCGCTAGAGCCTCCGATGCCCAGTGATCGATACGCCATTGATCCTGACTCACCACTGGTATGCTCCACTGTTTTTTTTTTTTTATTCATCATTCAGACGTTTAGACATTCTTTCATTCACTGATGATTATGAGCTCATATTTGCAGCCACCGCGAGGGTACATGGAGGAGGTGGTTGGACTGGTGGCCACACTCGAGGGCATGGTCCTGCGGAGGGAGGCACAGTTGTCTATCGCGGGCATTCAGGTACCCTTCAGTTTTCTGGCATTTATCATACTTCTGATGACATGCTGATTTCTACTGCATCGATAGACTACTTGTGTAGAGCACATCTGACATACACCCCACTTGTACACTGTATTTACATGCACCTACTTCACGTAGTCTTTGCTTGTATCTGCATCTGATGTATATATTTGGACTGATGTATTTGAATCGAACTCTTTATTTTCAGATGCCTTCATGGTCTGGTTAGCCGCAGACCAGGCCACCTGGGCCTCCTTGGGGAGCTGAGCCATCTGGGCCATTTCACGGAGTTAGACCATCTGGGCCTTCTTAGGGAGCTGGGCCATCCCGGCCTTTCCGAGGAGTTGGGCCATCCAGGCCTTTCCGAGGAGCACGAGGAGGGTCCTCCCGCAGGCGCAGGACACATGTTGTAGAGGCAGAGCCTGATGAGGAGGAGGAGGATGATGAAGATGAGGAGGAGGCTACCGACCGTCAGTCAGAGACATCTGCTGAGGAGGGGGGCTCCGGTCTTGGTTCGGGGAGTGGGGACGAGGTTGATGGGGATCCTGAGGATGACAGCTCTGACCCAGACGATGATGATGCTGCAGAGGCTGTCCCGCGGAAGAGGATGAGGAGTGCTTCTCATTCCCGCTCCCGAGGGCATTGATGCTGCCGTTTCCTGCTTTATTTTTCTTTTTGCTAGTAGTTTGTAGCACTTTGCACATTGTTAGGTAGTTTTATTTTCTGTAAAACTTGTACCTTTGTTCGTTGTAAAACATGATGAAATGAAACAGCTTTTTGAAAAGGTGTTTATGTTTTAAACTTTTAGCATCGTATCGCATCATTTTATTTTGCACAAAAAATGAAATTGAATGGGAATGTGCATTGTGTAATCACCAAGTCAGGTAGTGAACCGACGTAACAAACTAAGCAACTCAACTTACTAAGATATAACAGAACCTTTAGCAAGTTTACAACTCGATAAACAAAATGCAATAACGTTGACAATGCAAATAAACAAGATTTAAACAAAGATTGCTTAAACAGAGCGCAATGACTCAAAAACGTAAAACACGTCCGCTCGACAAACAACTCGATAAGCAAAACAACAACTCAATAATCAAAACAACAACAACAGAGTGTACTTCGGACGATCTGGGCACCGGAACGCATCCGAAACAGAGGGAAATGGAGGCCTTTGACTCATCTGTTGCATAGAAATGCTCGAAACTTTCCCTTGAAGGGTAAAACAGGGCCAAGGAGATACACTGGAGCACTACCGGCCACCTTTGGGAGCCGGCCAGCCAATTTTATGGAGAGGGGGAGCCGGCCGGCCAGTTTTGAAAAAGAGAATGGCCGGCCAGCCAGAAAAGGTGGCCGGCCGGCCACTTGTTCCTGCAGCCACCCAGTTTTTTGACACGTGTCCCCATGAATAGTGTTTTTTTCCTCTATAAAAGCCTCAACTTCGGGAACATTCATTTCATCTTAGTTTTGCACAAAAATGGAGGCATTTCTTGCAGAAAATCTCACATCTTGGATCTCTTCTCTAGATGGCTCGGAAAAGCTGAACTTCCGGGGTTTTGGCTTGAATGCACTATTCACGCTGAGCCATACTCCGCTACATCTCCCTTTTCTCCATGCCGCGGCAAGGTTCTGAAACCCAGTGACGCATCTCTTTAGCTTCGGCGGCCAAGAGGTATGTCCCACTTTCGAAGATTTTCAGGTTTTGATGGAGTCTGAATGCTCTGAAGTGATCTTGCCTCAGCTCCGTTTTGGCCACGCCCAGGCTTTAGGGCGGATGTGTGGGCTTACGGCGCATGATGCTCGATCTCTGATCTGCAGTGGGGAACTGGACATCCTCGGCTTGATCCATCGTTTTTCCGACGCCGGTGACCGTAGCAACCATTATTGGCAAGGTTTCCGGCAACACGCCCTCTGCTTGTGTTTGTTGTCTCACTTTCTGCTTTCCTCGGGTTTCGGCGGAGCTAACATCCGTCTGATTGATGTTGCCCAAGGCTTGAGAGAAGGAAAGAGCTGTATTGCTATGACCTTGGCTGAGACGCTGATGGGTTTAGATTCTGTCCATTGCCGGGAGACGACTAGGTTCGCTGGGAGTCCACTACTACTGCAGGTAATGTTTCCCACCCATCCTTACATATATATTTGCTCACATCACTCGGCCCTCGGGCTCGATTTTTCTCACAAAACCCTTGTCTTACTTTTCTCTCATCGTTCATCTCTCTATTCTTTAATCTCTCATTTTCCATCCCTCCCCTAGGTATGGTTAATGGACAAGTTGCAGGTTGTGGACTCTTGCTCGGCCTATTCAGCTCGAGGCTACTTCTTTCGGCAGCGCCTAGTCAATGCTCTTGACGAAAGGTGGTGGTTTGATTGGATGTGCAATTTGTCCACAGACCACATTGCTTGGCGTTGTCCTTGGCTCAACCTCCCGGCAATGAGCTATAGTATGTCCCGGCTGATCGGGGTACAGTTGATTGGTCTAACCCACTGCGTATTCTATTTTTTGTTCCGGTTCCTGCGTCAGTTTGGTCATGATCAGACCTGCCCACCGGAGGGGATTGAGTACCCAGCCGCTTTTCCGGTTCGAGGTGCACAGCTTGCACGATATGCCACAGCATGGAGGACTAGAGAGCTCCTGGCTCCCGCTCCCACTTTCAGTTGCACTTTGTCTGATGAGTGCTTGGATTGGCTCAACGAGGAGGCACAGGTTGGGCCTAGCTTGGCATCAGATGCTTCGTCCAGCTCTAGGAGGGGGCGCGGAGATGCTTGACTTTGACCATGCCCCAAATTTATTGCTTATTTAGCATTTTCAAGTTTTCTTTATGAATGTACTAAAAAGCAACCTCAATTGTATGCAAGAGCAGGAGAACTCTATTTTGAAATCAATGAAATTGAAAGTTGTGGTACTGACAATTTTCCGCTTTTGGTCCAAAAATGGTCTTAGTTGTAAAAAGATTAATTTGAACAAAGTCAACTTTTATTAAAACTTTTCAAAACCATTTTCGATGTGGGTCAGAACTGGACACGCCTGAGATCTGTCACTGAGGTGCACAACCCCGGATCCCTGCAACTGGAAAGTTGCCCCTAGTCTGAAGAACAATGCGGCACTGCATGGCAACGGAAAGTTGCCCCTAGTCTGAGTAACTTTGCACCGTCGCGGCAACGGAAAGTTGCCCCTAGTCTGAACAGCACTGTACCGGAGATTGCGATAAATGCTGATGGATAAAGATGACTCAGATGATCAAAAATGGACAGAGTTGATCGGGGAAAAGTTTATGGCTGAACTTCAATGTGAAGCTGCCTACATATCCCAAAGATGGAAATCAAGCCTTACGTAGTTCAGGCTAAGGTTCACTCGAGTATTTTCACTCTCCTTTTGCGCTCTAACTTTTGCCAAGGCCGCCCTTTGCGGGTTTTCAACCTTGCGAGCTCAGTTTTTATATTTCCAATTTTTTGTGCTCTAACTTTTGCCTAGGTCGCCCTTTCGGGTTTTCGGCCTAGCGAGCCTCTCAAGGATAATATTTCTTCAACTTGTCCATATTGATTGGTTGTGAGAACTCCAAGCCATCTAGATCCATCAGAACCACAGCTCCACCTGACCAGATAGCTTTGATGAGGTAAGGACCAGTCCAATTGGGTTTGAACTTGCCCCTTGGGTCGTGGATGGGAGCTCGGTTGTCTTTGAGCACCAAATCTCCTTCTTTCAGATTCCGGGACTTAACCTTCTTGTTGAAAGCCCGGGCAATCCTGCGTTGATAGCCTTGAATGTGGTACAGTGCTTTCAGTCTTCTTTCATCAAAGAGCATGAGTTCCTCAAATCTGCTCTGCTGCCAGTCTCCTTCGGCTATTTGGCACTCAGCCAATACTCGTAACGACGGAACCTCAATCTCGATGGGTAGAACAGCCTCCATTCAATAGACCAATGAATACGGAGTTGCTCCAGTAGAAGTCCTGATTAAAGTCCTGTAGCCCCACAGAGCAAATGGCAGCTTGTCTAGCCAATCCCGATAGGTTCCCACCATCTTCTGTAGTATATGTTTGATATTCTTGTTGGCGGCCTCGACCGCTCCGTTGGTTTGCGGCCGGTATGTAGATGACTTATGGAAAGCCACGTTGTATTTTTCCAACAAGTCTATCACTTCCTTCTTGAAGTGGGAACCGTTATCTGAAATTATCTCGTTTGGCACCCCGTAGCGACAGATGATGTTGTTCCTGATGAATTTTGCGACGTGCGACGCCTTCAACACCGCGTATGATTGGGCCTCGACCCACTTTGTGAAATAATCTATCGCTACCAAGATAAACTCATGCCAGTTTGACCCTTTCGGGGTAACAGTTCCGATTACATCAATTCCCCAAACTGAAAAAGGCCATGGTGAAGTCATGTTGTACAACTTTGACGGCGGGATGTTCATGCGATTTGCATGAATTTGACATTTGTGGCATCGCCGAACAAAACTAATACAATCCTCCTCCATGGTTGACCAGTAGTAGCCCTGTCTGAGGATCTTTCTAGCCAGCATTACCCCATTCATGTGTGCACCGCACTCCCCCCCATGGATGGCCTCCATCAGGCGCTTTGACTCTTCAGCTTCTACACAGAGCTTATGCATTCCCAGATGACCCCTTTTGTACAGCTTACCCCCGCAGATGATAAACTGAGCAGCCATTCTTCTGATGGCCCTCTTATCCTTGGCATTTGCCCCCAATGGATATGTCTCCTTTTCCAAGAAGTTCCAGATGTCGTAGTACAAGGGGTTGCCGTCTTGAGCCTCATCTATGGCGGAAATCGACTCGTGTGCTGGCGCAAACTTTTGATCGATAATGACTGGACGCATCCGGACTCCGGACGGGATGTCTATCATGGAAGATAGAGTTGCTAGTGAATCTGCAAACCTGTTGTTCTCTCTTACGAGGTGGGTGAAATTTAGCTTCTCAAACCGAGGAATTAACAAATCCAAGGTTTGGTGGTAAATTATCATCCTTTCCTCCTTGACTTTCCAGTCTCCTTTTGCTTGAGACACAACAAGGTTTGAGTCCCCAATGACGTCCAACCGTCTTGCCCCTAACTCTAGGGCTGCTTCCAGGCCAGCAATACATGCCTCATACTCTGCTTCATTATTCGAGACTTTGAATCGGAGCTTGAATGCTAAAGGGATACGGGAATCGTCAGGCGCTATCAGCAACACCCCTATCCCATACCCATACTGGTTTGACGCCCCATCAAAGTACATCGTCCAAGTTTCATCTTCAACGTATAGAATGGCTTCATCTGGGAAAAGGTACTCAACCGCTTCATCCCCCTCGACCGGGTGGTCGGCAAGGAACTCTACTACCACTCTTCCTTTCACTGACTTGCACGTTACATACTTCAAATCAAATTTGGAGAGCAACAGCAGCCAACGAGCTAGCCTACCCGTAAGTGCTGGTTTCTCGAAAAGATATTTGATGGGATCTAAACGTGAAACCAACATTACAGAGTGAGCTAACAGGTAGTGCCGCAGCTTCCTGGTAGCCCATACCAAGGCCAAACAAGCCTTCTCCAGCGGTGTATAGCGGGTCTCGTAATCCAGCATCTTTTTGCTCAGGTAGTAGATGGCCCTTTCCACTTTGTCTTCTGACTCCTGCGCGAGCATGCAGCCCATGGTAGTCTCAGTTACCAAGAGGTACAATATCAACGGCCTCCCCGGTTCTGGTGGTGACAACACGGGCGGGTTCTGTAGATACTCTTTGATCTATTCAAAAGCTGCTTGACATCGGCCGTCCCATTGGAATTTCTTTCCTTTCTTCAGGAGACCAAAAAGTGGTTCACAAGTCAAGGTTAACTTAGAAATAAACCGTCTTATGAATTGCACTTTACCTAGAAAGCCTCGCACCTCCTTTTCAGTCCTTGGTGGTGGCATTTCTAAGATGGCCTTGATTTTGGAAGGGTCGACCTCGATGCCTCTTTGCGTAATCAAAAACCCTAGCATCTTCCCTGCTGTAACACCAAACGTGCACTTCTGGGGATTCAACCGCAGCCGAAACTCTCTGATCCTTTGAAAGAATTTTTGTAAGGCGGTGTAGTGGCCTTCTCTCTCTTTGGACTTGACAATCATGTCGTCCACATACACCTCGACCTCTTTATGGATCATATCATGCAATATTGTAGTTGCTGCCCGCTGATAAGTAGCCCCGGCGTTTTTCAACCCGAATGGCATCACTCTATAACAAAATGTACCCCACGGGGTAGTGAATGCAGTCTTCTCCCGGTCTTCGGGGGCCATTACTATCTGATTATAGCCTGAGAAACCATCCATAAATGAAAGTAAGGCGTGTCCCGCCGTGAAATCTACTAATTCATCAATGTGCGGCAAGGGAAAGTCGTCCTTCGGACTGGCCCTGTTCAAATCTCTGAAGTCTACACAGACCCGAATTCTGCCATCCTTCTTTGGCACCGCAACAATGTTGGCCAACCAAGTTGGGTATTCTGATACTAGCAGGAAACCTGCGTCAATTTGCTTGGTGACCTCTTCCTTAATCTTGAGAGCCCAGTCCGGGCGGATCCTTCTGAGCTTCTGTTTGACAGGTCGGGCCTCGGGGTCAAGAGGGATCCGGTGCTGTACAATCTCAAGATCGATTCCAGGCATGTCTTCGTAGGACCACGCGAAAACATCTTTGAAATCTTTTAATAAAGCGACTAGGCGCTCGCGTTCCTCAGAAGACAACGTGGACCCGATCTGGACCAGCCGCGGGTCCTTCTCAGTACCAACATTCACAGTAGTGATTTCATCCATTAAAGGTTTAACAAATCTTTCCTGCTCTTGATCAATTAATCGTTGCAAAACCGGAGGAATTTCTTCCTCGTCGTTTTCATCAAAATTTTGAAAATCCTGATTTAAGCAATAAATCAAAGGCACAGAAAAATACTCAGAAACCACATCCACATCATTCTCGTTAAATACTTCCAAGCCGTCAGATTCCTCTGTTACAACAGACTCAAAAGAAAATGAAAAAGACGACCTAGACAGGACTGTGGCATCCGGGTTATCACCCCCAGGAATACCGGACTCAGACTCAGTCGAGCTGGAATCTGATTCCGACGCAGAAGATTCAGCAGAATCAGATTCCGGCTCACTACCTGACCCGGTGCTGCTAGATAAAAAGCCTTCTTCATATTGCCAGATGAGAGAAGGTGCGATAGATGCATCCAAGATCGGCGCTGGAAAGCCCGCAGCTATTTCATCTCCAATCATAGAAACCGAAGAGTTATCCCCCAAGCACTCTTGGTCGATCGGAGGATCTGAAAGCAGACAAGCCAGTGCTACCCCCATTTCAATTTCAGCGTCCTCAGACTGTATTTCCTTACTCTGCTCAACCTCAGTTGGTGGGTCTGTCTGCGCTTCGGCAACGTCATCCCCAGGTAATTGTATGTCGAAGAAGATTTCAAAGCCAGGCACGCGCTTCCTCTCCGCGTTCAGCCATGGCTTTGGGAAGCCGCAGAATGGAAAATCTTCCCCCTCCCGGACGAAGCGTCCGTTTAGGGTACCCCAGATGGGCCTATGCATTAACTCAAATGGCTTCCCAGCCTTCTTTGCCTTGGCTCTTCCGGCCATTTCTTTCCCTTTTCTCACCCAGTCCTCTTTGGTGGGCAGATAACCCAGTCCAAAGGTGTGAGGGTTGTGTGGCACTTCGGCCAACGCTGAGACGCCCTTCCGGCCGCTTCTCCTTAATCCCATCCCGGGGGTATGTTTTAGCTTGTTCATGAGGTAGATAGATTGAGCACTGACATACATACCCTCATTCACAGCCATGACATTCTGTACCACTTGAGCCTCGGCCAAAGTGAACCCCGATAAAAACACATCCTCCGTGCCGTGCTCGATCTCCAAGACAGGTGTGGACACTTCCGGCGGCGGATGGATTGATGAATTCCCAAAAACAATTGCTACCCCTTTTCCGTGGGGGTATTTTAGCATCTGATGTAGAGTGGAAGAGACTGCTTTGACCTGGTGCAACCACGGTCGCCCCAAAAGTAGGTTAAAGGTTGCGGGAACGTCCAAGATATGAAATTCAATGCTGTGTTGTCCTGGACCAACCTTGGTTTGAACTTTAATAGTCCCCATCACTTCTCTGCTGGTATTGTCGTATGCTCTGATTACTTGAGTGGTCGGGACGAAGTCCGCGGGCTTCAACCCGATTGCATACGCCGTTCTGGTCGGGCAGACATTAATAGCAGACCCGGTATCAACAAGTACCACCGGTATCCACTTATCTCTACATTCCACGGAAATATAGAGAGGTTTGTTATGATTTGTGCCCTCAGGCGGTAGTTCCTTGTCCGAAAAGGTTAGTGCCGGGGAACCTCCTCCCGGAAAAACCAGCCCGACCAGCTGTTCAGGGGTGGTATCTATGGAGAGTTTGGATTTGTCCATAGCAGACAGGACAGCTTCTCTATGTACCCGCGATGCCATCAGCAGTCCCCAGATGGAGATGTCTGCTTGTATCTTCTTTAACTGTTTCAGCACAGCTTCCTCCTCAATCTGCTTCTCCTTCTGCTTCTCTATCCTTCCCGGATGCCTCGGGTTGGTCTATGTGTGGGGGTTTGAAGTACCGCCCACTTCTCGTCATATGGTCAACCTCATCGAGGTACCAAGTGTCATCCGGTTGATTATTTCCCCAATCTTCGTCCGTGTGGGCAAGACATAAGTCATCGTCTTCCCACCACATTTCGTCGGCAGCCAACAGACACCTGTCTGGCTCCGGTTCAATTGCACTCGCAGTACTCTCCGTCCACATGCTCGCAGCATTCTCTATCTTTGTGCACACAGCACTCTCAGTCCCCTCAGGGCCTTTAGCTTTCCTAATTCTCTCAGCATCCTCAAACTTTTCTCGTTCCAGCTGCGTGAGTACAGTTGGTTGTTCAACAATTCCTGTATCCATAATGCCCAAATTTCGAGCGGAATTCTTAGCACTGGCGCTCTCCGGCGATACAACTTGACTTCCGGCCATTCCGGCCACAACTGATACTCCTGCCCCTGCCGGGCTCTGTTCTGATTGGGCTTCCCCCACTTCATCTGGTTGATCTTCGAGCCATCCAGTGGCCTCTGCCGATTCCTCATAGTCGAACCAGTTGATTACCGAATCCCCCGGTTCCTGGTCATCGATAAATTGCATGTTGGCAAAGTCCTCCTCTACGGCTGTCAGGTCATCTGGCCCTAGCCCAAATCCATTCCCCCGGATCATGCATAGCTCTCCTGTCTCTGGCAATTCTATACCTAGCCCAATTCGGCTCGTTGATAGGATGTACTCGCTTGGATCATAGGTTCCCTCAGCAAAACTCTGTCTAGTCCCAGATTCAACAACCCTATTTTCTCCTGAAGTTTGCTCTTCCCCATCTTCGACGGTCACCACCATCGGTTCTGGTTGGGTTTTGGAGATGTCCACCATGCACAGGAAGTCAGTGCAATCGGGGAGGAACACCTCCGACTTGGGTAGGTGGGTGGGAGTAACATAGATGCTAGGATCGTAAGACACGACCCCAGTTTGGATAAGATTGATTCTGTTGGGAGGAGGAGCTTGGTTATGTGGTGGAAGAGGGTTGGTTGTGACATTGGGTTTCTCGGGAGGCGCGATCACCCGTTTGTCGATAAGATCCTAGATCTCATGACGCAATCTAAAACAACGGTCGGTGGCATGACCGTGTTGTTGGTGATACGCGCAATACTTTGTCGGGTCATGAAAGGGAGGGAGTGGATTCGGTAGTGGCTTCGGCTCCAGGGGTTTCAAATGCTTATTCCTGATCAATACCCCTAGAGCTTTGGACAGGGGCATGTATAATGGGGTGAAGGTTCTTTGGCCTCGAGGTTGGAATCTGGTGGTTTGTGTGTTGCTCCCGGATGCGTCAGAGAAAGGTGTGGCAGCCATGGGCCTTGGAGGGGGAGGGGGAGTGGTGGTGACCATACTGACTTCCGAGGCTCTTGTATTTGTAGCGCCACTCGGGCCCGCATTGTTGTTACGGTTGAAAGTCCTCCTCGGTTGTTCCCTATCGTGGTCAAACAGACCTTGTTTCATTGCATCTTCGATCTGCACCCCCATCTCATGTAAATCTGCGAAAGTAGGAAAGGGGACTACAATCATTCTCTGCATTAACTTTGGGTGGAGATTGCGCACAATCATCCGAATTTGATCTTTGTCAGTGGGCCTTAAAGTCATCATTGACGCCTTTGCCCTCCATCGGATTACAAAGTCCGAGAAAGTTTCCTTGGGCTCTTGCCTTGTCGTTTCGAGATCACGGGTTGTGATCTCGATCTGAGTGTTGTACGAATATTGCGTGACAAAGGCCTCAGCCAGTTCATCCCAATTCTTTTTCACCTCATCTTGTAACTTTGCGTACCAGTAGGCGGCCACACCCGACAGGATTCGGCCAAATAGTGAAAGCTTCTGTGGTCGTGTTAGGCCCATTGGCCGCAAGATGTCTGCGAACAGTCTGAGATGGACCATGGGGTCGCCGGACCCGTCAAAGCGGTCGATTTGTGGCATTTTGAACCTATCGGGGAGTGTTACGGCCTCCTCGGTATATCCGTCTTCGATATCCGGCATAGCCTTGACCCCTTGAGATTTCTTGAAGAGCTTCTCAAGTTTGCTCAATTTTAGAGCTGTATGATCAACCTCGAACTCGAAGGGAGAGTCCGGGTGATTGGGTGCATGGACCTTGGACAGTTGTGGTGGGAGCGGGGGCGGAGCTGGCCCTGTTGGGAGGTTCGTGTCCTCTTGCAGGTTCTGGATAGTCGGCACAGTATTCTGGATGTTTGGAGGAGCGTTCTGAACAGTAGGTGTCTGCTCAGGTAATGGAGCCCCTGCCGGAGGAGGAATTTGGTGTGAAGCAGATGCCGCATTCTGCTGTTGCAGTCTGGTAATCAGCTCAGCCTGCTGGGTCATAATCTCGGCTTGTTGCTTAGCGAGTTCATCTCGGCGAACGGCATCCTGCTGCATGGCCCGCATGGTTTCTTGCATTTGGCGCACCATCTCCTCAACTCCTGTTGGTGCCGCCATACTGTTTTGATCTATCTGAACTACTGGCAGATTTAGCTCTGTAGCAACGATGGGGATCTCAATCCGACTGTCCACTAATGGGGGAAACCACTGTTCTGGTGTTCTCTGTTCAGATACACTACGCTTTCTCTGCCTTCTTCTGATAACGGGGGATAGAGAATGGAACACCGGCTGTCCGTCGATTAGATCCTCAGATCGATGGAGTCGACGATCTCGTGTCCAAAGTGCTTGGGGAATGACTGCTGGGTTGGAAGCAATTGTGCTAGAACTGACCTAGCAAAAGATAAATAAAGCGAAAAGGAAATAAATAAACAGATAAATGGACAGCATAACAGCTTAAAATAAAATGCAAGACACACAGCCGGGCATAACGACACACAGTCAATAAGCTGAATACACACTGTCCTCAAACACTGGTTATTATTCCTGAATCACTGTCCCCAAATCTGAATCTGATACCCGCAGATAACTGATTCTCAAATGCTGACTGATGCCCGCAGGCCTGATACCCATAATACTGAACTGATGCCCGCAGTCCTGATACCCACAATACTGAACTGATGACCGCAGGCCTGATACCCACAATACTGAACTAATGCCCGCAGGCCTGATGCTGACAATACTGAACTGATGCCCGCAGGCCTGATGCCCAAACTCATACACTGATACATGCATTCCTGTAGAGACGCACTCTAAAGCATATAACAGATAAGTGAGAGCCAAAACACCCCTATGTTGGGGTAGGGTTTCCCTGTCCTATTTTGTCAGGAGCTAGGGTTTCGCTATGCACACAGCGGTTTCAAACAACCTATAAACGGGTAAGCAACCTGTCCTAGTTTGGAATGGTCACTATGGATCCGAATATGCACTAGGTCGAATGGTCAAAGAGGGTGCCCCGGTAAAACCGGGGTTTGTGTTCCCATACTGGCAGAGCCCACAACCGATCAGCCTTATGGTCATGCCTTGACAAGACAAGCCTCCGGCAAACCGTTCAGGAATAGCAGATGGCAAACACGGTGTCCTAGGCGCACCAATGCAAATGCAATGCAAAGAAACACACGAGTGTAGTCAAAAACAGATATCATGAGTTCGAGCCAAGTTCTCTAAATCCCCAGCGGAGTCGCCAGAAACTGTAACAAGCCCGCGGGGGGCCTCGCTACAGCTCGGACTCGATTTGTAGTCACGGTTCTAGGTCTGAACCAAAGAGTCCAAATCCGGCAAATCGTTTTTGAGAAAAAACAGATTTTTGAAAGAAGTGCCAAACATGGACTGCTTTGCCAGATACAGAGTCGCCACCTAAATATTTTATTAATGGGAAATTTAGGAAACCCTGACTCGGTGTCAAAGGCCACGTGTCCGTCATCACCAAAGTTGTCTCGGCTCGGGAACTTGGGTACGATTGGGGAAGGTCACTTCGTGAGCACCCCCACTCGCCCGATCAAAGATCGGCCTCTACTAACCATGATATCTATTTTTGAAAACATTGTATGTTCTTATTCCGGTTATTAGCCTAGGTTACTATGTGATGCGCACAGCATATAAGTATAGACCGGGTCGCCCGAATTGGAACGAAACATTTCATGTTTGTTTTTTGAAAGATGGTTTGCTACTCGCAAGTAGGCTTAAAACATTTGATGATTTATTCCAATTTAAACAACCCAACCTTCACCCACAGGCATTCAGGCAATTATATCACATAAGCAATTAGCCTCATGGTAAGCATGCTGTTCATGGCAACACTCACACGCATGCAAGGATGCTAAAACATAAAACTCACCGAGTACTCCAAGCCAAAACAGAAGCTCATTAGAAATCATGCATGATCCTAAGCATACAGAAATGCCTAATGCAACACACGCAAAAATGCAAACTATAGCAGGCTCGGCTATTCTAAACATGGTATATGAAATGCTACAGCTAATCATGTATTCAACTTGGAATTGAAATACAAATGCAGTTAGTATGATGCGCCGAGCCCGGTGCATGCAAAACAGATGAATGAATGCAAACATGCTATCATACTGTATGCTAATTGAAATATGCCCTAATCTAATCATCATAAGCGGATAAATAAAAGGGAGAAAGACGTGGGGTTGGAAGACATACAACACACACACGCACACGTATTACAGTTGTGCCCTCGCGCAGAGGGTCCGAATAAATATACAGTCCCAATAATACAGTCCGAATATAAACAAATTCCTAATTAATTTACAAATTAACTAAGAAAAATAATAAACTGGCATGCAAGCCAGGGACTGCCTCGACTCTGATGAATGATGTATGTTTGGGCTGCCTTGCGCGGAAATCCACTGGGATGCCCCAATTAGCCTCTGTTTTGCAATTATTCTTGGAAAGCGCGCCCAGCTCCGGAAGACTGCTGATTCTTAATTTGCTGCAACAGAGAGCAAGAGAGGGGCATAGCAATGTATTTTCACAGATGTATGCATGTCTCGATCCTCGTGCCACTAATCACGCATATCGATGCATGATGGCCGAGGAATCGAAATGTGCAACTCAATATAGAATGGATGCACGTATAAACACAACAAGAACCTAACTCCATCATGGGTAATCCGGAGTGTCGGTGACTGGGAATTGAGACACGTTCCATCACTCGGAGTACGAAACGCACCTCGTTTCCCGTGCCCGGGCTAACTCTTATCCCGAACACGATGCAATATGCATGATATGCATGAATGCAACTAAGATACAGCCTAGTATGCACAATGCTATGAAAATGAGATGCCTCGAAGTGCGTGCACACGGGCACGCAAACCGAGGAAATGCATGAATGCGATCTAAGATACAACCTAGTATGCACAATGCTATGAAAATGAGATGCCTCGAAGTGCGTGCACACGGGCACGCAAACTGAGGAAATGACATGAATGCGATCTAAGATACAACCTAGTATGCACAATGCTATGAAAATGAGATGCCTCGAAGTGCGTGCACACGGGCACGCAAACCGAGGCAATGGCATACGTAATGCAATGGCATGGAAATGGCATATGGAATGCAACATGGACTTATACTAACATGAGAGAGCCTCAGCCACACTCACATAAGAGGCCGGTGGATGAAAATGAAGTGCCTCGAAATGCGTGCACACGGGCACGCAAACCGAGGCAATGGCATACGCAATGCAATGGCATGGAAATGGCATATAGAATGTACCATGGACTTATACTAACATGAGAGAGCCTCAGCCACACTCACATAAGAGGCCGGTGGATGAAAATGAAGTGCCTCGAAATGCGTGCACACGGGCACGCAAACCGAGGCAATGGCATACGCAATGCAATGGCATGGAAATGGCATATAGAATGCACCATGGACTTATATTAACATGAGAGAGCCTCAGCCACACTCACATAAGAGGCCGGTGGATGAAAATGAAGTGCCTCGAAATGCGTGCACACGGGCACGCAAATCGAGGCAATGGCATACGCAATGCAATGGCATGGAAATGGCATATAGAATGCACCATGGACTTATACTAACATGAGAGAGCCTCAGCCACACTCACATAAGAGGCCGGTGGATGAAAATGAAGTGCCTCGAAATGCGTGCACACGGGCACGCAAACCGAGGCAATGGCATACGCAATGCAATGGCATGGAAATGATATGCAAGCATGCTAATGGGGTTTAAGCACTGAAATGTGGGGGAAAATAGCCTCGAAATGAGGCGAAAACACACCCGATGCATGGAATCTCTCCCGAAATGCAAAATTAGGCACCCGAAATGGCTTACAGCTATACCAAACATGCATAATTGGCACATGGAATGAAAAGACAGAAGCAAGGCAGCCCCAAAATAAGCATTTTTACAGTACAAAACATGGCCAAACAGCAAGCAAAGATAGGGCAAAATTAGCATGCGAAAATGGCCCTAAACATGAGATTATGAAGCAACTCACAACTGCTATCTCCAAATGGGTTAGGACCCTTCAACAACATTGAAGAGGGACCAAAAATAAGCACTTTCACAGAACTGTAAAAACCTCAAAAATAAACATAGATAAGGCTAAGTTCTTATGCAAGAAAACGGACCAAAAGGTGGCCAAAGAGGCAAGTGGTATATACAAAGCCCAAACTGAAAAATTCCCTTCTACAACATTGAAGAGGGACCAAAAATATGCACATTTACAGAACTGTAAAAACCCAAAAACTGTATACAAACATGCTAGAAATGCAATGCAAGATAAGGCTCAAAAGCGGCTATAACATGAGGTATGCAAAGCATTCACCAAACGGCCAAAGACCCTCAATGGAACATGAAGAATGGGCCAAAATAAGACTATTTTCAGAACTGTAAAATGGCCAAAAACAAAAGCATGATAGGCTAACAAAACATGCAAGAATGGGGACCAAAAGAGAGATATAACATGAAGTGGCATATGGAGGTCCCAAACCATGAAAGGACCTAAATTAAACATGAATAATGGACCAAAATAAGAACCTTTTAAGTGCTGTAAAATGGCCAAAAACCAAAGCACAACAGGCTGCCATAGCATGCAAAAATGGGACCAAAAAGGAAGTATAAAGGCAAGTATAATATGGAGGTCCCAAACAGTATTGAGCCCTTCTTCAATGTTGAAGAGGGGCTCAAAATAAGCCTATTTTCAGTTTACATCATGCTCCAAAACAGATTACACACGAGCTAAAAATATCATGCAAGAAAACGGTATTTAGGAAGGGTATTGAAGCAAGTGCAATATGGAGGGCTCAAACAGAGTTGAGCCCTTAATGAGACATGAAAATGAGCTCAAAAGAAGGCCACTTTCAGTTATGGCCGGAGCTCAAAGCAAAAAGCATAGATGGCTAAGAAATGTTGCAAAGAAAAGCTCAAAAAAGGGGAAATGACAACTCACCCTTGGAGACAAGTCTTTTGTTGCTTCTTGGACCAAGTTGCAGCACCTTTAGCCTCTGAGAAACCCTCCTTGTTGCTGGAAATGGAGTGGTGGTGGTGGTGCTTGGTGGTGATGAAGGAATGAAGTGTAGAGCTTGGTTGTTTTGAGGTAGAAATGAGAGAAGGAGGGAGGTTTGGATTTAAGACTTGAAAGCAATTTTTCTAACCCCAAATACAAGTGTTGGCCCTTGGTTATATGGAACAAAAAGTGGGTGTAAAAGGTGGGGGAAAAGGAGGCAAACTTTCCCCCACAAAATATCTCCCGGATATAGATATTTTCTGGGGGATAAAGCTATACAGCTGTAAAGTGAACAGTGTGAGGAATACGGCCGGCCAGGTATTTTTGTTCCAGGTGGCCGGCCGGCCACATCCCCTAGCCGGCCGGCTAGGGGTCAAAAGGGTCAAGTTGAGATAATGGCCGGCCACCACTTTTTAGGGTCCTCCCATGTGTGTACAATACAGGTATGTGGTTCAAAGTTCAAGAAAAAGGGTCCAGGTGGTTCAACATTAGCCTGGAAGGAGGGGTTCAAAAGGGTCAGGAAAGATTACTGGCCGGCCACCAACTTTTAGGATCCTCCCAAGTGTGTACATCACAGGTATGTGGTTCAAAGTTCAAGAAAGTGGCCGCAAGGTGTTCAACATTAGCCCGGAAGTGTGAAAAACGGGCGTCGGAGGGCGTCAGAGGATATATAACTGGTTGCTGCAACAATTACTGGCCTCCCACCCTTCAGTGACCTTCCCGGTGATAAAACAGAGATACCTGCCAAAAATGAACGAAAACCGTTGCAAAACGAATGCTCGGGGGCCAAAACGCGCAGTTCGAGACCCCGAAAATGGGCTGTTAAGCACCGAAAGTGGCATTCGACCACGAAGTGGGTTTCTCAGACCCCAGTGTCCCTCAAAAGGGAGCAAATAAGATGTATGCCAAAAATTAGAGCAAACGGAGATGGTTAGGCGGTCCCGAACCGAGGCACACGGCCAACGGTCCCGAAAAATCGAAAACCGGACTCCGAAGTGGGCAAAATGGCCTATAGCCACAAAATGTAGCCTACGGCCACTGAGAGATGGTCTATGGGACCTCTCCCTCCCCTCAGGAAAAGAAACAAAGAAAACCGAGTCTGGTTCGCAATCCGAGATAAGGCACAGAAGATGGTTCGGAAATCCGGAGGCAGGGCTCACGACCGCGACTCTGAGACTTCTGAACGAACACATTATGCAATACCACCAAGCGCTCAATCGGTGACGTCTGAGTCTTAAGGTCGGTCAAAAATGGGGTGTCTACCGCTGTTGTCTTTGCTGTTGTCTCATTGATTCTGTTAAGGCCTCTAACATTTGTTCTATTCGATTCATTTGGGCCTCAAAGGATTTGGTTGTATCATCACTTCTTGTATTTTCCATTTGCTATAGATAAACAGAGCACTAATAAACATAGGAATAACCTTTTCACAGTGTCGAGTTTCGGTTCATTTCATTTCAGAGTCATTTTATATGGATTCAGATATGTTCACATGATGTCATACACTCATACATGCTGATGTAATGTCTCTAATTATTTTCTATGACATACAATAGCTCATATGTACTCGTGTGTATGGTATAACACGTGTTCTGATACCACTCTGTCATGACCCAAATCCACCCCTATAGGTTTAGCATCGTAACCGGCCAGTAATCTTGGGATTACCAAGGGCCTCTGAACAAATTAAACAAATATAGGGGCTAACAGAAGCAAATACAAACATATAATGTCTATAGAGTTGTGCAGACATACATGGGACTGAAAATTTAAAGACTTATATTTACAGATATACATATCATATCATCAAAATGTCAGCCTTACGTCATCTTAAACACAGATAAACCAAAATCTTGTCCAAACAAACAAAAGAAAACAACTTAAACTTAAACTTGCATCATGTCCACAAAACTCGATCACATGACATTTAAGATCCTCATCGGGAGGCACACTGGTTGGCTGACAGAAACAGATCTCTAGGCAATCCTCACTGAGCATGGTCCTATGCCTGATCACCTATATATATACATAATATAATGAGCTGGAGCCTAATGAATAACAACAGAGTAAAGAGTTTATGAATGATGTCCGTCACAAATTCAGAAATCAAAGTTCATATCAGAAACAAATCCAGATTCACATACTTATACAGAATTCGTAAACAGTTATATGTGGTACATCCATTAGCTATCAGATCAGATTAGTCATAAGACCCACATGTATAGTTGGTACCGATGACCATAAAGGTCAATATCTTGTGCACAAGTAGCCATGGTATTGTATCCTCCAGACGAGGGCTACGTGAACATAAGTCTCGGTATTGTTACCCCCGAGTAGGGGCCACTTGAACATAAACCTTGGTATTGTTACTCCAAGGCAAGGGCCACATGAACAGAAGCCTTGATATTGTTACCCTTGGGCGAGAACTACGTGAACATAAGCCTCGGTATTGTTACCCCCGGGCGAGGGCCACGTGAACACAAGCCTCAGTATTGTTACCCCCAGGCGAGGGCCACGTGAACACAAGCCTCAGTATTGTTACCCCCGGGCGAGGGCCACGTGAACACAAGCCTCGGTATTGTTACCCCCGGGCGAGGGCCACGTGAACACAAGCCTCGGTATTGTTACCCCCAAGCGAGGGCCACGTGAACTAAGGATGCCACAAATACATTTCAGAAAAATGGACAGTCATTCATGATTCATAAAATAGTATTTAGATCATATCATTTTAGTTAGAAAATACTTATAATCAAACATAGATTTACAGAGTTGTTACTCACAGATAGCTCCAGTAGTAGAACAAGACACATGAAAAGAACAGATTGATCAGGTGGGCAACAACACGTGACCTACACAAACACATAACAGATATACATTGAAACACATGCTCGGAAAACACTTAACTCATTTCTTTTCCATCTTGGTGTGTTTCTAATCCTCATCCTCATTATTATGTTTTAATTAAGGCTTAGGAACACCTAAGATGCATTGACTCATTTCTTTTCCATCTTGGTGTGTTTCTAATCTTTATCCTTATTATTATGTTTTAATTGAGGCTTAGGAATGCCTAAGATGCAATGAGGATGCCAAAAATGTAATTTGAAACACTTAGTTAAATTTGCTAAAAATAGGGTCTCCGCTCAAGCGCAACTTTAGTTGTTCGAGCGGTCTGCAAAACTCTGCAAAAGTACTAGTTGCTTGATTTTTACGCTCGACGATCGCTCTAGCCAAAGACTAAGTAAATGTGGGTTTGCTCGAGCGCACATTTTATCGCTCGAGCCATCGTGTAATTGTCTGCAAAACTTCTAGGAGTTTGAATTTTACACTCGAGCTCAACTTTCTACGCTCGAGCTAAGATTCAAAAATAAGGATAGTCGCTCGAACGCAACTTGTTCCCCTTGAGCCAGCCCCCAAATTCTACAAAACTACTGAGAGCTCGCATTTTTGGCTCGAGCACAAACTCCACCACTTAAGCAAAGCCTGCGAATTATGAAATCTCAAGATTGCACTCCCAGTTTCAAAACTTGATTTCAAAGCACCAAAACACATCTTTTTGGGCCAAAACTTGAGAAACATTTGTCAACTCATAGGACTTCGTTAATTGAAAACTGTTTCGCCAAAATTAAGCCTAAAAGAAAATGAATTATTCAAAACCAAACTTGACATTTTGAAACCATAACATGCAAGCAATGACTTGACATCTTAGCTTCCAAAACATGCACAAATGGAGTGTTTAAGTACAAAACCACAATGAGCTCGCAAAATATAACAAAAAATAACTCTTACATGTAAGAATTTGTTGAAATCAAAACTCAAAATCCATAAATTATGCATGCATGTATGTTATGATCTTCTTTTCTACTTCTATAACTTACTTCATGCATTTCTTAGCTTAACACTCTTGAATTCATGCATTGACCAACTCAATTACAAGACTAAGGCTTGAGCTCTTACCTTAGGTGCTCAATTGTATTCTAGATGTTCAATTGATTGAGTTTCCAAGTCAAATTCTTCAACATCCTCTAATTCTTTACAATTCTCAAGCTTGAATTCAACCTCTCTCTCTCTCTCTCCCTCCATATATATATATATATATATATATTTGAGCTTAAGAAGCTGATAGGAAATGTTTTTCTAAGCTTGCTTTCACATATTTATAGGTTAGATTAACTTAAGCTAATTAAATAGGATTAGAGCTAAGCTAGTTCACTTTAATAATCATTTTATTCTAATTATTTGGTTCTGAATCGAAATCTAATTAAACTTACCATAAAATTTTAAAAATTCTAAAAAACCCATAAACGAAGTCAATTTCATGTTCGGATGCCGATAAGACTTTCAATTTGCATAATGAAACAGAAACACTGACAAATATTTCTATGACCGACAGATACAACAACATATAACACATATAACACACAATTAACACATGTTTCCATCATAATTACTTATTAAGCATTCTTAAGTAAGATTTATTAGCTAATCACAGGTCGAGGCTGTTACAGTATATATGTATATATGTGTAGATTTGTGTTTGTTTTGTAGATCTGTGTAGATCAAACCCAAAGCGCTCTCTCTCTCTTTTCAGATATGTGGGTAAGGGAGTGAACGTATATGAGAATTTCAATAAATCAATCCCAAAAGGCTCAGATCTATTCAAAAAATTGAACAAATATGTGTTAATTTGGACAAATAACACAAAATATTTGACCTGGTCATTCTTTCATCTCTCTTTTTCTTTGCTTTGCCTTTTTTTTTTTTTTGTGGTTGTTATTGTTGTTGATGATGATGATGATGATGAAATAGATTGCAATAAACCTTCTCTCTTTTATTTTATTTTATTTTATATGTTTAGTTCTCTTATTGAACAAATTTGTTTGGAAGCAAATTTGGTATTGTTGTTGAACAGATCTGTTGTTTAAATTTTGAACATATAATAGCTTGGTGTATTTCAATAATAAATATTTGAACAAATAAAAAAGCAACAAATAGAATTTAAGAAACAAATTTGAACAGATTATAAAATTTGGACAGATAGATTTAAATAGATAAGAAAAAAAATTGAATAGATAATAAAATTTAGACAAATATTTGAACAGATAAAGAAAAAAAATTAAACAAATAGTCAAAAAAATAAACAGATAAAAATATATTTGACTAGATAGTTAAAAAAGTTAAACAGATAGCAAAAAACATTCAACCCATAGATTAAGGAGTACAGTTAAAAATAAAATGTTTTCCAAAACAACAAAATGATTTCTCACCAAACTACTTCATAAAAAGTGGACCTCTCACTAATAAAAAATATTCATTGGACCTAATGCTTTAAATAATTGCTAGATTGGATTTTTCAATTATTTTTATATTTCATTATATCTATTTATATAACTAGCGGCAATGGTATCATTTTGGGCTGGTTTGGCAACTCCCATATAATCCAAAAAATCAAAAAGTTACACAAAAATCAAAAAAGACATTACTATTCACAAATAAAAAATATTAAAAAAATATTTTATATATGTTTTTATAATACAAATCAGAGAGTGGGCGTGACAGCTGTCCTTGTGATTGAGACCAGGCCATTATACACTTTTTTTGGGGCAAAAAAAAATTTCATAGGTAAAGTTACAAAGTTTGATGGTAATATTAGGCCCTTGGGAGCCCACTAAGGGTTCCGTTTTGATAATCCAAACCGTTCAATATGTAGAACTCGTCGAGTAATATATACCTGTAAAAAATCACGTTGATTGGATATCGTTAACTATAAGATCAAATCCGTTTTGTATAAACAAAACGGATGGTGTGATAGTTAACTATTGAAAAAAAAACTAATCTGATCATATAGCTATCGATATCCGATCAACGTGATTTTTTACAGTCATATAATATTCGACGAGTTGTACATATTGAATGGTTCAGATTATCAAAACAGAACCCTTAGTGGCCCTCACGGACCGATCATCACTACCCAAACACTTTGCCCTGAATGAGGCAATTATTTTTTGTGCAAACACGCTGGGGTAGCCGCAGGGCAGCCGTACGACCAATCAAATTTCTTCCACTACACACTTTATTTATACAATTTTTTATTACATATTTTTTCGTAAAATGACAAAAAGTTAACCTAAATATCCATCTTTTTTTCCTCAACTTTTTAATTAAAAATGACAAAAAGTACACTTATTTAAGGCACCCCAACGCCTATTACTTGGTAAGTTACAAGAATTTTCATAAGATTAAATGGAAGATATGCTATCTAAACGAGACTTTCTAATAAA
This sequence comes from Camellia sinensis, assembly GCF_055761805.1. Lineage (NCBI taxonomy): Eukaryota > Viridiplantae > Streptophyta > Magnoliopsida > Ericales > Theaceae > Camellia > Camellia sinensis. The sequence goes on from NC_138961.1 coordinate 102,747,590, forward strand.
TGCCCTATAAAAATAAGTCATCAATTTTTTTGACAACCAACGTGATAAATTAAATTAGTTAGACTTATCAAATGGATTTAAATTTCGTTATAGGTAAAATATAATAAATCAGTAATGTTATGCGCACATAAAATCAAACACAAAAGCTGTTTCATCGAATGATTGGCCAGATGATCGGAAGATATCATGATAGTTGCGGTCGATAAATTTTAGTCAAGATGACAATCGCGGTTGACACCATAGTCGGTCGTCCGAGCGGTCATCTAGATGATCGACAGAATACACAGTCTCTATACTAGAATATGTGTTCAATCTTCTATATGGCTACACTTTCTGATAATAAATGTCAAATAAAATAAATAATTTAAATTATAATTTAGACCGTAGGCTCAAATAGCGGCCCCTAGACTTAGGCCTATTTTGAGAAGTGGGTTAAAAGCCACCTCCCAGCTTTTAACCCACTCCACTCTCTCACAAAAAAGTTAAAAAAAAAAAAAAAAAACATAACTTTTAACTATCTTCCCAAAACACCTCTTAGGATTATTTTGAAAAGATGATTAAAAACCATCTTTAAGTTTTTAACATATTTTAGGGATGGTTTGTGATGGTCTAAATAAGTGTACTTTTTGACTTGTTATGAAATATGAGTTAGGTATGGATTGAGTTTAAAGTGATGTGGTAGAGAAATAATGTGACTTAAATAAGATCATGTGACTTTTTGACTTTTTTAAGTTACGACAAATAAGGCCTTAATCTTATCCTCACTCACAATTTTTTACATATTATTTTAATAAATTAAAAAAACAAAACAAATTAATTTTTATCTATTTTTTCAAAACTCACCGACTGGAAGGATTCCTCCTAAAAAAAAAAAAAATTTAGAAAATAGACAAGGAGGTGACGTATATAAGCTCTCGGTCGCTTGCTCTCTCCTCTTATAAAATCAAATCCGTTGCCTATTTCAGTTCAAAGCGAAGCAGTGTCAAAAGTGTGTAAAAGTAAATGCGAACTCGATTTCTGAGCATCGACTACCTCAACTCCGCCCCAATCCATGCCCTTCAAACTCTAGAATTCCTCCGCCTCCCACCGCCTCACCTTCCTCCTCCTTTCCAGACCTTCGAAGAAGAAGAAGAACACCACCACCATCTTCTTCGCTGCTTCGATGACGTCCCAGCTCTGAGCCTCTCTCTCCATACCGATACGTTACCGATCGATAACGCTCTCTCTAAGTTCTTCTCCGACGTTGTTCCCAGCTTCATCCATCTCCAAACTGGAGATTTTTCGAATACTCATTCCTCTTCAGGAGATGCTCGATTCGATAAGCGGAGAAACTTCAGTCCTCGAAGCAATGCTGAGGCAAAACCTCCCGAGGTAATTTTGTGAGATTGATTACATGCAGTTTAGAATTTGATCATTTGCTGCATTTGTTTTTTCCACTGTGAACACCAGTTTTTCTTTTTCTTTTTGTTAATTTTCCATAAATTTTGCTAACATTTTAGTTTTTGAAGCTTTGAGATTGATCAATCATAGTTTACTAAATTTAGGATATTTTTTATTCTATCGTGCGTGTAAATCAAGTCGTAGCAAATGCATGTTCAACTTGTTCGTTTACATCAACATTTGAGTGATCTCTTGTGATTTTTTTGGCCTCCAATGCTGCTTTCATTTAATTTTCATCAAAAAATATGGAAGAAATTTCAAATTGAGTAGTAAGAAGATTTAATTTTCGTGAGGTAAGGTCGTGACTTTCCAATTCATAGGGTAAGTTTTAACTCTCAAGTTATTATTATTATTATTTATTTATTTATTAAACTTACAAAATTTAAAAGGCTTTGGCTGATTCAACTGTGGAATTTGAAAACTAATCATACTTATTGAAGTATTCAGACCAACATTGGTGATATCTGAATGACATCAAATGCAGTTTTGAATTAGCTGTTTTTGATTTCTTCATAGCAATCTCAATCTCTCTCTCTCTCTCTCTCTCTCTCTCTCACGCGCGCGCATGCCTATCTGCGTTAAATGTCCTTCAAAATGTAAAACCAATGATAAATCATGGACAAAATATTCTGGTTGTGGTAGCATTGCAGCTCAACTCTGTCTTGTTTGAATTTCCTCTGTTTCTTGAGGGACCAAACAAAAGGCTAGTGCAATTTTTTTCACCCCTTCTCTTTTGCCTTAGGAGCTCTACCCTCCAGAATCTATTTGGTATGTTGTGTTGAAAGTATTTTTCTGTGCTAAATGTTTTTCCTTAGGGGAAAATGTACTTGGAGACAAGTAAATGAAATTTTGGTCTGAATCTTTGTGGATTCAATTCTAGTGACAACAGTGTAATTTAGTGAGGAAAGATTTTGTTTAAGAAAGTTCCTTTTAGAGTATTTATTATGTTAACTTGTAGGAAGAATTGGAAGTTCTTTTTGAAGAGTAGGAAGTGAAGAGTGATAAATATTAGATCTGGAACCCATAGGCTGAGTTACCAAAAGCATCAACATGCTTTGATTCGGACTGTTAGCATTAGTTATATTCAAATGTGGTTTAGATCTTCATTACAGTCTAGTTCATGTAATTGCAGGAGAAGAATGAGTCCATTTTTTATGGTAAGGAAGAAAATGGTTTTGAAGTGGTCGAATTCGAACTGCCAGAGCTGGATCTATTCTTGGTAAGAATGTCCTACTTTGGTTATGTATATGTTGTATCTATATGTCCTGAATGTAAATTATGTGTCATGAAGTTTCTTATATAATCTATTCTATGGTTCTTGTAGGAAAATGCTTGCTTCTTTGAAGAAGAGAAAGTGCAACTTTTTGATGCAGTTGGAGAGGCTGATAATAATGTGGTAAAAGTTTAAATACTATGCCTGCTTGTGTTTACAATCAACATCTTTTGATTTCCTTAGCCACAGCTTTTGTGAGTGGCAAAAGAGCAACTCAAATATGGTGAAGCTTTTACCTTGTTATTGTCAACATTTTGATCACAATGGTGGTGGTATGATGACACTGAACTTGAAGTATACATTTTTTAGGTGGTGGTATTATCACAATGTTTAAACAAGCAAGGTACCAAAACTGAAAAAAGAAAAAACGAAAAAGAGAGCATTGTGAGAGAGGGAAAATGTCCAAAATAAAAAATATAAAATGAAGGACTTTAGGCATTAAATTTTTTTGGCTTGGACTTCTCATAAGATGTAATTTATTTGAAGGACTTTTGGCCAAAAATCCTTTATTCATTCAATTAGCAATTCGATGCACATAATTGAAAATCAAAATTGTGTAACAAAGATTCACACCAAAGTGAGTTGTGTTCTTTTTATAATAGATATATGGTTCAGTCATGTACAATGAAAACTTGTAGATGTAATGGTTAGGAAGAGTGATATGGTTAGCATAAATAGAAATTTTAGGGAAGGGGAACATCTAATTTGACATGGGATGTGATAATAAAAAAAATATGAATTTATTTAGTTTAATTGAGCATATAGACCTTGATAGAGCGAAATGGCGAATAAGAATTCATGTAGCCAACCTCACTTGATGGGGACAACACAAGGCTTAGTTTGATTTGGTTTGGTTTGGTTATATCTGTATGCACCCTAAGCAAGTTAGTTTGACAGTAAATCTTTTACTTTCTTGTAGGACATGCTCAATCTAGTGCTTACACTGCACCATCCCATTGAGATTCTAGAATCATTTTATTCAGTTGATGATATTACTCCAGAGTACTGTATGGGGAAGAAGGCTTTTCTGTTGGAAGATGCTGCTTCTGATTATGATCAAATTCATCTCCATGCCAGCACATTCCCGCTTTTAGAAGTGGATGAGATTAGTCTAGGCATTTTCAGTAGCATATCTATGGAAGAGGAATTTCTACTTCTTGAAAATATTGAACCCCAAGTGTGCCCACAAAGAGGGGAAGTTATAGTTGATGGAAAGGAACTTTTGGGTTCTTTGGACATTGACATCTTAGAGTATCTTGCAGATCATTGTTTATCAAAGCAGTGCTTTGAATCTGTGCCACCAAGCTCAAACTTTTACCTAGAAACAGAATTAATTAGCGTACTCGAACTATCTTTTATTGAAGGAAAATCAGCATTTCATGGAGGAATACCAGATGATAATTCTATTTGGTCAGTGAGCCCAGTTAATTTTGAGGAATTCCAGTTCCTTGAATTTGACTCCTATCAGTTTCTGGAAGTCTTTTCCAATTCTGTAACTGTTTGTGAAGCAGAAACATGTGAACAGATGTTTTTAGAAGATTCCAACATCAGGAATTTTAATGAATTGATTGTTAGTCATGAGCTCACTCTGGTAGATGAGTCATTTAAATCATTGCCCATTCCTATTCTTTCTGAAAATGAAAAGATTAGGTCACCATTTGTGTTCGTTGAGGAAATGCTAGTTGCTTTGAAGCCACAGCCTTCTTCTGCATCTGATGGCATATATTTGGACTGGCATTTTTTGGAGGAAGATTATAGAAACTGTGAAAAGTACTCCTCTTGTTGGAAACAAGTTTTGGAGATAAATAATTACATTCTCAATTCTGATATGAAATGTCTTAATGATGGGATACTGATGCTTGATCTTGTTTTCTCTGGTGATACACCAAATGGGGCAAACATAGAAGATAACAAGGAAACACTAAATATACTGTCTGGTGGCATTTCGACAGTAAGTGTGTGTCTTAATGACTATGCTTCAGGTAAGTTGTTGAATGATGGATGTCAAAAACATGGAAATGGAGAAGTCTTATCTGACATCAATGCTGATAGAGTTTCTACGTTAGGTGAATCAATAACACCGTTTAATGATCTTAGTTTTTCCTTTAATCCTCGGGAGGTTATGACATGGGGAAATTCTAAACCTGCAGTCAAGGCATTTGATGGTAATACTATGTTTCCTGCAGTTTCATCTACTGACCAAATTGCACCAGGTGCTACCACCACAGTACAATTTCAGCAGTGGGAGGTCAAGTTGCATCAAGTTAAGTTGTCTGATAATATTCTGGAACTCATTGATAACTTCCAAAAGAACTATCTAGCTATCTTGAAGAGTGACATAGAGCTGACAAAGATACAGCATTCATGTCTGGATATGAACGAAACTGAATTGCTCAGGCTTCCAACGGAAAAGCTGATGGACTGGATTAAAAAAGCAAATTTCCGAGGAACTTCTTTGGCTCATGGTGATGATAGTACTATGGCATTAGTTACTCTCTGTGCGATTAAACAGATGGCTTGGTACTTGTGTTACTATGGCATCCATACAACGTATCTATATGTAGATAAGCTATGTAGAACTCTTGATTGGTTAAAATCTAAAATAAGTTTTCTCCAGACCATAATTGAAGATATGCATGGGAAGGCTGAGAGAGATATAACTGCATCTCATCCATCACTGTCTGTGATCCAGGCTATTCTGCAATCTAACATTAATGATTACAGTTTGAAAGTATTGATTGTGGCTGAGCAAGTTTTCTGGTGGCCATTGAAGAGGCTGCTAACTTCCATGCAGATATCCTACAACGAGCAACAAAGTTTTTTCACACATTCCAATAAAAAAGATCTGTGTTACAGCAATAAGTTCATAGATACTAAAGCAGATGTGCTGCATTCAGATTGCTGTTTAATATCTAATGAGTAAGTTTTCAAGTCTCCTAGATGTATTTTCCGATGAATGATTTGATCTAGCATGCAAATACAACTTACCCAGGGCTGATTTGATGATGTACATTTTAGGGGATATTCGTTGCAAATTTACTATTCCCAGTTCATTCCTTCTCTAACTTTTTCAGTTCAAAATACGGTTAGATACTTGCCAATTTTGTGCCAAGATACGAATAATTCTAGGAACACAAGACAGACAGCACTTAATGTTGCCAGTTTTTCAATTGGTTCCCTGCAATAGCCACTGGGTTCAGGGTTCTATCAGAGCTTGCAATTCAAAAGGAAAGAAAGACCAGTGATGTAGATATTTATGTACATTGTACGTCATGGCTCTGGTTGGTTCTATTACGTCATCTTATCAAGTGACTAAGTACTATTCTCTCAAGAGCACATTGGCATACTAGTAATAAAATAAAAAGTCCTAAAATTATAATTGTATAAGATATATTATCCTGCATACGCGCTTCTGATTAGTTATATGCACTGAATATTTTTGGTGACCTTATGTTAATGTATTATGTTGATTAAAAATGAAATATTTTGAAAATAAATATATATAAAATTTATACCAAAACAATAAATGACAGAGATGCAACAACATGCATGTTTTGGTTTCCTTGTATTCATAAATTATAAGTATGAATTTTCCCTTATTGTGCAACATATTTAGCCACTTGCTATTGTAGACGTTGATGCATTTGGTCATCTGTAATCCTAGCTGGTAGAATTAACTACTTGTACAACGGTTTTCTAAACAATCAGATGTTTCAAATTATGCAATCATGTTCACTAAAAAATGACCCGAATTTTCAATTTGCTGTCTAATAATCACATGTTCTTATTTTTGAGTAGTTTAATTTTATGTTTATCCAAACGATTCCAATTGTTTATGGTTGTCTAGAAATTGTACCTTTATTATTATTATTTTTAAATATTAGTAGAGAAGTATTCCTCTCTTTTTACCATTGTACATATTTTCACACGTTTACTTCTTCAAAACACGTAGCATATTACAAAAAGTAAAAACTATTATTGAAACCCAAGCCAAGTAGAACCACCTGTTATACTGCAACATGATTCCTTATATGCATAGTGACCATAATCCTGCTGCGCACTGGTTCACAGTCAAAAGCAGTTCTGCATTTAAGGCCTTTTATACTTAAATATGTGTTTTGGTTTTATTATATCATTAGTAAACCTTAAATTACTATACTCGGAGGCTTTTTTTCTTCTGTTTTAGTTTTCTATGAATTTTTAACAGGTTTTTAATCAGCCAGTAATAATACTTTCTACAATTTATCTTCAAGGCATGTTTCTGCATCATTTCCTTTTGAGAAATTCAGCATGATCTTGGAATATGGAGGTTCATGCAGCTCATCTAGAGTATCCACGATTTCCCCCAATCCAGTTGGTTTTCCCTGTCTTCATTTCCTCAAGGTGGAACTGGAGGACTCTAGTGCTCCCAAAGCACTTTGTGAAGGTGTTGGCATGACCCAGAATATTGGATTTACGATGGCAAGTCCCTTTCCCTAATAATGAGCTATGTTGCTCTTCTCTTGTTTGAAGTTGAACTGTCAGTAGAGTAACTATCCTTATGTTGTTTTTTGAAGAAAAAAATATGATGCAATTGTCCTGGAAGGACATACATGCATGGATCTTCATACTATGTTCTACTGCTTTATTTCAACTGGAATATGATGAGTCTGATATGTTTGTTTGTAATCGCTTCTTACTAAATATGATGAAATCTAGCCTTAAAGTGAAGGTCGATTGAATTCTAAATAACTGAAGAAGTAAACAAACTTAAAAAAGGATTATTATGAAACACAGGAAAGCATAGCAAAACTAAATTCATTACTATTTGTGCTTCATAGCTTTGATATCACTGTGCTGGAGCAATAAATCTTTTTTCTTTAGCTTGTCTTTTACTTGATACAATAGAGATTGATATTTTTTTTTTCCTTTCTTTTCTGTCCTTCATGACATACAAATAGCAATTATATAATTAAAAATTGTTAAGGGATACACACCTCAACATGGCTTTCTTCAATACTCTGTTTTCCTTGCAGATTATTCCTAAATCTTCCAGGCCATTCTGGAAATTACTCTTGCTTTTTTTGTTTACTGACAGGATTTTGTTCTCAAAGATCTAATGACCAATGTAACACGTATTCCCTTACAATTGAAAGTACTAGTAATATCAGTAGACTTGAGAGGTAGAAGCAAGAGAAACTCCTGGGGAATTTTAGGGGTGGTTGATTGTTTCAAGAAGTTAAATTTTTGGTGAATTCATCACTTCTGATTAGACACTTTTGGAGAAGCTTCAAGTTTGAGATATTAGGAGTAGAGCTGCAATCATTCCAACAGCAAACTAATGTTGGTGAGTTTGTTACTCCCAGTTAGGGAATGAGTTGGAGAACTTTTGGCAACTCAGCACCTTAAATAAAGATATATTTTCTACTCTTATTCTGTTCAAAGGCCCAAACGTAAATTTGGATGTTTTGCCATTTCATGATAGTTATCATACACCAGCTGTCTTTATTTCATGTTACAATTTGTTTATCACTATAGACTGTCATATATAAATAAACACTCATCAGTTTGCACTCATATTGTAAAGCTTTATACATCTCTGCTGAGATTTAACTATATGCGAGAAAAGTGATCATCATTCTGACCTGATAACTAGCAGAAGTTGGAAGAACTGTTAAACTTTGTACCTCACAAGGGAAAGTACGATATGGGATCTTCAGGAGCTGCAGATGACGTAAAGGCTTTCTGTATGCCTCTACCAGTTCCATGTGCACCATTGACTGTGGAACCAAAGCAAATCCCTACAAACAGGCTGTGTTTTCCAGACACAGTCATTATAGTCAACACAGAGAATTCTGATAAAGAAATGATAATTTCCAGGAGAAGCACATACCAAAGAATTCTTGCAATGGAGAAACAAGGAGTACAAATTGTAGAGCGTGATTTAAAACTTCCTGTGGATGTTATAATTAGTGCTGCAATTTGCTTGGTATGGTATGATTGCAGAAACGTTGGAAAGAAAGCAACTGCTCCTGATGCAGCTTCTTCATGCTTATCCTTGTGCATTGAAAATATTGCGACCAATGTTTTGACCTCACTAAGTTTTGCTTTCAGCTGCTGCATTCTGGTAATTTCCAATGAGACTCAAGCTATTTAAGTTTTGTTTTACAACTGCTTTTATGGCGAGAGAATGTTGCTTCTTTGGGAATATTTTGTTTTTGACCATTTCTAGTAGGCACTCCTTTGAGAAAGATACAAGAAATTTTCCAATTTCTACAAGGTTGTTGGCGTGTTTGCATTTTTTCTGTGAGAAGGTCAACCTATCCCATTGCTTTCATAGGAATTTTGGGAAGGTAATGGACTAAGCAATATGTACGAGAATCATTAAATATCATTGGGTCTCACTGCTATATAGCAGCTATGTTACATGGACTCTTCTAAATGTATGAATGAAGTACCCACGTCGGACACTCAACAATTGGATAAGGGTATCGATATGTATACTTGGATATTTACCCAACTAGCATATTTAGTAGTTCATAAAACGATGCATAAAACTTCAATATTATACAGAACATAACAAGAAATATGAATATTTGTTGTGCTCCTGTGTATTTGGACTAGGAATTAGATGAATTCGACACATTGACCCAAAACCGCACTCGACACCCGTACTCAAGTCCATGTAGCATAGTATAACAGTCATACTTACTGGATATTGGTGATACTGATGGAATGCTGTTATTGGGTAATACGTAGCAACGTATTTCAGGCTCAAACAAGCTTGACTCTCTCTCAAATTTCAGGCTTCTAAGCTGTCTTGATAATGCAAATACATATTGTCTCTCACATCACAGTTGTTCTGCATAAACTCTTCTAAAGTATTGAAGAGATCTGAAAATTTTGATGTGATGAGAGAGGAGGAGGGGTGATTTATTCCTAATATAGTTTTCAAGCTGAACATGGTTGTTAGATATTTGGACTTACACTTTGTATGGAGTGATTTGGAGATTGGTTTATAAGGTTCTGATTTTTTGTTTGATATTTTCCTGTGTTTATTGAAATTTCATGCTTTTCTCTTGTTCTTTTCCTTTTTTTCCCCGTAATGGAAATTTCAAATGTTGATGCTAGTTACAGTTGAATCAAGTTTATGTTTCTCCTGAAATGTAAATCATTGGTAAACTTTTCATCCTATGAAAATTTTAATTATGCAATTGTAGATGCAAATGTATCATTTACAAGATATTACTAGATCCAAAATAGATTGATGACTCTAAAATATAAACAAACAAACAAACAAACAAACAACGCCCAATTAGTACACATTAATGTGTGTTTGGGAGGGAAAAGATTGAGTACACACCTAACCTTTTTAGCATAATGCACAAAGTGGTGGCCCCAAGACTTGAAACCATAACCATAACCTTAAGGTGATGACTCTAAAATATGCTCTTGATTATCATACTGGTGTTGATAATTGTATTGTAATGAATGAATAGTGTGTCATTAGATAAGTTGTAGATGGTTTAAGGATATGGAAGGATATCTTATATATTATGCACTCATTCTTTTTCTTATTTCTTGGGATCAAACATGTGTTCTTTTTTAGCCCCAGTTTGGTAGGAATGATGGAGTTTTGTTTACTAAGTTATCTCATGACTGATAGACTGAGATAGAAGTTGCATGTTAATTACTTTCGTTCTTAACATATGAGAGAAATTATTACTTATCATATGTATTTTAAGATAATTATTAATTACTAAGTTATCTCACAATCGACAGACTGAGATAGAAGTTGCATGTTAATTACTTTTGTTCTTAACAAAGCAAATTGGCTAATGCTGATTGCGAAACACATGATTGTTGAACATGTAATTGATATGTTACATAATGTAATGCAAATATGAAATAAGAAATTCATATCAGCATTTTTTTTAAAAATTCCGTTTCAAATATTTTTCTTCTTGGTCATATGTTTGAAAACTGCATATTATCTAGGATTGAGAGTTTATTTGCTATTCACAATTCCTATCAATCTGGAAAATGATAAACAAGGGTATCAGTCCGCCGCTGACATAATTTATTAACATTTTTTTTTAACTTAACAGATCTCTTAAGTACTTGTGTGCATATTTTACTCTCAAATTTTCCGATGATGTTATTTTGAATGGTTTTTAGTTAATTCTATCCATCACCATTCATAATTACTCTCTTTGGTGGGTTTGATATTGACCTTCACTTTTCCAACAGAAACTTGTGGTGAGTATCAACCCCTCTTTGATTGTTGCACACATTAATTATTGATGAGGGTATGTTACATGGACTTAGGTATGAGTATTGGGTATGGGTGTGTGTCTAAGCATAAGACCTTCATAAACTTAAACGCAAGGTCCATGTATATATGAATATTATTAATTGTTTTACCTTAATCAATCACTGGCCAAATAACTATTCCAAAAGTCCTAAAAAGCTAAGAAGATTAAAATCAGAAACATGTTAACATTCATGAAAACCAGTAATCTCAGTGAATTTTGTGAATTATGAGTTTTTCTTATAATGCTCACATAGTGCTATCATGTATATATGAGTACTTTGTTGAACAGTTTGTTTTTTGAACCCATTTCCTAACAACTTAAGGTGTTGGGACTAGTGGTGATCTAACATGGTATCATAACTCAGTTTTTTTGGGGTTTTGGGGGGGGGGGTTTGTTCTTGAGTTTGTCTCTCTATTTGCATTTGGTCACTGTTTGCATTCTTTGTTCTCTATATATATTGATGTTTGTATCTCCATGTGTAAGATGGGGTTGCACGTGAGAGTGTGTGTTGAATAGCTTGATATAACATTGTTGGGTTGATTTTCTAACAGCTTAAGTTTTTGGGACTAGTGGTGATCTAACATACTTCTCATGAAGTTATGGCATATATTTAGCGGATAAAGTAGAAGGGCTCTATGAAAGTGCTCTGTTTCCTTGGTTTTCTGTGCAGCCTTTTTGAGTTTAGGGTTAAGGTTATGCTGAGTTAGGATGCTATGCTGTGATTTACAGTTTCATTTACTGCATGGGTAGACACTGACACCATGAGTGCATATCTGATCATCGCGGTTCAGTTTAAATTCTTCATCATTTTGTATATTGGAGGTCAGGTTAGGTTGATCAGAAGATGAGTTTCAGCAGCAGTAATGATGTATTTATTCCCTTGGGAACTAATTTAAGGCCCTAAATTGAACAATTTGGCTTCAGAAAATGAGAGGAGGAAAAAAAAAAAATTACTTAAAAGGTTTTGCTTATTGACTTGTGCCAATCTGATATACTTAATTAGTTCAGGATGTGTTAACAATGTTGAATACCTATCCAAAAAAAAAAATGTTGAAGTTTCCATTATTGTAATGTCAGTTCATTTCTCATTTAATAAGCTTATTTTTTATGAGATCCTTTTCTTGTTCACAAAACTATCAATTTGTAGTTCATTTTCTCAGGTTTTTGAGGGGGAAACCAGTTTCCTTTCTGCTGTAATGGAATCATCAGATGAACTGTATGCTGCAGCAGCCAGCTTGAGAATTGATCTGCAACTCTTTTGCTCATATTCATCTGAATTGACTGAGGAAATTATATTGAGCTGCATTGGACGTGCCTTTAAGTTAACTAGACGCACTTATCCTAAAATGCCAGAATCAGAAACTCTTGGAGAATCTTTTCTTACAGCATTTCCATCAATTAATCCACTCTCTGCTCATGCAATACTGTCATCGGGAGGCATTCTTGGGGAGTTTCTTGAGTGGTCACATGAGCGCAGGATTCATGAAATCCAGAAATATCATGTTCCTGATGAAAGTGTGAGTTTATTAAGTACTTTGTGCAGATATGGGGAGCGGGAGGATTCTAGATCTGCAATGACTGATTGCTCTTCTTCTGTATCTTCTGCTACTGACTCTGAACATTACTATTGCAAAATTGACCCTGTGAGGAAGAAAGGAAAATACATCGGGAGTCCTCAAAAATTTGACATACCAATGGATGACTTATTTCATTTTGAGCTGTTAAAACAATCTCCTGATGACAGCCAGAATCATCTGAGAGTGTCCAACCCACTTGATACTTGGATTTCAGGTGCGAAGGATATGTTTGATGAGATTGAGAAGCCTGGTGTATCTTTCAGTGATAAATTGTTTACTGAAAAACAGGGTTCAGGTCCTTCAGGTGTTGTTGCGATGATGAATCCTTCCAAAGTGCGCAAGCAGCTTGATTCTCGATTATCAAGAGGGACTGTGATATCAAATGGGATCAAACAGCCCGGTTGGTCTTTGGATAATAAGTTTTTTGGTCCAGAAGAGGCACTTGATATGGCTATGATGAACAAATTGGATTGTGGTCTTAACAATAATTCTGCAAATCTGTGGGAGGACTTAAAAGGTGAGGTTATTGACATTGGTGATAGTTTTTCAGAAGACAATGACTTCTCTTCTATTTCAAACTCGGAGGATCTCTCATGTTTGGTGCCTGTGACAGATAAAGATCCTGCGGCAGGAAACTTTAGAACTGCAAGAAAATTGTCGTTTAGTAGGAGCTCCCTTCCTACTTTTCCCACTGCTGTTGAGATTAGCTCCAACTCCGATGTTCAAGTTTCTTCAAAAGATCATGGACAAAGTTTGAGAGAAGGAACTAATATACCACATGGTGGAACAACCCTTTCAAATGCCATTCACTATGCTCAACCACAGCAAGGATCACCTTGGACGGTAGAGTTTCTTAATAGAATAAGGGAAAAGAGCAGATTGCGACAGCAGTCCCTTCCACATGACATGTCGCCTCATTGTTTTGCATATTCTGGGAATATATCAAAGGTTACTAAGAGAAAAAGTTCGTCTATTCTTGACTTTTACAAGTATCAAGGAGGCAGCACTCCCAGGAAAATCATTGAAAGGAAGAGGCAAAGGCTATCTACAGAACCATCAACTTCATCAAAGAATAAGAAGACCTCAACATCCTCTGTTCGAGCATGGACTCCACTTGATAAGAGAGCAAGGCGGGTGTGTGAAGTACTATTTCATATGAGAATTCTATTTTTTATTGCATTGAACTTATTCATATGTATATATATATATATTTAATTTTTTTTTTTTTTTAAGGAAAACTTTACATTTAATTAACTGCAGGTACTGTCCTTCTCAACGGGTGGAGGTGGGGGCCAAAGTAAGCTGGTCTGGAGTGATAGAGATGCTCACACTATGGACAGAAGAAGATTTCACCACACAGCTTGAAATAGCAGAATGGTTGGCATGACATGTATGAAACTAGTATCATTTTTTTTTTCTTTACATGCATTGGTTTTTAGATGTTAATAACATTGTACCTAGGGGTCATCAACTCAAAACTTAATCGAATCGTGGTTTCTCTATGCAGAGTGGTCGTGGCCTTCAAGAGACATCTGCTCCCTGGTTTGGTCACAGACTAGTTTCACTTATGCACAAAAAAATAAAAATAAAAAAATAAAATAAAAGAATGTGATGACAAATTTTGTTACTGATGAACAACAAACACAAGGGAAAGAATGTTTTAACAAAAAGTGTTACTGATATAGGGGGGGTTTGTTTTCATTGACAGCAACTCTGTTGGAATTGGCTTGTATAGAAAGTTATATCATGATTGAGAGTTGTTCGTGCTTCTTCAACTTTGTTTCTGAAAACTCAATCTGAAAAGGGAATAGACTGCCTTTTCCTTCACTATATAAGATTGGGAGTTCAATTCTATGTTTCATGTGTAGTGTAAATGAAACCAAAATTGTGAAATTAATGAAGACGATTCTGATCCTAAGTTTGGAGGTACCTGATGCCCTAGGTGGCCCATTTTGGTGGGTTCAACCTTCAAATGGATTGCTGGACTAAGAGGGTAGGGAACTGGAGGTTGCTGGGCTCAGGTGAATCAAATTTCTAGATAGGATCTCAACCTCTGATCGGTAACCCTATCTTCGGTCTTCTTAGCTCTCTTCTTCCTCCTAAAACTTGAACAAAGAGTGCCAAAACCCAGGACTACATTCGAATGTGATTTGTTCATACAGGTGGATACATGTTTTGTTGTTGATAGTGCAAAGATATAACAAAGCTACCCTGTGAACTGCTGACCCCCCAAAAAAAACTCTTTAAAAATTCACTAAATACTATATTATAAATTTAGTACATTTTGTATTTTTTTTTTGTATTTATTGAATTTTTAATAGATTTCTTTACAAATATTTATTTTGTAAGTACATTTATATTTATATTAGTTGCATCTAAAAATTTTAAAAAAAATAATTAAAATATAAAAAGAAAATCATTAAAAATAACAAAATATGAAACATGAAAAAATTCAAACATTATTTTTGCAAATTCAAAACCAAATGAACTTTCCAATCACAATAATATGATCTTTTCCTGTGTCCATCAATTAAAAGGGTTAGATCTTTGCACTATTTTGCATTTCATCCACTAACCATCTGGAACAGGTAAAGGCTGCGATCTTCCTATTCCCAGCATGACTTTATGATCAATATGGTAGGAAAGCACAAAAATTATTTATAAAAAAAAGCGTCGTATTAATTTGATAATCATAATTATGATCATATGATTTCATTAAATTTATCGTCAAAAAATGGACGACGAGCATAGAAGAGCAACAATTAAGGCAATGGTTAGATGTATTGCTACAGAAACAGGAAGTGTACTGGGCCCAGAAAGCAAAACATAAATGGATACAGCTAGGAGACAAACACTAAGAATGGAGGATGGCACTTTTTGTTCGGACCCGGTGGCTATTCAACAGGCTTTTCTGAATCATTTGAAGATGTTTAACAACTCAAACGGTTCAGGCCCAGGTACTACAAACCATTTTTCTTACCCAGAAAATTTTCAATTACTATCTGTCATTAATTGTAAATTAACTGAGGAAGACAGAGAATTGTTAGACTCTCCTTTTGTGGCCCAAGAAGTTAAAGAAGCTGTGTTTTTCCTGGGAGGGCTTAAAACCCCGAGTCCAAATGGTATGATTGCGGCTTGTTACCAAAAATTTGGGACTTGGTATGATTGCGGCTTTTTTCTTCATTCTGGTATTATGCTTAAAGAACTGCACCGTACTTTTATAGCCATTATTCCTAAGAAAAAATTGCCCAAATCGGTTAGTGACTTTCGTCCCTTTAGTCTTTGTAATGTTATCTACAAAACAACAATGATAAAAGAGTTTTAATTTTAGAGTTCTAAGAGAGCTTTAATGATATGATAGGAGGAAAAAAATAAAAAATAAAAACATAGGTACACACATCACATTATATGTGGGTCTCACTCCTTACTACATTACTAAAGTTTTTTTTGGAGTTTCAAAATTAGAATTCTCAATCTTTATTCTTTAGAAAATTATTGCTAAAGTCCGGGCTAACAGGTTGAAAAGAATCCTTCTTGTGTTAATTCATCCATCCCAAAATGCTTTTGTGACACGGAGGCTAATCTCTGATGATATTCTTGTGGCCCATGAATTATTGGAGTTCATTAGAAAAAGTAAGAAGTTTTTTGCACTTAAATTAGATATGAATAAGGCTTATGATTTGGTGAGTTGGGAATTTCTTTGCAAAATTATGGAGGTGATGGGGTTTAGTCCACATTAGATTCGACTGATTTATCAATGTATCTCGTTTGTTTCTTTTTCGATCTTGGTTCCAAGAAATCAGAATGGTTTTAGCCAAAATGTGGATTGAGACAAGGTGACCCTCTGTCTCTTTATCTTTTCATCCTGGTCACTCAACCTTTCTCAATGGGGTTAGATTCTCTTGCATCCCAAGGAATGTATAGGGGAATTTCTATTTGCCATAATGCACCGGTTATCTCTCATTTGTTTTTTTTTTGGGTGAATAAATTTCTCTCATTTGTTGTTTGTAGAGGATTGCTTGTTTTTTTTATGCCTTCCAACCCAAATGGCTTTTGAAATGGTTTATGGAGGCATTTTGCCATCAAACTGGTCTTAGGATTAATTCCTACATATCTAATCTTTTTGTTAGTCCAAATATGGGTGGGCAATATAGAACTCTTCTTAGCAAGTGTTTGGGGATTATATTGGTTGAGAAACATGGGATTTATCTGGGTGCTGTTCTTCAGTTCTAGAAAGGTAGATCTGTTCAGCAGTGTAATCCAAAAACTCAAGTCTAAATTGTTGGGCTGGAAACGGAGTCTTCATCTTTTGCAGGGAGGTGCGTGTTAGTAAAGCACTCGCTTCTTTCAATAGTGCTTCTTTCAATTCCTCCCCACTTACTTTCAGTGTTCAAAGCGCCAGTGTATTTTATCTATCAAATTCGTAGTATGGTTGGGTATTTTCTTTCGAAACGTTTTAGGGATTCTGAGATAGTTTGGAAAGAGTGGGATAGTTTGTGTATCCCTAAGAATTTGGGAGGACTTGGTTTCGGAGATCCTGGTTTGTTCAATCAATCTCTGTTAACAAAGGTGGCTTGGAGGATTCTTCAAGAACCTCAGTCTCTCATTAGTAGACTCTATATTGCGAAGCATTGTTAGAAGAGTTCTTTCTTGGAAATTAAACCTAAGTCAGGTTGCTCATGGGGCTGGAGAAGCGTTCTTTGGAGGAGGGATCTCCTTAAGAAAGGTTTATTTTGGGTTTTTGGGAATGAATTGAGGGTTTTTGGGGTAGGGAATTTGTTTAGTACTTTTAAGGTTGCTTGCTTAATCTCTTTCGATACTAAATCTTGGCATGAACCTCTAATCCGAGTCCTTTTTTCAGAGGACATGGTTAACCATATAGTCAATGTAGACATTCCTCAAGTTGATAAACATGATCATCTAGATTGGAAATTAGCTAAACACGGATAATTATTCAGTTAAGTCAGGTTACTTCCTAGCCATGAAAGAGCGGCAAGTGATGTCCCATTCCGTAGGAGAGGGTAGTATGGAGAGTTGGAAGAAACTTTGGATGTTGAATCTGCCTCCTAAGTGGGTACTTTTTGTTTGGAAGCTTCTACACATAATCCTTCTTGTACGAAGTTTGCTCGTTAACCTGGATGTGCCCCCAGAATCAACTTGCCCAAGATGCGGTGTTGAACAGGAAACATTAGAATGCATTTTCTGTAAACACCTGGCGTGGATCTAGTCTTGGCCTCAACTTTGATGTAGGTATGGACAGACTGGTTACTGATTGGCTTGAATGTGGTTCCATTAGGCGCCAAATGATGAAACAATTAGGGAGTATCAAAATCTTGTAGGGCATTTGTCTTTATAGAAATAAAGCTTCCTTTGAAAATGTGCTTGATCATACATCCAATGTGTTGGAAAATATTAAGTTGATGAAGTGAGAATATAATCAAAACAAAATATTAGACATCTCTATCCTAGCACAAAGTAATAGAATTTCAGATGATGATTATTAGATTTGTCGTTTCTAGTAACTAATTTTGAAAATTGGTATCCACATTCCTATTTTGGCAGATTCATAATTGATGGGGCATGTTCCAAATAGGCATCTAAGGCAGCAGCGACATGGGTAGCACTGGACAGCAAAGGGAATCAACTTGTGTGGCAGAAAGTTTCCTTCGTGTTTTCCATTACATTGGTTGTTGATGCTAGGGCCTGTTTCGAAGTCCTCAAGTGGTGTGTAAAGACTTGTGACAACCCCATTCCGTATTCTAAGATTAAGTCGTAATTATACTTGTGATTATATGCTTTATGTGATTTTGGATGCTAATCATGATTATGTATGTTTTTGAATTCATATCTGGTCATCTTAGGAAAATCTGTTTTGTATTCTATAATAAACTAAAACTGAGGGCTGTAAAGGCGACATAAATCAAAATTGATTGTACCATTCTGATTAGTATAATTTTTAGAGCCTATGGTGAAATTTAATTAAAAACTGATTCAAATTAAATTAATTAGATTAAATTGATTAGAACTAAGTGGAGATGATTGGCCTTAATCAAACTTGATTAAACTAAGCTAAATACCTTATATATATATATATATATATATATGTATATATATATGTGCTAAACACATTTTGAGCTCATAAAACCTTGCAAAACTTGCTGAGATAGCATATAGAGAGAGAGAGAGGGGGGATAGAATTCAAGAGAGAAAGGAGGAAACTTAAGAATTAGCTCAAGGAAATTGAAGATTTTTGAAGAACAACTCAAGCTCTTACTAATTGAGCTATATTGAAGCTCCTAGGTGAGTGCTTGAACCATAATTCATGAATTTGAGTCACTTAATTGTAGATTCAAGGTGAATATGTAATTAAGTGTACAAATTGAGCTAAGATTGTGAGAATTGAGATCAATTTGCACATGCATGCATGAATTCGTTATAAAATCTCATTGTAGAGGATGAATAATATAATCCATGTGGAATTGAGAATTGTTTGACACATGAATACATGAATTGTTATGTTTTGAAGTTCAATTTTAAGTTCAAAAGCTTGTAGATGCAAGGTATAAAACATTGTTTTTCAAATATGAAGTTAAATTTCGTTCAATTCATGGACTTTTGAGTTATGGGTTAAAGTTATCCTTAAATGTGTTTTTGGGAGTGTTTATACACAAATGAACAAGACATGCGTGAGTTTAGAACCTTGAATGTGAGTTTGAAGCTCAAAACAGAATTCAGGAAATTCCAGGAATTCAATAGACCGGTCAAGCGACCAAAAGGTGGCTCGAGCACACATTTCGAGCATCCAATATTTTACAAACATTGGAGGTTGACTCGAGTGACCGAAAGACTCCTCAAGCAACCACCCTTTATTTTCAGTTTTGGCTCGAGCAACCAAGAAGTTGGCTCGAACGTAAAATGAGAGCATCTAGTACTTTTGCAAACTGAGGGGTTCGTTTGAGCAACCAATGTTGTGCTCGAGCGAAGTGCCATGTTTCAAGAAACTTTGAAAAGTTATTTTATGTTTCAATTTCTGTTCTATTTCATTTCTGAGCATTCTTAGGCATACATTGTAACGCCCCGCTTTTTGTTACTCGGATTCTATTATCAAACCATTATTATAGATTCGATTTCAAAGATTACATAGGGAAACTCTTTAAATTAACAATAACACATGAATAAATATTCTCTCATCCGAATACAATATGAATGCAACAAGAGTTATAACTAAATAAATTGCCCATAGGCTTGCACCTTTTAAATTAAAAGAAAGGGTTTAACCCTTTTACATCAATGACATTCCGCCCACAAATACAAGGCCCCATGGCTAAAAGATAAAGAAGATCCTCGATCTTGAAACACTTATCGACGTTCACCTGAAAAAAGGATTAGCAACGTGGGATGAACATAAAGCCAGTAGGGATCCCAACATGATCCTAAACAATAACAACATATAGATAGCTATGATCATGAATGCTTTATATCATATCATATACATAATGTGATGGTTTATACTGAAAATATACTTATACAAGTACTTTTCTCAAAATCATTCAATTTACCTAACAACACAAACAATTCACTTTTCTTTCTCATTTCCCATTTATAAATAACGCATCATAACTGGTTTTTTTTTAAAAGAAAAACACTTTCACAAAACCCAATTACTTCTCATTATTTACGCCCAATACAAACATACATTTACTTCTGATACATTCATCACATTCCCTTGGCCTTAAGCCCATGGTCAAGAAACACTTTCAACAACTTGTCCAATACGCCTATGTACATACATATATGTCCTAACACGAATACGAAATCAATACATATACAATGACTACTACACTATCACATAAAACAACTCGGCCTCACCCAACCATAACTATCACATACTCATGATATACAAGGATACACTGAGATAAAACGAGAAACGAAACAATGCTCTACCTACCTTAAGCACGGTAAGCCATGGATACACCTTTCCATAACGAAATACCAATTTACCAGACACAAGCTGGAAGGTAATGGTACCTTTGCCAATTTACTAGACACCAGTTAGAAGGTAATGGTAACTCTACCAAGTTCTCCAAGCACTAGCTAGAAGGTAATGGTACCTCTCATTCTTTGCGTGTAAACATTTTCAACTGTCTCAATTTACTAGAATGCATTATAACACAAGTGTACTACATACACGATATTATTCAACACAACAATGCCATTCTCTACCGATGACCAAGGACAACCTCTAAGCATATGTATTTAATACACGTAAGACAACAATCCAATTCTCACGAGACCTTAAGTCCAAAACAATAATAATATGTAAAGGTTTCAAAATCTTCCCTCAAGTTCATTATTAATTTACGAAGGGTTATAATTTCATTTTCTTTCCAAATCCAATTTTCCTCATTTTCCAATCCACACTACTCCAATCATTTTCTAAAAAATTATTCTCTTCATTTAATTAAAAACCAAATCCTTGATGCCAAAGCCATAACCCAACCCCACTCAACATGATTAATCCAAACAATTCCAATACCATGGTTACTTTTCCCCTTTAGATATTAAAATAATTACACAATTCATATTAACAAAATAAAAAGAAAAAAGATTATTCAACTTCCTCCATGTTAAATCCCTTAAGTCAATAATATTAAATTAGGGTTTTCCTCCCTCTCCACATAAACATGTTAAATTACTCTCCAATTAACCTAAATAACAACCAACTTAACAACTTCAATCACAAATTTCAAATCCTATATCCCTTTTCATGACTTTCAAGGAAATCCATAAATATGGTTTTTATGTAATAAAATCTACCACATCTCTATCTATAGACGAGGTATTGAAAAGGAGTAAAGAAATCCCTACCTCTTGAAGTGAAGAGGAGACAACCCAAAAATCACTGGCGATGAAACCACGAATTACTTGGATCAAAAGGAAGCCCTTGACGAGATCTACAATCTTTCTCAAAGGACCAAGGTGAAAAGATATCTTTCGGTGAGTAGATCTAAAGATCTAAGTGAAAAAGTTAAGTTTAGAGAGAGAGAGAGAGAGAGAGAGAGAGAGAAGAGAGACTCACAGTTTTGAGATGAAAAAGAGAAAGAGAGAGAAAAGAAATAACGAGGAAAGTGTGTTTGGAACCTATTTATAGTAGTAGAATAATAGTTTCAAAGTAAATGAAGAAAATAAGTTAAAACCCCCAAAACTAGGGCCCAAGCCGTACCCAAAAATCTGAAATTTACTCACTGTGGTCAACCCTCGAGACAGTGGTGTCGACCCTCAAGAAGAAAATGCTGAGACACTAATGTGTGCAGCAGACAAGGGTCGACCCTATATTTCCATAGCAACACCCAAAACACAGCAACAGACAAGGGTCGACCCTGGGACCCGTGGTGTTGACCTTATAAACTAGCAGAGACACTAAGAGTAAGGCAGTAAGGTGGTGTCGACCCCTAGGAAGACTAATGTCGACACCAGAACAAAATTTTCAAGTTCTCAAAGAACTTTTCAAAGAAAACAAGCGCGAACAAACAATCCCAACAAATCTAAATCGAATTGTACTCCTCCAAACCAAGATACATCAACTCCAAAGACTCCCAAAATGAAATTAAAGGAATTAAATACACTCTCCAGTAGTTTAAATGACACAAGTGCTACACACATTGAGCATCCTAAATGAACTAAAGAGTTAGAAAGAAGCCTAAGAAAGATAAACGAATTGAATTGTATTATGACCTAATTTCTGTATGTGTTATAAATTGTGTAGGGTTAACTTTGAAGACGAATCAGCCAACTGAACTCTGTGAGTAATATCTTAGTAAAGATATTTTACTGTCTTCTGTCTGAACAATGTGATATTAATGAGAGTATTATCTGTACAAGTGAATGACATAACATAAACATGAACAGCGGACCTATGCTTATTTTGTATATGTTTGAATTATAAGGTGAAGTTGCTTGGTATATCTGAATTGGGCCAAAGGTTGTTTTGTGTATTTGATAAAGTGGACCCAAGGTTGTTCTAGATCTCTGATAAGATTGATTGACTAACATGATATGACTAAATCTAACTAATATGCAATTGCAATAAGTGAATGGCCATTATATATATTGTAAATCATTGGACCCAAGGTTGGTCTGATAAGAGATGACTGAATCCGATCGATGAGTCTGTTAACTGTTGGACCTGAGGTCATTCTATACACTGTTGGGGCAAGACTGTTCTGTTGAGTGATGATTAAACTCATACTATATATTCTGCTATCTCTTAGACCTAAGGCCGTTTCGTTGCATGATGGACCCGAGGTTGTTCTGATGTATAACGCTTATTGATTATATATGCTTATTGATCATATATGCTTATTGTAGACCACCCGAAACTCCGCTCTGCGTGTAAGGGTGTGAATCATTGTTTCTAGCTACTACAGTTCAGACTCATGTCACAGTTCTGAATCTAATCTCACAAAGTGCAATGTAAGATTGATAAATCACCAAAGAGTCCAAATCCGGCAAATCGTTTTGGAAAATTGATTTTAATCAAGAAGTGCCAAACATGGACTGCTTTGCCAGATTACAGAGTCGCCACCTAAATATTTTATTTTGGGGAAATTTAGAAAACCCTGACTCGCGCCTAAGGTCACGTGTTCGTTATTACCAAAGTTGCCTCGGCTCAGGAACTTGGGTATGAGAGGGAAAGGTCATGCAATGAGCACCCCCGCTCGCCCGATCAAAGATCGGCCTTTACTAACATGAAATGTTGTTTTTGAAAACACATGTGTTCTTATTCTGATTTATTAGCTAGCTTACTATGTGATGCGCACAGCATACAAGTACAGACTAAATCGCTCAAGTTGGAACAAAACATCTCATGTTTGTTTGTTTGAAAATAGTTTGAAGTTGCTACTCGCAAGTAGGCTAAGTCGCGGATTTGCCACCCTCAAGTGGGCTTAGAAAACATGATTTGGCACTCTCAAGTGGGCTTAAAATGTACATTTCAATGAATTGTTCCAATTCAAGCAATCCAACCTTCATCCACAGGCATTCATGCAGTTAAACACTTAAACAGTTAGCCTTATGGCAAGCATGATATCATGGCAATCACTTACACACATGCAAGGATGCTAAAGCATAAACACTCACAGTGTACTCCGAGCAAAAAAAGAAGCTAGTTAGAATTCAATGCATGATCCTAGCTATGTCAACAATGCCTAATGCAACACATACAAAATGCAACTAAGATAGGCTCGGCTATTCTAAGATGTCATGTGAATGCAACTAGATGACATGTATTCAAATTGGTATTGAAATACAATGCCGTTTGTATGATGCGCTGAGCCCGGTGCATGCAAAACAGATGAATGATGCACGCATGCGAAGCATAAGTATGCTAATTGAAATATGCCCTAAAACTAACCATCGAAAGCGGTTAAGTAAAAGGGAGAAAGAAATGGGGGTTGGAAGACATGCATCACACACACGTACGCTTATTACAACAGTTGCGCCCTCTCGACGGAGGGTCTGAATGAATTAGCTTAGCTTAGCTTATTCTAAGTTAATTAAGTACAAACCAAATTAAAACTAGCTATACCTAGCTAATTATAATATTACAAAGATGGAATTAATTAGAAAATACATTAACTAATTAATTTACAAATTAACTAACTACACAAAACAGTTAAAACAGCCTTGAGGAGAGGGTGTATGCATGCTCGGTCGACTTCGCTCGGAAATCCATTACCGTGCCTCGTGTTGCCTCTATTGCACTGTTTTGTATCTTTGAAAATTGTGCCAACTTCCATATGCTTCTGGCCCACCTTAGGAACAATCTGAGGGGTGGTGGGCCAAGAGGAAAGGCCATTGGCCAAGTATAATGATCATCGGCCAATTTTTATGGCTATCGTCCAATTTTGATAGCCGATCGGCATACTAAGTGGTCGATCGGCCACTGCTTCCTGCAAATTCCTCCTTTTGCTGCAACAGAGCACTAACAGAGGCATGTTAATGTATTTGCAAGAAAATGTGTGTGCCACCACGCTCATTATCATGTTTAAAGCTCAAAGGAGTGCAGTGCTAGTCTCTCGAGCCACCAATCACACATCTTAATGCATGATGGCCAAAGAGGCTGAGTTGCACAAATCAATGTCAAATAAATGCACAAAAACACATAAATGCCTTAACCTCTATCATGCACGATCAAGAGGGTCGGCGACTGATAATTGAGGCACATTTCGTCACTTCAAGTACGAAACGTCCCTCATTTCTCGTGTTTGGACTAACACCCTATCCAAACACAAATGCAATGCAACATGAGCATGTCAACATAATGCAAACAAGAAGCATGCAAATATCATACAATGCAACAAGCATGCAACAACATGCTATATGGACTTAAACCGGATATCGACAGACCTCAATCATGCCCAAATCAGTGGCCAATAGTGCTAAAATGATGGCATGAAAAACATGAAAAGGCAAGACAAGCATGCATGCCAATTGGCTCAAGAATTAAGGCATAAAGATGCAACTCTTAAGAGCACTTAAAGAGTGAAAAGCATGAACGTGTGACAACACTATAAGCTCTGAAATCATGTATGGAATGGTGTCAAACCACTCAAACAACACAAGTATGGCGTGCAAGAGGGCTCAAAGCTTGAAGCTAGCATAAGCACTTGCACTATAGCTATACAAAACACGAAGCATATGGCCAAGACAACCCAAAACAGTCCTAGAACATGCCGAAATGATGCTAAAACATACATGGACCAAAGCTAAAACATGCTAGCATGAAAGGCATGAAGCATGGAGTATGCACGACCAAATTGGAGGATTACACAACACCTACCAAGCCCAAGCATGAGATGGCTTCGCTAACAAAAATCAGAGTTATATCATGGCAAAACAAGACCAAAAATACACTGAAATGATAGCCCAAAGGCTTAGGCATGGTGGCATACACAATGACTCATGTTTAAGGCATAAAGAACCAACCTTCCAAAGCATGGAAAGAGTGACAAATGTGAGTGCATGAACATGAAACATGCACTGAAATCACATATGAAATGATACCAAATCATGAAACTAGCCCAAGCAATGCATGCTAGTGGCTTGGGAACTCAAAGTTAGTGAGCTAGATTGAACCATGGCTATATAAAGCAATGCATGTATGACCCAAAACACTTAAAACAGAGCTAGAGCATGCTAAAACATGGTCAAAAGCTTGCTGGAGTTAAGCCAAAATCATACTAAAATGATGGTCTAAAGCATGATACACATCAGGCCAATGAATGGAATTGCACTACAAGTGCATAGAGCATGCAAAAGGCTATCAAAAAAATACCAAAAACATGCAGAGATATGGCCAAAACATGCAAGAAATACATGCTCAAACGTGAGGCATACAAAGCTAATTTGTGAGAATTACACTACAAGTGTAAATAGCATGCAAAGGGTGACTAAACCAAACCAAAACAGAGGTATGCCATGCTGAAATAAGGCCAAAAACATGCTAAGAACAAGCCAACACAAGATTAACAAACATGCTCAAACATGAGGCCAATAAGGCAAGCATACAAGACACAAGGAGAGGGGATGACCCTCTCCTATTTGGGATCTCAAAACACAAGTTTTATCACTAAAAATCCACTGGATCTCAGTGGTTAAAAGGCCAAGAGAAAGTGATCTCAAAGGCCTAAAGTGATGGTGCAAAACAAAGCCAAACAAGGCATGCAAGGGAGTAGATCACCCCCAACACCAAAGAAGCCTTAAACAAACATGTTAAGCACTAAAAATCAGAACTTTTTGTAGTAGAAAGTTAGGTCTAAAACAACACGCAAATAGGGCCAAAAGCTTAATAAAAAACAAGGGTTTAAGAGGTTAAAAGCTCACCCTTGTAGAACAACTTTAGAGCAACAACTCCAGCAGCCTTTTTTGATCAAAACCAGACTTTGAGTTCAAACAAAACCCTCAAGTACCTCAGCAACAAGAGTATGGTGTTTCATAAGGTGTTTGTGTGCAAAAGTGTGAAGAAAAGGTACTTTTGAGCACAAACAAGCACAAATACAGGGAGAGAAGAAGAAATATAGAGAGAGAGATATATGTTTTGTATATCAACTTTTTAGAACCTCTGGAAAGGGAGAGGGGTCTCACTTCTTATAGAAATTCAAATCCTAAGCTTATTGAACAAGCTAAGGGCTTGAATCAATGGAGGATGAAATTTGCGTTCACCAGCTGTCACAGCTGGCACAAAAATATCTGTAAAAGCAAATAAAAAGGCCTCGGCCAAAAGATATGGCCGATCGTCCAAAAGGAGTACCGATCGGTCAAAAAGAGTGCCGATCAACCATCACTGATTGCCGATGACAAGAAAACATGGCCGATAAGCACAAGGCTTGGCCGATGGGTTGTAGGGCTGGCCAACAATCCACCCTCTTTCCTCAGAAACAAAATCACAAGTCCTTGGTCCACAACCAAGCACAAAACAGACAAGTTGAGAGGTTCTAAGGCAAGGTGCGCAGCTGAGACCTTCAGGAACTCAGAACGAACACGAGCATGGATGATCATCGAGTGTTTAAACGATGACGTCCAAGTCTTGAGGGCGGTCAAAAATGGGGTGTCTACAGTTGCCCCTCTTTGACAGAACTCGGAAGTCATAAGATGACGGGAGTGAATGTCAAAGCCCAGAGACGACCCATTTTTGATGAGGCCGAAGACTTAGACAAACATACAAGATAACAAAGAGATGTGCTCCCAGGTAGGGACAAGATGCAAATGACATGCACAATGCTGAACATAACTTATGATCATGCAAAGAGAGCTGTAATGAAGCATTTATGCAAAATAAATATAACAGTTTAAGTGACTAAGAAACAAGAGTCTCACACATTCCAACAAAAAGGATGTAAGAAAATTATGCAATTCTCACTGCGTCTCACGCGGAGAAGGCTAAAAGCGACTACCAAAAATACCCAGAGTCTCAAACACAATATCTCTCAGCGTATCACACGCGGGAGAGGAAAGAGCAGCACTTCTCAGCGTATCACACGCAAGAGAAGGAAAGGTACACCTCTCAGTGTATCACACGCGAGAGAGGGAAAGGGCAACACTTCTCAGCGTATCACACGCAGGAGAGGAAATAAAGTATCTCTTAGCGTATCACACGCAAGAAAGGAAAGAAAGCATCTCTCAGCGTATCACACGCAAGAGAAGGAAAGGTACACCTCTCAGCGTATCACACGCAAGAGAAGGAAAATAGTATCTCTCAGCGTATCACGCGCAAGAGAGGAAAGGTGTAACACTTCTCAGCGTATCATACGCAAGAGAATGAAAGTAGCATCTCTCAGCATATCACACGCAAGAGAGGAAAGGTGTAACACTTCTCAGCATATCACACGCAAGAGAAGGAAAGTAGCATCTCTCAACATAGCACACGCAAGAGAGGAAATGAGCATCTCTCAGCGTATCACATGCAAGAGAGGAAAAGAGTAACACTTCTCAGCGTATCACATGCAAGAGAAGGAAAGGTACACCTCTCAGCGTATCACACACAAGAGAGGAAAGGTGTAACACTTCTCAGCGTATCACACGCAAGAGAAGGAAAGGTGTAACACTTCTCAGCGTATCGCACGCAAGAGAGGAAAGGTGTAACACTTCTCAGCGTATCACACGCAAGAGAAGGAAAGTAGCATCTCTTAGCATATCACATGCAAGATAGGAAAGAAGCATCTCTCAGCATATCACACGCAAGAGAGGAAAAGAGTAACACTTCTCAGCGTATCACACGTAAGAGAAGGAAAAGTACATCTCTCAGCGTATCACACGTAAGAAAGAAAAGGTGTAACACTTCTCAGCGTATCACACGCAAGAGAAGGAAAGTAGCATCTCTCAGCGTATCACACGCAAGAGAGGAAAGGTGTAACACTTCTCAGCATATCACACGCAAGAGAAGGAAAGTAGCAGTGCAAGCACTGAGGAGTTGCATAAACATCGGAGTGAGTCCCAATGCTTCTAACAAGGGTACAGCGAGAACACCGAGTGCACCAGGGTGTTCCTAACCGAAACAAAACAAACTCAAAGGACAGGAAAGGTCTTACCTGGAATTTCTCTAAATAGACCGTACATACAATACCGTCTGGTTGTACCAGCCTCAAATGAATCGTACATACAATATCGTGCCTGCATAAGAAAGAAATTCAACAAGTACAATATAGTAGCAACACATGTTCAACGTCACATCAAGATTCAATTCCAATATGAAATAAACGCATGCATATACAATGCAAGTGAAAAGATGTGTAGCAACGCAAGTGAAAAGTGCGTAGCAATGCAAGTGAAAGGTGCATAACAATGCACGTACAAAGTGCATAACAATGCAATTGAAACATGCATAACAATGCAAAACTGATAAGGTGCATAACAATGCAAATAGAGCGTACGTGACAACGCAAGTAAGGTGGTGCATGACAATGCAACTAGAGTGCGTAACAACGCAAGTAAGGTGTGCATGACAATGCAACAAGTGGTGATATATGCTCCATGCATTATTATGGTGCATATTCTATGCAAGAGGGAGAAATGCATATTCTATGCAAAATAACAAAAATGCATGTTCAACGTAACATGTATGCTCTAAGCAATGTAATCGTGGATACATATCCGACACAACATGTATATGCTAGGCAAGCGTGATGAGGCATATTCTAAGCGACAACACAACACGCATGTTCCATGCAATGACATAAAGATGTCATATTCAATGTAAGCATGGTAAAGGCATGTTATCCACAATGTTGAGATGCAACTTCAAAACGAGATGAGGCATGCTCGATGTGAGAGTGAAAAGGCGTAAAACAAATGCGCACCTTGCAAACATGACAAAACACTATAATGCAACATATTCAAGTGAATTTTCGAATCTTGCAATATACAGAAGGATATGAAAAAACACCTCGCGCGTATCGAGTGCCATACATGGAAGACACGGTTTGAGGTCACCACGGAGGCCGCTTAAGCTTCAAAAGTGTATTTTCTTGCACTTTCTTGAGGGAAGAGGGTACCAAACAAGAGAACTACCCCAAACAAGGGCATTACATGTCATGACCCGAACGCGCCCCCGTGGGTTGAGGACATAACCGGCCAGTAATCATGAGATTACCTACGGCCTCAAACCAAACCAAATGTATGTTAACAGAGTTAATGGGGGAGAAACGGAAGCAGTTTAAAACTTTGTCCATAGAGTTGTGCTTACATGGCACATCATAACAAACCATACATATGCATATTAATAACTCATAACAAAATATATACTACACAAAGTGCTGTACATACAGGATCATATAAGTCTAAGTCAAAATATGTACTACACAAACTTCATCCAACCAAAACTCACATTTCTTTAGTTTAGCAAATAATTTCCTTTCCCGAAGTATTTGTAGGACAGTTCTCAAATGATGTTCATGTTCAAGTCTATCTTTAGAATATACCAAAATGTCATCAATAAAAATCACAACGAATTCTTCAAGGTAGGTTTTAAAAATTCGGTTCATTATGTCCATAAATGCTGTCGGAGCATTAGTCACTCCAAATGGGATAACAAGAAACTCAAAATGTCCATACCTCATTCTGAATGCGGTTTTCTCAACATCTTTTGCCTTTACTTTCAATTGATGATAACCGAATCTCAAATCAATCTTGGAAAACACTTGTGATCCTTGCAACTGGTCAAATAAGTCATCAATATGAGGTAGGAGATATTTGTTCCTTATTGTTACCTTGTTCAATTCTCGATAATTGGCACACAAGTGTAGGGTTCCATCTTTGTTTTTCACAAACAGTACTGGTGCACCCCAAGGCGAAGTGCTAGGTCGGATAAACCCCTTGTTAAGCAGGTCTTGTATCTGTTCTTTCAGTTCTTTCATTTTAGCAGTAGCCATTCTGTAGGGAGTTTTAGAAATGGACTGGGTGCCTGGCACAGTTTCAATAGTAAACTCTATCTTCTGTCTACCAATTCCCCTGATAATTCATTTGGAAACACATCTGGAAATTCTCTAACAATAGGGATATCATTCAATTCAACATTCACAGATCGTTCAGACAACACATAGCACAAATAACCCTGACACCCTTTCCTGATCAGTTTGCATGCTTTCATTGCGGATATCAAATAAGGTGGAGGCACTACACCATTACCCACAAACACAATCTCTTTATATTCTGGTGGTTTAAACACAACCCGTTTTGTCACACAATCAATGGTGGCACAATATTTGGTCAACCAATCCATGCCCAAAATTACATTGAAATGCCTAAAGTTTAAGGGTAACAAATCTACATATAGGATAGCATCCTCAACACGCATATCACAAAACTGGTATATAGATTCACACAACACAGATTCCCCAGGTGGAGCAGACACACATAGCAGATATGGCAGTAATTCTAAAGGTCTATTCAGTCTAGATGCAAATGCACATGTCACAAAAGAGTGTGTTGATCCAGAGTCAATTAACACAAAGGCATCCTGATTACATATAGAAATAGTACCTGAGACAACTGCGTTGGTATTCCGTGTATCGCCCGGAACAAGCGCAAAAACTCTCCCTTGTCTCATGGTATCCCCGGTGGTAGCGGATCTCAAAGTATTTCTCGGCTTCGGGATCGATGCAGTTGAGCTAGGAGCTAGCTTTCCACCATTCTGATTACAATCTCGAGCCATATGCCCTTGTTTCCCACATTTGAAACAGGCTCTTGACACATGGTAACAAACTCCACGGTGCTTTCTGCTACAAATATTGCACATGGGAGCTGTGTCTCGGGAAGAATTTGAAGTATTTGAGGGGTCCGTATTTTACTTTTTTGAAAATTTCTTCTTTGAGAAGAAGCCTTGCCTTTTGTTACTTTTCCAGTCGGTTGTTGACTTAGCCTGTCTAGCTATGTTAGCCTTTGATATGATGGCCCTGTCTAGCACCACAATGTAGGTCTCCAGCTTCAAGACATTCACTTTATCTAAAATGTCACTTCGAAGCCCACCTTCAAAATGTCTCGCCTTCTTATAGTCAGTGTCAATCACGTGTGGTGCGAACCTGGCCAATTCAGTGAATTTGGCCTTATACTCGGCTACAGTCATGCTGTCTTGCCTAAGTTCCATGAACTCTACTACTTTCCTGTCCCGAACACATTGCGGGAAGTACTTGTCATAGAAAATTTCTAGAAATTTCACCCAGTCAACATCCTTATGATTTTCTCGCATTAACATCCACCATCTTCTTGCCTCGTCTTTTAGCATAAAAGTGGCTAGAAGTACTTTCTGTGTCTCTGAACACGGGAACACTTCAAATAGTTTCTCAATGCCGAGGACCCATGCTTCGGCTTTCAATGGGTCTAGTCCCCCGTGGAACTGTGGTGGTTTCATTTTCTTGAATTCTTTGGTGAGTGCTATTATCCGATCGTCATTCTGATTATCTGGCACAGGAGGTGCCGGAGGTGGAGGTGGAGGTGGAGGTGGAGGTGGAGGGTATGGTTGTTGCCACTGTTGTTGCCTCAACGTTTCTGCCATTTCCTGTATCAGTCTTTCCATTCTGTCTATTCTGGCAGCAGAGGACTCCTCTATCTCATCACCTCTTGTTCTTACCATCTGATTAAACTTACATTATACTAGGATGCACACATATTCAAACAATTGCAATGCAAGCAATTCACAAACTTATAGCACATAATCGTTCATATTAAAACAGTTAGGCATATTATCGATGCTTCCAAATTCATACTTATCACATGAATGCATCCTAGATCTTTTCTAGACGCTTATTGCTCTTTTGGACAAGTGTGTGAGTTATTAACTCGTGCTCTGATACGACTCTATCATGACCCGAACCCGTCCCCGTGGGTTGAGGACATAATCGGCCAGTAATCATGAGATTACCTATGGCCTCAAACCAAACCAAATGTATGTTAACAGAGTTAATGGGGGCCAAACGGAAGCAGTTTAAAACTTTGTCCATAGAGCTGTGCTTACATGGCACATCATAACAAACCATACATCTGCATATTAATAACTTATAATAAAATATGTACTACACAAAGTTCTGTACATATAGGATCATATAAATCTAAGTCAACCCAAGAAAACTATATACAACATATTCAAAGACTTCGCCCACATGACAAAATAAAACAGAATGACAAAAGGCGAAGACGGGCCTCGTGTGTGAGACGCAAGGGCTGACTCTTCAAAACCTTTGTTGTTCCACACAGACATCACTGGGGCTGGGTCTGGACTTCTCTTGGCTCACCTACAAACATATGAATGAGCGTGAGCGATAGCCCAGTGAATAATATCAAATAAAGAAGTTATACAAACAATATGTAGAACAACATACTTCAAACGGCCTTGGGCCCAATTCATATTTTCATTTATGTCAACTGGCCTTTGGTCCATTCATTTATTCATATCAAACTGGCCTTTGGCCCATTCATTTATTCATGTCGAAACGGCCTCTGGCCCATTCATTCATTCGTGTCAAAACGGCCTTTGGCCCATTCATTCATGTCAAAACGGCCTCTGGCCCATCCATTCATTCTTGTCAAAACGGCCTTTGGCCCATTCACTCTATCATTCAGATCAAACTGGCCTCTGGCCCATTCATTTGGCATAGCAACATTGTCCACCAATCGAATCAACAAACTTATAAAACTTACGTAGGAGTAAGTAATTTGGACAACAACATATTTCAGATATCTTTGTTAAGATATTACTCACAGTTTTCGATTGGTTGGTTTGCCCTGGAGCTTGACCCTACACATCACATAGCACATACGAGTCACAAACGATTCAATCCGTTCCTTAATTCACATATTCCTTTTTAGGCTTCATTCTTATCTCTTTAACTCATTTACAATGCTCAATGCATGCCCAAGAGTGCTTACAAGTGAAAGAGGACGGAAAACGAAACACAGAACGCATAAACAAAATTTCAGAAAACAGGATCCTCGCTCGAGCGTGGACTTCCCCGCTCGAGTGGACCCAAGAGGCCTGCAAAAGTATTGGCTATGTCAAATTTACGCTCAAGCGTGCATTCTGGCGCTCAAACGGAAGGCCTCTCTACATGGCTCCCCGCTTGATCCTGAACTTCCCTGCTCGAGCGGACATCCAAGTCTGCAAAAAATACTGGGAGCACGAAATTTACGCTCGAGCGGCGGTTTCCCCGCTCGAGCGGACATCAAATTTTCTGGGTTTTCCAGAACAAGTTCTTGAGCTCCAATTCGACATTCAATGGTTCTAGATGCATGCTTTTGGCTCAAACTTCACATAATCATATACTAACATGGTACCAACACCAAATTACAACACAATGGAGCTCAATTTTACAAATTAATCACATGCATGTCCCAATCTACACCAAATTCATTTTCAACACAACAATTTCATGCATTCAAGCTCAAACTTCTTATGAATGGTACATGCATGTGAGATATAACTTCCATTTCAACTCAAATTGTACAAATGGTGGTCACAAGCATGGATTCTAGCCACAATTCTACATGGATCATATTTTTCATGCTCAACTATACAAACTCATGGCTATTATGCACATGCATGCATTCCATGATTTCAAATACAACAAAATTAACTCAATTTCCTTATAATGAAACTAATTCATGCTCTTGACCATTATTCAAACTTGAATTCAAGATCAATTACCTACCTAGAGGCTCAATTTCTCTAATCAATATCAAATTCTTGAGTATAGCTTCAAAGTTATCAAGCTTCAAGGCCAAAATTGCACAATTCTCCCTCTCTCTCTCTCTCTCTCTCTCTCTCTCTCTCTATAGCCGGCCTTCTCACCCTCTCAAATGTAAATCTCAGATTTTGAGCTCAAAAAGAAACCATGAGAGTGTATATGGCCCCTTATATAAAGCCCCACTAATTCCAATTTAATAATAATAAATAATTGGGCATTAATTCATCAATTAATTCTGATCTGAATCAATTTTTCAATTAAACTTCACCGTAGGCTCTAAAAATTATGCCAATCACAATGGCGCGACCAATTTCGATTTCGGTGGCCGATAGGGCCTTCAATTAATTTCTAAAACAGACAATCAAATAGATATTTCTATGGTGAACAGATAGAAATTCAAAATCACATATTTTCACATAATGGCACACAAAATCATATTAAACACATAATCACATTCATGTTAAGGACCAATTAACACATTACGGAACAGGGATATCACATTATAGGTCCATCGGCCACAAGGGGGAGGGGCCATTGGCCATCCATCGGCCATCAAAAGAGCTTATCAGCCAACAATTTAGCCGATCGGCCAAAAGTGGCAGATTCGGGGCAATTTTGTCCATTTGCCTCGGGTCTTTAAATATAGGGTTCCAAACCCTATTTCCTCACTTCTCCCTAGCCGAAATTCATTCTCCTCTCTCTCTAGGTTGTTTTCCATCCTTTGATCTGAGCTTTTTTCCCGTTTTCAAGCCTCCCACAAGGTTCGATTTGTAAAACCTTCGTTATTCTCAACGTTTTGAACTGATTGAAACGTGAGTTCGGTGTTCCTTTCTTGATTTCCACCACTTGGGATTTGTTTTCCCCGAGTTAGCCTTGGTTTTCGTGCCTTCTTCTGCACTTCGACCTTTTCTTTCATTTTTCACCCCTCGGGGTTGACTTTTGGTTGACTTTTGGCATTCTTGCCCATTTTCCACACCTTCGACCTTTTTCTCACTCTCCTCAAGATGGTGGACGATATTCCACAGGGTGGGGCTTCTCCAGGGATGGAGATGGATCCCGAGGTCGAGCTCTTACCTCTCAGTGTTCGACCTTTCGACTCGGCAACGTACCAGCCCGCGATACATGATATCTGTGTCAACTTGAACATATGCACACACACTGTATTTTTGTCAACTCTGAACACATTCAAACACTGTATTTCTGACACTACTTCGCATTCATTTGTCTTGAACACAGGGGGATTTCCATGCCTTCCGAGGGTATGGGAACACCGTTGCCCGGGGTTGGTATATGGAGCTACCTGACGAGGTTCACCATATTGTCGACGGGGCCAGCTTCGACATTAATTGCATGGGACTCTCGCGCCTCACTGTGAGTAGGCCCCTTCTAGGCGCGCTAGTGGAGAGGTGGTGGGACACCACCGATTCCTTCTACCTTTCTGCTGCAGGGGAGATGACGATGACTCCCTTTGACTTCTCCATGCTCACTGGCATTGGTGTAGGGGGTGATTCGATCCTCTTCGACAATGATATGGGCAAGTGGGATGCTGTTCAGATGTTCTTACTCGGCGCTCACCCACCTCTCTCCCGGCCAGGGTTCGTGAGATATTCGTGGTTCGAGGACCAGTTTCGGGTACAGACGCCGACAACCTGCGAGGAGGTCGAGCAGTATGCCCGAGGGTTTCTTATGTTCATGTTGGGCACTACTCTCTTTGCTGACCGGGCGAATGTAGTTGGACTCTATCTGTTGAGCGCGCTGGTGGACGTGACCCAGATTCGACGCTATGACTGGGGTGGCGTAGGCCTGGCCACATTGTATGGATACATGAGCTCCTCATCTCGCCACAGTGGACACCTGCTAGGAGGCTACTGGCAAGCCTGGGAGGTACATCTTTCCCTTATATTTTACAGTTCTGCTTTACACTACCTGTACACAACACACACTACATATACTCAATCTGCTTTATACTGGCTGTACACTGCACACATTGCATACACGCAATCTGCTTTACACTGGCTGTACACTGCACACACTGCATACACGTAATCTGCTTTACACTGGCTGTACACTGCACACACTGCACAATACACTGCACACCCTTCTCTGATTTCTGCTTTATCTGCATACCGCTTTACTGATAAACATACTCATTATTACCCTGTTACATTCTATAGTTGTGAGTGTATGCCTACTTTCCAAGGCTTGCTCTAGAGTCGGAGGTGGAGATGCCCCCGTTGTTCCCTATTCTCGCAGATATGACGTGAGGTGCGAGCGGAGGCCATGAGAGTCTTTCTTGTTCTTCCGCAGATATTTTGACACCATAGCCGCAGCAGAGGTATTTCAAAGCTTACAATTCATTTGAGTTTTGCTCTACATTGTACTTCTGATAGTAGATAACAAACTGTCCTGTCATTTGCAGATCACCTGGCGGCCCTGGGCGGTGCTGCCTGATGCAGTGAGAGACCAGTATGCGGGTGCTTGGGAGACTGCTCGGTTCCAAGTCTTGCTGGAGGGTCCGGTCTGTCGGGCGTGGTACCTGGGTGAGCGCTTCCTACGTCAAACCCTTGGTTTACTCAAGCCAGTGGTTCCGATGCCACCCCCTATGAGACAGATAGCGACATACACCCCGCAGGAGATTGAGGATTATACGATTGGTTGGGATGTAGACTTTTTCAGAGATGAGGGCGACTACACCGTCTTCATTCAGACACATCTCATGCCGCCTCTGGCCAGTGCTCGCCGAGGTGAGAGAGAGAGACCTGCAGCCCCAGTAGGAGGAGCGGGAGCATCGAGGACGACTCAGGCCCGTGACAGGAGTGGTTCCCGGAGGGGACAAAGGGCAGAGTGGCCAGACTTGCCCACCACTATGACATGCCGTGGGCAGGCTGGAGAGAGTTACCAGATTCCGATCGCTCCTCCCCCAGCTAATCATGAGCTCGTCGGAGTTCGAGGCTCGACCCTGGTATGTGCTATACTTTGCATTCTGTACAGTCATTTCATTTCATTTGACATCCCGCAGAATACTAATTACTTCAACACTTTTACAGGCTTCCATCGAGTATACTGGGCAGGCTCTGGAGCTATCGGCCTCAGTGATGGGGATGCTGCAGAGGAGTATGGACCTGCTGACTATCTACGGTATCCCGATAAGTTCTTTCAACCTCAGTCTCAAAACCTTACATAGTCTGTTCCATACTGATCTGATGCATTACATTATCAATACGGCACTTGATACAATGCACTCACATAACACTCACGGCACTGATACACTGCATGTCATACACTGGCCACGGCCTTCATATACATGCTCACTGTATTCATACACTGCGCACAATGTTCATACACTGTAATCATACACTGTATTTGATATTATACTCGGTTTCGCATAGCATAACTGATGCATCTGTCAATTTGTTCTTTTCAGGCTCTATTCCAGATACTGGCCACAGCGGGTGCTTCAGCGGGACCTTCAGCGCCTGCCCGAGCAGCAGGGAGAGCAGGACGAGGGATTTCAGCGCGCAGCCGTAGCAGAGCCGGGCGTACTCACTCAGGGAGCAATTCGCGGGCGCCTGTCCCAGATGACGACGAGTCTGATGCGGAGGCAGAGTCGTCTCAGGATGAGGCCGGAGATGGCTCGGGTTCAGACTCTGGCAATGGAGCTGACGGTGACGATCTTGGACCTTTGTCCAGGAAGAGGACGAGGAGGGATTCCCGCACTTGAGGCGATTGGCGCCGATTTGGATGCTGATTCAGATGGTTTTTTTTTTTTTTGCTTTGTTTTTCTTGTTGCTAGTAGTTTTTGCACATTGTACTGCCTCAGACAGGTTTTATTTTCTTTAAAACTCTGTACTCTTTTGCAAAAGAAAACATGATGGAATGAAAAATAACTTTTTTGATTGAAAAAGTGTTACATTTGTACATTCTAAGGATCGCATCGCATTGCATCACATAACAATGTAAATGAGATTGAACTTTGTTTGAAAACCACACACTTGAATTGCATTGCCTTAATCAGGTAGTGAACCAACTGATAACAAACAAAACAACTCGATAAGCAAAATAGGACTTGACATGCTAACCAAAAGGTGAATACAACTCGATAAGCAAGACAAGAACTTAACAATTAACTTAACTCAATAAACAAAAATACAACAACTCGATAAACAGAAGTACAACAACTCGATAAACAAATTGAAGTCACACAGGCGCGACTTCGCAAAATCATCACCGAAAGGCATTCGAAGTGGACAATTCACCAATTCTTAACACCTCCAACACATAGACAACTTCAGAGGACAAAAGGAGAGACCATCGGCCAGGGTAGAAGACCATCGGCCAAGAGAAATGGCCATCGGCCAACATTACTAGCCGATTGGCTAAAAAGATGGTCAGTCGTACATAATTACTGGCTGATCGGCCAAAAATGGCTAGAACATCCAGAATGCTGCCACCTGTCTTCCACTCAACACTTTATCTTCTACAAAAGCCTCAGCTTCGTAGTTTCTCCATTTTAACTCAGTTTTTGCACCAAATGGAGGCATTTCTTGTCCAAAATCTCACAAATTAGATTGCTAACTTGGATGGCTCAGAAAAGCTGAATTTCCGAGGCATCGGCATAAATGCACTATTCACGTTGAGCCGCACCCTGCTGCGTTTTCCTTTTTTTCATGCCGCGGCAAGGTGTTGGAATCCGATAACTCAAGTTTTTAGCTTTGGCGGACAAGAGATGTGTCCTACTTTTGAAGACTTCCAAACTTTGATGGAGTCTGAGCGTGAGAAAGAGATTTTGCCACAATTTCGCTTCGGCCACGTCCAAGCCTTAGGACGGATGTGCGGGCTTACTTTGCATGACGCTCGGTCATTGATTCGCGATGGAGAACTAGACATTCTGAGTTTGATTCGACGGTTTTCTGATGCCGGTGACTGCGGTGATCATGACTGGTAGGGTTTTCGGCAACATGCGCTTTGCTTGTGCATGCTGTCTCATTTCTTGCTCGCCCCAGGCTCCGGTGGGTTTAGCGCCCGTTTGGTTGAGGTTGCCCAAGGCTTAAAAGAGGGTAAGAGTTGTATTGCCATGACACTGGCTGAGACATTGATGGGTTTGGATGCTTTCCATCGCCGAGAGACGACTAGATTTGCGGGGAGTCCACTACTGCTGCAGGTAATGTTTCCCACCCTATCTCACATATATTTCTCACATCACTCGGCCCACAGGCCCGGTTTTTCTCTCAAAACCCTTTTCTCACTTTTCTCTCAACGTACACCTCTCTATTCTTTAATCTCTCATTTTTCATCCCTCTCCAAATATGGTTGATGGATAAGTTGAAGGTTGTGGACGCATGCCCAGCATATTCAGCTCGTAGCTATTTCTTCCGACGACGTCTAGTCGATGCCCCTGATGAGGGATGGTGGTATGAATGGATGTGTAGTTTGTCTACTCTCGACATTGCTTGGCGCTGCCCCTGGCTTAATTTACCGGCGATGAGCTACAGCATGACTCGCTAGCCTGGGATTCAGTTGATCGGTCTAACACACTGTGTCCTTTATTTCCCATTCCGATTCTGGCGCCAGTTTGGACATGATCAGACTTGCTCGG
Organism: Camellia sinensis; assembly: GCF_055761805.1. Classification (NCBI taxonomy): domain Eukaryota; kingdom Viridiplantae; phylum Streptophyta; class Magnoliopsida; order Ericales; family Theaceae; genus Camellia; species Camellia sinensis. The sequence continues at coordinate 102,787,504 of NC_138961.1, forward strand.
AGGAGGGGATAGAGTACCCCACCGCATTTCCAGTCTGAGGCGCACAGCTAGCTCGATATGCCACAACATAGAGGACGAGAGAGCTTTTAGCTCCCGCTCATATTTTCAGTTGCACCCTTTCTGATGAGTACATAGCTTGGCTTGATGAAGAGGCGCAGGTTGGGCCTTCTTTGGCATCAGTGGCTACCACAAGCTCTGGGAGGGGGCGCAGGAACACCTAACTTATCCATGCCCCGAGTTTATTGCTTTATCAGTACTTTCAAGTTTTCTTTATGAATGTAATAAAAAGCAACTTCGATTTGTATTGAAGAGCAGGAGAACTCTATACTGAAATCAATGTAACTGAAGGTTATGGGTACTGAAAATTTTCCGTTTGGTCCAAAAATGGTCTAAGTTGTAAAAAGATTAATTTGAGCAAAATCAACTTTTATTAAAACTTTTCAAAACCATTTTTGATATGGATCACAACTGGACACGCCTGAGATCTATCATTGAGATGTACAACCCCGGATCCTATCAACTGGAAAGTTGCCCCTAGTCTGAATAGCACTGTACTGGAGATCACAGCCGAGCTCTTGAATGCAGAATAGACAAAGATGACCGACAGAGATGACCAACAAGATCACACAGACAAAGTTGATTTGGAAGTGTTTATGGCTGAACTTCAGAATAAAGTTGCCTATGTATCCTAAAGATGGGAATCAAGCCTTACGTAGTTCGGTTCAGGTTCACTCGTATATTAACACTCTCCTTTTGTGCTCTAACTTTTGCTAAGGCTGCCCTTTCTGGATTTTCAACTTTGCGAGCTCAGTTTTTATTATTTTAAATTTTTCATGCTCTAACTTTTGCTTCGGTCTCCCTTTCGGGTTTTCGGCATAGCGAGCCACTCAAGGAAAGTATTTCTTCAACTTGTCCATGTTGATCGGCTGGGAGAACTCTAGACCATCTAGGTCCATCAAAACGACAGTTCCACCCGACCAGATAGACTTGATGATGTAGGGACCAATCCAATTGGGTCTGAACTTGCCCCTAGGGTCGTGGATGGGAGCTCGGTTGTCTTTGAGCACAAGATCCCCTTCTTTCAAATTCCTGGACTTAACCTTCTTGTTGAAAGCCCTGGCAATTCTTTGTTGATAACCCAGAACGTGATACAGTGCTTTCAGCCTTCTTTCGTCAAAGAGCATGAGTTCTTCGAACCTGCTTTGCTGCCAATTTGCCTCAGCTATCTGACACTCAGCCAATACCCGTAATGACAGAACCTTAACTTCAATAGGCAGAACAGCCTCCATCCCATAAACCAAGGAATACGGAGTTGCCCCAGTAGAAGTTTGAATTGAAGTCCGGTAGCCCCACAGAGCAAATGGCAGCTTATCTGGCCAGTCCCGGGTGGTTTCCATCATCTTCTGTAGAATATGCTTGATGTTCTTGTTGGAGGCCTCAACTGCCCGTTGGTTTGCGGCCAATATGTAGATGACTTATGAAAAGCCACATTGTATTTCTCCAACAAGTCAATCACCTCTTTCTTGAAGTGGGAACCGTTATCTGAAATAATCTCGTTTGGGACCCAGTAGCGACAGATGATGTTGTTCCTGATGAACTTACCAACATGCGATGCCTTCAACACTGCATAAGATTGGGCCTCAACCCACTTCGTGAAATGATCTATCGCTACCAAAATGTACTCATGTCCGTTGGACCCCTTCGGAGTGACAGCCCTAATCACATCAATCCCCTAAACTGAAAACGGCCATGGCGAAGTCATGTTGTACAACTTTGACGGTGGAATGTTCTTGCGGTTTGCATGGATTTGACATTTGTGGCATTGCCGGACAAAGCCAATACAATCTTCCTCTATGGTGGACCAGTAATATCCCTGTCTAAGGATCTTCTAGGCTAGTATCACCCCGTTCATGTGCACTCCGCACTTTCCTCCATGGATGGCCTCCATCAGGCCCTTGGACTTTTCAGCATCAACACACAGTTTATGCATCCCGAGATGACCCCTCTTGTACAGTTTACCTCCGTAGACGATGAACTGAGCAGCCATTCTTCGAATTGCCCTCTTATCTTTGGCATTTGCCCCTGGTGGATACGCCTCTTTTTTTAAGAAGTTCCAGACATCGTAATACCAGGGATTCTCATCTTGTACCTCATCTATGACAACAATCAGCTCGTAGGCCAGCACGAATTTCTGTTCGATGATGATCAGATGCATCCGGACTCCGAAAGGGATGTCTATCATAGAAGATAGAGTTGCTAATGAATCAGCGAACCTGTTGTTCTCTCTTAACAAATGAGTGAAATTCAGTTTCCCAAACCGAGGAATCAACACGTCCAAGGTCTGGTGGTAGATTCTCATATTTTATTCTTTAACTTTCCAATCTCCTTTAGCTTGAGATACAACAAGGTTCGAGTCCCCGATGACATCCAACTGTTTTGCCCGTAGTTCAAGGGAAGCTTCTAGACCAGCAATACATGCCTCATATTCTGCCTCATTGTTCGACACTTTAAACCAGAGTTTCAAAGCTAAGGGTATGCGAGAATTGTCGAGTGCTATCAGCAACACCCCTATCCTATACCTGTATTGGTTTGATGCTTCATCAAAGTACATCGTCCAAGTCTCTTCTTTGACATGCAGAATGGCCTCGTCTAGGAATAGATACTCAATTGATTCATCCCCTTCCACTAGGTGATCGGCTAGGAACTCCACTACCGCTCTGTCTTTCACTGACTTGCGCGTCATGTACTTCAGATCAAATTCGAAAAGCAGAAGCAACCAACGGGCTAGCCTACCCGTAAGTGCTGGTTTCTCGAAGAGATATTTGATGGGATCTAATCTCGAAACCAGTATTACAAAGTGAGCTAACAGGTAGTGCTGCAGCTTCCTGGTAGCCCATACTAAGGCCAGACAAGCCTTCTCCAGCGGAGTGTATCGGGTCTCGTAATCCAACATTTTCTTGCTCAGATAGTAGATAGCCTTCTCCACTTTGTCCTTAGACTCTTGTGCAAGCATGCAGCCCATTGTAGTTTCAGTCACTGATAGGTACAGAATCAACAGTTTCCCCTGCTCATGCGGTGACAATACATGTGGGTTCTGTAAATATTGCTTGATCTGCTCGAAGGCAATTTGGCATCGATCGTCCCATTGGAACTTCTTTCATTTCTTCAGGAGACCAAAGAGTGGCATTTCTAAGATGGCCTTGATTTTAGAAGGATCGACCTCGATACCTCTCTGTGTGATCAAGAACCCCAGCATTTTCCCTGCTGTAACACCAACTGTACATTTTTCAGGATTCAGCCGCAATTGATACTCTCTGATCCATTGGAAGAATTTCTGCAAGGCAGTGTAGTGGCCCTCTCTTTCCTTGAACTTGACAATCATGTCGTCCACGTACACCTCAACCTCTCTATGGATCATATCATGCAAAATCGTGGTCGCAGCCCGTTGATACGTAGCTCCAGCGTTCTTCAGCCCAAACGGCATCACTCTATAACAATAGGTTCCCCACGGGACGGTGAAAGCAGTCTTCTCCCGATCTTCGGGTGCCATCAAAATCTGATTGTAGCCTTAAAACCCATCCATGAATGAGAGTAGCGTATGCCCAGCAGTGAAGTCCACTAATTCATCGATGTGCGGCAGAGGAAAGTCGTTCTTCGGACTGGCTTTGTTCAAATCCCTGAAGTCCACACATACCCGAATTCTGCCGTCCTTTTTCGGCACCAGAACTATATTGGCCAACCAAGTTGGGTATTTAGATACCAGCAGGAACCCTGCGTCAATTTGCTTGGTGACCTCTTCTTTGATCTTGAGAGCCCAATCCGGGCGGATCCTTCGGAGCTTTTGCTTAACAGGTCGGGCCTCTGAGTCAAGAGGGATCCGGTGTTGTACAATCTCAGGATCGATTCCAGGCATGTCTTCGTAGGACCACGTGAAAACATCTTTGAAATCTTTTAATAAAGCGACTAAGCGCTCGCGCTCCTCCAAAGACAACGAGGACCCAATCTGGACCTGCCGCGGGTCCTCTTCAGTACCCACATTAATTGTGGTGATTTCATTAACCAAGGGTTTTACAAACCTCTCATGCTCTTGATCAAACAAATATTGCAAAATCGGAGGAATTTATTCCTCGTCGTTTTTATCAAAATTTTGAAAGTCTTGATTAATGCAATAAATTAAGGGCACAGAAAAGTACTCGGAAGCCACAGCCATTCCATTCTCATTAATCACTTTTAAATTGCCTGATTCTTTTGTTACAATAGACTCAAAGGAAAAAGAAAAAGACGACCTGGACAGGACTGTGGCATCCGGGTTGTCACCCCCAAGAATACCAGACTCAGACTCAGACTCAGACGAGATGGAACTTGATTCCGACTCCACAGACTCGGCAGAATCAGATTCTGGCTCACTACCTGACTTGGTGCTGCTCGATAAAAGGCCCTCCTCATATTGCCAGACGAGGGAGGGTGCGATGGACGCATCCAGAATGTTTGAAGATGGGTTCACAGCCACTTCATTCCTGATCATAGAGACTGAGTTATCCCCCAAGCACTCCTGTACGATCTGAGGATCTGAGGGTAAACAGCCAGTGCTACCCCCATTTCAATGTCTATGCTCACGGAATCCTCCTCCTTGCACTGCTCAGCCTCAGCTGGTGGGTCTGTCTGCTCTTCGGCAATGTCATCCCCGGACAATTGCAAGTCAAAGAAAATCTCAAACCCCGGCAACCGCCGCCTCTCTGCATTTAGCCGTGGCTCTGGGAAGCCACAGAATGAGAAGTCTTCCCTCTCTCGGAGAAAGCGTCCGTTTAGGGTACCCTGGATAGGTCAGTGCATTAAGTCATAAGGCTTCCCAGCTTGCTTTGCTCTGGCTCTTCCAACCATCTCTTTGCCTTTCCTCGCCCAATCCTCTTTGGTAGGCAGATAACCTAGGCCAAAGGTATATGGGTTGTGCGGCACTTCGGCCGATGCTGCAATGCCTTTCCGGCCGCTTCTCCCTAATCCCATCCCGGGGATATGCTGGAGCTTGTTCATAAGGTAGACAGACTTGCTCTGACGTATAACCCCTCATCAACAACTAGCAAGTTTTGTACAACCCGGGCCTCAGCTAGGGTAAATCCTGATAAGAACACATCCTCCGCGCCATGTTCAATCTCCAGAACTGGTGTAGAAACCTCTGGCGGCGGATGAATTAACGAATTTCCAAAAACTATAGCCACTCCCTTCCTGTAGGGGTACTTCAACTTCTGGTGCAGGATGGAAGAGACCGCCTTCACCTGGTGCAGCCACGGCTGCCCTAGGAGTAGATTGAAGGTTGCGGGAACATCAAGACATGAAAGTCAATATCCTGTTGTCCTAGACCACCCTGAGTCCAAATCTGCACAGTCCCCATCACCTCTCTGCTGGTATTGTCATATGCCCTTATCACCTGGGCAGTTGGCACAAAATCAGCAGGCTTCAATCCGATAGCATATGCCGTCCTCGACGGACACACGTTGATAGCAGATCCTGTGTCGACAAGAACCACTGGTATCCATTTTGCTCTACACTCTATAGATATGTAGAGTGGTTTGTTATGATTTGAGCCCTCAGGCGATAGCTCATTGTCGGTGAAGGTCAACGTCGGGGAAGGTCCTCCCGGAAAAACCAACCTTACCAGCTGTTCAGGTGTGGTATCTATTGAAAGTTTGGCCTTATCCATGGCAGAAAGGACAGCCTTCCTGTGAACTCTTGAGAGCATAAGAAGTCCCCAGATGGAGATGTCTGCTTGGATTTTTTTAAGCTATTTCAGCACGGCCTCCTCCTTGAGCCGTTTTTCTTTCTGCTTTTCCGCTTCTTTGTCCTTTCCGGACGCGTCTGGTTGATCCAAGTGTGGGGGCTTGAAGTACCGCCCACTTCTGGTCATGTGGTCCACCTCTCCCATATACCAGGTATCATCCGGTTGGTTTTGTCCCCAATCTTCGTCGGTGTGGGCAAGACACAAGACGTCGTCTTCCCACCACATGCCATTGGCAACCGACAGACACCTATCCGGTTCCGTTACAACTACTTCTGTGCGCACAGCCCGTTCAGTCCCCGTAGGGGCTTTGGCCTTTCTGGCTCTCTTAAGATTTTCGATCTTTTCCTGCTCAAACTGCTTCAGTGCAGCTTACTGTTTAATATCTTCCGTACTCAAACTGCTTGTATTCTGAGCAAAATTCTTTACACCGGTGCTCTTCGGCAGTTGCTCCTGATTCCCGACCATCCCCTCCACTGTTGATATCCTAGCTCCTGATTGCCCCTGTTCTGGCTGAGGTGCCTCAACAACATCTGGCTCGTCGCTGAGCCACCCAGTAGCTTCTACTGACCCTTTCAAGTTGAACCAATTGACAGTCACGTTGTAGACACCCCATTTTTGACCGACCTTAAGACTCAGACGTCACCGATTGAGCGCTTGGTGATGTTGCATAATGTGCTTGTTCAGAAGTTTCAGAGTCGCGGCCGTGAGCCCTGCCTCCGGACTCCTGAACCCTTTTCTGTGCCTTGTCTCGGTTTGCGAACCAGACTCGGTTTTCTCTGTTTCTTTTCCTGAAGGGAGGGAGAGGTCTCGTAGACCATCTCTCAATGTCCGTAGGCTACATTTGGTGGCCGTAGGCCATTTTGCCCATCTCGGAGTCCGGTTCCCGGTTTTCGGAGCCGTCAGGCCGTGTGCCTCGGTTCGGGACCGCTTAACCATCTCCTATTGCTCTGATTTTTGGCATACATCCTATTTCATCCATTTTTAGGGACACTGGGGGCTGAGAAACCCACTTCGAGGTCAAATACAATTTTCGGTGCTTAACAGCCCATTTCCGGGACCCCAAACTGCGTGTTTTGGCTCCGGAACATTCGTTTTGCAACGGTTTTCGCTCATTTTTGGCAGGTACCTCTGTTTTATCATAGGGAAGGTCACTGAAGGGTGGGAGGCCAGTAATTGTTGCAGCAACCAATTATTTCTCTTCCGGAGCCTCCCGGCGCCCGTTTTTCGCACTTCCGGGCTAATGTTGAATACCTTAGAGCTAGCGTTGCCAACTTTCAACCACATATCTGTGATCTACACATCTGGGAGGCCACTAAAAGTTGGTGGCCGGCCATTAAGGTCACCTGACCCTTTTGACCCCTTTTTTCCGGGCTAATGTTGAACCCCTTGGACCTTTTTTCTTGAACTTTGAACCACATATCTGTGATGTACACACCTGAGAGGCCCCTAAAAGTTCATGGCCGGCCAGTAAGTCAACTTGACCCTTTTGACCCCCTCTTTCCGAGCCATTGTTGAACCCCTTGGGCCCACTTTCTTGGAATTTCAATTACATGGTTGTGTTGTACACACATAGGGCTACCTCCCCAATACCTGGCCGGCCAGAAAAGCTTGTTGACCCTTTTGACCCCTAGCCGGCCGGCTAGGGGGTGTGGCCGGCCGGCCACCTCCAGCAAAAGTGAGCGGCCGGCCGTGCTCTCCTCACTGTACCCTTTCCAGCTGTGGGGCAATATCCCCCAGATATTTTCTGTATCCGGGGGATATTTTGGGAGAGAGAATTCCTCTCCAATTCACCCCCCTTTTACACCCCTTTCTTGACCTTATAACCAGCTGAGGGTCTTCTTCTTGAGGGTTGGAAAAATTTCTCTCCAAGCACAAATCCTAAACTCCATTGTCTTCTTCTTTAATTCTTCAAAAAACCCTAAGTCCATAACCTTCATTCCTTCTACACCACCAAGCTCTACCACCACCATCTCATTTCCAGCAGCTAGGAGGGATTCTTGAAGGCTAAAGAAGCTGCAAATCAACCCAAGAAGCAACAAAAGCTTGGATCTTCAAGGGTAAGTTACACTTTGATCCTTTTGACCCTTTCCTTTGATCTATTTCTAAGCCTCATTTCTTTTTGGTTTCAAGCTTCGGCCCTAACTGAAAAGGGCCATATTTTGAGCTCATCTTCACTTCTCATTAAGGGCTCAACCCTGTTTGAGCCCCCCATAATACACTTGCTTCATTGATCATCTTGTATGTCATAGTTTTGCATGCTATTTTTGACCCATGAGAAATTTATTTTCGAGCATATTGTAAACTGATATGAGGCATATTTTGAGCCCCTCTTCAACATTGGAGAAGGGCTCAACATTGTTTGGTGTTTCCACATGTCACTTGTAGTTATATCCCCTATTTGGCCCCATTTTTGCATAAATTAGTATCCCTCTTTGCTTCTGTTTTTGGACCTTGGTCCGAACTGAAAGTGGTCTTATTTTGGCCTATACTTCATGTTTCATTCACACTTTTTTTCTGTTTGGTGATTATTTTATATACTTCATGTTATAGCACCTTTTGAGCCTTGTTTTGCATCACATTTTTAGCATGTTTGTATACTGATTTGAGGTCTGTCATATACTGTAAATGTTCATATTTTTGGTCCATCTTCAGTGTTGTAGAAGGAAATTTTTCAGTTTGGGTTTTGCTTATACCACTTGCTTCATTACCTCTCTTTTGGCCCTTATTCTTGCATGCTATGTTTCCCTTATCTATGCTTGCTGTTTGGACATGTTTATAACTATGAAAGTGCATATTTTGGGACTGTCTAGCTTCTGTCTTTGCATTGCATGTCCATATTGTGCATGTTTGGCATAGCTATAGGCCATTTCGGGTGCCTAATGTTGCATTTCGGGGCATTTCCTTGCATTTCATGTCATTTCGCTTCATTTCGGGACTGTTTTCCCCCATATTTTAGTGTTGAAATTCTGTTAGTATGCTTGCATATCATTTTTGCCATGTTGCATCGCATTTTAGCATCGCCTCGGTTTGCGTGCCCGTGTGCACGCATTTCGAGGCACTCCATTTTTATCTGACGGCATCCGATGTGAGTGTGGCTGAGGCTCACTCATGTTGGTATAAGCCCATTTGTCATTTCCATGTCATTTTAGCATCGCCTCGGTTTGCGTGCCCGTGTGCACGCATTTCGAGGCACTCCATTTTTATCCGACGGCATCCGATGTGAGTGTGGCTGAGGCTCACTCATGTTGGTATGAGCCCATTTGTCATTTTCATTGTATCTGTCATCGCCTCGGTTTGCGTGCCCATGTGCACGTACTTCGAGGCATCTCATTTTCACCGCATTTATCATCGCCTCGATTTGCGTGCCCGTGTGCACGCACTTCGAGGCATCTCATTTTCATTGTATTTATCATCGCCTCGATTTGCGTGCCCGTGTGCACGCACTTCGAGGCATCTCATTTTCATTGTATTTATCATCGCCTCGGTTTGCGTACCCGTGTGCACGTACTTCGAGGCATCTCATTTTCACCGCATTTATCATCGCCTCGATTTGCGTGCCCGTGTGCGCGCACTTCGAGGCATCTCATTTTCATTGTATCTGTCATCGCCTCGGTTTGCGTGCCCGTGTGCACGTACTTCGAGGCATCTCATTCTCATTGTCATTTTATCATCGCCTCGGTTTGCGTGCCCGTGTGCACGCACTTCGAGGCATCTCATTTTCATTGTATCCGTCACTTTCTCGGTTTGCGTGCCTGTGTGCACGCATTTCGAGACATCTCATTTCCATAGCATTCTGTATGTTAGGATTATATCTTAGTTGCATTTCATGCATATCATGCATATTGCATCATGTCCGGAATAGGAATTAGCCCGGGCACGGGAAACGAGGTACATTTCGTACTCCGAGTGACGGAATGTGTCTCGATTCCCCCAGTCACCGACACTCCGGATTATCCATGATGGAGTTAGGTTTTAGCTGTAGTTTCATGTGCATTCATCCTATATTGAGTTGTGCATTTCGACTCCTCGACTATCATGCCTCGGTATGCGTGATTGGTGGCACGAGGATCGAGACATGCATATATTTGTGCAAATACATTGCTATGCCCCTTTCCTGCTCTCTGTTGCAGCAAAATCAGGAATCAGCAACTTTTTTGGAATTGGCACGCATTTCAAGAACAAGTGTAAACAGAGGCTAATTGGGGCATTCCGGTGGATTTCCGCGCAAGACAATCCGGACATGCATCATCCATCAGAAGCAAGGCAGTCCCTGGCATGCACGCCAGTTTTATTTGCTTTCTTAGTTAATTCATTAATTAATTAGAACTTTGTAATATTTCGGACTGTAATATTCTTTTATTCGGGACTGTAACATTTGGACTGTATATTTATTTGGACCCTCCGAGTGAGGGCATAACTGTAATAAGTGTGGGTGAGTGTGATGTATGTCTTCCAACCCCACGTCTTTCTCCCTTTTATTTATCCGCTTTTGATGGTTAGATTAGGGCATGTTTAAATTAGCATACCGTATGACAGCATGTTTGCATCATTCATCTGTATTGCATGCACCGGGCTCGGCGCACCATACTAACTGCATCGTACTTTCAATTCCAAATTGAATACATGGTAGTTGTAGCATTTCATATACCATCTTAGAATAGCCGAGCCTGCCATAGTTGCATTTTTGCATGTGTTGCATTAGGCATTTCTGTATACTTAGGATTCATGCATGATTTCTAATGTAATTCTTTGTTTTGGCTTGGAGTACCCGGTAAGTTTTATGCTTTAGCATCCTTGCATGCGTGTGAGTGTTGCCATGAATAGCATGCTTACCATGAGGCTATGTGCTTACATGATTTAACTGCCTGAATGCCTGTGGGTGAAGGTTGGGTTATCTGGATTGGAATGAATCATCAAAATGTTTCACGCCTACCCGCGGGTAGCAAACCATTTTTAAAAACAAGCATGAAATGTTTTGTTCCAATTCGGGCGACCCGGTCTATACTTATATGCTGTGCGCATCATATAGTAACCTAGGCTAATAACCGGTATAAGAACTCACAATGTTTTCAAAAATTGATATCATGGTTAGTAGAGGCCGGTCTATGACCGGGCGAGCGGGGGTGCTCACGAAGTGACCTTCCCCAATCGTACCCAAGTTCCCGAGCCGAGGCAACTTTGGTGATGACGGACACGTGGCCTTTTGGCACCGAGTCAGGGTTTCCTAAATTTCCCAAAACAAAATATTTAGGTGGCGACTCTGTATCTGGCAAAGCAGTCCATGTTTGGCACTTCTTTCAAAAATCTGTTTTTTCTAAAAAACGATTTGCCGGATTTGGACTCTTTGGTTCAGACTTAGAACCGTGACTGACGAAAGTCGAGTCCGAGCTGTAGCGAGGTCCCCCGCGGCCCTGTTACACACGTCCGCTGAGTCCTGCTCTTCAAAGAACTGCAGACTTGCAATGTCCTCTTCCAGCTGTGCTAGGTCATCTAGCCCCTGATTAGGTCCATCCTCCCGTACCACACAGATCTCTGCCCCCACTGGTAATTCCACCTTTTGGCCTAGCCTGGCCTGCTAATGTGATGTAACCACTTGGGTTGTACATGAAGCTCGCAGATCCCTCAGGCTCTGACTGATCATTCCTATCTACCCCCATAATCGACCCAATTCTATCTTTGATAGTCACCACCACCGGTTCTGGTCGGGTTTGGAAGATGTCCAACATGCACAAGTTTGTGCTGTCTGGAATGAACACCTTCGGCTTGGGTAGGTGGGAAGGTGTGATATATATGCTAGGGTCGTATCACACAACCCTAGTTTGGATCAGGTTGATGCGTTTGGGAGGTGGAGCTTGCTTATGTGGCGGGAGTGGGGGTTGGTGGTGACATTCGGCTTTTCTGGAGGCACGATCACCCTGTTGTCAATGAGATCCTGAATCTCATGACGCAATCTATAGCACTGGTTGGTGTCATGACCATGATGTTGGTGAAAGACACTATACTTTGTCGGGTTATGGGTTGGTGGGAGATTACTTGGTAAGGGCCGCGACTCTAGGGGCTTCAAGTGCCCTTTCTTGATCAAAACCCCCAAAGCTTTGGATAGAGACATATACAGCGGGGTAAAGGTTCTCTGGCCTCGGGGTGAAAATTTGGCTGTTTGCGAGCTACTTCCGGACGCATCGGTGAATGGTGTAGCTATAAGGGTTTTTGGGGTAGTGGTGGTGACCATGCCCACATCAGAAGTCCTAGCAGCTGCAGCACTACTCGTGCCTGCATTCGTACTATGGTTGAATGCTCTCTTGGGCTGCTCTCTCTCATGTTCAATCAGACCCTGCTTCATGGCGTCCTCGATCTGCACCTCAATCTCATATAGATCCGCAAAGGTAGAAAGGGGGAGGACGATCATCTTTTACATAAGCTTGGGCTAGAGGTTGCGCACAACCATCCGTATCTGATCTTCGTCAACCGGCTTGATGGTCATCATCAAGGCTTTGACCCTCCAATGGGTTACGAAGTCGGAGAAGCTCTCCTTTGGCTCCTGTCTAGTTATCTCGAGATCATGAGTTGTGACCTCGATCTATGTGTTGTAGGAGTATTGAGCTATAAAGGCCTCAGGCATCTCCTCCCAACTTCTCTTGACAGAGTCCTCCAGCTTTGCATACCAAATAGCCGCAACACCCGACACGGTCTGGCCGAAAAGGGAAAGCTTCTGCAATCTGGAGAGGCCCATTGACATTAGGATATTTGAGAACAGCCGCAAGTGTACCATAGGATCCCCAGACCCGTCAAAGCGGTCTATGTGTGGCATTTTAAACCGGTCTAGTAGAGTCACGGCCGAGTCGGTGTATCCATCCTCTATATCCGGAATGGATTTCACGCCTTGAGCCTTCTTGAACAGCTTTTCTAGCTTGCTCACTTTCAATGCCGCTGGATCCACCTCAAACTCAAATGGTGTATCCACTAGATTGGTGGGCGCTTTAGACAACTAGGGTAGGATTGGGGGCAGAGCCGGCCCCGTTGGAACGTCCGTATTTTCTTGGACGTTTGCAGTCTCCCTGAGTGTTAGAACTCTTGGTAGAGGAGGAGGTGGGTGCGAAGCAGATGCTTCGGCTTGCTGTGGTTGTTGCTGTTGCTGAAGTCTGGCAATCAGCTCTGCCTGTTGGGCCATAACCTCGGCCTGGCGTGCGGAAAACTCTGCTTGGCGGGCAGCATCCTGCTGTATGGCTTGCATACTCTCCTGGAGCTGACGCATCATGTCCTCCATAGATGCCATATTGTGCTAATTTAACTGAACAACCGGTATATCTGTCTCTGCAGTAGGAACGAAAACCTCAACCGCTGTACTGATGCACTTCGTCTAGTAACTGGGGGTAAAGAAAGGAGCACTGGTTGTCCGTCTATCAGATCCTTGGATCGGTGAAGCCTTCGACCTCTTACCTAGAGTGCTTGGGGAATATCTGCCTGGTCGGAAGCAATGGTGCTAAACTACCTTGCAAAAAGATAAATAGAGCATAATAAGAAAACAAATAACCAGAAAAACGGACAGCATAACGGCTTAAATAAAAGACAACACACAATTGGCATTTGTAAGCAGAATATACTGTTCTCAACACTGATCACTGTTCCCAAATCACTGCCCTAGATCTGATACCCTCAGGTAAAACTGATTCCCCAAGTACTAATGCCCGCAGGCCTGATACCCAGACTTGCAAACTGATACATGCATTCCTGTAGAGGCACACTCTAAAAGCACATAGCAAACAAGTGAGAGCCAAAACACCCCTATGAAGGGGTAGGGTTTCCCTGTCCTATTTTGTCAAGAACTAGGGTTTCACTATGCACACAGCGGTTTTAAACAACCTACAATCGGGTAAGCAACCTGTCCTAGTTTGGAATAGTCATTATGGATTCCGATATGCATTAGGTCGAATGGTCAAAAAAAGGGTGCCCCGGTAAAAATCGCGGTATGTGTTCCCGTTGTGGCAGTGCCCGCCATCGGTCAGCTTTATGGCACGCTTCTCAAAGCAAGCCTCCGGCAAATCGTTCAGGAATAGCATACGGAAAACACGGTGTCCTAACCGCACCAATGCAAATGCAATGCAAAGAAACACATAAGTGTAGACAAAACAAGATATCATGAGTTTGAGTTAAGTTCTCTGAATCCCTAGCAGAGTTGCCAGAAACTACAGACCGCCTAGAACTCCGCTCTGCGTGCGAGGGCGCGAATCGTTGTTTCTAGCTACTACAGTTCGGACTCCTGTCACAGTTCTGAATCTAATCTCACAAAGTGCAATGTAAGACTGATAAATCACCAAAGAGTCCAAATCCAGCAAATCGTTTTGGAAAATTGATTTTAATCAAGAAGTGCCAAACATGGACTGCTTTGCCAGATTACAAAGTCGCCACCTAAATATTTTATTTTGGGGAAATTTAGGAAACCCTGACTCATGCCTAAGGCCACGTGTTCGTCATTACCAAAGTTGCCTCGGTTCGGGCACTTGGGTACGAGAGGGGAAGGTCATGCAATAAGCACTCCCGCTCGCCCAATCAAAGATCGGCCTTTACTAATATGATATGTTGTTTTTGAAACACACGTGTTCTTATTCTGATTTATTAGCTAGCTTACTATGTGATGAGCACAGCATACAAGTATAGACTAAATCGCTCAAGTTAGAACAAAACATCTCATGTTTGTTTGTTTGAAAATGGTTTGAAGTTGCTACTTGCAAGTAGGCTAAGTTGTGGATTTGTCACCCTCAAGTGGGCTTAGAAAACATGATTTGCCACTCTCAAGTGGGCTTAAAACGCACATTTCGATAAATTGTTCCAATTAAAGCAATCCAACCTTCATCCACATGCATTCATGCAGTTAAACACTTAAGCAGTTAGCCTCATGGCAAGCATGTTATCCTGGCAATCAATTACACACATGCAAGGATGCTAAAGTATAAACACTCACAGTGTACTCCGAGCCAAAAAAGAAGCTAGTTAGAAATCAATGCATGATCCTAGCTATGTCAACAATACTTAATGCAACACATGCAAAATGCAACTAAGATAGGCTCGACTATTCTATGATGTCATGTGAATGCAACTAGATAACATGTATTCAAATTGGTATTTAAATATAATGCAGTTTGTATGATGCGCCGAGCCCGGTGTATGCAAAACAGATGAATGATGCACGCATGCGAAGCATAAGTATGCTAATTGAAATATGCCCTAAAACTAACCATCGAAAGCGGTTAAGTAAAAGGGAGAAAGAAATAGGGGTTGGAAGACATGCATCACACATACACACGCTTATTACAGCAGTTGTGCCCTCTCGACGGAGGGTCCGAATGAATAAGCTAAGCTAACCAAATTAAAACTAGCTATACCTAGCTAATTATAATATTAGAAAGATGGAATTAATTAGCAAATACATCAACTAATTAATTTACAAATTAACTAAATATACAAAGCAGTTAAAATAGCCTCGAAGAGAGGGGTGTATGCATGCTCGGTTGACTTCACTCGAAAATCCATTACCATGCCTCGTGTTGCCTCTGTTTGCACTGTTCTGTATCTCTGAAAATTGTGCCACCTTCCATAGTGCTTCGGACCCACCTTAGGAACAATCTGAGGGCTGGTCGGCCAAGTGGAAAGGCCATCGGCTAAGTATAATGATCATCGGCCAATTTTTATGGCTATCGGCCAATTTTGATAGCCGATCGGCATACTAAGTGGTCGATCGACCACTGCTTCCTGTAAATTTCCCCTTTTGTTGCAACAATGCACTAATAGAGGCATGGCAATGTATTTGCAAGAAAATGTGTGTGCCACCACACTCCTTATCGTGTTTAAAGCTCAAAGGAGTGTAGTGCTCGTCTCTCGAGCCACCAATCACGTATCTCAATGCATGATGGCCAAAGAGGTCGAGTTGCACAAATCAATGCCAAATGAATGCACAAAAACACATAAATGCCTTAACCTCTATCATGCACGATCAAGAGGGTCGGCGACCGAGAATTGAGTCACGTTTCGTCACTTCAAGTATGAAACATCTCTCGTTTCTCGTGTTTGGACTAACACCCTATCCAAACACAAATGCAATGCAACATGAGCATGTCAACACAATGTAAACAAGAGGCATGCAAATATCATGCAATGCAACAAGCATGCAACAACATGCTATATGGACTTAAACCGGATATTGACAGGCCTCAATCATGCCCAAATCAGTGGCCAATAGTGCTGAAATGATGGCATAAAAAACATGAAAAGGCAAGACAAGTATGCATGCCAATTGGCTCAAGAATTAAGGCATAAAGATGCAACTCTGAAGAGTGCTTAAAGAGTGAAAAGCATGGATGTGTGACAACACTATAAGCTCTGAAATCATGTATGGAATGGTGTCAAATCACTCAAACAACACAAGTATGGCGTGCAAGAGGGCTTAAAGCTTGAAGCTAGCATAAGCACTTGTACTATAGCTATACAAAACACGAAGCATATGGCCAAGACAACCCAAAACAGTCCTAGAACATGCCGAAATGATGCTAAAACATACATGGACCAAAGCTAAAACATGCTAGCATGAAAGGCATGAAGCATGGAGTATGCACGGCCAAAATGGAGGATTACACAACACCTACCAAGCCCAAGCATGAGATGGCTTCACTAACAAAAATCAGAGTTATATCATAGCAAAACAAGACCAAAAATACACTGAAATGATAGCCCAACGGCCTAGGCATGGTGGCATACACAATGACTCATGTTTAAGGCATAAAGAACCAACCTTCCAAAGCATGGAAAGAGTGACAAATGTGAGTGCATGAACATGAAACATGCACTGAAATCACATATGAAATGATACCAAATCATGAAAGTAGCCCAAGCAATGCATGCTAGTGGCTTGGGAACTCAAAGCTAGTGAGCTAGATTGAACCATGGCTATACAAAGCAATGCATGTATGACCCAAAACACTTAAAATAGAGCTAGAGCATACTAAAACATGGACAAAAGCTTGCTGGAGTTAAGCCAAAATCATACTAGAATGATGGTCTAAAGCATGATACACATCAGGCCAATGAATGGAATTGCACTACAAGTGCATAGAGCATGTAAAAGGCTATCAAACCAACCTTAGACAGAGGTATAACATGGAAAAAAAATACCAAAAACATGCTGAGATATAGCCCATACATGCTCAAACATGAGGCATACAAAGCTAGTTTGTGAGAATTACACTACAAGTGTAAATAGCATACAAATGGTGACTAAACCAAACCAAAACAGAGGTATGCCATGCTGAAATAAGGCCAAAAACATGCTAAGAACAAGCCAACACAAGATTAACAAACATGCTCAAACATGAGGCCAATAAGGCAAGCATACAAGACACAAGGAGAGGGGATGACCCTCTCCTATTTGGGATCTCAAAACACAAGTTTTACCACTAAAAATCCACTGGATTTCAGTGGTTAAAAGGCCAAGAGAAAGTGATCTCAAAGGCTTAAAGTGATGGTGCAAAACAAAGCCAAACAAGGCATGCAAGGGAGTAGATCACCCCCAACACCAAAGAAGCCTTAAACAAACATGTTAAGCACTAAAAATCAGAACTTTTTGTAGTAGAAAGTTAGGCCTAAAACAACACGCAAATAGGGCCAAAAGCTTAATAAAAAACAAGGGTTTAAGAGGTTAGAAGCTCACCCTTGTAGAACAACTTTAAAACAACAACTCCAGCAGCCTTTTTTGATCAAAACCAGACTTTGAGTTCAAGCAAAACCCTCAAGTACCTCAGCAACAAGAGTATGGTGTTTCATAAGGTGTTTGTGTGCAAAAGTGTGAAGAAAAGGCACTTTTGAGCACAAATAAGCACAAATATAGAGAGAAAAGAAGAAATATAGAGAGAGATATATGTTTTGTATATCAAATTTTTAGAACCTCTGGAAAGGGAGAGGGGTCTCCCTTCTTATAGAAATTCAAATCCTAAGCTTGTTGAACAAGCTAAGGGCTTGAATCAATCCCTCCATACACATGTATGGGGGATGAAATCTGTGCTCACTAGCTGTCACAGCTGGCACAAAAATATCTACAAAAGCAAATAAAAAGGCCTCGGCCAAAAGATATGGCTGATCGTCCAAAAGGAGTGCCGATCGGCTAAAAAGAGTGTCGATCAACCATCACTGATGGCCGATGACAAGAAAACATGGCCGATAAGCACAAGGCTTGGCCGATGGGTTGTAGGGCTGGCCAACAAGCCACCCTCTTCCCTCAGAAAAAAAACCACAGGTCCTTGGTCCACAACCAAGCACAAAACAGACAAGTTGAGAGGTTCTAAGGCAAGGCGCGCAGCCAAGACCTTCAAGAACTCAAAATGAACATGAGCATGGATGATCATCGAGTGTTCAAACGATGACGTCCAAGTCTTGAGGACGGTCAAAAATGGGGTGTCTACACTTATCTGTTAAAAGGGGCTCATTCACTCAACTACTTTACTTTGGTATTATTCACTGGATATTAGCTCGCTCTTTATTTATGTGTGTAGGTGAGTAGCGGGATGTCCAGTCTCAGCCCTAGTGAACTCGTTAAGGATATTTGATAACGTGGAGTCTGCTTTGGACGCCTTACGTGCAAGGCCTTGTTTATGATTTTTCCCTTTGTTTACTTTTGTAGTCTCGTAGGACCAAGTATGTATCTAAGTATATAACTTAGTTTTTGTTAAGATTGTTTTTGAATGACCTTGGATATATGTATATCTATATTGACTGTATGGTGTGAGTTATTAATATAATGTGGAAAGTTTTTGTAATGCCATATATGCACAACTCATTGGACAGAATTTTTAATTTTGCTTATACTTCTGGCCCCCTATTAATATTAAATGTGACTGATTTCTGACTGAGGCCCTAAGTAATCTCATGATTACTGGTCAGTTAGGATCCTAACCTCTAGGAGAGGGTTATGATCATGACAGAGTGGTATTAGAGCATGAGTATTTACTCACACACTTGTCCAAATGAGCAATAGAATGTCTAGAAAAGACTTAAGTTGTATTCATGTGGTAAATATATGCTTGAATCCATTAAGAAGATGCTAAATTGTTCTGAAATATGTGACTACATGATATATGAACTGTTGCCTATCTGTATATGCGTCCTCTTTCTATCTATGCATATTGTGTACATTGTTTTTGTATGAAATATAATGCAAGTCTCATCAGATAATGGTGAGAACAATATCCGACAAAATAGAAGAATGTTCTACTGCAAGGCTAGACCGAATGGAAAGACTGATACAGGACATGACAGAAACATTAAAGCAACAACAGCACTGACAACAACAGTGGCAATAACCGCCACCCCTACCTCCTCTACAACCTGTACACGACTTACAAAATGATGACCGAACAATAGCTCTCACCAAAGAGTTTAAGAAAGTGAAGCCACCACTGTTTCACGGGGAAGTGGACCTATTGAAAACAGAAGCTTGGGTCCTTGGTATTGAAAAACTATTTGAAGTATTCTCATGCCTTGAAACACAGAAAGTACAGTTGGCCACTTTTACATTGCAAGATGAAGCAAGAAGATGGTGGATACTAATTCGAGATGATAACAAGGGCATAGACTGGACACGATTTCTTGAGCTCTTTTATGATAAATATTTTCCACAGTGTGTCTGTGATAGAAAGGTGTGTAAATTTGAGGGGCTGAAGCAAGGCAATATGGCTATGGTTGAGTATGAGGTTAATTTTACCAAACTAGCTAGGTTTGCACCGCATATGGTCGACATCGACTATAAAAAGGCATGAAAATTTGAGGGCAGTCTCTGTGACGATATCCTGGAAAGGGTGCATGTACTGAAATTGCCTATTTATGTTGATGTGCTAGACCAGGCTTTAATATCAGAAACTAATATTGCCAATCAAAATAAACCGTTTGAACAGAAAGGCAAGAGGCAATCCTTCTTTTTAAAGAAGAAGATACTTAGGAAGCACAGTACGGGTTCATCGAGTTCTAGCTCTTCAAGGGCCTCTACACCAACATGTAACATCTGTGGTAGAAAACACGGGAGTGTTTGTTACCACACATCTGGGGCATGTTTTCGGTGTGGCAAAACTGGGCATATGGTTAAAGACTGTCCTCAAACTAACCAAAGAGGTGGAAGGCCATCCGCTAGCTCAACTGGATCTATCCCTGTACCAAGGAACACTGTGAGACTGTAATGCCCCGAAATAAAAGACGATAAACCATCCACCATATTCATTAAATAACAATGCATGAATAAGTAATCATATCCCATTAGTTCCAATGATCATACAAAAGAGTAACATATGTAGGTACACATTCACAAACCTTTCCTTGAATCTATAGCATATGTTACATAATAGAGAAATAGAATGAGAGTTAAACAAATAAAAAAAGCCCTAAAGGCTTACAGCTTTCCAAGGCAGTGTTTGGTTACAACAAAATAGATTTAAATCCAACACAGTTAAAGCCCTAGGCTTGTACAAAACAAATACAACAAAATAAAAAAATGAAGCTCTTGCTTCCAAGTCCTCCTAAGCTATTGCCTTGGCAAAACCTGAAAATAGTTTTCCCACATAGGGTGCGCCGAAGCTCGGTAGAAATAATCCAACACAATATATGAATCTTAACAAAGATATAAGGGTGAAATACATATGCAATGCTTGTGCCATACATTTTATACCTTTTTCCAAAACCATGTAATGGCAACTTAATATCAGAATTCATAAATCACTTCATTTACAATAGAAACAGGGTAGTGAATCACACTTTGGGAATCTCAAAACAATTTCAACGTTTCGCTGAAATTTTGACCGCGTGAAACCGTGAACCGACACCGATGTAAACATAGGCTTTACAAGCACTATTATTTCCATTTTACGAAAATTTCGCCCGCGGGATCGACACTCATGTATACTCGCGGTTTTTAGGACTTTTACCGTGGACACTCAGGCCAACTTAGTTCAACGAGACATCACATACTTCCCAGATTCACCTCCTTTCTCAAAATGATAAACATTTCCAATGTATAAATATGAAATAATGCTCAATGCAAATGGACGAGACAATAGTTTCAATTCTCATAATTCTCATGCAATTTCTACAACAATCATAGCTATCCTCCACCAATAGGCCCAAACAGATATTTCTAAACAAATAAACGATTTTCAATAAAGATAAACTTTCCAAATCTCAAGATGTGAGTGATAATACATATCCAACTCCACCATCCTCATCAATATCAATCCAATTTCACATTTCGAACATCAATTCCATTATTTATACAAAATCAACATTATATATATTTAAGGCAAAACCCCA
The DNA here is from genome assembly GCF_055761805.1 of Camellia sinensis. Classification (NCBI taxonomy): domain Eukaryota; kingdom Viridiplantae; phylum Streptophyta; class Magnoliopsida; order Ericales; family Theaceae; genus Camellia; species Camellia sinensis. The sequence goes on from NC_138961.1 coordinate 102,808,616, forward strand.
GTTTCTTCCAAAACTGAATCCAAGTTTAAAGAAACCATTTTATCGCAACTCAACCTCATTTCAAATCCCACAACCATTTTCAAGAATTCATTTGAAAACCCTTTTTTCATTTTTTACCCAAAACCCTAGATTTGTCCAAAAATCTCCAAATCACAAAATTGTTTTAGAAATAACAAATAACTATGTTAAAAATCATAAAAGAGTGCGAAGAATCCCTACCTCAAGCTTAGAAGACGAGAGAGAGAATGGAGAAACTTCAAAAATGTCGAAACCATACTTTTTTCAGATCAAAAGGAAGCCCACGGCATGCTTTACCTTTTAAACAAAGGGACGTGGGTGAGGAACTCAACGGATCGAGGTGTATTTATAGAGAGAAGCAGAGTTTTAGAGAGAAAGGGTGTAGATATAGGGTTTTTAGAATGTTAAGAGAGAGAGAGAAAAGAAAAAGTGATTCAAAAGTGGCTTCTTACGAACTGATATTAGCACAGATCTGTAGACGCGCCCGAACATCCTAGGAAAATCCCGTTTTGTTCATTGGGCTCACTACAGCTCGGACTCCAGGTCACGGTTCTAAATCTAATCTCACAAAGTGCAATGCAAGATCGATAAATCACCAAAGAGTCCAAATCTGGCAAATCGTTTTGAAAAATTGATTTTTAGAAAGAAGTGCCAAACATGGACTGCTTTGCCAGACACAGAGTCGCCACCTAAATATTTTATTTTTGGAAAATTTAGGAAACCCTGACTCGTGCCTAAGGCCACATGTCCGTCATCACCAAAGTTGCCTCGGCTCTGGAACTTGGGTACAAGAGGGGAAGGTCATGCAATGAGCACCCCCGCTCGCCCGATCAAAGATCGGCCTTTACTAACATGATATCTTGTTTTTGAAAACACATGCGTTCTTATTCCGATTTTATTAGCCTAGAATTATTATGTGATGCGCACTACACACAAGTATAGATTGGATCGCCTAAGTTGGAACAAAATATCTCATGTTTGTTTTTTAAAGCGGTTTGCTACTCGCAAGTAGGCTAAAATGCGGATTTTGCCACCCTCAAGTGGGCTTAAAACTTGCAATCAATGAATTGTTCCAATTCAGGTAATCCAACCTTTACCCACAGGCATTCAGGCAATTATATCACATAAGCAGTTAGCCTCATGGCAAGCATGCTATCACGGCAGTCACTCACACACATGCAAGGATGCTAAAGCATAAACGCTTACCGAGTACTCCGAACCAAAACAGAAGATATTTAGTAATCATGCATGATCCTAGCTATGTCAAGAATGCCTAATGCAACACATGCAAAATGCAACTAAGATAGGCTCGGCTATTCTAAAATGTCATGTGAAATGAAACTTGATACATGTAAACAGGAATTGAAATACAATGCAGTTAGTATGATGCGCCGAGCCCGGTGCATGCAAGACAGATGAATGAATGCGAACATGCGAGCATAAGGATGCTAATTGAAACATGCCCTAAAACTAACGATCATAAGCTAGTAAATAAATGGGAGAAAGAAATGGGGGTTGGAAGACATGCATCACACACACGCACACTTATTACAACAATTGTGCCCTCTCACCGGAGGGTCCGAATAAATAATACAGAACCGACTAATTAACTAACTATTCTAGCTAATTAATTATCACACAACCAAAATTGAAACAAATATACATTCTAAGCTAACAAAACACTGAAATGGCCTCATGATGAGGAATAAATGTATGCTCGAATCGCCTCGCTCAGAAATCCATTGCGATGCCCCGATTTGCCTCTGTTTGCAAATGATCTCAGAACACTACACAAAGCTCCATAAAGCTTCCACTCCACCTAGGAGACCTCTAGGGATGCTGCCGACCAGTTATTGCTATTGGAGACCACCTACAGACCACTTTTTGTGGTTAAGACCAAAAAAAGTGGTCGGCCAGCCACTTTATCTGGTCGGCCGACCAGTTTTTGCTGCTGGTTTCTGGTTTTCTGCAACAGAGGGCAAGAGAGGGGCATGGCAAAGTATTTGCAACACATGTGTGCACAACCATCCTCCCTATCATTACACGAGCTCAAGGGAGTATAGTTCTCGATCCTCGGGCCATCAACCACGCATCTCGATGCATGATGGCCGAGGAGCCGAATTGTGTAACTCAATATGAAATGAATGCACATATGAACACGTAAAGCCTAAAACTCCATCATGTATAGTCAAGAGTGTCGGCGACCGGGAATTGAGGTACGTTTCATCACATCGAGTATGAAACGTCCCTCGTTTCCCGTGTTTTGGCTAACTCCTATCCCAAACACAATGCAACACATAACATGGCATGCACAATGCAATGTAACATGGAGTATGTAAAAATGCAATGCAACGCAAGCATGCAAATATGCAATGCAACATGAACAACCTAACAAGGCTAATGGCATGCACAATGCTAATGCATATGTGCTCAATGCAAGGCAACACAAGCATGCAACAATATGAACAACAACTAGCATATGCAATGCAAATGGACATGGCATACACAACGCAATGAACCATATGGCATACACAATGCTCGATGGGCTTAAACCAAAATGGATAGGCCTCAGCCATGTCCAAATCATTGGCCATAACACCAAGACTAAGGCACCAAAAGACAAGACACACATGCACACATATTGGTCCACAAGCTAGGCAACAAGAACACAACCCTTAGGGGCACTCAAGGGGTCACAAAAGTGGGAGCATGGCAAGTCTATATGCTCTGAAATTACATGTAAAGTGAAGCCATATCATGCAAATAGCTCAAATAAAGCATGCCAAGAGACTTGAAATACAAAGCTAGTCAAGGGCTTTACACTACAACCATACCAAGCAGTGCTCAAATGACCTAAAGAACTCAAAACAGACCTAATGCAGGTCAAAATAGTGGTCGAAATGGACTGAAATGATAGCATGCTAAGCAAGAAAAAGCATGCTCAAATGATGGCTCGCAAGCAAGGCACAAAGCTCAACTCTCAAATACAATTAAAGAGTGATAAACATGAGAGTATGGAAAAGATATAGGCTTTGAAATTCCATGCCAAATGATGCCAAGGTATGCAAACATCACAAATATAGCATGCTAGGGACCTTAAAACTCAAGACTAGCCAAAGCATTTGCACTATAACTATACAAAACATGAGTGATATGACCATGGCAGCCCAAAACAGTCCTAGAACAGCCCAAAATATGAATAAAATCATGTTGGAGCATAGCCAAAATATGCTAGAATGATGAGCCAAAACAACATGCATACAAAGCTAGTAAGCAAGATTTATACTACAAGTACATGAAGCATGCAAGGGGCTATCAAACCAACTTTAGACAGAGTTATGACATGCTAAATAATGACCAAAAACCTGCTAAAATGGAGCCCATACATGCTAGAAAGACATGCTACTTTGATGAGCCACAAATGGGATTGCACTACACATGCAGGAAGCATGCAAAAGGTGACCAAACCAGCCATGGACAGAGTCAAGGCAGGTCCTAGAAGTCACAAAAAAGTACCTGAACCAAGCCTCAAAATAGTAGAAACACATGCTCCTTTGATAGGCCAATAATGCAAGGAAACAAGAGAAGAGGAGGGGGGACAACCCCCACCCATTTGGGACCTCAAAATAGGGTTTTTACCACTAAAAATCCTCTGAATTTCAGTGGTCAAAAGGCCACGAAAATTTGCTTTGAAAGGCCTTGAAAGATGGCTCAAAAGCTATACAAGCTAAGGAACAAAAGGGAGAGACAACCCCCTAGCCAAACAAGGCTTAAACCACCATTTTTAGGACTAAAAAATAGAGGTTTTTGTAGTTCAACACTAACCCAAAAACAGCCTCAAAACAAGGGAAAAAAGGTGGTGAAGCAAGTGTGCAAAATAAGTACAAAAGAGGAGATGTGCTTACTCTTGTAGCATAGCAGCAAAATGGCCTCTTTGCTGGCTCAAATGACCTTCCAACAGTCCAAAAATGAGCTCTAAGGGACCTCAGCCCAATAATATGCAACTTTGATGAAGGATGCCTTGGCAAACTAGTTGTATATCTCTACTTCTATACACTTCTATGCACAAAAGGAGCAAGAGAGAGAGGCTCTAGAGAGAGAGGCAGAGATCTTGCTCCGGAAGTTTTGTAGAGAGAGAGGGAGTTTAGTGAGAGAAGCTCTCAAGCTTGTCCAAGAAGTCTTTTTTTTTGCAAAATGGGAGATATGGCTCATATACAGCAAAAAGCAAGAGTTGGTTCGAAATATCTGTTTTTGGGACAGCTGGAGAGAAAATATCTTCGAAAAATTTGAGTTTGGGACCTGCCAGCCACTTTTCTGGTCGGCCGACCACTTTTTCTGGTCGGCTGACCACCTTTTTGGTCGGCCAGCTACTTCTTCTGGTCGGCCAGCTACTTTTTTTGGTCGGCAGGAAAATTCTGCTTTTTAGGTCCAACTTCAAATGGCCATAACTCCTTCATATGGACTCCTTTTCAGGTCATTCTTGTGTCCAAATTGAATCCCCGGAAGTAAGCTTTCCAATGTGTAGACGTCCCCAAACACCCTGGGAGGATGAATCCCGTTCTGTTCATTGGGCTCACCACAGTTCGGACTCAAATTGTCACGGTTCTAAACCTGAACCAAAGAGTCCAAATCCGGCAAATCGTTTTTGAAAATAGATTTTTTGAAAGAAGTGCCAAACATGGACTGCTTTGCCAGATATAGAGTCGCCACCTAAATATTTTATTTTGGGAAATTTAGGAAACCCAGACTTGTGTGCCTAAGGCCACGTGTCCGTCATCACCAAAGTTTCCTCGGCTTGGGAACTTGGGTACGATTGGGGAAGGTCAGCTATGAGCACCCCCGCTCGCCCGATCAAAGATCGGCCTCTACTAACCATGATATCGAGTTTTGAAAACATTATGCGTTCTTATTCCGGTTATTAGCCTAGATTTACTATGTGATGCGCACAACACAAAAGTATAGACTAGATCGCCTAATTTGGAACAAAACATTGCATATCCGCTCATTTGAAAGACAATTTGAAATTTGCTACTCGCAAGTAGGCTAAAACACGGATTTCAATGAGTTGTTCCAACTCAAACAATCCAACCTTCACCCACAGGCATTCAGACAGTTATATCAACTAAGCACATAGCCACATGGTAAGCATGCTGTCATGTTAACATTCACATTCATGCGAGATGCTAAAGCACAAATACTTACAATGTACTCCAAGCCAAAACAAAGAACTTGTTAGTAATCAAATGTATGATCCAAGTCCATGTTAGAATGGCTAATGCATCGCAGGCAAAATGCAACTAGAATAGGCTCGGCTAATCTATGGATGGCATGTGAAATGCAACAGATAACATGTATTCAAATTGGAATTGAAATACTATGCAGTTAATATGATGCGCCGAGCCCGGTGCATGCAATACAGATGAATGATGCAAACATGCAAGCATAAGGTATACTAATTGAAATATGCCCTAAATCTAACCATTGTAAGCGGCTAAATAAAAGGGAGAAAGAAATGGGGTTGGAAGACATGCATCACACACACGCACACTTTTGACAATTGCGCCCTCGCTCAGAGGGTCCGAATGAATAATACAAGCCACCTAATTAACTAACTCACAAGCTAATTAATTATTACAGAACCGAATGAATAACTAGCTACAACTAATTATTACACAACTTAATTAATTAACAAATTAATTAACTATCAAGTGAAAGACAACAAACAAATAGGGAAAGCAGTAAACGATGTTGTTCCAGCTCTGTTTGAAGAAGAGGAGGGTATGCATGTTCGCTTCGGTTCCTTGCCTCGAAACGCCTTCCGGTTGCTCTTTAGAGGCTCTGTTTGTAGGGTGTCTTCCAATGCTTGTTGCTGAGACTTACCAAAACACTGCTGGAGAGTTCACTAGTGGCCTGCCGGCCATGAAAGGAGAGATGCCGGCCAACAACAGGGCATTGCCGGCCAAGGGTGTGACACTGCCGGCCACTGGTGTGCTGTGACACCAAACTGCAATGAAGCACAAAATAGAGAAAATGGAGGGTCTCCCAAGGATATGTACGCGCTATCCCAACCCACGTCACCTCAAAACATCAAGGGAGAGGCATAGTCAGATCCACGACCATAAATCACGCATCCCGATGCATGATGGCCAAAGATCCAACTTGTGCAAATCAATATGAAAATGAATGCACAAATAAAGCAAGTAAAGCCTAGAACTCTATCATGAATCATCAAGAGCTTCAGCGACCGAGAATTGAGAGACGTTCCATCACTCGGAGTATGAAATGTCCCTCGTTCCTCGTGCTCGGATTAACACTTAATCCAAACAATGCAACACGTAAGGATGGAAAACATGCAATGTGAATAACCTAACAAGGCTAATGACATGCAACAAGCACATAGGCATGATGTGAGGTGACAACCTTGAACAACATGGCAAAATGCAACATGGATATGCAAACATGCAAGGCACGCAAAGGTGGACAAGTATGCTACAACATACAAGATGAAACAAGCATGCGGCAACATGGTAAGATGTGCTTACACCAAAGATGGACAGCTCTCAAATAGGTCCAAATCAGTAGCCATAAGTGATGAATTGATGGCATGAAAAGCATAAAATGGCAAGACAAACATGTTTGCCAAATGGCCCAAGTATTAAGGCATAAAGAGGACAACTCTTAAGCACACTGAAGGAGCAACAAACATGGATGTATGACAATGAGGTAAGCTCTGAAATCTCATGTAAAGTGATGCCAAATCAAATCAACAATGCAAGCATAGCATGTTATGATGCTCAAAGCTCAAAGTAAGCAAAGGGGACTTAAGCCAAGGCCATACAAGGAAAACCCCAAGGGCCGAGGGGACCTAAAACAGTCCTAGGGTAGGTCCAAACAAGACCAAAACTAAGCTCAAAGCTAGCCAACAAAGGCTAGAACACCAAGCCAAAAAACATGGGGCATGCAAGGCTTTAAATAGGCAATGCACTACACCTATTGGAACCAATCATGGCATTATTAGGACAACATAAAACAGAGTTACATTATGGTATAACAAGACCAAAAATGCACAGAAATGATGAGCCAAAGGCTTAAGCTTAATGGCATGCACAAAAACCCATTCTTGAGGCATAAAGCACAAGCTCTATAAAGCATTCAAAGCATGTCAAATGCAAGTGAACAACAACATTTCATGGACTGAAATAGCATATGGAATGAGGGCAAAGCATGCAAACATCACATGTATGGCATGGTAGGGGCCTCAAAACCCAAGACTAGCCTAAGCATTTGCACTATAGCTATACAAAGCATGAGTGATATGGCCATGGAAGCCCAAAACAGTCCTAGAACACTTCAAAATAAGCATAAAATCAAGTTTGAGTAAAGCCAAAATATGCTAGTATGATGAGCCAAAACATCATGCACAAGAGGCTAGTAAACAAGATTTGTTCTACACCTATATGGAGCATGCAAAGGATGATTGAACCAACTATGGATAGGGTCATAACATGCCAAATGATGACCAAATATATGCTGAAATGTAAACCAAACAAGCTAAAATGACATGGCATGGCATGGATCATATGAAGCTAGTTTAAGGGATTTACACTAGAAGTGCATCATGCAAGCATGGGGTAACAAAACCAACCCAAAACAGGTTCATGGCATGCTAAAACATCACCAAAAATGGACTGAAATGGACTCAACAAAAGCCAAGCACACATGCTACTTTGATGAGCTATGGATGGAGTTACACTACACATGCTAGATGCAAGCAAGACATGACCAAACCAGCCTTGGACAGGGCCAAGGAAGCTCCTAGAAGTCACAAAAATAGGCCTGAACCAAGCCTCAAAAATGCATAAAGGGATGGTCCTTTGGAAGGGCAAAAATGCAAGCAAAGAGGAACACAAAGAGAGGGGACTACCCCCTCTGATTTAGGACCTCAAAACCACACCTTTACCACTGAAAATCCACTGGATTTCAGTGGTAGGAAGGCCAAACCAAGGCTAGCTCGAAGGTTCCAAATGGCTTAAAACAAAGCCAAACAAAGCATGCAAGAGGGCTACACACCTCTAACATCAAAATGACCTTAAACAAACTTAAAAAGGACTTAAATACAAGACTTTTTTCAGTTATAAGAAAAGCCTAAATCAATATGCAAAGAGGGCTAAACCAAGGTGCAAGAAAGTGCAAAAATGGGAAAAATGCTCACCCTTGAAGACCCTCTTCGAAACCAGCAATTTCAGGAGGTGGAAGCTTGCTTTCAGACCTCAAGAAGACCTCCCAAGAAGCTTTGTCCAATGGTCGTAGTGTATATCTAGGTGTTGTAGTGTAAAAGTGCAAGGAAATCCAATCTCTAAGCACAAAACTCAAGCAATATAGAGAGAAAGAGAGGTTTTGCCCTTCCAAAACTCAGAACCCTTGGCAAAGAGGGGGGTCTCTTGCTTATATATAGGAATGCAAAGCCAAAGCTTCTTCAAGAAGCTTTACAAAGGCTTCGTCCCTCCATACACGTGTATGGAGGGGAGCAAACAAAAAACCAGCTAGCTCAAAAGATCTGGAAGAAAACCAGCTGAGACAGGGGGGTGCCGGCCATCATCAATGGCCAGCAGTGGCTCACTGATGGCCGGCAGGAACAAGGCAATGGCCGGCATTTCCATGCCATGGCCGGCAGTGCACCAAGAAGGTCACTTTGAAAGGACCTAGTCAAGGTCCAAAAAAGAAGGCAGAAAGGATACAGGGTCCGGGAAGCTTGAACCGGTGACGTTCCGTCGCGACAGTCGAGTACTCAGCGAGCAATCGAACTAGTTGTTGGGTGTACCTACAGGCACAACCAAGTCTCGAGGACGGTCAAAAATGGGGTGTCTACAGTTGTCCCTATTTGACAGAACTCGACAGTCACAAAGTGACGGGAGTGAGTGTCAAAGCCCAGAGACGACCCATTTTTGACAAGGCCGAAGCCTTAGACAAACAAGCAAGATAATAAAGAGATGTGCCCGCAGGCAGGGGCAAGATGCAAATGATATGCACAATGCCGAACATAACTTATGATCATGCAAAGAAAGCTGTAACAAAGCATAACAATGCAACCGTTTTAAGCAAGTGGAAACCAAGCTGCATTACAATGCAGAAATGATGTAAGAGAATTATTGCAATTCTCACTGCGAATATAGTGTGCATGTGTGATAGATACACGAAGCGAACGTGTGTGATGGATACACAAAGTGAATGTGTGATAGATACACAAAGCGAATGTGTGTGATAGATACACAAAAAGGTGAACACAAAGTGTGATAGATGCACTAAGTGAACAAGGTATGATAGATACACAAAGCGAGAGTGTGCGATTGATACACAAAGCGAGAGTGTGTGATTGATACACAAAGTGAGCGTGTGTGATTGATACACAAAGCGAGTGTGTGATAGATACACAAAGCGAGTGTGTGTGATTGATACACAAAGTAGGCATAGTGTGATAGATACAAAGCGAGTGTGTGATAGATACAAAGCGAGTGTGTGATAGATACACTAAGCGAGTGTGCGATAGATACACAAAGGGTGAAGTGAGCAAAGTGTGATGGATACACAAAAGGCAAACACAAAGTGTGATAGATGCACTAAGTGAACAAGTGTGATGGATACATAATAGGTGAACACAAAGTGTGATAGATGCACTTAGTGAACAAGTGTGATGGATACACTAAAGGTGGACACAAAGTGTGAAAGATGCACATAGTGAACAAAGTATGATTGATATACTAAATGTGAACACGAAGTGTGATAGATGCACTTAGTGAACAAAGTGTGATTGATATACTAAAAGATGAACACAAAGTGTGATAGATGCACTAAGTGAACAAAGTATGATTGATATACTAAATGTGAACACGAAGTGTGATAGATGCACTTAGTGAACAAAGTATGATTGATATACTAAATGTGAACACGAAGTGTGATAGATGCACATAGTGAACAAAGTATGATTAATATACTAAAAGATGAACACAAAGTGTGATAGATGCACTAAGTGAACAAGGTGTGATGGATACACAAAAAGATGAACACAAAGTGTGATAGATGCACTTAGTGAACAAAGTATGATTGATATACTAAAAGATGAATACAAAGTGTGATAGATGCGCTAAGTGAACAAGGTGTGATGGATATACAAAAAGATGAATACAAAGTGTGATAGATGCACTTAGTGAACAAAGTAGGATTGATATACTAAACGTGAACACAAAGTGTGATAGATGCACTTAGTGAACAAAGTATGATTGATATACTAAATGTGAACACGAAGTGTGATAGATGCACTTAATGAACAAAGTATGATTGATATACTAAAAGATGAACACAAAGTGTGATAGATGCACTAAGTGAACAAGGTGTGATGGATACACAAAAAGATGAACACAAAGTGTGATAGATGCACTTAGTGAACAAAGTATGATTCATATACTAAATGTGAACACAAAGTGTGATAGATGCACTTAGTGAACAAAGTATGATTGATATACTAAATGTGAACACGAAGTGTGATAGATGCACTTAGTGAACAAAGTATGATTGATATACTAAAAGATGAACACAAAGTGTGATAGATGCACTGAGTGAACAAAGTATGATTGATATACAAAAAGATGAACACAAAATGTGATAGATGCACTAAGTGAACAAGTGTGAGAGTGTAATTGATACACTAAGTGAATGATTTTAAACGGAACTTCTTTGAATGAACCGTACATACAATATCGTGCCTGAATGAGAAAGAAACTTGATAGGTACAATGCAATACAATGCATGATGTTTAAGGAATGCAATAAACAAGCATAGCGGCACTTTAGAAAGCACCTCATGGGGTGAGTGGCGATGAACCGCTCTACTCTGATAGGGATCTCCCCTCGTGCTCTTCGAACACTTACCTTTCTTACAGTACAAAGGCTCTGAAATACTGACAAGGGTTCTTCACGTAGAACACTTTGGATGATGTCTTTCTTCCTGATCATATTCACCACTTTTCCTATTCTCCAACGGGGTGATAGACTAGGTTGGTTTAGTATCTAGAATTGAGGTGCATACATGCTATCTCAACCTATGGGGCTTCCATACAGATTTCAAGCTGAGGACATGCCTCTGGGTATTTGAACCAGACTTTAGTCTTGGAAATCCCGAACCTTTACATTCTAGGCAACAGGCATTCGAACTCTAGTTTCCATCGTCGCAGTTGGTCTCCTAGGAACTCATTGCGAACACAGCCAAGATGCCTCCGGCCCGACATTTTCCCTCTTTTCTTTTGCTTTGTAGTCTGGAACCCATATAGCTTCAAATAGGTCCTGGTTTTACTATTCCCACATTACCCGGGTTGAACCCTGCGGTTTTATGAAAGAACCAATCCTGTTTTGCACAGATGTGGAGAACGGCACGGCACTCTGAGTGCAAAACGATTTTATTTTTGAAATTGAGAGATGAGTTTTTGACCAGGGTATTAAGCCTATGACTGAACACAGCATACCACGACTCAACAAAGGAAAACAAAGGCAAAACAACCTAAACACATCGAGTAACACTCGAAACGACTCAAAACAAGAATCGAGATAAAACAAAAAGACATGACACTCAGACATGCACAGGGAGCCTGTTTCTCTGGGTATTGTTTCCCACCATTTCTCATTTGTGATTCTCACATCACTCGGCCCTCAAGCTCTATTTTTTTGAAAAAGCCCTTTTCCTCTCAGCGCACATCTCTCTATTCTTCAATCTCTCATTTTTTTTTATCCCTCCCCTGGGTGGTTGATGGATAAACTAGAAGTCACGGGCACTTCCCCCTAGCTTGCTGCTAGATTCTTTTTCTTGTTCACAACAGTGAGTTTCTCCCACAGAGGGGTTGCAATGCGACCAGACGCACAGCAGATCTGCAATTGACATTGGTTGACGATGCTCCGCTGGGGAGTTTGGATGTGATCAGATCCGTCCGGATGAGGGAGTGGAATGCCTTGCTCCATTCCAGTTCGTGCTTCACACTTGGCTTTGATACCTCGCTGCTCGGAGGATATGAGAGCTTTTAGCCCTTTTCTGTTAGCTTCCGCTGTGCCCTTCTTAGCGAACAGGGTGCCCTTTCCGGCAGGTATGGTGCCCTTTCCAGCAAATGCATTGACGACGGGGGAAAGACAGGAAGCCTGACTCAATTGTGTCCCTAGTTCATCATTTTGACCATTTTTTGTTTTGGTTTTCCACTAAAACAATTTTGACCAACATGAGAGTTAGATTAACATGCTTGTTCAACTTTTTGATTTGAAATCATGCAAGTTAGGCTATGAGCACTGAAAATTTTCCTTTTTTTGGGTCCAAGGAATGGTCCGATTTTGGAAAAATGGAATAATTTTTCGAGAAAATTAGTCAACCTCAGTAAAAATTCTCAAAAACTATTTTTGCAAACGGCCACTGCTCAACGAGCATGGAACCTACTCTTGAGATGCACAACCTCAGATCCGAAGGAAAATTGCCCCTCGCTTGAAAAGAGCTGTATGGCAACGGAAAGTTGCCCCTTGTTTAAAAGGCACCGCAGCACACTGAATGGCAACGGAAAGTTGCCCCTTGTCTGAATGGCACCGCAACACATTGTAGTCAGTCCTCAGAGTGACGAACACAACCAAATTCTCGGATACAGAGAAGGCAAAGATGGTCAAAACTATTACATGGACACAATTGATTTGGAAGTGTTTGTGGCTGGACCTCAGAATGAAGTTGCCTACGTATCCTGAAGATGGGAATCAAGCCTTACATAGTTCGGGGTTAAGGTACACTCGGGTATTAACCTCTCCTTTTGCACTCTAACTTTTGCCAAGGTCGCCCTTTTTGGGTTTTCAACCTTGCGAGCTTTGTTCTTCTTTTCTTTTCATTTCTTTTCTTCTTTTTCTTTTCTTTTTCAAATCTTTTCATCTTTTCTCTTCTCTTTTCTTTTGCATTTTTTCTCTTTTTTTTTTGTATTTTTCTTCTTTTTTTTCTTGCTCTAACTTTTGCCTGGGTTGCCCTTCTGGGTTTTCGGCCCAGCGAGCCTCTCAAGGGTAAAAGTGTAGCTTTGTCCATGTCAAATGGTTTTGAGATCCTAAAATCATCTGAATCTAGGAGAGTGGCTGTTGTTCGCTGATGATGTAGGAGTCCATCCAATGGGGGGGCTGAATTCCCCCCAGTGTTGTGGATAGGAGCTCAATTGTCCTTCATCAATATTTTCTTCTTTCCTTCCTTCTGAGATTTGGCATTCTTTCCAGTCTTCGTCTTTGACTCTTCGAGCACATCTGACATTTTTGCCCCTAGTTCGAGGGTGCTCCTGATCTAGCTTCACAAGCTTCTTGGTCTGACTTTTCTTGCCCCTAGTTCGCGGGCTGCTTCAAATCTGGCCACACAGGCCTCACATCGTGGTTGACCATTGAACATTCTGAATCTAAGTTCGAGGTTCGAAAGCAAGGGGTCGAGTCTCGAGGCTGAGAGCGATCCTAGGCTGCATAATCTCAAGAGCAATTCCACACAGGTCTTCGCAAGACCGCGCAAAACATTTTTTGAAATTTTTTAAGAAAGAGACAAACCGCTCGCGCTAAATATAGTGTAGAACCAATCTGGATCAAGCCAGGGTCCTTCTGAGTGCTCGCATTAACAAACATGATTTCATTCGTTAAGGGCTTAGCATGCCTCTCTTTCTCTTAATTGATCAAATTTTACAAAAGTCGAGGAATTCCTCTCTCTTCGTTTTCATCACAGTGTTCAAAAAGTTTTGAAAAATTAGGTCAACACAATGAGTTCGAGTCACAGAAAAGTAGGCAAAAAGTACTGCCGTTTCATTCGAACTTCTGGCACAACTGGCGCAAGGCAAAAGCAAACACAAGGGTGTGGAAATCACTGCTGTTTCATTCAGATCTGTTGGCACAACTGGCTCCCCGGTAGAAACAGACTTAAAAGAAAACAAAAGGACAAACACAAAACAAAATAGTGATATCCGAAGTAACACCCCCGGAATCACCCGACTTCTGTACAACAGGACTGACTCGATACAACAAGGTAGGCCCTTAATCAAAAAGACTGACTCAAAACAAAGAGACAAACTCAAAACAAAACCACAGAACTGACTCAACACCCAAGTTAGAGGCTACAAAAACCAGCATTCGCAAATGCTCAAAACAGTGCGTGCCACACACCACATCTGAAATATACCGAGCACCGCCCGTGGGTGGTCCAACCCCTGATCACATACTCGTGGTATCCTCGAAGTCCAAAAGCTCAGTGGTGACAGACTTTGTTGAGGTAGGTGGGAGGATGACCTCATTGTCGATCAAGTCCTGTACTTCATGGCAAAGACGGAAGCAGTTGTCGGTGGCGTGACCGGTTTGCTGATGGTACGTGTGGTACTGAGTAGCGTCATGGCCTGCTGGAAGATGACTAGGGAGAGGCCTAGGCTCGAGGGGTTAGAGATGCCTCTTTTCAGCCAGGATTTGAAGTGCCTTAGACAGAGGCATGTAGAGGGCGTGAAAGAGTCTGCGCCCTCGGGGCAGATACTTTGAAGTCTGTGGATTCTTCCTAGACGCACTAGCGAAAGGGTCGGCAGGCACTGCCTTGGCTTTCTGATCTCTTCCAGGTGCAAGGTTATGAGTGGAAGGAATTGTTCTGGCATGACGGGGCTTATCCCAGTTTTCTGTCTGGCTTGAACTGCCCTCGGTTGGAGTGGGGAAAGCATCATCTACAGTCTTGGCCACAACTGTGAATACCTGCTGCATATTCATCCCCCCGGCTTTCAAAGCCTCGACTGTCCACAACAGTTGTTCAATGGGATCGGTGTCTGCCTTCATTTTGTTCTTACCTCTGGCCTCAACTTGATCAAGGGTTTGGGTTGCTGTTGACATGTCATTGCAATAGCTCGGGACAACCTCAGGTTGGTTGAGCTCGATCACAATTTGCCCAGTAACGGGGGCTCCTGCGGTGCAAAATTTTTGGCATATGATGCAATTGGTGGCGAAGTTGACATTCCGTAAGCGAGATCCACCACAGACCTCTGAAGGTCACCAATCATTCCCATTAATTCAAACGTGGTAGGTTCGCAGGCCTGGAACAACTGGGGCTCCCAGATCGGGCGCGCTGCAGGCGACCTAGGTGGATGTGGTACATCAACATTGGTCTCGCTTTGCAGGATGATTCCTTGGTCTAATGCGGCTGCCATAACCACGAATTCCTCTGAATTTTGCGTCATCATATATTCGCTGAACTGAACGGAGGTGGTGCAACTGGTGACTAACGGATCAGATACTTGTCTTGCCTCAGCAAGGGGGAACCCTAGCTATTCTGAACTAACTCTCTGAACCCCCCCTGAAAGAGAAAACACACAGCATTTCAGCCCAAGCAAAATAGACATATGCATAGCTGAATCACTGTACTCTACTACTGATCACTGTTCTGCAAAGTCACTGCCCCAAAACTGAATCTGATACCCGCAGATATAACTGATTCCCAGATACTGATAGTGGTGCCCTCAAGCCTAGTTCTCAGATTTCCAAACTGATACGTGCATTCCTTGCAGAGGCCAACTCTAAAGCACATAACAAACAAGTGAGAGCCAAAACACCCCTATGTTGGGGTAGGGTTTTCCTGTCCTATTTTGTCATGAGCTAGGGTTTCACTACGCACACAGCGGTTTCAAACAACCTATGATCGGGTAAGCAACCTGTCCTAGCTTGGAATGGTCACTATGGATTCCGAATATGTACTAGGTTAAATGGTCAAAAAGGGTGCCCCGGTAAAACCGGGGTTTGTGTTCCCGTCGTGGCAGAGCCTGCAACCGGTCAGCATTATGGCACACTTCTCGAAGTGAGCCTTCGGCAAACCGTTTAGGAATAGCATACGGCAAGCACGGTGACCTAGGCGTACCAATGCACAAGCAATGCAAAGAAACACACAAGTGTAGTCAAAACCAGAAATCATGAGTTCGAGTCAAGTTCTCTAAATCCCCAGCAGAGTCACCAGAAACTGTAGACGTCCCCGAACGCCACGGGAGGATGAATCTCGTTCTGTTCATTGGGCTCACCATAGTTCGGAATCAAATTGTCACGGTTCTAAACCTGAACCAAAGAGCCCAAATCCGGCAAATCATTTTTGAAAACAGATTTTTTGAAAGAAGTGCCAAACATGGACTGTTTTGCCAGATACAGAGTCGCCACCTAAATATTTTATTTTGGGAAATTTAGGAAACCCTGACTCGTTTGCTTAACGCCACGTGTCCGTCATCACCAAAGTTTCCTCGGCTCGGGAACTTGGGTACGATTGGGGAAGGTCAGCTATGAGCACCCCCGCGCGCCCGATCAAAGATCGGTCTCTACTAACCATGATATCGAGTTTTGAAAACATTATGCGTTCTTATTCCGGTTATTAGCCTAGATTTACTATGTGATGCGCACAACACAAAAGTATAGACTAGATCGCCTAATTTGGAACAAAACATTGCATATCCGCTCATTTGAAAGACAATTTGAAATTTGCTACTCGCAAGTAGGCTAAAACACGGATTTCAACGAGTTGTTCCAACTCAAACAATCTAACCTTCACCCACAGGCATTCAGACAGTTATATCAACTAAGCACATAGCCACATGGTAAGCATGCTGTCATGTTAACATTCACATTCATGCGAGATGCTAAAGCACAAATACTTAGAGTGTACTCCGTGCCAAAACAAAGAACTTGTTAGTAATCAAATGTATGATCCAAGTCCATGTTAGAATGGCTAATGCATCGCAGGCAAAATGCAACTAGAATAGGCTCGGCTAATCTATGGATGGCATGTGAAATGCAACAGATAACATGTATTCAAATTGGAATTGAAATACTATGCAGTTAATATGATGCGCCAAGCCCAGTGCATGCAATACAGATGAATGATGCAAACATGCAAGCATAAGGTATGCTAATTGAAATATGCCCTAAATCTAACCATTGTAAGCGGCTAAATAAAAGGGAGAAAGAAATGGGGTTAGAAGACATGCATCATACACACGCACACTTATGACAATTGCACCCTCGCTCGGAGGGTCCGAATGAATAATACAAGCCACCTAATTAACTAACTCACAAGCTAATTAATTATTACAGAACCGAATGAATAACTAGCTACAACTAATTATTACACAACTTAATTAATTAACAAATTAATTAACTATCAAATGAAAGACAACAAACAAATAGGGAAACAGTAAACGATGCTGTTCCAGCTCTGTTTGAAGAAGAGGAGGGTATGCATGCTCGCTTCGGTTCCTTGCCTCGAAACGCCTTCTGGTTGCTCTTTAGAGGCTCTGTTTGCAGGGTGTCTTCCAGTGCTTGTTGCTGAGACTTACCAAAACACTGCTGGAGAGTTCACCAGTGGCCTGCCGGCCATAAAAGAAGAGATGCTGGCCAACAACAGGGCATTGCCGGCCATCAGTGGTGCACTGCCGGCCACTGGTGTGCTGTGACACCAAACTGCAACGAAGCACAAAATAGAGAAAAGGGAGGGTCTCCCAAGGATATGTACGCGCTATGCCACCCCACTTCACCTCAAAACATCAAGGGAGAGGCATAGTCGGATCCACGACCATCAATCACGCAACCCGATGCATGATGGCCAAAGATCCAACTTGTGCAAATCAATACGAAAATGAATGCACAAATAAAGCAAGTAAAGCCTAGAACTCTATCATGAATCATCAAGAGCTTCGGCGACCGAGAATTGAGAGACGTTCCATCACTCGGAGTATGAAACGTCCCTCGTTCCTCGTGCTCGGATTAACACTTAATCCAAACAATGCAACACGTAAGGATGGCAAACATGCAATGTGAATAACCTAACGAGGCTAATGACATGCAACAAGCACATAGGCATGATGTGAGGTGACAACCTTGAACAACATGGCAAAATGCAACATGGATATGCAAACATGCAAGGCACGCAAAGGTGGACAAGTACGCTACAACATACAAGATGAAACAAGCATGCGACAACATGGTAAGATGGGCTTACACCAAAGATGGACAGCTCTCAAATAGGTCCAAATCAGTAGCCATAAGTGATGAATTGATGGCATGAAAAGCATAAAATGGCAAGACAAACATGTTTGCCAAATGGCCCAAGTATTAAGGCATAAAGAGGACAACTCTTAAGCACACTGAAGGAGCAACAAACATGGATGTATGACAATGAGGTAAGCTCTGAAATCTCATGTAAAGTGATGCCAAATCAAATCAACAATGCAAGCATAGCATGTTATGATGCTCAAAGCTCAAAGTAAGCAAAGGGGACTTAAGCCAAGGCCATACAAGGAAAACCCCAAGGGGCTGAGGGGACCTAAAATAGTCCTAGGGCAGGTCCAAACAAGACCAAAACTAAGCTCAAAGCTAGCCAACAAAGGCTAGAACACCAAGCCAAAAAACATGGGGCATGCAAGGCTTTAAATAGGCAATGCACTACACCTATTGGAACCAATCATGGCATTATTAGGACAACATAAAACAGAGTTACATTATGGTATAACAAGACCAAAAATGCATTGAAATGATGAGCCAAAGGCTTAAGCTTAATGGCATGCACAAAAACCCATTCTTGAGGCATAAAGCACAAGCTCTATAAAGCATTCAAAGCATGTCAAATGCAAGTGAACAACAACATTTCATGGATTGAAATAGCATATGGAATGAGGGCAAAGCATGCAAACATCACATGTATGGCATGGTAGGGGCCTCAAAACCCAAGACTAGCCTAAACATTTGCACTATAGCTATACAAAGCATGAGTGATATGGCCATGGCAGCCCAAAACAGTCCTAGAAGACTTCAAAATAATCATAAAATCAAGTTTGAGTAAAGCCAAAATATGCTAGTATGATGAGTCAAAACATCATGCACAAGAGGCTAGTAAACAAGATTTGTTCTACACCTATATGGAGCATGCAAAGGATGATCGAACCAACTATGGATAGGGTCATAACATGCGAAATGATGACCAAATATATGCTGAAATGTAAACCAAACAAGCTAAAATGACATGGCATGGCATGGATCATATGAAGCTAGTTTAGGGGATTTACACTACAAGTGCATCATGCAAGCATGGGGTAGAAAAACCAACCCAAAACATGTTCATGGCATGGTAAAACATCACCAAAAATGGACTGAAATGGACTCAACAAAAGCCAAGCACACATGCTACTTTGATGAGCAATGGATGGAGTTACACTACACATGCTAGATGCAAGTAAGACATGACCAAACCAGCCTTGGACAGGGCCAAGGCAGGTCCTAGAAGTCACAAAAATAGGCCTAAACCAAGCCTAAAAAATGCATAGAGGGATGGTCCTTTGGAAGGCCAAAAATGCAAGCAAAGAGGAACACAAAGAGAGGGGACTACCCCCTCTAATTTAGGACCTCAAAACCACACCTTTACCACTGAAGATCCACTGGATTTCAGTGGTAGGAAGGCCAAACCAAGGCTAGCTCGGAGGTTCCAAGATATGGCTTAAAACAAAGCCAAACAAAGCATGCAAGAGGGCTACACACCCCTAACAGTAAAATGACCTTGAACAAACTTAAAAAGGACTTAAATACAAGACTTTTTTCAGTTATAAGCAAAGCTTAAATCAATATGCAAAGTGGGCTAAAGCAAGGTGTAAGAAAGTGCAAAAATGGGGGAAATGCTCACCCTTGAAGACCCTCTTCGAAACCAGCAATTTCAGGGGGTGGAAGCTTGCTTTCAGACCTTAAGAAGACCTCCCAAGAAGCTTTGTCCAATGGTGGTGGTGTATATCTAGGTGTTGTAGTGTAAAAGTGAAAGGAAATCCAATCTCCAAGCACAAAACTCAAGCAATATAGAGAGAAAGAGAGGTTTTGCCCTTCCAAAACTCAGAACCCCTGGCAAAGAGGGGGGTCTCTTGCTTATATAGAGGAATGCAAAGCCAAAGCTTCTTCAAGAAGCTGGCTTAAAAGATCTGGAGGAAAACCAGCTAAGACAGGGGGGGTGCCGTCCATCATCAATGGCCGGTAGTGGCTCACTGATGGCCGGCAGGAACAAGGCAATGGCCGGCAGTTCCATGCCATGGCCGGCAGTGCACCAAGAAGGTCACTTTGAAAGGACCTAGTCAAGGTTCAAAAAAAAAGGCAGAAAGGATACAGGGTCCGAGAAGCTCGAACCGGTGACGTTCCGCCGCGACAGTCGAGTAATCAGCGAGCAATCGAACTAGTTGTTGGGTGTACCTGCAAGCACAACCAAGTCTCGAGGACGGTCAAAAATGGGGTGTCTACACAATGGTGGCAGAATTGCATCAAAATTCCAGCTGTGCAAAAAGTTATGTCTGTTTTGGTGAAGCCGCGCAGTTTTGGTCCTACCCGGATTCATGCCGAATCTTCTCTCAAACTAGTTTTCTTCTCTCCTTTCCTCTTTTCTTCAACTCCAAACCCCTAAACAAAGTGTTTTGAAAGATTTTTCAAAGATTTCATCTCTCTTTCATTCATTTCCACTTTGTCCTTGCTCAGTTTACCGAAAAGCGCGACATTTAACAAAATGCGAGCGTCGGAACATCGTAGAAACTTTATTTTCAAAACATTTTGAAAGAGAGGGCTTCAAGGTCTAAAATCTTTTGATCAAAGATTGTTTTGGTCCAAAAGGGGTATGAAGTTGAGATTTGTCTCCCTCCTTGCCAAAGAAACTGAACTTTTGCCCTGGACACATTTCTCCACCAAGTAAACCATCAATAGTGCCCAAGTCTTAAGGACGGTAAAAAATGGGGTGTCTACAAGATCGCTCGAGCGTAGGAAGTGTTGCTTGAGCGACCAGACACAACAAGTTGCCCCGCTCGAGCATAAGAAGCTTTGCTCGAGTGTAGAATATCAACTCTAAGAAGTTTTATAGACAGAGCATTACCGCTCATGCTCAAGGGGGCCACTCGAGCCAACACCGCTTGAGTGCAAGAAGTGTCGCTCGATCGAAGAATGCCAACTCCCAGTATCTCTGTAGGCCTGCAAAAGTACTATGAGTTTACAATTACTGTTCGAGCGCAAGAAGTGACGCTTGAGTGAAGAAGCCAAAATTTGGGCAACAATAATTTGAAAGACAAGCTACTAACTTGTTCTAAATGCAACCAACACATCCTAATAGCCAAACTCAAGAAAAAATAAGGAGAAACAAGACATGAACAACTATATAAGACAATGAAACCTGGATCCAAAACATCTAATGGGTCGGGTCTAAAGCAGAATTGCTATAACCTCCCCCCTTAAGGAATTTCGTCCCTGAAATTTTAAACCAAACATTAAAACCAAGTTTAAACCAATTATCATAATGATAACAATTCAAATTCATCACTATGAACTATCCACGGGTCATCCACTCTCATCAACATGATAAACGAGTTTTCAATACTGAATATACAATTCACATTTCCAAAACATATACAATGTTTATATTACATTAACATAACAAGGTTTTTAATACATGTTCAAACATCAATAAATCGGTCCGGATACTTCTCACGGACATCCCCCTCACACTCCCAAGTGGCCTTCTCAACCTTGTGGTGTCGCCACAACACTTTTACCAAATGAATCATCTTACTTCGCAAGCCTTGGTCTCGAGTATCTAAAACCCTAACCAGTCTCTCCTTATACGAGGCATTCTTGTCTACCTCTAACTCCATCCAATCCAACACATGTGATGGATCTGGCTCATACTTCTGGAGCATACAAATATGAAACATGTCATGAACCTTAGAAAGCTGTGGCAGCAAGGCCAAATGATAAGCTACCTCGCCAATTCATTCTAGGATCTCAAAAGGCCCAATAAATCTAGGAGATAACTTCCCACTCTTCCTAAACTTGATCAAATCCCATCTAGGTGATATCTTCACATCAAAGGATAACGGTCTCCTCTTACGATCAACATTGCTCTTCTGATAACTCTGGGTTGTAACCAACCTCTTACGGATAAGTGTAACTTTCTCCGTCATTTCCTAGACCAACTGTGAACTTATCATAGGTGCATTACCCACTTCGGCCCAATACATAGGAGATCTACACAGTCAGCTGTATTGGGCCTTAAACGGTGCCATACCAATACTCGACTGGAAGCTATTGTTATAGGAAAACTCCACTAAGGGCAAGTGCCTCTCCCACAACCCCTTAAAGTAAAAAAACACAACCCCAAAGCATATCCTCTAGGATCTAAATGGAACGCTTTGACTGCCTGTCAGTCTAAGGATGATAAGTGGTACTAAAAGCCAGTCTAGTGCCCAAAGCATTCTGTAGGCTCTGCCAGAACCGAGCTATAAAAAGAGGATCTTTATCCAAAACAATAGTCATAAGGACCCCATGTAATTGAACAATGTCCCTAACATAAAGGTCAGTAATAAAATCTACTGAGTCACTCATGCGCATGGGTACAAAGTGTGCCGACTTAGTTAACCGATCAATTATCACCTAAATGACATTATTACCCCGTTGAGTCTTTGGAAGACCCACAAAAAATCCATCATGACATGCTCCCACTTCCACTCGGCTATAGGCAAGGGTTGCAACAAACCCGCTAGCCTTTGATGTTCAGTCTTCACTTGTTGACAAGTAAGGCACCTAGACACAAACACGGCTACATCCTTCTTCATTCATTTTCACCAAAACTAGCGACTAAGGTCATGGTACATTTTTGTGCCTCCCGAGTGCGCCTTAAGGTGTGAATGATGAAACTCTCGGAGTACCTTCTCCCGACAAGACTCCGACACGAAAAAGCGGTCAAGGTATCTAACACTCGAGTTAGAATATACATTTATGCCCTTCTCTACCTTCCCATTAGAGATCTTCTCCCATAGGGTTTCTACCTTAAGATCACCCTCTGTGCTTCTATAACTCGGCTCACAAGTGTAGGTTGTTCAATTACAGTAAACAAGGTAGCCGACTCAACGGACTTGCCAAGATACAAGTCGAACTCACCAATAGCACCCAACATCTCCTATTCCAGGATGGCAATACACGCTACACTGCTAATAGTCTTTCTACTCAAGGCATCGGCCCCGGATGGTAGTGCAACTCAAAATCATAGTCCTCCATGAACTCCATCCGCCTCAAATTTAAATCTTTCTATGAAAACAAATACTTCAAACTCTTATGATCAAAAAAGACCTCAAATCTCTCACCATACAAGTAATGTCTCCAAATGTTCAAGGCAAAGATCACCTTTGCTAGCTCTAAGTCATAAGTAGGATAGTTTCTCTCCCGTGTTTTCAACTGATGTGAGGCATAAGCTACTACCTTTCCCTCTTGCATCAACACAAAACCCAAACCTTCCCAAAATACGTCACAATACACATAATAACCCAAACCCCTCTACAGAATAGTTAACACTAGAGTTGTGGTAAGCCTAACCTTAAGCTCTTGAAATGACTTCTCACAAGTCTCACTCCATACAAACTTGATTCCCTTTCTCGTCAGTTTAGTCAAATGTGAGGCTAACTTAGAGAAATCCTTCACAAGACGACGATAATACCCAACTAACGCCAAAAAACTACGAATCTCAAAAGCGTTCGTAGGTTGTTCCCAATCTTTTATTGCTTCTTTTTTAGATAAATCTACAGTCATTCCTTCCCCGGATACCACATGGCTTTTGAATTTCACCTCCTTCAACCAGAACTCACACTTTCCGAACTTAGCATACAAATTGTGGGCTTTAAGCAACTCAAGTACAACTCGCAAGTGTTCCTCCTTAGAGGGTGAATAAATCAAAATGTCATCAACAAAGATGACTACGAAACAGTCTAAGAACTCACAGAAGATTCGATTAATCAAATCCATAAACATAGCCGGTGCATTAGTTAACCCAAAAGGCTTCACCAGGAACTTGTAATGGCCATACCGCGTATGGAATGTCATCTTCTGGATATCCTTATCCTTCACTTTCAATTAGTGATAACCCGATCTCAGGTCTATCTTAGAAAAGCAACAAGATCCCTTCAACTGGTCAAACAAATCATCTATATGAGGCATTGGGTACTTGTTCCTAATAGTTACTCGCTTCAACTTTTGGTTGTCAATACAAAGTCACAATGTGCCATCCTTCTTATTGGTAAAGAGAGCCGATGCTCCCTAAAGCGATGCACTAGGGCGGATAAAACCCTTATCTAACAATTCTTGGAGTTGAGTCTTCTACTCACTCTACTCGGCAAGTACAAATCTATACGGTGCCATAGAAATCAGTGCCGTGCCAGGCACTAAATCAGTAGAGAACTCAATCTCACGGTGAGGTGGTAAACTAGTGAGATCCTTAGGAAAAACATCCGGGTATTCACAAACTACCCTCGGAAACTCAACTAGGGTCGTATCACTATCGACACCCAAAAATGTAGCTAGAAGGAAACGAAGTTCACCCAGATCACACGGGTTGCACACTGGCAATAAAGCTCTATCAACTCGGTCCCCCAAGAAATGAAAACAGTTGCCACTCGAGGTACATACATTAACCCTCCGATGGTAGCAGTCTATAACTTCTCGATAAGATGACAACCAATCCACACCCAATATCACATCAAAGCTCAACATATCAATCAATGTAAAAGCAAAAGGAAGTCGGCGATCGGCAACCTCTATCTCCCAACCCTGACACCCCTGGTCCAACATAATCTCACCACCAATTGGTGACTCTACCTTGAGTGGAGATGCTAACTGAGCCACTTCTAACCCTAATGCCGATGCAAATGCAGACGAATAAAAAAATGGGATGCACCCGCATCAATCAACACATTGTCAATAGAATTGCATAACAAGAAAGTACCTCTCACAATTGAAGGCGTTGGCACTAAGTCTGGTGTGGTAACAGTATACACACACCCCGTAGGTCTCTGCTCTACCTGCTCACCTCTCAGAGGATAAGTTTGATGCACTGACTGAGCCAAAGAGGCTCCTTGATTAGCCCTCGAGGCCTGTATTGACTGGGTAGGCTAATGACTCTGTGTCTGTCTCAAACTAGATGCACCAAGCATGCCACCCAACTGAGGGCAAAACCTCTTCATATGCATGACTGCCCACACTGAAAATAGGTAGACGGTTGCCCTCTCTCTTAACTCTGGATCTAAGGGCGAGCCGAAGATGGTGCAGACTGTTGCCTTCCTTCTCTCTACGGGCAAGCTGGAGACTTGTGGCTCAACTGGCCACAGTTGAAACAAGTGAAGCCTCATTGATCACCTCTTCCTGAACTCAAACTCGGCACAGGAAAGGTGGATCTAGATTGAGCTGCCTAGGACTATTGTGGGTTAGAACCCCTTTGCCTCTTACTGTCCTGATTCTCCCCTTGAACCTTTGGACTCCTCTGCTTGGAGCCTCTCATCCTCTCCTCCTTGGTCTGAATCACGGTCTCTAAGTGAGCAGTCGCCTCTACAAGACAACCGTAATCCCTAATCATGGACACGACTACCTTGAAAAGGAGTCCGGTCCTCAACCTCTTCTCAAACTCCAAGCAACGGCGTTCTTCTGTCGCCACAAGCTTAGGTGCAAACCTCGACAACCTAGTAAAGGTAGCTTCAAACTCTGCTACTGGTGTGTTAAGCTATTTGAGCTTCAAGAATTGCTCCCTCAAATTCTCCCTAACAATGGGAGGCAAAAACTTGTCTTAGAAGGCGTTGACAAAAGCCTCCCAAGTAACTCTGATGCGTCCCCGCACAAACATCCACCACTGATCCATATCTCCCTTCAACTGGAAGGATGCCATGGTCACTCTCAACCCATCATCCTCGATGCCAAGCATCTCGAATGCCTTCACCATCTACTCGAGCTGTTCATCCGCTTTCAAAGGCTCTTTAGGATCCTCCAAAAACTCAACCGGATTCAACCTAAAGAACTCCCTCTTTAAGAAAGATAGCCATGTCTTCGCTACTTGGGCCTGGACTTGATTCTCAGCTCTAAGAATGTCCATGGATTCTCACAAAGCTCCGGCCATTTCTCAGGCCAAAGTGCCCATGGCCTGTTGACCAATCGGTTCGGCCACATTGGCCTGACCAATCTTTTATTCCCGTGGCGAAATTTCATTCGGTGATAGCACCTCCTGCCATCTTGGCCTGATGTCCACGTCTTGACATCATAGTAAAGGTAACGCAAGAGATTACCGCATTTATAAATGTGCCAAAGCTAACTCACTTGCATCCTAAGGAAATGAACAACAATAATTCACTCTATATAAGCACGTAGTCATATAAACACGTACGAATTTCCATCCTAAATAACGATCATCTTGCGACATTGCCAGAGTTCTAATTAGAAATATTCGTGATCAAGTGCTCTTCTAACAAGACTTCTAGAAACTCGTAGACCCAATCAATATCTTAGAAATTAAATCCCATACCCATATATTCACATAAGCATGTTATCACATAGTATACCATATATACAAATATCTCTACCAAGTGAGATAAACCCATTGCGGTAAGAATCACTTCCCATCTATCCACAGTATTCAAACCCAGTACGCTCTGATACCAAGTTGTAATGCCCTAAAATAAAAGATGATAAACCATCCACCATATTCATTAAATAACAATACATGAATAAGTAATTATCTCCCATTAGTTCCAATGATTGTACAAAAGAGTAACATATGCAGGTACACATTCACAAACCGTACCCTAAATCTATAGCATATGTTACATAATAGAGAAATAGAATTAGAGTTGAACAAATAAGAAATTCCCTTAAAGGCTTATAGCTTTCCAAGATAGTGCTTGGTTACAACAAAGTGGATTTAAATCCAACACAATTAAAGCCCCACGCTTATAAAAAACAAATACAACAAAATAAACAAAATGAAGCTCTTGCTTCCAAGTCCTCCCAAGCTATTGCCTTGGCGGAGGCATATCATCAGCACCTGAAAATGATTTTTCCACATAGGGTGAGCCAAAACCCGGTAGATATAATCTAACACAATATATGAATCTTAACAAAGATATAAAGATGAAATGCATATACAATGCTCGTGCCAAAATATTTTATATCTTTTTCCGAAACCTTGTAATGCCAGCTTAATATCAGAATTTATAAATCGCTTCCTTTATAATAGAAAATAGGGCAATGAATTACACTTTGGGAATCTCGAAATAATTTTAATCTTTTACGAAAATTTCGTCTGTGGAAAACTGTGAACTGGCACCCATGTAAGCGTAGGCTCTACAAGCACTACTATTGCCATTTCAGGGAAATTTCGTCTGCAGGATCGGCACTCATGTATACGCACGATTTTTAGGACTTTCACTATGGACACTCAAGGTAACTTAGTTCAACGAGACAACATATACTTCCCAGATTCACCATTTTTCTCAAAATGATAAACATTTCCAATGTATAAATATAAAAGAATGCTCGATGCAAATGGATGAGACAATAGTTTCAATTCTCCTATTCTCATGCAATTTCTACAACAATCATAGTTATCCTCCACCAATAAGCCCAAACAGATATTTCTAAACAGATAAACGATTTTCAATAAAGATAAACTTTCCAAGTCTCAAGATGTGAGTGATAATACCTATCCAACTCTACCATCCTCATCAATATCAATCCAATTTCACATTTCGAACATCAATTCCATTATTTATACAAAATCAACATTATATATTTAGGGCAAAAACCCCAGTTTCTTCCAAAACTGAATCCAAGTTTTAAAAACAACCATTTTATTGCAACTCAACCTCATTTCAAAGCCCACAACCATTTTCAAAAATTCATTTGAAAACCCCTCTTTTCATTTTTTACCTAAAACCCTAGATTTATCCACAAATCCCTAAATTACAATATTGTTTTAGAAATAACAACTATGTTAAAAATCATAAAAGAGTGTGAAGAATCCCTACCTCAAGCTTAGAAGACAAGAGAGAGAGGATGGAGATACTTAAAAAATGACGAAAACAAACTTTGTTCAGATCAAAGGGAAGCCTGTGGCATGCTTTACCTTTTTAACAAAGGGACACAGGTGAGGAACTCGACGGATCTAGGTGTATTTATAGAGAGAAGTAGTGTTTTAGAGAGAGAGAGAGAGAGAGAGAGAAAAGAAAAAGTGATTCAAAAATGGCTTCTTACGAACTGATATACGCATAGATAGCTCGAGCGCAAAAAGTGTCGCTCGAGCAGCCAGACACAAGAAATTGCACTGCCCGAGCACAAAAAGCTTCATTCGAGTGGAGAATATTAACTCCCAAATGTTTTACAGACTGAAGACTACTGCTCGAGCTCAAAGAGGGCTACTTGAGCCAACACTACTCGAGTGCAAGAAGTGTCGCTCGAGCAAAGAATGCCAACTCCCAGTATCTCTACAGGCCTGCAAAAGTACTGAGAGTTTACAATTATTGCTTGAGTGCAAGAAGTGATGCTCGAGCGAAGAAGCCAAAATTTGGGCAATAACAATTTGAAAGACAAGCGACTAGCCTATTTCAAAGGCAACCAACACATCCCAATAGCCAAACTCGAGGAAAAATAAGGGGAAACAAGACATGAACAACTATATAAGACAATGAAACCCGGTTAAAAAACATCTAATGGGTCGGGTCTAAACCAGAATTGCTATAGATACCTACCGCTACCAAAGACACATTGAGGCAAGGGAGAGTCTTTGCAGTCATCCCAGATGACACACAGAATACTAAAGCCATTATCTCAGGTACTATCTCTATATGTAATCCAGATGCTTTTGTGTTAATTGATTCCGGATCCACACATTACTTTGTGTCTACTACATTTGCATCTAGATTAAATAGATCCCTATAATTATTACCATACTTGTTGTGTGTATCTGCTCCAACTGTGGAGTCTGTGTTATGTACATCTGTGTGTATTGTGTTTGTGATATGCATATTGGTAGTGGTACCTTATGTGTAGATTTGTTACCTTTGGATATTAGATACTTTGATGTAATTTTGGGAATGGACTGGTTGTCTAAGTACTGTACTACTATTGACTGTGTAACAAAAGACCACCAGGACATAATGAATTTGAATTTGTTCGTAATGATGTAGTGCCTCCACCTTATCTAATTTTAGCTGTGAAACCATGTAAACTGCTTAGGAAGGGATGTCAGGGTTACTTGTGTAGTATCTTGACTGAGAAATCTATGAAGGTTGAATTAGAAAGTATTCCTGTTATTAGAGACTTTTTGGATGTATTTCCTGATGAACTTCTAGGAGAATTGGTTGACAGAGAAATTGAGCTTACTATTGATGTTGTACCAGGCTGTAGACGTCCCCGAACGTCCCGGGAGGGAATCCCGTTTTGTTCATTTGGGCTCACTACAGTTCGGACTCAAATTATCACGGTTCTTAATCTGATCTCACAATGTGCGATGTGAGATTGATAAATCACCAAAGAGTCCAAATTCGGCAAATCGTTTTGAAAAACAGATTTTTAGAAAGAAGTGCCAAACATGGACTGCTTTGCCAGATACAGAGTCGCCACCTAAATGTTTTATTTTTGAGAAATTTAGGAAACCCTGACTTGTTGCCTAAGGCCACATGTCTGTCATCACCAAAGTTGCCTCGGCTCGGGAACTTGGGTACGATTGGGGAAGGTCAGCTATGAGCACCCCCGCTCGCTCGATCAAAGATCGGCCACTACTAAACATGATATCTCATTTTTGAAAATACATGCATTCTTATTCTGATTAATTAGCTAGAATTACTATGTGATGCGCGCAGTAAAACAAGTATAGACTAGATCGCCTAATTTGGAACAAAGCATCGCATATCCGTTTGTTTGGAAAATGATTTGAAGTTTGCTACTCGTAAGTAGGTTAAAACACGGATTTCAATGAATTATCCCAATTCAAGCAATCTAACCTTCACCCATAGGCATTCAGGCAGTTATATCACCTAAGCAATTAGCCTCATGGAAAGCATGTTGCCATGTTAACATTCACACTCATGCGAGATGCTAAAGCATAAACACTTACAGTGTACTCCGAGCCAAAACAAGAAACTAGTTAGTAATCATGCATGATCCTAGTTCATGTTAAGATGGCTAATGCAATGCATGCAAAATGCAACTAAGATAGGCTCGCCTATCCTAAGAATGGCATATGAGGTCCGACAATCCAATACATGCATTCAACTTGGAATTGAAATACAATGCAGTTAGCATGATGCGCCGAGCCCGGTGCATGCAATACAGATGAATGATGCAAACATGCTATCATAGGTATGTTAATTGAAACGTGCCCTAAAACTAACCATTGAAAGTAGGTACATAAAAGGGAGAAAGAAGTGGGGGTTAGAAGACATGCACACACTCACGTACACTTATTACAACATTGCCCTCTCTCGGAGGGTCCGAATAAATAATACAAACCAAATAAATAATTAACTACTCTAGCTAATTAAATATTACAAAATTCTAATTAATTAACAAATTAATTACAAAAGGAAGTGGCCACAGCCCTACCTCGGAATGATGGGACGATGCATGCTCGATTCGCCTTGCTCGGAAACCTATTGCCATGCCACCTGTTGCCTCTGTTTACACTGTTCTGCACCTCTGAGAACTGCACAAGTCCCAAGGATGCTTCTGAACCACCTTTTTGAGCACTGTGGAAGGTCACTGGCCATTGGAAAATGGTCATTAGCCATAAGTGGAGCTCTCGGCCAACAATACATGGCCGGCCAACACTGAAGATGGCCGACCGGCCATCTCTTCCGGCAGAATCCTGTTTTGCTGCAGCAGAGGGAAAACAGAGCATAGCAATGCATTTTCAAAGCAATGTATGCACAACCACCCTCCCTATCATGTTTAAAACTCAAGGGAGTGTAGTCCTCGACCCTCGGACCATCAATCACGCATTTCAATGCATGATGGCCAAAGAAGCCAAGTGTGCAACTCGATATGGAATAAAATGCACAAAACACATAAAGGGCCTCAACCTCTATCATGATTGATCAAGAGGCAAGGAATGCACACACAATGCAATGCAACCTAGGCAAGCAAGCAAGCATGCAAATAACTCAAGTATGCAACAAATCTAATGCAACATGAGCATGTTAACATGCAATATGCAATAGACATACAACCTAAACATGTGGACATGTATAGCATCCAACAACATGCAAAATGAAACAAGCATGCAACAACATGGTGAGATGGACTTACACTAACATGGGTAGCTCTCAAGCATGCCAAAATCAGTGGCCAATAGTGTTGAAATGATGAAATCAAAGTAACAAGACATACACAAGCATGCACAATGCAAAGGCTCCAAGCCAAGGGCACAAGATACAACTCTCCAAGAGCATGGCATGGATAAAACATGAGGCACAATGGCATACACACCAGCTCTGAAATAGCATACAAAATGACTCTGAAATGATGCAACAACTCATGCAATGCATGTTGATAGGCTCAAGTACCGAAACTAGTGAAGCACATTACACTAGAGGTATGCAAAGCAATGCTCAAATGACGAAACCAACCCCAAACAGACCTAATGCAGGCCAAAATCAGTGGCAAAATGTGTTGGGATGGTGGCTCGGAATGCATTCAAATGAAGCTCATGCAATGGTCGGTAAATGAGGCATACAATCACAACTCTCAATAGCACTTAAAGCATGGAAAACACGGGAGTATGGCACAAGTATAAGCTCTGAAATATCATACCCAATGATGCCAAAACATGTAAATAGCTCAAGTCAAGCATGCAAGGGACCCCGAAACTCAAAGCTATGCAAGGCTATTACACAACAAGTATGCATGGCAAGCATTTTCTGACCATGAGGCCACAAAACAGAGCTTAGGTAGCCTAAATCATGAACAAAATCAGTTTAAGGCATGGCCAAAAAGTGCTAGAATCATAGGCTAAAATGGCATGCAATACAAGCTAGTGAAGGGGGTTTACACTATAAGTATATGAGGCAATCAAGAAGCCACCAAACCAACAAAATTTAGAGGTATAAAGAGGCAATCAAATAAAGCCCAAAAACCCACTGAAACATGGTCCATGCATGCAAGAATGATAGGCTCCTTTGATAGGCTATAAAGAGGGTTGTTCTACACATGCAAGATGGACACTTAAAATGGCAAAAAGGGCTCAGGACAAAGCCTATGCAGGTCTTAAAACTCACTAAAAATAGCCTGAAATATGCTCAAGTAGTGCGCAAATAGGGGCTCCTTTGTAAGGCCAAAAATGCGAACAAACAAGACAATAAGGAGAGGGGATGGCCCTCTCCTTCTTAGGACCTCAAAACACCATCCCCACCACTAAAATACAAGGTGGTCCTGAAGCTCACAAAAAAGGCACAAAAAAAGAGGCCAAACAAGGCCTAAGAGGGGGTAAACAACCCCAAACACAAAAGTGACCTTAAACAAAGATCAAAAGCATGCAAAATAAGAACTTTTATTAGTTATACACTAAGCTCAAAACAGCATGCACGATAGGCTAAAAGCTTGTGCAAAAATAGGGAATAAAAGAGGGAAAAGGAGTGTACCCTTGTAGCCAAGAACTCCAGCAGCTCTGAACCCAAAAATCGGTCCCTTAAAATGGCCTCTAAGATCCTTAGACTGAAGGTGGAAGGGTTAGGCTAAGAGTTGTAGTGCAATGGGGCCAAGAACCTTACACTTTTGAGCTAAAATGGAGGAGATATAGAGAGAGATATATGTGTATGGAGCCTTGGCCAAAAATCTGAACCTTTGCTAATGAGGGAGAGGGTTTTTCTTATAGAAGAACAAAGGTCCAAGCTTCTCTTAGAAGCTTGAGCAAAAGGGCCAAGCTTCTCTTCGAAGCTAAAGCAAAAAGGGTCAAGCTTCTTAAGGAAGCTAGAGCAAAGGGGTCAAGCTTCCTCAAGAAGCTAAGAAAGGTTCAAGCTTCTCTTAGAAGCTTGGAGCAAAGGGTCAAGCTTCTTTAAGAAGCCAAAAAAGGGGTCAAGCTTCTTGGAGAAGCTAAAAAGGGTCAAGCTTCTTGGAGAAGCTAAAAAGGGTCAAAAGGTTTAAGCTTCCTCAAGAAGCTAAAACAAGGATTCAAAAGGTCCAAGCTTCCTCAAGAAGCTAAAACAAAGGTGCAAATCCTCCATACACGTGTATGGAGGATAGAGACTGTGCCACCTGGCACTAAATATCTGCATAAAGCAGATGAACAGGGTTCAGCCAGCAAAAAAGGCCGATCGACCAACACAAAGGGTCGGCCAACTAAATACATTGTCGACCGGCCATCACTTTTGGCTGGTAGCAATAAAACAGGGCCGGTGGCCTCAGGCCATGGCCAGTGATGTGTGGGGATAGCCAACAAGCCATTTCCTTCCCTCAGGTGCAAAGACCACAAGTCCTTTGTCCAACCAAGCACAAAACAAATAAGTCGAGGGATCTTGAGGCAAGGCGCGCGACCGAGACCTCCGAGAACTCAAGACGAACACGAACATGGATGATCATCGAGTGTTCAAACGATGACGTCCAAGTCTTGAGGACAGTCAAAAATGGGGTATCTACACAGGCACTCAACCTATCTCAAAAACCCTCTACAGAATGTCTATTGTTGAAATGAAAGAATTAAAAGAGTAGTTGCAAGACTTGCTTAATAAGGGTATTATTAGACCAAGTACTTCGCTTTGGGGTGCACCAGTATTGTTTGTGAAAAAGAAAGATGGGACCTTACGTTTGTGTATTGACTACTGGGAGCTGAACAAGATAACAATCAAGAATAAATATCCATTGCCCCGAATTGATGATTTACTTGACCAGTTGCAAGGTTCATAAGTGTTTTCAAAGATCGATTTGAGATTCAGATACCACCAATTGAAGGTGAAAGAAGAAGATGTTGGAAAAACTGCATTCATAACAAGGTATGGTCACTACGAATTTCTTGTAATGCCATTTGGAGTGACTAATGCACCTGCAACATTTTTGGATCTTATGAACGGAATTTTTAAATCCTACCTTGATGAGTTTGTTATGGTTTTTATTGATGATATTCTGATATATTCAAAGAGTAGAACTGAACATGAACAACATCTGAGAACTGTCTTGTAAACACTTAGAGAAAAGAAATTATTTGCTAAACTGAAGAAATGTGAATTTTGGTTAAATGAGGTTGTCTTCTTAGGGCATGTCACCAACAGAGATAGGATTTCTGTAGACCGATAGAAGATAGAGGCAATTTTGAATTGGCCTACATCGACGAATGTAACGGAAGTTCGTAGTTTCATAGGCTTAGCTGGGTACTACAGACGGTTTGTGAAAGAATTTTCAAAAATAGTTGTACCACTTACCCAACTAACTCAAAAAGGGCAACCATTTGAGTGGAATGATGAGAGGGAATCTGCCTCCCAAGAAATGAAAACGAGATTGACTATTGCACCAGTGTTGACGTTGACTGCAGGTACATAAACGTTTGTGATATTTAATGATGCTTCTTATAAGGGTCTAGATTGTGTGTCACTACAGAATGGGAGAGTAATTTCCTATGCCTCCAAACAATTGAGACCGTATGAAAAAAACTATCCAACACATGACCTAGAATTGGCCGTAGTTGCTTTTTCTTTGAAAATTTGGCGGCATTACTTATATGGAGCAAAATGTGAAGTTTATATGGATCATAAAAGTTTAAAATACTTTACTAAAAAAGAACTGAATATGTGACAGCGAAGGTGGCTAGAATTGATCAAGGATTACGGCCTTTAGATTCAGTATCACCCGGGGAAAGCCAATATAGTTGCCGACACTTTGAGTAGAGAATCAATAGGGAATTTGGCTTGTCTACTTACTGAACAAAGTGGATTGATGGCTGCCACTGCAATTCAGCCGACGATCATTGACAAGATTAAACAAAAACAAAGGGAGGACGAGTTCCTCAAGAAGTTAATTGATGAATTTGAAGAGAATCCAAAGCTGGGGTATAGTGTTGAAATTGAAGTGGTGAAATTCCAAAATAGCTTATGTGTTCCGAACATCTCTGATTTAAAGAAGAGAATTCTGGATAAAACCCACAAGTCAAAATTTTCAATGCACTTGGGTAACAATAAAATGTATCGGTAATTGAAACAAAACTACTGGTGGCCAAATGTGAAGTGGGAAATTGCAGAATATGTGTCCAAGTAGCTTCCATGTCAGCAAGTCAAAGTTGAACACCAAAAACTGGCATGCCTACTTCAACCTCTCCCTATTCCGAAATGGAAGTGTTCGAATTAAAATTGATTTAATTGTCTAGAGTTATTAGATTGTTTTGAGTTATTCATTTCTAGTAATTTATTCATGAAATTGATTTTATGTCATTTAGTTGTTAATATTGAAATAAAGAATAATATTGGACCTTCAATTTTTTTGATATATTAGTGAATTTAATTATTCACTTTATAGTTCAGTTTAATTTCGGATTCATTCCATATGTTGTTTTGAAGTTTGGTAACAATTTCGGTTCAATTTGATCAATCAAATTTGGGAAAAACAAAGAGCTAGATTTTGTGTTTTGAAAATTTCAAGGGATTCGTTTAGTGAAGAGGTTTTCAACAA
Organism: Camellia sinensis; assembly: GCF_055761805.1. NCBI lineage: Eukaryota > Viridiplantae > Streptophyta > Magnoliopsida > Ericales > Theaceae > Camellia > Camellia sinensis. The sequence continues at coordinate 102,844,135 of NC_138961.1, forward strand.
TATAAAATATCTCTAATCAGGTTTGTTTTGGGAAAAAAATTAGTAAACCAATTTTGGTTTTTCTAATATAAGATTGTCTTATTATTGTGCTTGCCTATGATTATGTTATATTATCGCATGGTGGTATAGCTTGGCAGTGTAATGACATTAACTCTTATTCATTCTTATTTTATTTATTTATTTATTTTTTTTGTTGCCAATCGTGAGTTCTTTCATGTCTTGATGTGTAATCAAGGAAATTACTCCAAAATGTTTTTGTATTCATGGAATGGTAAGTGGAAGTTTAATTCTATTGTTTAATATATTTGGTCATAGTTGGATGGTTGGAATGCCAACATTACGACTATAATATTATTATATGTGTAGTTATTTCATAGTCATGAAACTCATGACATTTTTGTAACTACAATGCATCTATAACTACTTGAATTACACAATGTGAGTTATAGCTTAAATTACTTATGTAATATGCATTATATGATTTGTTGGTTCATTAACTCATCTTGTATCCAAGTTTGTATATAAACAGTGAGCATGGAGATTCAGTGGCAATATAGATAGAGTATTGTACACATCCCCTTTACATGGAATAGAACACTGAGTTTATTTTTTGTATAACACAATACAAAAAATAAACTCAGTGTAATTTTGATAGTAATTTTTATTTGCTTGGGAATTGATTTTTTTTAACCTGGTTTATCCCCTAGAAACTTAATTCTGAAGTTGTTTCCCATTGACAATCAGTCAACAAGCTCTAGAAAGTTTTATCTAGAGTTAATTGGGTTTTAAGTGGGACCGTTGTGACTTCTCCAATTTTCCTAAAACTTTCCTAAATTTGTTCGATTTTGAAGTTAGTGGTGAGATTAGTTTTAAATTAAATTTCATGTTTTGGGATTTCCTAGTGCTAATTTGGTTTCTGGAGAAACATAATAGTTGAAATTCTATTGTAGTTTCAGAAATGGCTTCAAAGGTGATAATAGAAAATGTTGTTCTACCTGACAACCTTAAGCATTGCGATGTTCTTAAAGGAAAATCAAGAGAGATCAAGTGTGATTAGAAGAAATCATAAGATTGCATGATAATATCTTTAAATTAATCAGAGGCAATTAGTATGTTAGCCTTGTATCAATTATAACACGTGTGATTTCTATTTAACTTTTCTTAAAAGCAAAGATGAGGCAACCTGTTAGGGTGAGTGAATATATTTTTTGAATTTTAAAAATTTTAAATTATATTCTTAAAATTTGTGGTTCCTATTAAGTACAAGATCACTAGTCACTGGCTACACAATTATGAGATTATGGTTCCTAGTAGTGAATAGATTATTGATTACATGTTAAGACATATGATGGTTCCTAGTAATAAAAGAGGCTACTGATCATATGTCATGACATGATATTCCTAGCAGTGAAAGTCTATTGACTACATGTTGAGAAATTAGTGATTCCTAGTGATAAGACTATAGGCCATGTTATGGAGTTCCGAATAGTAGACTATTGATCACCAGGTTTGTGATTCCTAATAGTAACGCTATTGACTTCTGAGTGACAGGTTGGACCAAATATGTTTTGGTGCCTTGAATTCGAAAAAGACTTAATTCGGTTGATGACGGTCTGGGAATATGTTTTCTGTGATATGATTTTGAGAGTTTCATAATCTTTGTGACACAAGGAATTGGTTAAAGGCCTTGTATGAATTTTTGGAAAGGCCAAAAGCCTTTGTATAAATTCTACAAATGTAGGGGTGTCATGCAACAAGTAACAATACCTAAACCCAAGCTGGTAGGATAGGCCTAAAAATTCGTTGACTTTGTGCTCAACGGTTATGTGACAACCGCATCTTGTATATCATTTTTGCATTTATTTGATTATATGATTTTGAATGTGATTTGCGTAATATGTGTTTGAATTGTGTGATTTACATTTGATACGTTGTTAGGAATTATAGATGAATTTGGAATTTTGAATTAGAATGGAAGGCCTAAATGACTTAGCTCAATTAGTTTAATTTAATGTATAGAATCATAAGGGAACTTAATTAAAAATTTGATTCAGAATAGTAATAATAAGAAATAAACAATTACACATAAGTGTGATTAATTAGCCTGAAGATTGCTTAATTAGACTAATCTAATCTTATATATATACACATACAACATATGTGCTGAGATTTAGAGAGAGCGAGGGAGAATAACTCTAGAGAGAGAGAGAGAGAGAGAGAGAAATATTTGTAGAATTGTGAAGAGAAGAAGAGGAATTGAAGGGGATTCATCTAGCAAATCAACAATTCAAGCTCTAGGTAAGCAATTGATCACTAATTCTTGTAGTGAGCCCAACTAAGAAGTGAATTCAAGGAGTAATTGGGATCATTTATATTTAATTTGTAAAAAATTGTTAAAAAAAGGATGAAAATCAAGCTAGGTGCATGTTTGTGGCAGATTCTGTCATGTTTTATATTTTTTGAGTTGAGTTTTGTCATTCTAACATGCACCTTGCATTTTTTTAGAAGTTGTTATGGTTTTACATCATCTATTTCATGTTTGATGAATAAAGGAGAAAAGCTTTGAAAAACTTTGCATGCATGAAGGTTTTGGTTCTAATTTTGTCAATTGATGATGTTTTGAGTGAAAGGGTTTCAAAATTGGTCATGAACTCATGTTTTCCAAAGTGTTTTCATGTGTTTGTGTAGACACCCCATTTTTGACCATCCTCAAGACTTGGACGTCACCGCTTGAACACTCGGTGATCATCCATGTTTGTGTTCGTCTTGAGTTCCCGGAGGTCTCGGCTACGCGCCTTGCCTCAGGATCTCTCGACTCGACTGTTTTGTGTCTGGTTTTGCACCAAACACTTGTGCTTTGCCTTGGAGGGGCAGGGAATGGCTTGTGGGCCATCCCCACACTCCACCGGCCATGGCTTGAGGCCACCGGCTGTGTTTTGTTGCCACCGGCCAAATGTTTGGCCGGCCGGCACTATAGATGGCCGACTGGCTATCTTTTTTTGGTCAATTGCATTTTTGGCCGGCCGACTACTGTGCATCTGTTTTTGCAGATATTTTCATGCAGCTGGCATGCACTTGGCTCCCCTCCATACACGTGTATGGAGGGATTTCCCTCTTAGCTAGCTTGTCTTGTAAGCTTACAAGATTGAAGCTCTATAAGAGGAGGCCTCCTCTTCCATATTTAGGGGTTAGACAAATTTAGACAGCATTTTCAGAGGGTTTTGAGTTTTAGGGTTAGGGTTCATATATCCTCCATCTCTCTCTCTCTCTCTCTCTCTCTCTCTCTTGTGTTTTGTGTGTGTTTTGTCTTAGTTTTGCACACAAACACCCACCATCACACCTTTTCTTGGAGCTGAGGCCCTTGAGGGTTGTTTTTGGAGTTGTGTAGGTGGTTTGAGCTTAAAGAACCAGCTGGTTCACCATTGGTGAAGAGGGTCTACAAGGGTAAGAAACTTGTCCCTTTATTCCCCATTTTTGCATTGCATTTTTGCCTACCTTGCATCTGTTTTTGAGCTTTGTGTATAACATATAAAAGTTCTGATTTTTAGTGCTCTAAATAGTTGGTTAAGGTTGCCTTAAGCTTTGGGGTCGTTTGACCCCTCTTAAGGCTCGTTTGGCCTTTGTTTTGTGCCATTTTGGTTGAGCTCCGGGACCATTGTGTTTGGGCCTCCTCACCACTAAAATCTTGAGGGATTTCAGAGTTGAGGATGGTGCCTTGAGGTCCTAAGAAGGAAAGGGCCACCCCCTCTCCTTGTTGTCCTTGAAAAGGGTCATTTTAGCCTCTTGAGAGAGCATATTGTTTAGGTTCATGTTGGCCATGCCTTAACTGATTTTTGTACTTATTATGTCATAATATAGCTCTGTTTTCAATTGGTTTTGGTACACCATGCTTGCTTAACATACATGCCTTGTAATGCCATATTGTAGCCTTAACATGCATCTAGGTTTTAACCCTTGTTCAAGCATGCTTTTGGCCTAGCTTTGTGAAGCTTTCGTACTTGTTTTGCCATGTTTAAGGTCTGTTTTTGGTTGTTTTGGTCAACCATAACATGTATTGCATAGCTCCTTTGCATTGTTAGCTTGTAGGCTTTAAGTATGTGAAGTGTTGAGCATTCATTGTTTGATTTATTTCAGTGGTTTGGCACCACTTATAGCACCATTTCAGTCCTCTTAGCATGCTTGTATGCTTGCATTTCATGGCCCCTTTGATGCTCCAAGAGGTTGTGTCCTATGTTCCATGTTTGGTCATTGTGTATGCTTCCATGTGTAAGTCATTTAGATGCCGTCTAAGTGGTCTTTTGGCTTTGTTTTAGCATGCCAAAACTCTGGTTTTGGTCATTTAATTCACGCCATGTGTGGTTGCATTAAGTGTAGTTCAATCCCCCTTGGGCTTGCCTTGAATCTTGGACCATTGTTGCATGCCATGCTTACCTTGTTTGCTTGTTTTGGCACCTCTTTTCTATGCAATTTCAAAGCTTAAGGTGCATGCCATTTGTCCATGATTACATCCTCTTAAGTGTGCTTGAGAGTTACCTTTTTGATGTTTAAAGTTTTAAGCCATGTTTGCATGCATGCTTATATATGTAGATACTTGGCTCATGACACATTGTTGCACACTTTTGTGTTGTTGCATTTGGTAGGCTTTGTATCTAACATGTTGTCCATATTGCACCTTGCATGTGTGCATGTTGTTGTTACACTTTGCATGCTTAGTTAGTTGCATCTTTGCATTACTTGCTTGCATGCCCATATTGCACACTTAGGCTCACATGCTTAGGATTGCATTGCATTGGCATGCATGCTTCACCTCTTGATCAAGCCATGATAGAGGTTGAAAGCCCCTTTGTTTGTTTATGTGCATTGCATTTCATTGAAATCGAAATGCACACTTGATTCTTTGGGCCATCATGCATGGAAATGCGCGATTGGTGGTCCGAGAATCGAGGCCCATCCTCTTTTGAGTCATACATATGATAAGGGGTGTGATTAGTGCATACATTGCTTGAAATGCATTGCCATGCCAAGTTTTGTCCTCTGCTGCTGTTAGCTGCAGGTTTCAGCAGGAAGAATTGGCCGGCCGGTAGTGTTGGGTGCCGACCGGCAAAACATGTTTGGCCGAGAGCTCAATGGATGGTCGATGACCACTTCAAAATGGCCGGTGATGATCCCACTCAGCCGGTGGTGTTCCATAACACTCAGAGAAGCAACCTTGGGAGTTGTGCAATTTTCAGAGAAGCATAACAGTCAAAGCAGAGGCAACTTGTGCATGGCAGTGACTTTCTGAGCGGAGCCAAGCGCGCATTGCATTAGGCCCTCTTCCCGAGGCTGTTTATTGCTTAAATTAGATTAATTAATTTGCTTAATTAATTAGGTGGTCTGTAATATTTAATTAGCTTGTAGGTTAATTAAATTGTATTATTCTGTCGGTCCCTCCGAGTGAGGGCAAATCTGTAATAAGTGTGGGTGCGTGTGTGCATGTCTTCCAACCCCCACTTCTTTCTCCCTTTTACTTACCTGCTTTTGATGGTTAGCATTAGGACATGTTTACTTTAGCATACCTTATGCTATGCATGGGTGCATCATTCATTAGTCTTGCATGCACCAGGCTCGGCGCATCATACTAACTGCATAAGTATTTCAAATCTAACTTGAATACATGCTACTTGTGCATTTTCACATGTCATTTATAGACTAGCCGAGCCTACTCTAGTGACATTTCATATGTGTTGCATTAGGCATTTAAACATGGACTTGGATCATGCATGATTACTAACATGTTCTTCTTTTGGCACAGAGTACTAGGTAAGCTCTTTATTCTTTAGCATCTCACATGAGTATGAACGTTAACATGATAGCATGATTATCATGAGGCTAGCTGCTTATGTGATATAACTGCTTGAGTGCCTGTGGATGGAGGTTGAATTACCTAAATTGGAATGATGCACTAAAACTATGAGTTTTAAGCCCACTAGATAGTGGCAAAACCATCTTTTCTAAAGCCCACTTGAGGGTGGCAAAATCTGCATTCTAGCCTACTTGCGAGTAGCAAACCATTTTCAAAACAAACATACAATGTTTTGTTCCAATTTAGGCGATTTGGTCTATACTTGTTTGCTGTGTGCATAACATAGTAATTCTAGGCTAATAACCGGAATAAGAACACATAACGTTTTAAAAAACGGATATCACGGTTAGTAACGACCGATCTTCGGATCGGGCGAGAGGGGGTGCTCATAGTTGACCTTCCCCAATCGTACCCAAGCTCCCGAGCCGAGGCAACTTTGGTGATAACGGACACGTGGCCTTTGGCACCGAGTAAGGGTTTCCTAAATTCCCCCATAAAAAATATTTAGGTGGCGACTCTATATCTGGAAAAGCAGTCCATGTTAGGCACTTCTTTTCTAAAAATCTGTTTTTCTCAAAACGATTTGCCGGATTTGGACTCTTTGGTTCAGATTAAGAACCGTGACAATTTGGAGAGTCCGAACTGTAGCGAGCCCAAAACGAACAGAACGAGACTCGTCCTCCCGGGACGTTCGGGGACGTTTACAGTTTGAATAAGCCATGCAAGCCCTCAAGTCTTGAAAATGTATTTGGAAGCTCAATCTTTCAGTTTTGGACAATATAATTCGTCTAGACCACTCGAGCGATGTAGTTACTGCTTGAGCTGACATTTCGATCATTTAGCATTTTTGCAGTTTTTGCATACTGCTCGAGCGAGCTCGAGCGAACAAGTTCTTGCTCAAGCCTACATTTGTAGCATCTAGAATCCCATTTTGCAGACTTAGATACTGAGAGGTAGCATTCACCGCTCGAGCGACGAAAGCATTGCTCAAGTGAACACTCTATTTTCAACAAGCTTTGTTCAACACTCTCATGTGCACATTTTTGTTCCCTTCTTCTCTTAAGCATTCTTAGGCATGGTTCAAACCTCATTAACAGAGTAATAAGTTTGAAGGAAAAAAAAAGAAATGGATTAGATTATACTGTATTCATTTGTATGGTGTGTTTCAATGTGTATTTGTTATATATTTTGTGTAGGTTGGACACCAGAGGTTGAACATTTGTTCAAGCCCACTGTGAGTAATATCTCTATATAAATATGTTTGAAATATATTTTGAAGTTGATCGAAGAATGATGTCTATGGAAACTTATTTTGTATATATGAACGAAGATCCTGTTTGTAAATGTATTCATGGCATCCTTTAGTGAGGCCTTGCCTGGGGGATATAATACCAAGGCCCATTGAATGATTGAAGTATAGAGATCTCTGATGTTGATCTGAGTGGTCCCATTGTTTGACCTTTATGGTCCCATTATATTGACCTGCATGGTCCCATTGATTAAGGCCTATTGGCGCCATTGTTACTCTATTGGATGTTACCACGTATTACACTTTGATAATGGATATGTTTAGAGAAATTGTTTTGTTATGAATTCGATACATGATTCGCTGTGGAAATGTAAGATATGATTTCAAAATATGATTGGAATTCATTCATTAACTCCTTTATATTGATTTTACTCATTGGGTTTTAGCTCACCCCCTTTCCTTATATGTATGTAGGTGAGCATTTGGGAGATCAGGCTTAGAGTATGCCTTGGGAGTCCACCTTTCGAGAAGCCAATTGTGGGGTGCCTCCGTGTCAAGGCATGTTTGCTTGGGCTTTGAAGAGCCAAACTTTTATTAAGCTTTCATTTTTGTTAATTTGGCATTTGGACTTGTTGGTGTATAAGATGAAGTTTGAACATATTGTAAATATTATTATATGTTGTGGTATTGTTCGTCCGAGATTATGGTTTGTCATTTAAGCATAGCTCAATGGACTTGTTTTATTATCGATTTTGCTTCCACTTCAATCCCCGATATTTAATAATTATTTTGTACTTGTATTGAGGCTGTAGGTAATCTATGATTACTTGTCGGTCATGTCCTTAACATCTATGGGCGGGTTTGGGTCGTGACAGAGTGGTAGATTGTGATTTATTTCCTTACACACTTGTCCATTTGAGCAATAAGGTTTCTAGAAAAGATTTAAGATTTGCAATCACGATGCATTCGTGTATAATTATGAAAAATGAAACAAGTTATGCATTCATAAATGTGAAAATTGTGAATGTACTTGTTTGTGTTTATTATAATACAAGTTCATATAGATCATGGTGAGAACAAGAGCAGATGAATTGGAGGAGTCTTCCTTCTCCCGACTTGATCGAATAGAAAGAATGATGGAAGGGATGGTTGAAACCCTAAGACAACAACAACAACAGCAACCGCCACCACTACCACCAATGCCTATTCCACCACCAGTGCAAGATAATCAAGCGGATGATCATACTATTACTCTTACGAAATAATTCAAAAAGACGAAACCACTACTATTATAGGGAGGAGTTGATCCCTTGAAGGCTGGTTCTTGGATCCTCGGAATTGAAAAGCTTTTTGAGGTCTTTCTATGCATTGATGCACGTAAATTTTTGTTTGCTTCCTTCACGTTAGAAGACAAAGCTAGAAGCTGGTGGATGTTGATTCAAGACGAAAATAGGGGCATCAATTGGACTCAATTTTAAGAGATTTTCTATGCGAAGTACTTTTCGCAATGCATTTTGGATAGTAAAGTTTCAAAATTTGAGAGGCTAAGGCAGGGAAATAAGACAGTAGTAGAGTATGAAGCACAATTTACTGAATTGGCGAGATTTGCACCGCACATGGTTGACACCGATTACAAAAAGGCTAGAAAGTTTGAAGGGGGGCTTCATGACTCAATCTAGGAGAAGATCAATGTTCTAAAATTGCCTAAGTACATTGATATTTTAGATAGGGCATTGATGTTAAAATCAAATATGGGTACTTACAATCGATTTATAGAATGAAGAGGAAAGAGACAAAATTTTAATGCAAACAAAGGAGCAACGCCTTTAATGAATAAGCAGGCAAAATTGGGAACTTCTAGCAACTTGAATTAGAGTAATAATTCAGTGCCTACTTGTATCGTGTGTGGAAAGAAACGTCGGAGTGTATCCAACGCATGAGTTTCTTGGATGCTTACCAGGGATACCACCAAATTGCCATGCATCCGGAGGACTAAGAAAGGACCACATTCCTCACCCCACGGGGAACCTATTGCTACAAGGTCATGTCGTTCAGACTGAAAGATGCGGGGGCAACGTACCAGAGGCTGGTCACCACTATATTTAAAGAACAGCTTGGCCACACCATAGAAGTATACATTGATGATATGGTCGTGAAATCTAAGAAAAAGCATGCTCATCTAGCCAACTTATCAACCTTTCGCATCCTTCGAAAGTACAAAATGAAACTCAATGCCTCGAAGTGTGCATTCGGCATTGGATCCGGCACGTTTCTTGTCTATATTGTGAACCATTGCAGAATAGAGGCCAACCCGAGGCAAATCACGGCCATTATGGAACTCGGCTCTCCTTAGTCAGACAAAGAAGTTCAGAAGTTCATGGGAATGGCCGCTGCTCTCAATAGATTTATCAGCCATTCTTCAGATCGTTATCGATCATTTTTTCACACACTTCAGTAGGGCAAAGCATTTCAGTGGACCCCCGAGTGCCAGGCCGTGCTAGACGGCTTGAAAGCTTATCTTCGTTTGGTGCCACTCTTGGCAACCCCATTACTAGGCGAACCGCTCATCTTATATCTAGCGGTATCCAATCGGACAGTCAACGCCATATTATTAAAGGAAGAACTCGGGGAGCAGCGACCAATCTACCATGTAAGCAAGGGGATAATTGACGCCAAACACGATGCCTACCATTGGAAAAGCTCATCTTGGCTCTTGTGGTGGCTGCCAGAAAGCGGATGCACTGCTTTCAGGCTCATACCATAGGGGTACTAATGGACTATCCTCTTCGAGTATCGCTCCATAGTGCGGAAGCATCAAGGCGAGTCTCTAAGTGGGCCTTGTAGCTCGACAGTATGACATCTAGTTTTTTCCCAGAAGGCCGGCGGTCTTCCCTTATGGCCAGCAGGTGGCCGGTGGTCCTCATCTGTATCCTGATACTGTTTTGTGCTTCTATTCCCTGAGAGGTGTATGGGAGGTTCACTGTTGGGTCCAGATTGATTCTAAGGGATCTCAAAATTGTGTTTCGGCATACAAACGTTCTCCTACTTACCAATATGAACGAGATGTATCCTTTTTGAATATGTTGCAAAGTCTCTGAGAGGTAAATCAGAGGTTGTCACCCAATATCGTTTTGCTTGTTATGTCAAACTACATGTTTGTTCTCTTCTATTGCATATAATGTCCATTTTCACATAGACTTATGTTGCATGCGTGTCCTGCATCATTTATGATTTGTGCATAGAACATGCTCTCAATTTTGCATAGAATATACTTTTGTTTCTTGAATAGAACATACTTTCAATTAATGTCATTCGTCGGTTGTTTATCTTGCATGGAATATGCATTGTCACTGTACTGATTTGTAACATTGTTCACTTTGTGCATCTATCGCACTTGTTCACTTTATGCATCTATCACACATGGTTATTCCTCTTTGCATCTTTTGTTGCTTATCTCAGGATGCGTGAAGCGCAACCCTGAGCGTGTTTTATCTCGGGACACGTGAAACGCGAGCCCAAGTAGTTTTCTTCTATCTTAGGACACGTGAAGCACAGCCCTGGGCCTGTTTTATCTCGTGACACATGAAACACGAACTTGAGCAATTTTCTTCTATCTCAGGATGCGTCAAGCATGGCCCTGGCCATGCATTATCTCGAGACGCGTCGCGAGCTCGAGTGGTGTTCTTATATCTCAGGACATGTAAAGCGCGGTCCTGGGTGTGTTTTATCTCGGGATATGTGAAACGCAAGCCCGAACAATTTTTTCTATCTCAGGACACATGAAGCATGGCCCTGGGTGTGTTTTATCTCAAGACACGTGAAATGTGAGCTCAAGCAGTTTTCTTCTATCTCAAGACGCGTGAAGCACAGCCCTCAGCTTGTTTTATCTTTAGACGTGTGAAGCGTGAGCCCGAGCGATTTTCTTCTATCTCAAGACACATGAAGTGCGGTCCTGGGCGTGTTTTATCTCGGGACGCATGAAACGTGACCCCGAGCGGTTTTCCTTCTATCTCAGGATGTGTGAAGCGCGGCTCTGGACGATTTTTATCTCAAGACGTGTGAAACGTGAGCCCGAGCAATTTTTCTTCTATCTCAAGACATGTGAAATGCGACTCTACGCAATTTTCATCTCAAGATGCGTGAAATGTGACCCCGAGGGATTTCATTTTTTAATTTCTCAAGATGCGTGAAACACAACTCTAAGCTGTGTTTTCTTTCCTCATCCTGCATTTTGGCATGGAAGTGTGTTTTAGATCTTTTTGCATGGAACCTGTGTTGTTTGAAGCTTAAAGTTGCTCATTCATATGTTGTTATCTTGTTATCTTGCTTATTGCATCTATTATTGCTTATTGCATCATCTTGCATAATTATGAGTTTTCAAAATAGCCGGCTTCGCAAAGCGTGTGAGTCCAATTTTCAAAGTTTTCTTCATGCATATCATTTGTATCTTGCTGCAGAACTACACTGGTTTGATTCCTTGCAAAGGGATATGTACGCAGCCTGCAGGCACAACCATTTAATTTTTGTCTTGATTGTTTATCCAAGTCTTACGGCCTTATCAAAATGGGTTGTCATCGGGCTTTGGCATTCACTCACGTCATTTCATGACTTTGAGTTCTGTCAAAGAGGGGTAACTGTAAACACCCCATTTTTGACCGCCCTTACGACTTGGACATCACCACTTGCACATCCAATGATGAATGTGTATATGCATGTTAAGTGCTCGGAGTCCTCAGCAGAATGCAATAGCTTTGAGCCTTTAAACCCTATACACCTCTTGCCTTGTTTTGGTCCACAACCATAGATTTTCATGCCTGAAAACCCTTGGAACCTGCAGGCTACCACCTTTGGCTGCCGGCCACTTATGTGGCCTGCCAGCCAGAATTATTGGCCTGCTAGCCACAAGTGTGTTTTGGAGATATTCTCTACCAGTTGTGCCAACTGTTGTCACTGATGCATGCACTTTCTTACACGTGTATGTATTGATATTTCTGAGGGAGTTTGATGTTTGTCTATATATAGAGGGCCTCCCCACTTGCTTTTAAGGTTAGAAAATTTTGGAGCAAAATATTTTCTCTCTCTACAACTCTCTCTCTCTCTCTCTCTCTCTCTTGCTAGTTATTGAACCTTTGCCTATACACTCTAAACCAAACCTTACCATCTTGGAGCTAAGGTACTTTTGAGCCTACTTTGAGTTCTTAAGGGTGTGTATTGAATTGTTGCTTAGAAGTGTTCTCCTCTTCAAGAGGTATAAGGCTTGCCTTGTTTCTTTACTTTGTTTGTTATTTTTCCTACTATTTTCCAACTATTTTTGGGTTTGTATAAACTCTGTAATTTTGGGCTGAAACTTGTTGTTTAAGGCCTTAAAGGGTGGAGGGGTGGTTCACCTTTTTTTCCACCTTGCTTTTCTAGCCTTTACCCTTGTGTTTCCCACCTTTACACTATCTTTTTTTGACCTTTTAAACACTAATTTTCAGAGCTTTTTCAGTGGGTATAATGTTGTTTTGAAGTCCAAAAATGGAGGGGGTTGCCTCCCTTCCTTATGCTTTGTTTACTAGCTTACATAGCTCCATGTTTTAGCTTATTGTTCTAGCTATTTTTGTCTTAATTCCAGCATGTTTTAGGACTTATTTAGCACTGTTTTAGGATTGTTGTTGGTTGTTCATTGTATTTGAGCCTTGTATTAGATATTTGTAGTGTAATTGTCCTCATAGGTTTGGTAGTTTAGGCCTTAGCCACCAACCTGTTTGAGTTGATAGCATTTGTTTATGGCTTTTCATACTTGTTTTCACCTCCAATCCCTTCTGCAACCTCCCTCCTTTCTTGGATTTTGCTTTGCTTTGAAAGTTGGTTCAAACTAGTTGCTTATTTAAAGGATGAGATTGAGATCTTATGCTTAATGGTTTAATCCCTTTGGGGGTTCATTACCAACGGTATGACACTTCTTTCATGCCTAAAACAACTCTTGGTTTGATACTTCTTTCCATTAGAGGACTTAAAGCTCACCTTTGGACTTAATTTGCTAAGGAATAGTTGGTAATTAAAATGGGGTAATAAAATGAGGACTAAAAATGATGCAAGATAATAACTTTGTTAGGATTCAATCGGATGTTAATTGAATCCTTGAGTCTTGAATCGTTTCATACTTATTAGTGATGTAAATGGTTCAAGAGTCAATGTCAAGCACTTCTCTTGATCAATCCATTATAGGGAGAAGGTTTGAGAGTCTTTATTTGTTGCATTTATTGGACTTGCACACTTTGGTTAATAGGCCATCATGCAATGAAATTGCATTAATTAATGGTTTGTGAATCAAATTTACTACACCTTTGAGCTGTTTGATGATAAGGAGGGGGTAAGTTGTGCAAACAACCCTTGAGAATACCCTGCTCTTGCTCTGCTTGCCCTCTGTTGCAGCAGGAAAAACCAAGTAGCAGTGGCCAGCAGACTACCACTTCTAGCTTGCCGGCCACCTTTGTAAAACCCAAAAGTTCCCTTTTGAAACAGAACAAAGTTGGTTTTGAGGTGAAAAATAGTGCAAGTGTTCTACTGTGCAACAAAGGCTTCCTGGCAGCAGAATAATGGCTTTTTCAGGTGGAAATATGCACATGCATGAGCACTCCTCGCTTCTTGTGGTTGTTTAACCTAATTACTTAGCTTAGATATTTGTTGTAATTAATTAGTTGTAGCTAGTTAATTTTGTAAAGTGTTGTAATAATTAGTTAGTTAGAATAGTTATTTAATTTGTTGTTGCAATAATTAGTTAAGTAGCCTAGCTAATTTATTCATTTCATTTTCTAATAGTTAGTTAATTCATAGTAATTAGCCTAGCTAGTTAGTTTATTCGAACCCTCCTACGTGAGGGGCAATCTTATAATAATGTGTATGTTTTCCAACCCCATGTCTTTCTCCCTTTTATTTACCTGCTTATGTTGGTTAGTTTAGGGTATCATGTTTTGTTTAGCATACTTCATGTTTGCATCCACTTGTTTTGCATGCATCAAGGCTCGGTTCATCATGCTAACTTGCATTGTTAGTTTAATGTTTCTTTGAATACGTGCTTAGACCGCATGCTATCAAATTGATTCATATGCAATATTAGTAGTTGAGCCTATTTAGATTGCATATCGCATGTGATGCATTAGTCATATTGCATTAAGTTAGGATCATGCATTTTTTCTAACTTTTTCATCTTTTTGTCTTGGAGTACTAGGTGAGTTCTTTTGTGCTTTAGCATATTGCACAAATGTGATTGTTTCCACGTCTAGCATGTTCACCATGAGGCTACATGTTTAAATGATAAACTGTTTGAATGTCTGTGGATGAAGGCTAGTTGCTTGAATTGGAATAATTTGAGTAATGTTTATATGCAATCACTTTTTCAAGTGGTACATATTCGAAACAATTTTCAAATCGAACATGGATCAAGTGTTCCAATTTTCACAAAGAAGTCTATACTTGTGTGTGTGCGCATCATATAATAAGTTAGCTTAATAACTGGAACAAGAACATATAATGTAAATAAAAATCAAATCATGATTAGTAGAGGCCAATTTTTGATCGGGCGAGCGGGGGTGCTCAATTCATAACCTTTCCCTCTCGTACCTAAGTTCCCAAGTCAAGACAATCTAGGTGATGACGGACACGTGGCCTTTGGCACGAGTCATGGGTTTCCTAAATTTCCCAAAAATATTTAGGTGGCGACTCTGTATCTGGAAAAGCAGTCCATTTTTGGCAATTTGATTCAAAATCGATTTTCCAAATGATTTGCCGGATTTGGATTCTTTGGTGTTTATCTATTTCACATTGCACTTGTGAGATCAAATTCAGAACTGTGAGAGTCCGATACTATAGGGCTCATTCGTCTTCCAAAATGGGGCACGAAAAGTCGAGCTATAGTTTCTAGAAATGAATGCTTACTTGGTCCAAATTTTTGCTTTAATTGAATTCTAACAAGGATAACACTAGAAAGGTTAATGATAAGGTGGACAATCCCTCATGTAACCATAGGCTAGTGAAAAGATCTCAAATATTTTTTGTGATGTTTTGTGAAAAAATGTTTGTCGAAGGACCCTATTGTATCCAGTCAGAAACAACAAAAATATAAAATAATTGAAGTCGGAAACAACAACAATATAAAATAATTGAAGCCAATAAACAACAAATAATTGAAGGTACTTTAACTTTGGGGCTGTTAATTGCTTGAAACATTTCGACTGAAATGAGTTCTGTGCCAAACCAAAATCAGATGACATATAATATCTTTATGGTTACAAGTCAAAACTACAAATGATTCTGAAAAAGAGGTGTGATGTCAGGATGTCTTCATTCTCAAAGAACACAAATGCTTCTTACAAGCAGGTTCATGCATTCTCAAACATATTGCAAAACACAGATTGGATTCACCATTTAAAAGGTATTGGTTCAGTCAACTCAAGGAAATAAGGTCAGATATAATAATAATAATAATAATAATAATAATAATAATAATAATAATAATAATAATAATAATAATAATAATAATAATAATAATAATAATAATAAGGTCAGAGCCTACATTCCTATAACTAGAGAAAAACACAAGGATCATGTTTCAAAATACATCAATTGAAACAACTGAAAGAAGAACAGAAGGAAGAATGACAAGATGTAAATTATTTTCCATACCCAAAGGCATTTCTAGTTTTATTTGGAATTGTTTCATTACAAAAATTCATGTTTCACTTGGTCACAACATTGAATAATCTTATTTCAGTCTCTATGATGGCGGGATAAAAGGAACCCCAAAATAAGCTATCGCAGGTTGCAAAATGTGAATCAAATGTGGAATAATTCTATCCTGATACAAAATAGGCCTATCTTGTCGCATTATCCACGAAAATACAGCATAAGAGTTACAATAAATTCTAAAACTAACTTGTTGCAATTAGTTGATCATTTATTGAATGCCAAAATTATTATTTTGCAATTTGATAGAAGTATATTAACCTGACCAAATTGAAATGAAAGAATTAAATCAGCAAAGGAACAAAAACATAACCAAAAAAAAAAAAAAAAAAAAAAAACATAGAGTTCAATAACTTAAAACGTTCTTTCTTTTAATCAATACATCTTTCACAAGAGAGTTAAACAGACTACTAATGATTAAGATAACATTTGGTTGACTTAAAAATGTGGATTGATCCATTTTAGACTCTGCTTGTTTACATATAAAATAATTAGTATGTTTGTTTGGTTGTAGAAATGAAACAACTAAGAAATCTAATTATAATCTTCATTTATATCTTCTTAATTCTTTTATAACATAAGATCATACAATCTGAAATTAGGAGATTCAAAATCTGTATAGTTCTACAATTGAACAAGCTATGAATTAACTCATTTTATGAACTTGTAAAACATCTAAAATTAAGAATATCCAAATCTATTCTGTTCCAAGACAAATTTTGAATTACTCATTTATGAACTTATAGATTATCTAGAATTAGGAGATTCAAAATCTATCATGCTCAAAACCTAAACAAATTTAGAACTAATTCAGTTATTATGAACTTTCAAATTTGAATGTAAGTCAAAAACAATAATGTACTACTCACTATAATGTATTGAAGAAGAAAGTGAGAGACATTCACTAATACATATGGAAAAATACAAGAAAATAAGGCAAGAATGAAATAAGAAAGCAAATTCATAGATACATGAATCTTACACATACATGTATATATATATTGTGGGGGCCGAATATCGGGAGACGTAAAGAGGCTGAATAGTTCGACCTGGAGAGTCAAAATTCATATATCGCATTCGGCCCCATCTTATACACAAATCCAGAGGTACCATATTCGGCCAAATAACCAGTTGAGTAAGAGGTCAAGTGAAGAGCGGTTTGCAACTAAAGAAGCCGAGTAAATAGTTATATGACAAATTGAAGGTGGGCCCAGCTCTGAAGCCCAAGAAAGAAAAGATATAAATAGAAGAACATCATCCAAAGAGAGGTATGTGAGAATTATTATGCTTAACTTAAGATACAAGTAACTAAGAGAGCATACACTGACTTAACCGTCGGAGTGCTAATTCCGACACCCCTGGCCGGAGTGTCTATTCCTTTTCAGGTTGTCAGCTGAGGATCTCGAGCGTCCCAGTGGATCATAAGAGTATTTCCAAACCACTTCCCCACAATTGGCACTGTCTGTGGGAATACTCAACTACATCCATGGCGGGCGTAACGGAAGACCCTCCGATAGTCACTGACGAAACCACACAGAGAGACGACCTCACCCCAACAAACATGCTTGGGCCGAAGACTATCACCGCAAGACGTGCCTTGAACTTCGACTCACTTGCCCAGAACTCGCCCTCGACTTTACCACATGAGACAATGTAAGCGATCATAGAACAGGCGAAGCGAAACAAACAGAAGCTGGAAAACATGATCGCTGAGAACGCGCGCCTCCGTCAGGACTTGGCCTTGGAAGTAGCAAAATCCAATCAAGCTACACGCCAAGATCCGAGATGACCTCTGATAGCGGGTGGTCGAAGGCCTCGAGTTCGAAGGCAATATAGTGACAGCGACTCTAATTCATTATCCCCAGAGCCCAAAAAGAAGGGATGACTCGAAACTACCAGTTCTTTTGAAGAGAGTCCACGTGTAAGGCATAAGCGAAGACGAAATGGTTCGGACGAAGAAAACCAGCACGATCCCTTCGTGCAAAGGATCACAAAGGCAATACTACCCAAGAAGTTCAAAGCCCCGTCGTTCACCCTGTACGACGGGAAATCAGACCCCACTGATCATATCCGTCATTATAAGCAAGCCATAACGCTACATGCAGACAATGAGGCTCTCATGTGCAGAATATTTCCTAACAATTTGGGGCCATTGGTCGTCAGATGGTATTATAAGTTGGAGTCGGCGTCGATTAAGAGTTTCCATCAACTATAGAAATCCTTCAGGGCAAGATTCATCACCAACGAGGTCCAATCGAAGCAAGCCTACTCTCTTTGGGCAATGCAGATCCAACCAGGAGAAACCTTACGAGTGTATTCGGCGCGCTATTGGGAATGCTTTAATCTTCTCGATGATGCTTGCAACGACTCCATTGCCATTACTGCCTTTAAAATGGGTTTGCATCCTGATAGTGCTCTCTGCAGTTCCTTGACTAGAAGACCCTCATAAAACAGTCTGGTCGTTGATGAAGAAAGTCGAGCAATGTTGTAAAGTGAAAGATGACGCCTTACGGGTTAAAGTCGGAAACATGGCCAACAAGACGGCCCCTTCTGAAATTGCTCAGCCAGTAAATTCTGTACCACCTCAGAGCCTCAAACCACGGCATCGGGCTAAACGAGACAAGAGACGGGATTCTCGCCGATCAAATGACCAATGCTCCCACCGAGCTAATGAACATTTTCAAGTAGATAGCAGGCGCACAAGGCATGCAAACAAGAAATATATGGAGTTGTCAGAGCCAATCAGCGCGGTTATGTCCAAAGTCCAACACCTTCCATTCTTCAAATGGCCGTCCAAAATGGTGGGACCTCCCGACACGAGAAGACGGGATAGGCGGTGCAAGTATCACAAGGACCACAGCCATGATACTGAGAGTTGTTATGCATTAAAGGATCACCTGGAGGAATTGGTACAAGATGGTCGGCTACAACAGTATGCCCGAAAAGGCAACTCAACCAAAGCAATAGCCTTACAGCAGGATTCACCTCCACTCGGCGTGATCCACATGATATATAGCCTGCCAATGACATCCGCAGTGCATATGATTCAGTCGAATCCCAACCCTCAAAATCAACTCACTCCGGCTAAACAGCCCCGTGAAGCTGCGAGCATTGCTTTTGATGATTCAGATTTGGCCAGAGTGACACTTCCTTACATCGATCCCTTGGTAATCGAGTTACACGTAAACCGATTCACCGTTGAGCGCATACTCATTGATCCGTGGAGCACATCGAAAGTTATGTATTACAAGACATTCACCAAACTCGGCTTCTTCGAATCGGATCTTTCTCATGCTCCTTATCCATTATTTGGCTTCAACGCTAATCCAGAATACCTGTTGGGCAAAATCACACTACTAGTTCGAGCGGGCTCCCGAATAGTGGATGTGGAATTCTTGGTCGTCAAGCTGCCTTTGCTATATAATCTCATCATGAGGCGAACTTGGTTGCATACTATGTAGGCCGTGCCAAGCACCTATCATCAACTGCTCTGCTTCTCGACAGAACGCAACATTGAGCAAATCTGTGGCTCCCAGAAATCGGCACAAGCATGTTATCTCCTTGTTGGAAAGACACCAAAAAAGTGTCAAGTGAATTCTATTGAGGTGCCGGATCGAGAGAGCCTCAACGATGTTGGGCGGCTCCCAAGTGAAAAGGCCACGGAAGCCCTGCATCGAGTTGAAATTGATGGAAACCCAGACAAGTTCTTCATGGTCAGGTGCCTCCCTGAATGAAGTCAACAAGAAGCAGCTAATTTCCTTCCTGCTCGGCAACCTTGATGTATTTACGTGGACACCATATGAGATGCCGAGTGTAGATCCGTTTGTTTCGCAGCACCGTTTAAATGTTGACCCTAAATGCAAGCCGATTATTCAGAAAAGTTGGCGGTCAGCCGCAGAGCACACTGTCGCCGTTGTTGAAGAGGTTGACCGGTTGCTTGACGCTAGGGCAATCAAGGAAATGACCTACCCTACATGGCTCTCGAATACTATGGTTGTGAAGATGAAAAATGGGACTTGGTGAGTCTGCGTTGATTTCACGGACCTAAACAAAGCCTACCCCAAGGATTATTTTCCCCTCCCCAGAATAAACCAACTTGTAGATGCGACGGCATGTCATCAGTGTATGAGCTTCCTCAATGCTTACAGCGGCTACCATCAAATTGTCATGCATTCGGAGGACCAAGACAAAACTGCATTCCTCACCCCAAGAGGAACCTATTGCTATAAGGTTATGCCTTTTGGGCTGAAGAATGCAGGGGCAACTTACCAAAGACTAGTCACTGCCATGTTCAAAGAGCAACTCGGCCACACTATGGAAGTGTACATTGACGATATGGTGGTCAAGTCCAAAGAAGATCAAACTCATCTAGCCGATTTGGAAGAGACATTCGGCATTTTACGCAAATACAAAATGAAGCTGAACGCTTCCAAATGTGCGTTTGGGATCGGCTCTGGCAAATTCTTGGGTTGCATTGTCAACCACCAAGGAATCGAAGCCAACCCTAGGAAAATCACAGCAATTCTGAAACTCGACTCCCCCCGATCAGTCAAGGAAGTTCAGAAGTTGATGGGGATGGCCGCCGCACTCAACAGGTTCATCAGTCGTTCCACGGACCACTGCCGACAATTCTTTTATACTCTACGGTAGGGTAAAGCTTTTGAATGGACCTCTTTCAACGGTCTGAAGACTTATCTTCAATCTGTTCCACTATTGACAACACTATCGACAGGTGATCCGCTTATTTTATATCTGGCCGTCTTCGACAGGGCCACCAACGCCGTATTGTTAAAGGAAGAGCTTGGGGAGCAGCGACCTGTGTATTATGTGAGCAAGGTAATGGTTGACACTGAAACACGTTACCTTTCGTTGGAAAAACTGATCCTTGCCCTCGTCATGGCAGTAAGAAAACTGATGCGTTACTTTCAGGGGCATACCATCGGGGTACTAACAGATTACCCCCTTCAGTCAGTACTACGTAGTGTAGAAGCATTAGGGCACGTTTCAAAGTGGGCTTTCGAACTCGGCCAGTACGATATTCAATTCCTGCCTAGAACCTCAATCAAGGGGCAAGTACTTGCTGATTTTGTGGCCGAATTCACGGGGGGCCTTGCCGACTTCAAGTCTGAACAAATTCAACCCAAGCCGAATTAGAGAATTTACGTTGGAGACATTTGCCAGTTGTATTGTGGCGGATCATCCAACGGGGCAATGGAGTCAAAGTAGTAATCATGGCTCCCGACGGCGTAATAATTGAGCAGGCTGTCAAACTCGGCTTCGAAGCATCAAAGAATGAGGCCAAATACGAAGCCCTGCTAGCTGGTTTGCGGAATGCACACCTTCTGGGTGCTCGGCGTTTGCTTGTATTTTGTGATTCAAAACTGGTGATCAATCAGTTGAAGGGGGAGTATGCGGCCAAAAACGACCGTATGGCAGCTTATATGAAAACGGCAAATTCCTTGCTAGCAAAATTTGACCATCACGAATTGAACTAAATAACCCGTGACCAAAACACACATGCAGATGCCCTGGCTTGCCTAGCCTCTACCATCAACTCAGAGATTAAACGGACCATTGAAGTAGGTTTCATCCCAAAGCCGAGCATTGGCCCTTCTGAGGAAGTCATGGTCAATGTCATAGAGTCAGGACCGAGTTAGATGGGCTCCATTGTTGTATTCCTGTCTTCTGAACAGCTCCCAGCAGACAAGAAAGAAGTGCACAAGCTACAAAATAAAGCCCTATGATACTACTTGGATCTGCAAGGAAAGCTTTATAAAAAATCCCTTTCTGGTCCATTCCTGGAATGTGTTCATCCAGACAAAGTCAAAGAACTTCTGACTGAAATACATGAAGGCAACTGTGCCGCCCATTCTGGCGGGCGCTCTTTGGCTCATTGAACTGTGACAAATGGGTGTTACTGGCCAACAATGAGAGTCGATGCCGAATATTACGTGAAAAAGTATGAACTGTGTGAGAATTTTTCTCCTTTGACCCACCTGCCCGTTGAAGAGTTAAGCTCTATAACCAGTCCTTGGCCGTTCGCCCAATGGGGACTTGACATCGTCGGACCACTGCCTCGTGCCCCGAGTAACAAGCAATTTTTGATTGTCGCAATAGATTACTTCACAAAATGGGTAGAAGCGGAGGCACTAACGCACATCCGAGATACCGACGTGAAGTGTTTTGTATGGAGAAATATCATAACACGATTCGGCATTTCAAGAGCACTTATTTCAGACAACAGCACCCAGTTTGATTGCGGTGTCTATAGGGAACTGTGCAGTAAGTATGGTATTCGGCCGTATTATTCCTCTCCGGCTTATCCATAGAGTAATGGCCAAGCTAAAGCCTTCAACAAATCTATTTTAGACGGCATCAAGAAGAGGCTGGAGAAAGCTAAAGGAAGATAGGTCGAAGAGTTGCCAAATGTATTATGGGCTCATCGCACTACTCCGAGGCGGTCCACTAGGGAGACGCCGTTTGCTTTGTGCTTCGGAAGGCAGGTAATCATCCCCTTGGAGATTGGCCTCCCAACCTTGAAATCAAGAGTTTTTGATTTGGGTCGAAACGACATGATGTTGGCCTTGGATTTGATTCTGATTGAAGAACGGAGAGACCGTGCCCTTGCGTCCACGGCACGGTACCAGTAGCAACTTGCTAAGTCATATAATCAGCGTGTTCAACTGTGCCACTACACACCAGGAGAGTTGGTCCTGAAGACTGTGCTTTCAACTGCCAAAAATCTGGCTGACAGAAAATTGGGTCCTAACTGGGACGGCCCTTATCAGATCGACTCTGTCACGGGAGTAGGGGCATATCAGCTCAAAGACATGTCTGGGAGAAGTCTGCCACGGTCTTGGAATTCCGCGCATTTGCGTAAATTCTATCATTGACCCGACTTGTGGGGCATGACACTTGTTTTGAATGGTTCACCATGTACATATTTCACTTTTGCAATGCAAAGGTTCTTGTTTTCTCATTACGTAATTCAGCTCAAAAGTCTCCGGATTCGGAGCCCCATTGGTGCATGACACTTTTGGGCCGATTAAGCCTCCGGATTCAGAGCGTCCTTTGTGTATCACGATTGGCCAAGTCAAGTCTCCGTATTCGGAGCCCCATTGGTGCATGACAGTTTTGGGCCGATTAAGCCGCCGAATTTGGAGCGCCCTTCGTGTATCACAATTGGCCAAGTTAAGCCTCTGGATTCAGAGCCCCATTGGTGCATGACACTTTTGGGCGGATTAAGCCTCTGGATTCGGAGCGCCCTTCGTATATCATGATTAGCCAAGAAAAGTCTCCGAATTCGGAGCCCCATTGGTGCATAACACTTTTGGGCTGATTAAGCCTCCGGATTCGGAACGCCCTTCGTGTAACGCCCTTCGTGTATCATGATTGGCCAAGTTAAGTCTCTAGATTTGGAGCCCCATTGGTGCATGACACTTTTGGGCCGATTAAGCCTCCGGATATGGAGCGCCCTTCATGTATCACGATTGGCGAAGAAAAGTCTCCGGATTCGGAGCCCCATTGGTGCATGACACTTTTGGGCTGATTAAGCCTCCGGATTCGGAGCGCCCTTCGTGTATCACGATTGGCCAAGTCAAGTCTCTGGATTTGGAGCCCCATTGGTGCATGACACTTTTGGGCGGATTAAGCCTCCGGATTCGGAGCGCCCTTTGTGTATCACGATTGGCCAAGAAAAGTCTCCGGATTCAGAGCCCTATTGGTGCATGACACTTTTGGGCCGATTAAGCCTCCGAATTTGGAGCGCCCTTCGTGTATCACGATTGGCCAAGTCTTCGAATTCGGAACCCCATCCGTGCATGAAACGTTTGGGCCGAATAAGACTCCGGATTCGGAGCCCCTTCGTGGACGTTTCTCCGCCCTTCGCTCAGCCTTCTGATTCGCCTGCACAACCGTCTCCGACTCGGCATTTCGGGTTTGAGCCGTCTCCTCCTCGATAATAAGTAGGGAGGGCTCAGCTTCGGCGGTAGGTGGCACTTCAAATCGAATGGCCTCTGCTCTCTGCCGCGCGACCATTCTTTCCGTGTTTTTCTTTTTGGGGAGTTGTGAGTGACAACCCAGCCATGTCTTCGGGGTACGCGTCGGGAAGGTCTTCTAAACCAGTAAAAATGTCATCGAAGGGAAGGTCCCCTAGGCCCGAAGTGGACGGAGGTTTGGCTGAATTGAGACCGGCTTCCTCAAAGGCCAACTTCAAAGCCTCGTCTACTTTGGCTTCAGACTGGTCTGACTCTTCAGCAACCTCCTCAGCTACTTCCGTCCGCTCTGAGTCGGATCCATCGAAACCAACTTGCCGCAAGTTTTTGAAGTTGGTTAAAACAAGAGCCGTAAGAAACTCTTCACCCCTCGGAATTGGGATGTTTTCTGCCGCCGAAAACATCATATACGTAGACTCGTATCGAAGGAGAATGTGGGCCGCCCTCCCTTGTTTCTGAAGGCTTGGAAGGCCGAAGTATTTGAGCGCGACTTTAATTTCTGTAAGAACGGGGTCGTCGGTTGAAATGAAAACTTTCTTCAAATCGTTTGTTGCGCAAGTAAAACCATGAGACTACAAAAATAAAGCCTCGTAAATATAAGAAAAATAAACACAAGAAGCTATATGGCCACCTGGTTCGCCCCTCCATCTAGGAATAGGATCTAGGTGGTCCTCGCCTTCGTTGAATTCCCAGTTACCTCATACAACGACCATGACATCATCAACTCGCTTGCCAGAGCTGGAAAGCATAGTCACTAATTGATGGTCGGTGTCCTTGACCCTAAGGAAATAGCGTCCATGCCGGCCAGAAGACTTGGCCAAGGCATAATAGTGCCGAATAGCAGTTATGCCGAGGTTAATCCTAAGGCAACGTTTAACTCTATAATCCCCATTATGATTCTAAAAAAATTGACATTGGGTTGGGAAGGGATTAGACCCCAATGGCGAAGGACAGTCCTAAGGAATGAGTGAAGCGGGAAACGGACTCCGCCCTTTGTAATTGATAAAAGAGGAAAGAAGATTGTGCTTTCATCAGCCCTCTCCATATCAAGGGTGCTGTCTGCCACAAGTGACAAACGGACGTCATCAGGGATAGAAAAATGGCGTCGAAAGCTAGAGACTTGATCCGCGGAGAGGAGGTCTTTCAAATGCTTTGCCATTTTCGTCAACCTATAAAAACAAACTAGGAAAAGGGATTCAAATCAGAGAGGAAGAGAACTTACAAGAGACAGAGAGGACAATAAAGGATAAAAGGAAGTTGCAGAGGTGAGTCGGAAGGCAGTCCGAAAACTTCAAGCATCCAAAAATGTATATGTATTTGAAAAGACGACAAAATTTTAAATCACAATAAAATGAAGCATATGAAGGGGCGGGAAGTTGAAATGATGACCGAAAGGTGTGTGCTCTGACATCGCGTTGGAATGAGGTTAACAGCCGAATTTCGGCTCTGACTTTTCGAGTTCGAAACCAAACACACCAGCTAACTATCGATAGTGGAGTGTTTGGGGGGCAATTGTGGGGGCCGAATATTGGGAGATGTAAAAAGGCCGAATAGTTCGACCTAGAGAGTAAAAATTCATATATCGCATTAGGCCCCGTCTTATACACAAATCCAGAGGTACCATATTCGGCCAAATAACCAGTTGAGTAAGGGGGCCAAGTGAAGAGCAGTTTGCAACTAAAGGAGCCGAGTAAATAGTTATACGACGAATTGAAGGTGGGTCCAGCCCTGAAGCCCAAGAAAGAAAAGATATAAATAGAAGAACATCATCCAGAGAGAGGTATGTGAGAATTATTGTGCTTAACTTAAGATACAAGCAACTAAGAGAGCATACACTGACTTAACCGTCGAAGTGCTAATTTCGGCACCCCCAACCAGAGTGTTTATTCCTTTTCAGGTTATCAGCTGAGGATCTCGAGCGTCCCAGTGGATCATAAGAGTATTTCCAAACCACTTCCGCATATATATATATATATATATATACATATAAAGAGAGAGAGGTGAGAATTGGAAGGTGAAGTGATAATTATTAAGAATTGAATAGTTCAACTTGTACTTGTAAGCAGATGAGAAAGGATCAATTTGAACCAAAGCATCATAGTTGAATTACATGTGCATGTGACTAGAGAGAGAGAGAGAGAGAGTTAGATTGACCAAGACAAAGCGACACAAAGAGAGTGAGATTTTGAGAGAGAGAGAGAGAGAGAGAAATCGATTTAGGGATTAGGCAAGTTTTACACAATTTGGGTGGTTAAGTAATAAAAACAAAATTAAATTTGGCTTCCGCTACAAGTAAAACGAGACTTTGATGTAAAAAGTAATTTTTTGCAACGTCAGTCGCAAAAAAAAAAAAAAAAAAAAAAAAAATACACGTAAAAATTCATATTTCTAGTACTGACCACTACCTTCTTACTCCTGTCATCACCTCTTTTCATACCTGTGATACCATTTCCTACCCGGGCAACTTTCCCACATCCCTTTCGTTTCTCCCTATTACCTCTCTTTCACCCATGTTCTACCTATTTCTCCCATACACAAAGCATCTTTTGCTGCCACCATTCTCCAAATTTGCTAACCTCCAACCTTTCAACTTTTTCCCCAATCAACCTTCTCCTAGATTCGCCACCGCTGTTACCTTTTTTCTCCTCGTCTCCGAATTCTTGATCATGTTCTTCCCTAGATCTCTCTATATCTCTCCATCTCACATGCAATGGAGAGGTTGAGAAGCAGTCTAGGTTGCAGGTTTATAGAGTAAAAAAACTATTACAATGGTATGGAGATAAGGGGCCTATGTCTTTCTAGTTGAAGGGGCTAGATAGTGATGACAATAGAGGTAGGTGTAAGAGCGATTGTTGTGGAGGTCAAACGTAGTAGAAGAGATGGTGTTTATGAAGTAAGGGTTTGAGAGATTAAGGAGTATAAAGAGAAGATGAGAAGATATAATTGAGATTATGGAGGGTGTAATGAGTTGAAATGAAAATTTTGATTTTTGAAGAAAAATATAATTAGAATATGAGTGTAAGGAGTTATTTTTGTTGTGTAAAAAAAAAAAGCTCCTATGAATATCTTGTTTGTTATTTGGAAAGTCTTACAAAGATCATTTTAGTGGGCATGAAAAGTTTGTATCTAGGGATAGGTTCCCAAATCCTTGAAAATTTTGATTGTACAATTTAGTTTGAGTTTATGGACGAGTTTAATTTCATATTTGTGTATAAATTATCTTGAAAAAATAGATCCATTCGATATTTATAGTCACATGATTTTATTATATTAGTTTTGTAATTTACTCTCAAATCATATTTGTTTGCGCGTGAGCGCGCGCACACACACACATGCACATACACACACACACACACACACACATATATATATATATTAATATTATGAAATTACATAATAGATAAATATTTTTTTATAAATAATTTATAGAGAAAATTTGTGATAAACCCATATTCACATCCCTATAAGTCATTAAGGACAAGGGTGGAAATATTAGGGCCATAAGGACATTTGCTGGAAATTTGTTTATCAAAAGGATATTACCACCTATTTGTTGAAATTTTTATTTTAATTTATCTATTCAAATTTTTTTATCTATTCAATTTTTGGAACCTATTGGTTCAAATTTGTAGCTATATATGGAAATTCAGAACCAATCTCTTTTATTTGTTGAAATTCACCAAGTGTGTTTTTCCTATCTATTGTCTTTCAACGAGCTTGTTTTTCCTACCTGTTTAAATTTTTATCTTATCTATCATAGATCCCAATAATAACACCACACACACACATACACACAAAATTCAACAAACACGTCAAACAAAACTTATCTGTTCAAACACTTCTCTCTTTCTCTCTCTTTCTCTCTACAAACCCACCTCATCTCTCTCTCTCTCTCTCTCTCTCTCTCTCTATTTAAATAGAAAATTCACTTTCCTTACCACCAAATAGTAGAAGGCATAGAGTAAAAGCCGAGAAGCAATACATAGTGGTAGTAATTACCGTCGATCCCACAAGCCCAATCGAAATATCCCTCATCGAATTCTTCATCTCCTCTGTCATCATCGACACAACATCAAACCCAACATATGTGAAAAACAACACTGTCGAAACCTGGAACACCTCGTGAGGATCATAAGACTCAAAATTGATATAATTCTGTCCTCACCAACAACCTTAATGTCACGACCACATCCTGCCGCAAAACAGGATAGTAGTTATGACTGGGGTAGCTAGTTTTCCGCGCTCCTCGGAAGGGTTTAGTCTCTTCGGATGCGATTTCCCTACAGTTCGAACTCCTGTGGTTCTAAATCTGGTTTCACAAGTGCAATATGAAACAAAAAAATGAATGAGAGTCCAAATCCGAAAAATCTTAGAAAATCCATTAATCATCAGAGATACCAAAAATGGACTGCATTGCCAAATTTCAGAGTTGCCACCTAATAATTGTGGGAGAATTAGGAAACCTGTGACCCGTGCCAAAGGCCGCTTGTCCATCATAAACCAAAGTGTCTCGGCTCGAAAACTTAAACATGAGAGAAGAAGGTCATGAATTGAGTACCCCACTCACCCAATCAAAAATAGGCCTCTACTAAATCATGATGTGAAACTTATAGACATTATATGTTCATGTTCTAATTATTAATATGCTAACATTATTATATGAAGCAAACAAGTATAGACTACGCCACTTAATTTGGAATGCTTAGATTTCATGCCTTTTTTGAAAGAGTTTTTAAGTATGTGCAACTCAAGGAAAAAACGAGCTCATATGTACAATAATCAAAGGCATTCCAATCTAAGCAAAATAGCCTCCATCCACAAGCATTCATAGAGATATTTTCAAATAAGCGAGTAGCCTTATCGTAGTATGCTTGACATGGCAACACAAACACATATGCAATATGCTAAAGCAAAAATTCTCACCTAGTACTCAAATAAGGAAAGCTAAGGAAAAGAAGATAGTTAGGAAGATGCAAGATCCTAGAGAAATGTAAAATGGCTAATGCAACACATACACATATGCGACTACTTGATTCAGCTATGAACATGTCATATGAATCCACTCAAAGCATGTGACAACGCACGTATTCAAATAAGAATTAATCAATGATATCAATTATGATGAGCCGAACCCTAATGCATACAAAAAATGGATTCAAATCGTGGCAATGATAAAAGAAAATATGATGCTATACAATTATGGTAAGCATGTAAATAAAAGGGAGAAAGAAATGGAGATTGAAAGACATACATCAAATGTTACAAATTTGCCCCCGCACAAGAGGGTTCGAATGTCCCAATTAACTAATTACTACAAACACGAATAATTTAATTAATTATTACAAATACAAATCTCAAAGCGACTAATCTAAAACCGCACATGCTGAAGTGAGAACATCCTCCAGAAACACCCTCTGCTTACTGCTAGAAATTGCGCTGTTTACAGTCAGGAAAGCAGTTCTGTTTTGGACCTCAAGATCTGTTATGTTTTGCTGAAAAACCACCACTGCCGTACAAACAAGGTGGTCAGCCTAATGAACTGGTCGGCCGTACAAGATGTTGGTCGGCCAACCACTGCTTCTGAGGAAAGTCCTGTTTCAACAGAACTATAACAGAGTAAAAACTAAGGGTTTTCGAATGATGTTTATCCCTTCTTCCCTTCCCTATCTTGAAGATATTCAAGGGAGGGGCAGATTTGTTTCTCAAATCATCAACTATCACAAAGTTGTTGCATGATGATTTTAGAAGCAATAGGAAAAGGCTTTACTAAACACAACGAAAAACAAGACTATTCTACCTACCTCTTTCCTATCACGAGGTTATTCAAGGAAGAGATTGACATGCTTCACAAATCACCAAACATCGCAAGATTGTATGTGATGATTATAGAAGCAACTAAAATGAAAAATAATAAGAACTCAAAATTTGTTGTAAACTCCTCTCCCTACTCATGGAAAAAAAGATGAGACATCCATTTCTATGCTTCAAAGTGGAACTAGGAGAGAGTTTTCAACACTTTTGGTAAAGAGCTCTATATGAGCAACAAGAAAAGTAAGTGAGAAACTCGAAATCAAGCTAACTATGAAAACCTTAAACACATCACTCGCCAAAGTTGTTGACAACTGCTCTTTTGTTCATGGAAAAAGGATGAGACATGCATTTTCCATGTTTCGAAAATGATCGAAAAAAGAGTTTTTCAACACTTTGACACGAAAGCTATCACCTAGTTTCAAAGTAAACAACAATAGTATGAAAGTGAAAGTTACAACTAGTTAATTAAACTTGTGGCGGGGTGGCTAAGCTCTAAACCCCCCATGACCACAAAGTTTCAATATACATAAAGAAAGCTATAAGAATAAAAGTAAAGCGATCAACTCGAACTGATTGGCCGCTCTATCCTAAACACGCCAAATCCTTGAGGACTTACAACCATACAATTTATTATATTCAAAGCATAAATTAAACATTGAATAGCCCATAAACACCAAAAAACAGTGCTCAAACTTAAGAGAAAACAAGAACAAAAAGCAAAGAGAAACTATATTTAACTACTAGTACTCAAGCTTAAGAAATGATGGCTAACCCCTCCACTTTTAACAAGGTTGAAATCACATTTTAAGCCTAAAATCACTCTGAAAATCAGTATTTAAACAAAGAATGAAGAGCAAAAGAGTAAGAGAAAAGGTGATGAAAGAGAGTTCAAAGATCAACCTCTTGAAAAGAGGAAGAGCTTCTTGATTCACAAACTTCAATCTAAACACTCTCAAGCATCTGAAATCAGGCTCAAAGCTTCAGCAAAAAGCTTCAAGTTTGAGCTTCAATGATGTATCTACAATGTATCTATATTCTAGAGAGTGTATAGATGCTTTGAAGGAACTCCTAGGCTTGTAAACAATTCTCTAACCCTAAATTCTGAGGGAAGGTGCTGTATATATATAATTTCAACCGCCTTCCAACAAAAATATCTTCAAAAGAGAATAGCTGGCCAAAGCCCATGCATGGGAGCAACCTGTGCTACAAAAATATATGTTTCACCGAACATGGCCGCCTGGCCAATAGGATGTACGGCCAGCCAAAAATATGTAGCTTCCTTGCCATTTTTTGGTCTTGCTGCTTTTTGAGTGATCAGGCTAGAAAAAACAAGTCATGGTCCAAATGGGGTGTAAGGTTTGGGTTTGAATCTCAAAACTGAATTCTTTTGCTAAAGATTCGAAAAGATTACACGGTATAGCATTTCATCATCGAGTGTTTGGAATGAAGCGCCTAAGTCTTGGAGGCGGTCAAAATGGGATGTCTACAACTGGCTAGTAGTGTCAAACTACTAAAGTCCAAACAAGACAAAACAAGGTTGGACAAAAACTTTGGGGCTTATACGGAACTACATCATTGTTCATTAATTATGAAGAATCCATCTAGAGCCTGTGCATAGATCATATGGTACAAACAAACAACTTTATTTATTTATATCTGACATTTACAAGTTTTACATCCCAAAAAGAAAGTACAACATTTACAAATATACAGCTAACAAAAACCAAAACTCAAAGACAAGGTCTTCGTCTAAAAGCTCTAACTTCCAAAAGTAGAAAAACAAAAGAAAAAGACTTTTAGCTTGATCTCTCATCCATGACATGATCCTCACCATCACCTACATACATGTAGGAGAGAGGGGTGAGTTAAAGTCTAGTGAATAGCAGTATAGTAAAGTGGTAAATGAATGAAAATGAACAAACTTTATCGAAACCCAGTATAAAAACATTTTAAATATAGTATAGCATTTTAAGTAAATCAAAAGTATCTCAAGACATATACATAGCGATGACTATTCTCAATGCATTTCGAATCAAGAGTCAAGAGGCCATAACCGGTGGCAGAGCTCCGTTAGCAAGAAGTTAGCATGAGGTTATTAGCATGATTCCTAATAAAAAACAATCTCCAAGACATTATCATAATACATGATACAAGAATATATGATGCTCATTCATAGCAAAACAATACTTAACTTTCATAAACATACCATATGTTTGGATTTCAAATCATAATTTTTAAGAACATAACTTTACTATGCTCCTACTCACAAATGGCTCCTCGAACAAGAGTTTAAACATCCTCAACCTTGACCTAGACAAACAAGAACAAAACATTGAAGCATTGAACATTCTTAAACTTTCTATATCACTTGTTATGCAATTTATTCTTTAACCTTCTTTTCTATTCAATCGTCTTTCAAGTGGGTTTCTAATTAAGTTATCCTTGTGTTTGGGTGCCAAAACATGGCTAAAAGTGTTTTCAGAAATGAAGGAAAACAAGTGAAATAAGATATGAAAATGTACTAAAACAGGTCAGTTCACTCGAGCAATTACTCCACCACTCAAGCGGTAGATGGGTCCTCCCAAAATTTACAAGCTTGCAAAACAAAGTACTGGGAGCTGCAAAACAGATTTAGCCGACTTAGGCAGATTTTCAAGCCTGCAAAAATACAAACTTCTAGATGTTTGTTGTGTCCGCTTGAGCGAGCTTCTCACCGCTTGAGCGGTGATGAATAGAGAACTGTTGTCCAAAATCTGCTATATTCTATAGGTTGTTCCAAGGCTGCTATGGTTGTTTCTACCAAGTTTTTCAACTCCCAATCATGCATAAAGGATGCTAAACATGGCAATAAGATTGTTCCTTATATCAAATGCATCAAATTTCTATTTGTTTCAAAGGTATAAATCATAATTCAAGCTTAAAAGGAAACTTTCATGATTTTCAACTTTTGTTTTCAAAACTCAAACCCAAGTTAGAGAATCATAGGAAATCAAGGAGATATGTGGAAAGAAAGGTGTAAGGACATTCAAAATCTCAAAAACCAATTCAAAAGAGTTGGAACTCCTAAGTTTCATTATCTTAGCTAACTTATCTTCTTTCCCTCTAAGTTTTTCATTCCTAGATTATTTTCATCCTAAATTTTTCCATGATTCAAGATGCTAAATGAGTCTTTTATAAGATTTAGAATAGAAAACTCACCTTGGAGCACTTCTAGGATGAGTTCTTGGTTGAATCTTCTTAGGTTCTCCTTTTTTCTCTTTTGTTTCTCTCCTTTCCCTCTTTCTCTCCTATTAATTCTCTAAATTTCCAGCTTCTTCCTCCATTTTGCTTGATTTGGGACCTAAGATTTCATTCGGTGTGGTTGGGGCAAAGGCACACCCTTTTAATTAACTAGTTTCCTTATTTAAGCTTGATTAATCAAATTTTAAGCTAAGTGACCCAATCTTATTTTAATTTTGCTTAGTCTAATTAATTCTCTCCTAAACATACTTACTTATCACTAATCCTAATCAACAAAATAGCAAATAGCATAGAATGGTCATGGTTATTAGACTATGGTCTTTAAGCTCCTCACTTAAGGCATAGGCACAACGTATGGTTTCCAAATCAAGTGCCAAGCTATCCCCTAACTCAAAGCACATAACAAAATAATTCTTTACATAACCTTTCATACTTCTTCTCCTCCTCTTCTAATACTAGGAAGCCCTAAGTTAGACAAGTGCTTAACATATAACATGAATGCATGAACAATTAAATATAATGATGCATGGAAGGTTTGGTCGTCACACCCAAATCCCTCAAATCCCTCAAACCCATTGTGAACGTCGTGCCTTTTTTAGTATAAGGCGTGTTTCCACACAATGTTGTACCAATCTCATATTAAGAGTCGCCACTTAATTTTTAAGAGAAACTAAGAAACCTTTAACAAGAAAACTAAATACAGGCACTAATCCGTCACAACCAAATATTCTTGGCTCAGGAATTTAGGTACAAGAGGGTAAGGTCGTTAATTAATGCACCCCTTCTCACCCAATTAGATAATTGGCCTCCCCTAATGTTTCATTTTATTAGATTAAATGATTAATTATTACACAAAATTCATTATTAACTCTAATCCTTTACTAAACATATCAACTAAGTGATTGAATAAATAAATATCACCAAACTTGGATTAAATGTGTACAACCACATATTTTTCAGAAAATAATGATTTTCTACCAAAAAGCCAACTTTTAACACATGTAGTTAGAAACACAATCTAAATCAAGCAATATTCATAAAGAGCATTCAAAACACACAATTACCACCAAAATCACTTAATTTGCATTATTTAAAGAACAACGCACCCAACAAGCAACACGCTATGAAAGAAAACAAACTTACCTTCCACCACAAAGCATCCAACCATGCAAAATATGATGAAGTAAAATAAAATGAACCAAAACATGCTACTAACACAAGCAACATGAACCTAAGCTCAATTTAAGGCTACTAACATTTTTTAATGCAATGCCAGCAAACCAAATAATACATAAAAGTAAACATGATGAATATTATACAATGGTTAAACCGAACCATATGCATGATGACATCATGAATAAACTAGCCTAAACATGTAGCACGCATACTGTTATCCCAAGTAAGCAACCCAAGAGAGGGGTAAATTGGGTTATTAAAAAATGTTACAATATTAAAAAATAATAAACACTATATTCAGAATTTTAACAAATAAAAAACAGAACAATAATTATCAATATAAAAGAGAGATAGAGAGAGAAAATCAAACATTGAGATTTATAGTGGTTTGACACATCGGACCTACGTCCACTCTCCAAGGAGCCACCTTGAAAATTTCTTTACTATCAAAATGAATCAATACACCAACACGGCTTCATCAAGCTTGTGGATTTTGCACAGGTCTTACTTTTATTTATTAAGCCACACTCAACAATAAATTCCTCACTCTTACAAAATTTCTTCACAAAATAATAAATAAGGATAAGAGGTACTTCAACCCGCTTTTACAATAATTCTCTCACAAAGAGTAGATATGAAAATATAAGAACAAAGTCTACACTTAGATCTGAAAGTGAAAGAGCAGAATATACTTAAAATTTTGGAGCACACAGATTTTTTCTCTCCAAGTTCTTAATTTTTCTCTACACAAAACACTTGCATTTATACACAAAAATATACCCATTGGAGGTAGGACACTTCTTGCTAACGTCATGAATTACGTGGGCACGCTCCTTGACAGAACAAAAGGCATCTACTTTGTTTTCAATAAATACAACATGTGGCACTCTTTTCTTTTGTCAAAAATTGTGGCTAGATATTTGAACAAACTTACTAACATGTAGATTTTTACCATTGTATATATTTATATATATATATATAAAGAATTGAGGTAAAAATAATATGCCTGCAAAGTCCACATTTTCCTTTTTATACAATTAATTCATATAAAAGATGTAGTTTTAGCATTTCAATTTCAAACTACAACATGTGAAATGTGTTGCAACTTTTCAACCTTTTCTTTTTATATTATATATATGTATATATATATAAGCAAAGGATGTAGAAAATATACAACACCGCTTTGCCATGTCACTTTATATCTTATATAAGATGCAATTCCCAACTTTGCTAACTTTATATTATAATATATATTTACATAATATATTTAAAGTACGTAAAATAATTGCACATAATACTCATTATGTGGGTATGTCCAACATACAAAAATATGAAAAATAATTTTGAATTTGGTGCAATATGTATAAAAAAGATATAATACAGTTTTACTCAAAAGAGACAATCACACCAAATTTGTCAAAAAATGAATAGTGATCAACCGAATTATTTAAAACATAAACAGTAAAATTTTCAAAATATTTTTATTTAAATAATATTTATAACAAATGTATCGTACAATATATATTTTAAACAGATAATATTTTATGTCAAATAATATAAAACATGTATATTATTTACAGGTTTTCAATTAATATTTTAGACATCATCAAAATTAGATAGCATAATTAACAATCTCCCCTTTTTTTATGATGACAATATTTGTATGGATTTAACACAAAATAAAAATCAACAAGTTATTTAATAACATAAGATATTTGATAATTAAAAGCACATGCATGCACAACAATCAAAATAATATTTTTTTCTCCCCCTTTGACATCATCAAAATAAAATATGGAGATAAAAAACAAACACATTTGATAAAATAATCTGAAATGCCAAAAATATAATAATGGTCCTTAGGTCTTATCGAGATCATTGTAGGGATTTTGGAGCATCTCTGGCACTTTAAATGTTGACAAGCAAGAGATTTGAGCAGATATGTATAAAGTATTGGATCGGTGCAGTATATAAAAAGTAACAAAGAGGATAGGCAGAGATACGAAATCGGCAAGTATTGTTAGAAAAAAATTTGTTTTACCTTCTTGTGTAATCATGTCATTCCTTACCTTAGCCATCAATGGTTTTGACATGCATGAGGTGCCTATAATGCAAGCAAATGAGAGGTTACCAATGGTGCAGTCACACACTATTCCTGAACGAGAGTCCTAGTGTTGTTAGTAATCGGAATGATATCGATGCTATTAATAACACTATGGCTCTTAGTACAGAGGCAATGACTACAGTTTCCAATATGGTGCAACGACTACAAGCAAGAACACAAGAAAATCAGCAATGGAGATATGAGGTGTGCTTGTTAAAACAACAATTGGCTAATACGCGTTAGGAGAAAAGAGAGCTAGAAAGGAAAAATTCACAGTTGGAGAATACGGTACAATATTATACAACGGTTATAATGCCAATACTCACAGAAGTCAAACATAAAGAAAGACATGTAAAGGAGGCTCATGAAAAGTTGTTGAGAGAAGTAAACAAAAAAAATCTGTGAAGCCTTCTGAAAACTTATATGTAATCGAGTAATGTTTTCTTCTTCTGAAATAAAATTGCAAGCATTTCTCTTTGAAATTTTTTTCTGTCTTTGCAAAAAAAATTGTTGATGTAGATAGAGTAAAAATTATATATACTTCTCCTAAAATTATAGACAAAATATACAAACACTCTCTGAAGATTACTCGTATTTTTATGTTTTATTTTTATTTTATTGATGTAATCTCAAAACATTACATAATACGAATCTCCCTCTAAATTAATACACAAAAGAAAATTACACAAATTGTAAAAAACAAATTACCAATTTATAGTACCAAGGACCATTAAGATCCGGCCAAAAACAACTACGCCAAGTGCACTAGCATAAAAAGAGAAAATACAAATAAAAATAATTTCTTCGAAAAGGGTAGAAGCAATTATTATTAAATCTAAGAGAATTTGGAGCATATACAACCATATAAAAAACATAACACAGTGCAAAAATAATTTTAATATGTTGATCGGAAATAATGGAGAAGATCGGGGATGAATTTTTGTAAATCAGTGATAGATCTTGGTGGATCAGTTACGGATCTTGATGGATCGATAATGAAACTTGAGGAATCGAAAATGATTGCAAAGATTGGTGATGAAGATTTTGTGGAGAGCAGTGATGAATCGGTAGATCGGTGAGGGATTTGGGTATATGATGGTAGTAATGAAAGTGCTGGATGATGTTGTGGATGATGGAGCTGGTGGGGGGACGATGGTGAGGATGAAGATGGTGTTTGAGGACGAGAGGAAGAAAGAGAGAGCAAGAGAAAGAGAGAATCAGAGCGAGCGAGCGAGCGAGAGAGAGAGAGAGAGAGCATATATACATATATAATTTATTTTTTAAAATTTAAATTTAATTTAAATTTTATTTATTTATTTATTCATATTTAAAAGAATAAGCATCATATAGGAGTATTCATCATACCAAGTTTAGTTCTAATATAACAAAATTGTTCTTTATTAAGAGGCTTGGTAAATATGTTAGCTAATTGACGATTTGTAGGCACAAATTCGAGTTCAATGTCACCTTTGAGTATGTGATCTCTTAGAAAATGATGTCTTATTTCAATGTATTTAGTGCGTAAGTGCTTAATAGGATTTTTTGAGATGTTAATGGCACTTGTGTTGTTACATTTTATAGGAATATAATCACAGTAAAGTCCAAAATCTTAAAATTGTTGTTTCATCCAAAGCAATTGTGCACAACACCTAGCGGCGGCAATGTATTCTGCTTCAGCAGTTGACAGAGCCACTGAGTTTTGTATTTTGCAAAACCAAGAAGTGAGTGAATGTCCAAGAAAGTGACAAGTACCATTTGTGCTTTTTCGATCAAGTCTACATTTCGCAAAGTCGGTATCCGAGTAACCAAAGAGTTCAAAAGTGGTTCCCTTAGGATACCATAATCCTAAATTTGGAGTGCCAACAAGATATCTAAAATTACGTTTGCCTGTGGTGATGTGTGACTCTTTAGGTGCGGATTGAAAACGTGCACACATACAAACACTAAACATTATATCGGGTCTACTTGCAGTAAGATAGAGTA
Source organism: Camellia sinensis (assembly GCF_055761805.1). Classification (NCBI taxonomy): domain Eukaryota; kingdom Viridiplantae; phylum Streptophyta; class Magnoliopsida; order Ericales; family Theaceae; genus Camellia; species Camellia sinensis. The sequence continues at coordinate 102,882,264 of NC_138961.1, forward strand.
AGGAACCAATCATACCTCGATATTTCTTTTCATCTACAAGTTTACCTTACTCATCTTTGTCAATTTTTATTGATGTGCTCGTTGGAGTTACTGTAGGCTTTGATGATTCCATTTCAAACCTTTTGAGTAGATTCTTGATATATTTCGTTTGATTTAAGTGGATTCCATCATTAGTTTGTTTAGTTTGTAAACTAAGGAAATAATTTAACTCCCCCATCATACTCATTTCAAATTCACCTTGCATATCTTTAGCAAACTCTTTGCACAAATTTTTATTTGTAGCACCAAAAATAATGTCTTCAATATAAATTTGAACAATTAGCATATCCTCATTTTTTATTTTTATAAAAAGTGTTGTATCAATTTTTCCTCTAGAAAATCCTTTGTCAAGTAGAAAATTATTTAATCTTTCAAACCATGCTCTAGGAGCTTGTTTTAAACCATATAGGCCTTTTGAAAGTTTAAAAACATGATTCGGGTATTTATGATTTTCAAAACAGGGAGGTTGTTCAAAATAAACTTCTTCCGAAATGTACCCATTTAAGAAAATACTTTTAACATCCATTTGATACAATTTGAAATCTTTAAAACATGAAAAAGCAAGTAACATTCTAATAGCTCAAGTCTAGCAACTGGTGCAAAAGTTTTATTAAAATCAATACCTTCTTCTTGATTATATCATTGGGCTATCAATCTAACTTTATTTCTAGTAACAACTTCGTATTCATCCGTTTTGTTTCGAAAAATTCATTTTATTCCAATAACTAGATGATCCTTAGGTCGAGGGGTCAAAAACTAAACTTCATTTCTTTCAAATTGATTTAATTCTTCTTGCATTGCTAAAATTCAATTTTTATCTTTTTCAGCATCTAAAAACGATTTTGGTTCAATTTGTGAAACAAATGCTAAGTTACCACAAACATTTCTAATAGAGAAACAAGTTTTTATACCTTCCGCTGTATCACCTATGATAAGGTCTTTAGGGTGGCCATGAGCATACTTCTATTTCTTTGGTAGATTTGATTCGTTTTCTAGACGAGCATATTATTCTTGAAGATTTTTCATTGTGGTTTCTTCTTTTTGTCTAGGAGGTGGATTTTCCTCATTTGTTATGTAAATGCTCTCCATTCTTGGATGTGTTTCTGCAGTATCATCATTTACAAGATTCTTGGAAATAACATTGTTAGATTCATCAAAGGCAACGTATACAGATTATTTAACAAGTAAAGTTCTTTTATTGAATACTATATAAGCTTTACTAGAATTCAAATAACCAAGAAATACAGCTTCATCCGATTTAGCATCAAATTTTCCTAAGTTATCTTTATTGTTATTTAATACAAAACATTTACAACCAAAAGTACGCAGGTGGCTAATATTAGGCTTTCTACCTTTCCAAAGTTCATAAGAGGTTTTCTTAAGAATAAGTCTAATCATGGCACGATTTACAACATAACATGCAGTGAAAACTGCTTCAGCCCAAAAATATCTAGGTAGATTATTCTCACAAAGCATAGTACGGGCCATTTCTTCGAGAGTTCTATTTTTTCTTTCAACAACACCATTTTGTTGAGGAGTTCTAGAAGCTGAGAAATTATTATCTATTCTTAAGTCATCACAAAACATAAAAAAAATCATCATTTTCAAATTCTCTACCATGATCATTTCTAATACTACAAATATTGAGATTTTTTTCATTTTGAATTCTTTTACAAAGTTTTGAGAAATTGTAAAGAAAATTATTTTTGTGTGTCAAAAATAATACCCATGTATATTTAGTATAATCATCAACACAAACAAGAGCATATGATTTTCCTTCTAAACTTAATGTTCTAGATGGTCCGAATAAATTTATATGCAAAAGTTGAAGTGGTCTAAGTAGTTAAAACGATATTTTTGGATTTAAAAGAAATTCTAATTTGTTTTCCAAGTTGACATGCATCGCAAAGTTTGTCTTTTTCAAAAAAAAAATTTGGTAAACCAATGACTAACTCATTTTTTGAAAGTTTAGAAATTAAATCAAAATGAGCATGTCCTAATCTTTTATGCCAAAGCCAACCATTATCATTTATAACGGATAAACACTTAATGTTAAAATGAGAAGACAAATCATGTAAATCAAACACATATACATTCTTATATCTATAACCTACAAATAAGGTTTTGTTTTCTAGGATGTTCTCAATAGTCCAATGAGTTTTCTTAAAAATAACTCTATAACCTTTATCATTTAATTGACTAATGCTAAGCAATTTATATTTTAAACCTTCAACAAGTAAAACATTTTCAATAATAGGAGAAGGATTTTTACTAATACTTCCTACACCAATGATTTTACCCTTGCTCTTGTCGTCGAAAGTCGCATATCCGCCATCCTTTGGTCGGAGTGTGGCGAACATAGATTTTATTTCCGGTCATGTGCCTCAAACATGCACTGTCGAGATACCATTTATCGTTATTGAATTTTATCTTAAAACATACCTACAAAAATTTGATTTTTCTATTGGTACCCATATTTTGTTGGGTCCATAAAAGTTAAAATTTAACACTCTTGAAATGTCCTTAGGGACTCACATCTTTTTTATTTTAGCAAAATGATTTATTTTAATAGGACATGAAAGTGAAATATAACCTTTTTATGCCACAAAAATGACATGTGAGATGAGAGTGACTAGAAGATGCATGCACAAAACTATTTTTGGCAATTTTTACTTTTGAAAAAGGTTTATATCAAATTCCGGCTCTACCAAAAATATGATTTTGATTTTTAAGAATTTGATCTAAAGTCTCTTTACCTTAAGTGAATTTGGAAAAAGTATTTTTCAAGTCTTCAATATTTTCTTTCAAAACAGTTTGCTCTTTTTTTAAAGACTCATTTTCTTCTTGCAATACGATTAATTTTTTCTCAAAAATTGAAGACTCTTTTCGAGTAAAAATATCATTTTCCTTTTTCATTTTCATGGCTTCATTTCTAAAGCATTTTTCCTGGAAGTTAAGGATTCATTTTCTTTCGATAAACTTGAAATTACTTTCTTTTGACAGTTACTTTTCAAACTAAGTTTCATAAATTCAACATGTAATTCATCAAAAGCTAATTGTAATTCATCAAACGCAAAAGATTCTTCATTTACCTTATCTTCGTTTCCAAGTACCATTAAGCATTGGTTAGTAACCTCATTTTTGCAAACTTCGATTTCTGAGTTGCTTTCATCGCTATCTTCTCTCCATGCTGCAATCATGGCTTTCTTCTTGTCCTTCTTGAATTGTTTCTTAAGTTGCGGACATTCTGATTTGTAGTGTCCATGTTTGTTCCATTCGTAGTAGGTAACTTCAGATTTTTGTGTGATTTTCTCCCCTTTAAAAATCCCTCTTGTTGAAGTCTTTTCTGAAAAATTTTGCATGCCTTATTTCTTTTTCACAAACCTTTTGAACTTCCTAGTGATGAATGTCATTCCTCATCATCATCTAAATCATCTTCCTCATCCTCTTGATGTTTTGAGGTGGATTTGAAGGCTATTCATTTCTTCTTGTTGTTGTCCTCCTCTTTCTTTCCTTCTTGTATTATGAGCTCATGAGTTAAGAGAGATCTCATTAACTCATCTAGACTTAGCTTTAATAAATCTTTGACTTCAATAATGGCAATGATTTTTGTCTCTCAACTTTTTTGTAATGACCTAAGCACTTTTCTTACAATTTCAGTATTAGTATATATTTTGCCAATAGAAGTTAAACTATTAACAATATCAGTAAAACGAGTAAACATTTGAGGAATAGTTTCATCAGGCTTCATTTTAAAGAGTTCATAATTATGGACTAACAAATTGACTCTAGATTCTTTAACTTGTTCGGTTCTCTCATGAGTTACTATAAGCTTATCCTAAATTTCTTTTGTGGTTTTACATGTGAAAATTATGTTGAACTCGTTGGGATCTAAAGCACAGTACAACATGTTTGTGGCTTTAACATTAATTTGGACCATTCTAGTATCTAATTCATTCCACTCATCTTTAGGTTTTGGTACCTTACCATCTACGATTTTGGTAGGAATTTTTGGACCATTGCAAATAATTTTTCAGCATTCATAATCATTAGATTGAATATATATGGTCATCTTAGCATTTTAATAGCTAAATTTTGGGCCGTTAAACAATGGTGGCCTATTGGATGCTTGTCCCTTAGGTAAAGAATAACTGAGGGTTGCCATGATCTACTCTAAGACGATTGAGTCACACAAACTAGAGTCTAGGCTTTGATACCAATTGTTATCCAAGGTAGGCAACCTAAGAGGAGGGTAAAATTGGGTTATTAAAAAATGTTACAATATTAAAAAATAATAAATGCTATATTCAGAATTTTAACAAATAAAAAACATAACAATAAGAGAGATAGAGAAAGAAAATCAAACACTGAGATTTATAGTGGTTCGGCATGCTGGGCCTACGTCCACTCCCCAAGGAACTACCTTGAGAATTTCTTTACTATCAAAATGAATCAATACAGCACCAAGGCTTCACTAAGCTTGTAGATTTTACACAGGTCTTATTTTTATCTATTGAGCCTCACTCTTATAAAATTTCTTCACAAAATAATAAACAAGGATAAGAGGTACTTCAACCCTCTTTTATAATAATTCTCTCACAAAGAGTAGATATGAAAATGTAAGAACAAAGACTACATTTAGATCTGAAAGTGAAAGAACAGAATACTCTCAAAATTTTGGAGCACACAGATTTTTTTTCTCTTCAAGTTCTTAATTTTTCTCTACACAAAACACTTCTATATAAACACAAAAATATACTCGTTGGAGGTAGGACGCTCCTTGCTGACGTCATGGATTACGTGGACACGCTCCTTGACAGAACAAAAGGCATCTACTTTGTTTTCAATAAATACAACAAGTGGCACCCTTTTCTTTTGTTAAAAATTGTGGCTAGATATTTGAACAAACTTACTAACATGTGGATTTTGACCGTTGTATATATTGATACATATATATATATATATATATATATATAAAGAATTGAGGTAAAAATAATATGCCTGCAAAGTCCACTTTTTCTTTTTTGTAAAATTAATTTATGTAAAAGATGTAACTTCAGCATTTCAATTTCAAATTATAACATGTGAAATGTGTTGCAACTTTTCAACATTTTCTTTTTATATTATATTAACATATATATATATATATATATATAAGCAAAGGATGTAAAAAATATACACCACCGCTCCGCTATGCCACTTTATATTTTATACAAGATGCAATTCCTAGCTTTGCTAACTTTGTATTATAATATATATTTACATAATATATTTAAAGTATGTAAAATAATTGCACATGGTACTCATTATGTGGGTATATCCTACATACAAAAAGATGCAAAATAATTTTGAATTCAGTGCAATATGTATCAAAAAGATATATTACAATTTTACTCAAAAGAGACAATCATATCAAATTTGTCAAAAGATGAATAGTGATCAACAGAATTATTCAAAACATGAATAGTAAATTTTTCAAAATATTTTTATTTAAATAATATTTATAACAAATGTATCATACAATATATATTTTAAACAGATAATATTTTGTGTCAAATAACATAAAATATGTATATTATTTACAAATTTTCAATTAATATTTTAGATATCATCAAAATTAAACAATATGATTAACATATACATCTAATTAGAACATGCAAAACAAAGCAAAAAACATGCAAAACTAGCAACTTATATGATTATACATGCCTGGTAACTCCCTAACCATGATCTAACACTAAAAACATGATGAAATCATACTTAAAATAAATAAAATCAAAGGATTTACCTGCTAGTTTGAAACAAACCGAAGAATAGGAGAAAAATGATAGCAAACTTGCTTGAATGCTTCCCTCAAGCTTTGGCAAGGCTATGGAGGCTTATCTTTCAATCCTAGATCTACTTTTACTTGTAGAGTTACTGTATTAGAAAATTTTCTTTTTTTACACTAACTCTTGGAAATCCTCAAAAAGGGAGACAAGAAGGTGTATTTATAGGCATGGACGGCCTTGGGGGTCAAAAAAGGTCACCCTAGGGCTTCTCCATCACTAACTTGCAACGGCTCCAATCCAAATTGTCAAACAGTCCCAAATGAAATAAAATTTTGGTTTGTCAAGGTAATAAACGCCGCACATTGAAAGTGTGCCTGCACATCAAATTGAGGTAAATTTTGGACATATCTCTCTCGTTTGACATTATATTGAGGTAAGTCAACTGGAGTTACAAAGCCAACTCAAAGAGCTACAAGTTTATGTGTCTAATTCCAACTTTTACTAGGTGAAAACAAGCCCTAAAGTTTTTGGTACGAAAATAGCAATACAACGGCTCTAAGAACTTCAAGCATCTCCAAAGTTGAAATTATGATACAATTCATCATCGGAAAACATTTCAAGCATCTAAATCTTAATGATTAGTCAAAATGGGGTGTCTACACCCATGTTTGATCAGATCTCTACCATGCTCGACACAGCAGACCTAACGAGTCTCTAACCAGATCTCCGTAGTGCTCAACTGCCGTGAGAATCCTTAGCATGAAACTCATCTCCCCCTCACCGTCCATCTCAACAACGCATTTGCCGTTGCACTCTCGTCAACTCTGGTGTCGATATCTCATTCCTTCTCTCACCGAGTTCATTATCGACCTAGGTCGAATCATCGGTTGTTAGTGCGCCGTAGCAGAAGAGGCATTTGCTTGAACTTTTAACTTTCTTTGTGGGCATCAGATAGGCTCTATGGTATTTCATGGAAGAGAGAGAGAGAGAGAGAAATCAGTTTGAGTATGGAGAGAGTGGTTCCATAGATAGACACACATGGATTCAAATAAATACAAATGTGTGGGCTGTCCTTATGAACATGAGATTTTCCGTTGACCAAACAAAAAAGACGCCTAGATCTATAGCCTTATAAATTTATAAATAGGACCTATGGCCTAAGCACCATATTCTATTCTATATATAGGGAAACAAAAAATGTTTAAAAATAAACAAAATGATTATCGTGGAAGTCGATCTAGTATTAAGCCAAGAGGGTGAAAGATTTAGGTAATTATGATACAATTGAAAAGTTTTATACCAAAAAAAAAAACCTTATTTATTAATGTGACGCTTATCAACTAGATCTCATTTAAACATTAAAAATTTTATCACTATTTGTTATATAAAGAATTAAAAAAAATTATAAAATAAATTAATTTAGGAAAAATTAAAAAAATAATTTCAGAGTGTGACCATTATAACAAAATAAATCTCGAATTTTTACTTTTATCAATTTAAATTTAAATTTAAATTTTTTGATTTTTTTTAAATCTAAACCATCTGTTTATTTCCATTAAGTAAAAATAACAAAAAAAATATATATATATATATATATATTTTGGTTATTAAACTGAATGTAGTTGTACGTAAAATGCCTAAATATATATATATTTTTATTGGGTTTAATGGTTAAAATATAATTTTTTTGTTAGTTTTATTTGATAAAAATAGATAAATAATTTAAATTAAAAAAAATTAAAATTAAAACTAATAAAATAAAATATTTAGAATTTATTTTTCTATAATAATCAAACCTTGTTTTGTTTTTTAATATAATTTTCCCATTAATTTATATGGCTCACATTGAAAGAAAAAAAAAAAAAAAATGGTGGAAGAAGCCACACGCCAGTTGTGGAGCTCTTTCCTATAAGTACTACGTGGCAGGTATCCAGAGAAGATTGATATATCAATCTAACGGTCCATATCGCAGAGAGTAACAAAAGTCGCAAAGAATCTTTGGCAAACGAGATATACATATATCCAGAGAGTAAGGAGAAGTCGTGGTCCTCACCCTCATCCTCACCCTCACCCTCTTCACTCTAAGCTCTTCAAAACTCAAACCCCAAACCCAGAGATTTAGAGAGATGGCGATAGAGGTGAACGCTGTGCCGTTCTCGTACGTGGCGCACGTGCTGGCGATAGCGGGTGCAGTTATGGTGTTGGTTTGGTGCATTCACTTCAGAGGCGGCTTCGCCTGGGAATCTTCCAACAAAAGCCTCATCTTCAATGTTTGTATATCATTTCCTCTTCTATATATTTATATATATTGACAATTATCTTTAATTTGATTTTATTTTTCTTCCTCTCTCTTTCTGGACAGTTGCTTATATGATATTCTATAGCATTAATTTCTGGGTTTCTAAAGGTGTGTTTGTTTTCGTTTAGGGTTTGAAATTGGTTTTCAGGCTACAAGTTTCTAAATACACCCACTGAATTTCTCTTGTTAGCATTTGAGTGTAGAAAGAAATTTAAATCGTAGTTAGAGGCTCCCCAATTAAGGGGGACACTTTCTTCTAAAAGACTAGTTTGCCCCTAGTTATAATGCCAGTCTGCTGTCATTAAGGGTTGTTTGGGGTCTTTTTTTTAAATAATCTTTTTGGACTAAAAAGTTAAGGAAAAAAATATGAATGTTTAGATTAACTTTTTGACTCTTTATGGAAAAATGTGTAATAAAAAATTATAAAAATTAGTTTGTAGAGGAAAATTAAAATTAGGAATTGTGCAGCCGTAATTGTTGACTTTTAGTGAAAAGTGTTAATTTTTTAACTTTTTAAATAACTTTTTGATTTTTTGACTTTTTTTGAGGATCCTAAACTTGGCCTAAGTTAACATTTATAAAATGACAAAAAAAAAATTATATTAAGATTTTCAATATACTTTTTATTTTATTTTTTTATGTATTTTACACATTTTAATACACGACTTATATATATATGGACCGGCAACTTTTTACATGTTTGACAATCAAAAAGCCATCTTACTATCATTTCTTAATAAATCAATTAATTTTAAGTTATTTTTGTCCAACAAACTTTAGGCAGAAATTGCAATTGGGAGTTTGACTTTGTGCCGACCTCATCGCGTGATGAATACCACCTACCCTTCTGCACTTACCAAAGCTGTACCCCTCTCTCTCTCTAGCAAATGAATGAGCTAAGAGGCCTTTAATTTCCACCTCACACACGTTGGGTTGCCTTATCTATCTATCCATGATGGGTGTCTGTAAAATATAAATTTTTATTATTGATTTAAAATATAAAAATAATATAAAAATTTACTTTTTTAGACTTGACATATCACTGAGTAAAGTGAATCTAATTGAATAGTAACGATGTTTTTGTTTAAATAATTATTATAGGAATATTTTAAAAAAACTCAAAATGTAACCATTATGTTTAGTTGTGAGTCACGTGGTGGTTAGGGTTACATGTTTGTGGTCTTAATATAAAGATAAAAAGTTGTATTGGCTTTGGCTGCCTAGCTGAGTTTGTCACTTTGTTATAAAGTTTTGTCTGGTAGCACACAAATGCAAATCCTTTTCTTGGATGGCCCAATTTTCTTGAAAGTGAATTCTGTTTGTTTTTCTCTTTCTTGGTGTACATTTGCGGGCTTTTCGATTCCAATGTGATAAGAATCTGGCAATCTTACGGGTCATAAGTACTATCTTAATCTTAATTTTATACCGAATTTGGTGTCGCCGGAGTGACAACCGTGGTAGATGAGGATGACAACCGCGGTAAACGAGAGTGAAGCTAGTCAACCGCATAAATCTTTTTGTTTATTTTTATTTTTGCTTTTTTTTTTTCAATTAAAAAATAAAAATAATAATATCAACTGTTGGTAACAACTGCAACAACAATTGCTATTATTTTTGTTTTCATTGTTTTTGTTATTTTTTGTTGGCTGCAGTAGAATATATAGTCTTAGGTGCATTTCTAAATTCTAAATGTGATGCTCTTGAGAGAGATCGTGATGTAGAATAGAATTAGAAAGAAGAGGGCCAACAAAAACAACAAAAATTGCTACTATTAAACAACAAAATATAGTACTTGTAAAGCAAATTAAACAGCAGCAAAATAAGAGCTTTCCCAGCACAAAACAGCAGCCAAAATGAGAGATGGTGGCATCACTGGCATAGTGAAGAGAGCATGAGAGAGGCAAGAAGATAAAGAGATGTGGACCACTGAGGACTAAGGAGACGAAAAGGTTTCGTCGTTTTGTGAATTCCGTTTCTCTTTGGAAGTGAGAGAGAAGAGCTGGCGGGGTGGGGTAGAATTAAGGTAACTAACATAAGCTGAAGAGGTGCTGTATATATATTTATAAGACCAGTTTAGTTCGGTTAGGTTCGATTCACGGTTTTCTTTAAGTGAATCACTAACTAAATGGTTCTCAATATTTCTCAAACCGGGTCTAGACTGGTTCTGTACAGAACTGAATCAAACCGTATGGTTCATTTTCTGTCTGGACGGGATTACTGGTTCTACCGGATTTATTGTACAATCCTAATTCTCAATAATATAAGCATACTAGGTGGATTCAATTCACGTCTGAATCTTCCACGGACTGGGTAGCTTCAGTTGGTTTGCAGGTTGATAATGGGCCAAGCCAAGGGGAGGCACTATGCAGTAGGCGGTAATTTATTCTGATTTTGGATAAACTGACCCATGTGACCTGTTTCATGTGACCTGTTTTGTTCTTAAGTACAGTGCAGTTCATCAAGTATTGCATATGTTAGTTTGTGAATCTTATGTCTCTTTTCTCTTATTTTTTTCTGAAATACAAGTTCATCTTGTTTTTATTTTGATTTTCCTAATTTTAGTCCTTTTTTTGGTCCCTGATGCAGATGCATCCTGTTTTGATGTTGATTGGACTAATTATTATTGGAGGTGAAGGTAATTAATAAATTTTTGAAAGTTGCATATTTTGTACTATTCCTGAACATGTAATTTTGACACCAAGTGATTTGTAAATTTGTATCCTTATGACTTTATAATGTCTATTGCAGCCATTATGAGTTATAAATCTCTTCCTTTGAAGAAAGAAGTGAAGAAATTAATCCATCTAGTTCTGCATGCTATTGCCCTGATACTCGGTATTATTGGTGTTTATGCGGCATTCAAATATCATAATGAGAGTAGTATTGCCAATCTATACAGTTTACACTCCTGGCTTGGAATTGGAATTATTTCCCTCTATGGCATTCAGGTAAAATTACGATTCCATCCTGGATTACCTGTCAATTGTTAAAAGAAAAAAAAGAAATAGAAATATCTGGAAACATTTTCACGTCGTTGTAGAAAGTTTCAATGTGGAAACTTATTACATTCTTGCTGACAGTTATGTGCGCTCTTTTCTCATACTCATCCACTTTCCAATAAAAAGTTTCGTTAAACTCAGGTAAATCCTTTGTAATTTTGAACAAACTAGGAGGTGGCACAGTTGATGGAGCTGTGGGGTTTCTTATATGGTTTGGGTCTTATAGGGGTGAGGCCTGATGTTATGGTGTGGAATGGGGTGGGGGCCAAGGGTCAGTTCACAGTTGCTTCATTTTATGGGGGTTTGGTGGGGGATTGTGGTCGGATGTTTCCTTGGAAGAGTGTATGGGTGCCGGGTGTCCCGTCTAAGGTGGTTTTCTTTATGTGGACTTTGGATTTGGGGAGGAACCTCATGTTGTATGTGTTGTGCTGATGCGGAGTCGGTGGATCATTTGTTTCTGCATTGTGCAGTGGCTTCGCGGCTGTGGGCTTTTATTTTCTCACTCTTTGGGGTTGTTTGGGTTCAGCCCCAAGGGGTGTTGGATATGCTTTGGGCTTGGCAAGGTGCTTGGATTGGACGTTAAAGAAGGCAGGTGTGGCTGTTGGTGCCGTTTTGCTTGATGTGGCTTATATGGTTGGAGTGAAATAGACGAACCTTTCAAGAGGTTCATCATGGTGTTCTTTGGTTAGAGACTTGGCTTCTTGTAGTTTTGTATAGTTGGTTGGAGAGATCAGTTGACCCAGATTTGTTTGTTTTTTTAGATTTTCTAGATGATATCATTGGGTAGTGCTTGGTTTGGGTTTCCCTATTTGGGGAGCTGTCTTGTATTCATTGCATCATCTTGATACCCTTTCTAATAAATGCTTTATTTATCCCAAAAAAAAAAAATTTTTGAACAAACTATTACACCTCCTAGCAGTGGTTCAGAACTCTAAGAAGCATGGTTTTGAGCCACATGGTACTGCCAACATTGGAAGCAAGGTTTTGCATATAGGAAAGAAACTTGGTTTTTTAGTGCAATTAAAATCGCAAAGAAACTAGGTTTTTTAGTGCAATTAAAATTGCTATGTACAGAAGCAAATCATATGTAATTTTTTATAGTATTGTCTAGTAAAGTATAAATTAAAGATAAGTAAGTACACATACGACCTTTCCCAACTTGCACATCTGCAATAAGCCTGGCAGTCGTTGGGGGCAAAGGTGGCCACCAAGTCATCTTTAAACTTAAATGGGAGAACCAGGGGCCTTGTAATGTATGTTGATTCAGCCCAGTCAATAGCAGCCCAAAGTTTCTTGAGGCTCCTAGCCCAACATCAAAATCAGGCACTAGGTGAGGCCTCGGGGCCTTGGACAAATGGGGCATTTGGCAAGAATGAATTTTTGGCTTCTCTCTCTTTTTTTTTTGGGGGGGGGGGGGGGGGGGGGGGGGGGGGGCGGGGGAGTCTTCTTAGGCGAATTGTGAAGTTTCCTATATTATTGAGCCACCTCTGAGTCCAGTCTAAATTGTTTTCTTGGTTACTTTAAAGTTTGCCAGCTCATTAAAGCTAGAAAGGGCTCTCTTGATGGTGGAAGCTGGCTTTTAACTTGAGGCCTGGTTTATAATGTCAGCCCCCACTGGTTTAATCATTTTTCCATTCTATAGAATTAAAGAGGGCAATTTGTTTTCTAATTATTCATATTGTCAATGACCTTATTTCCCCATTTTTTTCTCGAAGTTTTTTGGCTAATAATGAGGAGATAATTTTTCAGTGGATTTATGGATTCATTGTGTTCTTCTACCCTGGGGGAACGGATGCAATTAGGAGAGAGTCAGTTCCATGGCATGCGTTGTTCGGGCTGTTTGTATACGTCTTGGCTGTTGGCAATGCTGCGCTGGGGTTCCTGGAGAAGCTGACATTCCTTGAGAACTCTGGCGTTGCCAAATATGGCTCGGAGGCCTTCGTAGTCAATTTCTCTGCTGTTATCACGATATTGTTTGGAGCCTTCGTCATGTTGACAGTTCTTTCTCGGGCTCCACCTGAAGATGACTATAGTTACTCTACAATATGAAGGCTGATATGATAGGATAGGATTTCCTTATAAGTATTTTATTTATTATCCATGTAAGGGTTGCATTTTTCGGGTGGGTTGTAGTTTTAAGGTGGCATGGGTGGGTGATGATGGGGGTGTATGTAATGTAATATTACTTGTGTTGTGTGGTGTGGGGATAATATATAGCTAAACAATTGTGATATTTATTGATAGTATATATAATGATATTGTGGGTAGTACTAGTCAGCTGTGGGGATTCCTCTTGTTTTACTCTTTTATGGTGTGTTTGGTTGGAGGATTTGGGGAGGGATTTGGAAAGGAAAAGGGAAAAGGTGTGTGAAACTATGTGAAATATAGGCATGATTTATTCACATTTCACCTACATTTTTTATTTTTCTTTCCAAATCTCCCAACCAAACACAGTATTAAAGTGAGGACTCATTGTGGCTGTTGGCCCTATTGAGAAATAATAATGTGAATTGAATGTGGTTTTAGCAAGCAGCTGTTAACACTGATTGTTTTGTTTTTATTTTCACACTAATCAAACTTCAATAGCACTACATCTTGCTTCTAGTTTGATCAGTTCAGTTTTCAGAAGTGCCCACACTTTAGTACGCACTTTTTAGCTTTGCTTAACAGATGAAGAACAGGTGAAAGACAAATAATATTACAAAATTTGGAGAAACTTTGTCTGAATTGATACGGGCTTAAATTTTTGTTTCTTTTTCGCCCTTTTGTTGTTAATGATCTACCAACCAACCAAACGATTGTCTTAAAAAAAAAAAATTTGAGTTTTTTTCTCCTACATCATGCAATTAGAGATAGAACATTAATATAGACATTTTTTTTATCACGACCCTCACTCTCTATATTTTTTAATTATAATTTTATATCATAACATAAAACACTAATTTTATCCTCATTAGTAAACTCTAAATCATTACATCACTGCCACTTGAGACCACCCTCTACTTACAGTAGCCCCCACTCTCTCCGCTACCCCCTACCATTGAAAATCCCCTTCCCAGCATGCCCCACTCCTTTTGCTACCCTCTCAACCCTTTTCCAAGAATTAGCCCATATTTTGTAGCGTCTCCTGTAGTGCTTCATAATACCCCCACAACCTATCTCTACTCTATAGAAACCCTATTTTAACGGACTCTGGAGGTGTAAAAATGGCCTAACAAAAAATTGGGCCGGGCTAGGCCTACTCACTGGCGCAAAATCTTAGCCTAAGCCCAAGCACATGCCCAGGCCTAAGAGGTACTCAAGGCCTTGGGCGGGCTGGGCCGCCAGGCCTGGCCCTAGGCTCGGACTTGGGTCTGGCCTAGATATTTTTTTATTTTCTTTTTTTTTTTCACCAAATATTTATTTTTTTTTCTTTACCAAAATAGCTTGAAAATGAGATTGGGCCTCGAGCTAGGCCAAGCTGGCCCTCAATACACGGCCTAGGCCTTGGCCTCGGGTCGCGGACGGGCTTCAGGTGGGCCATGGGCTAGTGGGTCAATTTTATACCCCAAACTAACCCTAAGACTTTGGGCTTTTGTAAACCTCTCGATGATGAAATGGCGAATACTTCATCTTTAGAATATTTGAGCATGTTTAGAGTTGCTGTGTAGTCATGTTTTAGTCAAAAATTGTATTTTCATGAAAATGACCATTTTACCCTTAAACTCGTTTTTAGACAAAAACTAACTTTTTGACCCCAAGAGAGAGGGGGAGAGAGAGAGAGACACCCAGTTGTATCTTAATTGATGACATTTTCCAAATTTAGTGACCGATTTTATTAAAAAATTGATTGAGAGACAATTTGGGCTTAGTTAGCCCACAAGAAAGCCAAGGGCATAAGACCCCGCACTTATGCAAGAATGGATGGCACGGACACCAAGGCAACATGTGCACATGCACATGAGTTGTGCGCACACACATATCTTGTGCGTATGCACATCCATTTGTGGTAGAGTTTGTTTTGGAAACTTAATGCAAGTGTAATTTCATAGGGAACTGTAGACACCCCATTTTGGTTGGCTCTAAGATTTGGGCGCTTCCTTTTGATCACCCTGTGATAAAAAAACAAGGTGTTTCTCACGAAATCCTCAACAAGAAAAATGAAATTTGAGCTTTAATCCCAACCTTCACACATTTTTGGCTAAACTATTTTAGACCTTAAAACCCTTTTTTAAAAATATTTTTCCAAATGTTTCCACAATATTCTGAGACTCTCATTTCAATTAAAATATTGCACTTTTCAGTAAACT
Source organism: Camellia sinensis (assembly GCF_055761805.1). Classification (NCBI taxonomy): domain Eukaryota; kingdom Viridiplantae; phylum Streptophyta; class Magnoliopsida; order Ericales; family Theaceae; genus Camellia; species Camellia sinensis. Next base: position 102,897,661 of record NC_138961.1, read on the forward strand.
GAATAGGACAAAGTGGAAATAAATGGAAGGGAGGTAAACTCTTTAAAAAATATTTAAAAACATATTCTTTATAGGTTTAGAGTTGAAGGAAATAGGAGGGGATGAAAGAAAACTGATTTAGGAAAAGAATGAGCATTAAATCGTTAAGAAGGAAATGAACATATTTCACTAAATTAGGCATATCTCTTTGTACACTTGGAATTTAGATGTGTAGCCACCACTATTGGAAAGTAGACTTCTGGGGCTTCAATTTAGGCCCAAGAATCACCTAAAACTAAGTCCAGATAAGGGAGATATGCCCGTTTGAAGTTGGACCTAGAACAGATTTTGTTGACCTGGCTCGAGGGATATGAACAACCTTCACTAAATTAGGCATATCTCTTTGTACACTTGGAATTTAGAAGTAAAGGCACACCATTGGAAAGTATACTTCTGGGGTTTCAATTTCGACCCAAGAATCACCTAAAATCGAGTCCAGATAAATGAGATATGCTCGTTTGAAGTTGGGCTTAAGAGCAGATTTTGTTGACCCGACCCGAAATAGCATTAGACCCGTTTTATTTATTTTTTTAATTTTGGGTTGGGACACCTCATTGGCCCATTTTCTGATATATTCATCACTAAATGCATATGCACTCAGCCTTCATTATCTAGTGCTTGATCCATTAGAGATAAGGCTCCACTTTTGTCTCCCATTAGCTCCATTAGTGCTCCATTAGCTCCATTATCTTCCTTTTGTCTTCCACCTTGTCTTCCACCATTCTCCACTTGCTTAGCCTATATGTATACATCAGATTGTTGAGAGGAGCACGAGGATAGATAAAAGAGAGAACATTTAAGCTAGAGAAAAGAGTGAAAAAAGAAAGAAAGGTAGAGTTTTTGAGCTAAAACCACTCTTATCTTCCATATATACCCCATACCTTCCATACAAACTAAAATTCCATCTTTTCTACACCCAAAACTCCTCAAAAAATTCTAAAATACTTGAATTTCAGTAGCTTTGATTAAGAGGAAGGGTGAGTGTTGGTAAAAGTGAACAAAAACAAGAGAGATAATCATTTTTCACCATATACACTTTCAAGCCATCATTCTAGCAAAAATTCCAAGCTTTTAAATTGAGGGTTGAGAACATAATTCATACACTTGAGGGTCATCAAAAAGGAAGTTTGGAAATCATAAAGTTCATCCTTTCTTGAAAAGGTGAATTTTCAATTTATTTCATTTTCTTGCATTTCTTACTTATTTTGCTCTTTTGCTTTGATTTCTTATTATATTATATATTGTTGTAATCTAATTGAAAGTGGTGAGTTGAGAGTCTCATATATATTGTTTTTAGTTCTTTTTTAAGCAAGAGAAAGAGACCTTCCATGATGAATGATTTAATCTCTTCAGAGATTCATTATCAGGGCATTACATCTCTCTCATACCAAGAACAAACTTCTTGTTTGACGCTCCTCTTCATTAGTTAATGTAATTATCACTTTTGGACAAAATGATTAAAGAATGGAAAGGTAATAGAAAAGGCCAATAAAATTGGACTAAAAGAGGCACAAGATAATAAAATTGAGTTGGGTTCAGTCGGACGTCATATTGAACCTAATGCATTTCTTATTTATTTTGCCCTTTTGCTTTGATTTCTTGTTGTATTATATATTGTCGTAATCTAATTGAAAGTAGTGAGTTGAGACTCCTATATATATTGTTTTTAGTTCTGCTTTTGTTGTGGAAATCTAAGAAAATGGAGTTTGACCGAGCCTACTAGGTTACTTGGCCTGTTAGTTGGTCGGGTAGCCATCTAAAAGTACACCATCATGCCCGTGACCTTCATGACCGTACCCGCAACCTCTAGGCAAAACCGGACAATCTTTTGACGTTGAGAAGATCAACCTCCGATGGTCTTTGAGGCACTTGAAATTGCTATTTTGTTATGTTTATTTTATTTTGAGTTTTTGTGAGAATTTTTATATTGTGTTGTAATATTTATTCATCTCCCTCGGATTTGTAATATTTAAAGTGTTGTAATAATTCCCCTTCTCCACTTCTTATCTATCCCATTCTTTAACCGCTATTCCTAACTGTACATATGTATATATCTTGCATGCTATGCATATTCATGCTTTTACATACATGATTCATGCCTAGATCCGACTAAATTTGCATCTTTGTGCTTTAATTGATAATTACATGATTTTGTGTGCTATCTCATGTTTTACAACATGTCATATTTTAGAAGCCGGATCTTTAGAAGCATTCTTATGTTTGTATTGCATTAGGATTTTGTATATAGGATCATGCATATTTAACTAATTTTGTTTTGTTATTCACGAGACGTCGGTAAATATGTAAGTTGTTATGGTTTAGCATCCTGTTTTTATGTGTTTTTCTTATTATGTTTAAGCATCCTACCATGTGGCTACTTGCTTACTTGATATAACTATATGAATGCCAGTTGATGGAGGTTGTGTCACTTAATTTGGAATGATTCTGATTTTTCATGTTTGTAAACTCAATTTATTTGGGTTGTACATCTTCAAAACTCTTTCAAAACTACATGAAATTAAGTTGTCCCAAAGTGGGTGACATAGTCTAAACTTGTATGCTTCACATAGTAATTTTTTTTTAAATAATCGAAATATGAACATATAAAGGAAATAAAAATCATATCATGGTTAGCAAAAGCCGATTTTTTGATCGGGTGAGCAGGGGTGCTCAATTAATGACCTTCTACCTTCATACCAAAGGTTCCGAGCCAAGCATCCTTGGTTATGACGAACAGTGGCCTCGGCACGAGTCAGAAGTTTCCTAATTTTTTCAAAATAAATGTTAGGTGGTGACTCTGAGATTTGATGACGCAGTCCATTTCTGGCAAATGGCTTTTTCAATAAAATGAATTTTCTAAAAGTTTCCAAATTTAGACTCTCATCTATGTTTCACATTGCACTCGTGAGACTAGATCAAAAAAATCGAGTGTTCGAATTGTTTAACACGCACGGGTATCCCCTGGGCATGTTACAGGAGGCGGCAAGAGAAAACAATAGGGGAGCCTTAGGACGACCTAAAGGGCTCCGCAAGGCTCCTCAATGCCTATAAAAAAGCTCTATCCATGTGACGTCCTGAATTTCAGTAACATCATGGTGATATATTGACAGTATATACAATAGGGTTTAACTAATGAAGCAAATATTGCATAATATAATAATATAAAATTTAGCTTAATACTAAGTATAGATTACAGACCATCGTTGTGAATTAATAAATACTATAAAAAAAAGATAACAACATCCACAAAAATGCAAAAGAAATACTAATTGGATTGTTGCCTATGGAAGCCATACTTCTCCATAACCCTCTGTCGAGCCTTCATCGGGTTATAACTATCATGACCCCATTCCACCCTAGACAAGATAGTAGCTATGACCGACCAGTAGTGTCTGACTACCAAAGGCTTGACAAGATGAAACAAGGCTTATGCGGAATAACCTATTCATTATATTAATTCAAAATCCATTCAGAGCATGTGCATAAGTACGATGAAAACAAAACAAGCATACTTCTTACATATTAGCCTTGACATTTTACATGTACAAGCAATAAAAGAAAAAAGTACAACCCCAAAAGACGTCTTTACAAAAGCCACTAACAAACAAACAAACAAAACTTAGGTTTCAAGATTACAACTCCTCAAAAGTCAAAATAAAAGAAAAAGGGTTCTAGTGCACCCTTCCTCGTGTCCTTGTTCTTCCTCTTCACATACATACATATAAAGGAGAGGGGTGAGCCATTCCTAGTGAATAACAATAAAGTAAGACAATAAATGAATGAACATTAAACAAGCATTGTGAAATAATCTTAAAACATAACTTGTACTTCTTCAAGACAAAACATGATTTAACTTGAAAACATATATAGTGATGAGTATTTCAAAAATTATAAGGTGCTTAACCGGCCCAGATACCGGCTAAACGTAACATAATGAGCTCAGCCATAATACATGATTGGATATTCCCCCAATTGTAGGACATGATCCAAGAATGTCATCTAAGTATATGATAAAAGAGTATATTCATGACAAGATATATCAAGCTTGTAGACATAACCAAGGTTTGTATTGAAAACATGTTTAATTGAACATAGTGTTACTAAATTCCTAATCACAAATAGCTCTGTTTGACAAAGGGTTTCCTTTTTCCAAATATTGACCTATAACAAACAATAACATAATATTGAGGTTTGGATAATCTTAAAACTTTCTATAATAACTTAGCATGCAATTAGACTTTAATCTTCGTTTTTATCTAAAAATGATTCGAGTAGGTTTCTAATTATGTTGCCCGTGTGTTCTAAGTTCAAAACATACCTAACAGTGTCCAAAGAAGGAAGGAAAATGAGTGGGGCTATGTTTCAAACTTTATTGATTTTGGCCAGCCCGCTCGAGTGGTCTTTACACTGCTCGAGCGGTGATCAAGTGCCTTCCAGAAGTTTCGGCTTGCAAAAAGAGATTCTGAGAGTTCCCAAAGTGCTCTAGAGCGACTCTTTAACGGCTCGAGCAGTTAACTGACACATTTAGGTATTTGGATGAACTCGCACTGTCCATTCGAGCAGTACTTCCACGGCTCGAGCGGTGATGAAGAAAAACTACAGTTCGAAATTCTGCTATGTTCCAAGTAATATTCCAAGGCTGCTATGGTTAGGTTTATGGTAAGATCAACTCAAGAATATGTATATTTGATGTCAAGCTCGAAAGCATAATTGTTTTCTAAACCATAAACATTGGAACCTCATTTGTTTTCAAGATATGATACATGATTCAAGCTTAAAAAGCAAATTTTCATGGTTTTCCAACTTTTGTTCAACTCTTCTTTTTCTTTCTTTCAAATCCTAAGTTTAGTTTACAAAATCATGGGTAACCAACAGAATATATGAAAATAATATGTCAAAGACATCTAAAATACCAAAGAACCTGTTCGAAAGATTGGAAATCCTAGATGTCATCATCCTAGCTAACTTCTCTTCTTCTCCTTGTAATTTCTTCATTCCTAACCCAATTTCATACTAGCTTTTTCTTAATTCATGATGCTAAAGAGGTCTACTATGGAATTTAGGATACAAATATGACCTTAGAACACTTTTAGGATGGATTTTGGTTGGATTCCTTTAAGTTCTTCCTTTTCTCTCTCTCTCTCTCTCTCTCTCTCTCTCTTCCTTTTCCTTCCTTTGTTCTCCCATGAGTTCCACAATTCTCTAGCAACGCTCTTTATTTGATTTGGAAATATGAGGTTTTATTGTGTATGGTTGGGGCAAAAATTGCTTTATTCATTACTTAACTAAGGCTTAGGCTTAATTAATCGAGTTTAAAGCTAAATAATCTAATCTTTTCCTAATCACACTTATCCTAATTAGCAAAATAACAAATAGTATGAAATGGAGAAGCACATTAGACCAAGGTCTTTAAGTTCCTCAATTAAGGCTAAAACATTTACTTTGGTTCTCAAATCAAGTTCTGAGTTATCTCCTAACTTAAAGTATAGAACAAGCAATTTTCTCAATTTAAGTTTTCAAACTAACTCCTCCTTCTCTTATAATTCCTATCAAGTCCTATTCAAGCAATACATTTAACATAATGTTAAAATGCATGGATGACATGATATGCTATAAGTTGGTTGTCACAAAAACTCCTCTTCAACTAGCATGATAGAGCTTTGTATGGGTTTGAATTTGTGCCAGAAACAATTGAAAAGATAAAGTTCATCCAACAGAGGCTCAAGACTGCCCAGAGTCGATAGAAAAGTTATGCTGATCAGAGAAAAAGAAATTTGAAATATGAAGTGGGAGATCATGTATTTATCAGAGTAACACCAATGAAAGGGCAAACAAGTGTAGCTCGACTTTTTCGAGCCCCCTTTTGGAAGTTTGAAAGAAATCCCTACAGTTCGGACTCTTGTGGTTCTAAATCTAATCTCACAAGTGTAATGTGAAATTGATAAACACCAAAGAGTCCAAATCCGGCAAATATTTTGAAAAATTGATATTGAATCAAAATGCCAAAATTGGACTGCTTTTCCAGATACAGAGTTGTCACCTAAATATTTTCTTTTTGGAAAAATTTATGAAACCCATGACGCGTGCCAAAGGCATGTGCCTGTCATCACCAAGATTGTCTCGGTTTGAGAACTTAGGTACGAGAGGGGAATGTGATGAATTGAGCACTCCCGCTCGCCCGATCAAAGATTGACCTCTACTAATCATAATATGATTTTTATCAATGTTATACGCTCTTGTTCCGGTTTATTAGGCTAGCATTACTATGTGATGCGCACAAACAAGTATAGACTAGTTTGCTCAAATTGGAACAATTCAATTTGATGTTTGTTTTGCGAAAAGGGTTTGATTTTGCCACTTAACAAAGTGGGCTTAAATTTTGCAAATTTGTCACTTAACAAAGTGGGTTTAAACATACATTCATTGAATCGTTCCAATCCAAGCAACAAGCCTTCATCCACAGGTATTCAAACAATTTAACAAGTAAGTACTTAGCCTCATGGAAAGCATGCTAGTCATGGCAATAACTCACACTCATGCAAGTATGCTAAAGCACTAAAAACTCACCTAGTACTCCAAGCCAAAAAAGAAACTAATTAGAAAAATGCATATTCCTAACTATGTCAAATGTCTAATGCAACACATGCAACTAAAATAGGATCGGCTAAAAAGCATGGCATATGAATCGATTTGATAACAGGCGTTCTAAGCACGTATTCAAAGAAGTATCGCAATGACAATGCAGTTAGAATGATGAACCGAGCCTCAGTGCATGCAATACAAATGGATGCAAACATGCGATATGCTAATTGAAACGTGATGTCCCTAATCTAACCATCCGCTTGGTTGGAAGACATACACATTATTACATTGCACTCTCACGAAGGTGAGTCCGAATGAATAAACTAAGCTAACTAGCAACTAATTAAGCTAGGCTAATTAAGCTAATTATTACAAATCGAATAAATAGCTAAACAAATTAACTAATTATTACAACAACAAATGAATTAATTAGCTCACTAAATAATTAGAATACAAATGTAAGTAAACTGAGTAATTAAACTAAGCATCTAACTACTCTGCCTCAGGAAATGAAGATGTGCATTCGCATGCTCAAATATCACCCAAAAAGACCACCATTTTGTTCCCGAATGCCTCTGTTTGCATATTTGAACATTTCTAGGACCATTTTGCTCTACCTTACCAACACTCTGCTGAGATTTGCATCAGTGGCCAGCCGGCCACTGGTAAAGCTTGTCAGCCATGAAAGTGGCCTGCTGGCCATGGATGGTGGTCTGCCGGCCACTTGCCGGCCATGAAAAGTGGCCTGTCGGCCACCGATGCACAGGTTTAACTTCTTGCAAGAGAGGACAAATAGAGCATATACAGGGTATTTTCAAGGATTGTTTGTACAATTCCCCCCCTCATTTTCATGAGCAAATCCAAGGAGTGGTGAACTTAAGCCACAAACCACCAACTCAAGCAATTTCATTGAATGATGGCTTATGACTCAAGATGTACAAGTTCAATAAATGCAAAACAAGACATAAACCTCCTCCCTTTCATGAAAGATCAAGGGAATAATGTGACCTTGGAGACTTGGATCATTTCATCACTAGCAAGTATGAAATGGCCCAAGCTTCCTTGTACTCATTTAACATCTGATTGAACACACCAAGTTATTATCTTGCTCACTTTTAGTCCAAAGTTTTAGTTACTCATTTTAGTTATCAACCATTCTTTAATCCAATTAAGTCCATTGGGTGAATAAAGTCCTCTAATGAAAAGAGGACTCAAAACACAAGTTGCTTTGGGTATGAAAGAAGCATCATACCATTGGTAATGAACCCCCTAAGGGATTAAACCATTAAGTATGAAACCTCAATTTCACACTTAGGCAAGCAAGTGACTTGAAACCACTTTCAAAGAAAAATTAAAAATCAAGAAAGGATAGAGGTTGCAGAGATTATGCTTGCTGAAATTAAGTGTGAAAAACACTAAAACAATGCAATCAACTCAAACAAGTGATGTCTAAGGGCCTAAAATATCAAGCTTGTGAGAACTATTACACTAGAAGCATGCAAAACAAGACTCAAATGACTTAACCAACCCAAAACAGAGTTAAAATAGTCCAAATTAGAGGCTAAAATTTGTTGGAATTAAGCTAGAACACACTAGAAAAATAAGCTAAAGCATGGCACCAACTAGGCTAGCAAACAAGACACAAGGAGGGGAGGCTAACCTCTTCAAATTTGGACTTCAAAACATAATTTTCACCACTGAAAACGCTCTGAAATTCAGTGTTTAAAGGTCTAAAAAAAAATGGTTTGAAAGTGGAAAACAAAGGTGGAAAAGCCTTATGAGCAAGGAATAAAGAAGGGTGAACCGCCCCCTAACCTTAAATGGCTTAAAACCACATATTTCATCCTACAAAGACAGAGTTTTTATACCCCAAAAACAACCCAAAAACTGTGGGAAAAAGATAGAAAAACAAGTATGCAAAGCAAGCTAATAAAGCAAATATTATACCTCTTGAAGAGAAGAGTAATTCCAAGCTACAAAACCAAGAAAGTACACCCTCTAGAGCTCAAACTAAGCTCAAGAACACCTCAGCTCAAAGATGGTGAAATTTGGTTAAGGGTGTATAGGCAAAAGTTAAGAAATTGGAGGCTAAAGTGTAGAGAAATGCTAGAGAGAAAGAGAATTGTAGAGAGAGAGGAAAATTTTTGAATTCAAAATTTTCTAACCTTGCTACAAGAGAGAGGGGGTCTCTATATATAGAAAACATGAAATTCTCTCAAAGAGATCCAACCCTCCATGTGTGGACAGATGCATGCATCTGTGCAAACAGCTGGCATAAAATATCTGCAAAATACACTGGTGGCCGACAAGCCACATTAGTGGCTGGCAAACCAAAAGTGATGGCCGGCAACCTCTAGGGTAGCCAGCAGGCCACCAGAGGTTGCAGGCCGGAAAGACCAAGGCATGGTCCAAAATTGAGACAAAAAGGATGTAGGGTTTGAAAGGCTCAAAGTTGTGGCATTCTGCTGAGGACTTCGAGCACTAGGCGAGCAAACAGACTCATCAACGGGTGTACCTGCAAGGATGTCCAAGTCGTAAGGGCTGTAAAAAATGGGGTGTCTACAGTTACCCCTCTTTGACAGAACTTAGAGTACTGAAATGACGTGAGTGAATGTCAAAGCCCAAAGACAACCCATTTTGGCAAGGCCGTAAGACTTGGACAAACAATTAAGATAGAAAACAAAATGGTTGTGCCCGCAGGCTGCTTACGTATCCCTTTGCAAGGAATCAAACCAGCGTAGTTCTGGGGCAAGATGCAAATGATATGCATAATGTAAGAACATAACTTATGATTATGCAATGAGGTTGTGCAATGAAACATTTGAATGCAAATACAATGCAAAGAAACTGCTACAGTTAAACAAACCGAAACAAGGCACAACAATTCCAATCATGAAAAGAAGTAAATAAACAAACACGCGCCGCATGGGAAACACGAGCCCAAACCACATTTCATGCAGAAAGGATGTAAGAAAATTATGCAAGCTTAACTACGCGTCACGCAGGAAAGGTGAAGGGCGACATAACCATTGGGCGCATCCGAGGTCTCAACCGAGATCCTAACACATTGCACGCGTGAGGAGGAAAGAGGTGGTGTAAACACTGGGTGCACTCGAATGTTTTTAACCGATTCGCAATCCTAACGCGTCGCACGTGAGAGGAGGAAGGGTAGTGTGAACATTGGGCGCACCTGAATGTTTTTAACCAATTTGTAATCCTAAGGCATCGCACGCGAGAGGATGAAGGGTGGTGTGAACACCGGGTGCACCCGAATGTTTTTAACCGATTGGAAATCCTAACGCGTCGCATGCGAGAGGAGGAAGGGTGGTGTGAACACCAGGCGCACTCGAATGTTTTGAACCGATTTGCAATCCTAACGCATCATACGCGAGAGGAGGAAGGGTAGTGTGAACACTGGACACACCCGAATGTTTGTAACCGATTTGCAATCCTAACGCGTCGCACGTGAGAGGAGGAAGGGTGGTGTGAACACCGGGCGCACCCGAATGTTTTCAACCGATTTGCAATCCTAACGCGTCACATACGAGAGGAGGAAGGGTGGTGTGAACACCGGGCGTGGCCGAATGTTTTTAACCGATTTGTATTCCTAATGCGTCGCCCGTTAGAGGAGGAAGGGTGGTGTGAACACCAGGTGCACCCGAATGTGTTTAACCGATTTGTAAAATAGATGGTATCCGAATGTGGCACGAATGATTTGATTTGGAACTCCTCTAAATGAACCGTACATACAATATCGTTTGGCTATATAAGAAAGAAACTTAACAAGTGCGATACAGTAAGAATGCATGTTCTATGCAAGACAAACAACCGAGATACAATGTTAATGGCATGTTCTATGCAAGAAACAAAACCAGAAGCATATTCTATGCGTCATGCAAGAGCGAGAGCATATTCCATGCATGATTCATAATGGATGCAAAACGTGCATGCAGTATGCGTGAAATGCATATCTTGTGCAACGACGGATGTGAAATGCATATTCTACACAAGGTACAAAATCATAATTTGACAAAAACAAATTCAATGGCAACTTTTGATTTACCTCTCAGAAGAGTTACAATATATTTAAAGGATAGACCTCGTTCATGTTGACAAGTGACGAACATCGCGCGCCGAAAACACAATTTTGAGCTTCTGTAGAGACAATATGGACCCAACAGTGAACCATTCCTACACTTTTTGGAAACCAAGGACACAAAACAGCATCAGGACCCCAAGGGAGGCCACTGGTCATCGGCCGGCCACAAGAGGAGGCTGCTGGCCAGGTGCCGGCCACTAGTGAGCCTTGCCGGCCACTAATGAGCCTTGCCGGCCCCATGCCGGCCATCGATGTCATGTTCAGGGCTTTTTGGTCTTTTAGCGCCGGGTCTTTAAGTATAAGCAACTAGGGCTTATTTCCTTATAACCTCATGTCCGAAAATTTTCTCCCTCTCTCTCTAGACACTCATTTTCTCTAGATTTACACTTTTTACGTGTTTTCCAACGAAGTTGATTCGCTAAACCCTTTTCATTTCTTTCACTTTGAACCAATTGAAATTTGATTTCAGTACTTTTTCTTGAAGTTTCACCACTTAAGGCTCGTTCCCCTCGAGTTTTTCTCGAGTTCTGTGCACTTTCCCGGGCTTTGACTTTTTATTGCATTTTCTCTCTCCTAAGGTTGACTTTTTCCAAGTTTACCCTCTTTTCGGCATTTTTCTTCATTTTTCACCTACTTCGCATCCTTTTCCAGATAGCGGATGATCTACCACATGACGGGGCTCTTCCAGAGACTCCTCCAATATTTCCACCAGTTCCTGAGGTAGTAGAGCTAGCAGCTGACCATGAGGCCAACTGTAGACGCCCCATTTTTTACTGTCCTCAAGACTTGGACGTCATCGTTTGAACACTCGATGATTGTTCTCGCTCATGTTCGTTGAGTCTTTGAAGGACTCGGCTAAGCGCTTTGCCTCGAAGCCTCTAATCTTGTCGGTTTTTGTGCTTGGTTATGGGCCAAGAGCTTGTTGCTTCACTTCTGGAGGAGAGGGTGACCTGTCGGCCATCCCCCTAGCCTGCCGACCTTGACTTGTGCCTGCCGGACACTAGTGGTGGCCGGTTGGCTACATTGATGGCCGGTCGGCCACTAATGGTGGCCGACGGCCATTTTTCTCATTTTTCAGATATTTGTTTGCCAGCTGTGCCACCTGCTGTTCACTGATGCTCATCTCCATGCACGTGTATGAAGGGATAAAGGCAAGCCTTTGGCTTGTTTTTCTATATAATGGGGGGTCTCTTCCTCATTTGAGAGGTTACAAAAATTTGTGAGCAAATTTCCTCTCTCTCTCTCTCTGGAATCCTCTCTCTCTTCCTATTTTGTGCTTGAAAGTGAGAATTCTCTACACATTTGCACTAGGACCCTTAGCCAAACATCTTCATCTTGGAGCTGAGATTTTTTTAGGCTTATTTGGAGCTCCTAAGGTTGGTTTGAGCTCAGAATTGCACCTATTTAGTGTTGCGCTTCAAAGGTATAAGACTTTACCTTGTAAGCTTTGTTTTAGTTGCTTGCTTTGCCATCTTTTTACACTATTTTTGGCCTGGTTTTCAACTACAAAAACTCTAATTTTTAGGCCTTAACATGTTGGTTTGAGCCTATTTTGTGTTAGGGGGTTATCTCTCCTTTTTATTCCTTAGCTTGTGAGCTTCTTACATCATCTTTTAACATACCAAAGTTAAACGTTGGTTTTGAGGTCCAAAATAGGAGGGGTGACCTCCCCTCCTTGTGTCTTGTTTGCAAACGTAGATAGCCTAACGTGTGAGCATGTTTTTCTACCTTTTTGTGACTTGATCTCAGCATGTTTTAGCTACAGATTTGGCCTACTTTAGCTCTGTTTTGAGCTGTCATGGTCATTTAAGCCTTGTCTTGCATAGTTGTAGTGCAAATGCCTTCACTAGCTTTGTGTTTTGAGGCCTCTAACATATCTTGCATGAGATGGTTGCATGTTGTAGCATCATTTTACATATGATTTCAGTGCATATAGCTCTGTCACACTCTCACTTATCCCACTCTTTCATTGCTTTGTGAGTTGTGTTTTGTGCCTTGTTTGTAAGCTAACAAATGAGGATGTTTTTCTTGCCTTTTAAGCTTCAATCTCAGCATGTTTTAACCACTGTTTCACCATGTTTTAGCTCTATTTTGAGTTGGTTTGGTCATTTGAGCTTTATATTGCATGCCTCTAGTGTAATGCTCTTCACCACTTTAATGCTTTTGGCTTTTGAACATGTTGTGCATGTGTTGCTTGTATGTTGTAGCACTATTTTTCATGCCATTTCGGCACTGAAAAGTCTACAACCTCCCTCTATTATTCACTTTTCAATTTGTTTTGAAAGTGTTCTTGAGCCCTTTGTTGGCTTAAGTGTGAACTTGAGGCTCTCATGCCTAATGGTTTTAACTCTCTCTTGAGGGTTCCTCCTAACCAACAGCATGAGACCTCTTTCATGCTCAAGGCACTTGTGACTTAGGCCATCTTTCCAATTATAGGACACTCACCTTGGACAAATTGACTAAAGAATGGTTTGGTAATGTAAAATGTGTAAACTAAATGAACCAAGTAAAACTTGAGCAAGATAAGCATTTGTGTTGCATTGCATGTGTTCAATCGGACGTTATATTGTACACAAGGCAGATTGGTCCATTTCATACTCAAAGTGATGAAATGAGCCAATCTCCTTTGTTTCCATCACCCTTGATCATGCATGATAGGGTAGTGGTCCTTTGAGTCTTATTTGTGCATTCATTGACTTTGTACAAGCTTGACTCTTTGGCCATCATGCATTGAAAATGCTTGATTGGTGGCTTGAGAGCCAAGAATTACACTCCTTTGAGCTTGAGAAATGATAAGGAGGGTAATAGTACATATATTGTTTGAGAATATGCTATTTTGCCTCTGTTTGCTCTCTATCGCAGCAAAAGGGAGAATTCTAGGAAAAGGGTGGTTGATCGGCCACCCTTGGTGGCCGACAACCACAAACACTGGCCGATCGGCCAGTAGTAGTGGCCAACAGCCACCTGTGGTAGCCGACCGGCCATTAGTGGAAAAGTTGTTCAAAATGTCCCTGTGTTGGGGCAGAAGCAGTTTAGAAATTGGTGCAATGTTCAGAGATCAAGGCAAAGTGCAAACAGAAGCATCCAAAGGCAAGGCGGTGGATTTTCGGGAGGAAGCCAACCGAGTATGCATGTCTCCTTCGCCCGTGAGGCTGCTTAATCGCTTTATTAGCTAGTTGTAGTTAATTAATACATGTGTTGTAATTAATTAGTTTAATCTTTTTTGTAATATTTTAATTAGCTTAGCATAGCTAGTTATTCAATTGTGTCATAATTAATTAGCTAGAATAGTTAATTAGTTGTTTTGTAATAATTAGTTTAGCTTAGTGTAGCTTAGCTTATTTATTCGGACCCTCTTTTGAGAGGGCGCAATGTTGTAATAAGCGTGCATGTGTGTGTGCATGTCTTCCAACCTCGCATCTTTCTCCCTTTTATTTACCCGCTTTCGATGGTTAGATTAGGAATCACATTTTGATTAGCATACCTTATGCTTACATGTTTGCATCATTCATTTGTCTTGCATGCACCGAGGCTCAGCGCATCATTCAAACTGCATCGTATTTCAATACTTTCTTTGAATACGTGTTTCAAAGCATGCTATTAAAGTGTTGCAAATCATATTCCATATTAGTAGCCGAGCCTATTAATTTCATATTGCATGTGTTGCATTAGGCATCTTGTATAGTTAGGATCATGCATTTTTCTAACTAGCTTTTTTTTTTTTGGAGTACTCGGTAAGCTTTTACGCTTTAGCATCCTTGCATGAGTGTGAGTGTTGCCATGTTTCGCATACTTGCCATGAGGCTATGTGCTTACTTGCTAAACTGCTTGAATGCTTGTGGATGAAGGCTTTGTTGCTTGAATTGGAACAATTCGTCAAATGTGAGTTTTAAGCCCACTTTGCGAAGTGGCAAATCATGTTTTAAGCCCATCTTGTTTGATGGCAAATCCGCGTTTTATCCCACTTGAGGGTGGCAAATTCAAACCATTTTCGAAAACAAACATGAGTTGAATTTGTTCCAATTCTTGCGATTTTAGTCTATACTTACTTGTGTGCGTCACATAGTAAAGTTAGCTAATAACCGGACAAGAACACATGTGTTTATAAAACAACATATCATGCTTAGTAGAGGCTGATCCTTTGATCGGGCGAGCGGGGGTGCTCATTTCATGTCACGCCCCACTTTTTATTACTCGAAATATTACCAATTTCATTTACTTAATTCCATTTCAGAGATAACATGCGGAAATAAACTCGTATATTCAACTTGTAGAAGTGAATAACATTGCTCTCATTCGTATGCAAGTAAATACAACATGAGTACACTAAATAAATTGCCCTTGGGCTTACATCATTAAAAGTCAAGAAGAAGGGTATAACCCTTTTTACATAAATGGCATTCCGCCAACACAAAAGAGGCCCCGTGGCCAACAAATAAGAAGATCCAAAACCTTGTAGAACATCCTGGCTATCACCTGAAAAAGATTCAACAACGTGGGATGAACATATAGTCCAGTAGGGATCTCAACATGATCTCCAACAATAACAACTTACAGATAGCTATGATCATGAATGTTCATTCTCATACTAGAATAGTACTGTGGCAGTTTATACAAAATATACATAAGTATGAACTTTTTTCGAAAACAGCCATTTCATTTGACGCTATAAGCGGTTCATCTTTATTTCCTTTTCATTACCCATTTCCACAAACTTTCATGACAATAACAGTTCTAGAAAACAATTTCACCAAGCCCATTACTCTTCCCCCATTTTCCGTACTTACAACAAAATGACCTTTTTTGAAAACATGTTCACAAATACCCCATTTTCCTTCACACTTTCCAAAATCTCAAAATGGCATTTTGGTTTGTTTCCAATACATTCATATCAATACATGCATGCCTTAAATAAAAGGGA
Source organism: Camellia sinensis (assembly GCF_055761805.1). Classification (NCBI taxonomy): domain Eukaryota; kingdom Viridiplantae; phylum Streptophyta; class Magnoliopsida; order Ericales; family Theaceae; genus Camellia; species Camellia sinensis. The sequence continues at coordinate 102,913,302 of NC_138961.1, forward strand.
AATAACAAATCATCAACATGTATATAATCCACAAATGAGGCAGCTCGGCCTTTCAAAACTGTAACCATCGCAACCCATAACATACTTAGATACACTGACGATAACAATTAAAACTCTGCTCTACCGGCTATATGCACAGTAAGCTAAGGATACGCCAAGTGATAAGCGAGATAATAACTCATTTTAAACATTTCATACCTCATAATAGATACACATTTTAGTACTGTATCAATCTCAGATAAAAACACTTCCATACTTCACAAATGATACACATTTTAGTGTTGTATCAATAACATGTAAAAACACTTCCAATATCAATAAGCACACATATAGTGGTGCTAATGGAGTCCATCCCCTATCTCCTCCCAAACAAAATCCGGTTTAGAGGTCCATCCCCTATCTTCCCCTAAACCGTTGAGTAACCAAAACACTTCTATACTTCACAAATGATACACATTTTAGTGCTGTATCAATATCAAACAGTTTCCGGTTTAGAGGTCCATCCCCTATCTTCCCCTAAACCGTGGAGTACATCCCCTATCTCCTCCCACACAACACAATGTATATAAACAATTATCATATACAAATTCCTCAATACAACAAAGCATCAATAACAAGTGTAATACATACACATAAACTATTCAATAATGTTTAACCAACACAAGTGTAACGCATACATCACAATTCAACACACCAATGTCATCCTCCACCGATGACCAAGGACAAAACCTCTAGATGCATGTATTCAGTACACCTAATAAAAGAGACTCAACTCTCAAGCAATCCTTAAACCCAACAACGACACTAGTATGATAGGTAAAGATAAAACCCCCAAATGTGTGTATTCAACACTCATGATACAATAGTTCAATTCTCAAATTTATTTTCTAAGACTCACATAGAGTTAACATTTCATTTACCATTTTCAAGATCAACTTTCATAATTTTTCAAGTCAACATGTTCCATCACTTATTCCAAAAACACTTTTCCCTTTTTACAAAACCAATTACATTCTCTTCATTTTACAAAATCAATTCCATGGATAATAAGCCATAACCCAACTTGATTCAATACGTTCATTTCAAAATAACTCCAATACCATAATTAATCCTTTAACTGTTAACACCTTCTACACAACTCATATTAACAATAGAAATTTACCAACATTGTTCAACCATAAACCCTTTTTATTTTACCAAATCAAAATATAATTTAGGGCTTTCTCTTCTTTCAACAATAACATGTTAATTTTATTCTCTAATTAGTACAAACCACAGTCAATGATAACAAAACCATTCTCAAACAACCAACCCTAGGTTCCCCTCATGATTTTAAAACAAATCCAACACAAATATGATTTTCATGCAATACAAAATTACCACATGTCTATCTATAGACGGAGTATTGAAAAAGAACAAAGAAATCCCTACCTCAAATGGAGAAGATGAAGGCCAAAAACCAAAGTGCTCCAAATTGCCAAACTTTCAGATTAAAATGAAGATCAAGGGAAGCTCCACACTCAATACAAAGGAACTAGGGTAGAAGATCACTAGAACTAGATGTATTTATAGAGAGAAGATGTAGTCTAGAGAGAGAAACTCTCAAGTTATTCATTCAATGAACTTCATTAAATTGATTAATGTATCTCATACATTCATGATACATAATGCATCTTCTATATTAATGAATTCATTAGATAGATTAATGTATCTTACATATTCATAATAGAAACATAATGCATCTCTAAGATTCATTCATAATAAATCCATCACATTCAATGTATTAGCATTAGTCTTCTATACATTGTATAAATAGGTATCAATGATTAGTCACCATCTAATTGATGTACATGTATCTTACTAATGAGATGAATCTAGTATAATCATGCAAAATCTTTGAAAAGTTGACATATATTACAATTAAACAATGAAGGTAAAATCGGGATCGCTATATTTCAGGACCTTCCCCTCTCGTACCTAAGTTTCCTAGCCGAGACAACTTTGGTGATGACAGACACGTGGCCTTTGGCACGAGTCAGGGTTTTCTAAATTTTTCCAAATAAAATATTTAGATGGTGACTCTGTAATCTGGCAAAGTAGTCCAGTTTTTGGCATTATTTGATTTAAAATCTAATTTTTCAAAATGATTTGCCGGATTGGACTCTTTGGTGTTTATCAGTCTCACATTGCACTTTGTGAGATTAGATTCAGAACTGTGACAGGAGTCTGAACTGTAGGACCAATTTGAGCTCTTCAAAAGAGGGCGTGAAGAAAGTCGAGTCTACAGTTTCTGGCGACTTTGCTGGAGATTTAGAGAACTTGACTCGAACTCATGATATGTTGTTTTATCTACATTTATGTGTTTCTTTGCATTGTATTTGCATAGGTGTGCCTAAGTCACAGTGTTTGCCATCTGTTATTCCTGAACGGTTTGCCGGAGGCTTGCTTGGAAAAACGTGCCACAAGGCTAATCGGTTGCGGGCTCTGCCACGATGGGAGCACAAACCTTGGATCTGGATCACTGCTATATCGTTTGATCCTCCTCTCACTTCTTGGTGTTAGGAGCGAGAGTATATTAGGTGGTCTTGCTGAGGCACCCTTGTTGACCAAATTGACCTAGTTGCATATCATAAGTCATAGAGACTGTTCAAAACTAGGATAGGTTGCTCACCCAAATGCAGGATTGTTTGAAACTGCATGCGTGCGTAGTGAATCCCTAGCTCCTGACGAAAACTAGGACAGGGAAACCCTACCCGACCATAGGGGTGTTTTGGCTCTCACTTGCTTGATATGTGCTTTTAGAGTGACTCTACAGGAATGTATGTATCAGTTGCAAGTCTGGGTATCATTTTGGGAGTAGAAATCAGTGTTTGAGTACAGATTGTCCAGCTTATGATTTCAACTGTGTGTTGTCTCTATCTAAGCCGAGGTGCTATACGTTTTTCTGATTGTTGTTTCCTTTTTGCTTTATTTTTCTTTTTGCAAGGTAGTGTCTCACAATTGCTTTCGATAAGGCAGTTTCCCCCCGAGAACTCTAGACCAGAGTCAGGAGGATTTACCGATCTGAGGATCTTATTAGAGGACAAACGGTGTTTGCTTCGCTACCTCCGGTTGCGAGACAGAGAACAGTCAGTCATAGATCATCGGTTTAACAGTCACTAATTCAGCGGTCACTATCTGCTTCACCTGTGCGCAGTCGGGCTCAATTTTCTGCTTCCACCTCAGAAAGATAATATACACCTATTTTGACAGATCAGCACCCCTCAGACAGTATAGAGGATATGATGCGTCAACTTCAACTGACCATCGAGGCCATGCAGCGGGACGCTGCTCGCCAAGCGGCAGTTACCGCTCGCCAAATAGAGGTTGCAGCCCAGCAGGCTGAACTTATTGCTAGGCTTCAACAACAACAACAACAACCACCGCAGCAGGCAACAGCTTCTGCTTCGCACCCACCCCCGCCTAGGGTTCCAATACCCGGGGATACAGCTAATGTCGAGGAAAATACGAGCACTCCGGCAGGGCCAGTCCCACCTCAGACTTCCAAAGCACTAGCCTACCCAACGGACGCACCGTTCGAGTTTGAGGTTGATCCTACTGCTTTGAAAGTAAGCAAGCTTGAGAAGCTGTTCAAACGAGCTCAAGGAGTCAACTCGATCCTGGATATAGAGGACGGTTACACAGATTCGACGGTGACATTGCCGGATAGATTTAAAATGCCATACATAGACCGCTTCGACGGCTCGGGCGATCCTATGGTCCACCTGCGACTATTTTCAGATATTCTGTGGCTGATGGGCCTGACTAGACTGCAAAAGCTATCCCTTTTTGGCTGGACCTTGTCAGGTATTGTGGCTGTTTGGTATGCTATTGGAGGATTCTGTGAAAATGAGCTGGGAAGAAATGGTCGAGGCCTTGGTCGCTCAGTATTCTTACAATACTCAAATCGAGATCACAACTCATGATCTCGAGGCTACTTGACAAGAGCCGAAGGAGGGCTTCTTTAACTTCGTCACTCGGTGGAGGGCCAAGGCCTCCATGATGACTACTAGGCCAGCTGAGAAGGACCAGATAAGAATGGTCGTTCATAATCTGCAACCGAAGCTGATATAGAAGATGATTGTCCTACCCCTACCTACATTTTCTAACCTTCATGAGATAGGGGTACAAATAGAGGATACGATGAAACAGGGTCTGATTGACCATGAAAAAGAGCAGCCCAAGAGGGCTTTTATACGCCGTTCAAATGCGGCTAAGAGTAGCAACGCAGCTGCGAGGACTTCTGATGTTGGTATGGTCACCACCACACCAAAAACAACGACACCCTTTACCAGCACATCCGGAGCCACCTGTAGACACCCCATTTTTGACTGCCCTTAAGGCTTGGGCGTCACTAATTGCTTACTTGGTGGTGAAAGTTGTGCAGTGCAAAGGTTCGATTCCTTCGACAAGAGGAGAGTCAAATCCCAACCTTACACCTCATTTTGGACCAAAGCTATTTTGAATGGTTTTTAGACCATAAAACTCTCTCTTTCAAAATATTTTTGAAATAAAGTTCCTACGATGTTCCGAGGCTCGCATTTCGTTAAATGTTGAGCTTTTCGGCAAACCGAGCGAGGACAAAGTGGAAATGAATGAAAGAGAGATGAAATCTTTGAAAAATCTTTCAAAGCACCTTGTTTAGGGGTTTGGAGTTGAAGAAAAGAGGAAAGGAGAGAAGAAAACTAGTTTGGGAGAAGTTCGGCATAAATCCAGGTAGGATTGAAACTGCGCAGCTTCACCAAAACAGGCATAACGTTTTGCACAGTTGGAATTTTGATGCAAGGCTGGCGCCATTGGAAAGCTTACTTCTGGGGCATCAATTTGGACACTAGCCAACCACTTTTTGGCCTTGCCAGCCACTTGCCGACCACTTCTCTTCTTGCAAACCAGAAAAAGTAGCTGTCCGACCAGTGCAAGTAGTTGGCCGACCACTTTAACTGGTCGACAGCTTTCCTTCAGCTTTCTGATGATCTTTTCTTGCCAGCTGTGCCAGCTATTGGGCACAGAAAGCATCCTCCATACACGTGGAGCTACTAGTGTGTTCAACAAGCTTGAACTTTGTCTTTTCTATATAAGGGAACCTCCTTCCTCATGCCTTAGGTTCAGAAAAAAGGACTGAGGGTTATACATACATCTTTGTATCTATCTTGCATCTTCTCTTCATATTTGTGCTTGAAAGTGCATTTTCATCACACTTTTGCACACAAACACATAGTGAAACACCACCCTTTTGTTGTTGAGGCACTTAGAAGTTGGTTTTGGTGTTTTTGGACTGGTTTTGATCCAAAAAAGCTGCTGGAGTTGTTGCTCTAAAGTTGTTCTACAAGGGTGAGCTTCTAACCTCTTAAACCCTTGTTTTTTATTAAGCTTTTGGCCTTATATGCATGTTGTTTTAGGCCTAACTTTAAACTACAAAAAGTTCTGATTTTGCATGCTTGTAATGTTTGTTTAAGGTCTCTTTTGTGTTGGGGGTGGTCTACCCCCTCTTGTGCCTTGTTTGGCTTTGTTTTACACCATCACTTTAGGCCCTTGAGATCACTTTCTCTTGGCCTTTTAACCACTGAAATCCAGTGGATTTTCAATGGTAAAACTTGTGTTTTGAGGTCCCAAATAGGAGAGGGTCCCCTCTTCTTGTGTCTTGTATGTTTGCCTTGTATGTCTCATGTTTAAGCATGTTTGTTAAGCTTGTGTTGGCTTATTCTCAACTTATTTTTGGGGTTATTTTGACATGGCATACCACTGTTTTAACTTGGTTTTGTCACCCCATGCATAAGGCTTCCAATTTATAGTCTGAATGTCTCAATTCCAACAGATTTTTCCATAACCGACAGATATAATTTCATATTCATATAATTCACATAATTAAACACAATTGCACATGAAATTCCACATCAAGCATATAATTCCACATATAATTAAAGACGTAAAACATGTAAGAGGGTCGGGTTATTACACCAAGAGAGGAGGTATGCAAAAAATAGTAACTTAGACCTCAAGTAAGACAGAATACCAAGGCCCCCAAAGATACAGTTGATTAATCTATCAAAGTAAGAACTTTATCGCCATTGACGGGAGCTGTACATCTATTTCAGGCTACACCAAAGGGATCTTTGAAGCTTACCTGGATTTGAGAAGTATTTCCTAAAATCCACTTCCCCATAGTATTAATTGTCAATGATAGGCCACAGCACCACGCATGCATATTTTTAAGATATTGTTTTCCATTTTCACAAAAGATATATATTTTATTATTTCCACTCCATGTTGTTACTTGTTAGCAATTTCTTCCTTCTTTTTTTTTTTTTTTTGAACTTCATTTACGGGCAGATCGGGTTCATACAGGTGCAAGATGGTTGATCTGCTATCCGAACCATATCTACAAATTTTGAAATATTTCATCTATATCCGTCTATCGAAAGACAAACATCTGTTCAAAATCAATCGAGTTGAGTCTGTTTGGTTTGGTTGGGTTAGGCGGGTTGGACGAATCCATGATCACCCCTAATATTAGGATCATATTTAACTTATGAATGCAAGTAAGGCACTTGAGTAGGCATCCGGGTAAGTCTCATCGCTCTTCATAGCATATGTATGTTCTTGATTGCATTGTCTTTTCAATAAATCAAGTTAAATGCTCCTCTATTTAAAATTGATTGTTTTGGATGTTTTAATAAATGTTGTTCATTTTAGTTCATGTTTACAGCCATGAAACATTTAAAAATAAATAAAAATCGCTTTGATTGGAAAATCAACATTTTATGAAAAACATGGCTTTATTCACCGAATCTAAAATAAATGGTATTTATTTTTATTCAAATCATTTAGTTTTAGGATTAGAAAAGGTTTTAAGCTTAAAATGAATTGTACAAAATAATTAATCACTAAATTCATAAAATAAAATATTAGTAAAGGACAATCTTTAGATTGGGCAAAAGACGGTGCATCATTTAATAACCTTCCTCTTTTGTACCTTAGTTCCCGAACATGAAATTCTCCGGTTGTGACAGATCAGATCCTTGACTTAATTATCATTGTTAAATGTTTCTTAATTCTCCATAAAATTAAGTGGCAATTCTTTCGGTGTGGGATAAGCAAGTCGGCACAACATTTGAGTGGAAACGTGCCTCATAACCAATAAGGCACGACATCCTCACTTGGCAAAATTTAGAGCGCAAAAGGAGAGAGTTAACACCCAAGTGAACCTTACATAAAACTACGAATGGCCTGATTTCCATTCCTGGGATACATAGGAAACTTCGCATTGGAGTTCAGCCTTATCTCATCATGATTATAGTCATTTGTCAGTACCAGTGTTGACACCAGCATCAGATTTCAAAGTATTGGGGAATTTTTTGTTGTATAACTCATGGATTCGATTATGGAATTGTTTAATAGGGGGGTTTGCAAATTGTAATTTGAATTATTTTAATGAGAAGAGTAAGTGATTTGAGTTCCATTTTGATTTACCAATTGCACAAAATTTTTAAAACGAAAGGAATAAACTTCATTATAATGTCATCCGTCAACAGGGTTGGTTTTGATTAAGGAGCTCTAATCAAAAGTAGATATTATGTCATATTATTATAGAATTATTTCAATACTAATATAATCAAATATTTTATTTTATTTTATTTTTCTTTCAGAAGTTAAATTTCATGAAAATCAAACATCCAACTCAAATTTTTGTTTGCGTCCACTTTGGTAAAATAATGGTAAAATAAATTTCATAATGTTTCATGTCCACTTTTAGTTAAAAATATACTAAGTGTACGATGATATTAATTATTTTTTGAGAAAATCATTGAAAAATCCACACTATAAATTGTTTAAGATATTAGGTGTAGTAAAAAATTTTATTGGTGAAAGGTCCATTTTTTGTGAAATAGTTTGGTGACAAGTCATTTTGTTTTTTTTAAATGACATTTTGTTTCTAATTTTACCTCTTAATTTATTTGTCGACTTTTTTTTCAACTGTTAACTTTTCGTTGACTATCTGTTTAAATTGTTTTCTATGTTGAAATTTTTTTACTATCTATTAAAATTTTTATCTATCTGTTCAATTTTTTCTATTCAAATTTATCTCTCTATTTGTCCAAATTATTTTCCTATCTATTCATTTCTTTTATCTGTTCAATTTTTTTTATCTATCTATTCATTTTTTTTAATCTATTACAATTTTTTTCCCCTATTTATTCTTTTTTTTTTTTTGTCCGTTCAAGCTTATTTCTCCTATATGTTTAATTTCATAGAACATATTTTATCTGTACAATTATTTTACAAAAGCAAAGCAACATCACAATCAGTGACCCAACAGCATCTTAACAATCACTAACTCCCAATGACAAGAACAGTAATCAACTAGTAGTACCAAAGTATAGACCACATGTTCTAGATTAGAAATTCAAACTAAACCACCTACAAAAGTATAACCTATTCTTAACAGAGAACTCATGACCATATATAGGGACTGCTATTACCGAATTAGAATTGCAATAAGCAAAATATATATTCCACTCTTCAGAAGTCTTGTTGAGATGTTCTAAGATAAAACCAAACTTCCAATTGTCAAGGCTATTTGAAAGCATATCTTCATATAGAAACGGCCGACGACCTGGATCTACCACCCGACAAGTCTCCGACAAAGTCCAAGTCGATCATCACCGTCAATAAGAGAGAAAGAAAGAGAAAGAGTGAGTGATGATAAAAAGAGAACATGAGAGAGAGAGAGAGAGAACACGCTATTGATTTCATTCATTTCTTCGCATTCTTCATTAGATTTGACTTAATAGACGCATCAGTCAGTGCCTGAAACCTCTACTAAGTCGGTAACAATAACTCATCACTCTGAAATTTCTTAGATTCCATTAACGATTTCTTCAACACCGCAATCTTAGCCTCCATTGCCTTCACCTTCTTCTTATTTTCCTTCTTTTCTTCCAACATTTTCGTGTGAAGAAACTCCAAATCTTACCTCAGGCTCTCATTCTCAATCTCTAAACATTCAATCTTCTTTGTATTTTGATCAGTCTCCTCGTCCATCGAATTAATCTCTTTTTGAGAATTAGTAGGATCGATGTGAACTCTCTAAGGAATTTGTACTCGAGGAGTTGGTCTACAAGGCTGTGTGAGGCAAATCAGTGACCCGGTGCTGCCGTCAAGTTTCGCGTTGGCGGTAGAGAAGCCAATGATAAATAGACGGCAGTGAGGGGAGAGAGAGAGAGAGAGAATGGAGATTGGTGGAGACGATTTGCTTAGAGATTCAACACCAAGCTTGTAACACCCCAAAATAATAACAGCAAACTACCTCATAAGATTCAATGGAAAAACAAAAACTTTTACAATATTAACCTTTCATTGATTATCTTTTACCATACAAAAGATGACATATGCATATATACATTCATAAATCTTAGATTCTGAATCTATAGCATATGACATGTAGTAATTACATGGAACAAAAGAAAGTACAAATAAGTTTATGCCATAATGGCTACATCTTTTCAAGACAATGCTCGAGTACAACAAAAATGAGTTAAACTCAATACATATAAAGCCCAAGACTTGTCCAATAAACATTTACACAAAAGAACAAAAGGAAGCTCTCGGCTCCAAGGTCCTCCTAAGCTACTTCCTTGGTGGAGGCATATCATCAATACTTGAGAGAAAATTCGATTTTCATAACTGTAGGCAAATCTGGATAGCACTAGTGTATTTCTTAAATATCTAAAAATCTGGCAAAGTTATGCCACTTCTGAAAAATGTTTTGAAAACTAGATAAAATTCTCTACAAACTATGGCAAGGCCAAGTTTGGGAAAACTCTAGATATGTGTCTTAGATTGTGATCTTTAAAGTGTATCTAATCTAAAGATTTATATTTGTTGGTGATTTCATTTAATTAATTTCATGAATGTGCTTCTTATCATTTATTTGAGTTTTAGTATGGCAATTACAGATGTTGTGGCTATATTTCCTTGCAATGGTACTTTGATGATGGTCATATTTGTATGAAAATTATTGTCTCGATAAATTGTTCTAACCTTAACTTAAAACATTTAGCACAATGGGAAACTTAATTGGGGAAGTAATTGGATTTCAATCACTTGACTTGTATTATGACGAAATGTTGTGTTTACATTGAATCTGTTGGCGGGACATATTCCCTATTTGAAGTAAGCCTTGCGCAAGCGGTTGTATCGAAACCTTTAAATGGATCAGTTGTATTTGAACCATAGGCGTTTATGATGGATAAGGTTGGAGGAGGTTATGGGCAAAGCCCTTATTTTTACCGTCTCTTTTGACATCCTCGGTTGGCACTATGCGGTACATAACGATTAGGAGGTAAGGTCTGCAAAGCAGCAAAAGAGAGAGGATATTGAATAATCCGAATCCAATTCTTGTGGTTGGGAGGATGATATCTCTTTGGGGGATTTCTAGATTCTAACATCTAACCTTATGACTCTTTAATTAATTGCCTGCTTATTTGTTCATCATGTTTAATTGTTCAGTTGTATTTTTGTAAATGTATTGGACTAGGAAAAAGGGATAGAGGTGTGTGTGTTTACTGGGCATTCAAAGCTCATGGCGTTTCATACCAGGTGTTGAAGAAACCTTCGTAGCCAACGTGGAACTGGAGACATTTGAAAATTCCTGACTATCGTAGACAAAGTTAGAAGGTACTTTGTTATAAGTCCATCCATATTTTCATTTTCTGTCGGAATTGTAATAATGATGGAACTTTGTTTTGTAATAAAAAATTGTAACACTAAAATATTATTTGGTTATATACATATGAATATTTTTGTGATCCTATACCTATCTTCGCGTTACTTGTGAGACCTTGTATTAATACCTCTTAACATCTATCAAAAAGATAGCTTGCTATCTAAGGTTGTTGGATTTAGAATAAAGGCTATATTAACTCCAACTTCCTGGGATCTTACTTGGTTATTGACCAAAGGACTCGTTAGTAACGTTTCCTGCGCTTACAAATTTAGAAGAAAAAAAAATTAAAAATAAATATATAAAAAAAAAAACCTATAATTATTGTTAATATATCTTTTGATGTTCCCAATTATTTGAGGTGTCACACCCCTCACTTCTTTGAACCCCATCCAGCTAAATAAGTCCCCTCCATTTTCTCTTTGAACCTCCACTTTAATTCCAACTATACCCTCTTCTTAACCCACCCTCCGAACCCAACCACTGCGAGCTCCGACCACACCCTCTGCCATGGTGCATTGCTACTAACCTCCGTTGCCACTCCTAACTCCTCCTTCTCTCCCACCACCAAAAATATGATGTGATGTCCCGAGTATATAAACCACTTTACAGTCCTTTTATTCTGTTAGTTCCTTGATTCGGACCTTTGATTTAAATCCGAGGCCTTGTCGAGCGTGCAAGTTCACCACACTTTGTAATTTTCTTGTAATTTATTTATGGGTTTAGTACTTTTTCATTTCGGGTGCGTAGGAGGACTGAGGTGGAGAAATACCTAGTTAAACTTAGAAAAATACTCTAGTAAACAAAACTGCATGTGCAAGAAATGAGCTACACATATGGAGGAGGGACCGCACGTGCAGAGTAATGTGTCACACATGTGATGGTAGAGGAAATTGGAGGGTTGGATGTTGAAATAAAGGCATGTGAGGAGGAGGTTTCTTGCACGTGCAGACAAGAGCGATACACATGTGACCAAGGGGCCCACACGTGTGGAAAGGGGCACCGAATGTCTGATTCAGGTTCGAATTTCGAACCACTTTTTATAAAATCTGATCCTCTCTCTTTCTCATCACTTTTTCTTCATCTCTCTCTCTATATCTATATTTTTCCTCCTCTCTTTCTCTCTTTACCTAACCCACAAACCTTTCACATTTCATTTGATTTCATTCAATCTATGGATATTTTAACCCTTGTTCTTAAGGCATATTTGGAGAGCACATTGAGAGTTTCGTTGTGTGAGGTGGAGATCGGTTTTCAACACTATCAATTTTGGGTTCAAGGTAGGCACTTTTTGGAGTTATACATACGTTTTATCTGCCCTATGTGTTATTTTCGTACGATATTGGTATAAGAAATTTGGGTTTTAATTGTTTGAAATATTTGTATTATTCAAATGAGGGGTTTTCTCTAATATTTCTCCAAATTTTTAAAATTATAGACTATGTTGATTGTTGGAAATCTTTTATGAGGAATTTTTTTTAAAGTAAGAAACCCTAATTTGTGAAAACACTAGATTTGAAATTTTGAAGGAAAAGGTTGTATTGATGAAAAATCATGATTTTGTAGAGTATTATTATTGAGATATGATGAGATTGTCATGAAATTTATCATCTTTGAAAATCCTTGAAAAAGGGAGATTAATGTTGAAAAATTATGAGAATAGTATGTTGTTATAATTGTCTTGAGAAGATAAAAAATTGAAAAAGATGATTATCCTATTGAAATCTCATCGATTATATGAGGAAGAAAATACATGTGATGATGTGATGTTATTGTCTCTTAGGATATATATTGTGGTTATATATATATGGGCAAACTTCACTTTACCCCCTTATGGTTTGGGCCAGGTGCAGATTACCCTCCTGACATTCAGAAATCACCACATAACCCCATGTGGTTTGTGAACTAAAACGCATACTAACTTCTGTTAACAGAAGTTGTAAATTAACAATTATACCCTCATTCATCTTCCTCTTCTCTCTCTCTCTCTCTGTCTCTCTCTCTCTCTCTCCATTTCATCTTCATCATCTTACATACAAATTATATATATACAAAGCCTATTCCTAATACAGCAAATGCAGAATAAGCTACACATACACCAACATACACCAAGTGAATTGCCAACTATATATATACAGAGCCTATTCCCAATTATTCCTAATACAGCAGATGCAAAAAATATACATATATTTATATATTAAACATAACACGGATATATATGGATTTGATATACATATATATATATATATAGATTATATAATCATTTTTTTTGACGAATTGAAATTAGCTTTGATATACATACATATATATATATATATATAGATCATATAATTTGCATACATATATATACATATTATATATATAGCTACACATTTCAAACCATATTCAATGCTTTACTTTAATAAGAAGAGACTTGTTGAATGCCCTTATTATCCTGGTTCCATTGCTGTCGAAAAGAAAGCCCAATCGTTCTCAATTGGATGAGGCTAAAGTATGGGAAATTTAAAGTTTATTACTTAATTCCTCTTTTTGGTTCTCACCGATGCATCATTCATATATCCCTAAGCCAAAAAAACTAGGAAAGATATGCGCAATCACACCTACTTAGCTACAAGCGCTAGAGTTGAGAAGGATTGGGCGGCAAACACACAGTCGATGAAGTAAAGATTCAGCCTAGGGTTACCCTGCACTTGCAAGACGATCGAAGGAGGAAGTTGAGACGTCAAGTTAAGATTCCAGCGGAGATGACGACCATCCGACACCGATTCTGAGGATTCGGGGCATAATCCAAGAGAGAGATGAAGATCAAACCATCTTTCATTTTTATTTTTATTTTTTTGAGTAGAGATTTACAGATCTGACGGCATTGTTTATAAATTTGAAGATGTGCCAGGGGCACTCTCACTTTAACGGAAAAGCTAACTGTGCGTTTTATTCCACAAACCACACGGGGGTGATGTGGTGATTTTCAAATTTTAGGGGGGTAATCCAAACCCGGCCCAAACCATAGGGGGTAAAGTGAAGTTTTCCTTATATATATATTGAGTAGATATGTTTTTTGCTAAACAACAATTGAGATTTGTGTTGTCGTATAGCGATCCTGGTTTAAACTCGACCCGTTCATAGTTTTGGATTCAGGATTTCTTGTCTTGATGGTTGTTCATGTCTTCTTCCATCTTATTCCTTGTTGAGATTGGTTATTGAAGTGTCTTGGTTGTGTTTGAAATAGGTTGGGAGTTAGTTTTTCAAAACTATTGTTGCCCAGATTTTGGCTTGTTCGCTTGAGCAAACTTTGAGAACTTCTAGTACTTTTGTAGGTCTACAAAACTACTAGGAGTATGGCATTCTTTGCTCAAGCAATCCTGACTCGAGTAGACTTTCTTGCACTCGAGTAGTGTTTTAGAACTCTCAGTACTTTTGTAGGACTGCAAAAGTACTGGGAGGGTGGTATTCTTTGCTAAAGCAGTACTTTTTTCGCTCGAGCAGTCCTTTTTTTTGTGTTTGGTCGCTCAAGCAGTGTTTTAATCACTCAAGCAATCTGCACGTATATCGGTCCGTAAAAGCCACTTTTTGAGTCACTTTCTTATATATATATATATCTCAACATTTCAAAACCCTAAACCTAGACCTTCTCTCTCTAAAACTCATCTTCAATCTCCAAATACTCTCAATCTATTGATCTCTACACCCTAGTCCCTTTGTTAAAAAGGTAGAGCTCACCTAGAGCTTCATTCTAATTGAAACAAAGTTAGTTTTTGGTTTCGTTAAGGTTTCTCCACTCTCTCTTGTCTTCAAGCTTTAAGGTAGGGATTTCTCCATACTTTAGTATGATTTTTAACTTGATAATTAGTCTTTTAAAGAAATCTTGATATTGGGAATTTTTGAACAAATTTAGGATTTTGGTTTGAAGTCAAAAGAGGTGTTTTCAAATGGGTTCTTGAAAATGGTTATGGGATTGTAAATTTGGTTGAGTTGTGGTAAAATGATGTATTTTTATCCTTGGAATTGATTTATAAAGAAAATGAGATTTTGTACTAAAATGTGAATATTTGATTTTGTAAAGAGAGAATGAAAATGATGTGGGTTTTATGGAATTTAAAGGATGATGATGATGATGGTGGAGTTGGATATGCATTATCACTCCCATATTGAGATTTTGGAAAGTATATCTTTATTGGAAATTATCTATCTATTTAGAGATATCTGTTTTGGGCTATCGGTAAAGGATAGCTATGATTGTTGTAAAAAAATTGCATGAGAATTAGGTGAATTGAAACTAATTTCTCATCCATTTGCATCAAGCATTATAACATATTTAACACATTGAGAATGTTTATTGTTTTAAGAAAAATAGGTAATTCCTTGGTGAATCTAGGTACGAGTGTAGTTGTGGCATTATGTTGGCCTATGTGTCCTTGGTGAAAGTCCAAAAACCCACGCAGAGATAAGTGCCGAGCCTTTTAGTTAATATCGGTAAAAATGACAATTGGTAGTGCTTGTAGTCTACTTGCAAACATGTGCTAGAGATTCCCAGTATTGTATCCACTACCCTGTTTTCTATTGTAAAGGAAATGACTCCATGAATTTTGATATAAACCTGGCATTGTATGGCTTTTAGAAAGAGATATAAAATGTTTTAGCATGCACATTACATATGCATTCACCTTATAGCTTTGTTAAGATTCATACACTGTGATAGAGTTTCTCTATTGGGCTTTAGGTCAGCCTATGTAAAAAACCATTTTCAGGTGCTGATGATATGCCTCTGCAAAGGCCGTAACTTGGGAGGACTTAAAACCAAGTGCTTCTTTTGTTATTGTTGTAATTAATTTTGTACAAGCTTAGGGCTTTATTTATATTGAGTTTCAAACTCACTTTTGTTGTAACCAAGCATAGACTTGGAAAGTTGTAGCCATTAAAGCATTCATTTATATGTTTAACTCTAATTTCATATCTTTAGCTTATGACACATGTTATAGATTCAGGGTTAGGGCTTATGAATGTATAGTTGCATGTGCCATTTTTTGTACAACTGGATCATATGTATGCAAAGATATCATAATCTAAAATGTATTGTTAATTGGTAAATATTGAGAGATGGTTTTATTGTTATATTTTGGGGGCATTACATGTCGAGATTGGGAATTATTGAGAGATTGGGAAATAAAATGTATTGTTCCATTACATTTTCATCTCATCTCATATTACATGTTTTCAAATTTTCATATGTTGGAAATTCGGATATGAGAAGTTGGTTTTCAAATTGATTCATTGGAAATATTTAAAATATGTTGAGTTGTGGCTTAAATAACTAGAATTGTGAGTTGGCTTCGATCCATGATGAAAGACCAGAAACTTGCGCGTTGGAGGTGCCAAAATCTTTCCAGTTAGGAGCCGGTAATGTGGCTATGAGGTAGTGCCTTGAGATCCTACTAGCAGACACCTTGCCTTTGGGATTACCAGTGTTGTTTGTCTATTGAAATTATTGAATCGATTATGTTGTTGAACAAGTGCATGGTGTGAGATTTCAAATGAGAAGAATCTATATTTTGACATGGCATGGCATGGCATATGCATCCATCCCATGAGATTAATAAAACTATATGTACTTTGTTAAGAATTCATTTACTAAGCTTTATCCTCATGTGGAAACTACTTTTAGATAAGAATGTTGTGATTTTGCCAAAGTGAAGGCATTGAGGGAATTCTTTTGGAGTACAATGGCTCGTCTAAGTATTGTATGTTTTGTCAAGCCAAGGGCTAACATTTATGGGTTTGAGAACCATTATCTGTAACCGGGCCTAAGCCTTGGAACTTATAGTCCATAGGGAGTTATTTGTGTTTAATTATGTATATCACATGGTGTAGAGCTCATGTTCTAGGAATTGTTGAATGTATAATTGCATGTAGGGTGCTTTGTATATCTCATGGTTACATCTTAAATGTAAATGAGGGAATTAGATGGTTATGTCGATAAGGGGAATTTTAGATATATATATCTATATCCTATTCACTTGTAAATGACAGAGAGTTAATGAGAATTAGATTACACAATGGGTTAATTCGGGTTTTATGAATTGTTAATATTTTGAGGGCATTATATTTGAAACCCTCTCTCTCTCTCTCTCTCTCTCTCTCTCTCTCGCTCTCTCTTTTTCTCTCTCACAGACACACACATACATGCACAGGGCTACGAGGGTTTGGAGCAAATAAAATGAGAGGATTGCGATGGAAAAGCTTTGGAAGGAGATCGCGACAGAGATAACGGCTACATGAGAGAAATTAGGGAAAAGGATCGCGCCAGAGGGGTGGTTGGAGAGAAGATCGCAGTGGCAGAAGAGCTGGGGAATATATTATGATAACGGCTATAGGGTGGTGATCGCGACTACAGGACGGCCGCGAAGGTGGTAGTGGGACGGCGTGGGCAGCGACCCAACCTCTCTATTCTCTTCTACTATGAGAGACATGCATATACACAGCAAACCCATAGAGAGAGAGAGAGAGAGAGAGAGAGAGAGAGAAAGAGAGCTCATAATTGGAAAAAAGAAGTGTGAAAGGGAAGTCATCGTGGTGAGAGGTGATTGGAGGGTGTTTGCCGATAGGGAGGCACTGGGATGTCGGTTGGAGGTGGAGATGACCGAAGGTGGTGGTTACTATCGGAAATGATAAGGATGAGATTAGTGTAAGGGTTAGGATTTGAAAATGGTGCATTTACACACAAGTCTTAATTTATGAACTTATACTCCATTAATTTCTAAGATTTTTGGACCTTCAAGTCCCATTAAATTTTTAATATTTGGAATTACCTATCAAATAATAATTGTTCATCATTTGTGATTATTTATTAAGGAACATTATGACTAGACAATTATTTTGATTTTCAAAACTTTAAAGCATCAACTTTCAAATTGAAAAAACTAAAAAAAAAAAAACAAAAAAAAAAAAACTAATGTGCGTGTTTGGTTTGAGTTTTTTAAATTAGGTTTTTTTGAAAATTGTGTTTTTTTATTTTTCGTGTTTTTTTTTATTTTAGTGAATTTTTAAAAATTTTAAGTATTTTTTTTTACTTTTTTAGATGCACATTATGTATCTAAAAAGTAAAAAAAAAATTGTGAAAAACATATTTTTAAAAATTAATAAATACATAAAAATACAAAAACATATACTGAATTCTCATATTTTTTTTGTCTTCTTGGTAATTAGTAAACTTTTAAAAGAATTTTTCACAGAAATTATACTTTTTATATGTATTTATGTTAGGTGTGTCTAAAAATTAAAATTAAAAAAAATTGCTTAAAATATTATAAAAATCAGTAAAAAAAAAAACACGAAAAACAGGAAAGTAGAATTTTCTGAAAAGAGTTTTTGGAAAACCAAAAACAAGCAAAGTGTTTTTTTTTTTCTATGAAAATTTTGAAAAAAATTATTTATTTATTTTTTTTTTTGGGGTGCAAAACTGAAAAATTTTTGTCTATAAACATTGATGTGAAAAACTAAGAAAAAAAATTGATAATGTTCTTAGTTTTAAAACTAAAAAAACTAATAATATTCTCAGTTTTATTAGGTAGCTGAATCTAACCAATAAGTAAAAGGACAAAAACATTTAATCTCACACTCTGTTTTTTTTTAATCAATTAATGAAACAATTATTTGGAACATTACTATGCAAAACTGATAATATGCTTAGTTTTAAAAATTGAGAAAAACTGATAATATTCTCAGTTTTACTAAATAGGACTTATTGGTTCAAAAAAAATCTTAAATAGGACCTGAGCTACCATAACATTTGTAAATATGACTTTTAGGTAATTAACTTTTTGAAAAATTAGAGTTAGAATATTAGGGATGAAGGTAAAAATGAAATTTTTTTATTTGGAAAAAATTGGAATAAAAAAAATGATAGAGGTAGGGGTTCTAAGAAAAAATATAGGGGTAAATAGCAGCACTCATAATTTCTCGAGTTGAATCTTGCTTCGGCATGATATGACGTAAATATCTGTGAGCTTGTTTGATTGATTAGAGTAATAATGATAAGATTAATAATTTATGGGATTAATCATTGGATTGACTATCCAACTCAATTAGCATGATAAGTATGTGTGGGATTATTAATACCTACCTCCATATGGTATTGAATTATCCCACGATTTGGTGGGAGTATAAATCCTACGTACTACTAAGCCAGTCATCATTTATGCCATCAAAACGTAGGAATGTGCATATCACTTTATTAACAATTCAATCATATGCTCTAATACTAGAATCAAACAGGTTCTATGTGTATAATTATTTAATCAATAATTTTTGTTACATAAATTGTTCACTAATAATGTTAAATTTGTCAAATCATTATCTTATATTATATTTATTATTTTATTTGTTAACATAATATTAGTGTAATTAGTTCTATCACTAATGTGTGTTTTTAAATGTAGTAGATAAAAAATTAAGTGATGTTTGATAAAATTAAAAATTGAAAGATGAAAGTTGAAAATTAAGTACTGAAAATAGGAAAGTAGAATTTTTTGTCGGCGTGGTTGTTGTATAGGTTCGATGTTTAGTCTTGCCTATTATGTCGGTTTGTAATTCACCTTTCTCATTCTCATGGAGCTCATCTGTCAATCCAGCGGGGTTGATCTCCTCTGACATAATGATTTTAGAATGTTTTTAGCGCAGCGGCCTCTCCGAATTGTCAAACACACAATTCATTTATGAATGCGGAATGTATAATTCATATCAATATATAAAGGTTAAGTGCATAGAGTTGGGAGAATAATTAATTTAAAACGACGTTGCATTGAGGTCATAACTCACTCCCAATGACGTCACTCACTCTCTCGGATGACGCAAGTCACTCTCTAAAATTTTACTGGCATAAGAGAGTGAGGGAGTGAGTTATATAGGTTCCCAGGAGTGTCCCACTAATATTACCTGGGACGCTCCCCCCCCCCCCGCGCCACGTGTCGTCCCCTAATTGGTGCTCCCTTCCGCATTTTGTGGCGTGTTATCGACTAGTGTCTCCGCTTCGCGCCCAGATCTGTGGCCAGGATTAAAAGATCTAAAAAGGCAAGCGCAAGCGGGAATTTTGAATTTAAATAGTGGGCCCATTTGGGGCCATGTTGATGCACCCTATACCATTTGTTTGTGGCCGTTTATTTTAATTGTTCTTCCAAATGAAATACTGTTAAGGTTGACCCATGTCACGGTCAACATTTTATGCCTATAAAATAAAATCGATGTGATCCATTTAATTGTTGGAGTTTCAACATCGATTATGGCTACTACGTTCCAATTTTCACAACAGCGTCCATATACTCCTAGAACAAAATTAAATTTTAGTCGCCGCTGGACAACATCCAGTAGATCCGGTGTTTCCGGACAACGCTATTTTAAGCAAAAATGGAGTTGTTTAAAAAAAAAATGATTCACGTCTAAATCATTTTGTGATTCCATCTAGAGGATTGACGATTTTCAACCGTTTGCTGAGCCTCATTTTTTCCATTTTGACTTGCCCGATGTTGGTACTGAACAAGATGAACGAGTTGGGCAAAAATTAAAGCTTATAGGACTGTACATACACGGTGTAGTTTTATGCTAAATTGGTGGGCTCTCTGAGGTTGCCGCCGATACGCCTGGGTTGGAAAGCGACATGCGTGATGCTCCTACTCAAATTGTACATTTCGATACATCTGGTATATTTGACAACGGACAATGTGAATTTGTCGTTGTGTTGGATCGCTTTCCTAATCCTTCCTACATGCCTAAGTTTGAAGATGTTTTCCAAATTGTGGGCTCTCTGAGGTTGCTGCCGATACGCTTGGGTTGGAAAGCGACATGCCTGATGCTCCTGCTCAAATTGTGGATTTCGATACATCTGGTATATTTGACAACGGACAATGTGAATTTGTCGTTGTGTTGGATCGCTTTCCTAATCCTGCCTACACCCCTAAGTTTGAAGATGTTTTTTCCAGTGGTCCAGTGGTGACCCACGAACTGGTTGTATGGTCAGGGGCACGGAAACAGATCATTTTGTTGTATTACGGCGTGTCCTCGTTTCAATGCCGCCATAATCTAATGAATATGCAGCCATTAGCCGTCAAGGCGTTAAAACATTTATCAACATGGGAAACAATATTGTATCCGAATTCCGGGATAGTGGTGGACTTCTGACTGGCGCGTATAATAATATTGTAAAAAACGCAATTATTTGTTATTTTGTGTGGGAATGTCGCACAAAATCGTTTGTACGGGCGCATTTGAATTGTAGACTGAAATATTGTTATTAATAAAATAATTTATTACAATTTATTTTACATTGGCCTCCGTTGTACATTATGTTTCTGGGCTGATGCGGATCCTTCCACTGCGGCCTTTACAGCGTCTACTATTAATTTAGACACCTCGTCCGTATTGAGTCTTGATGATTCGGAGTTATTGGATCCGGCCTCACTTACTGATGGGCCTATGTCAACTAGGCCGTTAGGTTGATTATTTGGCCCAATGTTGATTATTGATGGGCAGCGTGTCGGCAAAATCATGTCGCGCAGACTAAATAATTTAGGCCCATCTCAAATTGTACTTGCTGATGACCGTGCAGCCATTATCCTTTGGGCCGAAGAACCGTATTGGCCCATTGGTGCTGATAATGTCATTGTCGACCGAAAACGTGATTCAGAATTGCAGCGTGTTAGTCTTGCCTTCGTCACGCTGCGTGCCACGTGCCAAATATCCACGTGGTTGTTGTTGAATACTTTCGACAAAACATTTATTAATGGCGGTCGATACGTTATTTCATCTGGGAAAGACGATGTTTGAAAGGCCAATGTGGCTTTCATTTTGCAATATTTCACACCGTCGTTGATGTTTGTTTGTATCAATTTGTACGACGCTGTCCATGGGTATCCGTTCTTATCTGCGGCAGCATAGGCGTTTCCAAAATATGTGATGTCTACTGGGCATGTAACTGGAAACGTAAAGCGAGCCTGTAATTGATCGTCCGCCCGTAATCGTGTGTCCCGTATTTCCACTTCGACGCGACAGTTGAATTAAACGGACACTGTGGTCTGTACCTTAGCTTGCATTTGTCAATTATCATTGACTTGAATGTGAGCTTCTGCCACATTGCATCGTCTATCTTCGGATTGGTTATTGGTATATTTGATACCGGTAAGTTCGATGTCGCGTCTATTATGTCGGTTTGTAATTCACCTTCCTCATTCTCATGGAGCTCATCTGTTAATCCGGCGGGGTTGATCTCCTCTGACATAATGATTTTAGAATGTTTTTAGCGCAGCGGCCTCTCCGAATTGTCAAACACACAATTCGTTTATGAATGCGGAATGTATAATTCATATCGATATATAAAGGTTAAGTGCATAGAGTTGGGAGAATAATTAATTTAAAACGACGTCGCATTGAGGCCATAACTCACTCCCAATGATGTCACTCACTCTCTCGGATGACGCAAGTCACTCTCTAAAAACTTTACTGGTATAAGAGAGTGAGGGAGTGAGTTATATAGGTTCCCAGATATTACCTGGGACGCTTTCCCCCCCCCCCACGCCATGTGTCGTCCCCTGATTGGTGCTCCCTTTCGCATTTTGTGGCGTGTTGTCAGCTAGTGTCTCCGCTCCATGCCCAGATCCGCGGCCAGGATTAAAAGATCTAAAAAGGCAAGCGCAAGCGGGAATTTTGAATTTAAATAGTGGGCCCATTTGGGGCCGTGTTGATGCACCCTATACCATTTGTTTGTAGCCGTTTATTTTAATTGTTCTTCCAAATGAAATACTGTTAAGGTTGACCCATGTCACGGTCAACATTTTATGCCTATAAAATAAAATCGATGTGATCCATTTAATTGTTGGAGTTTCAACATCGATTATGGCTACTACGTTCCGATTTTCACAACGGCATCCATATACTCCCAGAACAAAATTAAATTTTAGTCGCCGCTAGACAACATCTAGTAGATCCGGTGTTTTTGGACGACGCTATTTTAAGCGAAAATGGAGTTATTTCAAAAAAAAAAACGATTCACGTCTAAATTGTTATGTGATTCCATTTGGAGGATTGACGATTTTCAACCGTTTGATGAGCCTCATTTTTTCCATTTTGACTTGCCCGATGTTGGTACTAAACAAGATGAACGAGTTGGGCGAAAATTAAAGCTTATAGGACTGTACATACAGGGTGTAGTTTATGCCAAACTGGTGGGCTCTCTGAGGTTGTCGCTGATACGCCTGGGTTGGAAAGTGACATGCGTGATGCTCCTACTTAAATTGTGCATTTCGATACATCTGGTATATTTGACAACGGACAATGTGAATTTGTCATTGTGTTGGATCACTTTCCTAATCCTGCCTACACGCCTAAGTTTGAAGATGTTTTTTCCAGTGGTCCAGTGGTGACCCACGAACTGGTTGTATGGTCAGGGGCACGGAAACAGATCGTTTTGTTGTATTGCGGCGTGTCCCCGTTTCAATGCCGCCGCAATCTAATGAATATGCAGCCATTAGCCGTCAAGGCGTTAAAACATTTATCAACATGGGAAACAATATTGTATCCGAATTCCGAGATATTGGTGGACTTCTGACTGGCGCGTATAATAATATTGTAAAAAACACAATTATTTGTTATTTTGTATGGAAATGTCACACAAAATCGTTTGTAAGGGTGCATTTGAATTGCAGACTGAAATATTGTTATTAATAAAATAATTGATTACAATTTATTTTACATTGGCCTCCGTTGTACATTATGTTTCTAGGCTGATGCGGATCCTTCCACTGCGGCCTTTACAGCGTCTGCTATTAATTTAGACACCTCGTTCGTATTGAGTCTTGATGATTCGGAGTTATTGGATCCGGCCTCACTTACTGATGGGCCTATGTCAACTGGGCCGCTAGGCTGATTATTTGGCCCAGTGTTGATTATTAATGGGCCGCATGTCAGCAGAATCATGTCGCGCCGACTAAATAATTCAGGCTCATCTCGAATTGAACTTGCTGACGACCGTGCACTCATAATTTAAATTATTTTTTTTTTTTGGGTGCAAAACTGAAAATTTTTTGTCTATAAACATTGATGTGAAAAACTAAGAAAAAAAATTGATAATGTTCTCAGTTTTAAAACTAAAAAAACTAATAATATTCGCAGTTTTATTAGGTAGCTGAATCTAACCAACAAGTAAAAGGACAAAAACATTTAATCTCACACTCTGTTTTTTTTTTATCAATTAGTGAAACAATTATTTGGAACATTACTATGCAAAACTGATAATATGCTTAGTTTTAAAAATTGAGAAAAACTGATAATATTCTCAGTTTTACTAAATAGGACTTATTGGTTCAAAAAAATCCTTAAATAGGACCTGAGCTGCCATAACATTTGTAAATATGACTTTTAGGTAATTAACTTTTTGAAACATTAGGGTTAGAATATTAGGGATGAAGGTAAAAATGAAATTTTTTTATTTGGAAAAAATTGGAATAAAAAAAAATGATAGAGGTGGGGGTTCTAAGAAAAAATATAGGGGTAAATAGCAGCACTCACAATTTCTCGAGTTGAATCTTGCTTAGGCATGATATGACGTAAATATCTATGGGCTTGTTTGATTGATTAGAGTAATAATGATAAGATTAATAATTTATGGGATTAATCATTGGATTGACTATCCAACTCAATTAGCATGATAAGTATGTGTGGGATTATTAATGCCTACCTCCATATGGTATTGAATTATCCCACGATTTGGTGGGAGTAGAAATCCTACGTACTACTAAGCCAGTCATCATTTATGCCATCAAAACGTAGGAATGTGCATATCACTTTATTAACAATTCAATCATATGCTCTAATACTAGAATCAAACAGGTTCTATGTGTATAATTATTTAATTAATGATTTTTGTTACATAAATTGTTCACTAATAATGTTATATTTGTCAAATCATTATCTTATATTATATTTATTATTTTATTTGTTAACATAATATTAGTGTAATTAGTTCTATCACTAATGTGTGTTTTTAAATGTAGTAGATAAAAACTTAAGTGATGTTTAATAAAATTAAAAATTGAAAGATGAAAGTTGAAAATTAAGTACTGAAAATTAAATACTAAATGTTTTAAGTTGAAAAGTTGTTTCACAAAAAAATTAAGCGTTGAATTAAAATAGATTATTTGATATGTGTATATATATAAGATCAACCTTAAAATTTATTTTTAAATTGTAACTTCTAATTTTTATAGGAAAATTTGTAGAAAAATAAAAAGTTGAGGAAATAATTTCTAAAGAGGGGAGAACAAAAAATAATTACACCAAGCATGGAGGCTTCTAAAAAGAATTGCTAAAGAATGAACAAAATTACACAATTACCCCTCTCATTAGTTTGCCCTAATTCCATCTTTTTCATTCTCTCTCTTCTCTCTCTCTCTTTCATCTTTTCCTTTTCATTTTCCACTGATTTCAAAAGATAGGCACCGACCAAATCTCTCTCTATATATATTGTGGGTGTTTGGAAAGTTACTATTTTAATAGGCTATTTTAGTTTTTGACTATTTTAGTAAGCTAAAATTTTTGTGTTTGGAAAAATAGTTTGATTTTTTTATAGTTGGATGTAATGCTTGGGAGAGAAAAAATAAAATAATTATGGATTTAACGTGATATTTTGTTTTATTGACTATTTTAATATTTTTTTTATCCTTTTGTGAATTTTATCCCAAAAACCCAAAAAAAAAAAAACTCTTGCCAAAACATCCCCGTTTACATGCCTCCATTTGCTGCCATCGTCACATCCAACCTCTGACAACGACCGCATCCCCCATCTTCACTTCTCCGACCATTTCACTACCCTCGTTGCAGCCAACTTCCTTCGATTATTGTAGCCTTCATCCTTCACTCATCTCCCTCTTCATATTTCCCTCAATTTGCCAACAACATTGGCGTTGTTACACTTTCTTCTCCTCTTATTCCTCCATATTACTATTCTTTAGCTTCTCTTTCTGTAATGCCCCCAAAATATAATACAATAATCCACTCCATAAGATTTATGAACATAATATAATGATCCACTTTATTCATCAAAGTTTCTATCACAAAAAGGAATTACATGCATTATATATTCATGAACAGTCATTCTAAATCTACAGCATGTAGTTCAAATTAACGATAACAAATAAATGCCCTACGGGCTTACATCTTTCCAAGATATCACTTGGTTACAACAAAAGAAAGAGTTCTAAGCTCTATACAAGTTAAGTTCTTGGCTTGGATAAACATATAAACACAAATATAACAAAAATTAAGCCTTCAGCCCTCCATCCTCCCAAGCTATGTCCTTGGAGGTGGCATGTCACCAGTACCTGAAAATGTTTTCCCGAGTAGGGTGAGCCAAAGCCCAAAAGAGATAAACTAACACAATATATGGGGTTTAACTAAGATATAAGTGTCATATAAATGTTCAGTACTCATGGTCAACTGACATTCTTCCCATAACCATTCAATACTGATATTCATACTTCAATCCATTCTCATTTATTCATTTCGAATTGATTCATTTCATTGCAAGTCATATGACAAATATACATAATTTTTCAAATGACCCAACTGAGACTACAACTCAGTGGTTCTCTAGACACATAACCATCATACAAACACTTCAACCTTGCCATTTTACGAAAATTTCATCCATAGGATCGGCACCCATGTATTCACAAGATTTCGGGACTTTCACCCTAGACACTCCGGCCAACATAGTTTTAAATGGAGTCCATCCCCTATCTCCTCCTAAACAGTGGAGTTCATCTCCTTTCTTCTCCCAAACAATTATACATATACAATGTATTGAAGTACTGCCATATTCAATAACCATCCACAACACATGTTCAATATCTCAATCATACAGTCATATTCAATGACACAATTTAAATAATAGGTTTCAATTTTACCTAATCCTCATGCAATTTCTACAACAATCATAGCTATCCTCCACCGATAGCCCAAAATAGATATTCCTAGACAGATACACAATCTTTTAAACAGATAATTTATCAAATTTCCATAGGTGAGTGATTTAACAAGTCCAACTACATCATTCATTCACATGCCCTTCCAATTTCACATTTTCCCACACCAATTTCATTATTTATACAATTTGGTTATCCAACTCAAATTAGGGCAAAATTCCCCTTTTTTTCAAATATCAACCCAACAACTAAAATTTCACCATTTTAACACTAGAGAATGTCATATACAAACCCCATAGTCATTTTGTAAAAACATGGAAAACCCATTTTTCAATTTTGAATTCAAACCTTAACTTTAATCAAAACCTCCCAAATCCCACCATTTACACAAGATAACAAATACTTAGGTTAAAAACCATATTAAAGTGTAGAATATACATACCTCAAGAAGAGAAGATGAGCTAAGCAAGAGAGAAACCCCAAAGATGCCAAATCCCACTCTATTCGGTTCAAAAGGTAGATTTTGAGATGCTCCAAACTTTTAATGAAGTTACAAAGGTGTAGAGATCACTTGATCTAGGCCAAAATATATATATAGAGAGAGAGAGAGAGAGTATTTTAGAGAGAGACAGTCTCAATCTAGGTTTTTGGAAAGTTTTAGAGAGAGAAAATGATGAAAAAGTTATTTAAAATGTCATTTTCACGATTTGATATACACGCAGACAGCTCGAGCAGAGAGTTTGACGCTCGAGCGTCAGACACAAACTTTTGTTCCGCTCGAGCACAACAAAGGCCGCTCGAGCGCCAAGACACAACAACAAGGCACCACCCGCTCAAGCGCAACAAGACCCGCTCGAGCGTAGAATACACACTTCCAGAACCTTTGCAGACGACAGACCAACCGCTTGAGCTCAAGAAAGAATGCTTGAGTGCCCACCCACTCGAGCGTACAAAACGTCGCTCGAGCGTGAAAGACACTCCTCCAGCACTTTTGCAGATGTGCATAGTACAGAAGGTTTGCAACTCCCGCTCGTGCGCAAGAAGGTCCACTCGAGCGGAGGACCAAAATGTACATAGCCCGCTTGAGCACAAGAATGGCCGCTCGAGCGTAAGACCAAAAATCTATGCAACATAAATTTTGAAAACTAAGCAGCCAACCTGTTCCAAACACAACCACACAACCCAAAGACCAATTTCAAAGGTATACAAGGGAAGAAAGAGGTAGACAACAATATGAAAACATTAAACCCGAGCCCTGAAAATCCCAAGAGTCGAGTAAAAGACCGAGATCGCTATAACCTCCCCCCCTTAAAGAATTTCGTCCCCGAAATTTACAAATTAAGTTTCAAAATCAAGTTTAGCCAACTTCCAAAATGATTACAATTCAATACTCAACACCATGACCCATCCTCCGGTCATCCATTCTCATTGACTCGATACACAAGTCCCAATCAAAATGAAATTGACAATTTCTCAAAACATTTACAATGCTTAATCAAAGTCTGAGTTTTCACGAAGTTTCACATAGCATATACAATGCTTCCATGGTCATATAATACATGTGATATTCCATATTCTTAAACATATGCAATGTTTAAAATAAATTCATGTTTCCAAAGTGTAAACAACATATACAATGTTCTCAAAATTTAAACATATACAATGTTTACATACTCTTCATCATCATAATTAAAATCTCAATACATATTCACGCACTAACGAACAAGTCCGGATATTTCTCTTAGACTTCTAACTTACGCTCCCAAGTCGCTTCTTCGACCCCGTGATGTTTTCATAATACTTTGACCAAGGGAATTGTCTTGCCTCGCAAGACTTGGTCCCGTCTGTCCAATATTCTCACCGGTCTCTCCTCATGCAAGGCATCCTCCTCTACTTCTAAGTCAGTCCAATTCAACACGTGTGACGGATCCGGCTCATACTTCCGAAGCACACTAATATGAAACACGTCATGCACTCCAGAAAGTTATGGTGATAACGCCAAACGATAAGCAACCTCTCCAACTCGCTCAAGGATCTCAAAAGGCCCGATAAATCGAGAGGACAACTTCCCACTCTACCCAAATCTCATCAAACCCCGTTTAGGTGATATTTTCAAAAAGACATGATCACCCACCCTGAATGACAAAGGTCTCCTCCTACAGCCGGCATAACTCTTTTGGTAACTCTGGGTTGTAACCAACGTCTTACGAATAAGTGTCACTTTTTCCATAGTCTCCCGAACCAACTCTGGACCCAACAAAGGTGCATCACCCACCTCGGCCCAACACACTAGAGATCTACACAGTCGGCCATACAAGACCTCAAACAGTGCCATGCCAATACTCGATTGGAAGCTGTTATTGTAGACAAACTCCACCAAGGATAAGCGTCTCTCCCACGACCCCTTAAAGTCAAGGACACAGCCTCGAAGCATATCCTCAAGGATCCGAATAGTACGCTCGGACTGCCCGCCAGTCTAAGGATGATACGCAGTACTAAAAGTCAACTTAGTGCCCAAGGCACTTTACAAGCTCTGCCACAACCGAGCTGTAAAACGCGAATCTCTATCTGAAACAATAGTCACAGGGACCCCATGCAATCTCACTATGTCCCTAATATACAAGTCGGCTTAGTCTACCGAATCACTTACGCACATAGGAATAAAATGCGCTGACTTGGTCAACCGGTCAATTACCACCCAAATGGCATCACTACCCCGTCGAGCCTTCGGAAGGCCTACAACAAAATCCATCGTGACATGCTCCCATTTCCACTCAGCTATAGGCAAAGGCTGTAATAAATCCGCTGGCCTCTGATGCTCAGTCTTCACTTGCTAACAAGCAAGGCACCTAAATACAAACACTGCTGCATCCTTTTTCATACCTCTCCACCAAAACTGGCGACTAAGGTCATGATACATTTTTGTGCCTCCCAAATGCACCGCAAGGCATGAATGGTGAAACTCTCGGAGTACTTCCTCTCGGCAAGACTCCGGCACAAACAAGCGATCACGGTATCTCACACTCTGGTCGGGATACACAGTTAAGCCCTTCTCTATTTTCCCACTAGAGATCTTCTCCCTGAGGGATTCTACCTCAAAGTCACTCTTTTGTGTCTCTAACACTCGGTTCACAAGTGTAGGTTGTACAACTACAAAAAATAAGGCTGCAGACTCAACAGACTCACCCAGATGGAAGTCAAATTCACCAAGGGCACCCAACATCTCCCATTCCCGGATAGCAATACAAGTTACACTACTGACTAATTTTTTTACTTAGGGCATTGGCCACAACATTAGCCTTCCCCGGATGGTAATGGAACTCGAAATCATAATCTTCTATGAACTCCATCCATCTTCTCTGCCTCAAATTCAAGTCTTTTTGCGTACAGATAAATCCTTCAAATATTTAAGGCAAATATCACTGCCGCCAATTCTAAGTCGTGAGTATGGTAGTTCCTCTCGTAGGTTTTCAATTACCGTAAGCCATAAGCTACTGCTTTCCCCTCTGGCATCAATACACAACCTAAACCTTCCCGTGAAGCATCACAATACAATGAATAGCCCAAATCCCTCTCTGGAATAATCAAGACCGGAGCGGTAGTAAGTCTAAGCTCTTGGAACAACTTTTCACAAGTCTCACTCCACACAAATTTGACCCCTTCCCTTGTCAATCTAGTCAAAGGTGAGGCTAATCTGGAGAAATCTTTCACAAACCGACAATAATACCCGGCCAACCCCAAGAAACTACGAATCACGAAAGCATTCTTTGGCTATGCCCAATCTTGCACTGCCTCAATCTTGGATGAATCCACAATCACCCCCTCTCCGGATACTACATGGCCTAAGAACTTAACCTCTTTGAGCCAGAACTCACACTTCCCGAACTTAGCATACAACTTATGGGCCCTAAGAAACTCAAGCACCACTCACAAGTGTTCCTCGTGCTCCTTCTCAGAGGGTGAGTAAATCAAGATGTCATCCACAAAGACAACCACAAAACAGTCTAACAATTCTCGGAAGATTTGATTCATCAAGTCCATAAAAACAGCTGGGGCATTGGTTAGCCTAAAAAGAATCACAAGAAACTCATAGTGGCCATACCGTGTACGGAATATCATTTTCGGGATATTCTCCTCCCTAACCCTCAACTGGTGGTAACCCGATCATAAGTCTATCCTGGAGAAACAACAAGACCCTTTCAATTGATCAAATAGGTCATCTATATGAGGCATTGGATACTTGTTCTTAATCGTAACCCAGTTCAACTTTCGATAGTCAATACAAAGTCGCAAGGCTTCATCTTTCTTTTTAGCAAAGAGGGTCGGTGCTCCCCAAGGCGAAGTATTAGGGCGAATAAAGCCCTTATCTAGTAATTCCTGGAGCTGAATCTTCAGCTCACTCAACTTAGCTGGCGCAAACTGATACAGTGCAATAGAAATTGGTACTGTGCCAGGCACTAAATCAATAGAGAACTCGATCTCTCGGTGAGGTGGTAAACTAATAAGATCCTCGGGAAAGACATCTGAGTACTCACAAACCACTCTTGGCAACTCAACCCAAACTTCATCACACTCATTACTCAAAAGGCTAGCAAGAAGACAACTAAGTTCACTCCATCCACGCGAATCGTACACCGGTGAGGTGGTAAACTAATAAGATCCTCGAGAAAGACATCTAAGTACTCACAAACCGCTCTTGGTAACTCAACCCGAACATCATCACACTCACTACTCAAAAGGCTAGCAAGAAGACAACTAAGTTCACTCCGTCCACGCGAACCATACACTAGTGATAAGACTCTATCCACCCAGTCTCCCAAGAAATAAAAGCAATCACCGCTCAAGGTACATATAACCCTCTGATGGTAGCAATTTATAACAGCCCGGTATGACGATAACCAGTCCATACCCAAAATGACGTCAAAACCAGACATGTCTATTAAAACAAAAAAAAAAAAAAAAAAAAGCCGGCAATCGGCAACCTCTATATCACAGCCCTGACACCCCTGTTTCAAAATCATCTCACCCCCAATAGGTGACACGACACATATAGAAGATGCTAATTGTGCCAACTCCAACCCAAAACAGATACAAATGCAAACAAAATAAAAGAAAGGGATGTACCCGTATCAATCAGCATATTAGCAACCGAGTTACAAAACACAAAGGTACCTCTTACAACAGATGGAACCGGTATAAGATCTAGCGCGATAACAACATTCACGCACCCCGTTGGTCTCTGATCTACCTGCTCACCTCTCAGAGCATAAGACTGCTGCACTGATTGAATCGAAATGGCTCCCTGATTGGCCCTTGAGGCCTGTACTGACTGTGCTGGCTGGTGACTCTGTGTCTGCCTTGAACCATACGCACCAGGTGTGCCACCCAACTGTGGACAAAACCTCTTCAAGTGCCCCGCCTGCCCACATTGATAACGAGTGAGTGGCTGGCCCCTGCCCTAACTCTGGCCCTAAGAACGAGCCAAAGATGAAGTTGCTCGCTGCCCTCCTCCCCTCTGTGGGCAAGCTGAAGACTTGTGGCGCAACTAACCACATTTGAAACAAGTAATATCTTCCTGACCACCTCTCCTAGAATCCAAACTCGGCACTGGAAAGGTAGATCTCGAATGCGCTTCCTGGGACTGCTGAGGGTTAGAACCCCTCTGTCTCTTACTGTCCCCCTGGCCATCCTGACTCCTCCTAAAGCCCCGTATCCTCTCCTCATCTGCATGGATGATAGTCTCAAGATGGGCTACAGCCTCCACAAGGCGCCCATAGTCTCTAATCATGGACCTAGCCACTATGAACATGAGTCAAGTCCGGTCCGCAACCTCTTCTCAAATTCCAAACATCAGCGCTCATCGATCGCCACTAACTCCAGTGCAAACCTCGACAAACTCGTGAAGGTGGCTCCAAACTTAGCTACTGGTGTATTCAATTGCACTAACTTAGAGAATTGATCTCTCAGCTTCTCCCTTACTGTAGCAAGTAAGTACTTGTCCTGGAAAGCATCCACAAAGGCTTCCCAAGTCCCTGCATTGCACCCTCGTGCATACTTCCACCACTGACACGCGTCAGCTGTAAGGATGCCAAAGTCACTCTTAAACCTCTGTCTTCGATGCCCAGCATCTCAAACGTCTTCATCATCTGTTCCAACCACTTGTCAACCTTCAGTGGCTCCATAGGATCACCCAAAAACTCGTCCGGATTCGACCAGAAGAACTCCCATTTTCAGAAAAGACGGCCCAACTTCAGCTACTTGGGCCTGGACTTGATTCTCAGCCCTGAGAATGTTAATGGATTCCCTTAATGCTCCGGCCATTTCACGGGCTAAGGCGCCCATGGTCTGTTGACCAACCGATTCGACCACATTGGACTGACCAACTCCTACCTCCTACACTAGAATTTCATCCAGTATAGGCATCTCATGCCTCCTAGGCCTACCACGCCTACCACCACGACCACGTCCTAACATCCTAGTAAAGGTAACAATAAACATTAGCACATTTACAAATGTGCCGAAGCTAATTCACTCACGTCCTAATACAATGAACAACTGTAATTCACTCCACATAAGCATATACTCACATAAACACATACGAATTTCATTTCCGGATAATGATCGTCCTGTGGCGTTGCTAGAGTTCCAGTTAGAAACGGCAGTGATCAAATGCCTTTCCAACAGGACTCCCAGAAACCCATGGACCCGATCAACATCCTAGAAATTAAATCTCATATCCATATAATCACTTAAGCATGTCATCATATAAGCACATATCATCCATACCTTAGCCTCTAACAAGCGAGGCAAACCTGTTGTGGTACTAACCACTTTCCTACGTATCTAAAATATTCAAACCTGGTAGACTCTGATACCAAGTTGTAACGCCTCCAAAATATAATACAATAATCCACTCCATAAGATCTATGAACATAATAAAATGATCCATTTCATTCATCAGACTTTCTATCACAAAAGGGAATTACATGTATTATATATTCATGAACATTCATTATGAATCCTACAGCATGTAGTTCAAATTAACAATAACAAATAAATGCCCTACGGGTTTACATCTTTCCAAGATATCACTTGGTTATAACAAAAGAAAGAGTCCTAAGCTCTATACAAGTTAAGCCCTTGGCTTGGATAAACATATAAGCACAAATATAACAAAAATGGAGCCTTCAGCCCTCCATTCTCCCAAGCTATGTCCTTGGAGGTGGCATGTCACCAATACCTAAAAATGTTTTCTCGAGTAGGGTGAGCCAAAGCCTAAAAGAGATAAACTAACACAGTACATGGGGTTTAACTAAAATATAAGTGTCAAATAAATGTTCAGTACTCACGGTCAACTTACATTCTTCCCATAACCATTCAATATTGATATTCATACTTCAACCCATTCTCATTTATTCATTTCGAGTTAATTCATTTCATTCCAAGTCATATGACAAATATACATAATTTTCCAAATGATCCAACTGAGACTACAACTCAGTAGTTCTCTATCCACATAACCATCATACAAACACTTTAGCTTTTCCATTTCACGGAAATTTCGTCCGCGGGATTGACACCCATGTATTCATAAGATTTCGGGACTTTCACCCTGGACACTCCGACAAACTTATTTTTAAATGGGGTCCATCCCCTATCTCCTCCCAAACAGTGGAGTTCATTCCCTTTCTTCTCCCAAACAATTATACATATACAATGTATTAAAGTGCCGCCATATTCAATGGCCATCCACAACACATGTTCAATATCTCAATCATACAGTCATATTCAATGACACAATTTAAATAATAGGTTTCAATTTTACCTAATCCTCATGCAATTTCTACAACAATCATAGCTATCCTCCACCGATAGCCCAAAACAGATATTTCTAGATAGATACACAATATTTTAAACAGCTAATTTATCAAATTTCCATAGGTGAGTGATTTAACAAGTCCAACTACACCATTCATTCACATACCCTTCCAATTTCACATTTTCCTACACCAATTTCGTTATTTATACAATTTGGTTATCCAACTCAAATTAGGGAAAAATTCTCATTTTTCTTTCAAATATCAACCCAACGGCTAAAATTTCACCATTTTAACACTAGAGAATCTCATTTACAAATCCCAGAGTCATTTTGTAAAAACAACATGGAAAACTCCTTCTTCAATTTTGAATTCAAACCTTAACTTTAATCAAAACCTCCCAAATCCCACCATTTACACAGGACAACAAATACCTAGGTTAAAAACCATATTGAAGTGTAGAATAGCCTTACCTCAAGAAGAGAAGACAAGCCAAGCAAGAGAGAAACCCCAAAGATGTCAAAATCCCACTTTATTCGGTTCAAAAGGTAGATCTTGAGATGCTCCAACTTTTTAATGAAGGCACAAAGGTGTAGAGATCACTTGATCTAGGTCAAAATGTAGAGAGAGAGAGAGAGAGAGAGAGAGAGAGTATTTTAGAGAAAGAAAGTCTCAATCTAGGTTTTTGGAAAGTTTTAGAGAGAGAAAAGGATGAAAAAGTGATTTAAAATGTCACTTTCGCGATCTGATATACGCACAGTCTGCTCGAGCGGAGAGTTTGACGCTCGAGCGTCAGACACAAACTTTTGTTCCGTTCAAGCGCAAGAAAGGCTGCTCGAGCGCCAAGACACAACAACAAGGCACCACTCGCTCAAGCGTAACAAGACACTCTCGAGTGTAGAATACAAACTTCCAAAACCTTTGCAGACGACAGACCAACCGCTCGAGCTCATGAAAGGACGCTCGAGTGCCCACCCGCTTGAGCGTAGGAAATGCCGCTCAAGCATAAAAGACACTCCTCCAGCACTTTTGCAGACATGCAAAGTACTTAAGGTTTGCAACTCCCGCTCGAGCGTAAGAAGGTCCGTTCAAGCGGAGGACCAAAATGTACATAGCTCGCTTGAGCGCAAGAATAGCCGCTTGAGCATAAGACCAAAAATCTGGGCAACACAAAGTTTAAAAACTAAGTAACCAACCTGTTCCAAACACAACCACACAACCCAAAGACCAATTTCAAAGGTATACAAGGGAAAGGTAGACAATAATATGAAAACATTAAACCCGAGCCCGGAACATCCCAAGAGTCGGGTAAAAGACCGAGATCGCTATACTTTCTCTCTTTATCACATGATTTAGGAACAAATTGATTTCACAGAGGCGTAGGCAATGGCGGTGGCGATGGCGGTGGCGACGGCGACGGCGGTGGTAAAGTTGTCTGAAGGAACATAAAGGTTTAGGGACTCTTTGAAAACTCTAGATCTAAGGTTTGGGGTTGCCGCCGATGCGAAGGTGGTAGCCGGGGCAAAGGCAAAGGGGTGAGGGGACAAAGAAATAAGAAAGGGTTTTCAGATCGCAGTGGTGCGAGGGTATAGTATTGGTGGCAGCCAAGGTGGAGAGAAATAAGAAAGGGTTTCAGATCGCGATGATGCGAGGGTGGTGTTGGTGGTAGTCGGAGCAAAAAGGGTGGAGAAGATAGAAAGGTTAAAGGGGTTGGCGGTGGCGGTAGCGGTAGCGATGATGATGGCTCCAAGAGATGGAAAAGAGGGCTATAGTTAGGGTTTATAGAGAGGTGGTAGTTGTCGGTGATGAAGATGGGAATAGCTGCGTTCGGAAAGGGTAAGAAATGAGTAGCTATTGAAGGCTGGCGAGGGTAGCTGCTGGCAAAAGGAGTCGTCACGCTAGCAGGAGAAGGTGGAGAAAGAGGAAAAAGAGAATGATTAGGGCAAAAAACAATAGGGACAAAAGTGTAACTTTCTCCATCGACTTTCTATTTTTCTGCAATTTTTTCATTTTTATATTACAATGGCGGCGACAACAATGACAATGGTGGTGTAGGTGAAAAACATAATAGTTATGGTAAAGGTGGAAAGGTAATGTAGTGGAGGTAAAAACGGTGATGGCAATGGCAATACTGGCAGTAGTAATGACAATAGTTAGAGTGGTGGCATGACGGTGGCAGTGGCAGTGGCAGTGGTAAGAGTGTTGATACTAATTAAGAGGTGAAAGCGAGTGTAGTAGCTATAGTATAGTGGTGGCAGTGGTAAGAGTGATGGTGGTGATGACGATGGTAGTAGTAGAAGTCATGATGGTGATGACGGCAGTGGTGAAATTATAATCATGTTTGTCAATATGCCTGTTTAAGTATTCATAATTCAATTGGAATTAAGTAAGTTTTCTATCACTTAATTATTTTTTTAAAAAAAATTAACATATATTTTAAGAATCATTTAAAATTTTAAATAATATCAATTATTATTATAAAATAAATTTAATTACATTTCACTGAATATATTCAATTTTAAATATTGAATTACATTTTCAAATAACATCTAAACTAACATATTAAATAATAGAATATGATATGATATGGGGGGAGGGCGGGGCGTCCCAAACCGGCCTCGTTTCCTTCCTACACGTAAGTTTTTTGAAAACTTCCTACACGTAAGTTAATCGTAAATCACACTAATATATTGCTAACTCCATCAGGCCATAAAAAAATAAAAATAAATAAATAACTAAATATCGAAGTTAACATTAATATTATTTAACATAGCGTCACTAATCCATACAAAGCTATAAATTATTGAGGGAACATTCTTGTTTCTTAGGGCAAATTACCTCAATAATTTTTGCAATTTGTCCCTATAATTTTAATTAGTTTAATTTTGATTTTTAATTTTAAATTTTGTATCAATTTATCTAATTGATTACATTGATTAGGATTTTTGAAAAAAAAAAATCACTGAATTAGTTAAGGTTAATTTATTAAGTTAAACAAATTTACAATTTAAAAATAAAAATATGATATATGTCGCTTATGTGTGTACTTTTTTATCAAAAAAAATTAAAAACTATAATCAATTGAACCAAATTGAGATAAAATGATAAATTCAACATCAAAATCAATTCAATTAAAATTATAAGACCTAAAATAACATAAGAGTCAAAATATAAAAACTACCGATACAATATTACATACAACCATAAATACAACACGGTTAGATTATGATATATTTAGCTTCTGTTTGGGGAGTAGG
This sequence comes from Camellia sinensis, assembly GCF_055761805.1. Lineage (NCBI taxonomy): Eukaryota > Viridiplantae > Streptophyta > Magnoliopsida > Ericales > Theaceae > Camellia > Camellia sinensis. Next base: position 102,951,103 of record NC_138961.1, read on the forward strand.
CTGACTTTTTGGCTTTTTGGCTTATTTGACTAATTTAGCCTGGGCTAAAAAGTTTGGTTTGGGAAGGATTTTTTGATTTTTTTGACTTTTTGGATGTTTTTTGTGAGAAAAGAATGTAATGATTATGAGTTGAATGTGATATTTTATTTTTTGTGGCTAAAATAGCCTATTTTGTCTTTTGTGGCTAAAATAGCCAAAAAACCCCGTTTAGCCCTTGCCAAACGGAGGTTATCTCACAAAATTTTATAATTCAAACACAAATAAATTTACATAATGAGTAAATTTATATTCAAGTTACGTACTTTTATAAATTCACTTAGGTAATATTTGTTTTGAGAGATTGAGTCATAGGATTGGATTAAAAGTCCATTCGGGCTAAGGCCTTGCTTGTCATAACTTTAAAAAGTTAAAAAGTTACTATCATATTTAAGTCGCATTATTTTATTTAAGTTACATCGCATCTCTATCACATCACTTTAAACCCAACCCATATTTCATAAAAAATCAAAAAGTACACTTATTTAAATTATCCCAAACCGCCCCTAATAGTCCGTTGTTTGATTCAACATTTTTGTACCGGACTATTAGTTTCAAATCTATTGGACAATTGTGTCCCATGGTGGGTGGAACACAAATGGAGGGGACAAGGGGATATAGAATTAGGTGGTGAAATGACTATTTTGACCATCTACTATTTAATTATGTATTATACTTAGTAAAATTCAATAAAATTAAAATGTCTAAATTTAAAAATAAAATAATTGTATTCAATTTTTATTGATGTTTTATTTATTTTATTTGTTGAAATAATTTTTTATAAATATTTTATTGATGTGTTATTTTAAAATTGTTTATATTTTATTTAATTTTATTATTTAAATTTTAATAGATGTCTTTATTTAATTATTATTATTTTCAAAATAAATTTATTTTAAATTTTAATTTAAAAAATAACATATATTTTTATTGATATTTTATTTATTTAATTTTTAAAAATAAATTTATTTAATTGTGTAAAAATAAAATAAAATAAAATTTTATTTAATCTAACTAAAAATAATTAAAATATTAAAGATATTAATATTCCTATTACTTAGCAAATAATTGAAAATAATAAAATAGCTATTTGAACATTTATCATTCTCCATAATATTTCAAACAAACATAAGATTCATATCTTATCTAATTAAATAGTTATTTCCTAACATCTAATCTCATGACTAAACAAACATAAGATACAAATCTAGTCTAACCAAATAGTCTGGAGACAATATATCTCAAGACTAACAATCTAGTTGATTAAAATCCTCCATTATCCAGTCTTTCCAAACAAACACATATAAATTCATAAAATTAAAAATAAAAAAATTATATAATTTTGACTTGTTTTGAGAAGTAGATTAAAAGTTGAATTTTGAATTTTTATTTTTTTAAAAAACATATATAAAAAAATAAGGATAAATTACAAATATACCCCTGAGGTTTGTCTAAAGTACATATTGCTCCTTGTGATTTAAAAAATTACAAATACCTCCGTGTTAGTATTTTTTATTTAACAGAATTAACTAAAAAAATAAAATTCATAATTATTCTCTTATACATTAATAAAATTACCTAAATTATTAATTGAAACATATTTATAATATCATTAAAAACTGTTAATTGACTTGATAATTTATTAATAAAATGAGCAATTTGTCATAAAATTAAAAATTTTATGGAGTGAAATATAATTTTAAAATTACAAGATGCGATTTATATTTTAATCGAATTTTCAAAGATATATTTATAATTTATCCAAAAAAATAAAAAGATGATAACTCAAAAAAAAAAAAAAAAAAAACAGAAGCAACTCGAGCATAGACGTACACAAACAGTGCTTGTCGCCTCCACCCCCACAGCACTCATCAACACGACGGCTGTCCAATCCTCTCCCTTCCTCTCCTCTCCTCAACAGTTTTGGATCCTATTTCGGGTGGAAAACCGTTGAAGAAAGAGCAATGTTCAATCTCTCTCTACCATCTCCCCCCAAATTACTCCCACCTTCCAACAAAACCATAAACCCTTCCCACCACAACACCTCCTCATCATCCATCCAAACCCTCAAACATCCCAATCTTGAACCATTCAAGGACCGTCTGATCCGTCTCGCCAATCTGGGTCACCTCCACCAGGCAATCTCAACCCTTGATCTCATGACCCAACAAGGACTCTCCCCAGACCTCGTCACCTAATCTGTCCTCCTCAAGTCCTGCATCAGAACACGCCAATTTGATCTGGGTAAGCTTGTTCATTCCAAATTGTCCCACTCACTACTCGACCCCGACTCGGTCCTACTCAACACACTCATCACCTTGTATTCCAAATCCGCTGATTGGGTAACTGCTAATTCTATCTTTAACCGTATGGGTGAGCGTGGAGTGCCATGATCTCTTGCTTTGCTCATAATGGTATGCAATCACAGTCTATATCTACCTTCTTTCATATGCTTGAATTTGGAGAGTATCCAAATCAATTTTGCCTCGCTGCTGTGATTCAGGCGTGTTCAAACTCCAAGAATGCTTGGATTGGGAAGATAATTTTTGAGTTTGTGATCAAGACGGGCTATTTTGAGTCTGATGTGTGTATTGGGTGTGCATTGATTGATATGTTTATGAAGGGTTGTGGTGACTTGGGTTCTGCAAAGAAAGTGTTTGATATAATGCCTGAAAGAAATGCCGTTACTTGGACTCTGATGATAACTAGATATTCTTAGCTGGGTCAGCCCAAGGATGCTATGGAATTGTTTATTGATATGGTAGCTAGTGACTTTATACCTGATCGGTTTACTTTTAGTAGTACTATTTCTGCTTGTGCAGAGTTAGAATTGTTGTCACTTGGGCAGCAATTGCATTCTCTGGTTGTCAAGTCTAGGTTGACTTTGGATGTTTGTGTTGGCTGTAGTTTGGTGGACATGTATGTAAAGTGTGCAGTAGATGGATCCATGGTTAATTCAAGGAAGGTTCTCGATCGGATGCCTGATCATAATGTTATGTCTTGGACTGCAACTATCACAGGGTATGTGCAAAGTGGAGGGCATGATAAGGAAGCCATTGAACTCTATTGCAGAATGATCGAGGGTCAAGTTGTACCTAGTCATCTTGCATTTTCCAGCCTTCTAAAGGCTTGTGGAAATCTTTCTGATCCAGCAGCTGGTGAACAGATTTACACCAACGCAGTGAAACATGGTCTTCCATCAGTAAATTGTGTGGGAAATTCTCTTATTAGCATGTATGCTCGATCTGGTAGGATGGAAGATGCCCGGAAAGCTTTTGATATTCTATTTGAGAAGAATTTGGTTTCTTACAACACAATTGTTGATGATGGGTATGCCAAGAATTTGGATTCCAATGAAGCCTTTGAACTCTTCAATGAAATTGAGGATACAGGAATTGAGGTTGATGCTTTCACACACGCTAGTCTCTTGAGTGGAGCTGCAAGTATAGGTGCCGTTGGTAAGGGTGAGCAAATCCATGCTCGGTTAATAAAAGCGGGGTTCAAGTCAAACCAATGTATATCTAATGCTTTGATCTCTATGTATTCTAAATGCGGAAACATTGAAGCAGCTTTGCAAGTTTTTACTGGCAGAGAAGATCATACTGTAATATCATGGACATCTATTGTCATGGGTTTAGCAAAACATGGATTTGCAACAGGGGCTTTGAAGATGTTCCAAGAAATGCTTAAGACAGGCATAAAGCCAAATGAGATCACCTACGTTGCTGTTTTATCAGGTTGTAGCCATGTGGGTATGATCAATGAGGGATGGAAGCACTTCAATGCAATGTACGAAGAACACGGAATAAGCCCGAGAATGGAACATTATGCATGTATGGTTGATTTATTAGGCCGATCAGGCTTCCTAGAAGAAGCCATTCAGTTCATTAACTCGATGCCTTTCATGGCTGATGCTTTGGTTTGGCGTACATTGCTTGGAGCTTGGCAAGTTCACGGTAATACAGAGGTTGGGAAACATGCTGCCAAGATGATTATTAAGCAGGAACCTAATGATCCAGCAGCATACATTTTACTATCAAACTTATATGCTTCATCAGGTCAATGGGATGAAGTGGTAAGAATCAGAAAAAACATGAAAGAGAGAAATTTGGTAAAGGAAGCAGGCTGTAGCTGGACAGAGACAGAAAATAGTGTGTACAAGTTCCATGTAGGGGATACTTCTCATCCGCAAGCACGAGAAATATATGAAGAACTAGATCAACTGTCTCTCAAGATAAAGGAGTTGGGTTATGTCCCTAATACAAACTTTGTTCTTCACGATGTGGAGGAGGAACAAAAGGAACAATATTTGTTCCAACACAGCGAGAAAATTGCTGTGGCATTTGGTCTTATAAGTACATCCAAATTGAAACCCATCAGAGTATTTAAGAATCTTTGCGTCTGTGGAGATTGCCACACTGCTATGAAGTACATATCAATAGCAACAGGGAGAAAAATAGTGTTGAGGGATTCTACCAGGTTTCATCATTTCAAAGGAGGGGCTTGCTCGTGCAATGATTACTGGTGATGATCAATTTATTGCTTTGAAACAAATGAAAATGACAGAATTTCATGGACTAGGGGATGTGTGCTATATTGAGCAAAGCTTTTAAGCAGTCCCTTCTGTTGCATTACCTGCTCGTGCAAGCAGTGCTAAGCTGAGCTCCAAGAACTCTGATAATTTTAGTGAAAGGCAAGGCCACATCAAGATAGCATACCATATTGCTATCTATGTTCACCATAAGGCCAGATAAACAAATTGCTTCTTATATTACAATTTCGAGATCAGTCACAATGGTGGAATGGGGCTGAACTTGCCTTCCGCAGAACCCAAGAAGAAGAAAATTTGTCACACCCCAAAATTCATGACCGTAAAAAAAAAAATGTACAAAATACAATTGTTTCTATGATTTTTTAATGAATTTTTTATTTTTATTTTTTATGTCTTGTAGTTGTCGGTGTGACTGTGTTGTCGGATAAGATTATGGTGCTATTTTATATAGAAAATGGCATGGCAGAGAAACAGAAGGGAAGGAAGGAATGGGAGGTTTTTTAGGCAAACATGAAGGAGAAGGTGACCTCAGTACACTAGGAAGCTCTGAATCATTCAGAAATGGGTAGGATTTGAATTTTATACGGTTTCGTTTTTTGTTTAATTTTCTAACTATTTTGTGCAATCTATAGGTTTCGAATTTGTGTTGAAACTTTTGTTGATTTAGGACGCCCTAGACTCGCTTCTTAGAGGTGGAGGGAATTTGTATTCGGTTCGGGACAAATCCATGCCAGAAGCTATGGCCGAACTTTGGAGGGGTATGACTGGGCTTGATGTGAAAAGTCAAACTGCTGAAGTGAAAGACGTGTTGGATTTGGCGAGGTGTAATGCTGCTGAGATAAAAACTCTGAATGAGATTGTAATGGCCATATTAAGCAAAATGAACATTCTTGTTCTAGTTTCCCCCCATGTTGCACTTGGTTCACCATCGCCATCACCACTTCCACTTCCACCGATCTCTAATGGCGAAGGAGGTAACAGTGGTAACGGTGATTAGTGATAGTAGTAAGTTTGATTTCAGTTTTCAGTAATGATAATCTGAGTGAGTTTTTAGGATTTTTGGTAAGTTTGTTTCAGAGTTTCTTTTTTCTTTATTTCTTCTTCTTTTTTTTTTTCTTTTTTTTTTTTTATTTTAAATTTTCGATGGATGTTGGTGGAAATTAGGATGCTTTTATTTGTAAGAGAATGAGTTTCAGTAATGGTAAGTTTGCCAGTATCTTTTTTTAATGATTTCATAGCCCATAAAAGTGTGAAGTTTCTCCTAGTACAACAGATTGAATGAAGCTGCACTCTGAGGCAAAACGTGGGAACCTTTGAAAAACGAATTTACAGTTTTATGGGCTATGAAATCTTTAAAAAAAGATATTGGTAAACTTACCATTACTGAAACTCATTCTCTACAAATAAAAGCATCCTAATTTCCACTAGCATCCATCGAAAAAAAATTTTTAAAAAAAAAAAAAAAAGAAGAAGAAACACCAAAACAAACTTACCAAAAACCCTAAAAACGCACTCAGATCATCATTACTGAAAACTGAAGTCAACCTTACTACTATCACTAATCACTGTTACTACCATTACCTTCTCCGCTGTTACCTCCTCCACGGTTAGAGATCGGTGGAGGTGGAGGCAGTGGTGGCGATGGTGAACCAGGTGCAACATGGGGGAAACTAGAACAATAATGTTCATTTTGCTTAATATGGCCATTACAATCTCATTCAAAGTTTTTATCTCAGCAACATTACTCCTCGCCAAATCCAACACGTCTTTCACTTCAGTAGTTTGATTTTTCACAACAAGCCCAGTCATACCCCTCCAAAGTTCGACCATAGCCTCTGGCATGGGTTTGTCCCGAACCGAATACAAATTCCCTCCACCTCTGAGAAGCGAGTCTAGGGCGCCCTAAATCAACAAAAGTTTCGACACAATTTCGAAACCTACATATCACATAAAATAGTTGGAAAATTTAACAAAAAGCGAAGCAGTATAATATTCAAATCTTACCAATTTCTGATTGATTATGAGTTTCTTAGTGTCCCGAAACCACCTTCTCCTTCATGTTTGCCTCAAAGACCTCCCATTCCTTCCTTCGCTTCTATTTTTTGCCATGCCATTTTTTTCCATAAAATAACATTGTCGTCTTGTTCGACAACATAGGCTCACCTACAACTATAAGACAAAAAATCAAAAAAAATCATTAAACAATCTACTAGTTTTCTTCTTGAAAAATCATGGCCTTATTTGGTTTAACTCTCTAAACACAATTTTCAAAAAAAAAAATTCTAAAATTTTGTTTGGTCGAAATTTTTTTTAATTTTTTTTTCAAAATCACTTTCTCTCTCCTACACATCAATCAATCACTTTTTCTCTCTCCTCTCTCCTTCTCAATCACTTTTTCTCTCACACACATCTACTCAACTACAACAAAATATCAAATCATTCCAAACTCCAAAACTATTTTCAAAATATATAACTAAACAAACCAAAAAAAATTCTAAACTCTCTCCAAAAAAAATTTTGAAAATTTATCTCAAAATACAAACCAAACACACCCTTTTTTATTTCCTTAGAAACTGGGTTATTTCTTATTGGTATCTTATACATGGACATTTCTTATTGGTATCTTATACATGGACCACTACATGATGAGTGATTTGATATTTCGTTGTAGTTGAGTAGATGTGTGTGAAAGAAAAAGTGATTGAGAATGAGAGAGGAGAGAGGAGAAAAAAAAGTGATTAATTGATGTGTAGGAGAGATAAAGTAATTTTGAAAAAAAAAATTCAAAAAATTTTCAACCAAACAAAATTTTAGAATTTTTTTTTTTCAAAAATTGTGTTTTGAGAGTTAAACCAAATAAGGTCATGATTTTCCAAGAAGAAAACTAGTAGATTGTTTCTATGATTTTTTAATGAATGTTTTTTGGTTTTTTATGTCTTGTAGTTGTAGGTGTGCCTATGTTGCCAGACAAGATGATGATGCTATTCTATGGAGAAAATGGCATGGCAGAGAATCAGAAGCGAAGGAAGGAATGGGAGGTTTTTGAGGCAAACATGAAGGAGAAGATGGCCTCGGGACACCACGAAACTCTAAATCAATCAGAAATGGGTAGGATTTGAATTTTATACTGTTTCATTCCTTGTTTACTTTTCTAACTATTTTGTGTAATCTGTAGGTTTCGAAATTGTGTCGAATCTTTTGTTGATTCAGGACGCCCTAGACTCGCTTCTCAGAAGTGGAGGGAATTTGTATTCGGTTCGGAACAAACCCATGCCAGAGGCTATGGCCGAACTTTGGAGGGGTATGACTAGGCTTGATGCGAAGAAGCAAACTACTGAAGTAAAAGACGTGTTAGATTTGGCGAAGCGTAATGTTGCTGAGATAAAAACTCAGAATGAGATAGTAACGACCATATCAAGCAAAATGAACATTCTTGTTTCAATTTCCCCCCATGTTGCACCTAGTTCACCATCACCACCACCGCCTCCACCTCCACCTCCACCAATCTGTAACGGTGGAGGAGGTAGTGGCGGAGGAGGTAACGGTGATTAGTGATAGTAGTAATGTCACGACCCAAACCCACCCCGGTGGGTTAAGGACGTAACCGACTAGTAATCATGATATTACCTACGGCCTCAAACCAAACCAAACGTATTTTAACAGAGTTAATGGAGGCCAAATGGAAACAATTTAAAACTTTGTCCATAGAGTTGTGCTTATATGCACGTCATAACATTCCAGACATATGTACGTTAATAACTCACGACAGAAACATAGTGACACAAGTTCTGTACAAACAGGATCATTCAAAACTAAGTCAACCCATCACAGCTATGTATAGATATACACAAAGTCCTCGCCAACATGACAAAATATAAATACATAACAGAAGGGCGAAGACGGGTCTCGTACGTGAGACACAAGGGCTGACTCTCCAAAACCTTTGTTGCTCCTCACAAACTTCACTAGGGCTGGGTTTGGACTTCTCTTGGGTCACCTACAAATACATGAATGAGCGTGAGCGAAAGCCCAGTGAATAATATCAAATCAAATACAGAAGTTACATAACAATGTAGAACAACATGTTCCAAACGGCCTTAGGCCCAATTCATATTTCTATTTAACAGACATATAACTATACGAAATTCAAATCAAGTGACTGTAGTTCCAAACATTCTGGCCTTTGGCCCATTCATATTTTCATTCATGTCAAAACGGCCTTCGGCCCATTCATTTCTGTCAAAACGGCCTTCGGCCCATTCATTTCTGTCCAAACGGCCTTCGGCCCATACATTCGTGTCAAAATGGCCTTCGGCTCACTCATTCATGTCAAAACGACCTTAGGTCCATTCATATATGTCAAAACGACCTTTGGTCCACTCATTTCTATCAAAACGACATTCGGTCCATTCATTTTTGTCAAAACGACCTTCAGTCCATTCGTTTATGTCAAAATGGCCTTCGATTCATTCATATATGTCAAAACGACCTTCGGTCCATTCATATAGGTCAAAACGACCTTTGGTCCATTTATGTTTATCGAAACGACCTTTGGTCCATTTATGTTTATCAAAACGACCTTTGGTCCATTTATGTTTATTCCTGTCAGACTTTTGTCCACAATCCCAATTAGCAACTCACAAAGCTTATAAGGGAATAATAATTGGACATTCACAATCATTCAAATATCGATATTACTCACAGTGATCGGCTTGTGGATTTGCCCTAGAGCTTGACCCTACATATTTCATGAACACAAAAGGGTCACTAACAGTTCAATTCGTTCTTTAATTTACATATTCCTCTTTAGGCTTTATTCTTATATGATTAACTCATTTACAATGCTTAACATATGCCTAAGAGTGTTTTCAAGTGAAAGAGAACGGAAAAAAAATATAACACAGAATGCATTTTCAGAATTTCAGAAAAACAGGGTCCCCGCTCGAGCGTGGACTTCCCCGCTCGAGCGGACCCTTAAGCCTGCAAAAGTGCTGGTTACCTCAAATTCTCGCTCGAGCGTGAACTTGGCCGCTCGTGCGGACTTCCTGTCTACATAGCTCCCCGCTCGAGCGTCAATTCCCCCGCTCGAGTGGGCACTATGTCTGCCAAAAGTGCTGGAAGCACGATTTTCCCGCTCGAGCGGCACTTCCCCCGCTCGAGCGAACGTCAAAAATCTGGGATTTCCAGATTAAGTTCTTGAGCTCCAATACGATTTTCCAGCCAATTTTCATGCACTCTAAGGCTCAAAGTTCACATATAATCATACTAACATGGCACCAATGCAAGATTATAACACTATGAAGCTCAATTTCTTGATTCATCTGCATGCATGCCCCAAAATGTGTCAAACTCAACACTAAGATAACAAATTCATGCATTCAAGCTCATATCTTCTCAAATTGTACATGCATGAGATGAATTAGCCACATTCTCAACTTAGATAGCACAAATGATGATTATAACATGAGATTCAATTAAAATTGTACATGGATTATACATTTTTCATGCTCAAACATGCAAATTCAAGGTACTTTCTTACATGCATGCACATAATGGCCTTCAATTCAACAAAACCAATTCAATTTTCTTATAATCAGCTAACTCATGTTCTTAGCCATTAATAAATCTTGAATTTATAATTTACAAACTAAAATCCATGAGTTTACTTACCCAAGAGTTCAATCTCCCAAACTATAACAAAATCTTGGGCTTAATCTCGAAGTTCCCCAAATCTTGAGCCAAAATCACCCAAATTCTTTCCCTCTCTCTCTAACAGCCGGCCCTCTCTTTTCTTTTCTTAGAGTTTGATCAGCCTAAATCATCTAAGGGAGAGAAATGAGGTGTAATGCTAAAACACAACAAATCCCACTAAGTCAATATAATAAGAATAAAATAATTGGGTACCAATTCATCACTTAACTCAGCTTAATCTGGTCCGAATCAATTTTTCAATTAAATTTCACCGTAGGCTCTAAAAATTATGCCAATCACAATGGCGAAATCAATTCCGGGTTCTGTGGCCGATATGGCCCTCAATTTAATTTCCAAAAAAGATTATTCAAACAAATATTCCTACGGTGAACAGATAGAATTTCAAAATCACATATATTCACATAATTGGCACACAAAATTATATCAAACACATAATCATATTTAAATTAAGGACCGATTAGCATATTACGGAACATGGGTATCACAAGTAAGGTTGATTTCAGTTTTCAATAATGATGATCTGAGTGAGTTTTTAGGGTTTTTGGTAAGTTTGTTTCAGTGTTTCTTTTTTATTTCTTTTTTTTTTTTTAATTTTTCTAAGGATGTTGGTGGAAATTAGGATGTTGGTATTTATAAGAGAATGAGTTTCACTAATGGTAAGTTTGCTAGTATCGTTTTTTAAAGATTTCATAGCCCATAAAATTGTGAATTCGTTTTTAAAGGGTCTGACGCCACGTTTTGCCTCACAGTGTAGCTGCATTTAGGCTGCAGTACTAGAAGAAGCTTCACAGTTTTATGGGCTATGAAATTTTTAAAAAAAGATACTAGCAACCTTATTATTACTGAAACTCATTCTCTTACAAATAAAAGCATTCTAATTTCCACCAACATCCATCGAAAATTATAAAAATAAAAATAAAAAAATATATATATATATAGAAAAAAGAAACACTGAAACAAACTTACCAAAAACCCTAAAAACTCACTCAGATCATCATTACTGAAAACTAAAATCAACCTTACTACTATCACTAATCACTGCTACCACCATTACCTCCCCCACCGTTACCTCCTCCACGGTTAGAGATCGGTGGAGGTGGAGGTGGTGGTGGTGATGGTGAACCAGGTGCAACATGGGGGGAAACTGGAACATGAATGTTCATTTTGCCTGATATGGTCGTTACAATCTCATTCAGAGTTTTTATCTCAGCCGCATTACACCTTGCCAAATCCAACACGTCTTTTACTTCAGTAGTTTGCTTCTTCGCATCAAGCCCAGTCATACCCCTCCAAAGTTCGACCATAGCCTCTGGCATGGGTTCGTCCTGAATTGAATACAAATTCCCTCCACCTCTGAGAGCGAGTCTAGGGTGCCCTGAATCAACAAAAGTTTCGACACAGTTTCGAAACCTACATATTACACAAAATAGTTAGAAAATTAAACAAAAAATGAAACAGTATAAAATTCAATTCCTACCCATTTCTGATTGATTCAGAGTTTCCTAGTATCCCGAGGCCAGTTTCTTCTTCATGTTTGCCTCAAAAACCTCACATTCCTTCCTTCGCTTCTGTTTCTCTGCCATGCCATTTTTTTTCCATAAAATAACATTGTCATCTTATTTGACAACATAGGCACACCTACAATTACAAGACATAAAAAATTTTAAAAAATCATTAAAAAATCATAGAAACAATCTATTAGTTTTCTTCTTGAAAAATCGTGGCCTTATTTGGCTTAACTCTCAAAACACAATTTTTGAAAAAAAATTCTAAAATTTTGTTTGGTTGAAATTTTTTTGAATTTTTTTTTTTCAAAATCACTTTCTCTCTCCTACATATCAATCAGTCACTTTTTCTCTTTCTTCTCTCCTTCTCAATCCCTTTTTCTTTCACACACATTTACTCAACTATAATAAAATATGAAAGCATTCCAAACTCCAAAACTATTTTCAAAATATACAACTAAACAAACAAATGAAATTTCTAAACTTTCTCTCTAATTTTTTTTTTTTTTTTGAAAATTTATCTCAAAATACAAACCAAACACACCCTTTTTTTATTTCCTTAGAAACTGGGTTATTTCTTATTAGTATCTTATACATGGACCACTACATGATGAGTGTTCGTCCTTTCCATGAATTTTGAGTTGCCTCTTAGAATAGTGTCTTTGACAAGTTTGTGCACGACATCAATTAAAAAAAAAAAGGGAAATTATTTATAAGTCATATTTGGAAGACTTATATGCTCTTATGAAAAAACTTATAACCTAATAGTCCTATGGTTTTCTTGTGGACACATCTACCCCCAATCTTAATTAATTAGTAACCTGATTAATGATAATACCTCCAATGTTACCATAGATTATGATCATATCTATATGGTTAGAAATTTGAAATTCAAAATTACTTAATTAATGGCAATACCATATATGGAAAATCCAATATTACCATAAATTGTGATCATATCTATATGGTTAGAAATTTGAAATTCAAAATAACCTAATTAATGGTAATAAAATCCAATGTTACCATAGATTGTGATAATATCTATATGGTTGAAAATTTGAAATTCAAAACGTAAATGTAACATGTAACATCCCAAATCCAATGTGATACTTCCAAACCCAATGTGACATTCCCATATGCTTTTGAAATTCAAAATAACTTGATAAATGGGAATACCATATATGGGAAATCCAATGTTACCATAGATTGTGATCATATCTATATGGTTGGAAATTTGAAATTCAAAACAAAAATGTAACATGTAACATCCCAAACCCAATGTGACATTTTCAAACCCAACGTGACATTCGCATATGTTTCTCATCCCAAACGCAAAGTAAATGTAACATGTAACATCCCAAACCCAACGTGATATTCCAATACTCCACCGTTAAATTATAAATAATGTAACCTCCTAAATGTAACATGTAATATTCCAATCCAACCCATGTATTGAACCATTATCACCCCCAACTCAGTGTAACTTCAACATCAAGCGATGGGATTCAATCCACATTCAATTACAAACCCAAATCCCTAATAATATTGTGCAACGTACTATGACATATATGTAAACACTGATTATAACAAATACACGATACACATTCAAACACATATACAACCAAACAAACACACAAATGTCATCTATTACATGGTATATATGGATTAACGTTACACACTAAATGTAAGATGCATCGTAACACGATCATCCAGGTCATAATGTACAATTGCCATCGTACGACGTGATTTACATTCGACATCTAATTAACAACCAAAACCAAATACCTCCAACCCAATCGTTGAACCCATACACACCACCTCACACTTCGAACATATCAAAACGCATCAACCATCACAATGTTAAATACATACATTCAATCAGAACATTAGCCAAATTGTGCCTATCAATGAGTGTAATAGATTGTCAATGCCCTATTAAAGATGAACAATCCACAATTAAACAAACAGCAATACACTTCAACAACAACAACCCAAAAAAAAAGAAAAAGAAAAAACCTATTTCCCTCAATCGATTGGAGTTGAAATCTATTGAAGTAATTAACTTACAACCCTCAAACTTCATCATATCATAAAACCATATCCACATCTATTTAAGCAACATTTTGAAAATGCATTGGAATCCTATGATCAAGGCGAAAAAAAACTCACGCGGTCGTTGCCTGTAGACTTGTCTTTCCTAAAAGCCTTCCCAAACGTGATATGATGAATGAGAAAATAAGGTACAATATGAAAACAAATTAGGGGTATAATAGTACACTAATACCATTCATATACAATTCATAGGACCTTATGGAACACATTCCTATTTAAATATGACTTCAAACTCTAAAGGAATATTCATATGATTTCACATTAAATAAGTTTGCCAAATAGGACTTATAAATAATTTTTTCTTCAAAAAAATGCATAAAATCTGCTAGTCAATGTAAGCCTTTGTTCGTTTGCCTTTTAATATTTTATTGATATTTTTTTTCTTCTATAATGCTTGTTGTTTTCTTTTTCTTTCTTTGTTTAGAGTTAATGAATTGGAAATAATTTTTCTTGGATGGTGATTATGTTGATTCTATTGTCTTTTATTTATACAGGAAAGTAAACAAATGGAAATGGATAGTAATATGAGTTATTCCAAAATACCAGATTGGTGAATCCCACAATTCTCGATTTTTCAAGTTTGTGCTATTTTGCATGGTACATTTTGCTTCTATTAATTATAATTTGTATAAAGGAAACAAGGTGTTTCTATAATGCTTTGTTTTCCTTATTTGATGAAATCCAATGTCCTCATAGATGAACATTTGTGATTTGTCATTTATGTGCTCATGGTTCACATAATTAGGTGTTTTTTTTGACTTTTTCTTTTTCTTTTTCTTTTTTGTGGGGGAGGGTAAAAAGCATTTAATCCCTTGAGGTTTTGGACAGTTGTAGATGACCCCCTAACGTTTGGAAATATGCAGATGCCTCTCCTATGACTTTGGACTGATTTGCAATCGTCAAGCAGTTAATGTTTATGTCAAAAAGGCTAGTTTATCTTTACACACACTTATAGACTCAACCCCCCTCCCTTCGCCCCTCCCCCCCCCCCCCCAACACCACACACATGCACTTTCCTTCTCTCTTTCTCTCTCTACACAGCACATATAACGTCACATCACATCGTTCACCTTACTTTTTTTAATTAAAAAAAAACAAATTTTATTCAATTTTATTTTAATAAAATACATATAATTTTCAATATATAAATTCAATTGTTATAAAATTAATATTATTCAAAAAAATCTTTAAAATAAGACTAATATTTAACATATTTAATAATAATTAAAATAATTTGAATGATTTGAAATTAATGTGAATAACAATTATTTAGAATTATCTTTTTGAGCAAAAAATATTACTTTTCATTTACTAAAAAAACGTAAAGACTAATGAAAAAAATATTAACTCAAATGGTACAATAATAATAATAATAATAATAATAATAATAATAATAATAATAATAATAATAATAATAATAATAATAATAACAATAATAATAATAATAATAATAATAATATACAAATGTTACTTAAATTGTATAATAAAAAAATACTACTAAAGTATACATATAATAATACAAATTAATACCAAAAAAAAAAAAGAGTTCACTAAAAATAACTCAAAAAAAATAGTCACATATATTTGAGCATTAAACAAATTGTATAATAAGGTTTAATAAAATATAATCAAGTGTTTCCCCTCCAATATTGTTTGCAGAAGACATTTCAATATTTCTAATAAATTGTATAATAAATTTTAAAGAAAAATAAACAATAAAAATATATTTTAAAAAAAAAGACACTATAGAGTAGAAGACAATTTAAATAAAAAATAAAATATTTGATTAAATAAAAAAAATAAAAAATAAAATAAATAAGAGATAAAAACATAATAGAAAAAAAAAATTGTATAATAAAGTTTAATAAAATATAATCAAGCGTTTTCCCTCCAATGTTGCAGAAGACATTTCAATATTCTTAATAAATTGCATAATAAAGTTTAAAGAAAATTAAACAATAAAATGAAAAAAAACACTATAGAGTGGAAGACAAATTAAACAAATAATATTTGATTAAATAAAAAAAATAAAATAAATAAGAGTATAAATATAATTTAAAAAATTAAATTAAAAGGGAGATGGAATACTAATTGTTCTCGGATGATTCCACTTTTCCCTTCGATTTGGGTGAAATATAACATCCATTTCATAGCATTGTCTTATGTAGTGAAGGGTAGGGTCATTTTGGTCTTTTGGTTAAACAATTTTTGGAGGGAAACCTATCAAACGAACCAACACATGCAAATAGGGCATTGTCGTTTGTTTGGATGGAAAATTATAGATCAATTCAAAACCATAGGCGAGGTGTTTGTAAACTTCCAAACCTCAAGAAAGTCATCTACAACAACCCAAAACGATAGGGGGTTAGATGCATTTTGCCCTTATTTAGTAATGACTTATGTGAGTCTATATCATCGATTTTATGTGATGAGATCAGTTCATTTTTTCACAACACACACACACACACACACGTATATATATATATATATATATATATTGTAATGTAGACTCTCTCGTCAGGCTCTTTCTTACAATCATATTGTCAATGTTGGTTTGGAGAAAAAAAAGGGTGTTGGTGCTTTACTTTGTTTTGATAATCTTTTCATGTACTCATGATTGATGTCATTCCTTTTAGGCATCTTGGAATTTATTATTGGTGGTGGAAAATATATCTATACCATGTCACGTCCCACTTTTTATTACTTGAACAATATTACCATATCTATTATTATAATCCAATTTTATTAATAACATACGGAAGCTATATACATTCACACTCATAAATAAATGGAAATTCTCTCATTCGTACATACATTAGATGCAAAATATTTTACAATTAAAGAAATGTCCGTAGGTGTACATTATTACATAAAAAGAAAGGGCTCAACCCTTTTACAACAATGGCATACCACCAACAAATATAAGGCCTCTTGGCCATCAATTAAAGAAGATCCTTTCGACCTTGAGCCTCTTCTCAACTTATACCTGAAAAATGATTAGCAACGTGGGATGAACATAAAGTCTAGTAGAGATCTCAAAAATGATCCTAAACAATAGCAACATGCAAATTGCTATGATTATGAATGCACCACATTATACTATATAAGTAATGTGACAATTTTATTTCAAAATAAAACATATATAAATACATATAATTTCTTCTCAAAATCCATCTTTTCAACCTTTCAAGGAAAATCCGTTTATCATCTCTTTATCTCATCAATTATGATTTAAAAGAAATTCTTCAAATTATCTTTACTTTAGATAAATGTTTTAAAACAATAAATTATTCACTCATTCTAGCCTTCATCCCAAAAATGATAATCACACATTCTAGTCATAATCCCCTCTTACATCATAACTCACTGCACACATACCCATCAACACATTCACCACTTTCCCTGGCTTTAAGCACAAGGGAAAAAAGAATTGTCACGACCCCATTCTGCCCCTAGTAGAATGGTGCCATGATGGCCAGTAATCCGAGATTACCAAAGGCCAACGTATAAAAATTCACACAATCAGAGTATACATACGGGGCTTACATGTGCGGAAGCAAATTTAAATCTAAGTAGTCTATAAGAGCTGTGCATAGATCAAATGAAATGTCATACATCTTAACATGATTTTATAACTTGAATACAGATGAATTAAACTTAAACATTACATCTTGATCAAAAGGCTTCTTAAGCCGACATATACAAAAGAGATGAATTTCAAGCTAAGAAGCATAATCTTCAAGATGCTAGCAAAACATGAATACGAAAACAACTTGCAAATAACATCTTAGGTGTCACCGCCTTCTTGCTCGTCACCTACATATATATAAAGGGGAGGGTGAGCTTGGACACTCAATGAATGATATAAGTAATAAATGTTTGAATGAATGATATCCGAGATCTTTATCAAAACAATACATATCATAGCTTATAACAAAACATGGGATGAATCAAGTTCATCAATCAAATTCTTTCAAAGCTTCTTGGGATGTTTAATAACATCTACATAATACAAAGGATGACTATAGACGTCAGGGAATCCCGTTCTGTTCGTTTAGGCTCACTACAGTTCAGACTCAAATTGTCACGGTTCTTAATCTGATCTCACAATGTGCAATGTGAGATTGATAAATCACCAAAGAATCCAAATCCAGCAAATCGTTTTGAAAAACAGATTTTTAGAAAGAAATGCCAAACATGGACTGCTTTGCCAGATACAGAGTCACCACCCAAATATTTTTTATGGGGGAATTTAGGAAACCCTGACTCGTTTGCTTAAGGCCATGTGTCCGTCATCACCAAAGTTGCCTCGGCTCGGGAACTTGGGTACGATTGGGGAAGGTCAGCTATGAGCACCCCCGCTCACCCGATCAAAGATTGGCCTCTACTAACCATGATATCTAGTTTTGAAAACATTATGCATTCTTATTCCAGTTATTTAGCTAATCTTACTATGTGATGCTCACAACACAAAAGTATAGACTAGATCGCCTAATTTGGAACAAAGCATCGCATATCCGTTTTGTTTGGAAAATGGTTTGAGGTTTGCTACTCGCAAGTAGGCTAAAACACGGGTTTCGACGAATTATTCCAATTCAAGCAACCAAACCTTCACCCACAGGCATTCATGCAGTAAATCAACTAAGCAATTAGCCTTATGGCAAGCATGCTTTCATGTTAACACTCACATACATGCAATATGCTAAAGCATAAACACTCACAGTGTACTCCGAGCCAAAATGAAGAACATGTTAACAATCAATGTATGATCCAAGTCCATGTTAAGATGGCTAATGTATCGTATACAAAATGTCGCTAGAATAGGCTCGGCTAATCTAAGGATGGCATGTGAAATGCAACAACTCGATGCACGCATTCAAATTGGAATTGAAATACTGTGCGGTTAGTATGATGGGCCGAGCCCGATGCATGCAATACAGATGAATGGATGCACGCATGCATTGCATAAGGTATGCTAAATCAAATATGCCCTAAAACTAACCATCATAAGTGGTTAAATAAAAGGGAGAAAGAAGTGGGGGTTGGAAGACATGCACACACGCACGCACACTTATTACAAATTGCCCTCTCTCGGAGGGACCAAAAGAATAATACAAATTTAACTAACTAACTTGCTAATTAAATAGTTACAGACCACTTAACTAGTTTAAGCAAATTAACTAAGCTAATAAAGCGGTAAAACAGCCTTGGGAAGAGGGTCCAACGCATGTGTGCTTGGCTCCGCTCGGAAATCCACCACCATGCACAAGCTGCCTCTGTTTTCATTGTTTTATGCCTATGAAAATTACAC
This sequence comes from Camellia sinensis, assembly GCF_055761805.1. NCBI lineage: Eukaryota > Viridiplantae > Streptophyta > Magnoliopsida > Ericales > Theaceae > Camellia > Camellia sinensis. Next base: position 102,970,331 of record NC_138961.1, read on the forward strand.
AAGTCCCAAGGATGCTTCAGCATCACTCCCTGATCACTGTGGAACATCACCGGCCAAGAGGAATGGTCACCAACCATGGGAAAGTGGTCATCGACCAGTTGTAAGGCTCTCGGCCATCCATTATTGGTCGATCGGCCCTGAAAATGGTCGGTCGACCATATCTCCATGCAGAACCCTGTTTTGACAGCAGCAGAGGACAGACCAGGCATGGCAATGCATCTTAAAGCAAATGTTTGCACAACCAACCTTCCCATCATGTCATGAACTCAAGGGAGTTTGGTCCTCGACTCTCGGACCACCAATCACGTATTTCAATGCATAATAGTCCAAGAGGCCAAAGTGTACAATTTCAATGTCAAATGGAATGCACACAAAACACATAAAGGACCCAACCTCTATCATGCTTGATCAAGAGGCAAGGCATGCATGATATGCACAATGTTATGCATCCTAAGCATGCAAGCTAAGTATGCAACATGAACATGCAAACAAGCAATGTGTACTAGGCACACAACCTAAGCAAACAAGCATGCGAGGCATGTAACAACCATGCTAATGACAAACATGCAATAATATGTAAAGGGGACTTAGCATGGAAGCATGTAAGGCAACTTAACAAAGACGATGCATGCCAAATACAATGTGATTCAAGCATGTGACAACATGCGATAGGCAAAGTATGCAACAATACGCAAGGCGAGCATGCAACAACATGCAAAGGATGGACTTACACCAAGATGGACAGCTCTCTAGTAGGTCCAAAATAGTGGCCAATATACCAAGGAAATGGAGGTAAGTGTACACACAAACATGCATGCATACATGGTCCAATACTTAAGCATAAACAAGCAACTTTTAAGCACACTTAAAAGGAACAAACATGGACAAATGGCATACATTGTAAGCTTTGAAATCATGTTAGAAAATGTGCCAAACCAACTGAACAAATCAAACAAAGCATGCAACAAGGTCCAAGGCTCAAGGCTAGCCAAGGGGCTCAAGCCATGACCATGCCGACCAAGCCTCAAAGGGCCAAAGGGACTTAAAACAGTCCCAAGGCAGACCAAAACAAGGCCAAAGACATACTTAGATGGCATCCCAAATGCCTACACATGATGGCATACACAATGGCAAAAACATGGAGCATGAAACACAAACTTTTTAAGACATTAAAGAAGCGTCAATTGTGAGTAAACAAGCATGCCATATGGACTGAAATGACATGGTAAGTGACTCCAAGTCACTGAAATAATGCAAGTAAAGCATGCTAGAGGATCCAATACTCAAAGCCTACAAGCTAGGTTGCATGGTAGGTATACAAAGAAAGTCATGGATGACCCAAACAACCAAAATCAGACCTTAAGCATACCAAAACATGCATAAAAGCTCCACAAAGCTAAGCCAAAATCATGCTAGAAAGTCATGGTACATCATGATGCATGTTAAGGCAATTTCATGGCATTACAAGACAAGTATGCAAAGCATGCATGGTGTGTCTAAACCAACTTAAAACAGTGCTATATCATGACAAAATAAGCACAAATACCGACTGAAATGAAGCTAAAGCAAGCTAGGCATACAAGCTACAACACAAGTCATTCGTGCAAGCATCAAAGGCAACATGGAGAGGGGATGACCCTCTCCCATTTAGGACCTCAAAACCATCTCTCCACCACTGAAAATCCTCTGGATTTCAGTGGTAGAGAGGTCATGCAAAGCTCAAAGCGAGGGCCAAAAGGTATGGCCTTAAACAAGGCCTAACAAGGCCTTGAAGGGGGGAAACAACCCCAAACCTCAAACCAACTTTAAACAAAGTTCTAAAACACACAAAATCATAACTTTTATTAGTTATGCACTAAGCTCAAAAACAGATGCAAGATAGGTCAAAAGCTTGTGCAAAAATGGGGAATAAAGGGGTAAGGTTCTTACCCTTGAAGACCTTCTTCAAAAAGACCACTCCAGCAGCCTCCTTAGGTCAAAACCAGCTCAAAAACTCCAAGAACAACCCTTTGGCATCTCAGCAACCAAGGTATGGTGTAATACTATGTGTCTTAGTGCAAAACTAAGAACAAAACACCTTTATACACACACAAATCAAAAAGGAGAGGGAGATATAGAGATAGATAGATATAGGACTTCTCTAACCCGAATACTAGACCTCTGGAACTTTTTGGAACCCTTGCGGAGGGAGGAGAAGCCCTCCCTTTATAGGAATTCCAATCTTGCAAAGCTTACAAAACAAGCTAAGCAAGAGGGAAATCCCTCCATACACGTGTATGGAGGGGGGCATTGTGGATGCTAGTTATCATAGCTGACATAAAATATCTGCCAAAAGCAGATGAACAATGGTCGGCCAGCCAAAAATGACAAATTGACCAAAACAATGGTCGGCCGATCATAAAGGGTGCCGACCGGCCATCATCAATGGCCGGTAGAGACAAAATAGGGCCGGTGTCCTCAAGCCATGGCCGGTGAGGTGTGGGGATGACCAACAAGCCATTCCCTGCCCTCAGCAGCAAAATAACAAGTGTTTGGTGCAAAACCAAACACAAAACAAGCATGTCGAGAGATCTTAAGGCAAGACGCGTAGCCGAGACCTCCAAGAACTCAAAACGAACACGAATATGGATGATCACCGAGTGTTTAAACGATGACGTCTAAGTCTTAAGGACGGTCAAAAATGGGGTGTCTACAATGACATTCCTAACAAAACAAAGGAATAACCGACCCGAAATCAAAGCACACCCGTTCATGACCATCGGTGGCCGACCCGAAATTGGTTAGACAACCCACCCGGAAAATCATCAGTGGCAAAACGTAACCCACCCGTACAAGACCATCGGTGGTACCATCTGTACATGACCGTCGATGGCAAAGAGATATCTCAAACATAGGTGCTACATAGACGTAACTTCCCCTAGCACGAAAGGACCTTCGAAGAATGTCATCAAAACAAACATAATACTTGATACAAAAATTAGAGGATAATCATTCATGCTTGATCAAATAATTTTCCAAAACAAAGCAAAGCAAATCTTTTATCAAAACATTATAACATAGCTTTATTAAAAATACCACTCACATAGCTTTTTGGGTGTAGGGATTAAGGCAAGAATCCAAGACCTACAAGTACATAATAAATCCCATTGAATGCACTTCAAGAAGACAAGAAGAGATGCTCAAAGATGGATATGAAATGCATTCTCAAAATAAGCTTTACATGAGTGCAAATGATCCCTGAATTTCTTTTTAAAACCAAGTCAAGACAAAGCAAAACATGTGCTGGAAGTTAAAACACTATTTTTCTTCTAGGGAAAACATGCTGGGTACCAACCAGATCCTCGAATGGATGCACAGAGATGATCTAGGCCAAAATGACCTAGCTGGGTGAACTCAGGAAGTCTTGGCCGAGGTGTGGTCTCCTAGGCCTAGGTGTGTGGCTGCCGGCAAGGGTGTACCATGGTCGGCCTAGGGGTGTGGTGGTCGGCCTAGGTGTGTGGTGGTCGGCCTAGGTGTGCATGCAAGATAGGCTAAGGTGCAAGTGATCATGCAAGGTAGGCCAAGGTGAGATACAATGCTTGGCCTAGGTGTAAGATCTAGGTAAGAGTGGGTCTCAGTGACCACACTTAGGCAAATGAAGTCTAGGAATATGAGTTTCCTCTTAAGGAACATGAAGAACATGAATGCTAAAATCATAACTTCTTATTTATAATTTGAGATTTCATGTTATGAGTTCAAAAACATGGACCTGGGTACCCATAGTTGAAGATTTCATGAAAACAAACACAAAAACATGAAACTTGTTATAAACTTTCGGATCAAAACACAGCTTTTCTTAAAGAATACAAGAACATCATTTTCTTTTTCTTAAACCAAACTTTAAATCAATGCATGGCTTATGAATCATGCTATATCATGCAATGCGATTAGATCAACATAAACAACAACAAGAGTGGATCAAGAATCTAACCTCAAAACACGAATCTATCGGTTCAAGGTGTGAAGATCAAGCTTCGAAATCTAGTTCTCTCTCAAGAACTCCTTCTCTTTTTCCTAGAGCTTCTCTCTCTACAAGGCTAGGATATAGAAAATGATATGGGTTTCTCAGCTACAATCTGACTTAACCCTCTACTGGGACACGTGGCATCGCCAGATTGGATCTCCTCAAAAAGGTGCTAGAATGAAAAGACAAGAGTATGACAAAGTGTGTATAACAAGTAAGGTGGCATGAGCACTCTGACAAGGCAACGATCTCGGATTAGGACATAGGCTTCAGCAAGTAAGGTCTCACTGATCTCGGCCAGGAAGGATAACACTTGGCCTAGCTATGCCACACCTCGGCCTAGATGTGCCACACCTCGGTCTAGGTCATACCAGTCCAGGAACAAGATCACTAGGTGCAAGGATCAAAGATCTAGGATACCTAGATGATAACATCTCGGCCTAGATGATATACACCTCGGCCTAGGTGATGCACACCTCGGTCTAGATGATGACATCTCGGCCAATATGCCAGGGTGAAGGTGGAGGTCAACCAAAGTGGTTCCAAGATGGTCCTAGGTGTAGACGTGCAATGGTCTAGGTGTAAAAGGCTCAAAGGTATGACCTAGGCTTGAGATGACCTAGGCTTGAAATGATCTAAGCTTGAAATAACCTAGGCTTAACACACCAAGCAAGGAACAAAGCATGCAAGCAACACTTAGGCAAATTACATAAGCACAAAACAAGACAAGAACCTTTACTGAGGCAAAACAAGTCAAAGTCTACAAATGCAAGCTTAACAAGACAAAATCATGCAAATGCACAAGAACGTGACTAAGACAAGAATGAGGGTTATTACAAGAACACCTCCAACAATATATCTATGTGTATACATATATATAAACGTGAATAACGAAAAACAATAACTAAGCACAGATAGCTAATGAAACAACCCACATAACAAAGCACACTTTACCGACCTCACCCGGATAGGAATGACCCATAGGTCATATTTTACCGAGCGCAAACCTGAAAGGAGAGAAACTTGTCTCAAGGCGCCACGCTTTACCGATCCCATCGGAGGGTAACATACCCCAATTCACACTTTACCAGGCACAACCTGAAAGGGAGATAAACCATCTGTCAAGGCGCCACTCTTTATCGACCTTACCCAGCGGGAAACGAACCCCCAATCCATATCACAACATTCTAGATTACAATAACAATCTACAAATATAACACATACATGTATTCTACTTAATAATAACAATGTCATCCTCCACCGATGACCACAGACAGAACCTGTAACAATTAAATACATGACTCTAGTAACTCAAATCCACAACCGATTCCACCATTTCAAGTCATTAACGTTTTTAATGAAATCATTTCAAAACAACCATTTTCCCTACTCACTTTCCATTTTCCATTTTCCATTTCATTTCACAAAGGAATTAAAAATGTCATATTGTTTTCAAAATCAAACCCCTTCTCCTAAATCTCCAACCATTAGCGGAAATCCCTTTTTAATTGTCAAAATCCCAATTAGTGGATACACAGCCACAACCCAACACAACATAACATTAACCAAACAATCACAAGACCCGATTAACTGTTTTTTACCAACCCAAGCTCTAATTCATTAATGTAAACACATAGCTCAACAATTACTTAACTTTAATTCATTTCGTTCTATCAAACTCTTAATTACAAATTAGGATTTTTCACTACTATCAACATAAACATGATTATTTAACTCTAAAAATTCAAAACCCTAAACCCCTTTCATGCCTTTCCACAATCCCATAACAAAACATGCTTTTAATGCGATAAAAACTACCACATGTCTATCTATAACGAGGTATTGAAAAGGAGCAAAGAAATCCCTACCTCAAGCAAGAAGAGAAAAAATTCCAAAAATCCAACTTCAATGAAACAGGATCCGCTCAGATTAAAAGGAAGCTCTGGCTGTGCTCTACATTTTGGTATATGGGATTAAGATGAGATTCTCACTCGAAGAAGATGAAATCTAAGGTATAAGAGCTTAAAGCTCAAAAATGGAGGAAACAGAGAGAAGTGAGTGTGAAAAGTGAAGGGATTTGACCTAAAACGTAACTTTTAAAGATCTGATCCCGAACAGATTGCTCGAGCGATCAAATCTGGGCTCGAGCGGTGAATGAAATCTCTCAGTATCTATATTGTCTCGAACAAACTGCTCGAGCAGTAAAAAGTGCACTCAAGCGGTGAATCAAGGTTTGCGGTATCTCAAACAGTTTTTAAAAATAGAGTTGAAAGGGTCTATGGACCACTCGAGCGGTAAAACTTGTGCTCGAGCGAACTATACACGCAACACATATTTGCTAACATCAAACTGGCATAATTCTCTAGTTTGAACTTTGCGTAGGGTCGTTCTTGTGTCCAAATTGAAGCCCAGGAAGTAAGCTTTCTAATGGTTCTAGCCTTATATCAAGATACAAAGTGTGGACAGAGAAAATGATAAAAGAGTGAAGACTACTCAAGAATTACTGTTCGAATTTGGAGTTTTTGATCCAATCTCGCCCAACTATTATGGTAACACCTCAACCAAGGCTCAAATGTTGATAAGAAGGTTCTCAATTATGATAATCAAAGAGTCAAATATAATTTTATTATACCAAAAAGTACGGAATGCTACAACCTCCCCACCTTAAGAAATTTCTTCTCCAAAATTAAGAATGCACCAAAACACAAGGCAAAGCAACCATAAAAGGAAATACAACCACTCTCCATAATATACATTTTAAGGGAAAATCCCATATTTTAACAATATTTTTAAAATCCTCAACCACTTTCCAAACTAACAAGTAATATGTAACCTCGCCCATGTAATACTTCTAATAAATGGAAAATCACAATCCATACTAAGTGCATCATTCTTTGTTTCTCAATTACATAACAAAGGTGAGTTACAACATCTCATCCATAAGTTTTTCTGCTCTGTCATTAGTTTGGACCACTTACGTGGTATTATGAGTGAGTTTTTCTTTTTTAATGACTTTTAACTTTTAAAAATTTTTTGGGGTATTAAAAGTTAATGTTTTAGCAATAATTTTGTAGTAACTTTCTTAATTGTATGAAAAAACATAAAATGATAATGTGATATTTTAATTTTTTTGCTTAAATTTTTCATTTTACCATTGTTTTAATTATATGGAAAAAAGCTAATATGAGGATATATTAGTCTTTAAGAGTGTTGCTACTAGCACCCCAATTAATACTTTATACCAACACTTAATGAAAATCAAAATCTTAAAAATTTCTAAGGACCCCTCAAATAATATCAAAGTTATCCTTCTAAAATCATCACACCTACCAGAATGTGCACCCCTTAGCACACCCCCTAAAAACCCTTCATCTCCCTGTAGACGTCCCCGAACGCCCCGGGAGGGAAATCCCGTTCCGTTCATATGGGCTCACTACAGTTCAGACTCAAAAGTTACGGTCCTGTATCTAATCTCGCAGAGTGCAATCCAAGACCGATGAATCATCAAAGAGTCCAGATCCGGCAAATTGTTTTTTTGAAAACAGATTTTGTTGAAAGAAGTGCCAAACATGGACTGCTTTGCCAGATATAGAGTCGCTGCCTAAATATTTTATTTTAGGAAATTTAGGAAACCCTGACTCGTTTGCCTAAGGCCACGTGTCCGTCATCACCAAAGTTGCCTCGGCTCGGGAACTTGGATACGATTGGGAAAGGTCACTTCGTGAGCACTCCCGCTCGCCCGATCAAAGATCGGCCTCTACTAATCATGATATCGAGTTTTGAAAACATTATGCATTCTTATTCCGGTTATTAGCCTAGATTTACTATGTGATGCGCACAGCATACAAGTATTGACTGGATCGCCCGAATTGGAACAAAACATTTCATGTTTGTTTTTGAAAGCGGTTTGCTACTCGCAAGTAGGCTAGAAATGCAGATTTTTCCACCCTCAGGTGGGCTTAGGAAACATGGTTTTGCCACTATTTAGTGGGCTTAAAACTCGCAATCAATGAATTATTCCAATCCAAGCAATCTAACCTTCATCCACAGGCATTCAGGCAGGTATGTCACATAAGCAGTTAGCCTCATGGTAAGCATACTATCATGGCAGTCACTCAAACGCACGCAAGGATCCTAAAGTATAAAACTTACCGAGTACTCCAAGCCAAAACAAAAGCTGATTAGAAATCATGCATGAATCCTAACTATGCTGGAATGCCTAATGCAACACATGCAAAAATGAAACTAAGATAGGCTCGGCTATTCTAAAATGGCATATGAAATGCAACAACTGATACACGTATTCAATTCGGAATTGAAATACAATGCAGTTAGTATGATGCGCCGAGCCCGGTGCATGCAATACAGATGAATGATGCAAACATGTAAGCATAAGTATGCTAATTGAAACATGCCCTAATCTAACCATCATAAGCTGGTAAAGAAAAGAGAGAAAGACGTGGGGTTAGAAGACATACATAACACACACGCGCACACTTATTACAATTGTGCCCTCGCTCGGAGGGTCCGAATAAATAATTATAGTTCGAATAAATAATTAAATATTACAAAACCCTAATAAATTAACAAATTAACTAGGAAAGCAATAAACTAGTATGCAAATTCATGGACCACCTCAGCTCTGTTCCGAATGATGAAAGATGCATGCATGCTCGAGTCGCCTCGTCGGGATATTCCATCGCGATGCCTCGTCTCGCCTTTGTTTGCAATTGATTTTAGAAACTTGCACAAAGCTCCAAAAGGCTGAAACTCCACCTTAGGAAGGCTGCCGACCAGGTATTGTCTTAGGAGACACCTGCCGACCACCCTTTGTGATGGAAACCAAAAAAGGTGGTCAGCCTGCCAGAAAACCTGGTCGGCCGACCACTTTCTGCCCCTGGATCCTGGTTTTTCTGCAACAAAGGCAAGAGGGAGAGAAAGCAAGGTATTTTCAACATATGTGTGCAAGACCACTCTCCCCGTCCTTGCACAAGCTCAAGGGAGTGTAGACCTCGATCCTCGCGCCATCAATCACGCATCTCGATGCATGATGACCGAGAAGTCGAATTGCACAACTCAATGGAATGAATGCAAGTATAAACACAACAAGGCTTAGACTCCATCATGGTTAATCCGGAGTGTCGGTGACCGGGAATTGAGACACGTTTCGTCACTTTGAGCACGAAACGTCCCTCGTTTCCCGTGTTTGGGCTAACTCCTATCCCAAACACAATGCAAATGAGATGACATACACAATGCGACTAACATGTAACCTAGCATACGCAATGCTATGGACTAAAATGGCATACACAATGCGCGTGATGTAAGATGGCATGCACAATGCTCTAACATGCAACCTAGCATATGCAATGCCACGGACTAAAATGGCATAAACAATGCAAGATGGACTTACACCAATATGAGTGGACCTCAGCCACACTCACATTAGTGGCCATGTGATGAAAATGAGACAACCGAAATACATGCAAACATGCACGGATGCAAAGGATCGACCCTAAAGCATCAAATGCCACTCTACCAAAACATGGCAAGAGATGAAAGATGGCCTACAAACATGCAATTTCCAGCTCTAAAACATGATGCGCAATGGTTCCGAATCATGAAAATATGGCACACAATGCAAGCTAGGGGGCCCGGGTACCGAAACTAGTGAAGTGCGTTACACTAGAGGTACCCAAAGCAATGCACTAATGGCAAAACCAACCCCAAATAGACCCTAGGCAGGTCTGAAATAGTGGGGAAATGGCCTAAAATGATGGCTCGGAATGCAACGAAATGGAGCTCATTCAATGGTCGGTAAATGAGGCATACAAGCCCGACTCTCAAACGCATTTAAAGAGTATAAAACATGACAATATGGCATTCAAACAAGCTCTAAAATATGATGTATAATGGCCCCAAAACAAGGAAATACCTCAGTATATGCATGTAATGGACCCCGAAACTCAAAGCTAAGTAAGTGTATTGAACTACAAGCATGCAAAACAACATCATTCGACCATGAGACCCAAAAATAGAGCTAGGGCAGTCCAAAATATGCACAAAATCAGTTTAAGGCAAGCCCAAAAAGAGCTAAAATCAAAGGTCAACAAAGCATGCGAAGTAAGCTAGTGAACCATGATTTGCACTACAGCTATATGAAGCACATGAGAGCTCACCAAACCAGCCAAAAATAAAAGTATGCCATGCCAAATAATTCCCCAAAACCCACTGAAACTCAGTCAATGCATGCAAGAATGATGTGCTCCTTTAGAAGGCCATGCAAGGGGTTGTTCCACACATATAAGATAGACATACAAAATGGAAAAACCACCTTTGGAAAGAGGTTATGAGGACCCTAAAACTCACCAAAAAGGTCCTGAAATTAGTCTAGGAAGCATGAAAGTGAAAGCCCCTTTGAAAGGCGTTGAATATGATTGCTCTACACATGCATAATAGACACTTTATATAGAAAAATGGGCTCTGGAAAGAGTTTATGTAGACCTTAAAACTCACCAAATAGGGCCTGAAACATGGCTTCAAAACATGCAATGTGGAGCTCCTTTGGAAGGCCAAAAGGGCCAACAAACAAGACAAGGAGATAGTGGGTCACCCCCCTCTGATTTTGGCTCTAAAAACAGTGTGATAGCCATTGAAAATCCACTGGATTTCAGTGGCTAGAAGGCCAAACAAAGCATGCAACAAAGGCCTAGATGCAAGGCTCAAAACAAGATGCAAACAAGCATACGAGGGGGTAGATGACCCCCAAAAGAAAAATTCCTTTAATAAAACTTCAAGAGGGGCTCAAAATAAGACTCTTTTCAGTTTATGAAAAATCTCAAAAGTGCTTGCAAGTAAGGCTAAGATAGAAAGCAAAATAAGCCTACAAAGAGGGATGGAGCATACAAGGAGGTAGATGACCTCAAACAGAAAAGTATCCTTAATAAAACTTCAAGAGGAGCTCAAAATAAGATACTTTTCAGTTTAAGATGAAACCCAAAAATGCTTTCAAATAGAGCTAAACTATGGAGCAAAACAATGTCAAAATGGGGAAAATAGAGACTTACCCTTGTAGCCAAAGGGACCAGCAGCTTCTGGACCAAAATAACACACCTTCAATCTCTAAAAACCAGCCCCAAGTTTCTTAGAGTGATGGTGGAGGTGTTGTGCTAGGAGGTGTAGGGAAATGGTGCAATAACAAGGGTGTTTTGAAGCTTAGAATAGAGAGATATAGGGAGAGGTGTATGTATGAGCCTTCACCAATCTTGGAACCCTTGCAATGGAAGAGGCACTTTTCCTTTATAGAAGAGAGGGCCTAAAGCTTCTTCAAGAAGCTTAAAACCAAGCTTAAACATCCTCCATATGTATGGAGGATGCATTCTGAGGCTTCCAGTTGGCATAGCTGGCTCACACTCATTGAGACAAAACAGAGGGTGGCTGGCCAACCAGGGGTCAAAGGGTTCAAGCTCCAAAGCTGGTCATACATGAAGCCCTTGAAGTTAGCTTTCCAATTCCGCAAACCTTGCATTAAAATTCCTCCTGTGCAAAAAGTTATGCCTGTTTCGGTGAAGCTGAGCAGTTTCGGTCCTACCCGAATTCGTGCCGAACTTCTCCCAAACTAGTTTTCCTCCCTCTTCTCCTCTTTTCTTCAAATCCAAACCCCTAGACAAGGTGTTTTGAAAGATTTTTCAAAGATTTCATCTTTCTTTCATTCATTTCCACTTTGTCCTTGCTCGGTTTACCGAAAAGCGCAACATTTGACAAAATGCGAGCCTCGAAACATCGTAAAAACTTTATTTCAAAAACATTTTGAAAGAGAGGGTTTTAAGGTCTAAATCTTTTGATCAAGATTGCTTTGGTCCAAAAAGGGGTATGAAGTTGAGATTTGACTCTCTCCTTGCCGAAGAAACTAAACCTTTCCCTTGCACACCTTTCTCCACCATGTAAACCATCAGTCGCGTCCAAGTCTTAAGGGCGGTCAAAAATGGGGTGTCTACACTCCCGAAACCTTTAATAGTTGAACTCACCAATCTTCCTCTCATCGTTGAGAGAGATCCATCGTTGAGAGAACTGTTGGAAAAAATGATTTTTTGGTGACTTTAATGAGAAAATAAAGTAGGTCCCAACCATTGATTGCGGTGGGATTAAATGGGTCTAGATTCTTTGTAACAAGGTCTTTACACCACAACAAGAATGATAAAAAAACAATTAAGAATTGAATGAGAAATTGTCTCATAAAGTTGGCCTTATGAATGAGGTATTAGGTATTGTGTATATCTACCAATCTGACATTGATTATAGAGGAAAACTTTGATGGGTGTTTAAACATCAAGATTTTGATAAGGGTATGAGCCCTTTGGGACATCTAAATTTTCCGAAGGAAGGGAGTTATGGATGCTTCAAGGATAGGCTTGGGTCAAGACTATAGTCCAAGTTAGTTATGAAAAAATTGCCACACGCGCGTGCCGCCTGGATCGGGCTGGGTCTGGGTCCATGATTCGTGGGCTGTGGGTCGTGGATCTTAGATCTTAGAGCTTGAGGCTTACTGGAATGGGTTAGGTGTCAGACCGCGATATTTGTACCATGATAGGCTACCAACCCAATATATGAACAATAACCAAAGGTATACAATTCAACAACTGGAATCTATCACATTCTCATAAATTTCTTGTCAAGCTCAAAATAATAAAATTACAATACACGGTAATATAAAAATATCCATGTAAATTGTCACAAGGGCTTACATCTTTCAAGACTGAGAGCCTTGATTCAACAAATAAAATTCCTAACTAGACAAACAAGCTCAAAGGCTGTAGGCGAACAACATCAAAGAAGCTTCGGTGCTCCACATTGAATTCCATTCGCTTTTCGACACTATCATGATACACCTTCAACACCTAGATTTTTAGGATATCTAGCCCACAAAAAGGGAGTGAGCTTTGATGCTCAGTAGGAAATAAACTTAACAACAAATAAGTGTGCTCAAAGTGATTATGTTCATACAATGTCATGCCATGCATGCATCTTAACTTTATTAGAAAACCAATTTGTAAAATGCTAAATTCGCATTCGAAGTTTGACCCAATTTGTTAACCATTGATTTAACCATAAACCTTCATTTTGTAACAAACTTCACGTTACATGCCACCAACACTCCCCACATTTACTGGCCACCAAGCATAGTAGGGCAAGTGGGTACCTTTTACTTTTAGAAAACCTCCACATTTACCAACCACCAAGCACGGAGGGGCAATTGGACACCCATTTCATTCTTAAAACATCTCCACATTTTTTGGCCAGTGAGCATGGAGGGGCAATTGGACACCTATCAATCATTGTAACTTTTCCCCCACATTTACCGGCCCATAAGCACGAAAGGGAAATTGGGCACCTTTACCAACATACCGATAGCATCTCCACATTTTCCGGCCTACAAGCACGGAAGGGCAATTGAGCACCTCAATACACACAACATTTCTAAATAACCCATTTTTACTTAACTCTACACACTTGATCCCAAAGCCATGAAGATACAATGCAATGCAATTGGTTTGCCAATATTATAGTTTGCCTAATGTTCAAATCATTACTACAAGAATAATTAACATGAAACATATGCAAGTCAATCTCAACAATTTCCATAATCATCTAATATAGCAACATCAATCCCAAATTCTCTATCGTTCCAACATCATGTGAATATCAACTCAAAACGACTCCGATTCCACTTTTAAACATTACTTAGGTAAGTTATCTCATTTCTATTAAACTGCCAAGCTAAGGTTCCAAAATGATTTAATCCACAACTTCTATCCCCACACTAGTTTCATAAAATTATTCAGTGTGTTTGGTTTGAGTTTTTTGAATTAAGTTTTTTGAAAACTGAGTTTTTTAGTTTTCGTATTTTTTTGTTTTTAGTGAATATTTTTAAAATTTTAAACATTTTTTTTTTACTTTTTTAGATGCACCTTACTTAGATGTATCTAAAAAGTAAAAAAATTGTGAAAAAATATTTTTAAAAATTAATAAATACATAAAAATACAAAAAATGGACTGAATTCTCATATATTTTTTTTGTATTTTTGGTGTTTAGTGAATTTTTAAATGGTTTTTTTCAAATTTTTTTTTTACTTTTTAGGTATATTTATGTTAGGTATGTCTAAAAATTAAAAAAATTGCTCAAAATATTAAAAAAAATCAATAAAAACAAAAAAACACGGAAAATAAGAAAGTAGAATTTTCTTAAAAGTGTTTTTGAAAAGTGGTAACCAAGCATAGTGATTAGGATTTACCCATTTCATAATCTCCATGTATTCCAATACCATATTAATGTCAACTTTAACATAAAACTATCAATTAGGTTCAAAATAACCTTTTTGCTCCACATTTCAAACCTACGGTTTTAAAGAAAATTAGGGGTTTTTCTCTTTTCTTAGTCAAATCATCAAATCATCAATTATTATTTATCAATACGCCAGAACATTCAACACCCTTTAAAAATTTGAGTGGAAACCCAATTTGTACTCAAATAACTAGCCATTAATGTTTTCTAACCCATAATCAACTCAAAATCCTAAAATGTCACCAAAATCACTTTGAATCATACATATTTAAGGATAAGGGAACTCCCTACCTCAAGATTGGAAGCTAAAGATGAAGACCCAACTTGAAACTCCAATGAAATCGTAAAACAATCGGTGAAAGTCTTGATCTATGATTGCTCTTTAGCCTTCTTGAAAAATTTGGGGTGAATCTTGGGTAAAAAGAAGAGAAATCAAGAGTTTGGAAGGTTAGGGTTTTGGGTTTGAAGGATGGGAGGAGAAGAGAGAGAGAAAAATAAAATTTTTGGACCAAAAAGTCACTTTATAAAGTCAATTAGTGACCTGGTTGCTCGAGCGAAGGAAGCTTGGCTCGAGCATAGAAAGAAGCTCCCCGAATCTCTGAAAATCACGCTGTTCGCTCGAGCAAAGAAAAGCTCGCTCGAGCGAGCATGCTTCCAATACAAAAACTCAAAATTCAAACAGGCATAACTCTCTCGTTCAGACTCTGTTTTAGGTCGTTCTTGCATCCAAATCAAAGCCCCGGAAACAAGCTTTCCAACGGTTCTAGTCTCACATCTAAAATGCAAAGTATGGAAAGAGAAAAGGGCAAAAGAGTGAAGATTGGTCAAAAACAAAAACTCAAATTTGGGGCTTTTTATCTAATCTTGCCTAAATACCTTGTTAAGGCTTCAATTAAGGTTCCAAACATCACGCAAGGGTCCTCAATTATAATATTTAAGGTTCACTTTGCCAACCGATCAATACCAAGAGCCTGACAACCATACAAGTTTTAAGGTGACGGGCACCACTTTACACCAGTCCGATACGTATAAGAATCCGAGTCATCACATTAGGTATGGGCTGGGCCGAATTGGTGGTCCACTAACCTAATCTTTTTGGGCCAGGTCTGCTACAAGATATGTACATACACATAGGTGTATAGTGTGTGTAACTCACACATTGAATCCCCATCAATTGTGTGCATTAGTTTTGCAGGAGTAATGGGTATTAGTTGCCAGCCTTCATGGTTGGAAGGTTACTCCTCTCTTCCCCATTGTATATAAAAGAAGGCTTATCTCCCTTGGGTTCAACATAATTTTTTTAGAAATAATCTATTGTGATAAGTAACGAAATAAGAAAATAGCTTTATATTAATATAAGTATATTTTAATTTTAAAATCTAAGTTTGTAAATAGTATAAATTTTATTTTGTCTTATAGTACTCTATGATTGATAAATTGTAGAGAAAATTAGTCTAAGGTCTCTCTTCTATTTTTAGCAGTGGGAGAGGTCCACAATATTTCTTTTTGTAGCTTAAAGTTACTCCATCTATCACACCCTCTCTCATTCACTCTCCCAAATTCCCTCTCTCTCATGGCTTCTCAAAACCTCTTATTCTCTCTCATCTGTCACTCCATCAAGCCCCGAACACTGTCTCTTCCATCTCGCCTTTCTCTATTGGGCTTCCTCTCCAATAGTCTGGTGGACTACGCCACTACTGTAGTTTTGCCTTCGTCGCCACAGCTCTACCTCCGTCACTAGCGAAGAAGCAGGAGAGTGGTGGTGGAAAGGTGACGAGTGAATTCATGTGTCGATTACAAGAGTTGCAACAGAGGGTTGAGATAGTAACTAAGATTTTGGGACGAAATGGAAGCCAACCATCAGAGATGGATTACAAAGAGGAGAGGGTAAAATCAGAAAAGAGATTGTCAATTTCTATGGTGAAATTGTGCTTTTAATGAACTACAACAATATCAACTACACAGGTAGTCCTTGATGTTCAATTCTTCCCAAATTTGTGAAATATGTTGTGAGATCATATTTGATAGTTCGAGCAAAGCAAGTTGACACTGACTTGTTTGAGAATTAGTTTGATAGATGGAATTAGTGGAAAACACAATTTTCTCTAGTTTGATCAAAACACAGAGAAAATTGTAAGTAAACTAGAGAAATTTGAGCAAATCAAAAAAATTCTCTGGATTTATCTGGTTTGAACTCAGAGAAATTTCAATTTTCTCTGATTTGAACCTAGATAAATTCTTTGCATGTAATTTTTCTAGATCGAAATTTCTCTGCAAAAATGTTGAGGGACCTTAGCTATTATGAAAATATTACACAAAGCATGAAGGACATGTAATATTAAACAATCTCGAGCCTTTTTCTGGTTCAAACCCAAACAAATTCTTGAAAAAACCAGAGAAATTTTCTAGAAATCCAGAGAAAATCTCTAGATTAGAATCTAGAGAAATTCTCTAGATCGAATTTCTCTGGATCGATATTGAGGGACCCTAAAAAATTCTCTGGATCGATATTAAGGGACCCTATAAAATCTTAATATCAGGGACCCTAAAAAAAAATCCCTAAATTGTATTTAGTGTATGTAATTGTATAATATATAATAAAACACTACAAATTAATTTAAGGATGGAAAATTTTCATGATTATTTTTTGAAAAATTTTCTTGAAGCAAGCTTTGGTCTTTATATATATATATATATATATATTAAAAAAATTAAAATGGGCCCCACCAAAAGTTGTGCTTTGGTGATCACTTTTTTATGATATATAAACGAGCTTATTCTTAAAATAATTAATTTTAGAGTGATACTATTACAATTAGTATTCCTGAATTTCTGTCAAATGTTTGAGAGTTTTGTCCTAAAAAAATGACAAATAATTTTTATTATTTTTGTCATTTTTTTCAAGAAACTTACTCTTATAAGACCAATCTCATCTGAGTTAAGAACATCATCAAAACTATGAACCTCTTCTGAGCTTTTATTGTTTTACTCTTCTCGTCTCATGGAATTGTGATTGCCAGAAAAACTTTCACTCATTATCATTACCAGAGAAGTGTAGGCAATCAAATGGTTGCCACCATTACTATTGGTATGAGGCCCCTGATCTTTGCAATATTTTCTTTAACCCTTACTTTTAAATTATATCTTTGTAGTCTCTCAATTTCTTAATTAATTTCAATTTTAACCTTAAAATCGAAAGCATGCGCCCACTAAAAACTCACAAACCCTAAATTGAACCCAAGAACTCAGGAACCGTTTCTAAAACCCTAATAATAATTAATTTAATTTTCTAAGTATATTTTCCATACAGAAACCCTAAGTTTTCGATTCTCAGTATAATTCACCGTTTAATTCAAAACAAATAAACTTTAACCGAATTAAATTTCCAGATGCTAAATAAATAAAACACTACACTTAATTAAATGTTCAAATTCATAAATTAAGATTTTGGCCCTCGTATTTTTCTTGAATCACACTTTGACCCCAAACTAGTACCATTACACACATATACATACATATGTACAATATATATATATATATACTTATACCTTTCTTAAATAAATAATTTTGTACACAAAATATCTTCAAATTGTACACAAATAATCAAAAGAAATCCCCTCAAATCCACTCGCTATGGCCGGCCAACCCCTAGAGCTACCATTAGAGTGTACCAATTTGAAACACATTGCTAAAATCATAGAGATATGTCTTTGACCTAGGTACAATTTGAATATATATATATATATATATATCTAATGTACTTGTAACTAGCATGAATTACATTAAACCTAAGCCTAACTAGATCATGTTTAAGTACATATTAAAGTCATAATCACAACTCATTTCATTATATTCCAACTAAATCAAAGAACTATTCAATAAAATTGGAACCAAGGCCATTCTAGACAATTCACACCATTTCTTTTCTATTAAAAAACACCACCACCCTCCACATGCTACACATCAGAGAGTGAACCTTGGTAGTAGAGGAGAGGAAAAGAGAAGAAAATTGTGCATGCACTTTACTTAACTTCAACTAAGCCACAACACAATTCTCTCTTTTATTTTCTTTTTTCAAATACATGTTATTAGAGGTTTAAAATAATATTTTTAGATGTGTTGTAATGATATTTTTGTGTTAAAAATGAAAAGAACTAAGCCTTATTCCACCCTTACTGTGTTTTCTCTAAATCGGTGCAAAACTATCTTTTTCTACACCTATCTCTCATAATTTCTAAAGGAACACCTTCAATCTAAATTTATGAGTTCAAAATATGCTATTTAGCATGTTTTTATTATAAAATAAGTGAAAAATTATCCTTCGCTACCCTCTTTTCTTACCTTCTCTCTTATTTCAAGCTTTGTGCTCAAAGAACCAATTTTTGGTCAACTTGCGAAAATTCTAGAAAAATTTATAAAAATTTCCTTCACCTCATTTTTATGTCAAAGACTTCCTTGAAGGGTTATGCTTCAGGTAAAAAAAATTTCATTGAAAACGAGTGAGCGGTTTGAAAGAGCATCCGATTTTTGAAACAATCAATGAATCTAGACAACGCTGAAGTGTTTATTGAGTAACTAAAAATCTAGAAAAGCTATCCTACTTCCGAAAAATGTTCTGAAAACTAGATAAAATTTTCTACGAACCATGGGAATGCCAGGCTCGGGAAAAATCTGAAATGGTTCTTTTGATTTTAATTCTTAAATAGTACCGAATCTGGAAATTTATTTTTGCATTGGTGTTCTATGCTCTTATCTTCATGAATGTACTTATTAGTTTATGATCATGTCTTGGTATGATATTACATAAGTAATGGTTGTGTACCTTTTATTGTAGTCCTTTGATGATGCTCATACTTATGTAATTTTTTTTTTAATTGCATGTGCTAACTAACTTAAAACATTAATCTAAACGGAGAACTTAATGGGGTGGCTAATGGGGTTTCGATCGCATGACTATTGTTATAGGATATGGTTATGTTTAAATTGAATTGGTTAACGGAACCTGTTCCCTTTGAAAGCTAAAGTCTTGCGCAAGTGGTTGCTTTGAGTGGAACGGTTGTATTTGGACCCTAGGTGGTTTTGGTGTGAGGAGGGAATGGGCAAGACCCTTATTTTATCGTCTCTTTTGAGGTCCTCTATTGGCGCTACACAATATGTAACCGTTAGTACTTGGGGTAAGGTCTGCAAAACAGCAAAGATGAGGCATATCAAATAATCCGTGTCCAATTCTTGTGGTTCAAAGGATGAAATCTTTTGGGAGATTTCCAGAATACTAACAACTACCCTTGTTATTTACTTGAATATCATGTTTCCTTCTTCTATTGTTGTAATTGCTATAGTGTATTAGATTGGGAAAAATGGACGGGGGTGTGCGTTTACTAGGCATTCAAAACTCATGGCGTTTCATGCCAGGTATTGAAGAAACATATGAGGTTGACGAAGAGCCAGAGACATTTGAAGACTTGTGTATGTTTTAGAGAAAGTTAGAAGCCATTTTGCTTATAAGTCTATTCGGGCTCTTGGCTGTTAGACACTTTAGTGACGCTACCCTAACCCTTAGAGTAGAAATTGGGGTGTCACAGCCAGAATATTGCCACCAAATTATTTTCATAATTTTTAGGATAGGTAAGTTTTGAAGATGAGATTTGGGAAAGATGGATGAATGGTGATGGAGGTGGCTACTCTCATAAACCCTAATTCATGATGTAGTAGGTATGTGGGCTTAATTTGAGATAGGGTGCCCCAAAATTATTGATGTCTTTTTTAGCAATTTCATTTAAGGTTATTATTGTAATACAATAAAAATAAAATAAAAAATAAAAAAGAAGAAAGCAAAAAAATGGGAGGTCCAAAATAATTGATGCAATGTTAATAGCAGCACTCTAATTTTAACTCATTAATTTTGCAAAAATGCTTGAAATCCCAAAAGTTCTACTAAAATTTCTACAAAATGTCTCTCGTAGAAACTTTAGTAGAACTTTTGGGATCGGTAGCATTACTCTTAATTTTGTATAGTGTTTGAGTTGTGTAAAAAATTCTTATTAGTACTCTTAATTAATTTTAACTCTTGTAATGATTTTTCTTATGAGGCGTTTATCCATAATTTTTTTTTCACCTACTTAAATTTCACATAATTTAAATTATTTTCTTATATTCTAATAAGTCCTATGGGTAACATAATTATCAAAATATTCCTAATACTAATAGGATGAAGCATGTATTAATATTTTTATTGACAGTGTGAATGTTTCATAATGTGAACATTCACACTGTCAAATCTATATATATAAGGAAAATGGTATTTTTAAGAACAATGATTGTGGAAGCTCTCGACTCCCAAACTAATTTTGTTAATTTGTTAATTTTTAAAGAAATAAAAAAAAAAATCTATTGGTTAGCTCCTTAAGTCAAAAATCCAAAAACCAAAAAAGTTTTAATTATCTACAATTTTGAATTTTAAAATTTAAAACAATATAATAAGTTACTCTCACTCTTTCCAAAAATAATGTTGATCAAAACAATTCAAATAAAAAAAAAAAAGACACTAATTATCTACGATCTTGAATTTCAAAATTCAAAATAATATGGTAAGTCACTTTCATCTCACTCTCACCTTTTCCGAAAATAATATAAATCTAAAAGTTTAAAAACCCAATCAAATTAAAAATTAAAAACAATTCTCTCTTTAAAATACTCAATATTTAATCTTTTTTCTAGCCCAGCCAACTCCTCCCCAAATGTAATGATGCAATGGTTATTCTCTCTCTTTGCCAATAGTCCAAACTTATTTTAAATTTGTTTGCTTGTATTTTTTATTTTTTTTTGTAAATTTATATTTTCGTGTGAGTATTTTTTTCCCCCTCTATATGACTTTTTTTTTTTCAATGTATTTTTTTCCAACTAAATTGATAATAAATATATATTTGTAAACTATCTTTGTTTTGGGAGTTGATTTGAATGTTTCTCTATTTTTTTTTTTGGTGGATATTTGTGTATTTTTTATATTGTTGTTATTACTTCTTTTGATATATGTGAATTGATAATATAGTTATGAGTTTATTATTATTATTATTATTATTTATAGAATAAGGCTTCTTATATTGTTCTTTATGATTGGCCATTTTTTAAATTTCTTAAACAAAATTTTCAAATTTTTTATTTGTAGAAAATTAAAAACATTTAATTGACTTGCCCATCAATAAATAAAATTTTAAATAATGAACATTATTCCATAATTTATGGATTTAAAAATAAAATAAAATTAACACCTAAAATCACGCATTTTTTTTATTTTTCATTTTTAATTCTTTAAAACTCTAACAGTACAGTTTTATTTTCACAACATTGTCTTTTTATATTTATAAAGATAAAAAACTAGACCGGATTTGCATAATGGTTAGTGGAGGTGGTGAGCATGGCAACAACAAAGGTGATGATGAGCTTGGCCAGAGCATTGATTGGGTGAATTTTGAAAAGGTGAATATTAAAATAATAGTAGATAGTTTGGGTGATGACTTGATTTAGAAAACTAATGTGTGATTGAGATTAAGTATGAATTTACCATATAAAAATTGAATATGGATCATATATTATTTTTTTAATATAATTTTGGATACTTTTGTATAATTATCAAAAATTATTGTAATCACATGTCACTTATCATTTGATATATTATTGTGTATTATCGTAATGAATTTTATTATTAATGCCTATTATCAATGCAGTGGTGAGGCATCACATGATAAATAAAAATATGCTTTGTTATTATTATTATTATTATTATTATTATTATTATTATTATTGATGATATATTTCTTTATTTACTTTTTTACAATGTTCAAAAATTTAATTTATGTTTATTGTTAGTTTTTGTAGATGAGAAGTGAAAAATAAATTTTAACCAAATTCAAGTCATAACTAATTTGAGATTGAAAAGAAAATTTCAAAAGTGATTATAGTTATATATAATTTTAAAATATTTTTAAAAAAATACAAGGAAAAATTGGAACTATAAATTAAAATTATCAAACAACCTAATTCTATGGGCAAATTTAAATGAAAAAGTCATCAAATTTGAATTTATAATTATTAAATATTTTTAATAAGTCATTAATTTTTTATTCAGGTTCTAGCTTGATTTGGTCTTAAATAATTTTCAGATATAAATATATCTTAATATTGATACAGTCAATATTAGACATATTTTAAGAATAGTAAATTATATCGATAGTCCTCGCATTTTGTCTCTTGTGTTAATTTAGTTTATGTAATTTCAATTAGTTTGATTTCTATCCCTAATTTTAAATTTTCTATTAATTTGGTCCAATTAATAATGCCGGTTAAGATTTTTGAAAGAAAATAGTTATTGAGTTGGTTGAGATTAACTTATTGAGTTGAACAAGTTTATAATTTTATTTATAAAAGTATAACAAATGCTACTCATATGTATATTTTCAATAATAATAATAATAATAAAAACACTAGCAATTATAGCAATTGGATTAAATTGAGACAACATTATAAATTTAAGGCTAAAATTGAGCAAATTAAAATTAAACTTCTATTTTTTGATTTATGTAAATTAATTTAATTTTAATTATTAGTGATTATACAAGTAAAATTTATGTGGGCATTAGCATGGTAGGTAGTTATGATTTTATCCAAACAATTATTATTTTTTAAAATTATATATAAAGGGCCAATTTAAAAAATTCTCCTAAAATTAAGAATAACTCAAGGTCGACCATCTCCGTCAATCTCTCAGAACCTGGGAGGGTATTGTGCCTCAGAGGTATAGCACTGTTTTGTCAGCTCATTGGAGTGTTTTTTGAATCTATACCGTTGATCTAAATAGTTTATATTATAAAATTTATTGAGTAGTTCATTTATAAAAAAAAAATCAAATCAAATCAATTGTAACTTATATAATAAGACTATATTTATGTTTAAAAAAATAAATGATTAACATAATTTTGATAATTTTTTAAAAATAATAATGGTTCGATCATGGGGTTATACATCCGATTAATTTTATTTTTTATATGAATGATATACTTGACGAATTTTATGATATGAACAATTTGAATCATCAAAATAAAATTGATACAAGCCTCAATCGGGCCATACAACAGAGTGTTGTGACAACACCATCCCGTTTGTCCCAATCCCACTCTAATTCCTTTGTAAACTTTTGTTTTTGATATCTACTATAAAAATTGTTTTAATAATCGAGTGTTCCGACTAATTTACGCGTATCTTGATTAATCTCGATACCCTGAAATTAATGATCGAGCAAATCTTTAATGCCCCTAGGTTTGGAATGTTTGACCTTTATGAGATTTGAACCTGTGACTTCTTTAGTGGTAAGACCTTTAGTTTTCTTCTCCTCCCACTAAGCCAAACCGCTTGGGGTTATTGATTTGAAATTTAACTATAATTAAAAGAGCCATGCTACATTTATCAAATTTTAGATTGCTCGAATCGCCTGAATTTGTATATACTGGTCGTCTGGATGATTGACCGGCCGGTCGTCTAGCCGGTCATCCAGTAATAAGGGTGACAACCGCAGTTGATAAGGGTGACAATTATAGTTGATAATGATTGAAATTGTCATTTGAGTAGTCTTTCAAAGGGTCAATCGGCACACATAAATTCAAGCAATTGAGATAAACTTAAATTCAAGCAATTGAGATAAACTTAAATTTAGTGCTTGAATCATTATCATAATTAAAATTAGTTGTTACTTATTTAAAATATTTTGCCCAATTTTTTTATTTGTTTATAATTTTTTTTAAAAAGTAACAACTTAAAAAAGAAAAAAACAAGAAGGAAAGGCTAAAAAGTAAAAAATGTAGCAAGAAAACGGTCTCGTACGTCACCAGAGTCCTTGCCCAATTTTTTTATCAACAATAATTCATCCCATTAAAAATATCACCACTAATAGTACTAATGTATTAAAAAAGTAAAAAAAAAAAAAAAAAAATACAACTCCAAGACCAAAACATCACATCATTAATGACGGGACCCACTGTCACCTAATTAGTGGGAGCACTTTAGTGCTCCCAAGCATTTTTCTTTTTTTATTTGTTTATAATTTTTTTAAAAAGGAACAACTTAAAAAAGAAAAAAACAAGAAGGAAAGGCTAAAAAGCAAAAAATGTAGCAAGAAAACGGTCTCGTACGTCACCAGAGTCCAATCCAAGAATGGGGTGTTTGGTAAAAGTTATTTTTTGATTTTTTGAATTAAAATTTATAAAAAAATAAAATAGGTTAAAATAGTTAATAAGATAAAATATTACATCAAATTCATAATTATTCTATTTTTTCTCTCACAAATATCGCATGCAATTACAAAAAAATTTAAATATATTTCTAAACACAAAAATTTTAACTTATTAAAATAGTTAAAAGTTAAAATAGCCTATCAAAATAGTAATTTTCTAAACACCCATAATGTTTGCTTTAAGCTTAAGCCAAAATGAGTGTGACCCTTTTCATAGAGCATAATGTCTGTCGAGGGAAATTTTATTATAAAATGTGTATAACATGTATTTTTAATTATGTTATTTTTTTTAGTTATGAGTTATAAAATCTTTATTTATAACTCATGTGATATTCACTTATAAATTTTTTTTTTCATTTTTTTCTTTAATTATGACTTAAAAACTATATAATGACGTCATTTAATTTATTTTTTTAGTATTCCAATCTTTTTCCCTCTCTCTATCTCTTCTCTCTCTCCCAGGCAGGAGGTGTCTTAAACTTCGTTTGTGATTGGTTACGGTAATTAGCTTTTTTGTATTAAAATTTTTTTAACTTGACTTTTTTAGTCTCGTTTAGTTTTTGTTTTGGAATTTTTTTTTTTACTTTTGTGAGAGAAAAAATGTAATGATTATAGTTTGAATGTGACATTTTGTCATATTGACTAATATATTCTATTTTGTCTTTTTATGTTTTTTTAGCCCCAAAATGAAAATCAAACGAAGACTTAGGATTCGTTTGAGAAGAATATTTTTAACTTAATTTTTAAAATTAATTTAACTTGACCAAATTAGTTTAATTTGAAAGATACTTTTTGAGTTTTTTAACTTTTTAATTTTTTTATTAAAAAAAAATAAAATAATTATAATTTGAATATGACATTTTATTTTATTAATTTATTTAACTTATTTTATCTTTCCATATATTTTTTTTTAGCCTCAACCAACTTCGAATTAACTTCCCAGACGGGGACGAAGGCTTAGTTTCGTAATCAAATTTTGGCTAAAAAAGTATAAAAAAAAAAGAAAAGAAAAATCTATATAAGTTAATAAAACAAAATTTCACATGTAAATTATAATTATTTTATTTTTTCTCTCACAAATATTAAAAATATTAAAAAAAAAATCAAACCAAATAAATTTTTAATCCCAAATTAAATAATTAAAAGATCAAAAAAAATTAATTAAAAAACAACCTATTGTCAAAGGAGGACTTAATTGGCCACCACCTTAGGTCATACCAACCACCAAGCTAGTGTTGAGTGATAGTTACCTTTCTTTCTCCAAATTTGGTATTTCTTCTGTTTCTGTTTGTGAGTGAGAGGAGATCTTTTGGTTCAAAATTAACCCAAGGAATGGCAGAAGAGGAGGCGCCTAAGAAGTTGTTGGAAACCCAGACTCCCGCACCAGAACCCACCACCGAAGCTCCAATAGACGTAGCTGAGCACAAATCCCTAGTTCCTCTTCCTCCTCCTGAGGCCAACAAGGCCGATGATACCACAGCCCTCGCAATTGTTGAAAGTAACATCTCTCTGTCTCTCTCCTCTCATTCTTTTTCATCTTTAGTTGTGCTTGGTGGCTAAGAAACTGGAGGATGATTCCACAAAACTAAAACATCTACTAATTTTTATTGTGTGTGTGTGTTTACTTGATAATTTTTCTAGTGTTTGTTTTTCTTGAGATTGAAAACATATAGTATAAGTTTACTGCTTGATGGATGTAGTAGTGGCAGTAGAACTGTTTCGCTGCAGTTTTCATGTTTCCAAAGACTCAAAATTCACAAGTCTGGTTTATTTCTATTTGCTTGTTTTCCTTTGTTTTAACCCAGCAATCAAGAGAGCGTTAAAAGAAGATTTTCCAGGATTACTTACTTCTCTTTTATCACTTTTTCTTTCTATTTTTGTTCTTTCCACAAGTCTGGTTTATTTCTATTTGCTTGTTTTCCTTTGTTTTAACCCAGCAATCAAGAGAGCGTTAAAAGAAGATTTTCCAGGATTACTTACTTCTCTTTTATCACTTTTTCTTTCTATTTTTGTTCTTTCCACAAGTCTGACTAGTATGTTGTTCTGTTTTATGATGATTACCTCAATTATGTTATGTATTTAACATGGGAGTTTTTTTTTTTTTTTTTAATTTATATTTGTTTTTTTGAACCCAAAATTATCTAGATTGCTTAATTTCATGCTGGTTCTGCCTTATATTTTTAGCCAATTTTGAAGTTTAATTAAATTTGTAATTTAATGGTGTCAGATTTTCAATTAGATTACCAATCAGTCACAACCCCAAAATCTAGAGATGAAAAGCCAGTGAAGTGAAGCATGTTGTTCTTTTTTTACATAGAAGCTGTGGTATTAGTTATGCGGGGGACCGGACCATTACTTTTGGAGTTAATTTTTTGCTTACAACACTTAAAAGCGCAAAATATATTGTGATGCCTCAGATAAATTACCTACAAAACTTAAGAATTGCACTGTTTAGAGCTGAATAAACTTGGAAAATGAATAAATTTACTCTTTCCATAATTGGTAATACGATGTATTTTGGTTAAAATGCATTGTGCATTAAGTGACTTCATAAATTCAAATCGAATGCATATGCAAGATGTAGGGATTTCGAATAACGATATCAACTTGATAATAATTAGTTCCTTATTGAGTTCTAGGGATACCATCTTGTGTATGGCTTTGGAGACAGAATGTTTTGTCAATAGTCTTATTGGTTATTACTAGGATCATGTAGAAGATTGGTATTATATAGTTAAAAGATCTATAAATAAAATGTTTGGGTTTGTCATTTTTAAGACTAGAATTCGCTCCAAGTGTAACTACTAACATTTCTTGTTACTTTCTGTTCTGTAATTCTTTGAACTTTTTTCTGATCAATGCAGCCATTCCAGATACTGGAGAACAGAAAAGTTCTGAGGGTTCTGTTAACAGAGGTAATGAGAATTTACATTTCAGTGTTCCTCCTTCTGGCTTACTCATTTATGCAAAGTTTGATGATTGAAAGGAATGCTTGTATTCTTTTTCAGATGCTGTGCTGGCACGGGTTGCAACAGAGAAAAGGTTATCCCTAATCAAAGCATGGGAAGAAAGTGAGAAGTCAAAAGCAGAGAACAAGTAAGAGATTTTTTTCAAATATATGATGTTATTTCAAGAAGATTAACAAGTTTTTTTTTTTTTAAAATTGCTACAAAAGAGTACAAGCCATAATCATGATGTGGACTTCGATAATATTCTTTATCATATCCAGTAAATACTCTTTGAAGAAAGAAAATTAGTGTCTTGGAAAGGAGAAAAACATTGAAGCATATTTACACATCTTTATCAACGCTTTGCCTGCTCAATGTTGCATTACTGGTGATTTTTGTGAGTGGGGATTTACCTGAAATCAATTTTAAGTCCGATATTTACACATTACTGCGGCCATCATAATGTAATACTTGATATTTAGGCCTTGTTTGTCATGTACTAAAAAAGTCAAAAAGTTGAAAGTCACTATTTTTTTTTTAAGTCACATCATCTTATTTAAGTCACATCACTTCTCTACCACATCACTTCAAACCCAACCCAAATCCAACCCATATTTCATAAAAAGTCAAAAAGTACACTTATTTAGAACATTCCAAACCACCCCTTACTTTTTTTTTTAATTATTTTTTTTTATTTTCTCTGCTTGATAAGAACCCAATTGTGGATTTGAATCTTTTCCACAATTTATGCTACCATTTTCTCCTTTTGATATCATTTGCAAATCATAATACAGACCAAAAATTTGAGCCACTATTATATGCTTTTGTATTAAATCCAAACTCTTTGAGATGCTTAAAAAAGTTCTAGTACAGGTAGGTTTTGTTTAAAAATCCTATTTTAATTCAAATTCAAACAATACTTGTTTCCAGTTATAAATGTGGACCATGTGTACCAAATCTCATAATCTGAAATTTTTGAACAGAGCTCATAAAAAGGTATCTGCTATTGTAGCATGGGAGAACAGCAAGAAAGCTACAGTAGAAGCCGAGTTAAAAAAGATTGAGGTGAGAAGTTTTCATTCGTATTGTTAAAAGATTGCATTTATTTATTTATTTTATTTTTTGATAAATAATCAGATTTATTAGA
The DNA here is from genome assembly GCF_055761805.1 of Camellia sinensis. Lineage (NCBI taxonomy): Eukaryota > Viridiplantae > Streptophyta > Magnoliopsida > Ericales > Theaceae > Camellia > Camellia sinensis. The sequence goes on from NC_138961.1 coordinate 102,999,053, forward strand.
AAGTATCAAGGCGATGCAAAGAATACAAAGATACGGCCCAAAAAGGGACTGAAACGAAAACTAGCTAATCAAATCCTCCACAAAATCTACGAAGACCAAAACATTGGGATCAATTATACCCATAACCCAACTGTGTAACACCCTCAGCAACCGATGCTCTAACCAAGAGACAGAATGACACTCATCCTGAAACACTCGCCTATTACGTTCTAACCTGACCAACCAAAGCAAACAATGAGAAGCAAGCACCCAAGTTTTCCGGCGCCTTTTCCCCACTCTAGCCCCACACCAACTCTGTAACACCCCCAAAAGAGACCCTGGTTGCACCCACACGAAGCGAAATAGAGCAACAATATAATTCCACAATCTAGACGCAACCGGGCAATGAAGAAGCAAATGATTCACCGATTCCGCGTTTCTGCAACACAGACAACACCAATTCACCAACACACGACGATGCCGAATCAAATTATCAATAATGAGGATACGACCCAAAGCAACTGTCCAAACAAAGAATGCAACCTTAGAAGGAGAACCCGTTGCCCAAATAAATTTTGAAGGAAACACACCACCAACACCTCCTACAAGCACCTCATAAAATGAGGACAAGGAGAAAACACCTTTAGATTTGCGAACATCCCAAACCAAAGAATCCCTCCCTTTCCCCCCAGTCTGCAAACCTTATAAGAAACCTAGAAAATCCACCAAGTTGTCGAGCTCCCAATCCTGAACATGACATCGTAAATGAACATTCCAAATGATTGAATCCCCTTGCTTCACCCTAACCGAAGCAACTAAAACTTCCACATCAGCAGCAATTGCAAAAATGAGCAGGAACTTGACCGTCAAAGACAAATCACCACACCACCGATCTTGCCAAAAGCAAATTCTATCACCAACCCCCACTTGGGACCGAACCCTCTTCGAAAACACCTCCCTCCCCAACCAAATCCCCTTCCACAACCCACGACCATGAGATTGAATTGGGCCTCCCCATACTTAGCCACCACCACCCTCCTCTCTAACCTCTCCTGCTCCCCCACAAAGCGCCACAACTACTTGCCCAATAAAGCCCAATTAAAAGCCACCAAATTCTGCACACCCAAACCCCCCTGCTCTTTCAAATTACACACCCTCTCCCAAGCCACCAAATGATAATGAAAACCCTTCCCACTCCCACTCCACAAAAAATCCCTTTGCAATTTCTCCAACCTCTTAGCCACCACCTACAGGGATCACATGCACAGACATAAAGTATATCGGAATACTAGAGAGAAGAATGCTCTTAACCAAAGTAATCCGCCGTTCTTTTGACAAATATTGGTGCTTCCACCCTGCCAGCCGTTGCTGAACTCTATCCACCATCCCATCCCACCCCACCCCACCCCACACTTCAGACTCCTTAAAAGAAGCCCCCAAAGGAAGACCCAAATAAGAAACTGGCAACTGTGCCCTTTATAGCCTAAGACGGCTGCTAACACCGGTAATCGAGCCACCTCACCCACAGGAATTAATTCTGATTTTGATAAATTAACCCGCAACCCTGACACTGCCTCAAAACATAACAGAATACACCACAAGTGGTCAATTTGCGTAGCATTCGCATCGCAAAAAATCAACGCATCATCCGCATAGAATAGGTGAGAAACCCGCAAACAAGCAGGCACCTCTCCCACCACAAAGCCCGATAATAAGCCCCCTTGGACCGCCTTAGACAACAAACGACTCAACGCTTCCATAACCAAAATGAACAGTAATGGGGACAATGGGTCTTCCTGTCGTAAGCCTCTCCAAGTGGGGAAGAAACCCGCTAGAGTTCCATTAACTAGGACAGACATCCGAACGGTGGAAATATAAAAATGTATCCATCTCTGCCACCGTGCTCCAAAACCCAACCTTTCCAACATGTATATCAAAAACACCCAATTTACATTGTCATAAGTCTTCTCAATATCCAGCTTACAAATTAGCCTCCATTTCCCTTTCCGAAGCTGCGAATGCACACACTCATTTGCCACCAAAACAACATCCAAAATCTGTCGCTCACCCACAAAAGCATTCTGAGATTCTGAAACGACCCCTTCCAACACCTCTCGAAGCCTGTTAGCCAACACCTTGGCCAATAATTTGTAAATACTACGCAAAAGACTTATAGGCCGAAAGTCACGAATATCCTCTGGCCCCCCTTCTTGGGAATCAAAGCTATGAAAGTGACATTCAGACTCCTCCCAAATTGCCCAGACTGATAAAACTGTGCAAACACATCTAACACCTCCCCTTTGACCACTTTCTAGCACTGCTAAAAGAAAGCAATAGAGAAACCATCTGGACCCGATGCCTTGTCCCCAGGCATACTCCGCAACGCATCCAAAATCTCCTCCTTAGTGAAAGGCCTCTTCAACAAGGTCCCATCCTCCGCAGAAATAGAATCAAAAGCGACACCCTCCAACCTCGGTCTCCAAATCTGGTCCTCATCACGGAACAAATGCTGGTAGAATGCCACTATACCATTCCTGATCTCCTCTTTTGAAGAAAGCATCACCCCATCAACTCGCATTCTCCTTTTCTGGTTCACCCGCCGACGAGCATTAGCCATACGATGAAAGAACTTTGTGTTACGATCCCCAAGCAATCTAGTCAATTAGAGGCGCTAACATTTTAACCTTAGCAAACTAATGTCTAATGACTTAGAGAAGGCTTTTTTATACTCGGAACTGATATTGGTTACAAATCATGTGAGCAGGAGAAATTGGAGAACCTGAAGGCAGCATATGTGGAGAAAATGAAAAACAAGTTAGCTCTCCTCCACAAGGCAGCAGAAGAACAGAGGGCAATGATTGAAGCAAAACGTGGTGAAGATCTTCTCAAGGCAGAGGAGATAGCTGCAAAGTATCGTGCCACCGGAACTGCTCCGAAGAAACTCCTTGGATGTTTTTGAAGTGGAAAGAATCAAGTCTGGTTCGAAATAATGAATTTCTGTTTGTAAATTATCTTCTTTGGGCTTTATTTGTTTTTATTTTATTTTCTTTTTTCTTTCTTATTTTTTTGGATGTATTGGGTGCTTATTTGGTTGACAAGTTAGCGTTCATAATTATGTGTGCATAGTGGTGAATTTCTATGTATATACGTACGATTGTGGACAAAATAGCTGAGTGAATTTGTAATGAACAAGTGTTAGTGATACATGATTGCCATTTTCCAAGTTGTGGTATGGGGAGGTAGCAGATGGGAAAAGCTCAAAATCTTATATTGATTGTAGTGCTAGCAGACCAAAATTTTAAATCTGGTACAAGAAAAAGAAAAATGATCCCCAGAATTATATGAGCAAGCTTGAAATCATCGAAGAATTACAATACAAGTATTGATCAGTATAAACTACATCAGACCTTATTCATGGGTTCTATGTTAGACAGAAAATCCCTCTTTTAATCTTTTTCCTTATTTATTTTTTTTCAGGTAAGACAAGTAACCACTTTATTTATTGATTTATTTGGATTTCTAATTGGATAGACAAGTAACGACTTGCTACTCTTAATTTGTAATGTTGGGTTAAAATAGGAAGCAGCGTGCATCTTTATATACTGACTTCATTTGGAAAATGGCAGACCATATTTCGTTTTAGCATGTGGGATGCAGTTTCTAGCACATACATATTTGTACTGTGTTGTTGATAGTGCATTACTGATTAAAAAGAGAGAAAAAAGGAGTGGGAAGAAGTTGAAGAAATTTCTTTCAGAGTAACCTTAAAAATAGTCAATTGTATATGCATAGCCAATATACTGTCTGAAAAAACCATAAATAGATCATTGTATAATATAAGGTAGAGAACAAAAACACATTCACCTGTGCAGGTCATAGTAACTATCAACTAAGAATCCAAATAAGTGCGTCAATGATCATTGTTGTTGCTACTGCACTTTTTTGGACCAGCCTAGTCCTCATTGACAGCTTCGTAGTAATGAGTTTCTAAGTTTCCTGAGAGCTGTGGTGTTATTTTGTTATGATATGATGGAACTTGTAAATACATGGAAAAAGTCAATCTGTGTTATTTCAGATTAATTCTTTCTGTGCATAAAATGTAAATGATGAACATTGATTTTCAAGTCTTGGATATCAATATACTATGCATATTTGGCAATGTGAATATATGGTTGTAGGCAAATTGTGCAAGTTCCAAGTTGTTTCTAAGCTATTTAACCCCAACGATTATTGTTAATGATTCCTCCATGAAGATTCATTAGTGCCTCCTCTAATGCTGTATTTGGTTGGGGGATTTGAGGAGAGATTTGGAAAGGAGAATGGAAAAGGTATGTGAAATATGAATAAAACATACCTATATTTCACCTAATTTCACACACTTTTTTCTTTTCTTTTTCCAAATCCCTCTTTAAATCCCCCAACCAAACACAGCGTAAATGTTGGAATGTAATTATGAGACTTGCCTAAGCCTCTACTCTGACCAATTTAATTTATCTATGATTCATTAATATGTTCCAAATTTGAGAAGGGAAAGAAAAAAGAAAATGTATTTGTAATGTGAATAAAATTTATCTACTTTTTAACTAGTTTCATACACATTTTCCTTCTCTGTTTCCAAATCCCTGCCCAAATTGATGAATAAAGCACAACCTTACAGATCCAATTACGCCGTGTTTGGTTGGAGGATTTGAGGAGGAATTTAGAAAGGGAAAGAGAAAAGTTAGGTGAAATGTGAATAAAATATACCTATATGTCACCTAGTTTCATACACTTTTTCCCTTGCTTTTTTCAAATTCATCCCCAAATCTCCCAACCAAACACAGCATTAGGGTACTCTGCTTGGAACTACTCAAAACTTTCTATGTGCTGTGCAATAGAGAATAAATTTTGAGTTTTCAACTTGTCCTTCTAGGCAGAGCACTTGTGTAACCGCTAAGATTAGGCAGACAATGAGACGAAGCCAAAGCTTTTGAGAATGCGCCTCGAGCTGAGCTAAATCTAGTTTTGAATTGCATTATTGCACGAGTTCAATCAAAGTTATGGAGAGGTATAGTTTGGGAACATTGAGCCACATCCTATCTACATACGGTAGATTTAGTAACTAAAAATTCTAGAATAAGCTATCCTCAAGCAATTATCTGCAAAACTTGCTGCTTTGTTAAATAAACCTATGGCTGGAGAAATGTTAAGGTTTGGTTTGTTTAAAGGTCAATGAAAACTAGCAACCCACTTTTTTTTAGGCAGAAAATTCTTTAGGTTTCTTTAGAATAACACATAGTTGAAATTAGATTAATGTAGCAGAATGAACACTTCATCTCTTAAAATATTCCAACATCTATATATCTTCTATACTATTATTAAGTGAAGGATTGTATCTATAAGGTAGTGCACAAAGTTTGAATTTAAAATATTGGATTTCATTAAGAAAACTCTTACTACTTAGCCAACATACATATTACAACATTAATTTCTTTTTTTCTTGCTTTTTTAGATTTGACACAAATTGTTTTATTATTTATTTTTTATTCTTAATTATTTAAATTGCACATGTATCGCGTGTGTCACCTACTAAACAATTAAGTCAACAATGTAAAATCAAATTGTGATTGGGAAATGGGAACATAATTAAGATATAAATAGAAAAAGAATAAAATAGGGTTATATGTGACCCTTTATTTTAATTTTTAATTTTTTGTTGTTTTTCTTTATGCTGTTTGACCTTTTCAAGGTTTGGTGAAATAGGTTTACGACACTTCCATCAACTCAACATCTCAGCTTCATGTTTTGTGTGTGAATATATATAAATAATGTATATACTTATTTCATGAATCACGATGAGAGTTTGATGCATTCAGACCAATAATATTGGAGAAGACCTTTCATTTGTGAAGCATTATATTGATTATTTCAAACTCATTTGACTTAATTTGTTTTTTTGGGTGAATATTTGACTTTGTTATATGCAGCAGAAGAGGGTTATTTTCAAAAGCAACTCCACAAAACAATAGCCTCTAATTGAACTTCATGGCTTTCCAACATGGGAGTTTCAGTTTACACCAAAAAAATAATAATAAATGAAAATAAAAATAAAATAAAATTGGAAAAACCTTATTACATCTATTTTCTAATTACACTCCCCTTTCGAAATTCAAAAATAAAGAAAATAAAAAAATAAATATTTTATCTTTTTTCATCCCTGTCATTCTACCAGTACTTATCTCTAACCTCTCAACTTCTTATTACACCACTATTCTTTCAAACCCTAACTTTGCCCCACCTCCAACCACAGCCTCCGGTCTCTACTTCAACCCCCTTCACCTAGCATTACTCCACCCTTGCCCACGTGCACGAGAGAAAGACCTAGGGTTTTCAAATCTGGAAAAGAAGAAGAGATTTTTGGAAGAAAACAAGTAAAGACTTTGATGGCCATTTTTATTAGTATGAGAAGTCTTTGCAAAAGGGTAATTACAAGTTACTTTTTCTTGATGTTTCTTCAACACCCCTCATATACACATCCATCGTTCATGTTCAAATCATCTTCTGTGATCAAATCAACCAACTCGCTCTCGAGGAACCAATCCTCAGACTTGAACTGTGGGTGCTGAAACATTTCATCAGCAGAACCATTGCTCAACTCTTGACGAAACTCGCAACCAAATGACCCCTCATTTGCTAATAATCCATTGAGAAAAGAATCTTGGAAGTTTGGATTATGGTCTAAAGCAGCATCCTTATTAGAAATTGCTGGCTCGCCGGAACTTCCAAATTCCTGGCCTTGAAATTGATCCAGTGAGAGCCACTCAGCAAATAAAAGCTTTGGCAAGTTGTTCTGAAAGCAAGCAGGTTCCCTTGGAAAGTTGAAAATCTGTGGTATGGACTGATTAGTGTTCGTTGATGATCCTTCCATGTGTTCAAATGATTCGAAACTTGGATTGCGAGGAGTTGATTTGTGGGAAGAAAGTGAAGATTCTGTGTTGGGACTCATCAATTTGGTGTTGTTTTGAGGTTCGGTTTGTTCCATTTTGGCCACTTTCTTCTTCAAATAAGAATGCCAATAGTTCTTTATCTCATTATCAGTTCTTCCATACAAATGTTGAGCTATCTGAGACCACCTGATCAGTGGGGAAAAAAAAAAAAAATTAGTTTGTAATTATCATCCAAAATGAAAGGTTTCACATTTTTTTTGCATTTGACCATAGTGAACGTATACAAAGTGCAAACAAATGCCTACAATGCAACAAAATGAAGCAGTAGCATTTTTCATATTTGTGATTTCCTTTCTTTGGTGTTTTATTGTTAAAAACTTGATCAATACGTCCAAAAAATCAAAATTTAATAGAACGTGTGACGTTAATTCTTATATTCTTTCTTATTTATGTTAACTCTTATATTCTTTCTTATTTCGAAGATAGCCAAACTTATGCCTTGTGTCATAAGTTGGACCCACCAAAATCATAATATAATATCAGCAATTTCCATTTCTATCTCCTCTTCTTCTTCTTCTTCTTCTTTTATTTTTATATTTTTATTTTTTTAATGGCTAATTCTACATGTAATGATATCATAGGCTCAAACAGGCCTAGTCTGACATTATTTCTCTTTGGATACTTGAAGAAGAGTATGGTTCTGCTAGGGATAGGTGCACGGTAAGAAAGTGAAGTCAATGCTTACTTGTTGCCCAACATAGCATGAAGGGTGAGGATTGTCTGCTCTTCTGATGCAGTAAACATCCCTCTCTTTAGGCCAGGCCTCAAGTAATTGATCCACCGTAGTCTGCAGCTCTTCCCATTCCTTTGCAACCCTGCCACGTCATGATCGCAAAAAAGTCAGCTACAATGACATTTTAGTCTATACAATAATATAAGGTCATCATCAATCTCTTTCACTACAATCTCAGTTTCGTTAATTTACCACAAAATTCAACCTCCGATCCTATTAATTCCCAAAAATTTGAAGGAAAAAAAAAACACTTTGAAAAGGTTTTCATTCATAAAAAAATACTTTGAAAAGGTTTTCATTCATAAAAAAATAAATAAATAAAAAATAATTCTTAGGCCAACTAATCTACCAAAGCCGACCATGCATTGAATGGTGATTTGTCCATCCAAATAGCGAAGAACTTCAATAAATCAGATATAAAAATAAAATATAAAAAAAAAACCATGATCATCCTAATTAGTTTCATTTCACTATATTTCTTATATATATATGGTAGAGCCGACCTCCAACGACCCAAACTGCAGTTTTGTAAGAAGAATGAAGAATGCTCATATAGGTATGATCATTGAGAAATGCTATGTATTTAAAAAATATATATATAGAAAAATGTTCAGAATTTAAATCGAGCTCGAATCAGGCCAATACTTGGCACAATTTTCATAAGTAGCATACACACTTGAAAACAATTATGGGATATGGTGGAATGCATTAACCTGTAACCATGTCAATATTTGAAGACTTGTTAATTTTATTAGGAGAGGTGATGAGAGATGATGATTATTCTACTGAGAGTAATAATGAGATATTCATTAGGAAGCAAGCAAGCAACACATGAGATGAATGAAGAAGTCTCACCGGCATTGATTGGGACAGAGCTCCAGCAGCCATGGCCATGCTCGAGGATGTGGTTTCTGAGCCTTTGGTCTTCATCGGGCGACCACAACCCCTTCTTGTGCTTCTGCTTCTGCTTCTGCTTTGGCTTTGGCTTTTCCGTTGACTTATCACACCCCATTTTTTGATGATTCAAGATCAGGACAATGTCCCAAAAAACATATATATATATATATATATATATATATCTCAATTAATATTAGTATAGCTTAATGAGAGATGTATGAGCTTCACATAGAGAGAGAGAGAGAAAGACAAAAGACAGAGACAGAGACAGAGAGAGATGATGATGATGGTGATGATGATGGTGATGGCGGTGAGGTTATGGACACCCAGCCGACCCTTGTGGATTGGAATTTAAAGGGAAGATTAGTTCTACTATGCTCTTTTTGAAAATAAAATAATTGTCAACGAATAATTTATAATGCGAAGTTCTATTTTTTTATTTTTTTTGGAACTGAATTTGTAATGCGAGCTAGGGGTGATCACGGATTCGGTTGGGTCGGATGGTATTTTATCCATTCAAAATTAGGTGGATCAAAAAAAATCACTCCACATCCGTCCACTAGTTTGACGGATGCGGATTGAGCGGCCGTGTGGGTGGCGAATGTATGGAATCGGTTTTGCAATTTGGACTTTATAAATTTTGAGCATTTTTTTTGAATTATAATTCATAATTTTTACAATATCCAATAACTAGTAATCTAAACAAATATGTATTATTTGTCTATAATAAGCCATGGCACCACACATTTATATTTTTAAGTTATTGTTTTCTATTTACATAAATATGTATATATTATTATTTCTATTCTATGTTTTTTTTTTTTAAATTTTCTTTTCAAATTTTTTTTAATGAACTTCATCTACAGGCATATTGGGGCCATGCAGATACAAGATGGTTGATCCGCCATTCAAACTGAATCCGCAAATTTTAAAATGTTTCACTTGCATTCATCCACTGAAAGACATGTATCTGCTCAAAATCAATTGAATTTAGTCGATTCAATCGAGTCCAGTCGAGTTAGACGGGTTAGGTGAATCTGTGATTACTCTAATGCGAACTTGGTTTTCTTAATTTGCTAGTTTTCAAGATCTTAAAATGTCAAGATTGCCCTTTATACTTTAACATCTTACTTAATCTAGGGTTAAATTCATTTTATCTACTCGTGGTTTAAGATTAGAGCATTTTACCTCCTATGATTCAAATATAGTCAGAAAATCTTGGACTGAAGTGCTACCATTGGTTTTCTTATCCAAACTAAAGGAAGATGTATCACACATACTACTTTAGACAGCGGGTTTGGTTTTCTAAAAAAATTAAATAAAATTAACACAACAAAGAGACAATTTTATTCCTATTTCCGCCAAACCTAAAAATATAGTAATATGTTAATTAAAATAAAATAAATTAAAATATAATTAAGGATTGATCTGAAATATAAAATATAATTAAGGATTGATTTAAAATATAATTAAATTAAAATCAGATTAACATATTAGGAATTGTAATAAATAATTAAGAATTTATGATTAATTAAGATCTAAAATATAATTAAATTAAATTTAAATCAAAAAGTTAGAAATTACAATAAATTATTAAGGATCTCAGATTGATTGTATGTATGTATTCCTTAAAAGATTGATAAGTATTCTAAAATCGTTAATTTTAACCTATAACTTGAATGAAATTATTAAATTGAAACTAAATTTAAAGTGTATTGATGAAATTGTTCAATTTAAAATAATAGAGACCAAAATAAATTTGGGTCAAACTATATAAGGGTTAAAAGTATAATTTACTTTAACAATTAGATTGATCTGATAATCATATTCAATGAGGTTTAAATATGGGTTTGACTTCTCTTAGTTTTGGGATCCATTTTGGTAATCAGAATCATTCATTTTTTTAGGACTCGTTGATTAGAATATTTATATAAAAAATTAAGATGATTGGACATTAGTAACTATATATTCGAATCAAATTTGTATTATAAGAAATAAATAACTATTTTTGAAATTATATTTTTTATCCATTTTTTTAAACAAAAGGATTCAAACATATAGCTATTGATATCCGATCATCTTGATTTTTTGCATAAAAATTCTACTTAATGAGTCCTAAAATTAAATAGTTTGGATCACCAAAATTGGCCATAAAATAGGCCTACCTAGGTCAAACGTTCTCTTTATAAGTTGATATGACAATTTGAGAGAAACCAAACCTTTATTATATGGGTTTGGTTATGGTGTGCAACTTACACCTTACACCTTATACCTTACACTTACACCTTACACTTACACCTTTTGTAAAAAATTAAACCTTACACTTACACCTTTTTTGAGGTTGCACACCATATGCAACCCACTTACACCTTACACCTTACACTTACACCTTACACTTACACCTTATACTTATACTTACACCTTACACTTACACTTTTTGTGTAAGTGGCACATGGTGTGCACTTGCACACTTAAGAAAACTCCTTATTATATTCACTTGGTTTGGTTGGAGAAAATTGAGTGTTTTTTTTGTGTGTGTGTGTGTGTGTGTGTGTGTATTTCATTTGCTTTTTTGTCAATTTTTTTAATATTTTAAGATTTTTGTTTTTATTTTTTTGATATACCTAATCTAGATACACTTAAAAAGTATAATATTTATAGAAAAAAATCTTTAAAAGTTTCATCAAATACAAAAACTACAAAAAAAATGAAAAATAAAAATTCAATATATTTTTGTATTTTTGTATATTTATTGAATTTTTAAATATTTTTCACAAATATTTTACTGTTTAGGTGAATCTAAGTTTTGCTCATCTAGAAAGTAAAAAATTTACTTAAAATATTAAAAAAAATTCACTAAAAAATAAGAAAACCCAAAAAAAAAAATTTAATTTTTAGAAAATCAATCAAAATCAAAGAAGGTGATTACTTTTGAAAAATGTACTTTCCATTAATTCTTTTAAGACAAATATGCTAAAATCATATAGTTATAATTAAATCGATTTGAAATTATAGTCAATTAGGTTTATTATATGTTACATTGTGCATCTTTAAAAAGATTCACATTGTAAAAAATGTTACAATTTTTTTTAATGAAAGTTACGAATGTTTATGATGTATGTGTTATGTCACTTTGTGATAAAAATTACAAATAATGAAACTATTTTCTCCCAATAAAAACAATCTTAAAAATCTAAAATAGCTAAGTAATTGACTTTGTAATATAGGCCTCTTTTGGAAATATGAAAAAAAGTTAACTTATTAATTTATTGACTTATTTGAGTTACATTATTATTATTATTATTATTATTATTATTATTATTATTATTATTATTTTTGTACATTTAAAAATAAAAAAAAAAGCCGCCAATAGACAATCTTTTTTATGTAGCATTCAGAGAATTTATACTAGTCCTTGGACCACAAATGATAGGCGTACACCTTGCTGTATCGTGTGTCACCAAGCAGGCTCAAAAGTTGTGACGCCACCAATTTGAATAGTTGGTTCGGTTTGGGTCGGGGTTTTCTTGGCGTAAATTATAATTTTGAACTTAGGCAAAGTTTGGGATGTTTTAAAAAAGTCAAAAAGTCAAAAAGTTACTTAAAAAGTTAAAAAGTTAATACTATTCACCAAAAGTCAACAATTACGGCTGCACAACTCCCAATTCAAATTTTTCCCTACAAATCAATTTTTACAATTTTTTATTACACATTTTTCAATAAAAAGTCAAAAAGTTAACCCAAACCTCCATATTTTCAACCTCAATTTTTTAGTCTAAAAAGACAAAAAGTACACTTATTTAGTCTTCCCAAACTTGGCCTTAATATAATTTTGACTTATATACTATTATACTTTATCCTATTATATTTAACCAATGTTCTCCCATACAATTTTTTTTTTTATTTTATTATTAAAATTAAGTTAAAACAAATATAATCGGTTCAGGTAATTTTGTCATTCTTACATATTCCATTTGTGTCACTTTTCCATAGACAACATAATACAATTCAATTCATGTTGTGTTGGTCTCTAAATCTAAATTATTAATAATAATTATCTCACTATCTAATGTATAATGGTTATATCTTTGGTTTTCTATTTCTTACAAAAACAACACCATAGTAACCATCACAAGACCTCATTTTTGGAGAGTCAATTAAAACAAAGAACAACAAAAACAAAAAAAACAAAAATAAAGCCTCATTTTGGAGATGTTTGGAGGATGAAGTTATAACTGCCTTGGTGTTCCGTACAACAACAGGAAAACAGCAATACATTATTCCATGTCAATTTTGTTGTTAATGATATTTATTGGGATAAATAAATAAAATTGAAATTAATTGTAGATCAGTGGAAATGTAAATGAGGCCCTATTTAGAAATAGACTAGTTTAGTTGATTTTTTGACCATTTTAATCTAACTTAAAAAGTTGTGTTTCGAATGATAGTAGTTTTTTTTTTTTTTTTTTCTTAGTTGTGAAAGAAAAAGTAAAATAATTATGATTTGAATGTGACATTTTATTTTATTAACTGTTTTAGTCAAATTTATCTTTATTAACTATTTTAATCCAAATCTAACTTCCCAAACGTAAAAATCATACCACAAAAACACATATATGAGTTGTACTTAATTAATTTACAACTAATTTCCTATTTATCTGAAATTAATTGTAGTTGTTTTGGCTACTTTTGCTTCTTTTTATTTTGTTTTTATTGTCATCACCTAGATTGATCAGTTTCGTGAGAAGCCAAGACGCAACCAATTCAAGACTTTTTTTTTTTTTCAGAGAGTGTATAAAACGATAAAAATGCCTGATGTCATGTGCAGAATCAACAACTTCGCATGCTCTTGACAGAGCATAAAGCAACACTTTTTGCTCTTTCTTCTACTACTGCTGCTGCTACTTCTACTTCTTCTTATTTATTTATTTATTTATTTTTATTTTTATTTTTTTGAAACAATAATAATTATTATATATCTCCCCGGGTGATGGTAGATCCCACTATTTTTATGACCCCTAAGGGTGCACTAATGATTAGGTGCAATGATGTGACGATGCTATGGAATAAAATAATATGTTTTTATATGTGATATGCATTTTTTTAAAATAAAAATAAAAATAATAATATTTGCTATTAAAAAAGAAAATACTTATTAGAAAAAATTATTGAAAAATCCAATTTAACAATAGTCTAAGGCATTAGATCTAATGAATATTTTTTTATTAGTAAGAAATCCACATTTTGTTTTTAAGGGCATTTTATTTCCAATTTTACTCTTCTATCTATTGAAATATTTTTCTATCTGTTAAATTTTTATTTTTATCTGTTCAATTTTTTTTACTATCTATTGAAAATATATCTGTATGAAATTCTATCTGTTGAAATTCTGGTCCTATTTTTATTCTACCTGTTCAAAAAAAAAAATTCTGTTCATTTTTTTGAACCTATCTGCTCAAATTCAAATTTGTATCTATTTGTTGAAATGTAGTAAGCCAATTTTTGCTATCTGTTGAAATTCATTGGGCCAATTTTTCCTATCTGTTAAATTTCAACAAGCTTTAATTTCAAATCTGTTTAAATTATACTATCTTATTTGGACAGCATTTTTTAATCTAAGGTTTCTAGGGTTTTTGTCCTCAAAACCTTAGGGTTTCAATCCCAAGAAAACATTTCTCAATCCTCAATCATCAATGTCTTCAATATCCAACATCAACAATAAAGCACATTAACATTAATAATTTTTTTCTCCATATCCTCAGTCACTCAATACCCAAGAGTGATAGATATGTACATATAAGGATTTTGGGATAAAAACACCGTTTTAGGCTTCAATCGAGGTGGAGGAGTTGCTGGAGATCTCTAGCGGCGTAGTCATTAATGGCGACGATCTTTGAAACTTACTTTTTGTTGAAGAACGAAGACAGAGGTAGAGATTTCAGCGATGGCAATGGCAATAGTGACATCGAGATAGCCACGTGCCAGATTCGATCTTGGTAAGGCAAGCAAAGTCATTACAGTCGTCAATGTTCATCGCGCAGGACCCACAGATCTCCTCACGGCAATATTAACAGAAGGTGATGATTGGTTTTGGGTTTCTAAACCTCCTCTTCGATATGGTAAGGATGTTGGTAGAGGCGGTTAAAGATCCGCTTCAACCTATTTGTGCAGATCTGCACTTCTTCTACGCTTTACAAACCTCTATTGATGACCGTGAAACAACCTAAACCTATCTGTTCAGGCAAGTTTATATATCTCGGTGGTGTTTATGAGAGAGATAGAGATAGAGAGAGAGAGAGTGAGTAAGATTGGCAGATAAAAGAGATTGCTAGCGGAGAAAGAATGCAGAGCGGTGAGAGAGAGATGACTAGTTAGGGTTCCCATTGGAGAGGTGTCGGAGCTCCTACGGGAGATGGCAATGGCTAGGGTTCCAATAAGATAGAGAAACAGAGATGATAGAGATAATATATATATATATATATAGAGAGAGAGAGACGGGTTTGATGTAAAATAGAAAGAGTCATGGTTTTAAATACATGGGTAGTTTAGTTATTTGTTTAGGAGAATGTCCTCATAGACATGATAATTTTGCACTTGAACCTTTCGGCAAAAGAAATTTCAATATGGACTGTTGGACCAAGTGCCCTACTTATTATTTAGAAAATTACCTTAAGATTTTGTTTTTCCATTCCCAACTTGCTTCATCTGCTGCGAATACTTTTCTAGCCTTTCAACGAGTACAAAGCATAAATTCTCACTCTTAATGAATATTACTTCTGATTAGTGCAGCAAACGAGTTGAACCGAGCTGAGCTTTTGAATGCTCAAGCTCATTTATTAAGAATTGAGCTCTAGTTGATCTTCAAAAATCGAGCTCGAGCTCAACTCATCAAATATTTGTTGAACTCGAGCTCAACTCGAGCTCGCTCGATCACATAAACGAGCTGAGTTCGAGCTTGAAAAAAAATAAATTAAATTAATTTACTTATTAAAATAAAAAAATAAAAAATTATGAGTAAAATATATAATAATACTTATATTCATAATAAATTCCATCAATCAAATATATAAATTTGCACAAACACCAAACATAAATAAAAAATAAAATAGACTATTGAAAATTTATTTAATATATTATCAAAAATACTTATTTATTTATTTATTTTTATGTTCACTTGCCTTATCGAGTTGAGCTTAGGGCTACTCGAGCTTGACTCGATTAATAAATGAGCCTAAAAATCCAGCTTGAGCTTGTTCATTTAGTAAACGAGTTGAGCTCAAACGAGTTTTAAACGAGCTGAGCTCAAGTTGTTCACAGACAACTCTGTTCGTTTACAGCCCTATTTCTACTTGTATCACTACTCTCAGACCTCTAAAAAATTAAAAGATAGTAGATAAAGTGTATATGGAAATAGAAAACTTTTATTGAATACTTGAAAAACTACAGAAATTACAAGAAAGATAGAGATAGCACTCTTCTTTATTTATAAGTAGAGATGTAAGAAAAATCAAAAAAATTGACCAAACTAACTATATTTGGTCTGTTTTTTAAAAAGAATTGGTCTACACGATTTTTAGATTTGATTTTTTTCGATTTTTGGTTTGGTATCGTTCAATCACTTTGTGCACCGAACTAAACCGACACCGACCGTTTCAACATACATTATATTTATAATATATATGTATAAAATCTAATAATATAATGATATTAATAAGTATAATAAATTATTAACGTTAATTAATTAACAATAGCGTCTTTATAACCTAAGTTTGTAAATTATTATTATATATAATTTTAACTCTAATTCATTATTCTTGAAACCTTAACATTTTTTTTTTCATTTTTGTTAATTTAGAAATTGAAAAGTATTCATTAAATGGGTGGATTGGATATATTTGAAATGGTTGACAAATAACTAATTTAATATTTTTATGTAGATTAGTGATTATATTTAAAATTGACTCAAGTTCGAAAGGTCCTAAACCCATTAAACTGCACTGAACCGAACTGTTTCAATCGGTTCGGCGTGGTTTGATAGGAGAAGTGGTATGTATTGTATTCAAAACAATAAAATCAACATTATCAGTTCGGTGAAATTTTTTACCTAAATACCGATTGTACCGAATCGATTACTTCCGTACTTCTAAGACTCTACATCTTGACTCTATTTCTACAAGACACAATCACACCCTTTTATAGGCAAAGTGTAACAACTTGTTAGTTTATTTATTTATTTTTCCTTCTTCATCATTCGAGTGGCGGGTTGTTCGCTTGAGTGGTTTTGCAGATTATCTAGTACTTTTGTAGGTCAAAGATTCTAGGTGATGTTGAGATTCGCACGCACGCAGCATAGGTCGCTTGAGCAGTCTGCTCTTTGTTGGCCTGAACTTCTAGCAGTGTATGTTCTACGCCCAAGCGAAGGTTTTCATCGCTTGAGCTGTCTATTTGAGATTAGCACTTTAAAAAGTCACTTTGTGGTCAAATCTAGATCATTTCTCTCTCTCTAGGTAATGTTGAGATTCACATGAGCACATCATAGGTCGCTCGAGGGGTCTGCTCTTTGTTGGTTTGAACTTCTAGGAGTGTACGTTCTATGCCCGAGCGAAGGTTTTCATCGCTTGAGCGGTCTGTTCGGGATCAATACTTTAAAAAATCATTTTTTGGTCAAATCTAGATTATTTCTCTCTCTCTCTCTCTCTCTCTCTCTCTCTCTCTCTCTCTCTTCCCTCTCTTTCCTCCATGTCCAAAAATCCTAAGTTTTTCAGCTAGGATTTCATCTCATTCTACTCAAAGCCTATAACGTTTCCGATTTAGACCCAACCATTTTCATGTTCCTAGATCCGAAATTCCATACCTTTAATTGTTGTTTATAACCTCTTACTCTCATTGCTAGTTGAGTTTGGTTGTTTGGGAGTTATTGTTGTGTTTGAAACAGGTTGGGATTTAGTTTTTCAAAAGAGTTGTTGTCCAGTTTTATTCTTGTTCGCACGAGCAGTGTTTTGGCCGCTCGAGTGATCTTTGAGATCTCCCTGTATTTTTACAGGTCTGCAAAACTTCTAGAAGTGGGGAATCTTGGCTCGAGCAGTATTTCTTGCACTCGAGTAGTCTTTTGCAGGTATGAACTTCTGGAAAGGGATCATTGTACGGTCAAGCGGTGTTTTGGTTGCTCGAGTTGTTTGTGCGTATATCAGATAAAAAAAAGGGAGATTCATCACTTTTTCACTTCCCTCTCTCTCTCTCTCTCTCTCTCTAAAACATTCGAAACCCTAACTTCTTTACACACTCTCTCGAGTTCTTACCTTAAAACCCCAAATATTCCCAATCTATTGATTTCTACACCCTAGTTCAATGGAGAAAAAGGTAGAGCTCGTAGAAAACTTTATTTTAATCAGAGAGGACATCATTTTGGGCTTCGCCAAACTTCAACCCTTACTTTCTTCTTCTTCTTCTAATCTTGAGGTAAGGATTTCTTCGACATTTGGTATGATTTTTAGCCTAGTAATTTGCTCATTGAAAGGATTTACTGATTTGGGGGATTTCAGGTTAAACTTAGGATTTGATTTTGAAATGTAAAATAGGGGTTTTGAAATTGGGTTCTTGAGAAAGGTTATGGAGATGTGTTTATAGTTGAGATATATTGAAATGCGAAATTTCTTTACTTAAATGTGATTTGAAAGTAAAGAACTTTTTGTTCAAAAATCATTATTATTTGGTTTATAAAAGAAGAGGGAAAAGATGTTGGCTTTTGAAAGAATGAAATGAATGTATCTGTTGATGATGAGGGTGGAGTTGGATATGTGATGTTGCTCTATTTTGAAAATGACGAAATTGTATCTTTTGTTAAAAATTATTGGTTGAATAGAAATATCTGTTTTGGGCTATCAGTGGAGGATAGCTTTGATTGTTGTAGAAATTGCATGACAATTAGGTGAATTGAAACTAATTACTCGTACATCTTGCATAGAGCATTGTTTCATACTTAAGCATTAAAAATGTATTGTTTTGTGAAAAAAAGGTGAATGCCTTGGTGAATCTAGTTAGGGGGTATGGCTGTGGTTATTATGTTGGCCTGTATGTCCTTGGTGAAAGTCCAGAAACCTACCCGGTTAGGTGTCGATCCTTTCGGTTAGTACCGGTAAAATGATTTTGGTAGTGTTTGTATAGCCTACTGGCAGATACGTACTTGGAGATTCTTAGCGTTTTGTATACATTGACTTGTTTTCTAATATAACAGGATTTTTTTATTATGAAATCATATATAGTCATAGCATTGCATTGTTTTGAGATAGAAATGCAAAACGTTTGACAAATGACATGCATATGTATTCACCTTATGACTTCGCTAAGATTTATAAATTGTGTTGAAGTATCTTTATTGGGTTTTAGCTTACCCTCCGTGGAAAAAAAATTTTTAGGTGCTGATGATATGCCTCCACTAAGGACATAGCTTGGGAGGACTTGGAGCCAAGAGCTTCTTTTTCTTTCTTTTGATATAATTATTTTTGTATAAGCCTTAGGCTTTAACTGTATTGAGTTGAACTCATTTTGCTATACCCAAGTATTGACTTGGAAAGATGTAGCCATAAGGGCATGAACTTACTTGATTCTCTTTTTATTTCAATTAATGTACACATGTCATACGCTATAGATTTAGGATCTAGGATTTATGAATGTATACAAGCATATGTCACTTTTTGTATGATCAATGAGTATATATGGAAATGTTAAATATAATGTTGGTGATCAATTCTACGGAATATTATGATGTGGGTTATTGTTATTATTTCAGGGTATGACAACTTGGTATCAAAGCTACTGGGTTTGCATACTTTAGGATCGTGGGATGTGGCTTTTACTACAATGGGTTATCTTACTAGATGATATTAGAAGTAGACCTAGTATGCTATGTGATAACATGTTTATGTGATTAGATGAGTATGAGATTTAATTTTTAAGATATTGATTGGGTCCACGAGTTTTTGGAAGTTCTGTTAGAAGAGTACTTGATCACTGCTATTTTTAACTAGAACTTTGGTAATGTCGGGGGATGATCATTATCTAGAAAGGAAATTCATTTGTGCTTATGTGATTAGGTGCTTATGTGAAGTGAATTATTTATTATCCACCGTATTGGGATGTGAGTGAATTAGTTTCGACACATTTGTAAATGCTCTAATCTACTATGTTACTTCTATTAGAGTGTCAAGACATGGATGTGGTGGTGGTATGCGTAGCAGGCCTACGCGGCATGAGGTGCCGATATCGGTTGAAATTTCAGCACAAGAGGAGGGAGGCCAACGTGGCCGAGCCAGTAGGTCAGTAAGCTATGGTTGCCTTAGCCCGCGAAATGGATAGAGCTTTGCGGAAATCCATGGACATTCTCAGAGCTGAGAGTCAAGTCTAGGCCCATGTTGCCGAGCCAGGGTTGTCTTTTCTGAAAAGGGAGTTTTCTTGATTGAATCTGAATGAATTTATTAGGGATCCTAAGGAGCCACGGAAGGCTGATGAGTGGCTAGAACAGATAATGAAGACGTTCGAGATGCTTGGCATCGAGAACGATGGGTTGAGGGTGACCTTGACATCTTTCCAACTGAAGAGAGATGCGGGCCAATGGTGGAAGTATGCGAGAGGGCATATTGGGAATGTGTTGTTTTGAGAAAAATGGGTGAATACCTTGGTAAATCTAGTTGTGGTTATTATGTTCTGTGGTTAAGTGCTGATTCTTCCAGTTAGTATCAGTAAAATGACTTTGGTAGTGCTTGTATAGCCTACTAGTAGACACGTGCCTAGAGATTCCTAGTGTTTTGTATCTATTGCCCTATTTTCTGATATAAGAGGATATATATATTTTATGAATTGATATATAATCATGGCATTGCATTGTTTTGAGATGAAATTGTAAAACGTTTGACAAATGGCATGCATATGCATTCACCTTATGACTTCGATAAAATTTATACATTGTGTTAAAGTATCTTTACTGGGCTAACCCTATGTAGAAATTAACTTTCAGGTACTGATGATATACCTTTACAAAGGACATAGCTTGGGAGGACTTGAAAACAAGAGCTCATTTTGCTTTCTTTTGATGTAATTATTTCTGTACAAGACTTGGGCTTTAACTGTATTGAGTTAAACTCATTTTGTTATACCCAAGTATTGACTTAGAAAGATGTAGCCATTAGGGCATGATCTTACTTGATTCTCCTGCTATTTCAATTCATGTACATATGTCATATACTATAGATTTAGGATCTAGGATTTATAAATGTATACACGCATATGTCACATTTTTTATGATCAAGGAGTACATATGGAAATGTTAAATATAATGTTGGTGATCAATTCTATGGAATATTATGATGTGGGTTATTGTTATTATTTCAGGGTGTTACAAAACCTTACCCTAGTTCCATATACTAAAACGTAGAGCATGAAGAGAGCTTTCTAGTAATCTGAGCGGATCGTATTTTTGTTGAAGTCGAATTTTCGGGGTTTCTCCTTTTCTTGCTTAAGGTAGGAATTTCTTTGCTCCTCTTCAATACTTTGTCTATATATAGACACATGGTAGATTTTATTACATAAAAATCATATTTATTATAGTTCTTTTTTGAAATCATGAAAAGGGATCTAGGGTTTGATACTTGGGGGTTATAATGGTTAAATTGGTTGTTGTTTGGTTAAGCGGGGAGTAATCTATTCATTTTTATGTTGAAAGGGGAAGGGGAGGGGAGGGGAGGGGAGGGGAGGGGAGGGGAAGAGCCCTAATCGATTGTTATTTTCTTAATGAATTGAAAAGAGGTAAAGTTGAATAATTATTATGTTTTGTTAATATGGATTGTGTCAATGTGTTAATTGCTAGAAAGGAAAGTTAACCATGATATTGGAGTTGTTTTGGACTAATTATGTTGAGTTGAGTTAGGTTATGGATTGTTGGATAAGGATTGGAGTATGGTAACTTGGAAAATAAGGAAATTGAGTGAAATCGTAACTCTTTGTAAATTAAGAATGAGTTTGAGAATTGGATTATTGTATTATGGGTATTAATTACATATGATTAGAGGTTTTGTCCTTGGTCATCGGTGGAGGATGACATTGATGTGTTAAATAGATTATGTGTATGTATTACACTTGGGTAATTATGCTTTTAGCATGTTGTGATGGTTGATAATGTATACTGTGCTGAGAATGAGAGGTACCATTACCTTCTAGCTAGTGTCTGGTGAATTGGCTGCACTTAGAATGAAAAGTGTTAGTACCTTCCAACTAGCGCTTGGAGAACTTGGCAGAGGTACCATTTCTTTCTAGCTTGTGTCTGGTAAATTGGCAGAGGTACCATTCTCTTCCAGCTTATGTCTGGTAAATTGGTATTTCGTTGTGGAAAGATATATCCTTGGCCAATTATGCTTAAGGCAGGTAGAGTATGGGTTGGGAGTTTTAGTGCTGAATTGGTTTATCTGTGTATATCTTATATGGTAGCGGCTTGATTAATGAGGCCGGGTTGTCTCATGTGATATTGTCATAGTCTTGACACGTATGTTATTTTCCTTTTGTGTTAAAGGTATTGTATGTAAGTTTAAGTGTCGAATGAGTTGTAGAAATGTTTCATTACCCTTGGCTTAGGGCTTGGAAATGTCTTCATGCATTAGAAATGGGTGTATGTGATGGGTTGGGAGTGTAAAGAATGAAGGACGACTTGATTTTGTGAACATGTTATCGAAAATGAGTTATTGATATATGTTCTTTTTGAAATGGATAATATAAAAGAAGGAAAAGAGAATATTATGTATTGTTGAGCAAATTGGATGAATTTTTGGAAAAGTATATATATATATATATAAGTATACCTTGATTATAAACTGTCACATTATTTATATTTTATGATACGAAACATTCATGATCATAACTATCTGTATGTTGTGATTGTTTATGATCATGTTGGGATCCATACTAAGCTTTATACTCATCCCACGTTGTTAATCTCTTTCAGGTACAAGTTGATAAGTAATACAAGATCGGTGATCTTTCTTACGTGTTAGCCACAAGCCTTTATTTGTTGGTAGAACGCTGTTGATGTAAAGAGGGTTGAACCCTTTCTCTTTTATGTAATAGTGTAAGCCTACGAGTAATTTATTTAATTGTAATTCATGTTGCATTGCCATTTGTAAATGTGATTGAGGGACTCTTTATGTATTTATGGATGTCAGTGATTTCCTTTCCGTATTGTATTAATGAAATAGACTATAGTGCCAGATTTGGTAATGTTAACCAGGTAATAAAAAGTGGGGCGTGACACAAAGAGTGGACTTCAACTTTGGAATTGAAATGCATAAAATTAAAAGATAAGGTTCTTGTAACAAGATAAGAAACCTTTTACATTCTAATTTATTGAAACTACAAACTTGATAGTAGTATCTCCACCACTTTGGTTTTATTCAGCATGTGACTCCCTTGTTTTCATTCACTATGTGATCCGCTTTGTTGTGTCTGCTTGGTTGTATCCATCATGTGAGCTCTCTTTTGGCTTCTTCTTTCTTGGATTCTTCTGTTATGTAAAACCTTTCTTGGCTTTATTCTTCATGTGACTATTCTGAAGGATTCTTTCCTTTTTTGGCTTGATTTGTCATATGAACTTCTACCTATTTTTCAAAATGGAAAGGTTCATATCTTGCATTGATTCATAGTGAATTTGGGCTCTCATCTTGCTTTTGTAGAGTTCCTAAACAGTTGTAGAGGTGGTTGGTGCTTCAATTATTTCTTCTTGGAGTATCTTGAGTATTTCCTTTGCTTTGTCTTCTTCTAGCTTAGATGGTTCAATGAAAGCTTTTTTTCTCCCTACCACCACAACTCGCTTCTCATCACAGAAGACTACTGGTTCTAAATGTTGGAGAAGAGTTTCCAATGTATTATAGAAAAATGTGAGCCTATCAATTTTGTCGATGGTAGGATCATACCCCTTCCATGATCTTTTTTTTTTAACCTTAGTAGAAATATTTGATTGGTTACTGGGTATAGATACCATATCTGATATGGTTGATAAAACTGAGTTTTAATTCTTTTAGCCAGAGTGGACACGATGTATGCTGTAATTAGCATCAGGCTTTCTCCCATAATTGTAATAGCATATTTAACTATTTTTGAAAATTCATTTAAGAGCTGAAAATCTTCTCTATCAATTTCCACAACAATTCTAAGTTCAATCCAGTGCATATTAATTTTATGGATTCTGCTAAAGATGGCATACGAAGTATTTCTTCGTGTTCATCTTGTCTTTTGGCAATTTGTTTATTCCCTTCGACCCAAAATAATAGTCCCTTTTGGGGAATCTAACTTTTTTTGATAGTACAATTATTGCACTTCAAAAAAATTGATTTTTCAAAATTACCCTTTGATAGCACATTTTTTGGAGGATATCAATTGTCAAAATTGTACTTTTTGTTTTGTTAATAAATTTAAAAGAAGGGCAAAATAGGAAATTAACATTATTTTAGTCCTTGACTTTTGAAAATGGACTAATATTTTGGGACAATGAAAAATATAATAAGGGACTAATATTTTGGGACGGAGGGAGTAATTTTTCCAGCCAACTTTTTTGGAAAGAATGCTTCTATTTCTTTTAAAATAAAAATTCTTTTTTTTCTTTTTCTTCTATCATTTTTACATCATTACGAATGATGTTAAGCTCCTTTTCTTGAAACCCAACATAATCAGTAAGAGCACTAATAATTTTATGCACATATTTTCGTTTATTATTGTGCAAAGCAGATCAAAATTCTTTAAAAAGCTTACTACTTTCTAGTGCTAGTCAAGGATTATAAAACAAATTTTCAATTATAGCAGGGAGTTATACTCTATCCATATCTTTGAGTTCAACGAGTTCAGAGGTTAACTCACATTTTTGAGGTTAACTCACATTTTCGCTTCTTTGATGATTCTCCTTTTAAGAATCCCTTTGAATGCTTTGGTTTAAAATTTAGATTTCATCTCTTTACTATCGCAGTTTTGGTCATACGCGCTTTGTTAGCTGAAACATTTTTTGGATTATTTATTCCACTCGTTTTTGGTGTCTTCTCCGAATAATCCTCGTTCCTTTAAATTCACATTTAAAGTGACAGAGAGATTATCGAAAGAAACCATTTTTAGGTTTTGGTATTCTTTGATCGATATCTTTGATGAAGATTTATTAGTAATAGGGATAGTTATTGTTTTATAGTCTATTATTTCTTCAACTGAACTTTCTTGTACATAAGATTCTTGTACACTAAATTCTTCAATGATTGTCTTATTTTTATTTTTTGCTCTTTCTAGACTACTTGTAGAGTTAGATCTAGTAAAAAGAATTGGTTTTCGTCTAGATTCATCTAGATAAACAGCACCTTTGTTTTCTTGAATTGTTAAATTTTTGAGATTTTTTCGATCTGAAATTTCTCCAACAATCCATTTCTTAGGCCATGATAATTATTTTACATTAACGTTTTTGGATTGAAATTTTCAAGTGTGAGCACGTGTTTTTTCAAATAGCTTTACTTCAGGTACATGTTTACTAAGAGGATTAACTGTATTAATCATTCTATACATAAGTCTGTAATTAATAGCAATGTTTTTGATTCTTGCATCAATGTCTTGCATACCTTGAGTTTTTATTTTCAATGCTAATGCTCGATTAAGATTAGGATCTTCCAATGCAAAAGAAATAATTTGGTTTGATAGTGGAAAAAATTAGTCCATTATAGAAATTACTTTGAATTCATTTGATTAAGGAATTTTCAAAGTTTTGCTATCTATTATTCATGATAGATGTTAACACATGAATCTCTTTTCTACCTGAAAATAAAGGACATATACTAATTTGTATAAGTCCTAAATGAATGTAATTATATTTTTTATTGCGATATTGTTTGATCTTATATGGTACATGTATAGATGTTTTTTCTGTATTACCAACTGAAGTTTTTCCTTCAAAGATTTCTATATTCATCTTACTTCGAGGTTTGAAGATTGAGTTTTTATAAATTTCCTTAATTGGAATTTTCGGCATTTTCCAATTATTGAAAATTCTACTTCTTCAATTTCAAATGATTCACTTTCTCATTTTTTTGGAAGGATCATTTCATTCTCATTACCTGAATCTATTTTCATCATAATAATAGTTCCAGTTAAATCTTCATCTAGCTTTGCTCATCGTTTTCATTAGAATTATATTCAGATTCTGATTCATATTTTGACATGAGTTCTTCTACTTCATCGTTAGATTCTATTTTGTATCCCCGTACTAGTTCATATTTTTCTTTTAAAAATAATATTTTTTTAACATGTTGTTTTCTTTGTTTGCTATGACATTTGTTTGCGAAATGTCATTTTTCTCCACAAAGCCAACATTTGTATTTTTCATGAGATTTTTTTTTTTTTGGATATGGAGGCTTTTTATTATTTGTGAATTTATTAAATTTCTTTCTAATATATCTACCCCAAGATTTTGGTTTTTTAATTTTTTTTTATAAGGATTAAATTTTCTTTTCTAATTTTTTTTCCCATTTTTTCACAAATTTCTTCTTTTTAACCAATGATTTGGATTTCTTATCACAACCATAACTTCCTACCATACCTTCTGTTTTTGAACAATAACTATAATTTATATACACCTTTTCCATATCTTTTATAGCTTGTTGTTATGCACAATATTTCTTTGTAACTTCTCGCACAGAAGCTATTCTTCTAGTAAAGAATCACAGATTTATTTTTTTTCTAATAGCTTTTCAAACTCTTTTGAAGATAGTTTATCCCATGATTAAAGAAGTTTGGCTATAAATTATTTTTGCCAATGAATAGTATCTTTTAGGTCTAGTTTATATAACCAATTTTTGTATTCACAGGCACATATCACATATTCATATCTTAGATTTGTAAATGCTATTTTTTCTTGAATTCCCAATTGATTAAGGGCTATTCCACAAAATTCTCGTTTAAGGTTATCTACCATAAACATGATACTCTCTTCAGCAATAGCTAAAGCAAACCGCTGAGCTCTTATGTTATCATTATCTGATAGAGTATCCCAAAATTTTATAGCTTGACCTCTTAGAGTAGCTTTTACAAAAGCATTTAGACCTCCTGCATCTATAGCTTGCCTAACTACCGCAATTCTTACTACTTGAGCCCAATTATCTGTAACCTCTTCTATGTTAGTTATACATCAAGATCAAGATATACTTCATATTTAATAATAGGCACATTTTTTTTTTGCAGCTTTAGGAATAAAGGCATATTTTATATGAGTTTTTAAGGGTCCTCTTTTTTCTAACTTTATTTCTCTCTTAAAAGATTTTTCTTCATTATCTCCAAAGATATTATAAAATCGGGATCTCTCCAAAAACTAAAATTTCCAAATGCTTTGTTTATTTTAGATATTTCAACTTTTCTTTCTGATTGATAGCATTGTTCTTTTAACTCCACTGGATAAGTAGAATCACATATTGGTTTTTTAAACAATTTTTCTCTTTCATAATTATCCATATATAGATTTAAATATTTTTGAAGATCTTATGAGGATATTCCTTCTATAGGATTTTTTGGTGCAAATGTATCACTATCATTCTAATCTTTTTAATCTTTTGCAGTTTCTTCAACAACCATGAAAGAAGTTCCAAATCTTTTAACAAAACTTTCTTTTTAATTTTTAAGAGAAATTTCTTTTATTTCCCTAAACTCTTTAGATATTTCAATAATTACAATATTTTGATTTCTACAAATATTTAAAGTTTCTTTACTCACATCCATTAGACTATTGAATGGTCATGTGATTTCAGTTTTACTATTTTCGTGATCAAGATATATAAAGTTTCTTACATACATTTTATCTTGCATTAAATATTGAACTTTCATGTTCAAAATTTTTCCTAGTTTTGATTTCTAGGCTCTGATACCAAGATTGAGGGTCTCACGATATCTTCCAAGTGAAAATTCAAATTTTATGAAATTATATTAAACTTCAAAACTTAACTATAAAATTATACTAAAATTTAGGACCAGTTTGTGATTTATGAAACTTAAAGTTAGTGGAAAGATGAGTGGGATTGTTAAGCAAGTGGACAGGTGAGGTGGATGATTAGGTGGAATGCCACTTAGGTGGTGGCCTTTTTAGGGATGAAGAAATGGTGGTCCAAGCTTTGTCCTATCTCCATTTCACAATGTTAGAAACAACTTCTCCAAAAATGTGGGTACGACTGCAGTTCTTTTCTTATTTTTATTTATTTATTTCTTTTTATGTAATCAAGTCATAAAATAAAATAATGGAATATACGTGTTTACAAGGGACATGTCCCCCCCCCTCCCAAAAAAAAAAACAACTCTATACAAATTCCAACCTCTAAAAAAAATTAGGGGGGACAACCAAAAATAAATAAATAAATAAATAAACAATGAAAAAAAAAAACAAAGAAATAAAATGTGTTGCCAAATTTTGCCCCTAATTGCTTTTGCTATTAACAATGAAGACAAAGCAACTAGGAGAAGTACATTGGCAACAATAACAAAAACAAAAATAACAAACAATACAAATACCTAAGTTTGTTCAAACTACCACCAAAAAGACCTCCTGAAACTGCAAACACAACCAATAGGGCACAACAGTTGTAAGAACAAGCTCAGTCAATCATACCCCACAAATGTCCTTGCAACCCTGTAGGCACCCTATTTTTGACGACCCTTACGACTTGGACACCATTGCATGCACATTCAATGATGAGTTTATATGCTCATCAAGTGCTCGAAGTTCTCAACGAAATGCCACAGCTTTGAGCCCTTCAAACCCTACACCCTTGTTGTCTCATTCTTGGACCAAGCCTTGGTTTTTCAAGCCTGCAGTTTCTGGTGGCCTGCTGGCCACATTTTTGGGTTGCCGGCCATCACTTTTTTTGTTGCCGGCCAATGACGTGGCATGCTGGCCACTAGTTTCTTTTGCAGATATTTTGTGACAGCTATGCTAGCTATTTGCACAGATACATGCATCTACCCCCGCGTGTAAGGCTGGATATGCTTGAGGAGAATCCATATTTTCTATATATAAAGGGCCTCCCTCTCATGTTTTAAGGTTGGAAACATTTTAGAACAAATTTTTTCCTCTCTCTCTACAATTCTCTCTCTCTCTAGCAAATTCCTACACTTTTGCCTACAAATCCTTAAGCTTTGCCTATACACCATTAACCAAACCTTCTCATCTTTGAGTTGAGGAACTTTTGAGCTTGGTTTGAGCTCTTGAAGGGTGCGTTGTCTTGGTTTTGTTGCCTAAATTGCTTCTTCTCTTCGAGAGGTATAAGGCTTTGCCTATTTGCTTGCTTTCTCTACTATTATTCTTGCAAATTTTCAACTATTTTTGGGCTATAAAAACTCTGTGTTTTTGGGCTGAAACTTTGGTTTTAAGGCCATTAAAGGTTGAGGGGTGGTTTACACTTCTTTGTACCTTGTTTTGGAGGCCTTTGCCCTTGTGTTTCCTACCCTTGCATCATCTTGTTCTAAGCTTTTAGACACTGTTTTTCAGAGTTATTTCAGTGGCCAAAATTATGTTTTGAAGTCCAAATTTGGAGGGGTTAGCCTTCTCTCCTTGTGTTTTGCTTACTAGCCTAGCTTGTGCCATGTTTTAGCATATTAATCTAGCTATTTTTAGCTCAATTCTAGCATGTTTTAGGACTGTATTAGACTTGTTTTAGCACTTTTTTTGGTTGATGGTTGCATTTGAGCTTTGTTTTGCATGCTTATAATGTAATTGTCCTCATAAGCTTGGTGTTTTGGGCCTTAGGCACCATCTTATTTGAGTTGATAGCATTTATTTATGCTTTTCTCACTCATTTTTAGCACTAATAATCTCTGCAACCTCCCTTCTTTCTTGGCTTTTTGTTTTTCTTTGAAAGCGGTTCAAACTACTTGTTTGTTTAAAGCATGAGATTAAGGTGTCATTCTTAATGGTTTAATCCCTTAGGGGGTTCATTACCAATGGTATGATGTCTCTTTCATACCTAAAACAACTCTTGGTTTGAACCCTCTTTCTATTAGAGGACTTAAACTCACCCTTTGGACTCAATTAAATAAAGAATGGTCGGTAATTTAAAATGGAGTAATTAAAATTGAGGCCAAAATGGTGCTAGATAATATTGGTTTTGTGTTCAATCGGACGTTAATTGAATACAAAGAGGCTTGAGACATCTCAAAATTATTAGTGATGGAATGGTTCAAGTTTCCAAGGTCACTACTTCCCTTGATCTTTCATGATAGGGATGTGGTTTTTGTGTCTTGTTTTGTTGCATTTATTGAACTTGCACACTTTCGTTCACAAGCCATCATGCAATGAAATTGCTTGAGTTGGTGGTTTGTGGCTTAAGTTCACTACTCCTTTGATTTGTTCATGATAAGGAGGGGTGAGTTGTGCAAACAAACCCTTGAAAATACCCTGTGCATGCTCTGTTTATTCTCTGTTGTAGCAAGGTGAACTAGGCAACAGTGGCTGGCAAGCCAGTTTCCATGGTCGGTAGGCCACTTTTGATGGCTGGCTGGCTATCACTAATGGCCGGTAGGCCTTATCACTGGCCAGCGGGCCACTGATGCAAAATTCAACAGTGTGTTTGTAAGGCAGAACAGAGTTATTCTAGAAATGGGCAACAGTGTATGTGTTCTATTATGTAACAGAGGCTCTCCGGAAGCAAAACAGTGACTTTTCGGGTGAAAACTGAGCACGTGCATGAACATTCCTCGCATACCGAGCATGTTTAAGTTTAAATATTTAGTTTAGATATTTGTTGTAATTAATTAGTTGTAGCTAGTTAATTTTGTAAAGTGTTGTAATTAATTAGTTAGTTAACTAGTCATTCGATTTCGTTTTGTAATTATTTTAATTAGCTAGAATAGTTAATTAATTTGTTGTAATAATTAGTTAAGTATTTTAGCTAATTATTCATTTCGGTTTGTAATAGTTGGCTTAATTAGCTTAGCTTTAATTAGTTAGCTAGTTAGCTAGTTTATTCATTTGGACTCTCCTTCGTAGGAGCGGAATGTAATAATGTGTATGTCTTCTAACCCCACGTCTTTCTCCCTTTTATTTACTAGCTTATGATGGTTAGTTTAGGGACATCATGTTTTGTTTAGAATACTTCATATTTGCATCCACTTGTATTGCATGCACTGGTGCTTGGTTCATCATTCTAACTTGCATTGTTAGTTTAAATACTTCTTTGAATACGTGCTTAGACCGCATGCTACGTAATTGATTCATATGCCATGTTAGTAGCCGAGCCTATTAATTGCATGTTGCATGCGTTGCATTAGTCATATAATGGAACAAGAGCATATAATGTACATAAGATTCATATCATGATTAGTAGAGGCCGATCTTTGATCGGGCGAGCAGGGGTGCTCAATTCATTCATGACCTTTCCCTCTCGTACCTAAGTTCCTGAGCCAAGACAATCTTGGTCATGATGGACACGTGGCCTTTGGCACGAGTTATGGGTTTCCAAATTTTTTCCAAAATAAAATATTTTGGTGGCGACTCTGTATCTGGCAAAGCAGTCCATTTTTGGCACTTTGATTCAAAAATCAATTTTCCAAAAGATTTGCTGGATTGGGACTCTTTGGTGTTTATCTATTTCACATTGCACTTATGGAATTAGATTCAGGACCGTGGGGAGTCCGATACTGTAGGGCTTATTCGCCTTCCGAAAGGGGGCGCAGAAAAAGTCGACCTATAGTTTATGGTGACTTTGCTGGGGAAATTGGAGAACTTGACTTGAATGTTATGATATGAAATTTATCTACACTTATATGTTTCTTTGCAATGCATTTGCATTGGTGTGTTTAAGTCACTGTGTTTGCCATCTGCTATTCCTGGACGGTTTGCCGGAGCTTGCTTGAAAATCTTGCGAAAAGGTTGACCGGTCACGGGCTCTGTCATGATGGGAACACAACCCTTGGATCTGGACTACCGATGTACCGTTTGATCCTATTTTCACTTCTTCATGTTAGGTGTGAGAGGTATATTAGGTAGTCTTGCTGAGGTACCCTTTTTGACCATTTGGCCTAGTTGTATATCGAAAGCCATAGAGACTGTTCCAAACTAGGACAGGATGCTTACCCAAATACAGGGTTGCATGGAACCGCTTTGTTGAATAGTGAACCCTAGTTCCTAACGAAACTATGATAGGGTAACCCTACCTCCTCAAAGGGGTGTTTTGGTTTTCACTTACCTGGTATGTGCTTTACAGTTAAACTGTATAGGAATGTGCGTATCAGTTGCAAGTTGGGTATCAATTTTGAAGGCAGAATTCAATATTGAGTGCAGTCCTACAGCTTTGATTACATTTGTATGTTGTTAACATCTGAGTTGAGGTGCTGTATGGTTTCTGATTTCTACTTTCTTTTTGCTAGGTAGTATAACACCATATCTTCGGACAGTTCGGATATCTCCTAAGCGCTCTAGACCCGTGTCAAAAGGCTTTACCGAGCGGAGATCTTGTTAGGGGACAACCTGTGTTTACTTTGCTCCCACCGGTTACTAAACGAAGGAGGGTAAGGCAGAGTTCACCAGTTCGATTTCTACAGTAGTCACCCCTTCTTTTACCTGCATCTAGTTAGACTCAGTCTTCTACATCTAGTCCAGTACGAGATCACTTGCCCAATCCGATGGCACAGTATCCCCTAGTCAGCATGGAGGACTTAATTCACCACCTTTAACAAATAGTTGAAACCATGCAGCAAGATGCTGCTCGTCAAGCTGAGGTCACATCACGTCAGGCTGAGGTAATAAACAGGCTATAACAACAACAGCCACAGCCGACAGTATCATCTGCATCTCATGCACCTCAGCCATGTTAAGAATCAGGGCAATCTGACAGAGCCGATCCCACCACAAGCCTCCAAAGCACCTGTGTATCAAATTGAGGCTCCATTTGAGTTTGAGGTTGACCCAACTGTGCTAAAGGTCAACAAGTTGGAAAAGCTCTTCAAGAGAGCACAGGGTGTTAACTCTATCCCTGACATAGAAGACAGGTATACCGACTCTGCAGTGACATTGCTAAACCAGTTTAAAATGATGCACATCAATCGGTTCGATGGCTCTGAAGACCCCATTGTTCATCTTCGGCTGTTTTTAGAAATTCTATGGCTAATGGGCCTGACCAGACTACAGAATCTCTCACTCTTTGGCCGGTTCATGTCGGGAATAACGGCTTTATGTTATGCAAAGCTAGAGGATTCTGTGTTGTAGAGTTGGAAAGAAATGGTTGAGGCCTTTGTTGCACAGTACTCGTAAAATACATAAATCGAGGTCACAACCAATGATCTCGAGGCAACGCGCTAGGAGCCAAATGAGGGCTTTTCAGAATTCGTGACAAGGTGGAGGGCCAAGGCTTCAATGATGACCATACAACCTTCAAAGAAAGATCAAATAAGGATGGTAGTTCGCAATCTGCACAGGAAATTGTTACAGAAGATGATCATCCTACCTTTGTTCACATTCACCGAGCTCCACGTGATAAGGGTTCAGATTGAAGACGCCATGAAACAAGGGCTAGTTACTAATGAGAAAGAGCAGGCCAAGAGGCCTTTTGTGCACAGTTCTAATGCAACCACCAGTGGTAGCACAACTGCACGACCGTCAGATGTGAGCGTTGTTACCACCACGACCAAGACTGCCAATCCCTTTGCCAATACAGCACCACAAACTTCAAATAACCCTGCTTGATCCTAGAGGACCTTTACCCCACTCTACATGCCTTTATCTCAAGCCATGAAGGTGTTGATCAAAAAAGGATATCTCAAACCATTCGAGCCACGCCCACTACCTGATCCTCTTCCATCGAAACACAACCTAGCCAAGTACTGTGCTTTTCACCAGTAGCATGGTCACGACACCGACCAATGCTTTAGGCTACGTCATAACATTCAAGACCTCATTGACAATAAGGTGATTGCACCACCCCAAAAAGAAAATGCCACTACTAACCCTCTCCCAGCCCACAATCAAGTCCCCCACCTCACAATCCAAACCTAATCCATACATTAGCCATCCCCTACGATCCCAGTGTATATATTACCCCTTCCCACCTACCCAGACTGACGGTGTTCTTTCTTGAAAGCACAGATTTTTGTATGATGGACACCTTCCCACTGCAATCTAAACTTGTGGTGGTGACAATTAGCATAGAAGGGAGGCTGGCCTTAGAGGAGAGTACGAGTCTGTTGCCTAAGTGCTCTGAGGACTTGTTTGAGGGGGAGTATGATCCAAGCTACTATATTGTGCCGATTAATAATGTCAAGCCAAAAGTGGTATTGCCAACAGTAGTGGGGATTAATGTGGTTAGGGAAGATGGTTCGAGCCAAGGTTTAGAAGATCTAGCAGAGCTAGAAGAGGACCTAGACAACTTACAGCTCTTTGACGAACAAGATTAAGGGGATATGCAGATTGACTGGTTCAATTTGAATGGATCAGCGGACAACTCTGGGTGGTTGAGTGATGAACCCGACAGGGAGGAAGGAACTGAAACAAAACTAGAAGACAAGGCAGCAAGAATTGCTGTAGTGGTCGGAATGGCCAATGAAAAGGAGAAACTGCCAGAGAGCATCGGCATGAACAATTTAGCTCAAGAACTGGACACTGTGAGTACTGTGGACACAGAACAGGAAGCTACGTTGAAGCAGTTTGCACAAGAGAGGGTTGAAGACAACCAGAAAACTGTAATGGCCTAACACCCTACAGAGGATACTTGTGAGGTGAAAGTAATCCAAACGGAGCCAGACAACTGTTTGTCAGCTGCCAGAGGGGTATGACGGGAGGATGACGATCTACTTTTGGCTCACACCGATGAGAACTGGGATGAGTGCCTTCCAGACAACACGTGGTACGTGGAAGAGATAGACCACATGACAAGAAGTGGGTGGTATTTTAAGCCACTGCACTCAGACCAAGCTGAGGCCTCTGGGAAAGATAGAGAGATTGAGAAACAAAAAGAGAAGTAGCTGGAAGAAGAAGTAGAGTTGAAGCAACTGAAAAAAATCCAAGCCGACATCTCAATCTGGGGTCTTCTTATGGCCTCTCGGGTGCATCGATAGGCTGTACTATCAGCAATGGACAAAGCCAAACTGTCCATTGACACTACCCCTGAATAGCTCGTAGGATTGGTCTTCCTAGGTGGTGTTGGGCCAGCCCTTACTTTTTCTGATAAAGAATTGCCGCCGGAAGGCTCAGCTCACAACAAACCCTTGTATATATCTGTTGAGTCTAGAGAAAAATGGGTACCGGTAGTGTTGGTCGATGCCGATTCAGCTATCAACGTCTGTCCTTCCCGCACAGCTTATGCCATTGGCCTTAGATTGGCAGATTTTGTGCCCACAGCCTAAGTAATTCGGGTACATGATAATACAAGTAGAGAGGTATGGGCACGGTGTAAGTCAGAGTCTAGGTAGGCCCAGCTCAGCAGGATGTCAAGTTCCATGTCCTGGATGTCCCGACCACCTTCAACTTACTGTTAGGGAGACCCTGGTTGCATCTGGTGAAAGCAGTCTCCTCTACCCTCCACCAAATACTGAAATACCCTTATGTGAAGGGAGTGGTGATTGTTTTCGGGAATTCGTCTATCCATCCCCCGCCAGAGGTAACTACACCAGTGTTGGAGATTGTTCATGGCGAGGAGGATGTTTTCTTTTTAGGGTTTATGCTGGCCAAGGCCTAAGTAGTACAGACCATCTTGGCAGCAGATGAGGTCATATATGTTAGTGCCAAGTCTGTTTATTTCATGAATAAACTGCAGCATATGCCAAGAATGGGGCTTGGAAGAAGTGGCAGGAAATGTGTCACAACATTGGCTGATGTGTCGTATACCTTTGGGCTGGGATATGTACCCCCCAAAGAGGATTAAGTCAGCAAAAGGGAAGAGATGGCAAGCAGAGCCAGAGTCAAGCAAGCTGGGAAACACTATGAGCTCGTTTACTGGCCAATCCGAGGAACGCTAAATGGATGCTTTGTTCAGGAGGGTGAAGACTTCCCTTTTTGCAGCTTTCTCGAGCCTTGGATGACTTCTGCGAAGCAGTATGTTCCTAGCTTTGAAATCTTCTTCGATCTACAGTTACAAGAAAGTGATGCTAAGGAAAAGGCTGAACCAACTGCTGAAGTTGAAAAGAGCATGGAAAGTGACTCGGACAATAACGATCTTGGAGCAGGGGTAACACTGGCATGTCTCCTTACAGATCTTCCGGCCGACTCAAAGAGCTTGGGGGATAATCTTACCATCTCCATGATCAGGGACCAACCAGGTGCGAACCCATCCAGCGGCATTTTGGATGCATCTGAAGCACCATCTCTTATCTGGCAGATGGAGGAGGGCTACCAATCTAGTTTTGAGTCAGGTGATGAGCCAGAGTCTGATTCCATAGAGTTTGTGGAGTCGGAATCAAATTCTGGTTCTTCTTAGTCCGTGCTTGGTATTCCTGGGGGTGATAACCCGGATGCCAAGGTTTTGTCCAGGCCATCTTTTTCTTTTACTTTTAAGTCGGTTGTAACCAAAGAGTTGGACCTTATGAATGAGAACGCTGCTGATTCTGAGTATTTCTCTGTGCTGCTTGTTTATTGCATTGACCAAGATTTTTAGAATTTTAACGAAAATAAAGTGGAAGAAATTTCTCTAGTTTTGAAAAACTAGATTAATCGAGAAGATGAGAGGTTTGCAAAACCCTGCACTGATGAAATCGTTGCTATTAATGTGGGTACTAAGAAGGATCCGCGTCTGGTCCAGATCGGGTCCATGTTGTCTTCGGAGGGGCACAAGCGCTTAGTTGCTTTATTAAAAGATTTCATGTGGTCCTATGAAGACATTCTTGGAATCGATCCTGAGATTGTATAGCATTGGATTCCTCTTGACCCTGAGGCCCGACCCGTCAAGTAAAAGTTGCGAAGAATCCGCTTGGATTGGGTGTTGAAAATCAAAAAAGAGGTCACTAAGCAGATCGAGGCAGGTTTTATGTTAGTATCTGAATATCCAACTTGGTTGGCCAACATCGTCCCAGTGCCCAAAAAGGATGGTAGAATCTAGGTGTGTGTGGACTTTTGGGATTTGGCTAGAGCCAGTCCGAAGGACGACTTCCCTTTGCCACACATTGATGAGTTAGTGGACTTCATTATGGGTCATGCATTGCTATCCTTCATGGATTGATTTTCTAGGTATAACTAGATTCTGATGGCACCTGAGGATAGAGAGAAAACTACATTTACTACGCCATAGGGTACCTACTGTTATCGGGTTATGTCGTTTGGGCTGAAGAATGTCGGGGCTACCTATCAGAGGGTTGCAACCACCATTCTGCATGACATGATCCACAAAGAGGTCTAGGTGTACGTGGACGGCATGATTGTCAAGTCGAAAGAAAGAGAAGGCCACTACACCGCCTTGAAGAAATTTATTCAACGGATTAGAGAATACAGATTGAGGTTGAATCTGCAGAAGTGTACTTTCGACGTGACAACAAGGACAATGCTGGGCTTTTTGATCACACAGAGGGGCATCGAAATAGATCCTTCCAAAATCAAGGCCATCTTAGAAATGCCACCACCAAGGACTGAAAATGAGGTGTGAGGCTTTCTGAGTAAACTGCAATTCATAAAACGGTTTATTTCCAAATTAACCTTCACTTGTGAATCACTATTTGGTCTCCTAAAGAAAGGAAAGAAATTCTGATAGGATGATCGATGTCAATTTGCTTTTGAGCAGATTAAGCAGTACCTTCAGAATCCGCCTGTGTTGTTGCTACTAGAGCTAGAGAAGTCTTTGATTCTGTATCTGTCAGTCACAGACACAACAATAGGATGCATGCTTGCTCAGGAATCTGAGGATAGGGTGAAGAAAGCCATCTACTATTTAAGCAAGAAAATGCCAAATTATGAGACCAACTATATTCCATTGGAGAAAGCTTGCCTAGCCTTGGTATGGGCTACTAGGAAGTTGAGGCATTACTTGTTAGCTCACTCTATAATTCTGGTTTCGAGATTAGATCCCATCAAATATCTCTTTGAGAAACCAGCGCTTACGGGTAGGCTAGCCCATTGGTTGCTTTTTCTCTCCGAATGTGATCTCAAGTATGTTACTCGCAATTCGGTCAAGGGGAGAGCTGTTGCGAAGTCCCTACCAAATCATTGAGTAGAAAGGGGATGAAGTGGTGGAATACCTGTTCCTAGATGATGCCATTCTGCAAGTTGAGGAGGAGACTTGGATAATATACTTTGACGGAGCGTCCAATTAATACGGTTATGGGATAAGTGCGTGGATGATAGCACCCGACGACTCCCATATACCTTTAGCCTTTAAACTACGATTTAAGGTGTCCAATAAGGAAGCAGAATATCAGGGTGTATTGCTGGTTTGGAAGTCGACCTAGAACTAGGGGCAAAAAGATTGGACGTCATCGGGGATTCAAACCTAGTTGTTTCTCAAAAAAATAGAGACTGGAAGGTCAAAGAAGAAAAGATGAAGGTTTATCACCAGACCCTGGACGTTCTGATTCTTAGGTTTGAAAAGATGACTTTCACTCATCTACTGAGAGAGAACAACAAGTTCGCTGATGCTTTAGCAACTCTATCATCCATCGTAGACATCCCGCTTGGAGTTCGGATGCGTCTGATCATTATTAAGCAGAGATACACGCCGACCTATGAAACTATTGCCGCAATAGATGAAGCGCAAGATAGAAACCTTTGGTACTACGATATTTGGAACTTCTTGGAAAATGAGATTTATCCACCAGGGGCAAATGCCAAGGACAAAAGGGGAATATGGCGAATAGTCGTCCAATTTATCATCTGCGGAGGTAAACTATATAAAAGAGGTCATCTGGGAATGCACAAGTTGTTTGTCAAAGAAGAGGAATCAAAGCGCCTAATGGAGGCCATCCATGGAGGAGACTACAGAGTGCACATGAACGGAGTGATGTTACTACTGGTCCACTATAGAGGAGGACTGTATTGGTTTTGTTCGGTGATGCCACAAATGACAAAATTCATGCAAATCGCATGAATATTTTGCCATCAAAACTGTACAACATGTCGGCGCAGTCACACCAAAAGGGTCGAACGGGCATGAATATATCTTGCTGGCAATTGATTACTTTACAAAGTGGGTGGAAGCTCAGTCCTATGCAGTGTTGAAAGCATCGCATGTGGCTAAGTTCATCCGGAACAATATCATTTGCCGATATAGAGTCCCAAACGAGATCATATCAGATAATGGCTCCCACTTTAAGAAAGAGGTGATAAACTTGTTGGAGAAATACAATGTGGCTTTTTATAAGTCATTTACATATCGGCCGCAAACCAATGGAGCTGTCGAGGCCGCCAACAAGAACATCAAGAATATCTTGCAGAAGATGGTTAAGACCTACAGAGATTGGCTAGATAAATTGCCATTCGCACTCTGGGGCTATAGAACTTCAATCTAGGCGTCTATGGGGGCAACTCCTTATTCTCTCGTCTATAGGATGGAAGCTATTCTGCCAATTGAAATAGAAGTCCCATCACCGCGAGTTATGGCTGAGTGTCAAATAGTAGAGGCAGATTAGCAATAGAGCAGATTTGAAGAGCTGATGCTGTTTAACGAGAGAAGGCTGAAAGTATTATATCGTGTTCAGGGCTACCAACGCAGAATTGCTAGGGCTTTTAACAAGAAGGTTAAGTCCCAGAATCTCAAAGAGGGAGACATGGTGCTGAAAGACAACTGAGCTCCCATCCATGACCTTAGGAGCAAGTTCAGACCCAATTGGACTGGTCTTTACATCATTCAAACTATCTGGTTAGGTGGAGCAGTCATTCTCATGGACTTAGATGGCTTGAAATTTTCCCAACCAATCAACATGGGCAAGTTGAAGAAATACTATCCCTGAGAGGCTTGCTAGGTCGAAAACCTGGAAGGGTGACCTAGGCAAACGTTAGAGTGTGAAAAATTAGAAATAAAGAAAAACTGAGTTCGCAAGGTTGAAAACCCTAAAAGACGGCCTTGACAAAAGTCAAGCACAAAAGGAGAGAGTTAATACTTGAGTGAACCTGAACCGAACTATGTAAGGCCTGATTCCCATTTTCGGGATACGTAGGCAACTTCATCCTGAAGTTCGGCCGTAAACACCTCAAACTCAACTGTCCTGTCCATGTGTCTATTCAGGTCATTTTGTTTGTTCTTTACCTAGGGGTTCAGTTGTGATCTTTACTATGAGAGAAGAGCTGGTTACGATGCTGAGCAATGGTGTTCAATTAAAGGGCAGTTGTGATCTTTTGGTTCGGGGTTGTACATCCTGAGGATTGATTCCGTGCGTGTCAAGTGGTGTTCCTTTTCGAAAATAGTTTTGGAAAGTTTTAATAAAAGTTGATTTTGTTCAAAATTTTACCTTTTGCAACTTAGACCATTTTTGGACCAAAAGGAAAATTTTCAGTGCTCACAACTTTAATTTCATTGATTTCAACATAAAGTTCTCCAACTCTCAAATACAAATCAAAGTTGCTTTTATTACATCGAAAAAACTTGAAAAGAAAGGTCAAAGTAATAAACTAGGGGCATAGATGAGTCAGGTGCCCTTGCGTCCTCCGCTCGTGTTTGTGGAAGCCTCTGAAGCCAAAGTGGGCCTAGTTTGTGCCTCATCCTCGAGCCAAGCCAAGCATTCGCTAGAAAGGGCACAATTGAAACTAGGGGCAGGGGCTAGAAGCTCTCTCATCCTCTAAGCAATGAGGTACCTAGCCAAGTGTGAACCATGGATGGGGGAATGAAACTGGGTACTCTATCCCCTCCTCTAGGCGGATTTGATCATGCCCAAACTGACGTCTAAATCAGAAAGGGAAGTAGAACACACAGATTGTAAGGCCGATCAACTGAATACCAGGCTGCCGAGCCATGTTGTAACTTATCTCAATCAGATTAAGCCAGGGGCAACGCCAAGCTATGTCAACAGCAGACCTGTTGCACAACTAGTGGCACCACTATCCCTCATTCGGGAAATCCACTAGACGGTGGTGAAAGAAATAGCCTCAAGTTGAGTACTCGGGGCAAGAGTCCACTACTTTTAGCTTGTCTAAAGCCACACCTGGGAAGGGATGAAAAAAAAGAGAGATTTAAAAATAGAGAGATGTATGCTGAGAGAAAAGTGAGAAAAGGGTTTTGAGAGAAAAACAAAGCATGAGTGCCATGCGATGTGAGAAACACACATGAGAAAGGGTGGGAAACAATACCTGAAGAAGTAGTGGGCTCCCCGTGAATCTGGTAGTCTCTCGCCGATGAGAGGCATCTAAGCCTATCAAAGTCTCGGCCAACACCAAGGTAATGCAACTCTTGCCTTCTTTCAAACCTTGGGCCACTTCGACCAACCGATGTTGGACCCGCCGAAATTAAGGACAAGAAGGAAATGAGCAAGCATACATAAGCAGAAGGCATGTTGTCGGAATCCTTGCCAGAGAAGGTTGCCTCGGTCATTGACGTTGGAAAATCGATGAATCAAATTGGGAATGTCTAGCTTTCTGTTGTGGGCCAGAGATCGAGCCTCGTGTAGAGTGACGCTACACATCCATCCTAAAGCTTGGGCGTGGCCAAAATGGGGCTGAGACATGATTTCCTCATCACACTAGGATTCCATTCGTGCTTGAAATTCTTCAATTGTCGGGCACATTTCTTGTCCCCCGAAGCTAAAGACGTGTGTAATCAGGTCCCAGCATTGTGCCGTGGCATGAAGGAACGCGATACAAAGTGGAGAATGGCTCAATGGAAAAAGTGCATTTATGATAAAACCCCAGAAATTTACATTTTTCGTGCCATCTAAAGTCGTAATCCAATCTGAGAGCTTTTCGGTGAAAAATGACTCCATTTGTGAAGAATTTGCAGCTGAAATGAAGTTCTAGAGAAGAATTCATGAAACTGAACCTTTTGTAGAAAATAAGGCTGTGAGTGGAAGCCAACTATCAGCAATCCGGTGGTTCTCACCTTTTGGTAGCTGGCATGTGGCTTGCCGGCCACCTCTTGTGGCCGACATATGGCTGACAGGCTTTATCTCTGGCCGACAGCCTCATTTTCAGGCCTGCTGTCCACCTGTCTGTTGGGCAATGCTGAAGGCATGAGTTTTGTTTTGATCTGTTGACTATTTTAAGGTCTTTTTATTGAGTCTTTTTGGTTTTAGTTGGTTTGTTTATTTGTATTTAAGTTGTTTTTGCTTGGTTTATCGAGTTGTTTTAATTATCGAGTTGTGTTTTACATTTTGTATTTTGTTTGCTGGTCAGTTCATTACCTGATTAAGAACATTTCTTTAATCAAGCGCTCTTGGCCAATTCAATTCCATGTCCATTTTCATGCAAACATGATGCCCATGATGCCAAAATAACAACACCATTTTATAAAAAACTGCGAGGTTTTATTTCGATCACGTTTTTTTTTTACAAAAGAGGAGTACAAGTTTTAAAGCAAAAAAACTTGTCTTATGCTACTTAATGTGCTAGTGTTACCAAACAAAAAGAAACTAAGCAAAAGTACAAAAAATCAGCGCCAGTCACCTCAGACCTGAGAGGCCCTCTTCGTCCTGTTCCTCGGAGGAGAGGACTCTGGGGCACTATCTCCGTCGGCTTTGCTATTTGAATTTGTCTCTGAACCAGAGCCGGCATCGTCTCTGCTCTCTACCCCAGAACCTACCTCGGTATCGTCACTTCTACTCTCGGAACTCGAGTAGGCACCGTTGTCTCCACTCTCGGATGACTCGGAATGCCAACTCACTACCTCCTCAGAGTCACTAGTTTCAGCATCGTCATCACTCAAGATGGGCTCTGGAGGACCCAGGTACCCCTATCTTTGCCTCTTCCCTTATTGTTGGAGGAGGTACTGTTGGTGCTGCTGCTGCTACTAGTGCACTTAGTGTAGCTAGGATTTGAAAAGATAGTTGTCATATATCAGTTTCAATGTGTGTATCAGATGCAAGCACAATATACAGAATAAGTGTATACAAAAGTCAGATACAATGTGTGAGTGCAGTGTGCTGATGCAGTGTATCAGTGCAGTTTGAAGAATACTATAGTTGAAATGTCAGTGCATTAGTAGAAATTTGATAGCATGAAATGTAAACTGAAGAAATTACTGGGATGCTGTGAAGACCGAGCAGCATCTCTCTTCTCTGTACCATGCCCATCAAGGAGGCTATCAGGTTAAGAGCGCTCCCTATGTATTCTATGGATGCTTGCAAATGCATTTGGATGATCAGTGTATGCAATAAACATATCTGAAATGAAATGTTGGGTGCAAATCGTAAAGTGTGGTCCATACCTTAGTCGGGCCTCGAACCCTGACAAGCTCGTGACCAGCCGCTACAGGCTCAATTGAGATCTGGTAAGCCACCCTAGTAAGCATGTAAGCACGGTGGGATGCTCTGGCCAACGGGTTCTCTACCCCTCACGAGGAGCCCCTTTAGCATGGGCCCTGTTCGCCCTAGTTGCCTTGGTCACCCTACGTGCCTCTCTCGCTGCAAGAGCCCTCACCTCCTCACTTCTGCGAGCACCTGTCAAAGGTGGCATGAGATGGGTTTGAATGAAGGTCGCGTAGTAACCCTTTGCTTTGAAGTAATTAGCATCCAAACCCACTATAAACTGAGTAACCGCATCAACAGATAGGCTGTCTGCTGATCTCATGGACTCTGGTGATGCCATCGGTACGATCGGGTCCGGCAAGCCCACGATCTGTCAGACGAACTGCTCACTCAGAAACCAGGCCTGGTAGACTAGGTCCTCAAGCAGGATCCAGAAACGAGAAGTGGCCCAGGCCCTTGCATACTGGTCCTGTATCCCAGCTGGCATCATAGCCCAGAGCTGCCACATGATTTACAAACAGAGAGTGTACAGATTGGTAGTTGCTAAAGTATGAATCAGAACAGTTATAAATTGAAAATGACTATGGTTTTGGGTTACCTTGTGGGCAACCACTGTGTCGAAATAATGCCGGAAGAATGCGACCGACTCGCAGCTCCTACGCTGGCACCTACCATCATGTCGCATCAAATAGGGAACTGTCAGTAGGAGCTCCTCCATGGGCTCTGGGGCAAGAGCTGGGAAACAAGCATAAACGCACAGCTGCAAGGAATGTGTAGTGATATGTGATCAACACAAAATGAATGGATACAGAAAGTAAAAAGCAGAAAGCTTACAGCATGAATAGATATAGAAAGTGCAAAGCAGATAGCATGAATAGATATAGAAAGTGCAAAGCAGAAAGCACAAGTGTTAAACAGATATAAAGTAGAAAATGTAGAGCAGAAAATGTAAAGTGCAAAGAGGGAACTGAAATATATACCTCCTAGGCTCGCTAGTAGCCTCCGATCAGCTCTCACATCAGGTGGGAGGTAGAACTCATGTAGCCATATAGGGTGGCGCGGCCAGCTCCGCTCCAGTCATAGAAGCGAACCCAGGGAAGGGTCACCAGGGTGCTCAACAGATATAAGCCCACGGTGTTCCACCTGTTCGAAAACAAGGTGGTATCGAGGACAAACATCAAAAAGCCTCTG
This sequence comes from Camellia sinensis, assembly GCF_055761805.1. Lineage (NCBI taxonomy): Eukaryota > Viridiplantae > Streptophyta > Magnoliopsida > Ericales > Theaceae > Camellia > Camellia sinensis. The sequence continues at coordinate 103,043,186 of NC_138961.1, forward strand.
GCGTATTGCTCTATTTCCTTTAATTTTAGCTCGCTCCCTCTGAAATGCGCAGCAAACTAGCTATACCTGACCATAGCTGTCCGATACAAAGATAGACACGCTCCAAGCTGCTCAATCTAGGCGGCCTCCTACTCCCCCATATCGGTATCGAAAGGGATCAGATCACCCCCTACTCCTAAGCCAGTGATCATGGCGAAATTGTAGGGAGTCGTCGTTATCTTTCCAGCAGTGGAGAAGTGGAAAGAGTTGGTGGTGTCCCACCGCCTCTCCACAAGTGCTCCTAGAAGAGGACGGCTAGCGATGACCCGCGTCAGGTTGCAGCAAAAGAGGCCGAAGCCAGTCTCATCCATAATGTCGCGAACTCCAACAGGGAGCTCGTTGAACCAATCTCGTGCAGTCGTGGCTCCGTAACCCCTGAAGGCACGAGACTCGTCCTGTGGCAAAGAACAAATGAATCAGATAAGGCAGTGATGAAAGTACAATCAGATAAAAGGCAGTGCAAGAAATGCAAGTAAAGAAAAGCAGGAATGCATGAAAACGGAGCTCATACCTCAACGGCAATGGATGAAATGTGAGAAGTCGAATTCCTCAGCAGAAGGTCCTCTGGTATACTGAGAACGAAGTCGTTAAAGCACCTAATGCCACAAGCTGGCAAGATATGTATCCGAGGATGGTACCTCACTGGATCATAAGGACGTGCCCTCAATGGTGGTGGCTTCAGCTCAAGCTTAGGCTCAAACTCCGCCTCGAGGTCAGCCTCAATACCCTGAGCCACCTCGCCAGCCTCGGTAGCGATCGACTCCTTCGCCTCAGCAACAGGTGGAAATATGATGGGAATCTCTAGAGGAGCCCCCTTGTGGGTTATATCATCTGCCACCTGGAAAATGGTTGAAAAGTGGGTGAAAAATGAAGAAAATGGAAGAAAGAGGGTAAACTTGAAAAAAGTCAACCCTAGGAGAGAGAAAATGGAAGAAAAGACAAGGCCCAGAAAAGTTCACGAAACCCGAGAGAAACTCGAGGGGAACAAGCCTAGAAGGGTGAAAATGGGAAAAAAGTGTCGAAACAAAAATCCAATCAGTTCAAAATGAAGAGAATGAAGAGGGTTTAGCGAATAAAGTTTGCATGGGGCGTTGGAAAATGCATAAAAAGCTTGGATCTAGAGAGAAGAAGTGTCTAGAGAGAGAGAGAGAGGGAAGAATTTCGACCTTGGAGAAGTGAAGAAACGAGCCCTTGTCATTTATACTTAAAGACCCGAGAGTGAAATCCTCAAATTGCCCTGAACTGCCATCAGTGGCTGGCAAGGCATTTTCATGGCTGGCAGGTGGCCGGTAGCCTCCTACTGTGGCCAACAAGTGGCTGATGGCCTTCCTCTGAGTTCTGATGTTATATTGTGTCCTTATTTCCTAAGAAGTGCAAGGAAGGTCCACTGTTGGGTCCCGATTGTCTCTACGGAAGCTTAAAACTGTGTTTTGGCGCACGATGGTCATCGCTTGTCAACATGAACGAGGTGTATCCTTTTTAAACATATTGCAATCCTTCCGAGTGGTAACTTGGAGGTGCCACCGAGTTTACTCGATTTAGGCTTTTGTTTTTTTCTGTTGCATAGATTGTGCATCACATATTGCATGCGTGTCTCGCATCATTTATATTTCGCATGGAATATGCTTTAGTTGATCATTTTTCATGGAACATGCGTTCTCACTATTTCAATTTATGATCTTATTCACTTTGTGTATCTATCACACTTATTCATTTTGTGCATCTATGGCACTTATTCATTTTATGCATCTATCGCACTTATTCATTTTGTGCATCTATCGCACGCATTCACTTTGTGCATCTATCGCCCTTATTCATTTCGTGCATCTATTGCACTTGTTCACTTTGTGCATCTATCGCATTTGTTCAATTTATCTATGACCACTAAGTAAAGCTTTCACTAACAGGTAACAATATTGTATGTATGGTTCATTCAAAGGAATTCTAGGCATTCGTGTCTCAGTATGAGAACCTGCACGGCTTGGTATGTGAGATTGTTCGTGCATCTATCGCATGCCTTTCTTGTTTCGCGGGACACATGAAACGTGGCCCTGGGTTTGTTGTTACTCAGGACATGTGAAACGTGAGCCCAAGCGGTTTTCTTGGATCTTAGGGCGCGTGAAACGCGGCCCTGGCCGTGTTGTTTCTTGGGACGTACGAAGCGTGGGCCCGAGAAATTTTATCTTAGGACGCGTAAAACACAGCCCTGGGCGAATTGTTTCTCAAGACGTGCGAAGCGCGAGCCCAAGCGGTTTTATCTTCGGACGCGTGACGCGCGGCCTTGGGCGGGTTTCATCTCGGGACGTACGAAACGCGAGTATGAGCGATTTTATCTCAGGATGCGTGACGCGCGGCCCTGGACGGGTTTCATCTCAGGATGCCTGAAGCGCGAGCCCGAGCGATTTTCTTTCATCTCGGGACACGTGAAACGCAAATCCAAGCAGGTTCTCTTATATTTTGGAATGCGTGTGTAGACGCGCCCGCGTGAGGCCCTCGCTATAGTTCGGACTCAATTTGTGTCACGGTTCTTAATCTGAACCAAAGAGTCCAAATCCGGCAAATCATTTTGAGAAACAGATTTTTTGAAAAGAAGTGCCAAACATGGACTACTTTGCCAGATACAGAGTCGCCACCTAAATATTTTATTTTGGGGAATTTAGGAAACCCTGACTCGGTGCCAAAGGCCACGTGTCCGTCATCACAAAAGTTGCCTCGGCTCGGGAACTTGGGTACGATTGGGGAAGGTCAGCTATGAGCACCCCCTCTCACCCGATCCGAAGATCGGCCCCTACTAACCGTGATATCCGTTTTTGAAAACATTATGTGTTCTTATTCCAGTTATTAGCCTAGAATTACTATGTTATGCGCACAGCACAAAAGTATAGACTAGATTGCCTAATTTGGGAATAAGCATTGCATATCCGTTTGTTTTGGAAAAATGTTTTGGAATTTGCTACTCGCAAGTAGGCTAAAACACGGATTTCAATGAGCTATTCCAACTCAGACAATCCAACCTTCACCCACAAGCATTTCAAGCAGTTATATCACATAAGCAGCTAACCTCATGGTAATCATGCTATCGTGGCAACACTCACACGCATGCAAGGATGCTAAAGCATAAATACTTACATCGTACTCTGTGCCAAAACAAAGAACTTGTTAGCAATCAATGCATGATCCAAGCCCAGGTTTAAATGCCTAATGCAACGCATGCTGAATGTCACTAGAGTAGGCTCGGCTAGTCTATGAATGACATGTGAAAATGCACAAGTAGCATGTATTCAAGTTAGATTTAAAATATTAATGCAGTTAGCATGATGCGCTGAGCCCGGTGCATGCAATACTGATGAATTATGCTCGCATGCATAGCATAAGGTATGCTAATTTAAACATGTCCTATTACTAACCATCAAAGCAGGTAAGTAAAAGGGAGAAAGAAGTGGGGGGTGGAAGACATGCACATACTCACCCACACTTATTAAAAATTCGCCCTCGCTCGGAGGGACCAAAAGAATAATACAATTCGAATAATGAATTAACTAACCTAGCTAATTAATTATTACAGACCAACTAAATTAATTAGACAAATTAATCAACTTAAGAAAGCAAGGAAAAGGGCCTCGGGAAGAGGGCTCAATGCATGCGTGCTCGGGTCTTGCTCGGAAGTCTACTGCCATGCGCAAGCTGCCTCTGTTTTCCCTGCTCTGCCCCTCTGAAAACTTCCAAAGTCTCAGAATTGCTTCCCTGGACATTGGGAGACACCACCGGCTGAGGAGAATGGCCACCTGCAGTAATATGTGATCATCGGCTATTGATGAAGTTATCGGCCACGGATGGATTGCCGGTCGGCACTATGTGCAGTCGATCGGCAAAAAGTTCCTGCAGAATCTGTTTGACAGCAGCAAAGGACAGAGCTTTGCATGGCAATGCAATTCAAACAATGTATGCACCAACCATATTCCTTATCATGTTTATGACTCAAAGGGACATGGTCCTTGGTTCTCGGACCATCGATCGCGCATTTCAATGCGCGATGGCCCAAGAGACCAATTTATGCATGTTGATTTCAAATGCAATGCAAACCAACAAACAAAGGCCCAACTCCCATCACTAAATCAAAGAGCAAGGCATGCATGCTAGATGGAATGCAACCTAGGCATGTGAGCTAGCATGCAACATGGGCATACAATGCATTTATGCAAGTATGCAAGCAAACATGCAAGGTAAGCATGCAAACAAGCAAAGGATGGACTTAAGCATGGTTTAGGCAGCCCTTACTAGGTCTAAAACAGTGGCCAAGGTGCTCAAAAATGAAGGACTAATAGACACACAAACATGCATGCAAATGATCTCCAACACTTCAAGCATTAAAGAGCAATTCTCAAGCACTCTCAAGAGGATGCAATCATGGACATATAGCATGCATTAAGGTCTAAAATCATGTTACAAGATGATGCCAAATCAATTTAAACAAGACAAGCAAAACATGCCACAATGGCCTAAGTGCTTAAGACAAGCCAAGGAGGCTTAAACCAAGGTCAAGGCCACCAAACCTCACAAGGCTAAGGGGACTCAAAAAAAGTCAAATGCAAACTTAAACAAAGCCAAGGGTGCACTTAGATGGCATCTAGGTGGTCTAAAAGTGCAAGCATGCTCCGAGGCCTAAACAATGGGCATAAGGTAACAACCTTTAAACACATTGAAGGAGGATTAAATGCAAGCATATAAGCATGTCAAGTGGACTGAAATGACATGGAAAATAGTCCCAACTCACTAAATCAAAGCAAGTAATGCATGCTATACACTCACACCCTTAAGGCCAACAAACCCAAATGCAAATGGGCCATACAATGCATGCCAAAGTCGACCCAAACAACTAAGGACTGACCTTAAACATGGCAAAGTAAACACGAAAGCTTCACAAAGCTAGGCCTAAAGCATGCTTGAACAAGGGTTAAAACCTAGATCGATGTTAAGGCAACAAAATGGCATTACAAGGCATGTATGCTAAGCAAGCATGGTGTACCAAAACCAACTTAAAACAATGCTATTTCGTGGAAAAATAAGCATAAATAACAGCTAAGGCATGGTCAACAAGAGCCTAAGCTAGGTGCTCCCTCAAGAGGCAAAAAAGGTCCTTTTCAAGGACCACAAGGAGAGGGGGTGGCCCTCTCCTTCTTGAGACCTCAAGGCACCATCCTTACTACTGAAATCCCTCAAGATTTCAGTGGTGAGGAGGCCCGAACACCAAAGTCCCGGAGCTCACCCAAAATGGCACAAAATGGAGCCTTACAAGGCTTAAGTGGGGTCAAACAACCCCAAAGCTTGAAGAAACCTTAAACAACTATTTAGAGGGCCTAAAAACAGAACTTTTTTGTATTATACACTAAGCTCAAAAATAGATGCAAGATAGGCTAAAAAGCTATGCAAAAATGGGGTAAAAATGGACAAAAGTCTTACCCTTGTAGACCCTCTTCACAAATGGTGGACCAACAGTCTCCTTAGGTCCGAACCAGCCTCAAAACTCTGAAAACAATCCTTTAGAACCTCAATAGCCAAGGGAAGGTGTAATGGTAGGTGTTTGTGTGTAATACTATGAACAAACACACTTAGAACACTCAAGAGAGAGAGATATAGAGATGGAATATATATATATGCCCTAACCCTAATCCAAGACTCCCTCTGAAATTTTTTGCAACCCTAATGCCAAGAGAGGAGCCCTCTTCTTATAGGCAACTCCCTCTTGTAAGGCTTCCAAAACAAGCCATCCAAGAGGGGAATCCCTCCATACACGTGTATAGAGGGGAACAGAGTTGGTGCCAGCTTTCACAGCTGGCACAAAATATCTACTAAAAGTAGATGAACAGTGATCGGCCATTCAAAATTGCCATTTTGGCAAAATAAATGGCCGACCGGCAACAAAGAGTGCCGACCGGCAATATACATTGCCGATGGCGTAAAATCACTGGCCGGTGGCCTCAAGCCATGGCCGGTGATGTGTGGGGATGCCTCACAAGGCATTCCTTGCCCCTCCGAGGCAAAACACAAGTGTTTGGTGCAAAACCAGACACAACACGATTGAGTCGAGAGATCCTAAGGCAAGGCGCGCAACCGAGACCTCCGGGAACTCAAGATGAACACAAACAAGGGTAATCACCAAGTGTTCCAATGGTGACGTCTAAGTCTTGAGGACGGTAAAAAATGGGGTGTCTACAGTTGCCCCTCTTTGACAGAACTCGAAAGTCATAACAATGACGGGAGTGAATGTCAAAGCTCAGAGACGACCCATTTTTGACAAGGCCGAAGACTCAGACAAGCATGCAAGACAAACAAGATATGCGCCCGAAGGCGGGGGCAAGATGCAAGACAATGCACAGAGCCGGACATAACTTATGATCATGCAAAGAAAGCTATAATGAAGCACACATGCGACAGTTTTAAGCTAGCATACACTAATGCAACTATATTACAAATGCAGAAAGGATGTAAGAGAATTATGCAATTCTCGATACGTTTCACTCGGAGGATACAATACCTGTGCGGTTCGTCTGGTTGCACCAGCCTCAAATGAACCGTAAATACAATATCGTGCCTGCAAAGAAAACAAACTTAACAGGTACAATATCGTTAGCAACATGCATGACAATGCAAAAATGAATGCAAAATGATATGCAATATATACAAAACTATGTATGAACAATGCAAATGAAAATGCAATGCAATTGAATCATGATCCAACCATGAGTGGTTCGAAACCACACAAATGTCAAATAGATTGATGGAGGTAACAAGTCCGTCTACCATAGAACGATCAACTGAACTATGAGTAATGTAGATGGACATAAGAACAAGTATTGGGGGGGGGGATGGCATAAGTGGGGAAACGACCCGTTGAGAAAATGACAATGATCCTAATGCTGGATGCAAAAATTACACTACAATGTAATATATAATGAAAATGCTGGGGAAAATGGCAATGGATAAGGCACGCGGGCCAAACCAAATCTTGCCTAGGAAAGGCATGTATACATACAAGCCGTGTCTAACATAGAACGGTCTACTGAACTATGTTTCGACGTGAAAAGTATGGGCACATACCAGACCAAGCTCAACATGGAAAGGCGCAAGCCATAGGCGGAGGTGATGCAGTGGATGCATGCAAGCTACAATGCAATATACACTATATTACAATGATGCATGACAATGCAACTATTTACGATGATGCATGACAATGCAATTATATATTTTTGTTTGTTTTTGTTGAAATGCAAATGATGTATGAAATGCATGTTGCATGGAATGCGTGACAACACGCGGCTTTTGAGATGCACGTGAACTCGAATATGCGACGACGCGAGTCGCTTGAAATGCATGTATAATGCAACTTATCAAAAGTCGTTCGGGCACGACAAACACCGAAGGACTTGCACCTTCAGATCGTGGAAATTTTCGATATGGCTCACTCGGAGTATACCATACCTGTCAGGTTCGTCGGGTTGCACCGGCCTTAAATGAACCGTACATACAATATCATGCCTGCAAAGAAAACAAACTTAACAGGTACAATGTCGTTAGCAGCATGAATATTAAAGTACTTAGAAATGCGTGACAACGCAAAGCAAGTGGGAAGCATAACAATGCTGTGAAGGCACAAACATGTAAGTGGAGCACGCGGTCTACGTAGGCAACGAAATTGATCATAAGCATGCAGTCTACGCAAGTAATGAAATTGGTTTCAAACATGCGGTCAACGCAAGTAACGTAATTAATTATAAACATGCGGTCTACGCAAGCAAAACATGCGGTCTACGCAAGTAATGAAATTGGTTACAAACATGCGGTCTACGCAAGCAAAACATGCGGTCTACGCAAGTAATGAAATTGATTACAAACATGCGGTCTACGCAAGCAAAACATGCGGTCTACGCAAGTAGTGAATTTGAACATAAGAACGCGGTCCACGCAAGCAGAACATGCGGTCTACGCAGGCGAAACATGCGGTCTACGCAAGTAACGTAATTAATTATAAACATGCGGTCTACGCAAGCAAAACATGCGGTCTACGCAAGTAAAACATGCGGTCTACGCAAGCAATGAATTTGATTACAAACATGCGGTCTACGCAAGTAATGAAATTGATTACAAACATGCGGTCTACGCAAGCAAAACATGCGGTCTACGCAAGTAATGAAATTGATTACAAACATGCGATCTACGCAAGCAAAACATACGGTCTACGCAAGTAGTGAATTTGAACATAAGAACGCGATCCACGCAAGCAGAACATGCGGTCTACGCAGGCGAAACATGCGGTCTACGCAAGTAACGTAATTAATTATAAACATGCGGTCTACGCAAGCAAAACATGCGGTCTACGCAAGTAAAACATGCGGTCTACGCAAGCAATGAATTTGATTACAAACATGCGGTCTACGCAAGTAATGAAATTGATTACAAACATGCGGTCTACGCAAGCAAAACATGCGGTCTACGCAAGTAATGAAATTGATTACAAACATGCGATCTACGCAAGCAAAACATGCGGTCTACGCAAGTAGTGAATTTGAACATAAGAACGCGGTCCACGCAAGCAGAACATGCGGTCTACGCAGGCGAAACATGCGGTCTACGCAAGTAATGTAATTAATTATAAACATGTGGTCTACGCAAGCAAAACATGCGGTCTACGCAAGTAAAAACATGCGGTCTACGCAAGTAAAACATGCGGTCTACGCAAGTAGCGTGATTGAATGCATGCAAAATGCAATGAGATGCGCAAAATAGCGCGATGCGTTAGGCAACGAGAGTGCACAAGATAGTGCGATGGAATGCATGCAAAACGCAATGAGATACGCAAAATAGCGCGATGCGTTAGACAACGCGAGTGCACAAGACAGTGCGATGGAATGCATGCAAAAATGCAATAAGATGCGCAAAATAGTGCGATGCGTTTAGACAACGCGAGTGCACAAAGACAGTGCGATTGACATGTGATGCACATGGGACAACTTTTGAGTTTTGTAAAAGCTAAAAGGATATGGAAAGGATACACCTTGCACGAATTCGAGTGCCATGCACAGAAGACACGATCCGAGGTCAAAACGGAGGCCGGTTGAGCATCGGAAATGCACTGTTTTGCACTGTTTTGAGCACTAAAGGCCCTGGACCCCACAGATAACTCAAACAAGGGTGTAGGAGGCTCCAAAACCACTGTAGAAGACCACCGGATGTCCACCGGCCATCAAAATGTATCACCGGCTGTCCATCGGCCATCATACAATTTCCATCGGCACAATATTTTGCCGACCGGCAAAGAGTGTGGCCGACCGGCAAAAAGTCCCTGTATCGGGGCATTTCAGCCATTTGGCCACGGATCTTTTAAAATAAGGCTTCTAGCCCTATTTTCTTCACTTCCTCTTGCTCAAAATTTCTCCCCCTCTCTCTCTAGATCATTTTCCTCCTTTGATTTCCTCATTTTCTTGCGTTCTAGCCTCCATTTCGTCGTCCGATTCGCGAATACCTTTGCGTTTCGAACGTTTTGAACCGAACGAAACTTCGTTTCGGTGTCTTGTTTTTGATTTCTGCCACTCGGGGCTTGTTTCCCTCGAGTTTTTCTCGATATCTGTGCCTTTTCCGCACTTCGGCTTTTTCGGTCTTTTTCGACCCTCTCGGGGTTGACTTTTTGTTGACTTTTCACATTCTCGCCTAGTTTTTCGTCTTCTGGCCATTTTCACATCCTCTTCGAGATGGCGGACGATCTTCCCCAGGGTGGGACCCCTCCAGAGCTCGAGATGGATCCCGAGGCTGACCCCTTGCCACTTCATATCCGGCCGTTCGATCCGGAGACCTACAGGCCTGCGGTTCATGTGATGCTCCCCGATGGACTACGCCAGTTCCGGAGCTTCGAAAGGGGCGTGGCACCCGAGCTTCTCCTGCGTGAGCCTACCTCCCATCTGTCCTTCGGCGCTTCCGAGGTAACATTCTTTCTTCTGTTTTATTATTTTCCGCAATGTAGAACATAACTGCCATTAGTTGATTCTGTTCTCTAACTGCTTAGCCCGGATTCACCGATACACTGTACACTGTAGTTGATTGCAAACAAACTTACAACTGATATTTGTTTGAAACTTAGACGTGCACACATACTGCACTGACCCTGAATCACCCAAACACACGGCGCACACTGTATTTTACTGCATACACACTAGTACCCGGTATCTGCTTGAGTCTGAAAACATGCACACATGCCGTATTTGCCCTGAACCACTCAAACACGCTGACACATCACACGTTGTAGTTCACTGTAAGTACACCGGCACCCGATATCTGTTCGAATTTGAAAACATGCACGCATGCTGTGTACCTATATGCTTCTTAAAACTGTGTTTTGAATATTGCCTCGCAATTATTCTTTGATTACAGGGGGATTCCCATACCATCCGCGGGTATGGGAATGTCGTTGCTCGGGATTGGTACCTAGAACTTCTAGACGCGGTTCGTCATATCGTCGACGAGGCCGGTTTCGGCATCTTCTGCAGGGGGCTCTCCCGGCTTACGACCTACAGGCCCTTGCTTGCCGCTTTAGTGGAGAGGTGGTGGGATACCACCAACTCCTTCCACTTCTCCGTTGCGGGGGACATGACGATGACCCCTTATGATTTCTCGATGCTCACCGGCATCAGGGTAGGGGGTGATCCGATCCCCTTCGACACCGATATGGATGAGTGGGACGCCGCCCAGCTGTACCGGCTCGGCACTCAGCCTCCCCTCGCTCGAGCAGGGTTTGTCAGGTACTCTTGGTTTGAGAGCCATTTCCGGATTCAGCCAGCCTTGGCGAAGGAGGCGCAGATGACCCCAGAGGAGGTGGATCGGTATGCGCGGGGCTTCATCATGTTCCTCTTCGGGATGGCTCTTTTCGCCGACCGGGCGAACACCGTGCCTCTATGTCTGTTGAGCGCACTGGTGGATGTTAGGCGGATTCGGCACTATGACTGGGGTGGCGCCGGCTTGGCCACTTTGTATGGTTACATGAGCTCTTCTTCTCGCCTCAGCGGACAGCTTCTTGGCGGCTACTGGCGAGCTTGGGAGGTACATCTTCTCCCCCTTTTACATTTCTACTTCACGTTTTCTGTATTCTGTACACTGCACACACCACGGGCTGCCTCTCACTGACTATATACTGCACACGTGGCACACATATACTCTGCTTTACTTTGACTGTATACTGCACATACTGTATACTCTGTACAATACACTGCACAACACACGGCTCTGTCATTTCTGCTTTATTCTGTATTTTGCTTTATCTGATAGTCAGACTCATATCTGTTCTGTAGTTGTGAGTGTATGCCTACTTTCCCAGGCTTGCCCCAGTACCTGATGTGGAGACCCCACTCGGCGTTCCCTTTTCTCATCGCTTGGATGTGCGATGCGTGCGGAGACCACGGGAGTCTTTTATTTTCTTCCGCCGCTACTTCGACACCATCACCGTCGCGGAGGTATGTTCAACTTTAGAATTTGCTTAGGCTTCGCTTAGCACTGTATGTTTTCAATAACAGTAGATAACAAACTGCATTTCATTTTCAGATCACCTGGCGGCCTTGGGCTTCGTTGCCAGCCGTGGTGAGGGATCACTACGAGGGCGCAGAGGAGACTGCCCGTTGCCGGATTCTATTGGAGGGCCCGGTCTATCGGGCTTGGTACCTGGGTGAGCGTTTCTTGCGTCAAACCCTGGGTTTACCGGAGCAGATAGTTCTGGGTCTGCCTCCTACACACATGAGGCATACAGAGGGGTTCTCTTTTGAGCACATGAGGGACTACACCGTTGGCTGGGGTGCAGAGTGCCACAGAGGCAAGGGCAACTACGCAGAGTACGTCCGGACCTACATTATGCAACCCTTGAGCGGTGGTCATCGGGCTGAGAGAGAGAGGCCAGCGGCGCCGACAACTGGAGCGGGAGCGGGAGCGGGGGTCGGAGCAGGAGCATCGAGGAGAGCTCGAGTCCGCGGCAAAGGCGAAGTTCCGAGAGGTCGGGGGGTTAGCTGGCCTGCTCTGCCCACTATACTGACATGCCGAGGGTAGGGTGGGGCGACGTACCAGATTCCCTTTGCTCCTCCTCCGGCTGACCATGAGTTGGTCGGGTTCTATGACTTACCACCTCCGGTATGTACTACTTCCTCTTACATCTTGCATTGTCATTTTATTCTAGTTTATTTTGATATTCCGTAGAATACTGATGCCTTTGATACTTTTGTAGGCGTCCTCCGAGTACACCCGGTAGTCCCTGGAGTTGAATGCCTCCATGATGGGGATGCTACAGCGGACCTTCGACCTCCTGGCCCACTATAGTATTCTGGTATGTTCTTCTGATCACGGCCTCAAACCATACTCATAAGCTGCTTCACATAATCTGGTGCACAACACAACACTCGATAAGCTGCTCACGTCATTCATACACTGTACTCATATACTGCATTCTGCACTGATAAACTACTCACGGCATTTGCACACTGTACTCATACACTGTATTCTGCACTGGTAAACTGCTCGCGGCATTTGCACACTGTACTGCATACATTGTATCCTGTACTGATAAACTGCTCACGGCATTCGCACGTTGCATTGCATTCTGCACTGATAAACTGTTCACGGCATACTGATGCGTTTGCCTCTTATACTTTTCAGCCTCCTTTCCTGATTCCCACTGTGGGAGGTATTCCAGCAGGGCCCTCTATTCCTGCTCGAGGAGGGCGTGGAGACGCTGTACGTCCCCGTACCAGGGCGGGGTGTGTTCATGTTGGGAGTAGCTCTCGGGCGCCGACCCCTGATGATGACGATGATGATGATGACGAGTCCGAGGCAGAGGCAGAGGTCGGGTCATCTGAGGAGGTTGGAGACGACTCAGACTCAGGCTCAGATGACGATGCTGATGACGATGCCCCTGGACCTTCGTCCAGGAAGAGGGTGAGGACAGATCCCCGGGCCCGAGACTACTGATGATGATCCAGATTGCTGCTTTTCTTTTTTTTTTTTTGTACTTTTTTTTTTCTCTTTGCTTTCTTCTCTTTGCTAGTAATTAGATTACCTTGTACTGCCGTAGGCAGATTTTTGTTTTCAAAGCTATGTACTTGAAAAAGATAATGAAATGAACAAACTTCTTGTTTAAAAAGTGTTACATTCACATATCTCATGTATTGCATCGCATCACATCATGTTACACCTCAATGTAAATGAAATTGATCCGTCGTCTGAAAATTGAATACTTGCATTGTAATAATCAGATAACGAACCAGTCAACAGCAAAAACAGACCATACCAACCACTGCACATTCTGAACATTCGGCTGATACTCTACTGGGGATTAATCTGCATACAGCCCATAACACAGCGCTTGGCTCATTTTGCACACAGCGGATCCTGAACAAACAGTCCAAACCTGACAAGATGGACCATAAAGGTCGAATCCACTAAAGTCGAAGCGCACTCAGATGCGATCTGAAACCCGGGAGCTTCAAAGAGGCCCAGTGTTTTCCTGTTCACACTTATCGGGGGTGGACCCTGCAGTTGTATGAAAGAACCGAATCATGTTTTTGCACAAATGTGGAGAATGGCATAGCATTCTGAGCAAAAAACGATTAATCTTTGAAATTGAAGAAGGGTTTTCAACCGGGTATTGAGCCTACAACTGAACGCAGCATACTGTGACTCAACAAAAGGTACACGACCTAAACACATCGAGTAACACTCGGAAAAGACCCAAAACAAAGGTTGAGGTAAACAAAACAAAAGACACGACATACAGACGCGTTAACGGAGACAGGGGACCTCAGATCACGAGGAGCCAGTTTCTCTGGGTATTGTTTCCCACCCTTTTCTCATTTGTGATTCTCACATCACTCTGGCACTCAAGCTCGATTTTTCTCTCAAAACCCTTTGGCTTGCTTTTTCTCTCAACTTACACCTCTCTATTCTTTATTCTCTCATTTTTCGTCCCTCCCCAAGGTGATTGATGAATGAATAGGAAGTTACGGGTTCATGCCCAACGCCGTTAGCTCACAGCTATTTCTTCTAGTGGGTAGAGTGCCCTCCTGGCAAGTATGTTGATGACGGGGGAAAGACAGATCGCCTGACTCAACTGTGTCCCTAGGTCATCATTTTGACCATTTTTGTTTTGGTTTTCTATTAAAACAATTTTGACCAATGTGAGAGTTAGATTAACACACTTGTTCGATTTTTGATTTGAAAACCATGTAGGTCAGGCTATGAGCACTGAATATTTTCCTTTTTTGGGTCCCAGAAAATGGTCCAAGTTTTGAAAAATAAAACAATTTTCGAGAAAACTAGTCAACCTCAGTAAAAATTCTCAAAAACTATTTTTGCAAACGACGGGTGCTAAACAAGCGCGGAACTTACCCTCGAGATGCGCAACCTCGGATCGGAGGCAATGGAAAATTGCCCCTGGCTTGGAAGGGGTGGATAGCAAAGGAAAGTTGCCCCTGGTTTGAACGGCGACATCATGGCAACGGAAAGTTGCCCCTTGTCTGGATGATGCCGTAGCATTTGGTAAACAGTCTTCGTCAGTGACGATTGCAAGCGAACTCTCGGATGCTGAGAAGACGGAGATGGTCAAAACCAATATATGGACACAGTCACTTTGAAGGTGTTGAGGGCTGGACGTTGGGATGAAATCGAAACCCTTGTATGGATTGAGATGCTATGAAAGCGTTGGGGGTTGGACTTCAGAATGAAGTTGCCTACGTATCCCAAACATGGGAATCAAGCCTTACGTAGTTCCGGCTAAGGTACACTCGGGTATTTTAACCTTCACTTTTTAGGCTCTAACTTTTGCCAAGGTGCCCGATGCGGGTTTTCGACCTTGCGAGCTTCTTTTCATTTTCTTTTTTTTTTTTGTATCTTTTCATTCTCTTTTTTTCTTTTCTTTTGCATTATTTTTTTACTTTTTTTTTGTATTTTTCTCTTGCTCTAACTTTTGCTTGGGTCGCCCTTCCGGGTTTTCGGCCCAGCGAGCCTCTCAAAGGGTAAAAGTGTAACAAGTCCATGCCAAATGGTTTTAGGGTTTTGAAGCCATTCGTATCCAGAAGAGTGGCTGTTGTATTGATTTACTGAAGGATCCATCTTCGGCTCTTCGAGCATATCTGACATTTTTGCCCCTAGTTTGAGGGGGGGCTTCTGATCTAGCTTTACAAGCTTCCTTTGATCTGATCTTCTTGATCTGACTTAGGTGCCTCTTGTTCGAGGGCTGCTCCAAAATGGCCACACAGGCCTTACATGGCGGTTGACCGTTGAACATTCTGAACGGGTCCAAGGTTCAAAACAAACAGGTCGAACCTTGAGGCTGAGAGCGATCCTAGGCTGCACAATCTCAAGAGCGATTCCACACAAGCCTTCACAGGGCCGCGCAAAACATTTGTTTTTGAAAGTTTTCAAGAAAGTGACAAATCGCTCGCGCCGAAGATGGTGTGGAACCGGTCTGGATCAAGCCAGGGTCCTTCCCAGTACTCACGCTGACAAGCATGATTTCATTCATTAAGGGCTTGGCATGCCTCTCTTTCTCTCAATTAATCAAATTTTTACAAAACCGGAGGAATTCCTTCCTCTTCGTTTTTATCACAATGTTTCGAAAAAAAGTTTTGAAGAACTTAGGTCAATGCAATAATTCTCAAGGCACAGAAGGGCAGGTAGAATGCAGGGCCGTTCCATTCAAAACCCCTGGCATAACTAGCCCAAAACAATTAATAGGCACGAAAACATGATAGCCGCAGCTATTTCATTCAGGTTTCTCGGATGTAACTGGCTCCACGGCAGAGACAGACTCAAAAAGAAAGCAAAAAGGTTAAATACAAAAACGGTGTTCGAGGCAACAGCCCCAGAATCACTCGACATCCTATACAACGAGACTGGCTCGGCACCACAAGACAGACCCAAAAAAAAAACAATAAGACTGACTCAAAGCAAAGAGGCAGACTAAAAAAAAAACAGAGAACTGACTCAAAACCCAAGCCAGAAGCTACAAAACTGCATTTACAAATGCTCAAAAGTGCGTGCCAGATGCCACATCTGAAATACACCGAGCGCCGCCCGCAGGTGGTCCAACCCCTGATCACATATCCGCAGTATCCTCAAAGTCCAACAGCTCGGTGGTAACAGACTTCGCTGAGGTAGGTGGAAGAATGACATCATTATCGATCAGATCCTGCACTTCATGGTGAAGGCAGAAACAGTTGTCGGTGGCGTGACCGGTCTATTGGTGGTACGCGCAGTACAAAGCAGCATCATGTGTGAGACGGAGATTCTTCGGGAGAGGCCGGGGTTCAAGGGGTATCAGGTGCCCCCTTTCAGCAAGAATCTGAAGTGCCTTAGACAGAGGCATGTAGAGAGCATGAAAGATCCTGCGCCCTCGGGGCAGGTACTTTGAAGTCTGAGTATTCTTACTAGACGCACTAGCAAAAGGGTCGGCAGGCACTGCTTTAGTTTTCTGATCTTTCCCAGGTGCAGGGTTGGGAATAGGAGGAATTGTTCTGGCATGACGGGGCCTATCCCGATTTTCTGACTGACTTGAACTACCCTCAGGTGGAGTGGGGAAAGCATCCTCCACAGTTTTTGCCACAACTGCGGATATCTGTCGCTTGTTCATCTCCCCGATTTTCAAAGCCTCGACTGCCCGCAGCAGTTGTTGAATGGAATCGGCATTTGCCTTCATTTTGTTCTTGCCTCTGGCCTCGGCCTGATCAAGGGTTTGGGTTGCTACATCAGAGCGAAGCCCGGTTGTCGCTGACACGTCGTTGCTGTAGCTGGAAGCAACCTCTGGCCGGCTGAGCTCTATCACAATCCGCTCCAGTAGCGGGGGCTCCTATGGTATGAAATTCCTGGCATACGGTGCCGCTGGCGGTGAAGTCGACATTCCATTGGCCAGATCGGCCACGGATCTCTGGAGGTCACCAGTAGTGGGCTCGCGAGCTTGATACAACTGGGGGGTCCAGATCGGGTGCGCGACAGGTGACCTGGGTGGATGCGATACATCAACATTGGTTTCATCCCGCAGGGTGATCCCTTGATCTAGCATAGTTGTCATAACCGTAATCTCTTCTGAATTCTGCGTCATCATAAGTCCTGCCTCAGCAAAGGGGGAACACTAGCTATTCTGTATAAATTCTTTTGACACTCTGAACTGAAAGGAAAAACAAACAGCATTTCAGCCATAACAGATCAATCACAGGTGTAGCCGAACAACTGTGCTCTACTACTGATCACTGTTCCCCAGAATCACTGTTCCCAAAACTGAACTTGATACCCGCAGATAACTGATTTCACAACAACACTGATACTGGTGCCCTCGGGCCCGATACTCAAACTTGCAAACTGATATGTACGTTCTTGTAGAGGTGCACTCTAAAAGCACATAGCAGATAAATGAGAGCCAAAACACCCCTATGTTGGGGTAGGGTTTCCCTGTCCTATTTTGTCAGGAGCTAGGGTTTCACTACATACGCAGCGGTTTTAAACAACTTAGCATCGGGTAGGCAACCTGTCCTAGTTTGGAATGGTCGCTATGGATTCCGAATATGCACTAGGTCGAATGGTCAAAAAGGGTGCCCCAGAAAAACCGGGGTTTGTGTTCCCATACTGTCAAAGCCCACAACCGGTCAGCCTTATGGTCATGCCTTGACAAGACAAGCCTCCAGCAAACCGTTCAGGAATGGCAGATGGCAAACACTGTGTCCTAGGCACACCAATGCACATGCAATGCAAAGAGACATATACATGAAATCAAAACAGGATATCATGAGTTCGAGTCAAGCTCTCTAAAATCCCCAGCAGAGTCACCAGAAACTGTAGACGCGCATGCGTGAGGCCCTCGCTACAGTTCGGACTCGATTTGTGTCACGGTTCTTAATCTGAACCAAAGAGTCCAAATTCGGCAAATTGTTTGAGAAACAAATTTTTTGAAAAGAAGTGCTAAACATGGACTACTTTGCCAGATACAGAGTCGCCACCTAAATATTTTATTTTTGGGAATTTAGGAAACCCTAACTCGGTGCCAAAAGCCACGTGTCCGTCATTACAAAAGTTGCCTCGGCTCGGGAACTTGGGTACGATTGGGGAAGGTCAGCTATGAGCACCCCCTCTCGCCCGATCGGAAGATCGGCCTCTACTAACCGTGATATCCATTTTTGAAAACATTATGTGTTCTTATTCCAGTTATTAGCCTAGAATTACTATGTTATGCGCACAGCACAAAAGTATAGACTAGATTGCCTAATTTGGGAATAAGCATTGCATATCCGTTTGTTTTGGAAAAATGTTTTGGAATTTGCTACTCGCAAGTAGGCTAAAACACGGATTTCAATGAGCTATTCCAACTCAGACAATCCAATCTTCACCCACAGGCATTTCAAGCAATTATATCACATAAGCAGCTAGCCTCATGGTAATCATGCTATCGTGGCAACAGTCACACGCATGCAAGGATGCAAAAGCATAAATACTTACATCGTACTCCGTGCCAAAACAAAGAACTCGTTAGCAATCAATGCATGATCCAAGCCCAGGTTTAAATGCCTAATGCAACGCATGCGGAATGTCACTAGAGTAGGCTCGGCTAGTCTATGAATGACATGTGAAAATGCACAAGTAGCATGTATTCAAGTTAGATTTGAAATATTAATGTAGTTAGCATGATGCGCCGAGCCCGGTGCATGCAATACTGATGAATTATGCTCGCATGCATAGCATAAGGTATGCTAATTTAAACATGTCCTATTACTAACCATCAAAGCAGGTAAGTAAAAGGGAGAAAGAAGTGGAGGGTGGAAGACATGCACACACTCACCCACACTTATTACAAATTCGCCCTCGCTTGGAGGGACCAAAAGAATAATACAATTCGAATAATGAATTAACTAACCTTGCTAATTAATTATTACAGACCAACTAAATTAATTAGACAAATTAATCAACTTAAGAAAGCAAGGAAAAGGGCCTCAGGAAGAGGGCTCAATGCACGCGTGGTCGGGTCTTGCTCTGAAGTCCACTGCCATGCGCAAGCTGCCTCTGTTTTCCCTACTCTTCCCCTCTGAAAACTTCCAAAGTCTCAGAATTGCTTCCCTGGACATTGGGAGACACCACCGGCTGAGGAGCATGGCCACCGGCAGTAATATGTGATCATCGGCTGTTGATGAAGTTATCGGCCACGGATGGATTGCCGGTCGGCACTATGTGCAGTCGATCGGCAAAAAGTTCCGGCAGAATTTGTTTGACAGCAGCAGAGGACAGAGCTTTGCATGGCAATGCAATTCAAGCAATGTATGCACCAACCATATTCCTTATCATGTTTATGACTCAAAGGGACATGGTCCTTGGTTCTCGGACCATCGATCGCGCATTTCAATGCGCGATGGCCCAAGAGACCAATTTATGCATGTTGATTTCAAATGCAATGCAAACCAACAAACAAAGGCCCAACTCCCATCACTAAATCAAAGAGCAAGGCATGCATGCTAGATGGAATGCAACCTAGGCATGTGAGCTAGCATGCAACATGGGCATACAATGCATTTATGCAATTATGCAAGCAAACATGCAAGGTAAGCATGCAAACAAGCAAAGGATGGACTTAAGCACGGTTTAGGCAGCCCTTACTAGGTCTAAAACAGTGGCCAAGGTGCTAAAAAATGAAGGACTAATAGACACACAAACATGCATGCAAATGATCTCCAACACTTCAAGCATTAAAGAGCAATTCTCAAGCACTCTCACGAGGATGCAACCATGGACATATAGCATGCATTAAGCTCTAAAATCATGTAACAAGATGATGCCAAATCAATTTAAACAAGACAAGCAAAACATGCCACAATGGCCCAAGTGCTTAAGACAAGCCAAGGAGGCTTAAACCAAGGTCAAGTCCACCAAACCTCACAAGGCTAAGGGGACTCAAAACAAGTCAAATGCAGACTTAAACAAAGCCAAGGGTGCACTTAGATGGCATCTAGGTGGTCTAAAAGTGCAAGCATGCTCCGAGGCCTAAACAAGGGGCATAAGGTAACAACCTTTAAACACATTGAAGGAGGATTAAATGCAAGCATATAAGCATGTCAAGTGGACTGAAATGACACGGAAAATAGTCCCAACTCACTAAATCAAAGCAAGTAATGCATGCTATACACTTACACCCTTAAGGCCAACAAGCCAAAATGCAAAGGGGCTATACAATGCATGCCAAAGTCGACCCAAACAACTAAGGACAGACCTTAAACATGGCAAAGTAAGCACGAAAGCTTCACAAAGCTAGGCCTAAAGCATGCTTGAACAATGGTTAAAACCTAGATGCATGTTAAGGCAACAAAATGGCATTACAAGGCATGTATACTAAGCAAGCATGGTGTACCAAAACCAACTTAAAAAAATGCTATTTCATGGCAAAATAAGCATAAATAACAGCTAAGGCATGGTCAACAAGAGCCTAAGCTAGGTGCTCCCTTAAGAGGCAAAAAAGGTCCTTTTCAAGGACAACAAGGAGAGGAGGTGGCCCTCTCCTTCTTGGGATCTCAAGGCACCATCCTTACCACTGAAATCCCTCAAGATTTCAGTGGTGAGGAGACCCGAACACCAAAGTCCCGGAGCTCACCCAAAATGGCACAAAATGGAGCCTTACAAGGCTTAAGAGGGGTCAAACAACCCCAAAGCTTGAAGCAACCTTAAACAACTATTTAGAGGGCCTAAAAATAGAAATTTTTTGTGTTATACACTATGCTCAAAAATAGATGCAAGATAGGATAAAAAGCTATGCAAAAATGGGATAAAAAGGGACAAAAGTCTTACCCTTGTAGACCCTCTTCACAAATGGTGGACGAGCAGTCTCCTTAGGTCCGAACCAGCCTTAAAACTCTGAAAACAATCCCTTAGAACCTCAATAGCCAAGGGAAGGTGTAATGGTAGGTGTTTGTGTGTAATACTATGAACAAACACACCTAGAACAGTCAAGAGAGAGAGATATAGAGATGGAATATATATATATGCCCTAACCCTAATCCAAGACTCCCTTTGAAATTTTTTGTAACCCTAATGCCAAGAGAGGAGCCCTCTTCTTATAGGCAACTCCCTCTTGTAAGGCTTCCAAAACAAGCCATCCAAGAGGGGAATCCCTCCATACACGTGCATGGAGGGGAACAGAGTGGGTGCCAGCTATCACAGCTGGCACAAAATATCTAATAAAAGTAGATGAACAGTGATCGGCCATTCAAAATTGCCATTTTGGCAAAATAAATGGCCGACCGGCAACAAAGAGTGCCGATCGGCAATATACATTGCCGATGGCGTAAAATCACTGGCCGGTGGCCTCAAGCCATGGCCAGTGATGTGTGGGGATGCCTCACAAGGCATTCCCTGCCCCTCCGAGGCAAAACATAAGTGTTTGGCGCAAAACCAGACACAACATGGTTGAGTCGAGAGATCCTGAGGCAAGGCGCGCAACCGAGACCTCCGGGAACTCAAGATGAACACAAACAAGGGTAATCACCAAGTGTTCCAATGGTGACGTCCAAGTCTTGAGGACGGTCAAAAATGGGGTGTCTACAGCGTGAAATGTGAATCCGAGCGGTCTTTCTGTTTCTCGAGATGTGTGAAACATGATCCCGAGCAATATTCGTTCTTCAGTTTCTTGGGACGTATGAAGCACGACCTCAAGCGATTTTTGTTTCTCAGTTTCTCAAGATGCATGAAACACAACCCTATGCGATGTTTTCATTCCTCGTCTCTTGTTTTGGCGTAGTTAAAGTGTGGTCTTATCTTTTTGCATGGAACCTATTTTGGTTTTAAGCTTGAAGCTGCTCCTTTATTTGTTTGTTATCTCGTTATTTTGCTCATTGCATCTATTATTGCTTATTGCATCATCTCGCATGATCATAAGTTTTCAAAATTGCCGGCTTCGTGAAGTGTGTGAGTCTGGCTTTCAAAGTTGCATCGTGCATATCATTTGTATCTTGCCCTAGAACTACGCTAGTTTGATTCTTTACAAAGGGACACGTAGGCTGCTTGCAGACGCAACCATTTGTTTCTGTCTTGAATGTTTGTCCAAGTCTTACGGCCTTGTCAAAATGGGTCGTCTCCTGCCTTTGACATTCACTTATGTCATTTCATGACTCCGAGTTCTGTCAGAGAGGGGCAACTGTAGACACCCCATTTTTAACGGCCCTTACGACTTGGACACCATTGCATTCACACCTGATGATGAGTTTATATGCTCGTCAAGTGCTCGAAGTCCTTAGCAAAATGCCACAGCTTTGAGCCCTTCAAATCCTGGACCCTTGTTGTGTCATTCTTGAATCAAGCCTTGGTTCTTCAAGCTTGCAGCTTCTGGTGGCCTACCGGCCATCATTTTTTGGTTGCCGGCCAACGATGTGGCCTACCGACCACCAGTGATGGCCGGCTAGCCACTAGTTTCTTTTGTAGATATTTTGTGACAGCTGTGCCAGCTATTTGCACAGATGCATGCATCTGCCCCCACGTGTAGGGCTGGATATACTTAAGGATAATTCATGTTTTCTATATATAGAGGGCCTCCCTCTCATGTTTTAAGGTTGGAAATATTTTAGACCAAAATTTTTCTTCATTTAGTTTAGATATTTGTTGTAATTAATTAGTTGTAGCTAGTTAATTTTTTAAAGTGTTGTAATTAATTAGTTAGTTAACCAGTTATTTGATTCCGTTTTGTAATTATTTTAATTAGCTAAAATAGTTAATTAATTTGTTGTAATAATTAGTTAAGTAATTTAGCTAATTATTCATTTCGGTTTGTAATAGTTAGCTTAATTAGCTTAACTTTAATTAGTTAGCTAGTTAGCTGGTTTATTCATTTGGACTCTCCTTGGTAAGAACGCAATGTAATAATGTGTATGTCTTCCAACCCCATATCTTTCTCCCTTTTATTTACTAGCTTATGATGGTTAGTTTAGGGACATCATGTTTTGTTTAGCATACTTCATATTTGCATCCACTTGTATTGTATGCACTGGGTCTCGGTTCATCATTCTAACTTACATTGTTAGTTTAGATACTTTTTTAAATACGTGCTTAGACCATGCTACTTAATTGATTCATATGCCATGTTAGTAACCGAGCCTATTAATTGCATGTTGCATGCGTTGCATTAGTCATCTTGCATAAATTAGGATCATGCATTTTTCTAACTCATTTCTCTTTTGGCTTAGAGTACTAGGTAAACCTTTACTCGCTTTAGCATCTTGCATGAATGTTGATATTGCCATGTTTAGCATGCTTGCCATGAGGCAAATTGCTTAAGTGATAAACTGCTTGAATGCTTGTGGATGAAGACTAATTGCTTGAATTGGAATAATTTGAGTAATATTTTTATGCGATCACCTTTTCAAGTGGTACATATTCGAAACAATTTTCAAAACAAACATGAATCGAGATGTTCTAATTCTTGCAAAATTAGTCTATACTTGTGTCTGTGCGCATCACATAGTAATGCTAGTCTAATAATTGGAATACAAGC
Source organism: Camellia sinensis (assembly GCF_055761805.1). Classification (NCBI taxonomy): domain Eukaryota; kingdom Viridiplantae; phylum Streptophyta; class Magnoliopsida; order Ericales; family Theaceae; genus Camellia; species Camellia sinensis. The sequence goes on from NC_138961.1 coordinate 103,066,761, forward strand.
ATATAATGTACATAAGATTCATATCATGATTAGCAGAGGCCGATCTTTGATCGGGCAAGCGGGGGTGCTCAATTCATTCATGACTTTCCCCTCTCGTACCTAAGTTCCCGAGCCAAGACAATCTTGGTGATGATGGACATGTAGCCTTTAGCACGAGTCATGGGTTTTCTAAATTTTTTCAAAATAAAATGTTTAGGTGGTGACTTTGTATCTGGCAAAAAAGTCAATTTTGACAATTTGATTCAAAATCGATTTTTCAAAAAATTTGCCGGATTGGAAGTCTTTGGTGTTTATCTATTTCACATTGCACTTGTGGAATCAGATTTAGGACCGTTGGAGTCCGATAATATAGGGCTTATTTGCCTTTCGAAAGGGGGCGCAAAAAAGTAGCGGTACAAACCCCCAATCTCTGCCACAACTGGTCAAGCCTTAATTCCTCATAGCAGTGACCTCCTTAATCACTCTCAAACCATGATGGAAGTGGCGTAAGAACAACACCAAGATGAGTCACATGAAGCTACATGGTCAAATCAGGAATCCAATCAACTACGCTGAAATAGCATACAAGGCCTATAGTAGACAAAATAAGCTCCATCGTAGTTGCAAAAACACTTGTAAGAACAAGCTTAGCCAAACGTATCCCTGCAACTATCCATGCAACCCCCTGTCTCTAATAGTTGTAATTTTGTTGCCCCATTTGACCCCACTTTAACAAGAACCTTTTTTTAAGAGATAATTTGTGAAAAGTCCACACCTATGGAGTCAAGTTTAACCTATTTTGGTAATAAAACGTGTTTAATGAAATTATTTGGCGAAAAGGAGAAATTATTATTTTGATTTTTTTTTTCTAATTATACCTCACCATTAGACTATTGTTGGACCACCGGCAGCGGATCTTCGAAAATTCCTCCGGAGGTGGCCGAAAGCAGTGAGTGATGTTATGGTGGTGATATAGACAAATAGGTAGAATAGGTGAACAAATAAGTGACACATAGACAAATAAGGGAATAACACCTGGATAGATAGATGGACAGATACGTTATGTGTACAGATAAGTGGATAGATAAGTGATGTGGACAAATAGGTGAACAATGGACAAATAGACAAATAGATAGGGGTAATATGGTCTTTCAAATTATTATTTCGTTTCTAGCCCCCAAAGAATAGAGTTTGGAGCTATTACTCCAAAAGTTTTGAAATTGGACCTTTGGCTCGAGTACCTTTTATTAATAACTAGAAGTCCTAGTATATATTATGTGTGTGAATTAAGCCAGTTATCAATTAAAACAGTTAGATAAAAACAGTTACTAGTGTGATTCGACTTCATTTACACCAACTACCGCCTTCGCTTTGTATATTAGTATAGATATTTCCTTTCACTAGCTAGGCAGTAAATATTCTTTAATTTTACAGTTGTATTACAGAAATTGGGTCCAGATTTGTGCCCATAATTTTAGTGGTGGAGATTGAATGGATGTATTGTAGGGTCCATGTGTAGAATGAATCTAGATCTCATATGATATTTTTGGATAAAGTTTTTGGATATGTAGTACGTAGTATTGTAATTTTATGTTTATAACCTAGAAAATGCTACTTTCAAATAATTAGATACAGTTGCTCTATGAGTAAATGGTAGGCTCAGGAAAATGATATACAAATCCATAATTTATACTTATCTTTTAGATCGATGATATGTAAGTGATATTATTGGTTGATAAATAGAAAAGATATGAGAGAAAGTGTTGCCTTTAACATTCCAGTTGATTGTCATATCATTGAATTTTAAAATTGGATCTAATTTTTGATTTTGAACAGTAATGCTCTTAGGTATAAGGGTGATACCATGTGGGGTATCACCAATGAATAATCTTATATTTGGTAGTGGAAGCTACTCAAGTAATGCTAAAAATACTAAATAAGATACTAAAAAAACATATCAACTAAGACAAAAGCCATATATAGGAGGTTTATCATTTAAAATGGAACCCACTAAATATTGTGTTTAGTTAATACATTTGTTGGTACATCGATTACTTGTTTATTTCATCAATAAAGTTTTCTTTTACCGATAAAAAAAAAAACATTATTGTTTTTGTTGGATTAGATAACCATAGAAAATGTTAACAAGCAGTATCTTCATTCTAAAGAATAGATGATGAGTAATATATAAGAGGCTCATGATTCTCATTTCCTGCAACTAATAAAACAATCTCAACCCATTGCTTTGCTTCCATTGTTTTCATATCAACAGCTAAATCCCAACCTCCAGAAATTCTAAAATCGATGTTTAATTGTGATGACCCAATTAGCTTTCAATAGAATGAAGGAAATCCAAGTTTGAAGATACCACAATGGTATGAAATTGTAGGATATGCCATGCGTTGCGTTACATTAGTATATATAAAACCAGCTTAATTTTTTATTTTTTATTTTCTTGACCAAAATCATTTTTCTTATTTTATTTTGATGAACTTACCGGTAGAAAATTTTGTGATCTCTGAATCAGTATGACTTTGATGAAGTGGACAACTGGCAATCATATATCAATCATTGTGCAATTCCCCACTCTGATTAGCTATTTCATAATTTAAGAGCAAAAACATGATTTGAGTATTGAAATTAACAACTAATTTTCTTTGACAGATTGCATTTATATATGTATTAAATTATAGGGTGGGAATATAAAATTAAAATAAAAAAAGATCTTCCGCGTGGCCATCCTAATGAAGATACAAAGAAATTCCTAATTAATCAGAGTAAACTAATATCAATATGTCAACACAATTTCCCATTTGTTCAAGAAAAATAAACAAAATTTAATCCACTTAAATAATCAATAATGCTCCTTCTCGTTTCGACTATATTAAAATTTGTTACTTAATTAATCTAAAATTTAAATTATGTCAATCAATTTTTATTTTTTTATTACACATGCCGACAATGGAATGGCTTAGCTTGACAACTAAAATATTTTACTATCTGCAACAACTGCATTTCAAACTTCATACCCACCTAAAACATTCAAAATTGCATATAAACTCCCTGAAATAACAAAGGTTTATATATCTTTGAATTTTGAATCTATGTCTTTAATAAAGCTATTCAGACCCTCACAATAACTTCAAGATCAATCAAGAAATCACCTAAAACATTTTATTTTTGTAGACTTAGAGGAAGGGTATTGACAATTTGAAAAATTTTAACCACTAATTTTTTGTAGGTCAGAATTTTTATTTTTATTCCCATTGTAACCTTTTGTCAAAGGTTGTTGAGTCAATGAGAGATGATTATTGGTTAATTTGGCAACTTGACTTGGAGGTCACATTGGTGAAATTTTTATGCAAAAATATTCTTATTACAGCACGAGGTATGCAATATTTGATATAAAAAGAAAAGCAATGTTGAACAAGTGTGACATTTAATTGAAATGTTTTTCTTTTTCCTCTTTTTGTTTTAAAATTGGGACATGCTAATATTTTTTTATTTTTTATTTTTTTATTTTTGTATTTTTTTGTGTGGGTACATGGAGCTATTCCTACTCCACTTTTGCACAAATATAACTCCCTCTTGTACATATGGGCGGCCTGACAAATAAACATCCACACGAATTTGCTTATTGACTAAGACCTCGTTTGGGAACAAATTATTTTAGTAATTTTTTGACTTTTTACGAAAAGATGTGCAGAAAAGTAGAGAGGTGATGTGACAATTTTTAATAACTTTTTGACTTTTTAGCTAAAATAGCCACTCCTCAAACGAGGTCTAAGTGTTAAGAATTAGTATTTATGACCGTCCCTTCTATAAAAGTAAATTTTTTTTTTTTCTTTTTGAGGAAAATTCTCAATAAATGAAAATTTCATGGGAAAACTATACAGCTTTGCTTGATATTTTCCCTCCCCCTATTTAAAGGACAAAAAGAATCTTATTGCAACATTGTATAATAAAAACAAAAAAAATGAATATGTTACTACAAAAATGGAATGGGATTAGCGTCACCTTTTTAGTTATTATTATTATTATTTTTTTATTGAAAATTCATCATCACAGTTTTTTTAAGGGATCTATTCTATATCCAGTTTAAGTAGAGTAACTTCAAAATAAAAAATAAAAATAATGCTCTCTCTCTCTCTCTCTCTCTCTCTCTCTTTGTGAAGGGAATGACGTCCCCATTTACTCATACTCAATGGATCAACTATAATCTTCAATCGAAATTTGGGATTGAAACACAGTGAAATGAATCATTTAATACCCTAAAAATGAAGAAGTTATAGCATTAAAGCAGTACAAGTGAATTTAGAGGAAGTTGTGCACAATACCTTGATGTCAGGTATCTTCTAGAAGATGTGATTACACTTCTGAGAAGACCAATGTGCTAAGAGTATTATTAGAATGTGAATATGTTGAAAATAAAATTATTCCACCAACTTAATGTTAAGATATTTTAATAAAACAAAATTATTTATTTTGTTTACTCTTATAGAATTAAGTTAATGATTCTATTTATTGTTTTGCTAAACTAACACTTTATTCTAAATACATGAAGTAGAGAGCAAGCTAAATTTCTTTATTTGGAGAAACATCTCAATGCTTTGTCACATTTTTCTTTTTATTTTCAATTTATTATCAATATTTGTTTGTTTAGAGGAATAGTTTGAATCTTCGTTATGGGTAATTTAGCATTAAGGGAATCAGTATCCTTTTTATCATTATAGAATATCCAGTTTGAAGAAACAACACTTTGCTTGCTTTTGGTTTTCCAATAATATTTTTCAGAAAATTCCACCTTCTTATTTTTCGTGTTTTTTTTACCTAATTTTTTAATATTTTAAGAAATATATATATTTTTTAATTTGTAGATACATCTAACATAAATACACATAAAAAGTATAATTTTGTGAAAAAAATTCATTAAATACCAAAAATATAAAAAAAAATACGAGAATTCAAATATATATTTTTTATTTTTATGTATTTATTAATTTTTAAAAATATTTTTTATAATTTTTTTACTTTTTAGATACATCTAAATAAGGTGTATCTAAAAAAGTAAAAAATGATTAAAATTTTAAAAATATGCATTAAAAACAAAAAAAATACAAAAATAAAATATTCAATTATTAAAAAATTTAATTCAAAAAACTCAAACCAAACGCATATATTGAAATTGAAGCCACCAACCACTGAGATATATGAAAACACTTCTTTCAATACTATAATCTTGTGAAACAAGCTAACGTATGAAGCCAAGGTCTTGTCACAATTCGGCATTTAGTTGCAGCTTAGGATGTAGTGGAAAAAGGTTAAAGGTTTGAGGTTTGACATATATTGGAATTGAAGCCACCAACCACTGAGATATATGAAAACACTTCTTTCAATACTATAATCTTGTGAAACAAGCTAACGTATGAAGCCAAGGTCTTGTCACAATTCGGCATTTAGTTGCAACTTAGGATGCAGTGGAAAAAGGTTAAAGGTTTGAGGTTTTGGTCCAACGATAACCTCTTTATGTGGTATACTTTTCAGAAGTGATTAGTATAGCTCGAATTTATCCTTTTCGAATTATTCTGAAATCAAAATGACGTCGTTTCGTCATTTTGATTAATTAATTAATTAATTTATTTATGTTTTTTTCAAAAGAAGAAAATTAGAAAAGAAGAAGAAGAAGAAGAAGAAGAAGAAGAAGAAGAGGAGAAGGAAGAAGAAGAACTGGAGGGGCCATCAACCAGGGGCGGAGGCGCGGCGATCGGCGACGGAGGCGGAGGCCGAACTGCGACGATCGGCTGGGCGATCAACGACGAGCTGCGACGATCGACAGAGGCAGAGGAGGCTCTCTCTTTCTCTCTCTCCATTCCCTCTTCTCTCTCTCTCTCTGTTTCCCTCTCTACTCTCCTCTCTCTCTCTCTTGCCTTCTCCCTCTTCATTTTTCGGGGGATTCGGGAAAAGATTTTTCGGGAGAAAAATCTTTATTCTATACTTTTATACATTAACTTTATTAAGAAATCTAATCACTTAAAATGTTGACAAAAATTAACATGTGAAATTCAAATCGTTTCGTTCACTATATAAATAATTAGATAAATTATATCGATTGTCCTTATATTTTACTTTTTATGTTATTTTGGTCTCTATACTTTCAATTGGATTGATTTTGACTCTTAATTTTAAATTTTGTGTCAATTTGCTCTAGTTGAGAATATCGTCAACGTTTTTTAATTCTTTGAGTTGAAATTCATAGTTTTACTTTTAAAAATATAATACATGACAATTATGTACGTATTTTCTATAAAGAAATGCTAAAAGTTGTAATCAATTAGATCAAATTGAGACAAAATCATAAATTTGTGGTCAAAATCGTGCTAATTTAACTTATAAAAATTAAAATGACATAATGATTAAGTATAAAAATTACGATCATAATTTGTCCTTAGTAATTTTATTCTGAAACAAATAAAAAATACAGAAAGAAATTAAAAGGACGGAGCCAATGGCAATGATTAGAAAATGCTACTCTTCACAAACATTCCTGTCTCAAACACGAACATCAATTGACAACGATATTTTGAATTGTTTGGGATGTCCTAAATTAGTGAATTTTTTGTCTTTTTATGAAAAGATGTGTAAAAAAATAGAGAGGTGATGTAATGAAAAAAAGATTAAAAAATAAAAAGATGGATTATTTTTGAATTGCCAAATTTGACCTTTGTACCTAAAAGAAAAAAATGTTCAAAAAATAATTGATCCAGTCGTACTCAAGACTATTCTTTTATTTATTTATTTAAAATTAAGGCATAGTTTGGAAAGACTAAATAAGTGTACTTTTTAACTTTTTATGAAATATGAGTTGAGTTTGGGTTGAGTTTGAAGTGATGTGTTAGAGGGGTGATGTGACTTAAATAAAATGATGTGACTTAAATAGGATAGTGACTTTTTGACTTTTTATTTTTTTTCAATCATGACAAACTTAACCTAAATATTCAGACCAGTTTATGAACATATCAACTTATTTCGGAATATTAATCCTATCGCTCACTTGCCAGAGCCCCATTTAAAATCAGAAAAGGCACCCTGTATGCACGGGCCTCAAGGAACTTATCTGGGACTAATAAATATTGAATTCGACACCTGAAAAGAGCATATGCCAAACCCAAATTATGTCCACTAAACCACTCTGTGAAGTTAACATACAGCATCCAGCTATTAATTCAGTTGCTAATATTGTTTCAACAATGATTCATCCCATTAAAAATATCACCACTAATAGCATTAATACATTAAAAAAAAAAATACAATTCTAATACCAAAACATCACATCATTAATGGCGAGACCCACTGCCACCTAATTAGTGGGAGCACTAATTAGTGCTCCCAAGCATTTTTCATATTGTTTCATCCACAACCATATCGTACGTGCGGTAATTGGAACCATCAATGACACTTGTCATTCAACACAACTATTAGAAAGTCATTCCCCCCTGAAATTGAGCTGTAATTTAGTTGTAACACTTTGAAATAACATGCATCCTATAGTTTTAAATCGCGGTATTGAGTAACAGTATTAATCGCAGAATATCGGTATCTGTAGTATCAATTAGTACGTATCAAAAATCAGGTGTTTTGGCTGTGAAAATTTAAAAATCATTAGCAATTCCTCAAAAATTGAATTTTATGCATTTTTTGTGTGTGACTATTTTAGCCTTAATTTGTTACATTTTAATCAAAATTTTGATATGTAGGAACACTTTTGACTCATTTTCAGTTAAATGATATGCATTTATTATAGTCTCAAGCTGTTTTCGGCATATGTTTAACTTTTAATCAAAAAAGTGATGTGGAAATATTTTTTTTACTTATTTTTAACAATGAAATACTTCTAAATGCACAGGTGGCGTTTGGTAACACTTACGTTTTCTGTTTATATTTACAAAAATTTAAAAAACTCAAATAAAAACTTGTTTGGTAAAATTTTTGATTTATAAATCAGTGGTCTCAGTTTATAAATTTGGCAAAAAAATGAAAACACAAAAAATGTGTTTCCATTTTGAGTTTTTAGTTTTTTTTTTTTTTTTTTATTACCCAACACTAGCCACCATCCGCCACCATTTTCCACCACCGTCTTCCGCCACCACCACCCACCACCCACCCCCACCACCACCTGCCACCACCACTCACCACCCACTTGCCACCACCACCCACCACCCACTCGCCACCACCATCCACCCCTCGCCACCACCACCACCGCCACTACTACCCACCACCCACCACCCACCTGCCATCCACACGCCACCACCCACCACCCGCCACTACCATCCATCGCCCGCCACCACCACCACCCGCCACCTACTTGCCACCACCACTCACCACCCACCTACCACCACCAGCCACTCACCACCACCAGCCACCAGCACCCGCCCGCCACCCACCTGCCACCACCCACTCGCTACCACCTACCACCCGCCACCGTTACCCACCCATCCACCCACCACCACCACAACCACCACTACCACCCGCCACCACCCACCACCACCCGCCACCTGCCACCACCACCTACCACCACTCGCCACCGTTACCCACCCACCCACCTACCACCCGCTACCACCACCCACTCGTTACCACCCACCACCCGCCATCGTCACCCACCTACCCACCCACCACTACCACCACCCGCCATCTGCCACCCACCGGCCACCACCACCTACCACCCGCCACCACCACCACCACCACCTTCTCGCTACCACCCACCACCCGCCACCGTCACCCACCCACCCACCCACCCACCCACTACCACCACCACCCACCACCACCAGCTACCCATCACCCACCGTCACCACTTTCCACCACCGTCTTCCGCCGCCACTTGCCATCACTTGCCATTTCTCACTCTTTTTTATATTTTTAAATTTTGTAAACATTTTGTTAATTACCAAACGCTTTTGTAGTTTATGTTTTTCTAAAAATAAACAAAAAATAAACAAAAACCAGTTTATAAAATTTATGTAAATATAAACTGAAAATGTAAACGTTACCAAACACACCCACAACAAATCAATAGAGAAACAGAGACATGAAAATAAATCATTTGTTTCAGTCATAGTCGCATACAACCAATCTACCATACATTAACAACTCTGAAACTTAGTAATAAAAAGAATTACGTGGTGGTACAGAAGAATCTCCATATCTCACGTCACTTTGATCATCACTATGAATTGGTTGTCCTATTTCCCTATATTGATATTCTTAGTTGTAGTTATTGAAAGTGCATTGATCATATAAGGTGTTGTGCTACCATTGCTACTTGATTGTTGTTGTATCATTGCAAGCCTCCCTCTACCATAATTGAAACCCTCTGTATATGGATATTGATGAGGTTGTTGAGAGTAGTTCCAATTAGTACCACGAAACAAAAAACAGAGCATAACAAAACTCACAACAACTCACCAAAAACAGAGCACAACAACACAACACAAATTACAACTTGCAACTCAGGGAGACAAACCTTCTTTGAAGAAGCTTGAAAGTTGAAGTGAACTCCACAGCCCAAATAAGCTTAGATCTATGGAGCCAAGCCACAAAGAAGTTTGATTGTGAACTGCAAATCTGTAAACAAAAGCAAATTTATGGTCTGTGAAAGTGTGAAATTGCTTGAAGAAGACAAAGCACTTGAAGTGAAAGGTCTGAGTGATGTATGTGATGGGTTATTCTTTTCTTTTCTGCAATTACTTTTGCTTTTGCAGGTTCTCTGTGCTGATTCATCCATACCGACGAATATGAAACAGTATCGGACTATATCGCCCTATGTATCGGATTTAGGCCGCTACGTATCGGGATTCGGATGCTACGATTGCAAATTTCATTCTTATTGGTATACTGGTCCATAGCCGAATCGGCGCTCTGATTTTTCGATATGAATCAGCCGATACGGTACGTACCGGCAGATATTTAGATCTATGATGCATCCCAAAATGATTGCGGAGGATGAGACCAACCTTTCTATTAAGTTTTACAAATCGTTATTTTGTATGCAAATTGTACTTTATTTTTTTATTGTTTTCCATATTTACCTCATTGAATGAAATAGTATGTTTATAATATGGAGAAGGCAATGTCCTAGTGGGGATATTTTGGCATAGAGATTTTGATGGCACTAAAACAAATTATGAGATGGGTCAAGCCCACCCCTGTCGATGACCTATTGTTACTGAGCTCCTGACAATGAATGGAGTTGACACATACCTCACCTTGATGCCGATTTAGGATGCTGGTGCATGGCTCTCACGACCTCTAGCATACATGTACAAGAGTTATAACTAACATGGTGGATAAGAACACATGGCGGCACAACAGTTGTGAAGAATCTTAGACCACCAGGGACACTTGATAGAAAGTGAAGGCCAAGCTATAAAAAGCTAGGCATGTCCATTTTATAAGGCCAATACAAAAATCCTAATTTCTTTAGCCTGTGTCGCTGAGTCTTATTCTCTAACTTGATCATTATGGAATCTTTAATCTACACCGTATCTATGCCATTTAAGATTCAGTGTTTCTTCATCCTTGTTAGGTCGTTTGGAGACTCGAACTCATAAAACCAGTTTCAAGCTTCATCAGTTTGGCGTCATTTGTGGGAATCGTGTTCTGATTAACTTTTCCTAACAAAAATTGGTGAGACACAAAATAACAACAAAGAAAGATAAATGAATCAAAGAAATCAAATACACACACAAAGAACACAAGGATTTACGTGGTTCACTCCATAATGGGGCTATGTTGACGGCTGCTGCAGTTTTTACTATGATAAAAAAATAATACAACCCTCTTAACCTACAAGAGTCGATCTTCATCTATTTATAAGTATATAACTAGGGCAACACAGAAACAACACAGAAATTACCAAAGTACCCAAATCTGCTATTGGACCTAGGGCTAAGTCAATAGTACTTATCAAAGTCCATAAACCCAACAATCTCCCACTTGGAACCTGATAACACAAATTCTCCATCTTCTTTATCACATAGAAAAACACTGCACAACTTGATCTTCCTTCTTCAACCTTGAAGACCAATTGAAATTGAACACAACTTCAATTTCTTTATGGTGACTATCTTGGTCAGCATATCTGTTGGATTCTTATTGTCTTGGATCTCCTCAAGAGACAATACTCCATCATCTACAAGCGAACGAATGAAATGGTATCGCAACTGAATGTGTTTTGTCCTAGAATAAAAAGCCGAATTCTTTGCAAGATGAGTAGCATTTTGACTGTCACCGTGTAAAACACTCATCTCTTGCTTCTTACCCAACTCTTTTAGGAAATTCTGCAACCAAGTCATCTCCTTCCCAACTTCAGTAATAGCAACATACTTAGCCTCTGTTGTAGAAAGGGCCATAATTTGATGTAACTGCAAAATCCAACTCATAATTGTACCACCCAATGTGTAAACATAACCGGTAGTTCTCTTCATGCCATCTACATCACCAGCTAAATCTGCATTAATATAACATGTTACCCAATGCCCGTTCGTTTGAAACAAAGTGCCATATCTGTAGTACCACTCAAGTATCTAAGGATCCATTTCATTGCCTCCCAATGCTACTTGCCTAGATTATTTATGTGCTTACTAACCACTCCCACTGCATGTGCAATGTCTGGCCTAGTACAAACCATGACATACATTATGTTACCAATAGCGTTGAAGCATATGGAACACGTTCCATGTAAACTTGCTCTTCTTTGGCCTTTGGTGGCTGCTCTTTGTTTTTGCACCATCCATACTAAACCTTTTGAGAACCTTATTGACATACTCAGCTTGTGACAACTTCAAAGTACCATTAGCCTTGTTCTTGTGAATCCTCATACCAAGGATTTTGTTTACAGCTCCAAGATCCTTTATCTCAAATTGGCTGGACAAAAGTTTCTTCAATCTTTTTATCTCTTCAATGCTAAATCCTGTAATACGCATATCATCAACATATAAGAGCTTTAATAATATAAATTTTGTCAAATCTCTTGAAATAACAACAATGATCTATTTGACATCATGTAAAATCATTGTTAGACATAAACCCATCAAATTTCTTGTACTACTGCCTTGGGGCCTGCTTCAAACCATACAAACTCTTTTGAAGCTTGCATACTAACCTCTCTTTGCCACATGCCAAGAAACCTTGTGGTTGCTTTATGTAAATTTCCTCCTCCATGGAGAAAATATGTATTCACATCCATTTGCTTAAGATACAAATCCTCAGCAGCTACAATTCCCAACACCAATCTGATAGTTGTCAACTTCATAATTGGAGAGAAAATTTTACTGTAGTCAACTCTCCTCCTTTTTTTTTCTTTTTTTTTTTCTGAAACTCTTTTGCTGTAACGCCCCACTTTTTATTACTCGGATAACATTCCAAGCCATTATTATAAACAATTTCAGAGATATCAGACAAATTTTTCAGTATCTTAATAAAGATAAGTAAATGAAGATTTTCTCATTCGTATACATAGCAAATACAACATGTAACATGATTACAGTAAATTGCCCGTAGGCTTACATCATTACATAAAAGAGAAAATGTTAAACCCTTTTTACAACAACGACATTTAGCCAACAAATAAAAGGCCACGTGGCCAACAGGTAATGAAGATCTTCGATCTTGAATCACTTCTTGACATTCACCTGAAAAATGATTAGCAACGTGGGATGAATATAAAGTCTAGTAGGGATCCCAACATGATCCTAAACAATAATAACTTACAGATAATTATGATCATGAATACTTTAATTCATACTATCTATACACGTGCCGGTTTATACTTGAAGATACACTTATATAGGTATTTTTCTCAAAATCATTCAATTTGCCCAACAATACAAAACCGTCCGCTTTCCTTTTTTCGTGTTACTTCTTTATTTTAAACTTGCCAGACAATAATGGGTGTTTGAAAACAACTCACGAAATCCAAATATTTTTCCCCATTACTGAACTCACACCCAACTCCAAATTACACTTTTCAAATAGAAACATCCTAACAAATATGAAGACAATACATATAAATACTCCTCACGTAACCAAATAAGACAATTGACATCCTCTACAAATAATCATCATCATGCATGAAACACAAAAATGGAATTGAGATGATAATGAGAAAACCCAACATCGCTCTACCTGCCTCAAGCACGGTAAGCTAAGGATACACCTTTCCAATGCTCACGCCAATTTACTAGTCAGCAATTGAAAGGTAATGATACCTCTGCCAAGCTCTTTAGGCACTAGCTAGAAGGTACTGGCACCCCACATTTTCAGCACAACTAATTCTCTAGTTGCTAGTTGGAAGGTAATGGTACCTCCTTATCCTCAGTGCATGCATATTTCCAACCACCACAAAACTCAAATAAATATAAATGACCCGAGTGTAATACATACACAAAATCTATTCAACATCACAGTGTCATTCTCCACCGATGACCAAGGACAAAAGCTTCAAGCATAAATATTTAAACTCGCAATTCGACAATCTAATGCTCACTTGACCTTAAATTCAACAACAATGATAATGACAACAATATTCAATGGTTTCAAATCTAACCTCAAGTTCAAATTTTGAATCTACAATACATCATGGTTTCGTTCTCTTTTCAAAATCAACCCTTTTGTTCTTCCAAGTTACATTGCCCAAATCCTTTTTTTTCAAAAGACCAATTTCCACATTTTCGATAAAACCACATCTATGGATTCCAAGCCATAACCCAACTCAACTTAACATGATTAATCAAATAAATTCCATTATCAACGTTGATTCTCCCTTTATACTTTTAACACAATAACACAACTCAATGTTAACAAGACACAAACATTATTTAACTTTACCCCTTTTTAGTTCATTAGGTCGACTTATAAAATTAGGGCTTTTTTTTTTTCCTCCTTTTTTTTAACACAAAGAAGTTAAGCTACCCTCCAATTCACCTAACAACAATCAATTTCACAAATCCTACTCCAGATATTCAAACCATAGATTCTCTTTATGATTTTCAAAGAAATCCATAATGGATATGAATTTTATGCAATAAAATCTACCACATGTCTATCTATAGACGAGGTATTGAAAAGGAACAAAGAAATCCCTACCTCTTGAAGCGATGAGGAGAAAATTGAAAAAAATCCACGGCGACGAAAACACGATCCGCTTAGAATAAAATGAGGCTCTCGCGACCCTCTACGTTTATGTCTAAGGGACTAAGGGTTAAAGATTGGTAGGAGTAGATGAAAACCAAGTGGGAGAAGCTTAAAAGCTAAAAAATGACGGAATGAGAGAGAAGAGAAAGAGAGAGAGAGAGAAAAAAGTGATCCAGATGTAACCAAAAGTGACTTTTATAGCTACTGAAAATGGACAAACAGCTTGGGCAAACAAAACACTGCTCGAGCGACTAGACACAACAAGTGGCACCGCTCGAGCAAACAAAGTGACCACTCGAGGGCACAATGACATCTCCCAGAAGTTTAGACCACACAAGGCAGATCGCTCAAGTGAACAAACCTGCGCTCGAGCGAAGATCAACAACTCTCAGAATCACATACCTACAAATGTACTGGAAGACTTGAAATATCGCTTGAGCAACTGATCCATCGCTCGAGCAATGAAGAAAAATTCAAAGTGCTACATTTGCAATCAATCTGGCCTTGTAGCGTTTACTCACATTATGCTCCTGTTTGACTCACTTGTTGTGCAAAGTTTTCTTACCTATTGGTAATTTAGTCAACTCCCATGTTTGGTTTTCCATGAGTGAGTCCATCTTATCCTGCGTAGTTGACCCCCACTTAGTTGAATCGTCAACCTACAAAGCCTCATCATAACTTTTGGGTTCGCCCCCATCAAACAATAACAAATAATGTAAAGATGAAGAATAATGCTGTGTAGGTTTAGACTTTCTTTCTAACCATCTCAACTTAGGAGTAGGAGTATGTGGCTTAGTTTGTGGAATAAGATTTTCAAAATTATTCTGAACCCTACTGTTCAAATTAGTCTCAACAATCTCCTCTAACTCAACATGCTCATGACAAGTAACAGATTTAGATTCAGATGCAGGCTCTCCCTATCTTTATACATTACTTTCTCATTAAATAAGACATCTTTACTACTGATTAATTTTTAATTTTTATCATCTCAAAATCGATAACCAAATTAATCAATGCCATACCCAATAAAAGTACACTTAATAGATTTTGGATCAAGTTACCTTTTATTAGCAAAATCTATATGCACATATGAAACACAACTAAAAACCATTAAAAAAGAAAGGTTTATCTCTTAACCACCCCAAACTTCTTCTAGTAACTCTTCGTCTAATGGAATGAATGAACCATGGTTAATTAAATATGCTGCAGTGTTAACTGCATCTATCCAAAATATCTTTGGCAATCCAACAAGTATCCTCATACTTCTAACACATTTATTTAGAGTTCTATTCATATGTTCTGCAATGCCATTCTTCTGAGGTGTCTTTCGAATAGTCTTCTCCATTCTGATTCCACTTTCTGCACAATATTTCTTTAACTCATTATTCTCTTACTTCTCTCCATTATCTGATTTTAAGCACTTAATTTTGAGACCTTTTTCAATATCCACCAAGGCTTTCTACTTATTAAAAGCAATATAAACTTTAGATTTATTTTTTACAAAATAAACTCATACCTTTCGCATTGAATTGTTGATGAAGTTAACATAGTATGATGATCCTTCAAGTGACAAAACTAGTGCAGGTCTCCCACACATCTGTATGAACCAATTTTAGCTTTTTTTACTTCAATTTTTTGCTATCCTTCGAAAAACTGACCATCTTTTACTTGTTGAAGATGTAATCCTCACAAAAGTCAATGTCTATTGATTTCAAATATAACAGTTTCTCCTTAGATGTAGTGTCGAGATCGAATACCAAGGGCCCAATGATATCGCGTACAGATTATAGTAATTTTTTTTTAAGTGATCTATAAAACCCTACAAGGCATAGTTCGGGTTCATACCTTCGAAATCTATTTGGTTTGATTTCGTTTAATTCACAAATAGAATATTGTAGTTGATAAACTCTAAACTCAACTGCACTTTACAATTTTCCACCGTATTCCTTCCTGATACCTGATCACTAAGTGTTGCTCCAAAAATGTTGATAACCTTACTCTCTCTCTAAACCTGAAAATTGTATGTTTTCTTAGAGAGCTACAAGGACACATATATATAGGCTATGAAACGGGCCATTAGAAGTATATTAAGATTAGAATTCCTATGGAATTAGGAAAACTTAACTCCACTTGAATTATAATGCCTATTATAATTCATACCACTAAAGAATTATAATTGCATTTCCATCTTAATCTCCAAATTCTATTTAAATGCTTATTTATCTTGCCACATTAAGATAACTAATACCTGTCAATTAAATAAATTATTGACAATTAAATTTAATTAAAACCTTCCACTTGACTTATTTGATATGTTGGATACAAAATCTACCTACAAGGTTTGACATAATCAAAACTTATAAGTTTCTTCAAGGGGAAATTATTAATACCTAAATCAGGATATGGATTCTGTTAATAATCAATATCCACCATATTGCTAAAATGATCGCCCAACTCACCTAGCTTATTGACCCGTAAAGGATTTCACTCTTCTATGAATCAAAATGACCAACACTAAATGCACGTGCTTATTAATTATTTTCACATTAAAAGTATAAGCACTCATAATAACTATGGGATATAGACTGTCTCATTTAATCAGTATGTAAACAATTATCCCAAGACGGTCATGTTTAATACACACAAAGTAATACTAGCACAATGTGTTGAAACTTTACCATTTCCTGTGGTCAAGACAAACCTACTCAAACACCATGCTACAATCGTATCGATGGTGTGTCCAAATCCATCTTAGACTGTGAACCACTTATATTCTACAAGAACTAATGATCTGATCTTTCGTGTATAAGTCGAACTCTATGCACCAGATTACATACTTCATAGAATAAAAGACACACATGCAGAATATTAGACAAATAAATAATGCAAAATTACTCAATGATTCTCACTAGAATAACTGAAACAAATACTAAGTCCCATTACACAAAAACATTGGCTTTTAGTGTACTTTTCTAATAGCAAGTACCTTCATCCCTTTTTGACTCAGATGCCCAAGCCTTTGGTGCCACAAATTTGAGTCCCCTTTCTCATTAGCAACTACTATTCTTTATTGTTTGTAGTCTTGTAGAGAGTGCATTCTTTTTGTCCACGAGCAACAACCATGACTCCTTTGGTGATTTTCAACAAACCACGAGAAATCATGATTCTTTTCAAACTAGGCACATGTCTGACATTTTGTATCTTCAAAACAGATGTGTTTGGCAACTTGATCATCATATCTCCTTTGCCACAATCTTCAGAGGTCCATCACTAGCCAGATGAACCTTCCGGAAATCACCGCCAATGTAATTGTCTATGATTTCCCTCTGTGAAGTAGAATGGAATGATGCCCCAAAATCAAAAATCCAAGATTCAAAAGGGCTGTCAACACTCAAGATCAAAGCATCACAAATCTCCTTTATTGTACAATTAGTAGACTTCTCATTTTGATCACCTTTGTTTTTATTAAGTACTGGGCAATCTCGTTTTAGATTTTCATTTTTTCCATAGTTCTAGCACCTCGTCTCTCTCCAGTTCTTGACTTGCTTTTGTGTTTGGATTTGATTTGTTACGGTTTGGGTTTGTTCTTGCTAATCTTCTTTTGGCTTCTATATTCAAGGTAGAACCAGCTACTTCTCTTAATTCCCTCATGTGAATTTCTTCACTCAGAATTAAATCTCAAATATCATTATAATTCAACTTTTCTTTTCTTGAAGAATTACTCACTACCATTACAGTACCATTCTAGTTTTCTAGTAAACATGATAGAAGAATATAAACCCTCATCTCATTATCAAATTTGATATGTACAGAACTCAATTAGATTACGACTATATTGAATTTTTTCTTGTCAACCTGTAGGTTTAAAGCTGTAACCGGCTAGTAATCCTAGGATTAACGAAGGCCTCTAAATAGAGTAAACGAATTAAGGGGCTAGCGGAAGTAAATATAAACATACAACGCCAATAGAGTTGTGCAGATATATATGGGGAAAAAAACTTAAAACATAATTGACATAATTATGACGTCATCCCTACGTCACCATATATATATATATAGATAAACAAAAGACATGTTCAGATCTAAGCAAAAGGAATACAAAAAGGTCTTAAACATTGTTCACAAAACTGGACCATTCCTCAAATGAGAACCCCCTCGGGAGGCACAGTGGCTAGTTGACAGAATGAAGTTCCAGGAAATCAACTCTGAGCTTGGTCACGAGCCTGGTCACCTGCATACATATATAATGCGGTGAGATAGAGCCCAATGAATAACAACAGAGTAAAGGGGTTTAAGAATGATGTCCAAACAGATTCAAAGTTCATATAAAAAACAAATTCAGATTCACATACTTATACAGATTTCATAAACAATTATATGTGGTACATCCATTAGCTATCAGATGAAATTGGTCTTTGGACCTACATGTAAAGTCCGTACCGGTGACTCTAAAGGTCAATATTTTGTGCACAATTAGCCATGGTATTGTATCTCCCAAGCGAGGGCCACGCGAACATAGACCTCGGTATCGTTTCCCCTGGGCAAGGGCCATATAATCATAAGCCACGGTATTGTTTCCCCCGAGCGAGGGCCATATAATCATAAGCCACGTTATTGTTTCCCCCGGATTCATTTGTTATTCACAAAATAGAATTTCATAAACCAAATCATATCTTATCATTATGAAATTACTTGTAATCAATTATAGCTTTACAGAGTTGTTACTTACAGATAACTCCGGTAGTAGAATAGTTAGAACAATCGGATCAAACAATCTATGGCGCGTGACCTACACAAACACATATTGGATACATATTGAAACACACGCTCGAAAAACACTTAACTCATTACTTTTCTATCTTAGTGTGCTTATAATCCTTATCCTCATTATTATGTCTTAAATAGGGCTTAAGAATGCCTAAGATGCAGTGAGAATACAAAAATGTAAGTTGAACACTTAGTCAAATTAGCTAAAAACAGGGTCTTCGCTTGAGTGCAACTTTGGTTGCTCGAGCAGTTTGCAAAACTCTACAAAACATCTGGGAGCTCTCATTTTACGCTCGAGCGCAACTCTCTATTCTCGGGCGGAGGATAAAAAATAAGGGTGGTCTCTTGAGCGCAGGTTTCGTTGCTCAAGCCCTAGCCCATGTTTGTAAAAGTATTAGGAGCTCGAATTTTATGCTTGAGCCCACTTTTTGGTTGCTCAATCCAAGGTGAAAAAGAAAGAGTGGTCGCTCGAGAGCAGGTTCGGGCGCTTGAGTCAAGATGTAGAATCTGAAATTTCTAGATTTGCTCTTCAAGGTCGAAACTCAATTTCAAAGCTGCAAAACACTTCCTTTTGGGCCAAAACTTGAGAAAATGTGTCTAAACTAATATAACATCATGAATTGAAAGTCATTTTGCAAAACCAAGGCCCAAACTCAAGTCAATTGTGCAAAACCAAACTTGAAATATATATGTATAACGTGCATGCAATAATTTAAATTCAAAGCTTCCAAACACATACATAATGAAGTGTTTTGAGGTAAAAGCATGGTGAGCTCCCAAGAAATAGCAAATATATGCTTTTGCATGTAAAAATTGAGTGAAAATGAAACTCATAGTTCATGAATTATACATGCAAGCATGTATAGAGCTTAAATTCTTTAATCCTAGCTTCATTCTTGTATTAAAGCACCTAACTCACTTGAATTCATGCATTAACCAACTCAATTACAACCTTAAGGGCTTGAAATCTTACCTTAGGTGTTCAATTATGCTCTCGATGTCCAATTCTTTGAGCTAGGATGCCAATTTCCCATGCCAATTTCCCAATTTTCTTCTTAATCTCAAGCTTTGATCTCAATTCCGTCTCTCTCCCTCTCTCTCTCTCTCTCTCTAATGTTTAGGAGCTCAAAGATGACAAAATGAGAGTGTATTGTAATCTAGAAGCCTTATATAGGCTTTATTAATGAGGCTTAATTATGTTGAGTTAAGAATACTCAATTGTGATTATTTTATTCTAATTATTTGAATCCGAATCGAATTTTAATTAAACCTACCCTAAAATTCAAAAAATTCTAAATAACACGTTAACCAAGGCAATTTCATGATCGGATGTCGATAAGGCGTTCAATTCACATATTGAGTTAGAAAGTTAGACAAATATTTCTTTGCCAAACATATATAAGCGCAAATAACGCTATATATGCAATTTAATGTAGAATTTCCTCTTAATTACTTATTAGACATTCTTAATTGTAGTTATTAGCTAATCACAGATCGGGGTTGTTACAATCTTCCTCCCTTAAAGAGTTTGGTCCTTTAAACTCGAATTACATTCATTTTGGAAGAATATCGGATGCAGAGGGAACAACTCTGGGTATCTGTTCACCATATCTTCTTCTGTTTTCCATGTTGTGTAAGTTCCTCCATGATTTTCCCAATCTACTTTCACCAATGTAATCTTTTTGTTCCTCAGTCTTTTAATTTGACGATTTACAATCTGAATTGGTCGTTCTTCATATGTATAATCATCGTTCAAGAGTACATGTGTCGGCTCAATAACATGCTGCGGATCTCATAAATATGCCCGAAGCATCGAAACATGAAAAACAATATTCATGTTCTCTACAACCGGAGGTAAAGCCACCTGACACGTCACCGGATTGATTTTGTCAATAATTTCATATGGCCCAATATACCGCGGTGCCAACTTGCCTTTAACCCCAAACCGTTCTGCCCTTTCATAGGAGTCACTTTGATAAACACGTGGTCACTAACTTCATATTCTTTGTCTCTCCTTCGGACATTCGCATAACTCTTTTGGTGACTTTGGGCTGTTTTCAAACGTTGTTGAATCAATTTCACTTTCTCAGTTGTTTCTTGAACAAGTTCTGGTCCCAACAACAGTCTATCGCTTACTTTGGCCAAACAGATCAGAGATCAGCATTTTTTTTGGTACAAAGCCTCATAAGGAGCCATTCCAGTACTCGAGTGATAGTTGTTATTATACATAGTGATAGCTATTATTATACACAAATTCAGCCAGTGGCAAATAAGCTTCCCAATTTCCTTGGAAGTCCAACACACACATTCGTAACATATCTTCCAAGGTCTGTATCGTTCTTTTTGATTAGCCGTCTGTTTGTAGATGATAAACACTGCTAAGTCTCAATTCAGTCTCTATAGCTTATTGCAAACTCTGCCAGAATCTCGAAGTAAACTTGGGATCTCTGTTAGATACAATAGATACTGGTACTCCATGCAATCTCACAATCTCATTTGTATACATATTAGCCAATTTGTTTACGTTATAAAAGGTTTTAACGGACAGAAAATGTGCAGATTTAGTTAAACGATCAACAGTGATCCAGATAGAATCCATACCTCTTGAAGAACGAGGTAGGCCAACAATAAAGTCCATCGTGATATGCTTCCATTTCCATTCCAGTATTGGAAGTGGCTGAAGTAATCCAGCGGGCCATTGATGTTCGACTTTCATTTGTTGGCATTGTAAGCATGTAGCTACAAATTCAGTAATATGCTTTTTCATTATAGGCCTCCAGAAATTCTGTTTCAAATCATGATACATCTTCGTGTTTCTTGGATATATAGCAAATTTCAAATTATTAGCTTCGGGCATAATGCACTTTCTTAATTCTGAAGAATTCGGTACACAAAGTCTTCCTTGAATGTTCTGGACATTGTCTTCGTACACAAATCCGAGCCTCGATTTTGAACTAATCTCATCAACAATCTTTTTCAAAAACTTATCTCGCAGTTGCTTTTCTTTAACTTCCTTAAGTATAGCTAGTTTTGCGGTTATGACCTAAAACTCCACTTTGTTCACGTGACACAATTTCAATTTCATTTCTTTCTAGATCACACAACAACTCTTGCTGGCCAATGAGCAAACATGACAAATTTCCAATGGATTTTCGGCTCAACGCATCCAAAATTGTATTTGCCTTTCCTGGGTGGTGCAGAATCTGCAAGTCATAATCTTTAATCAACTCGAGCCATCTTCTTTGTCTCATGTTCAATTCTTTATGAGTAAAGAAATATTTCAGACTTTTATGGTCAGTATACACTTCACAAGTCACTCCATACAAATAATGGTGCTAGATTTTCAGAGCAAAAACCACAGCTGTGAGTTCAAGGTCATGTGTTGGATAGTTCTTGTCATGTGGTCGTAGTTATCATGAAGCATATGCAATTACATTCCCATTCAGCATTAACACGCATCCTAAACCTTTGTACAATGCATCACTGTAAATCTGAAACCCATCCGTACCATTAGGTAGAGTCAGAATTAGTGTAGTCACCAGTATAGTCTTCAATTCTTGATAAGAGGACTTCTTTTGAACATTCTAATCATACGACACATTTTTCTGCGTTAACTGTGTCAATGGCATGGCAAGTTTGGAGAAGCCTTTCACAAATCTTTTATAATAGCCAGCAAGCCCCAGCAAATTTCTAACTTCTGACACATTTGTTAGTCTTGGCCAATTTCCAATAGCTTCAATTT
The DNA here is from genome assembly GCF_055761805.1 of Camellia sinensis. Taxonomy (NCBI): domain Eukaryota; kingdom Viridiplantae; phylum Streptophyta; class Magnoliopsida; order Ericales; family Theaceae; genus Camellia; species Camellia sinensis. Next base: position 103,089,436 of record NC_138961.1, read on the forward strand.
TTGGCAGGTCAGTCGATATGTCATCCTTGTTGATTACATGCCCAGAAAGGTCACGTTGTCAAGGCAAAATTCACATTTGGATAGTTTTGCATACAATTTCTTTTGGCTCAAAGTTTGTAACATAATGCTCAAATGATATTCATGCTATTCCCTGCTTTTAGAATATATTAGTATATCATTAATAAACATAACAAAAAATTCATCTAGATACGATTTGAAAACCCTGTTCATGAGGTCCATGAAGGCAGCAGGTGCATTAGTTACCCCAAACGACTTACGCAATTCATAGTGTCCATATCTAGTTCGGAATGCAATTTTCTCTACGTTTTCTACCTTAACGTTTAGTTGGTGATACCCGAACCTAAGGTCAATTTTAGAGAATACCTGGGCTTCCTGGAGTTGATCAAATAAATCTTCTATTTGAGGCAATGGATATTTATTCTTGACAGTTACTCTATTCAATTCTTGGTAATCTATATATAACCTCAAGGACCCTTATTTCTTTTTAACAAACAGAACTGGAGCACTCCAAGGTGAAGTACTCGGACGAATGAACTTTTTATCTAACAGTTCTTGAAGTTGGACTTTCAATTCTTTCAGTTCAGAGGTGGACATTCCGTAAGGGGTTTTGGAAATTGGTTGTGTTCCAGGCACTACATCCATGATGAATTCAATTTCTCAATCAATTATGTCCCCGGGTAATTCATTAGGAAATGCATCAGGGAATTCATTCACTATAGGGATATTCTCTATGTTCATGCTATTAGTAAGCATAGCCAATAAGCAACACAAATAACCTCAGCAACCCTTTCTCAATAATTTTTTAGCTTTCATTGTTGAGATCAAATATGGAAGAGGAACTACACCATTCCCACCAAACACAAATTTAGGTAACCCCAGTGGTCGAAACACAACAGATTTAGCAACATAATCAATGGTAGTGTGATATTTTGTCAACCAATTCGTACCTAATATGTAGTCAAAATGATCTATATCCAATGGCAGCAAATCAACATATAAAAGTGCTTCTCCAATTATAACATCACATGCAGGATACACATAAGCACATATCATAGAACCCCCAGATGGTGCAGATACCGATAACAAATAGTTCATAGTTTCTAAGGGTCTAGTCAATTTTTGAGAAAAAGCATGCGACACAAACGAATGGGTAGATCTAGAGTCTATTAAGACATATGCATTCTGAGCACAAATAGGAAGTATAACTGACACCCCAAAGTCGGTGTTCTGGATGTCCCCAGGCACAAGCACAAAAACTTGGCCTTGTCTCAAACTTTCCTTCCTAGTGTTGGCTCTAGTATTCTTGGTGCAGGAGTGGATCTGGTTTAACTTGCCGCAGGACGATTGGCTTTTTCAGCTATGAGTGGACAATCTTTCATCATGTGGCCAATCTTGCCACATCGGAAGCAAGCACTAGATGCACGATAACAGACACCCCTATGTTTTCTTCCATAGTCAAAACAAACAGGTGTAGATCCACTGCTCTGACTTGAGCTGCTAGTAGACCCCATGTTTTGCTTCTTGTTCGTAGCAAATGAACGGCCCTTTCTGAAATTGTACCTAGATCTTTTGCCTTTCCATTTAGCTGTTAGGGCTTTCGTTTGTTTCATTGCAACTAAGTTAGCTTTTGTCATTCGAACTCGGTCAAGTGCATCTACATATTTAGGCAGCCTTAACACACCAATCGAATCAAATACATCTAGATTTAACCCTCCTTCAAATTTCCAAGATTTTTTTATAATCCGTGTCCACCATGTGAGGAGCAAATTGGGCTAACTCAGTGAATTTAGCTTCATACTCGGCTATAGACATATTGCCTTGCTTCAACTGCTCGAACTCTGACACCTTTATATCTCTATAGCACTGATGGAAGTATTTCTCATAGAAGATTTCTTTAAATTGATCCCAGGTCATGGCCCCATTGTCATGTCAAATAAGCATGCACCAATGGCGAGCTTCTTCCTTTAGAGTATAAGTAGCCAACAGTACTTTTTGAGTTTCAGAGCACCGAAACACTTCAAATAACTTTTCAATCTCTACCATCCACGTCTCCACTTTTAGTGGTTTAATACCACCCAGAAAAGTTGGTGGCTTCATCTTGTTAAATTTTTTAGTCAAACTGAGTATGTCATTGTCAACTAGCTTTACTGGGACTGAAGGGCGCGAGGGAGGCAGAGGTTGTTGTCCTTGTTGTCTCAGTGATTCTATTAAGGCCTCTAGCATCTATTCCATGCTATTCATTCGGGCCTCAAAAGATTCAGCTGTACCATCACTTGTATTTTCCATTTGCTATAGAAAAATAAAGCACTAATAAACACAAGAATAATCTTTTCACATTAATCAATTTTAGTTCATTTCAATTCCGTGTCAATGCCGTATCCCTAATTCTTTTCTAGGACATCTTATAGCTTATTTAGACTCGTGTGTGTCGTATAACGAGTGCTTTGATACTACTTTGTCACGGACTAAACCTGCCTTGGTAGGTTTAGAGCCGTAACCGGCTAGTAATCCTAGGAAAGCTGAAGGCCTCTGAACAGATTAAACGAATTAAGGGGCTAGCGGAAACAAATACAAACATACAACGTCCATAGAGCTGTGCAAACATATATGTGACAGAAAATTTATAACTTAATTTACATAATTATGACGTCATCCCCACGTTACCATACATATGTATATATATAGATAAACAAAAGACATGTTCAGATCTAAACAAAAAGAATACAAAAAGGTCTTAAACATTGTTCACAAAACTGGACCATTCCTCAACCCCCTCGGGAGGCACAGTAGCTGGCTGACAGAATGGAGTTCCAAGCAGTCAACTCTGAACCTGGTCACGTGTCTGGTCACCTACATACATAAATAATACGATGAGATGGAGCCTAGTGAATAACAACAGGGTAAAGGGGTTTAACAATGATGTCCAAACAGATTCAGAGTTCATAAGAAAAATGGATTTAGATTCACATACTTATATAGATTTCATAAACAGTTATATGTGGTACATCCATTAGCTATCAGATAAAATTGGTCTTGGGACCCACATGCAAAGTCGGTACTGATGACCTTAAAGGTCAATATCTTGTACACAAGTAGCCATGGTATTGTATCCCACAAGCAAGGGCCACGCGAACATAGACCTCGGTATTGTTTCCCCTGGGAAAGGGCCTTATAATCATAAGCCACGGTATTGTTTCCCCTGAGTGAGGGCCATATAATCATAAGCCACGGTATTGTTTCCCCTGAGTGAGGGCCATATAATCATAAGCCACGGTATTGTTTCCTATGAGTGAGGGCCATATAAACTAAGGATGCCACAAATACATTTCAAAAAACTGGACATTCATTCGTTATTCACAAAATAGTATTTCATAAATTAAATCATATCTTATCATTATGAAATTACTTGTAATCAAATATAGCTTTACAGAGCTGTTACTCACAGATAACTATAGACACCCTATTTTTGACTGTCCTCAAGACTTGGACGTCATCATTTGAACACTCGATGATCATCCATGTTTGTGTTCGTCTTGAGTTCTCGGAGGTTTCAGTCGTGCGCCTTGCCTCAAGATCTCTCGACTTGTTTGTTTTGGGCTTGGTTGTACACCAAACACTTGTGTTTTTGCTTCTGAGGGCAGGGAATGGCTTGTTGGCTATCCCCACACCTCACCGGCCTTGGCTTGAGGCCACCGGTCTAGTTTTCTTGCTACCGGCCAAATATTTTGGTCGATCGGCAATGTTTTTGGTCAGCTGGCCATTTTTATTGGTCAATCGACCATATTTTCCAGCCGACCCCTGTTCATTTGCTTTATGCAGATATTTAGTGCCAGCTGGCACTCACAATTTACCCCATCCATACATGTGTATGGAGGGATTTGTCTCTTGCTTAGCTTGTTTTGGAAGCTTTGCAAGATTGGGATTCTATAAAGAGGGAGCTTCTCCTCCCTCCTCAAGGCTGCCATAGGTTTGAAATTAGGGTTAGGAGAGAGTTGTATCTGTCTATCTCTATATCTCCCTCTCTTTACATATTTGTGTGTATATAAGGTTGTTTTGTTCATATTTTTGCACTAGAACACCTAGTAATACACCATCCTTGGTAGCTGAGGTCCTTGGAGGTTGATTTTGGTGTTCTTGGGTTGCTTTGGACTCAAAAAACCTGCTAGACCATTGTTCTTGAAGAAGGTCTACAAGGGTGAGTGTTCTTGCTTTAGTTTCCTCATTTTTGCATAAGCTTTTAACCTATCTTGCATCTATTTTTAAGCTTCCACTATAACTAATAAAAGTTCTATTTTTAAGTGCTTAAAATAGTTGTTTAAGATCACTTTGGTGTTTGGTGTTGTTTACCCCCTCTTAGACCTTGTTTGGTCTCATTTTTGTGCCTTTTTTGTGAGTTCCGGGACCACCTTGTATTGGCCTTCTCAACACTAAAATCCAGAGGAATTTAAGTGGTGGGGATGGTGTTTTGAGGTCCTAAGAAGGAGAGGGCCATCCCGTCTCCTTGTTGTCTTTAATACTTGTCATATTTGCTTCATGTGTGAGCACATTGTTTAAGTTCATGTTGGCCATGTCTTAGCTGGTATTTGTGGTTGTTTTGCCATGATATACCTCTATTTTAAGTTGGTTTAGACGTTCCATACATGCTATGTATACTTGTCTTGTAATCCCTCGATTTTGCTTTAACATGCACCTAGCATTTAGACCACTATGCTTACTTGTTTTGGCCTAACTCCATGAAGCTTTTGGCCTTCTCTTGCCATGCTTAAGGTTTGATTTTGGTTGTTTGGGTCATCCATGACTTGCTTTGTATAGCTACCACGCAACCTAGCTTGTATGCTTTGAGTGTTGGCTCCATTACCATGTTCTATTTGCATCATTTCAGTGGTTTGGCACCATTAGTTATGATATTTCAGTCCTTGTTTCATGCTCGTATGCTTGCATTTATAACCCCTTTAATGCTTTAAAGAGTTAGGGTTGTATGCCTCATAGATGTGTCATTGTGTATGCCATCATGTCTAGGCACTTGGGATACCATCTAAGCGGGTTTTTGGGCTCCTTTTGACATGTCATACCTCTATTTTTGATCACCTAAATCATGCCATGTTTGGTTGTATTAGGTGTAGAATAATGCCTCTTTTGTGGTCTTGTATGCCTCATGCCTTGCCCTCTTTGTTTTGACTTGTTTTGGCTTGGTTCATTGCATGTTTTAGGCTTACTTTGCCATGATTTAGGACTGTTTTGGGTCATACTTGTCATATGCTTTTTGTTATGTGTAGCTTTGGTCCAAGTCCCTTGCCTAGTTTCAAGCCTTAAGCCTTAATCATGCATGCTTGGCTTATTCATGTGATTTGGCATCACCTTTAGCATCATTTCAGAGCATGTAATGTTGTCACATTTTCATGCTTATCGTCCCTTTTAAGTGTGCTCAAAAGTTGCCCCTTCGATGTTTAAGTGTTAGGCCAATTGGCATGCATGTTTGTATGTATTTTTGTCCTTATCTCCATAGCATCTTGGCCGTTGATTTGGGCTTATTTGAGAACTGCCCAAATTGGTTTAGGACCAATCCCGCATGTTGTTGCATGCTTGCCTTGTATGTTGTTGCATACTTGGCCCATTGACATGTTGGTGCATGTTTAAGTGGTGTTGCATTTGGCATGCATCTTGTGTTAAATTGCTTTGCATATTTGCATGAGTTTGTCCCTTACATGTTATTCTATGCTTGCCTAACCATAAATATTTTCACATGCCTTGCATGTTTGCATATTAGTTTAGGTTGCATTACATTTGGCATGTTTATTATACATTGCTTGTTGGCATGCCCATGTTGCACTAGTGTGATTGCATGTTTAGGATTGCATAGCATTGAGCATACATCCCTTGCCTCTTGATCAACCATGATTGAGGTTGGGGGTCCCTTGGTATGTTTCGTGTTTTGTGCATTTAATATTGAAGTTACATACATGACTCATTTGGCCATCACGCATTGAAATGCGCGATTGGTGGCCCGAGGGTCGAGAACCATACTCCTTTGAGTCGTAAACATGATGAGGAGTGTGGTGGTGCAAACATTGCTTTGAAAATGCTTTGCCATACTCTGTCTGTCCTCTGTTGCAACAAACCAATATTTTGCAGGAAGAAATGGCCGGCCGGCAATTTTCAGTGCTGGCCGACTATCAAAACCCAGCCGGTGGTATAATTTTTGGTCGATGACCAGTTCTCCAAGCCGGTGGTGTTCCTCCTTGGTTGGTGACCTCCCACAGTGCTCAGGGAGTAGTCTAGAAGTAACCTTGAGACTTATGTAGTCCTCAGAGGTGTAGAGCAGTGCAAATAGAGGCAGCATGAGTATGGCGTCAGATTTCCGAGAGAAACCGGGCGTGCACGCATTCATCCCTCTTCCCGAGGCCTCTTTACTACTTTCTTAGCTTAATTAATTCTTTTAATTAGTTAAGTGTGATGTAACATTTAATTAGCTTGTTACTTAATTAATTTGTATTATTCTTTCAGTCCCTCCCTCGAGAGGGCAAATTATGTAATAAATGTGCGTGTGTGTGATGCATGTCTTCCAACCCCTACTTCTTTCTCCCTTTTATTTAACCGCTTATGATGGTTAGTTTGAGGGCATATTTGATTTAGCATACCTTATGCTATGCATGCGTGCATCCATTCATCTGTATTGCATGGATCGGGCTCGGCGCATCATACTAACCGCATAGTATTTCAATTCCAATTTGAAAACGTGCATCGAGTTGTTGCATTTCACATGCCATCCTTAGATTAGCCGAGCCTATTATAGTGACATTTTGTATGCGATGCATTGGCCATTTTAACATGGACTCGGATCATACATTGATTGCTAACATGTTCTTTATTTTGGCTCGGAGTACACTGTGAGTGTTTATGCTTTAGCATATTGCATGTATGTGAGTGTTAACATGAAAGCATGCTTGCCATGAGGCTAATTGCTTAGTTGATTTACTGCCTGAATGCCTGTGGGTGAAGGTTGGGTTGCTTGAATTGGAATAATTCGTCGAAACCCGTGTTTTAGCCTACTTGCGAGTAGCAAACCTCAAACCATTTTCCAAACAAAATGGATATGTGATGCTTTGTTCCAAATTAGGCGATCTAGTCTATACTTGTGTGTTGTGCACATCACATAGTAAATTCTAGCTAATTAATTGGAATAAGAACACATATATTTTCAAAACAAAATATCATGCTTAGTATAGGCCGATCTTCGGATCGGGCGAGTGGGGGTGTTCATAACTGACCTTCCCCAATCGTACCCAAGTTCCTGAGCCGAGGCAACTTCGGTGATGACGGACATGTGGCCTTAGGCAACGAGTCAGGATTTTCTAAATTTTTCAAAAATAAAACATTTAGGTGGCGACTCTGTATCTGGCAAAGCAGTCCACGTTTGGCACTTCTTTCTAAAAATCAGTTTTTCAAAACATTTTGCTAGATTTGGACTCTTTGGTGATTTATCGATCTTGCATTGCGCTTTGCGAGATCAGATTAAGAACCGTGACAATTTGAGGCCGAACTGTAGTGAGCCCAAATGAACAAAACAGGGATTCCCTCCCGGGACGTTCGGGGACGTCTATAATAACTCCGGTAGCAAAATAGTCAGAACAGTCAGATCAGACCATCTATGGCGCATGACCTACACAAACACATAGTGGATACATAATGAAGAACACGCTCGAAAAACACTTAACTAATTACATTTCTATCTTGGTGTGTTTCTAATCCTTATCCTCCTTATTATGTCCTAATTAGGGCTTAGGAATGCCTAAGATGCAGTGAGGATGCAAAAATGGAAGTTGAACACTTGGTCAAAATTACTGAAAATAGGGTCTTCGCTCGAGTGCAACTTTGGTCGCTCAGGCGGTCTATAAAACCCTGCAAAACTTCTGGGAGCTATCATTTTACAATTGAGCGCAACTTTCTATGCTCGAGGGGAGGATAAAAAATAAGGATGGTCACTCGAGCGCAGGTTCTGTTGCCTAAGCCTAGGCCCATGTCTGCAAAAGTACTGGGAGCTCAAATTTTATGCTTGAGCCAATGGTTTGGTCGCTCTAGCCAATGTGGAAATGAAAGGGTGGTCACGTGAGAGCAGGTTTGGGGGGTCAAGTGAAGATGCATAAATATGGAATTTCCAGATTTGTTCTTCAAAGTTGAAACTCAATTTCAAAGCTGCGAAACACTTCCTTTTGGGCCAAATTTTGAGAAAACATGTCTAGACTAGTATAACATCATGAATTGAAAGTTATTTTGCAAAATCAAGGCCCAAACTCAAGTCAATTGTGCAAAACCAAACTTGAAATATATATGCATAACATGCATGCAATAATTTAAATTCAAAGTTTCGAAAACATGCATAAATGAAGTGCTTTGAGGTAAAGCATGGTGAGAAATAGCAAATATATATTTGCATGTAAAAATTGAGTGAAAATGAAACTCGTAGTTCATGAATTATGCATGCAAGCATGTATAGATTTTAAATTCTTTAATCCTAGCTTCATTCTTGTATTAAACCACCTAACTCACTTGAATTCATGCATTAACCAACTCAATTACAACCTTAAGGGCTTGAAGTCTTACCTTTGTGTTCAATTGTGCTCTAGATGTCCAATTCTTTGAGCTAGGAGGCCAATTTCCAAATTTTCTTCTAAATCTCAAGCTTTGATCTCAATTCTCTCTCTCTCTCTCTCTCTCTCTCTCTCTCTCTCTCTCTCTCTCTCATGTTTGGGAGCTCAAAGTTCACAAAATGAGTGCGTTTTGTAATCTAGAAGCCTTATATAGGCTTCATTAATGAGGCATAATTAAGTTGAGTTATGAATAGTCAATTGTGATTATTTTATTCTAATTATTTGATTCTGAATTGAATTTCTATTAAACCTACCATAAAATTTTAAAAATTCTAAATGACACATTAACCAAGGCAATTTTGTCATTGGATGCCGATACGGATTTCAATTTGCATATTGAGTCAAAAAGTCAGACAGACATTTCTTCGCCAAGCATATATAAACACAAATAACACAATACACATGCAATTTAATGTAGAATTTCCTCTTAATTACATATTAGGCATTCTTAATCGTACTTATTAGACAGGTCGGGATTGTTACATTCTTTTGCCTGTAAAGAGTTTGGTCCTCCAAACTCGAATTACCTTCATTTTGGAAGAATATCGGATCCAGAGAGAACAACTCTGTGTATCTTTTCATCACATATTCTTCTGTTTCCCATGTTACGTATGTTCCTCTATGATTCTGCCAATTTACTTTCACCAATGAAATCTCTTTGTTCCTCAGTCTTTTAATTTAGCGGCTTACAATTTGAATTGGCCGTTCTTTGTATGTATAATCATCCTTCAGGAGTACATATGTCAGCTCAATAACATGTTGCAGATCTCATAAATATGCCCAAAGCATCAAAACATGAAAAACATTATGCATGTTCTCCATAACCGGAGGTAAAGCCACCTGATATGTCACCAGATTGATTTTGTCAATATTTCATATGGTCCAATATACTGTGGTGCCAACTTGCCTTTAACCCCAAACCGCGTCTGCCTTTTCATAGGAGCCACTTTGATAAACACGTGGTCACTGACTTCAAATTCTCTATCTCTCCTCTAGACATTCACATAACTCTTTTGGCGATTTTGGGCAATTTTCAAACGTTGTTGAATCAATTTCACTTTCTCAGTTGTTTCTTACACAAGTTCTGGTCCCAACAACAGTCTATCACCTGCTTCGGCTGAACAGATTGGAGATTGGCATTTTTTTCCATACAAAGCCTCATAAGGAGCCATTCCAATACTCGAGTGATAGCTGTTATTATACACAAATTCAGCCAGTGGTAAATAAGCTTCCCAATATCATTTGAAGTCCAACACACACATTCGTGACATATCTTCCAAGGTTTGTATTGTTCTTTCTGATTGGCTATCTGTTTGTGGATGATAAGCACTGCTCAGTCTCGATTTAGTCCCTAAAGTTTGTTATAGACTCTGTCAGAATCTCGAAGTAAACTTGGGATCTCTGTCAGATACAATAGATATTGGTACTCTGTGCAATCTCACAATCTCATTCGTATATATATTAGCCAATTTGTCTGCATTATAAAAGGTTTTCACAGACAGAAAATGAGCAGATTTAATTAAACGATCAATAATGACCCAGATAGAATCCATACCTCTAGAAGAATGAGGTAGGCCAACAATAAAGTCCATCGTGATATGCTCCCATTTCCATTCTAGTATTAGAAGCGGTTGAAGTAATCCAACGGGTCGTTGATGTTCGCCTTTCACTTGTTGGCATTGCAAGCATTTAGCTACAAATTCTACAATATACTTTTTCATTCCAGGCCACAAGAAATTATATTTCAAATCATGATACATCTTCGTGTTTCTTGGATTCATAGCAAATTTCGAATTATGAGCTTCGGTCATAATGCACTTTCTCAATTCTGAACAATCCGGTACACAAAGTCTTCATTGAAAGTTCAGGACATTGTTTTCATACACAAATTCGGGCCTCGGTTTTGAACCAATCTCAATAACAATCTTCTTTAAAAACTCATCTTGTAGTTGCTGTTCTTTAAATTCATCAAGTATAGCTGGTTTTACAGTTATGGTGGCTGAAACTCCAACTTATTTACGCGACACAATTTCAATTTCATTTCTTTCCAGATCACACAACAACTCTTCCCTGCCAGTGAGCAAACATGACAAATTTCCAATGGATTTTTCACTCAACGCATTTGCAACTGTATTTGCCTTTCCCGGGTGGTACAAAATCTACAAGTCATAATCTCTAATCAACTCAAACCATCTTGTTTGTCTCATGTTTAATTCTCTCTAAGTAAAGAAATATTTCAGACATTATGGTCAGTATACACATCACAAGTCACTCCATACAGAAAATGGTGCCAGATTTTCAGAGCAGAAACCACAGCTACGAGTTTAAGGTCATGGATCGGATAGTTCTTTTCAAGTGATCGGAGTTGTCGTGAAGCATATGCAATTACTTTCCCATTCTGCATTAAGACACATCCCAAACCTTTGTACGATGCATTACTGTAAATTTGAAACCCATCTGTACTATTAGGTGGAGGCAGAATTGGTGCAGTCACCAGTCTAGTCTTTAATTCTTGATAAGCAGACTCTTTTTTATCATTCCAATCATACGATACATTTTTGTATGTTAATTGTGTCGATGGCATGGCAAGTTTGGAGAAGTTTTTCACAAATCTTCTATAATAGCCAGCAAGCCCCATAAAACTTCTAACTTCTGACACATTTGTTAGTCTTAGCCAATTTCTAATAGCTTCAATTTTCTGCGTGTCGACCGATATGCCATTCTTGTTGATTACATGCATCAGAAAGGTCACATTGTCAAGCCATAATTGGATAGTTTTTCATACAATTTCCTTTCCCTCAAAGTTTGTAACACAGTTCTCGAATGATATCCATGCCCTTCCCTACTTTTAGAATATATTAGTATATTATCAATAAACATAACAATAAATTCATCTAGATACGATTTGAAAACCCTGTTCATGAGGTCCATGAAGGCAGTAGGTGCATTAGTTATCCCAAACGACATTACTAAAAATTCATAGTACCCATATCTTGTTCAGAATGCAGTTTTCTTTATGTCTTCTGCCTTAAGTTTTAGTTGGTGATACCCGGACCTAAGGTCAATTTTAGAGAATACTTCGGCTCCTTGGAGTTAATCAAATAAATCATCCATTCGGGGTAGTGGATAGTTGTTCTTGACAGTTACACTAATCAATTCTCAGTAATCTATACATAACCTCAAGGCCCCTTATTTCTTTTTAACAAACAGGATTACAGCACCCCAAGGTGAAGTACTCGGAGGAATGAACTTTTTATCTAACAGTTCTTGAAGTTGGACTTTCAATTCTTTCTGTTTAGAGGTTGACATTCTGTAAGGGGTTTTGGAAATTGGTTGTGTTCCAGGCACTACATCCATGATGAATTCAATTTCCCTATCAATTATGTCCCCAGGTAATTCATTTGGAAACACATCAGGGAATTTGTTCACTACAAGGATATTCTCTACGTTCATACTATCAGTAGACATAGCCAATACGCAACACAAATAACCTCGACAACCCTTTCTCAATAATTTATTGGCTTTCATTGCAGAGATCAAATGTGGGGGAGGAACTATACCATTCCCAACAAACATAAATTCAGGTAACCCCGGTGGCCAAAACACAACAGATTTAGAAACACAATTAATGGTAGCATGATATTTTGTCAACCAATCCATACCCAATATGCAGTCAAAATGATCTATATCTAATGGCATCAAATCAACATATAAAAGTGTTACTCCAATTATAACATCACATGTAGGATACACATAAGAACATATCATAGAACCCCAGATGGTGTAGATACCGATAACAAAAAGTTCAAAGTTTCTAAGGGTCTAGTCAATTTTTGAGAAAAAATATGCGACACAAACGAATGGGTAGATCCAGAGTCTATTAAGATATATGCATTTTGAGCACATATAGGAAGTATGCCTGATACCATAGAGTCGGTGTTTTGGACGTCCCCAGGCACAAGTGCAAAACTAGGTCTTGTCTCAAACTTTCCTTTCCAGTGTTAGCTCTGGTATTAGTTCTTGGTGCAGGATTGGATCCGGTTGAATTTGCCGTAGGGTGGTTGGCATTTTCAGCTATGAGTGGACAATCTTGCCACACCGGAAACTAGCACTAGATGCACGATAACAAACACACTCATGTTTTCTTCCACATTCAGAACAAACAGGTGTAGATCCACTATTCCGACTTGAGCTACTAGTAGACCCCGTGTTTTGCTTCTTGTTCATAACAAATGAATGACCCTTTCTGAAATTGCACCTAGATCTTTTGCCTTTCCATTTAGTTGTTAGGGATTTCATTTGTTTCATTGCAGTTAAGTCAGCTTCTGTCATTAGCTCAATCAACTACATCCACATATTTAGGCAGCTTTAACACCAATCCGATCAAATACATCTAGATTCAACCCTCTTTCACATTTCTGAGCTTTTTTATAATCCGTATCCGCCACGTGAGGAGCAAATCAGGCAAACTCAGCGAATTTAGCTTCATACTTGGCTATAGACATGTTGCCTTGCTTCAACTGCTCAAACTCTAACATCTTTCTATCTCTAAATCACCGAAGGAAGTATTTCTCATAGGACATTTGTTTAAATCAATCCCAGGTCATGGCCTCATTTTCATATCGAATAAGCATCCACCAACGGCGAGCTTCTTCCGTTAGAGTATAAGTAGCCAACAGTACTTTCTGAGTTTCGGAGCACGGAAACACTGCAAATAACTTTTCAGTCTCTAACATCCACGTCTCGGCTTATAGTGGTTCAATACCACCCAAAAAAGTTGGTGGCTTCCTCTTGTTAAATTTTTGAGTCAAATTGAGAATGTCATTGTTGACTGGCTCTACTTGGATTAGAGGGGGCAGGGGAGGCAGAGGTTGTTGTCCTTCTTGTTGTCTCAGTGATTTTGTTAAGGCCTCTAGCATTCGTTCCATGCGATTCATTCGAGTCTCAGAAGATTCAACTGTACCGTCATTTCTTGTATTTTCCATTTGTTATAGGCAAACATAGCACTAATAAACACAGGAATAATCTTTTCACAATAATTAATTTCAGTTCATTTCATTTTCATGACAATGTATATTAGTACAGATATGTTCACATGATGTCACACACTCACACGTGCAAATATAATGTCCCTAATTCTTTTCTAGGACATCCTACAGCTCATTTGGACTCGTGTATACTATATAACACGAGCTCTAATACCGCTCTATTACGGCCCAAACCTATCCCTGTAAGTTTAGAGCCGTAACCAGCCAGTAATCCTAGGATTACCAAAGGCTTCTGAATAGATTAAATGAATTAAGGGGCTACCAGAAGCAAATAAAAACATACAACGTCCATAGAGCTGTGCAGACATATATGGGACAAAAAATTTATAACTTAATTTACATAATTATGACATCATCCCCATGTCACCATATACACACACACACACACACATATATATATATATATATATACAAATAAACAAAAGACATGTTCAAATCTAAACAAAAGGAATACAAAAAGGTCTTAAACATTGTTCACAAAATTTGACCATTCCTCAAATGGGAACCCTCTCGGGAGGCACAATGGCTGGTTGATAGAACGGAGTTTCGAGCAATCAACTTTGAGCCTAGTTATGCGCCTGGTCACCTATATAGATAAATAATACGGTGAGCTAGAGCATAGTGAATAATAACAAAGTAAAATGGTTTAAGAAGGATGTCCAAACAGATTTAGAATTCATATAAAAAACGGATTCAGATTCACATATTATATAGATTTCATAAACAGTTATCTGTGGTACATCCATTAGCTATCAGATCAAATTGGTCCTAGGACCCACACGCATAGTCGGTACCTAAGCAAGGGCCACGCGAACATGGACCTTGCCATTGTTTCCCCCGAGCAAGGGCCATATAATCATAAGTCACGGTATTGTTTCCCATGGGCGAGGGCCACGTGAATTGAGGATGCCACAAATACATTTCAAAAAATTGGACATTCATTCATTATCCACAAAATAACATTTCATAAACCAAATCATATCTTATCATTATGAAATTACTTGTAATCAATTTAGCTTCACAGAGTTGTTACTCATAGATAGCTCCGGCAGCAAAATAGTCAGAATAGTCGGATCAGACAATCTATGACGCATGACCTACGCAAACACATAGTGGATACATATTGAAACACGCGCTTGAAAAACACTTAACTCATTACTTTCATATCGTGGTGTGTTTCTAATCCTTATCCTAATTATTATGTCTTAATTAGGGCTTAGACATGCCTAAGATGCAGCGAGGATGCCAAAATGTAAGTTGAACACTTGGTCAAATTTGCTAAAAACAGGGTCTTTGCTCGAGCGCAAATTTGGTTGCTCGAGCGGCCTACAAAACTCTACAAAACATCTGGGAGCTTTCATTTTACGCTCGAGTGCAATTTTCTATGCTCGAGCAGATGATCAAAAATAAGGGTGGTCACTCAAGCGCAGGCATCGTCCCTCGAGCCTAGGCCCATGTTTGCAAAAGTACTGGGAGCTAGAATTTTTCGTTGGAGCTAACTCTTTGGTCGCTCGAGCCAAGGTGCAAAACGAAGGGCTACAAAACACTTCCTTTTGGTCCAAAACTTAAGGAAACGTGTCTAAACTAATATAACATCATGAATTAAAAGTCATTTCACAAAATTAAGGCCCAAACTCAAATCAATTGTGCAAAACCAAACTTGAAATATATATGTAGAACATGAATGCAATAATATAAATTCAAAGCTTCCAAAACATGCATAAATGAAGTGTTTTGAGTTAAAAGCATAGTGAGCTCCCAAGAGATAGCAAATATATGCATTTGCATGTAAAAATTAAGTGAAAATGAAACTCATAGTTCATGAATTATACATGCAAGCATGTATAGAACTTAAATTCTTTAATCCTAGCTTGTGGTTTTGCTTCTGAGGGAAGGGGGGTGGCTTGTTGGCCAGCCCCACAGCCCATCGGCTAGGCCTCATGCCTATCGGCATTTCCTTCTTTCCATCGGCCATCAATGTTGGCCAGTCGGCACTCTTTTTGGTCAGTCGGCACTTTTTTTTACCGATCGACCTTTTTTTTTGGCCGAGACCACTTTTTCTGCTTTTACAGATATTTTTTTTTCCAGCTGGTGCCAGCTGTTGGTCACTTGGTGTATCCTCCATACACGTGTATGAAGGGATTTGAACCAAGTCCTAGCTTGTTCAAGAAGCTTAGGACTTGGATTTCTATAAGAAGGGAGGCCCCTCTCCCTTTCCAGAGGTTTTGAAAATTGATATACAAGATATATATATCTCTCTACATATATATATATATATATATATATTTCCCCCTCTCTCTCTCTCTCTCTCTCTCTCTCTCTATATTTGCCCTTGTTTGTGCCTTAAAGTGAGTGTTCTTCACACATTTTGCCTAGAACCCCTTAGCCAAACCTCTTGACCTTGGAGCTGAGGTTCCATAGGACTTGTTTTAGCATCCTAAGGTTGGTTTTGGCTCAGAAAACCTGCTGGTTTTGTTGTTCTTCAAGGGTGAGTCCCATATCCTCTTTTAAGCTTTGTGTTGCTTGAGTACTTAGCCATCTTTTCATGCTTCTTTTGGCTTGATTTTCAACTATAAAAAGTTTCTTTTTTAAGTGCTTAACATGTTTGTTTAAGGCCTCTTTGGTGTTGGGGGTGGTCTACCCCCTTTAGAGCCTTGTTTGGCCTTGTTTTGAACCATCTCTTTAGGCCTTCGAGATCACCTTTATTTGGCCTATTCTCCACTAAATTCCAGAGGAATTTCAGTGGTGGAAAGTGTGTTTTGAGGTCTTAAGTAGGAGGGGGTTATCCCCCCTCCTCTTTTCTTGTATGCTTGTGTTCATGGCTCATCAAAGTAGCATGTTTTTCTACCTCTTTGTGCCTTCATTTCAGCATGTCTTAGGCTTTGTTTTGCCATGATATAACACTGTTTTGGCTTGGTTTGATCACATCATGCATGCAACTTGCACTTGTAGTGCAAATCCTCTCACTAGCCTAACATGCATCATGCTTTTGACCACCATTCCAGCATGTTTTTAGCTCCACTCCAGCAATCATTTCTTCATGTTTTTCCATGCTTAACCTCTGTTTTATGTTGTCTTGGTCATGTATGCCTTGCTTTGTATAGCCATAGTGCATTCTAGCTCACTAGCTTTGAGTTTCCAAGTCACTAACATGCATTGCTTGGGCTATTTGCATGATTTGGCATCATTTGATATGTGATTTCAGTGCATGTAGTATGGCCGTACACTCACATGTGTCACTCTTTTAATGCCTTGGAGGGGTTGTGCTTTATGCCTTAAATATGAGCCTATATGCATGCCTTATTGTCTAAGCTTTTGAGCTGCCATATCAGTGCATTTTTGGTGTTATTTTGACATGCCACAACTCTGATTTTTGTTGGTGAAGTCATCTCATGCTTGGTTTTGGGGGGTGTAGTGTAATCCTCTTTGTTAGCCTTGTGTGCGTCATGTTCAGTGTTCACCATTCTAGCATGTGTTAGCTCTAGTCCATGCATGTTTTGGCCTGCCTTGGGACTATTTTGAGTCACTTTGGCCCTTTGGGGCTTGCTTGATATGGCTATGGTACAAGTCCCTTTGCTAGCCTTAAGCTTTGAGCCTCCTAGCTTGCTATGCTTGTGTTATGTGCATGATTTGGCATCATTCCTTACATGATTTCAGAGCTTACTTCATTGCTACACTCTCACATTTGTCACTTCTTCATCTTGTTTGAGAGTTGTGCTATTATGCTTAGTTCATGGGCCAATGCATGAGCATGTATTTTCTTGCTTTTTATGCCATCATTTCAGCATTTTGGCCACTGTTTTGGACCTTTTTAGGTCTGTCCATATGCGGTTTAGTCCATTAAGTGTTGCATTACATAGCCCTTGCCATTGCATTGTTATTTGCATGTTGTTGCATGACATTGTTGTTTGCATGTGCTTGCATGCTCATGTTGCTTGCATATTGTTGTTGCATGCTCATGTTGTTTGCATGTTGCATGTTGCATTATCTTTGCATGTTTGTTGCATTGCATTGTGTTTGGATCGGATGTTGATCCAAACACGGGAAACGAGGGGCGTTTCATACTTGAAGTGATGAAACGTACCTCATTCCTTAGGTAACCGACACCTTTGATCATGTATGATAAGGTGGAGGTTCATCGAGTCTTATGTGGTATTTGTGTGCATTCATTGACATTGATTTGTGCAACTTGGCTTCTTTGGCCATCATGCATTGAGATGTGTGATTGGTGGCTCGAGAGCCGAGCACTACACTCCTTTGAGCATGTGACATGATAAGGAGTGTGGTTGCACACTGTAGCACGCGCCCGCGGAGGGGGCCCTCGCTACTACAGTTCAGACTCGCGATTTTTTGTTGTCGCGGTTCTTAATCTGAACCAAAGAGTCCAAATCTGGCAAATCGTTTTGAGAAACAGATTTTTGAAAAAGTAGTGCCAAACGTGGATTGCTTTGCCAGATACAGAGTCGCCACCTAAATATTTTTAAAATGGGGAAATTTAGGAAACCCTGACTCGGTGCCGAAGGCCACATGTCCGTTATCACCGGAGTTGTCTCGGCTCGGGAGGTTGGGTACGATCGGGGAAGGTCAGCTATGAGCACCCCCTTTCGCCCGGTCCGAAGACCGGCCTCTACTAACCATGATATCCGATTTTGAAAACGTTATGTGTTCGTATTCCATTTATTAGCCTAGAATTACTATGTTATGCGCACAGCAAACAAGTATAGACTAGATTGCCTAATTTGGAAAGAAACATTGCATATCCGTTTGTTTTGAAAATGCTTTGGAATTTGCTACTCGCAAGTAGGCTAAAACACGGATTTCAATGAGTTTTTCCAACTCAAACAATCCAACCTTCACCCACAGGCATTTCAAACAGTTTAACACATAAGCACTTAGCCGTATGGCAAGCATACTGTCATGTTAACATTCACACACATGCGAGATGCTAAAGCATAAATACTTACATCGTACTCCGTGCCAAAACAGTAAACTAGTTAGCAAACATGCGTGTCCTAGTTCATGTTAAATTGCCTAATGCAACACATACAGGATGCAATTTAGATAGGCTCGGTTAACCTAAGCATAGCATATGTAATGCGATCAATTATCACATATTCAATTTTTGAATTGAAGTACAAATGCAGTTAGCGTGATGTACCGAGCCTAATGCATGCAATACAAATGCATGGATGCACACATGCATAGCATATGGTATGCTAAATTAAACGTGCCCTAATCTACCATCATAAGCAGGTAAATAAAAGGGAAGAAAGACGTGAGGTTGGAAGACATACACACACTCACGCACACTTATTACAGATTTGCTCTCGCTCGGAGGGATCCAATAAATATTACAAATTAATTAACTATGCAAGCTAATTAAATATTACAAATTGCCTAATCAACTAAGAAAATTAACTAAAACTAAGAAAACAGGAAAAATGCCTCGGGAAACGTGCCGCCATGCATAGGCTGCCTCTGTTTTCCCTTCCTTCACTCCTCTGGGGGTTACCAAAACCTCAGGACTGCTTCCTTGGGCATGTGTTTGAACAGCCCTCAAACACATTTGAAAGGGGGTAATCATGGACACATAGCATGCAACATAAGCATTAAAATCATGCTAAAACATGGTGCCAAACCAAGCAATAAATCAAGCCAAGCATGCAACAAATGGCCTAAGTGCTCAAAACAAACCAATGGAGTATTGAACTACACTTAGCAAGACCAAACATGGCATGCATTAAGCAACTAAAAACAGGTTTTTAGCATGTTAGAACAAGGCTAAAGGGCTACTTAGATGGCATCTAAGTGGCTCTAATTTAGAGGCATGCACAAGTGCCAAAACAAGGAGCATTGCTACACAAGCTTATGAGGCATTAAAGATGCATTCAAGGCAAACACATAGGCATGAAAATGGGACTGAAATAACATATAAGGTGACCCCAAATCACCAAATCAATGCAAAGATGTCATGCTATACATTCATATGCTCAAGGCCAACAAGCCCAAATACAAAGGAGCTACACCAAGCATGCCAAAATCAACCCAAACACTTATGGACAGACCTAAAACATGTCAAGATAAGCACAAAATCTTCACAAATGTAAGCCTAAAACATGCTAGAAACAAAGGCACACAACCTAAGACATGTTAAGGCATAATAGGGCATTACACGGCAACTATGCTAAGCATGCATGGAGTACCAAAACCAAGTAAAAACAGAGGCATAACATGACATATTAAGCATAAAAAGCAGCCAAGTCATGGTCAATACACCCTCTAACATGGTGCTCCCTCAAGAGGGCAAAACATGCCCTTTTCAAGGACAACAAGGAGAGGGGGTGGCCCTCTCCTTCTTGGGACTTCAAGGCATCACCTTCACCACTGAAATCCCTCAAGATTTCAGTAGTGAAGAGACCCCAACACCGAAATCCCGGAGTTCACACAAAAGGGCACAAAATGAGGCCTTTCAAGGCCTAAGGGTATTCAAACTTACCCAAACCACAAAACACTCTTAACAAACAACCAAGAGGGCTTAAAAACAGAACTTTTTTGTATTATACACTAAGCTCAAAAACGAATTTAAGATAGGTAGAAATACAATGCAAAAATGGGGTAAAAAGGGGTAAGATTCTTACCCTTGAAGACTTCTTCAACAAAGATGCTCCAATGGCCCTCCTTGGCTTGAAATCAGCTTCAAAACCTCAAAATCAGTCCCTTAGAACCTCAGTTCCAAGAGGAAGGTGAAACACTAGGTGCTTGTGTGCAATAGTATGGACTAAAACACACACAAGAGCACAAAAGAGAGGGAAAGAGAGATAGAATGTGTATCTAACCCTAACCCTAGAACTCAAACCCTAACAATGGCTGTCTAAGCTCTCAAAATATCTTAAGTGTCTAACCTCCCAAGCCAAGAGACCAACCCCTCCCTTTGTGGCACTTCTTGTCTTGTAAAGCTTACAAGACAAGCTTCATAAGAGGGAGATCCCTCCATACACGTGTATGGAGGGGAGCAAAAGCAAGACAGCTGTCTTAAAATATCTGCAAAAGCAGATGCACAGTAATCGGCCGGCCAAAAATGCCATCTTCGCCAAAAAGAGTGCCGACCGGCACTAAAAAGTGCCGACCAGCAAAAAACTATGCCGACCGGCAAACTACAGTGCCGGTGGAGGCAAAAACCAGCCGGTGGCCTCTAGCCACTGCCGGTGGTGGGTGGGGATGGTCTACAAGCCCTACCTTGCCTCTCCAAGGCAAAACACAAGTGTTCGGTGTGAAACCAGACACTAAACGGTGGAGTTCGGAGATCCTGAGGCAAGGCACGCGAGCCGAGGCCTCCGGGAACTCCAAACGAACACAAACATGGATAATCACCGAGTGTTCAAACGGTGACGTCCAAGTCTTGAGGACGGTCAAAAATGGGGTGTCTACAGTTGCCCCTCTTTGACAGAACTCGAAAATCATAACAATGACGGGAGTGAATGTCAAAGCCCAGAGACAACCCATTTTTGACAAGGCCGAAGACTTAGACAAACATGCAAGACAATCAAGATATGCGCCCGAAGGCAGGGGCAAAATGCAAGACAATGCACGAAGCGGAGCATAACTTATGATCATGCAAAGAAAGCTGTAACGAAGCATACATGCGACAGTTTTAAGCTAGCATACACCAAACTACACTACAATGCAGAAAGGATGCAAGAGAATTATGCAATTCTCAATACGTCTCACTCGGGAGATACAATACCTGTGCGGCTCATCTGGTTGCACCAGCCTCAAATGAACCGTACATACAATATCGTGCCTGAAAAGAAAACAAACTTAACAGGTACAATATCGTTAGCAACATGCATAGTAGTATACTCGAAATGCGTGACAGCGCAAAGAAAGTGGGGAGCATAACAATGCTGTGGAAATACAAACATGTAAGTGGAGCATGCGGTCTACGCCGGCAATGAGATTGATTATGAGCATGCGGTCTACGCAGGCAGTGAAATTGACAAGTATGCGGTCTACGCAAGCAAAACATGCGGTCTACGCAGGTAATGAATTTAACAATTATGTGGTCTACGCAAGCAATACATGCGGTCTACGCAGGTAATGAAATTGAACAATAATGCGGTCTGCGCAGGCAATACATGCGGTCTACGCAGGTAATGAAATTAATATGCGGTCTACGCAATCAAAACATGCGGTCTACGCAAGTAATGAAAATAGTAATGTGGTCTACGCAGCCAAAACATGCGGTCTACGCAGGTAATGAAATTGAACAATCATGCGGTCTACGCAGGTAAAACGTGCGGTCTACACAGGTAAAGAATTTAAACGATAAATATGCGGTCTACGCAATCAAAACATACGGTCTACGCAGGTAATGAAATTAATAATGCGGTCTACGCAGTCAAAACATGCGGTCTACGCAGGTAATGAAATTAACCAATATGCGGTCTACGCAATCAAAACATGCGGTCTACGCAAGTAATGAAAATAGTAATGCGGTCTACACAGTCAAAACATGCGGTCTACGCAGGTAATGAATTAATATGCGGTCTACGCAAGGAAAGAAATTGAACAATTATGCGGTCTATGCAAGCAATACATGCGGTCTACGCAGGTAAAGAAATTGAACAATAAATATGCGGTCTACGCAAGGAAAGAAATTGAACAATTATGCGGTCTACGCAAGCAATACATGCGGTCTACGCAGGTAAAGAAATTGAACAATAAATATGCGGTCTACGCAAGCAATACATGCGGTCTACGCAAGTAATGAAATTGAACAATAAATATGCGGTCTACGCAAGGAAAGAAATTGAACAATTATGCGGTCTACGCAAACAATACATGCGGTCTACGCAGGTAAAGAAATTGAACAATAAATATGCGGTCTACGCAAGTAATGAAATTGAACAATAAATATGCGGTCTACGCAAGGAAAGAAATTGAACAATTATACGGTCTACGCAAACAATACATGCGGTCTACGCAGGTAAAGAAATTGAACAATAAATATGCGGTCTACGCAAGGAAAGAAATTGAACAATTATGCGGTCTACGCAAGCAATACATGCGGTCTACGCAGGTAAAGAAATTGAACAATAAATATGCGGTCTACGCAAGCAATACATGCGGTCAACGCAAGTAATGAAATTGAACAATAAATATGCGGTCTACGCAAGGAAAGAAATTGAACAATTATGCGGTCTACGCAAACAATACATGCGGTCTACGCAGGTAAAGAAATTGAACAATAAATATGCGGTCTACGCAAGGAAAGAAATGATTACAAACATGCGGTCTACGCAAGTAACGTAATTAGATGCGCAAAACCGCGCAACGGAATGCAATGCACAAAACAGCGTGACGGTTTGAAATGCACAAAACAGTGCGACGGTTTGAAATGCACAAAACAGTGCGTCGGTTTGAAATGCACAAAACAGTGCGACGATTTGAAATGCACAAAACAGTGCGACGATTTGAAATGCACAAAACAGTGCGACGATTTGAAATGCACAAAACAGTGCGTCGGTTTGAAATGCACAAAACAGTGCGCCGGTTTGAAATGCACAAAACAGTGCGACGATTTGAAATGCACAAAACAGTGCGACGATTTGAAATGCACAAAACAGTGCGACGATTTGAAATGCACAAAACAGTGCGACGATTTGAAATGCACAAAACAGTGCGATTGATATGCGATACACATGGGGCAACTTTTGGACCTTGTAAAAGTCAAAAGGATATGAAAAGGATACACCTTGTATGAATTGGAGTGCCACGCACGGAAGCCGCAGTCCGAGGTCAAAACGGAGGCCGGTTGAGCATCGGAGATGCCCTTTCTTGCACTTTCTTGAGCTATGAAGACCAAAAACTTCTCATATGGCCTAAACAAGGTTGTGGGAACACCACCGGCCGGAAGGGGAGGCCACCGGCTGCAAAATAACTCCATTGGCACAAAATACTGTCGGCCGGCACAAAATACTGCCGACCGGCAAAGAGTTGCTGATTCGGGGCAGTTTCGACTTTTCACTTCGGGTGTTTTAAAATAGGGCTTCAAACCCTATTTCCTCACTTCTCCACTGCCGAAAACTCTCACCCTCTCTCTCTAGAGCGTTTTTCTCTCATTTTTCGCCCGTTTCTTCGCGTTCTACGCCCGTTTCGTCGTCGGATTCGCGATTTTCTTCCCGTTTCGGACATTTTCAACCGATCATATTTTTGTTTCGGTGCCTCGTTTGGCGTTCCCGCCTTTTCGGGGTTTGTTCCCCTCATTTTCCTCTTCATTCCCGTGCCTTTTCACATTCCGGCCTTCCTGGCCATTTTTGACCTTCTCGGGAGTTGACTTTCCGGTTGACTCTTCGTATTCCGGCCCGGTTTTCCTTCCTCCGGCCATTTTCACATCATTCCTGACATGGCAGACGACATTCCACGTGGCGGGACTCCCCCGGACCACGAGATGGATCCCGGGGTCGAGCTCCTACCATTGAGCGAGTGCCCGTTCGACCTGGCGACCTACCGACCGGCGATCCATGTTTTGCCCCCCGACAGCCTGCGTCAGTTCCGGAGCTTCGAGAGGCACGTGACACCTGAGCTACTACTGCGCGAGCCTACCTCCCTCCTTTCATTCGGCACTTAGGAGGTAACTCTCTTTCTTCTGCTTTACTTTCCGCAATGTAGGATACAAAACTGTCATAGTTAGCTATATTCTTTAACTGCTTGAACTTGATATACCGTAGACTGTAGTTGACTGTAAACATACAACTGATATCTGTTTGAGACTGACACATGCACACACACTGCACTAGCCCTGAATCACTCAAACACACTGCACTCACTGTATTTCACTGCATACACACTGGCACCCAGTATTTGTCTGAATCTGTTAAATTTGCACACATGCTATATCCGTTCTGAAACACCCAAACACGCTGACACATCACACGTTGTAGTTCACTGTAAACACACCGGCACCCGGTATTTGTTTAAATCTGACAAACTTGCACACATGCTTTATCTGCTTTTTCAAAACTGCATTTTGAATGTTGTCTTGCAATTGTTATTTTCTGTTTACAGGCGGGTTCCCATACCATTCGCGGGTATGGGAATACTGGCGCTCGGGAGTGGTACGATGAGCTCCCTGACGCGGTCCGACGCATCGTGGATCGAGCGGGTTTCGGCGCCTTCTGCCGAGGACTCTCCAGGCTCTCCACATGCAGACCTCTCCTTGCCGCTTTGGCGGAGAGGTGGTGGGACACCACGGATTCTTTTCACTTTTCCACTGCAGGGGACATGACGATGACCCCTTACGACTTCTCGATGCTCATTGGCATCGGGGTAGGGGGGGATCCGATCCCTTTTGACATCGACATGGATGAGTGGACTGCCGCTCAGGTCCATCTACTGGGGGAGGCCCCACCTCTTGCTCGTCCGGGCTTCGTCCGATACTCTTGGTTCGAGGTCCAGTTTAGGGTCCAGCCTGTGTTGGAGGAGGAGGCGCAGATGACCCAGGAGGACGTGGAGAGGTATGCTCGCGGCTTCCTCATGTTCCTGTTCGGGACTACCATCTTCGCCGACCGGGCGAACACCGTGCCTCTCTGTCTTCTCAGCGCACTGGTGGACGTCCGGGACATCCTGCATTATGACTGGGGTGGCGCCGCTCTGTCCACTCTCTACGGGTACATGAGCTCAGCTTCTCGCGGCAGCGGCCAGCTACTCGGGGGCTACTGGCGGGCTTGGGAGGTACACTTCTTCTCCGCTTTTCATTTCTGTCCGATATTTTCTGTACTTTGTACACTGCACACACTGTTGTCTGCTTTATTCTTGCTGTATACTGTACACACGGCACACACATACATTCTGCTTCACACTGACTGTACACTGCTCACACTGTACACTGCACACAATACACTGTACAACACACGGCTTTGCCATTTCTGCTTTATTCCGTATATTCTGCTTTTTCTGATAAATGCACTGGTATTTACCTTGTAGTTGTGGGTTTACGCCTACTTCCCTAGGCATGCTCCTGTACCTGTCGCGGAGACCCCTCTGGTTGTCCCCTTTTCACGCCGCTTTGACGAGAGATGCACCCGGCGGCCGCGAGAGACTTTCGGCTTTTTCCGCCGATACTTCGACACCATTACCCTGACCGAGGTATGTTTTACTTGCAGTTCATTTAAGCTTCGCTTTCGCACTGTATATTTCAGTAACAGTAGATAACAAAGTGTCTGTCACTTCCAGATCACTTGGCGGCCGTGGGCTCCGTTGCCAGCTGTGACTCGAGATCGGTTCGCCGGTGCCGATGAGACCTCACACTTTCGGATCTTGCTAGAGGGCCCGGTCTGTCGGGCTTGGTACCTGGGGGAGCGTTTCCTACGCCAGACCCTGGGGTTACCTGAGCAGATAGTCCCGGTTCCCCCTCCTGCGGATATGAGGGAGATCGAGAGGCTCACCAGCGAGCAGATGGACGACTACACCATTGGCTGGGAGGAGGCCGGCTTCAGAGGCACCGGAGACTATCGGGAGTTCGTGCAGACGTACCTGATGCGACCACTGAGCGGCGGCCATCGAGCAGAGGGGGCCAGGTCTGTGGCATCGGCGGCTGGGGCCGGAGCGGGAGTTGGAGTAGGGGCTGCGAGGAGGGCCCGGGTCCGTGGCAGGGGCGGAGTGCAGGGAGGATGGGGAGCTGGCTGGCCTGCCCTGCCCACCGTACTGACTTTCCAGGGGCAGGGTGGGGCGACCTATCAGATCCCCTTCGCCCCTCCACCAGCTGGTCACGAGCTCATCGGCGTCCCCGATTTACCTCCGGTATGTATTACTGCATTTTGTACAGTCATTCGTTTCAGTTTACTCGGTATTCCTCAGAATATTAATGCATCTGACACTTTTGCAGGCTTCTTCTGAGTATACCCGTCAGTCGTTGGCGATGAATGCCTCGATGATGGGGATGCTTCAGCGGACATTTGACCTCCTAACCCTCTACAACATACTGGTATGTTCTTCTGACACTGGCCTCAAACCATTCATACACTGCTTTACATAATCTGACGCACGGCACAACACCTGATACACTGATCTCACAGTATCTGAACACTGCATACACTGCATTCTGCACGGTACCCTACACTGATAAACTGCTCACGGCATTCACACACTGTACTCATATACTGCATTCTGCACTGATAGACTGCTCACGGCATTCTCATACTGTACTCATACACTGCATTCTGCATCGTTAAACTGTTCACGACATATTGATGCATTTCCCTTTTTATGTGCTTTTTTAGCCTCCTTTCCAGATTCCTATGGCAGGAGGTGCTCCAGCTGGACCTTCCGTCCCTGCCCGGGGGAGAGATGAGGAGGGCCGAGTATTCCCCCGCTCCAAGGCGGGGCGCGTTCATGTCGGGAGCAGCTCGCGAGCTCCAGTCCCGGATGATGATGATGACGAGGAGTCAGAGGCGGAGGCAGAGGCAGAGTCCGAGTCATCGGAGGAGGAGACCGGAGGCGGTTCTAGCTCGGGCTCTGACGACGATGCTGATGATGCTCCTGGATCCTTGTCCAGGAAGAGGGTCAGGACAGACTGACGGCCCATGGAGTCGCTGGACATAGATTTTTGTTATTTTCCTTCTTTCTTGTACTTTTCCTCTTTTTGTCGGTAGATAGATTACCTTGTACTGCCACAGGCAGATTTTGTTTTCTTCGAAACTTTGTACTCGAGAAAAATTATGAAATGAACAGATTTTTGCTTAAAAAGTGTTACATTTACATATCTCATGCATTGCATCGCATTCCATCATGTTACACCTCAATGTAAATGAAATTGATTGGTTATCTGAAAATTGAACACTTGCACTGTAATAATCCGACAATTAAATAGCCAACAGCAAAATAACCCAAGCAACCCACTGCCTGATTCTCGGACACACAGCCCATACTCTGTGGGGATTAATCTGCATACAGCCCATAACACAGCATTCGGTTCATTCTGCACATAGCACACCCCGAACAAACAGCCTAATCTGACAGGATGGAGCTCAAAGATGGAACCGGTTGGAGTAGAAACACGTTCAAATGTAGAGAAGGGCACAACATTCTGAGTGTAAATGATTTTTGAAATTGAATGAGGGTTTTTCAAACCGGGATATCGAGCCTACAACTGAACGCAGCGGGGAGGACTCATTTATAGGTACACGACCTAACACAACGAGACACGCTCGGAGAAGACCTAAAACACAGGTTGAGCTAAACAAAACAAAAGACACGGCACACAGACGCGTTGAATGAATACGGGGGACCTCGGACCACGAGGGGCCAGTTCTCTAGGCATTGTTTCCCACCCTTTCTGATTTGTGATTCTCCCATCACTCGGCTCTCGAGCTCGGATTTTCTCTCAAAACCCTTTTCCTCACTTTTCTCTCAACTTACACCTCTCTATTCTTCATTCTCTCATTTTTCATCCCTCCCCAGGGTGATTGATGGATAAAGAGAAAGGTGTGGGTTCATGCTCAACACCGTTAGCTCACAGCTATTTCTTCTGACGGGTAGAGCGCTCTTCTGGCAAGTACGTCGATGACGGGGGAAAGACAGAACGCCTGGCTCAACTGTGCCCCTAGTTCATCATTTTAACCATTCTTTGTTTTTGCTTTCTACTAAAACAATTTTGATCAAAATGAGAGTCGGATTAACGTACTTGTTCGATTTTTGATTTGAAAAGCATGCAAGTCAGGCAGCAAGCACTGAAAATTTTCCTTTTTTTGGGTCCAAGACAATGGTCCAGTTTTGGAAAATGGAATAGTTTTCGAGAAAATAGTCAACCTCAGTAAAAATTTTCAAAAACTAGTTTTGCAAACGGCTGATGCTTAACGAGCATGGAACTTACTCTTCGAGATGCGCAACCTCGGATCGGAGGCAATGGAAAATTGCCCCTGGTTTGAAGGGGGGTGGGAGGCAACGGAAAGTTGCCCCTAGTTTGAATGGCGGCTCACGGCGGCTCGTGGAAACGGAAAGTTGCCCCTTGTTTGGGTGGTGCCGCAGCAGTCTGCAAACAGTCTTCATTGGCGGTGGTCGAGCTCTTGGACATAGCGATGACGAAGACGATCACAACAAATATATGGACACAGCCGCCTTTGGAGGGTGTTGGCGGCTGGACTTTTGGGATGAAATCGAAACCATTGCATGGACTGAGACGCTATGAAAGCGTTGGGGGCTAGACTTCATGATGAAGTTGCCTACGTATCCCAAACATGGGAATCAAGCCTCACGTAGTTCCGGTTAAGGTACACTCGGGTATTTTAACCTTCACTTTTTTAGGCTCTAATTTTTGCCAAGGCGCCCGATGCGGGTTTTCAACCTTGCGAGCTTCTTTTCATTTTCTATTTCTTTTTCTCTTTCTTTTTTTCTCTTCTTTTTTTCATCTTTTCTTTTTTTCATTTCTTTTCTTTTCTTCTTCTTTTTTTGTATTTTTGCTTCTTCTTTTTTTTTTCTTGTATTTTTCTCTTGTTCTAACTTTTGCCTGGGCCGCCCTTCCGGGTTTTTGGCCCAGTGAGCCTCTCAAAGGGTAAAAGTGTAACAAGTCCATGCCAAATGGTTTTTTGAATTGAAGCTTCTCTGTATCTAAGAGAACGGCTGTTCCAATGATTTATAGGAGAATCCATCATGGCCGCTCCACGAGCTTCTTCCGACGAGATCTACTCCTTCCGATTCGGCTTTGGTGCCTCTTCCTCGAGGGCTGCTTCGAAACTGGCCATACAGACCTTTCCTGGCGTCTGACCATTGAACTTCTGAACGTTCTAAACGGGTTCAAAGTTTGAAACGGATGGGTTGAATTTTGAGGCTGAGAGCGATCCTAGGCTGCGCAATCTCAAGAGCGATTCCACACAGGTCTTCGCAGGGCCGCGTAAAACATTTGTTTTTGAAAGTTTTTAAGAAAGCGACAAATCGCTCGCGCCGAAGATAGTGTGGAACCAATCTGGATCAGGTCAGGATCGTTCTCAGTACTCACGCCGACAAGCATGATTTCATTCATAAAAAGGCTTAGCACACCTCTCTTTCTCTCAAAATGATCAAAAATCTTGCAAAACCCGAGGAATTCTTTCCTCTTCGTTTTTATCACCGCAGTGTTCAAAAGGTTTGTTTTTTGAAAAACTTAGGTTAATGCAATGAGTTTGGCGCGCAGGAGAGCAGACGAGATGTACTGTCAGCCCAATCAAATTCTTTGGCACTTATGCTGAAAGCAAGCATGAAGTTGAGATAGCAGCAGCTGTTTCACTCGGATTTGTTGGTGCAACTGGCCCCTCGGCAGAAACAGACTCAAAACAAAAACAGATAATTACAAGACAAAATGGTGTTCGGGACAACAACCCTAGAATCACCTGGTATTATATACAAAGGGGACTGACTCGATACAAAAAGACAGACCCTTAAGCAAAAAGACTGACTCAAGACAAAGAGGCAGACTCAAAACAAAAGACTGACTTGATATCCAAGCCAGGATTTACAAAACTCGGTTTCACCGATGCTCAAAAATGCGTGCCAGACGCTACATCCAAAATATACCAAATGTCGCCCGCAGGCGGTTCACTTTACATACTCGCAGTATCTGAGCCGTCGAAATCCAACAACTGGGTGGTAACGGACTTGGCTGAGGTGGGTGGGAGGATAACCTTGTTGTCGATCAAATCTTGCACTTCATGACGAAGGCGGGAACAACCATTGGTACTGTGGCCGGACTGTTGGTGGTACGCGCAGTACAAGGTAGCATCATGCGTGGCGGGGAGATTCTTCGGGAGTGGCCGAGGCTCCAAAGGTTTAAGATGCCCATTCTTCGCCAATATCAGTAATGCCCTAGACAAAGGCATGTAGAGGTCGTGAAAGACCCTGCGCCCTCGGGGCAGGTACTTTGAAGTTTGAGGATTCTTGCCAGATGCGCTAGCGAAAGGGTCGGCTGGCACTGTCTTGGCTTTTTGACCCTTTCCCGGTGCAGGATTGGGAACGACAGGAATTGTCTGGGCATGACGGGGCCCATCCCGATTTTCTACTTGGCTTGAACTGCCTTTGATTGGAGTGGGGAAAGCATCATCCACAGCTTTGGTCACGATCGCAGATGTTTGTTGCTTGTTCATCCCTCTGATTTTCAGAGCCTCGACTGCCCACAGCAGTTGTTCAATAGGATCGGCATCTACCTTTGCCTTGTCCTTTCCTCTAGCCTCAGCCTGATCAAGGGTTTGGGTTGGTGCTGGCATGTCGCGACTGTAGCTGGAAGCCACCTCTGGCTGGCTAAGCTCTATCACAATCCGCCCCAGTAGCGGGGGCTCCTGTGGTATGAAATTCCCGGCACACGGCGCCGCTGGCGGTGAAGCCGACATTCCATAGGCCAGATCGGCCACGGACCTCTGGAGGTCACCTATCATTCCCATCAATTCAAAGGTGGTGGGCTCACGAGCCTGATATAACTGGGGAGCCCAGACCGGGTGCACAACGGGCGACCTGGGTGGATGTGACATATTGATGCTGGCCTCACTCTGCGGAGCGGTTCCCTGCTCCAATGCAGCCGTCATAACCATAATTTCTTCTGAATTTTGTGCCGCCATAAATCCTGCCTCAGTAAGGGGAGACACTGGCTATTCTGTATCAACTCTGCAACTCTCTGAACTGAAAGGAAAAACGGACAGCATTTCAGCCCAAACTGATCAAACACGGGTGTAACCAAACAACTGTACCCTACTGCTGATCACTGTTCCCAGAAATCACTGTCCCCCAAAACTGAACCCGATACCCGCAGATAACTGATTCTCATAACTGATACTGATACTGGTGTCCTCAGGTTTGATACTCAAACTTGCAAACTGATATGTACTTTCCCTGTAGAAATACATTCTAAAAGCACATAGCAAGTAAAGAGAACCAAAACACCCCTATGTTGGGGTAGGGTTTTCCTGTCCTATTTTGTCAGGAGCTAGGGTTTCACTACGCACGCAGCAGTTTTCAAACAACCTAACATCGGGTAAGCAGCCTGTCCTAATTTGGAATGGTCACTATGGATCCGAATATGCACTAGGTCGAATGGTCGAAAAGGGTGCCTCGGTAAAAATCGGGGTTTGTGTTCCCATGCTGTCAGTGCCCATAGCCGGTCAGCCTTATGGACATGCCTTGACAAGACAAGCCTCCGGCAAACCATTCAGGAATGGCAGATGGCAAACACTGTGTTCCTAGGCGCACCAATGCACATGCAATGCAAAGAAACACATAAATGAAATCAAAACAGGATATCATGAGTTCGAGTCAAGCTCCCTAAAGTCCCCAGCAGAGTCGCCAGAAACTATAGCACGCGCCCGCGGAGGGGGCCCTCGCTACTACAGTTCGGACTCGCGATTTTTTGTTGTCGCGGTTCTTAATCTAAACCAAAGAGTCCAAATCAAATCGTTTTGAGAAACAGATTTTTGAAAAAGTAGTGCCAAACGTGGATTGCTTTGCCAGATACAGAGTCGCCACCTAAATATTTTTAAAATGGGGAAATTTAGGAAACACTGACTCGGTGCCGAAGGCCACATGTCCGTCATCACCGGAGTTGTCTCGGCTCGGGAGCTTGGGTACGATCGGGGAAGGTCAGCTATGAGCACCCCCTTTCGCCCGGTCCGAAGACCGGCCTGTACTAACCATGATATCCGATTTTGAAAACGTTATGTGTTCTTATTCCATTTATTAGCCTAGAATTACTATGTTATGCGCGCAGCAAACAAGTATAGACTAGATTGCCTAATTTGGAAAGAAACATTGCATATCCGTTTGTTTTGAAAATGCTTTGGAATTTGCTACTCGCAAGTAGGCTAAAACACGGATTTCAATGAGTTTTTCCAACTCAAACAATCCAACCTTCACCCACAGGCATTTCAAACAGTTTAACACATAAGCACTTAGCCGCATGGCAAGCATACTGTCATGTTAACATTCACACACATGCGAGATGCTAAAGCATAAATACTTACATCGTACTCCGTGCCAAAACAGTAAACTAGTTAGCAAACATGCGTGTCCTAGTTCATGTTAAATTGCCTAATGCAACACATACAGGATGCAATTTAGATAGGCTCGGTTAACCTAAGCATGGCATATGTAATGCGATCAATTATCACATATTCAATTTTTGAATTGAAGTACAAATGCAGTTAGCGTGATGTACCGAGCCTAATGCATGCAATACAAATGCATGGATGCACACATGCATAGCATATGGTATGCTAAATTAAACGTGCCCTAATCTACCATCATAAGCAGGTAAATAAAAGGGAAGAAAGACGTGAGGTTGGAAGACATACACACACTCACGCACACTTATTACAGATTTGCCCTCGCTCGGAGGGATCCAATAAATATTACAAATTAATTAACTACGCAAGCTAATTAAATATTACAAATTGCCTAATCAACTAAGCAAATTAACTAAAGCTAAGAAAATAGGAAAAATGCCTCGGGAAACGTGTCACCATGCATAGGCTGCCTCTGTTTTCCCTTCCTTCACTCCTCTGGGGGTTGCCAAAACCTCAGGACTGCTTCCTTGGATGCTGGGGGACATCACCGGCTGCATGGAATTTCCACCGGCAGTGTGGTGGTGGCCACCGGCACAAAGTGAAGCTGTCGGCAGAGAAATTATTGCCGGTCGGCACCTTACACTGCCGGTCGGCAGAGTGTTCCTGCAGAATCTGCAAATGACAGCAACAGAGGGCAAGGCAAAGCATGGCAGCACAATTCAAGGCATATATGCACCAACCATGTCCCTTATCATGATAATGACTCAAAGGGGCATGTGCCTCGATTCTCGGACCACCAATCACGCATTTCCATGCATGATGGCCCAAAGAACCAAGTATACAACTTTGATTTCAAATGCATGCGAACCAAATCAAACCAAACAAGGCCCAATTCCTATCACTAAGTCAAGGAACAAAGCATGCATGCAAAATGCAATGCAACCTAGGCATGCAAGCTAAGGATGCAACATGGCATGGCGATACACTTATGCAAGCATGCAAGCAAACATGAGGCAATGCTAGCTAATGAAAAGGTAGTCTTAAACATGATTTGGGTAGCTCTAATAAGGCCCAAAACAGTAGCCAAAATGCTATAATATGGGGGGACCAAATACATACACACATGCACATAATTGAGGGCCAACACTTAAGCACAAATTGAACAACCCTCAAACACATTTGAAAGGGGGTAATCATGGACACATAGCATGCAACATAAGCATTAAAATCATGCTAAAACATGGTGCCAAACCAAGCAATAAATCAAGCCAAGCATGCAACAAATGGCCTAAGTGCTCAAAACAAACCAATGGAGTATTAAACTACACTTAGCAAGACCAAACATGGCATGCATTAAGCAACTAAAAACAGGTTTTTAGCATGTTAAAACAAGGCTAAAGGGCTACTTAGATGGCATCTAAGTGGCTCTAATTTAGAGGCATGCACAAGTGCCAAAACAAGGAGCATTGCTACACAAGCTTATGAGGCATTAAAGATGCATTCAAGGCAAACACATAGGCATGAAAATGGGACTGAAATAGCATATAAGGTGACCCCAAATCACCAAATCAATGCAAACATGTCATGCTATACATTCATATGCTCAAGGCCAACAAGCCCAAATACAAAGGAGCTATACCAAGCATGCCAAAATCAATCCAAACACTTATGGACAGACCTAAAACATGTCATGATAAGCACAAAATCTTCACAAATGTAAGCCTAAAACATGCTAGAAACAAAGGCACACAACCTAAGACATGTTAAGGCATAACAGGGCATTACATGGCAACTATGCTAAGCATGCATGGAGTACCAAAACCAAGTAAAAATAGAGGCATAACATGACATATTAAGCATAAAAAGCAGCCAAGTCATGGTCAATACACCCTCTAACATGGTGCTCCCTCAAGAGGGCAAAACATGCCCTTTTCAAGGACAACAAGGAGAGGGGGTGGGCCTTTCCTTCTTGGGACTTCAAGGCATCACCTTCACCACTGAAATCCCTCAAGATTTCAGTAGTGAAGAGACCCCAACACCGAAATCCCGGAGTTCACACAAAAGGGCACAAAATGAGGCCTTTCAAGGCCTAAGGGTATTCAAACTTACCCAAACCACAAAACACTCTTAACAAACAACCAAGAGGGCTTAAAACAGAACTTTTTTGTATTATACACTAAGCTCAAAAACGAATTTAAGATAGGTAGAAATACAATGCAAAAATGGGGTAAAAAGGGGTAAGATTCTTACCCTTGAAGACTTCTTCAACAAAGATGCTCCAATGGCCCTTCTTGGCTTGAAATCAGCTTCAAAACCTCAAAATCAGTCCCTTAGAACCTCAGTTCCAAGAGGAAGGTGAAACACTAGGTGCTTGTGTGCAATAGTATGGACTAAAACACACACAAGAGCACAAAAGAGAGGGAAAGAGAGATAGAATGTGTATCTAACCCTAACCCTAGAACTCAAACCCTAACAATGGCTGTCTAAGCTCTCAAAATATCTTAAGTGTCTAACCTCCCAATCCAAGAGACCAACCCCTCCCTTTATGGCACTTCTTGTCTTGTAAAGCTTACAAGACAAGCTTCATAAGAGGGAGATCCCTCCATACACGTGTATGGAGGGGAGCAAAAGCAAGACAGCTGTCTTAAAATATCTGCAAAAGCAGATGCACAGTAATCGGCCGGCCAAAAATGCCATCTTGGCCAAAAAGAGTGCCGACCGGCACTAAAAAGTGCCGACCAGCAAAAAACTATGCCGACCGGCAAACTACAGTGCCGGTGGAGGCAAAAACCAGCCGGTGGCCTCTAGCCACTGCCGATGGTGGGTGGGGATGGTCTACAAGCCCTACCCTGCCTCTCCAAGGAAAAACACAAGTGTTCGGTGTGAAACCAGACACTAAACGGTGGAGTTCGGAGATCCTGAGGCAAGGCACGCGAGCCGAGGCCTCCGAGAACTCCAAACGAACACAAACATGGATAATCACCGAGTGTTCAAACGGTGACGTCCAAGTCTTGAGGACGGTCAAAAATGGGGTGTCTACACACACACATTTTCTTAAAAATACACTGTCATGCCTCTGTTAGTGCTCTGTTGTAGCAAAAGGAGAATCTGCAAGAAGCAGTGGCCGACCGGCCATCAAATCTGCCGATCAACTATCAAAGTTGGCCGATAGCCACAAACTTTGGTCGATGACCATTCCTCTTGGTCGACTAGCCCTCAGAATGTTCCCAAGGTGGATCAAAAGCTTCTTGGAAGTTGGTACAATTTTCAGAAGTTCAAAAGAGTGCAAACAGAGGCATCACGAGGCACGGTAGTGGCTTTCCGAGCAAAGCCGACCGAGCATGCATACATCCCTCCCGCGAGGCCACTTTTACCGCTTTACTAGCTAGTTATAGCTAATTACTTGTTTTGTAATTAATTAGTTTAATATGTGTTATAATATTCTAATTAGCTTAGTATAGCTAGTTTCAATTCGGTTTGTAATTACTTAGCTTAGCATAGCTAGTTAGTTGATTCATTCGGACCCTTCGTCGAGAGGGCACAACTGTTGCAATAAGTGTGCGTGTGTGTGATGCATGTCTTCCAACCCCCATTTCTTTCTCCCTTTTATTTACCAGCTTTCGATGGTTAGTTTTAGGGCATGCCTCAATTAGCATCCTTATGATCGCATGTTTGCATTCATTCATCTGTCTTACATGCACCGGGCTCGGCGCATCATTCAATCTGCATTGTACTTCAATACACTTTCTTGAATACGTGTTTCAAAGCATGTTATCAAGTGTAGCATTCATATGCCATCTTAGAATAGCCGAGCCTATCTTAGTTGCATTTTTGCATGTGTTGCATTAGACATTATTGACATAGCTAAAATCATGCATTGATCACTAACTAGCTTTTGTTTTAGCTCGAAGTACACTGTGAGTGTTTATACTTTAGCATCCTTGCATGCGTGTAAGTGTTGCCAGTTTAGCATGCTTGCCATAAGGCTATGTGCTTAACTACTATAACTGCTTGAATGCCTGTGGATAAAGGTTGGATTCCTTGAATTAGAACAATTCATCAAAAAACGAGTTTTAAGCCCACTTGAGAGTGGCAAAATCATGTTTTCTAAGCCCACTTGAGGGTGGCAAATCCGCGTCTTAGCCTACTTGTGAGTAGCAACTTCAAACCATTTTCAATCAAACAAACATGAGATGTTTTGTTCCAATTTGAGTGATTTAGTCTATACTTGTATGTTGTGCGCATCACATAGTAAAGGTCAGCTAATCAACCGGAATAAGAACACATGTGTTTTCAAAAACAACATATCATGTCAGTAGAGGCCGATCTTTGATCGGGCGAGTGGCGGTGCACATTGCCTGACTTTCCCCTCTCGTACCCAAGTTCTCGAGCCGAGATAACTTTGGTGATGACGGACACGTGGCCTTAGGCACGAGTCAGGGTTTCCTAAATTTCCCAAAACAAAACATTTAGGTGGCGACTCTAAAATCTTGCAAAGCAGTCCATGTTTGGCACTTCTTCATTAAAATCAATTTTCCAAAATGATTTGCTGGATTTGGACTCTTTGGTTATTTACCAGTCTTACATTGCACTTTGTGAGATTAGATTCAGAACTGTGACATGAGTCCGAACTATAGTAGCTAAGAACAACGATTCGCGCCCTCGCGCGCAGAGCGGAGTTCAGGGCGGTCTACAATACTTTGACCTTGCGACTCACTTCCCATGCCACATGTTTATTCTTTGCCTATACTTTCAATGACACGGCTCTTTTGGCCTCAGGATGACAACTTGGAATCACTCCGACCACCTGCCCCAAGTTCTTTGGTGGTGAGTAGCAATGATGAAGATGGCACGGGAACTATTTTTGGCGTTGAAGAAAGCTTTAATGGTCGTGATGATTCTGGCGATAATAGCGATGCACTAGGAAACCGTTCATAGTCCTTGCGGCATTGGAGTCCTTTCCCGCAACTTAGGCTAGCTCTAGATGCATCCTTTCCTCATTTTGCCCTTCGAAGGACAAAGGTTGCACCTTTATACTTATGAAGAAACCGGTGCATAAGAATAAGCATGTTTCGGGCTTGCATGTCCTAGCACTTTCCTCTAGCAAAATGTAGTTGTTCTTGTAATGACTAGGACCTCCCTTTTTGGCTTTTGGAGAAACTCTTGTAACTACCTTATGTTTAATAGAAATCCATGTTAGTTGACTTCCTTTGCTTGCATGGCTCAATTTTTCATGCATGGTCTTGACATGTTTACCTCACATCGCGTCAAATCAGCACCAATTCTCCCTTCCAGGCACAAACACAGCTTATTTGGACAAAATATGACTTTTCTTGTACAAAAAGACCTTGCTGACCACTCATTTAGGTAGCTAGCTAAAACATTGGTTGGCTGACTCAATGATAGATTGGCCGGCTTTTTCAGGTTTTTCAGGGACAGTCTTGTCTTTTTGCCTCCCGAAACGTTTATAAAATCAAACCAATAGTTCATTTGAATTCCACACCACCCGAAAACATCTTCGCTCTCTTTTCCACTCTCTCTAGATTCTCTCCTTCCCTTACATAACCCAATAACCCACGCCTTTTTTTCTTTGAAACTACCAATTTCCTCTACATTCTGAACCAATCAGTTTACGATTTGATTCAGTTTAAGTCTTTCACCCTCCATTACGTGCTTCACACATATTGGCTTAGCCCCTCACTCTCTTACTTTGGTTCCTCACATTTTTCTTTGTTTTTTCAAAATTTTGGGCTCATTTGGGTAGTCTTTTAGTTTTCTTCCTTCATTTTCCTCATTTTTGGCTCACTCACACTTATTCTGCCTTGATGGATGCTGATATCCCTCAGGGAGATGTTCGTTCTGTATTTCTAGAGATTGATGCGCCTTCTCTGGTACCTGAGGTTGATGTGCACATGCTTGCTAAGGACATGGATGTCTAGGAGGACAACCCAAACATGGCAGCAGAGGACATCTTTCCTCCCATATTTGGACCTAAGCTCGTACCTCTGCCTCTCAAGCCATTTGATCCGACTACCTACTGGCCGAATGTTCACTAAATTATTCATATCAGCATGCTCACCTTTAGTGAGTTTTGGCCAGGGGTGGCTCCGGAAGTGTTCCTTCAGGAGTGACAGTTGCACTTGTCCCATGGTGCTTGACTGGTAAGCCTTGATTCCAAATTTACATGTTTATTTGCATTTGCTCACATTTACATTGTATTGAGCAAACTTTGTTGCAACACGACGATGAATGCCAGGTGAAGGGCTATGGGATAGTCATTTTCCCTCGCCAATGGTACCAGGTTCTCCTAGTTGGGGTCCGAGCCTTGTTGGAGTAGTTCTGCTTTGGTACATTCTGCTCTAGGATCACACAAATAAAGGCCACCCGGTCGACTATTGAGGCCCTTATGGAGAGGTGGTGGGACGCCACCAACTCCTTCCACTTCTCTTCAACTAGAGAGATGACGATGACCCCCTATGACTTTTCCATGATTACCAGCCTTTCGGTAGGGGGTGATCCAATCCCTTTTGAATCAGATATGGGATCATGTAACGCCGCCCAACTTTATCTACTCAGTGCTATACCCCTGAAGAATAGCCCAAGGATCATTCCATACAGCTAGTTGCACCAGAGGTTCTACGGCACACATCCTGACACTCCAGAGACCATTACTTAGTACGCCCACGGATTTCTACCCTGTTTGCGAATAGGGAGAATACCATTGGATTATACTTTCTAAGCAAGATGGTTAACATCTCGCGGATAAGGGACTATGAGTAGGGAAGCACCAACCTTGCCACATTGTATAGCTATGTGAGTTCCTCCTCTTGGCAGAAGGCAAGGCTGCTTGGAGGGTATTGGCATGCATGAGATGTAGCTTCAACCCTCTTTCAGTTTA
Source organism: Camellia sinensis (assembly GCF_055761805.1). Classification (NCBI taxonomy): domain Eukaryota; kingdom Viridiplantae; phylum Streptophyta; class Magnoliopsida; order Ericales; family Theaceae; genus Camellia; species Camellia sinensis. Next base: position 103,129,070 of record NC_138961.1, read on the forward strand.
CTTTACTGCATCTTCTGCTTATACATTTGTGACTTTATTTCTACTTGTTATCTGATGCCACCTCTCGTTCTTGATGCAGATATTGGCATATACCTACTTCCTTGAGCTTGTCCATGTTCTTGTATGGGAGATTGACTGTGCGGTACCTCAGTCTTTATACTCTGATGAGGCCCTCAGACGACGCGATCGTTAGTCTCTTAGCTTCACTCATTTATTCTATTTCTTCTATACCATGACTCCTACTCAAGTAAACGTCCTGACCTTAGAACTCATACTGAGTCGTTTTATTCTTATTTTCCTTATTCGTGATTTTGATTACAGCTTACCCTTTTAATTACACAGGTAGACTGGCACCCCTAGGTGGCAATGCCCCAAGTTGAGAGGGAGCGATACGCTGGCTTGTAGGTAGCCTCTCGGGCAAGGATACTTTTTGAGGGCCCATTCAGTAGAGCCTGGTACTTGGGAGAGCTTTCTTCCCCAGACTCTAGATCACAGTGTAGCAGACATTCCATCTCGTCCGCTTGCTCGCATGAGGATTGCTGATCTGATTACGGACATTGTGGAGTTTAAGGCCATGCTACATGGACATGATGCTGACCTGTTCCATGTGCATGGAGATTACACCACTTTCTTGTAGTCCCATATCATGCCTCTTATCACCCCAGATACGGCTTGAGTATTGGGAGATGTTGCGTCTATTGCCCTTCTCCCTGCTGATGCTGTTGTCCTTGGAGGTGTGCAAATCCTCCCATCGATCCTGCCACCAGCTTTCTAGTTCTCCCTTCCTTGGTTACATACATGAGGCTGAGTGGTGTTCTTAGAGAGGTCCCTCGAGAGCTTCCTGAGAATCATATTCTTACTCTTGCTCTGGAGATGAGAAAAGTGCATCTTGCTCGTTCTATAGCTTTCTTAGATACCCTTATATTGTTTCTTTCTACTTTACTCTTCTCCACACTACTTTATTCTTCTTTACTCACATTCTCCCCTTCTGCTTGCAACCTCCTACGACCTACACTGAGTGATGTCTGGATGTGATCGAGTCTCAAGTTCACATGGTGTGGAGAAGAGAGCATGCTCTTGCTACAGCTGGTATTTTGGTATCCCATTCTGGTTCATTTTGTGCTATTTGTCTTCATGCTTATACTCTGATACACTCTGATAGACTGTCTTTATTTATGCATCCTTCTTATCTGATATTATATTTCTTGCTAACCCTCAATTTCAACTTGTTGTAGTACCAGTGATTCCCCCTCTAGCAGACATGAGAGGAGTAGAACGTCCTCCAGCCCAAGGGTGCCCACAACAGTTACATACCAAGCAGCGCCATCGGTGGACCTCAAAAGGGACGACAAAAGGAAAAAGGTTTTATCATCTCAAATCCAACCTTATCCTTTCATAAAAAGTTTTATCCTCCTGAATGTCCCATCCGAACCTAACCTTATATCACCAAATCAAATCATCGCAAGAGTCCAAATATGTCCGTTCCACTCTAGGGTTTACGCGATAACCGCTTGCGCAAGACTTAACCTTCAATTAGGGAGCACATCCCATAAATGCATACACAACACATTATCATCTCTTCATTATTCAACTGATCAAAACCCCAATACCACCCTAATTAAGGTTTCCGTGAGTTAGATGTCTTAAATTAAAGTTAGAACAACTTAACCGGATAGTAATATCCACATAAGCATGAGCATCATCAAATGAAGAAAATATGGAACATAACCATAACACATGCAATATCATACCAATATATGATCATATACTAATAAGCATATTCATGAAGACAAGAGCTTAGAATACCAATGCAAAACTAAATTTTCATATTCAGTACCATTAAAGATTAAAATCAAAAGGACCATTTCAGATTTTTCCGGGGCCTAGTCTTTCTGTGGTTCGCAAAGAATTTTATCTACTTTTTAGAACATTTTTCAGAAATGGAATAGCTTTTTTAGATTTTTAGTTACAAACCGTTGACTTTTTTTCAATGAAACCAATTTTTCTTAAAATATAACTCTTTATGGGAGTTTTTGATGTAAAACCAAGGTCCAACAGATTTTTATACATTTTTCAAGAATTTTAAAAAGTTGTGTATAAAACTGGTTTGTCATGCATAATACTCAAAATAAGAAGATTGGTGAGAAAAGAGGCCAACTAAGGGAAACTTTTTACTTCTTTGGGATGAAAACATACTACATAATGTATCAATAACTCAAATTTTTTGAGAGATGGTGTACCTTTGGAAATAATGTGAGATATGGAAAGAAAAAGGTAGTTTTGCATCTGTTAAGAGAAAATATGAGTAGAAGAAGGATCAATGCTCAACTCATCAACTTTGAACACATGAACACCATTCCAAAACATCTGAAAATATGATTTTAAACTTCTAATAACATGTATTTGAAAAAAGAAATAGAAGGAGAGATGGTAATGTGGCTTACTTGTTGCCTAGTTGAAGAGTTTTCACAAAGGTTATTCTCTTTTTCTCTCTTCTACCACCAAAGCTCTCTCTCTCTCTCTCTCTCTCTCTCTCTCTCTCTCTCTCTCCCTCTCTCTCTCTCTCAATTGTAATGTAAGTGTGTGACTGTGTTTCGTGCTCAAAACTGTAGAGAGAATTGGTGTATTTATAGAAAAATAAGAATAGTGAAAAGTCTAAAATGTCCTTAGTTCCAATTCAATTGAATAGGCTTGGATTTAGTTAGGATGTAATGGAATGGATGATGATTAGAGCCTTAATTACACCTTTAAACATGATCTAGTTAAGGTATTGATTAATCAAAGTTGAATTGGTTACAAGTACAGTACACACACACACACACACACACACACACATATATATATATATATATATATCAATATATATTCAAATTTGTACCTTAGGTCAATTTTTCTTTCCTAACTCAAGCAATTTGTCCCTAAAAGGACATCACATATATCCATGTATAGCATAGTCGGCCTTAGGAAGTGGGTTTGAGGGGATTTGTTTTTATTTTTGTTTTTTTGTGTGTGTGTGTGTGTGTATGTATGATTTGAATATATTTTGTGTACAAAATTATTTCTTTAAGAAAGGTACAAGTATATATATATATATATGTATATGTATATGTATATGTATATGTATATGTAATGGTACTAATTTGGGGTCAACATGTGATTCAAGAAAAATGTGAAGGCCAAAATCTTAATTTATGAATTTGAACATTTAATTAAGTGTAGTATTTAATTTATTTAAAATCTAGAAATTTAATTCGGTTAAAGTTTCTTTGTTTCAAATTAAACGGTGAATCATACTGATAACTGAAAACCTAGGATTTTTGTGTGCAAAATATATAATTAGAAAATTAATTTAATTATTATTAGGGTTTTGGAAATGATTCCTAAGCTTCGGGTTCAATCAGGGTTTTTTTTTTCCGAGTTTTCGGCTGGTGCACATGTTCGACTCTATAATTAAAATTGAAGACAAATAAGGATTTGAGGGTCTTTATTGAAAGAATTCAAAAGTCAAGGATTTAATATGTTTTAGTAAGGTTAGGAGCCTCACAATTCAAATATAAATTGTATCATAAATTTTGGTTATGCTCTGATTTCATGCACTTTTGAAAAGAGTTTTCTTGAATAAAATTTGCAGCATAAAGATTTTTTACACTCCCAAAATAAATAACACAACCTCTATCCATTGGCATTCAAACATATATCTCACTTAAGCACTTAACCTCATGTTGCAGCAACATATATGGTAAGGAACACGCACTGAGGTATGCTAAAGCTAAAAATGTTTACCTAGTACTCCAAGGCGAGTCCACAAGATATATACAAATATGTACAAATATGCTTGATCCTATAAGCAAGTTTCTAATGCAATACATACAAAATATGTATCTAGGAGTCTGGATTATAAGATGTAGCATGAGTATCATCACAATACATAGATTTGAATGTATTCATCTTTGAAGACAACACATCATATTAGAATGAATAATCCAGACCCAAATGCATGAAAAAGTGGATGCAATATACAGGAATGATAAAGAAAGCATGATGCAATACCGAAAGTAGATAAATAAAAGGATTAGAAAGATGTGGGGTTAAAAGATTATTACAACAATTTGAATAAGAAAAATGGGCGCGGGGGGAGAGAGAGAGAGAGAGAGTATTCCAATAAACAATTGATCCAGCCTAGTCACTGCTGAATCCAACAAATCACACTAAATAATGAAAAAGAAGCAATCCAGGGGCTCTAGAACTGCCTAGCAGAGCATTTCCCAGAGACTGTCTATTCTGTTCTTAGGTGGGGGCATGACCGGCTAGACATTGAATGAGCCGACCGAGTTCCCTTTCTAGCTGGGGATTAGGTTAGTGCAGAATCTTAGGATGGTGGCTAGAGAGAGGCCTTCTGGGTGGTTCTCACACCTTTAGTCCCCTCTGTTTATAGGAATCAATTGGAGAGGAGATGGATGGGCTGGGGCCCTCAATAACAACATAAATAGATATATACAACATATATTTTACGGACAACAACAAATTAAATGGATCAAAACCAAAAAAAATTCAAGCCCAAGAAATAGATAGGAACCTACATCTTCTCTTTGTGAATGAAGGCAAGGTAATACCCAAATCCATACTATTAAGTGGACAGCATAGATTAATGTAAATAATTTCTTAGCGAAAGCTTGGCCTAACAAAGCAAGAGATTCATCAAATTCATTGAAAACCCCTCATCTAGTCATAGAACAAGGGTGACAACACCCCTTTCTATGTTCACAAATGATTGAGAAGGGAGGTTTAAACTTCCTTTGATCCAAAATCTCTTGTTTTCCTTCCAAAATACTCAATGAAAAGAAAGAGAACAACACTTGTCATCACAAAATCCCATGGATCACTCAAGCAGCCTCATGAAATAACCCTTAACACTCATTTTCATTGAGTCAAGGGTCAAAACACATAGATTGACATACTTGAGAGATAGGATAGGTGAAGATGAGTGGTGTAATATAGAAAAGAGGAGAGTTATTCTATTTATTGAACTCGTGGATAGATGACTATAATTACTCCCAAGCACATCCACAGGGGTCCAAAATATACAAAAGCTACATGGTTGAAGATATGAAAAGTAAAGAGACAAAAGAAATAGTAATCAACTCAATGGATGGGTGGCTAAGGTTAATTCCACCATAGCCCTGAGGACTTACAACAATCACATAATGACAATAAATCTTAGAACAGGAGAAATGGAGATAGAAAAGTGACTTAGGTTATAAGCAAATCGCCTCTTAGGAGGATAGGCCACTTTGATTTAGAAACTGCCTTTCTAACTCCCTCAATTCACCTTGGATAGATCATTTAATGTCCAAGAGTCTTGGCAAGGTGCTTAGGATCAAGCTTTCATGGAGTTCTAATGTCCAAAGTTAGAAAGGTGGTAGGTAGGAGGTGTGGTTGAGAGGAGAGAGAGCAAGACGCTTTTAGAGCCTTAGGCAAAATTTTTTCAACCCTTGGAAAGAGTTGTCGATCTCTTATATATAGGGCCCAGCTCACAAATATCTAAGCCAAACAAGATGAAATTCTTGAAAATGCTTTGTACCCGGAACATTCAATCAGTCGAGCTTTCTGGTGATCGATCAAATACTTTTATGGCTGGCCATCAAATGGTATCCGACCAACCAATGGGCACATCGTCAAATCAACAAAAATAGGCTAGCTTGAATTGAAAGGAGAAATAAGTATTTCAGAGGATTCCACTCTTTCCATTCAATTCCATTATATTCTTTGCTCAGTTTGTTTGAAAGAATACCATGTTTAGGATTCTGCAAATATGAGCCTCAGTACATTGCAGTAATGTCTGGAGTTGCACCTACTAAAACTCATTTTGAAAGTGATTCCATTTTGGTCAGAAAACATTTTGTCCAAAACAAGTCTTTAGAGGGTTTAAAGCTTGATTCGCGAAACTACTGTCGTGAAACTTGCACAGATTAACACGTCTTGTTTTCATCATCGGGAACTAAAAAGGGAGCGCCCAAGTCTCAAGGTTAGTCAAAAATGGGGTGTCAACAGTAGTAATGATGAGATGATTAAAACGACCAAGAGATTGTTAAACTCTAAATTTGACGTGAAAGATATAGACTTTGCAAATTCAATTCTGGGTATTAAGATTACCAGATTGTCTGGTGATATTATACTTCTTCAATACCACTGTGTTGAGAAGATACTTGAGAAATTTGGTAAATCAGATACAATTGTGTCTAGGACACCGGTAGACTTGAGTCTACACTTGGCCAAGAATAATGGTGAGAGTGTCTCTCAGCCAGAATATTCTTGGGTCGTTGGTAGTTTGATGTATTTAATGAGTTGTACAAGGCCAAATATAGCCTACTCTGTTAGCAAGCTTAGTAGATACATGAGTAATTTGAATGCTATGTATTAGAGGGGCATTATGCGGGTGTTAGGTTATCTATGCTACACCTAGGATTATGGGTTGCATTATACCAATCACTAGGGTATAGTGACGCTAATAGGATATCTGATATAAAGGACTCCAAATCCACTAGTGGTTATGGGTTTACCCTCAGACGTGCAGTTGTGTCTTGGAAATCCTCCTAGCAAACATGTATCTCAAGATCAACGATGGAATCTAAGTTTATTGCTTTGGATAAAGCAACTGAAGGACCTAAATGGCTTTGTCAGTTTATTGAAGATATTCCACATTGGCCGAAACCTGTGCTAGCTATCTGTATTCATTGTGATAGCCAATCGACGATTGGTCGTGTACAAAGTAATATGTATAATGGATAGTCTAGAGGCCCGGCATGCCCGAGGCCCAGTGCTATTTTTAATGGAAAATAATAAAATTTTGGTGAAAAAAATTAATTTTTTTTTTTTTTGTTTAGGCCATCCCAAAGCCCGAGCTCGGCGGCCCGGCTCGAGGCCTGGCCTGGCCCGATTTTGGCGGAAGCCTGTAAGGCCCGACATTGGCCAAGCCTGGTCCTACCCCGAATAGGCTGGGCCGAGCTGGACTGGGCCAAAATTACACCCCTACGCTTAGTACCAAACGCGAAGACATAGCCATCACTGTAGCATTATGGCCCTTTAAAAACGTCATTAGATTAGTATATGCGGCGTTTTTAAAAACGTTGCTAAATATGGTAAATAATGATAAAATGATGTCGTACAGTATTTAGTGACGTTTTAAAAATGTCGTAATAGATTTTTTCCTATTTGAAAAATATGACCGCTGACACTGTAGTGGCATTTAGGAAAATGCTGTTATAGTTTTTTTTTTTTTTTTTTTTTTTTTTTTTTTTGAGATTGTGCTAATTTTGTTAGATTTAACTTTAAAAAAAAATACCTGTAACATGATTATTCTAAACCAGAATCAAGCAACAAACACAACCAAAAAATAAAAGGAAAAAATATTGTATCACACACATGTGTTGCAAACGTGTCAAATAACAAATTCAATAAGATAAACAGAAAAAATATGATTTCATTAGAACTTCTACATCAATTTTCTACTATCTTGGTTAGCATAGTAATAAGCAAATAATTGTAAGGTGTTGTAGAGACAGTCTCTCCAAAACATTTGAGTTTGCTACACATGGATAGAAATGGCTAGCTCAGACCGATGATTTAATGCAAATCTTGGCCACAAGAATGATCCAATGACCCATTAGCAATGACACAAATCCAAAAAGCATTAGCTCTGCCAAAATGTAAAGATAACTAAAATTAGAGTGATGAATTAAAAAAATAGACAACAAACAAGAACCCATCTCTAAAACCTCAATACACCCAAAAAAATGGAAACAAAAATCAGAATGATGAATAAAAAATAGAGAATAAAAACAAAAACTCCAATATCTCACCTTCATTGATCTTGTCCAGAGTAGAAAGAAGAGCTTTCCTCTTAGTCTTACCCATCAACTATTACAAAGAGAAGAGATGGGAGCAATAGTTTTTTTTTTTTTTTTTTTTTTTTTAAAAAAAAAAACATTTGTTTTGGTGTTTTTAGGGCAACCAAACATTAATTAAGAGATCTTTTTTGATCTTTTAAGGAGATTTGATAGTTCAAAAAACTGCTAATGATTCTTTGTCCATCCTAGGATAGACATTTACAATTGACTCTGTTGCTGACACTAATTCAACACAGGCAAGATCTAATTTTTTTGATAATTTTTCTGTGAGCTAGTGAATACATTTATGTTAAAATAATAAAACACTTAAATTTTCTTTTTAATTATGTACTTTTTAGCTAGATATATTCTAGCTTGTTTAATTATGTACTTTTCAACTAGAAATTTTCCTTTTAATTATGTACTTTTTAGCTAGATACATTTATGTTGTTGAAATTTTCCTTTTTGCATATGGACAAGTACCTTCTGTTTAATTTTCCTTAAATTTTTGTAAATACACACAGACACATGGGCACACACCCATGTATAATACATTTTTCCATCGGAAAAGTTGCTATTTATATTTATTCTAAAATTTCAAATTTAATTGTTTTAGACTAGTAGCGGAAAGACAAAGAATTTAACTAAAATATAGCATAACAAAGAATTTAACTCTGAAGAAAGCTTGGGAATTTAACTACCTGCATACAAAAGCAATAGTATATACAATTTGTGATTTGGCAAAAAAAAGAAAAGTTGCAGTATTGTAGTTTTTTTTTTTTTTTTGTTTTTTTTTATGAACTCCGCCGGGGTTGTTAACAACTCCGCCGGTCCCAAGCCCAGGTTAAGGAGGAGGGTTGTGTGTAAGGTAGCCGACAGCCAACACGTAAAAAAGCCGCTCGGATTCCTTATGAAAATGAATCCTACTTTGAATCGTTTAAATGCTAGGTCGTTCCCCTCAAGTGACGCATTGCGCCTGCCTCCGGGTGTTTCGAAAAGTGAGCAAGGGGCGCCGCATCGACGCTTGGGTGCGGTGAAAAATAGGCAAAGGTTTCCGCGTTTTTCTGGACGAGCGCAGGTAAAGAAGCTAGTCCAAGACTATAGGTTTAGGATAGCCACTTGAAACATAAGAACCTTAATTGGTAGGACAATGGAATTGGTAGATGTTATGATTAGGAGGAGAGTTAGTATAGCTTGCATACAAAAAACTAAGTAGATGGGAGAGAAAGCTAGGGAAATTGAGGATACTGGTTTTAAACTTTATTATAGTGGTAAGGATAGACGTAGGAATGGGGTAGGAATCATAATTGCCAAGGGTCTTGTGGAAAGTGTGGTGGCGGTCACTAGGAAAGGAGATAGGATTATGCTAATTAAACTAGTTATTGGAGGGAATATAGTGAATATTATTAGCGCTTACGCCCCTCAAGTAGGGTTAGATGATCAGACTAAGAGGGATTTTTGGGAGCACATGGATGAGATCTTACAGGAGATACCCGTAGGAGAGAACCTGGTTATAGGTGGAGATTTTAATGGCCGTGTGAGCATAGATAAAGTAGGTTATGAAAGGGTGCATGGTGGATACGGTTTTGGTGACAAGAATGAGGCTGGAGAGAGAATCTTAGGTTTTGCGTTGGCTTCTGACCTGGTGGTGGCCAATACTATGTATAAGAAGAGGGAGGAGCATTTGATAACCTTTAAGAGTGGATTAGTTAAGAGCCAAATAGATTATTTCTTAGTGAGAAAAGTGGACTGCCTAAAATGCAATGATTGTAAGGTGATTCCTGGTGAGAGTCTGGTCTCTCAACATAGGATTTTGGTACTAGATTTATGTTTTAGAGGGCAATACCAAGTTAGGAAGGATGGTGGGCGTCGTAGGACAAGATGGTGGGACTTAAAAGGGGATAAACAAGAAATATTTAAGAATTGAATGGATAAGGAAGGTACTTGGGACTTAGAAGGTGATGCTAACACTATGTGGAATTCGATGGCCAATTGTATAAGGAGAATCTGAAGGGAAGTGCTTGGAGAGTTGAAAGGAACGGGACCCAGCACTAGGGAAACTTGGTGGTGGAAGGAAGAGGTCCAAGCGGTAGTTAAGGCAAAAAAAAGAGTGCTTTAAAAAGTGGCAGAAGGATAGAACTGAGGAAAACCTTAAGAGCTATAGATTGGCTAATAAGGAGGTCAAGAAAGTAGTGAGAGAGACTAAGTTGAAAGTTTATGATGACCTATACACTAGACTAGATAGTAAAGAGAGAGAGAAGAGGGTATACAAACTTGCTAAGATACGGGAGAGGAAAACAAGAGATTTTAATCAAGTAAAGTGCATCAAGAGTGAGGATTCTAAGGTATTGGTGAAGGATGATGAGATTAAGGAAAGATGGAAGAATTATTTTGATAAATTATTAAATGAGGAACATGGAAGTACGACAATAGGGGAAGAAATAATCAGTAATACGATAAACCAAGACTATAGGTTCTATCGCAAGATTATGAACTTTGAAGTAGAGATTACACTTAAGAAGATGAAATCAAATAAGGCTTTAGGACTTGATGATATCCCTATTGAAGCTTGGAAGTGTTTGGGTAAAAAGGGAGTTGCTTGGTTGACTAGGTTGTTTAGCAAAATTTTGTTGACTAGGAACATGCCAGATGAGTGGAGGAAGAGTATTTTAGTGCCAATCTATAAAAATAAAGGTGATGTCCAGAATTGTAACAACTATAGAGGAATTAAGCTAATGTGTCATATAATGAAAGTGTGGGAGAGGGTGATGGAACGCCGATTGCAAGACATAACAGAGGTGTCAGAGAATCAATTTGGGTTTATGCCTGGTAGGTCAACAATGGAAGCGATCTATCTTTTGAGGAAAGTTATAGAAAAGTATAAAGAAAAAAAAAGTGACATTCATATGGTGTTTGTCGACCTTGAGAAAGCATATGACAGAGTGCCCCGAGATATAATATGGTGGACGTTAGAGAATAAAGGGGTGACAAAAGGCTACATTGACGTGATTAGGGACATGTATGAAGGGGTGGTAACCACTATTAGATCGCCAACTAGAGAAACAAATGAATTTCCTATCACTGTAGGGTTACACTAAGGATCTACTTTAAGTCCTTATCTTTTTGCTTTAGTTATGGATGAGTTGACGATAAATATTCAGAATGACGTGCCATGGTGTATGCTTTTTGCAGACGATATTGTGTTAGTGGAGGAGACTAGAGAAGGAGTTAACACAAAGTTGGAGATTTGGAGAAAAGCTCTTGAATCTAAAAGATTTCGGATAAGCAGAATTAAGACAGAGTACATAGAGTGTAAATTTAGTAACAGTAACAATGAAAGCAGAGGAGAAGTGGAGATTGAGAACCAAGAACTGCCTAAGAGTGAACATTTTCGTTATTTAGGGTCGATTATCACAACAGCGGGAGAGATTGATGCAGATGTGGCCCATAGGATTAAGGCGGGATGGTGTAAGTGGAGAAGTGCGTCTGGGGTATTGTGCGATAAACGAATACCCACTAGACTAAAAGGTAAGTTCTATAGAACGGCTATTAGACCAGCTATGTTGTATGAGACGTAGTGTTGGGCAACCAAGAAACAACATGTAGATAAGATGCGTGTGGCTGAGATGAGGATGCTAAGGTGGATGTGTGGTAAGACTAGACAGGACAGGATTAGGAATGAGTGTATTCGGGAATGGGTAGGAGTAGCACCGATAGAAGATAAGTTGAGAGAGAATCGTTTAAGATGGTTTGGTCATATTCAACGGAGACCAACAGAGGCAGTAGTGAAGAGATGCGATGCTGTAACGATAGATGGAAGTGTTAGGGGACGGGGTAGGCCTAGATTACTAGCGTTATAAATAGAGATATGAATTCACTTAATTTGACTAATGAAATGGCCTTTGATAGGGCTGCGTGGAGAAGAAGGATTCATGTAGCCGACCTCATTTGATGGGACTTAAGGCTTGGTTTGGTTTGGTTTGGTTATTGTAGTTTTTTTATGACTGCCAAAAACAGGCTGCAGTATTGTAGTTTTTTCTTTATTTATTTCCCTCTTAAGATTTGGGGTGTCAGTGGTATTTCTTCTTGGAACCCCAATATCACCAATTTCATGGAATTTTTGAGGTTTTTGTTTCTTTCTTTCCCTAGAAGATACTTAAATTGTAAGTATTTAATTTTGGTTGGCGATGACTCTATTCAAGGTTTTTTTTTTTTTTTTTTTTTTTTTTTTTTTTTTTTTGGGTAGGTTCTAATCGAAGTCTAGAAACTTGAACACTGGTTTGTTGTAAAACCTTGACTTCAATTTTGGTTTGGTATCATCACAACAAATTTGGCTATGACAACTTTGACAATCAAAATCGTAAAATGAATTTACAAATATGGATCCCAAAATCATATAGCTCACATCATATGGGTATTGAACTCATATTGGATATTAAAATCCTATTTCATCTTCCATTACATGAGTGGAGCATTAATTCAATGTAGTGAACAAAACCATCATTTTAAACTATTTTAAGGAAATCAAAAGAAAAAAATATAGAAACACCCTAAGCATATTATCAAGTAGGTTTTAGTTATTTATGTGAAATGGAAACATAGATCAACTACTTGAGTAAGCAATCAAACACTTTATGAATTAGTTGTCTCAAATAGAGACGGAGCAAGAAGAAAGAAGAAAATTACCTGTAATAACCCGACCCTCGTATGTGTTTTTGGCATATTTTTAGTCCCTTATTCTATGTATTTAAATGCTTAATGAAAAACATTTCATGAGAAATTAAGTTTTAGTACAAGGATCTGATAATTGAAACCTATATCTGTTGGGTAAGGAAAGCATCTGTTGCAATTAAAATGTTTGGATCAAAAATTGAGGGCGTTAGAGGCTTGATAATCTGAAATGGATTTTATGTCTGAGATCTGTATAATTTTTAGGTAATAATAGGCATTTTTTTAGAAATTTGATTTGGAATGATTAAATTGGTTGATTGTTGTCCTATTCACTTATTTATATATATCTACGTTCTCTTAAGCATATGACATATATGACTCATGAACTTGAACAAATATCTCCTGAGAAAACAATTAGAGAGGAAAAAGGGTTTGAAAGAAGGAGAGGTTCTCCAAGGAAGAGATTGAGAATCTAGAAGGGAGTTTTAGAGATTTAAAGCTCAAGGTATGGAAGTTTTGCTTTAATTGACTTCTCTCTTGTATGTGGGTGAGGAATTTCTTGGATATTCATGCAAATTAAGGCTTGTGTGTGTGTGTGTGTGTAAGTATATGTCACCTAAAGAATTCAATAAGTGTTTTCATGTTGTTGTTGTTGTTGTGTTAATTGGAACCATGTAAAGGAAATTACATCTCATCTTTTCTTGACATGCTTGAGCTCAATTGTTGAACAAATGGCTAAGTGTGTCCATGTCTAAGTGTGGGTAAGGATGGAAATATTATGGAAATTGAATTGTGTCATGAGCTTTAACGATTGAAGATCTAATTCAGAGTTGGATTGTCATGTGTTCTAAAGTCTACTGACATGAGTTTTAAACCTATTTGGAGCATTACAAACACTTACCAAAACATGGGCTTTTGTTGGAAATTTTGGACTGGGAATGAAGTAAGTCGCCGCACATGCGGGAGTCATGGCCGTTCGTGCGGGAAGGCACTGCCGCACGTGCAGGAGTCATGGCCGCACGTGCAGAGGATGGTGAAAATCTGGGGCTTGGCTACTGTCTAAAAAGCACGTGCAGGGCATCACTGCCGCACGTGCATGGACCCTTGCCGCACGTGCGGGGCTCACAGCTACACGCCCATGCTGGGAAAAGCGGTTTGCTCCATTTTGTGTGCTTGACCCTCGAATATTTTTAGAATTTGTATTTTATGCCTACTAATGTTTGTAAAATTCATTTGAACTGAGATGAATTAGGAAATAATTCAACAAGGAGAAATAAACTAATTTGCAGGTTATGAATGTGTGCAGGACACACTCCGGGAGGAAACAACGCTCCGCCACAACACTGTGAGTAGTAGCACTGTAATCGTACGCTTACTACCGTTAATAGTTCTTATTATTAATGCTCTTCTCTTTACAAGTAATTACGTGAACGTTTATGTTGTTTGAAAATCGGTGAGAACGTTAAAAGACTTTGTGTACATCGGCATGACTCTGGTACTACTCTGCATTCTAGTTACAGTTAATAGCTAGCATTAATGTGCTACAACCTGTAAGTTACTTATGACTCCGTATAAGAATTTCATACGAATTATTAATACTGTGCAATTGATTGATGAAAAAGGAATTGTGGGTGTAAACCCCGCTTACGGAAACATGACATTTTGAATGTCCTATTATGGACTCCTATAATCTGGTTGATTCGCCGCATGTTTTATGACATAGATATCTGCCTAGATATCTGCCTAGAATGGATAATCAAAATGAATAATCGGATAGAACCATGGGTTGCCTTATACGTCAAAGAATCGAATATTTATATGACCCATGTTATGTTGTGAATTGGTCCGTCCCCATGATTAGTACTGTAATGACACGTGTTTCTGTAAACAACTATTATTAATGCTATGTTATATGCAAGACAACTCTATCAATCTGTAACATACGCTCTACTACAGCTAATGATGGCCATTAGCATTCTATTATCGCATGTCAATTATATAACTATGTGAAGGATTCAAAGAATGTGAATGAATGATGGAAAGGATGTGTATACTTTCCCATGACTCTAGAACTTTGTAAGATTCTGAAACTAGCCTGCCCTGATGATATCTGGGCCTATGGCCAATCTGTGTTTTCTGGTGTGAAACAAAGTGCTATACGGAACTAAGTGCTACAATGTGAGTCACCTCTAGAATCCGTGCGAGACACCTCTTGAGTTCATACATGCATGATAAGGGCTTTATGCCATTCTGATAAGGGCCTAATGCCATTCTGATAAGGGCTTAATGCCATTTTGATAAGGGTTGTATGCCATTCTGATAAGGGCCTAATGCAATTCTGATAAGGGTTGTATGCCATTTTGATAAGGGCTTAATGCCATCCTGATAAACGCTGAATGCCATTCTGTTTAAGGGCTCAATGCCAATCCTTTCAAGGGCTTAAAGCCATCATGTTCAAAGGTTGGGCCTAAGGCCGTTCTGAAACTAGTACAAAATCAGATTAACCACATGATCTCTGCATTTACACGCACATTGATATGTATCATGTTTTAAGTTGAGCATCAAATTGTTTTAGTACTATTATTCACCGAGCCTGGCTCACTTTGTGTTTTGTCTGATTCTGTAGGTAATCCATCTGGAGGTCAGTCATAACCCTGGATGCTTGTCTCTTTTGTCAGCCTCTAGGAATCCAGGCACTTAAATGAAGCCCGTGAAATTTTATGGAGCTTTGTTAAGCTTTCAGCTTTGTGTTTTAATTGTCAGTCTAAAGTTGTAATGCGTATAACTCCTTCCTTCTCCAATCTCTTGTTATATGCCCAATCATGGGGCTGGGTTTGCAATTATATATGTACGCATAACTAATTTCTTAGATGCACGTTACTATGCGTCTATCTATCCGATGCAAAGCTTGTGATCCTGGCATTATAGTAATAGCTCGATGGATGTAGTTTTATGTTATTGTACATTGTTAAATGCTTCCGTTCAGGCCCCATACGTTATGTATACCAAGTTAAGTGTCCGTTTCTGAGTATGTCATGCCCAAACTTTTAGGGGCGGGTTTGGGGCATGACATTACCTGTAACAGTTCAAAAGACAAGTCGTCGAGTAAGCAATTAAACACAACATCCAACTCAAGGCAGGGATCAAGTGAATATTAACGAGTTTTCCCTCTAAACAGATTGCCATGCTAAAATCATAAATAATCTAAAGAACTAGAACAACAAGATCATCACAAATTATATAAACTAGTTTCCAACTCAAACAATGTCAAGACAAAGAGACGGGAATGATTCTCCCAACATGTGGACACAAATTTATTAGCAAATGAATTCTAAGAATTAATTGATTTGAAAAATGTACCTGAGATGAAGAACAAGAGAGATCGATCTAGTTTAAGAATGATAACGATCCAATCCGATCTAATCTAATCTGAGAGTGAAAAAACTAGAGAGTTAATCAATAGATCTAATTTGACATTGAGAAAGTAGAGAAGATGATAGTTCAAACTCGAACACTGGTTAAGAGAATGAAAAATGTACCTGACATAAAGAGTAAGAGAGATCGATCTAGTTCAAGAATGATATCGATTTTGGATCTGCGATTTGATGAAGAACATATCGAGTTTGAGTTCGAGCTCGATGAAGAACAACTAGAGCAAAGCCCTCGAGTGACAGAGATTGATGAAGAATAGCTAAAGAGTTCGATTGCGAGAGAGAAGAGCGGTGTGTTAGAGAGTGAGATCTATGAGAGGGAGTGAGATTTGTGAGAGTGAGATATGAGTGTGAGAAGGAGAGAGACAAACCATAATGAAGTATATTCACGATGAACCTTTTTTTTTTTTTCCAAGTAAAACACGAAAACATGGTGCTCTGTTCTTATACACTAAAAAATGACATTTTTTTGAAATGTTGCTCTATAAACGCCGTTGTATGCCAATTTTCTTGTAGTGACTCTCTAATGGAGTTGTCTCTCTAGACTATGTAAAGTCTAAGGACAACATTGTGGATCTACTAACCAAAGGATTAACACAAGAGTTGGTAGAAACGTCGTCAAGAGGAATGGGGTTACAGTCTTTAGTAAATGTTACTAGAATGGAAAACCTAATCTAGTTGACTGGAGATCCCAAGATGTAGGTTCAAAGGGATAACCTAACTGCATGTAACGGGTGAGTCACTGAAGAGGTAAATCCTCTTGCCCATTCCTTTATACGGTGATACCCTGTGGGGGTGGAAGTTTAAGCTAGTGCTTTTAATGACCTAAGTGATGTGAATAATCAACCGTGGTATAATAAGATACCTTATATAGGTCACCTATGTGAGTGTGGAGTGGGGCTACTTAATTCTTTGAAAATAGTCACTAAACCAGGCTTGTATTCCAGGGCCATACCAGACACATTAGTGAGAACAAGAACAATGGTTGGACTAACTCCTGTGTGAGGTCTATTGTCTCGGTTTACACAAATGACATAACAATTCAAGACGTCACATTCATTGGTCATCCAGTAAGTC
Source organism: Camellia sinensis (assembly GCF_055761805.1). NCBI lineage: Eukaryota > Viridiplantae > Streptophyta > Magnoliopsida > Ericales > Theaceae > Camellia > Camellia sinensis. Next base: position 103,146,135 of record NC_138961.1, read on the forward strand.
CGATAGGCTTTCACTACGAAAGGTTCAAGTCCAACAGTTACCTTTTCTGATGCAGGGTTAGTTTGTGTGCTCTCTTTCCAAGTCTTTGTTGTTAAATACTATTTGTTTTCTTTATTCGGTCAGTTTTTATTCATGTGGGCGATTGTTGGAAACAAAATGATTTTAAGGTGAGTTTAATTTCACATAAGTGACTTATATAAGGATCTCACTATACCACAGTTAATTATTCACATCACTTAGGTCATTAAAAACACTAGCTTAACCTTCCATCCCCACAGAGTATCACTGTATCAAGGAATGGGCAAGAGGATTTACCTCTTCAGTCACTCACCCATTACACGCAGTTAGGTTGTCCCTTTGAACCTAGATCTTGTGATCTCCAATCAACTAGGTTGGGTTTTTCGTTCCTGTAACATTTACGAAAGGTCTTAACCCCATTCCTCTTGATGACGATTCTACTAACTCTCGTGTTAACTATTTGGTTAGCGGATCCACAATGTTGTCCTTAGACTTTACATAGAGAGACAACTCCATTAGAGAGTAGTTTTCGTATGAAATTATGTGTACGACGGATATGTCTAGACTTTCCATTATACATATTACTCTATGCTCGACCAATCCTCGATTGGCTATCATAATGAATACAAATAGTTGGCACAGGTTTCGCCTGGCGTAGAATATCTTCAATGAACTAATGAAGCCATTCAGCTTCTTCAGTTTCTTTATCTAAGCTATAAACTTAGATTCCATCATTGATCTCGATATGCACATTTGCTTGAAAGATTTCCAAGACACAGCTACCACTCTGAGGGTGAACACATAACCACTAGTGGATTTGGAGTCTTTTATATCTGATATCCAATTAGCGTCATTATACCCTTCTAGTACTGTTGGGTATCTAGTATAATGCAACCCATAATGCCAGGTGTAGTGTAGATAACCTAACACCTGCACAATGCCCCTCCAATGAGTAGCATTCAGATTACTCGTGTATCTACTAAGCCTGCTAACAGACTAGGCTATATCCGGCCTTGCATAACTCATCAAATACATTAAACTCCCAATGACCTGAGAATATTGTAGCTGAGAGACACTCTCACTATTATCCTTGGTCAAGTGCAGACTCAAGTCTACCGGTATCCTAGACACACTTGTATCTGATTTACCAAATTTCTTAAGTGTCTTCTCAACATAGTGAGATTGAGAAAGTACAATGCCACTAGATGTTTTGATAATCTTAATACCTAAAATTACATCTATAAGGCCCATATCTTTTATGTCAAACTTAGAGTTTAACAGTCTCTTGGTAGTTCTAATCATCTTATCATTACTACCAACAATGAGCATGTCATCAACGTATAGACAGAAAATGATCTAACCTCTGTCAATATGTTTGACATATATGCATTTGTCACACTCATTGATTCTAAACTCATTTGACAACATAGCATTGCCAAACTTCTCATGCCATTGCTTAGGAGCTTGCTTTAAACCATAGAATGATTTGACAAGCTTACAAACTTTCTTATTTTTTCCTGGACCGAAAACCCCTCAGGTTGCTCCATGTAGATTTCTTCGTCGAAATCTCCATTTAAGAAAGGTGTCTTTGCATCCATCTAATGCATCTCCAGACCTCATAAAGTGGCTATCACAATCACTATGTGAATGGATGTAATCCTTGTCACAGGTGAATACGCATCAAAGTAATCCAGGCCTTTTGGCTACCTATATTTTTTAAAACAAGCCTAGCTTTATACTTATCAATTTACCCATATGTTTTCATCTTTCTTCTAAAGATTCACTTAGTCCCCAAGGCCTTATTGCCTGGGGGTAGATCAACCAACTCCCAGGTATGGTTCTGTAAGATGGAGTCAAACTCACTCTTAATTGCTTTTTTCCACAAAGGACTTTTCAGGTGGAGTCACAGCTTCAAGGAAAGTTTAAGGTTCTCCCTTTAACATATAAGTTAAGAAGTCCAGACCAAAGGACATGGAAGTCTTAGCTCTTTTACTCCTTCTTGGCTCATCTACTTCCTCATCTTGATCACTTTCACTACAATCATCTTTAAGCTCCTTCTCAGAACTCTGATCATCTCCTTGGGTTCAGCAAGGAAACACATCTTCAATGAAAGATGCATTTCTTGACTCCATAATGGTATTCTTGTGTATATCTGAAATATCAGATTTGTGCATAAGAAACCTATATGTACTACTATTTTGTGCATAACCAATGAATATACAATCTAAGGTTTTTGGACCTATCCTAACCCACTTAGGTATAGGTACCGCTAGTTTTGCAAGACACTCCCATATTTATTGGAAATTATAAGAAGGCTTACGGCCTTCCATAATTCATACAGAGTTTTACCCACTTTGTTCTGAGGTATACTATTTAGAATGTAATTTGTGAAGAGAATTGCTTCCTCCCACATGTTCTATGGCAACCTAGAACTTATTAACATCACATTCATCATATCCTTTAACATCCTATTTTTTCGCTCAGCAACACCATTTGGCTGAGGGGAATAAGGCAGTGTAGTTTGGCAAATAATTCCAAATTGAGCACATATCTTAATAAAAGGCGATTCATATTCTCTACCACGATCACTTCTTAAAGCCTTGATCTTTTGGCTTAGTTAATTCTAAACTTCATTCTTAAACAAAATAAATTTATTAATCGCCTCATCTTTGCCTTTAAGCAAATACACATAATGGTATTTAGTGCATTCATCGACAAAAGTGATGAAGTACTTGTTCCTACTATGTGATTGTACGACTTTCAAGTCACATACATCACTATGCACTAAATCTAAAGGCTCGATATTTCTTTTAACAGAATGAATGAAGTCCTTGTCAATTTTGCTTCTACACAAGTTTCACACTTGTGGTTTAGTTTAATATTGAAAGATGAAATGTGATCTAACTTGATTAATCTATGCAAAGAGTCAAAATTCACATGACCTAGTCTACCATGTCGCAATTCACGGGATAGAAGCATATAAGAAGAAGAAGATGCTTTCTCATTCATTTTTAGGATAATTGTCATTCCATTGAGCTTAAACATACCTCCCGACATATACTCCTTCCCCATATAGACTCTGCTCTTGGTCAACACGACCTTATTAGACTCAAACACCACGTGGGAGACATGCTTGCTTAAAAGCGACCCCGAGACTAGGTTCTTAAGAATGTTCGGCACATATAAGATATCGCTCAGAGTCAACTCTTTTCCTGAAGTCATCTTCAGGACCACCTTGCCTTTACCCTCAATAGTTGAGGTTGCAGAATTTCCCATGAATAACTTCTCACCGTTTGAAACTGGTTCGAAAGTTGTGAACATCTTCTTCTTAGCACAGATGTGGCGAGTGGCCCCAGTGCCCACCCACCATTCCTTCGGGTTGGACCCCACCATGTTCACATCTGAAATGATAGCAGACGGATGCACGTCGTCCACATCTTGAGACAAAATCCTCCTTCTCAGCCATATGAGCTCAACTTTTGTTCTGTAGAGGGTTCTTCTTGTACAGCTTCTTCTTCTTGTGGCTATCAACCGCCTGATGCAAAATCGCTTCCATAGTTGAAGCACTTTTCATTGAACCTGAAAGTAGGTTCCTGCGGCTTATAGACTGGCCTCTTGGAGACACCACCTCTAGCCTCCAGTTTTAAGCTTTTGCCTGTTGGTAGCTTCTTCTTTACCCCTAATGGCTAGCCATGCTCAACCATATTTGCTTACACTATGAAGGTACTCCTCATTTCTTCCTGCTATCCTTCTTAATTCAAAGCCTGGCAGTGAGCTCTTCAACTATAATATCATTTGCTTGTGCTTCAAATAATTCTTGAAGTCTTTCCAGCTGTTAGACAGCTTCTCAATCAAAGCAGCTGTCTAGAATGATTCACTTAGTAACATTCCCTTTGCATAAATGTCATGCAGAGTCACTTAGAAATCTTGGACTTGGCTAATGAAAATTTTTGAATCCAACATTTTGAAGTCCAGAAACTGGAAATGATAAATTTGTTTGCCTTGGCATCCTTGGTCTTGTACTTCTTGTCCAAAGCATTATACAACTCCTTCGTCGACTTCTTGGCATAAAACACGTTGAATAATATATCTGCCAAGCCATTCAGAATATAGTTCTGACAAAGGAAGTCTGACTGCTTTGAAGCATCTAGAGCTATGAGCTTCTACTTGTCTTGCTCATTCTCTTCCACAATTGGTGAATCCTCACTCAAAAACCTCACAAGGTTAAGAGTAGGTAGGTAGAACAACATCTTTTGTTGTCACCTCTTGAAATTCAGTCTAGCGAATTTCTCTGGATGCTCATAATGGTTGAGCAGTCCTCTCAGAATAGCAGGAGTAGCAACAGGGTTGACTATAGAGGTTACAGTAAAGGTTGGCAAGCCAGTTGACCCGAGGTTCTGATCCCCACTAACATTAGTTGCAATATTAACAACATCAGTCATAGTTGCCATTTCCAAAAAAATACAACCGAATTTCACTATTCTGTGTTTCCAAAAACTAAACTTAACACTAGAAAATCCCAGAGTCAAAAATTTAATTCAAAACTAGTCTCACAACATGACCTAGAATCGAACATAGTTAGGATGGTTTCCAGGAAGACTAGAGGGGTCACACCAATCTCACTTAAAACCCAGTTAACCTTAGACAAAATGTTCAAGAGTATGTTGACTCCTAATCCATGGTAAACAAATTTAGAATTAAGTTTTCCAAGGGATAAATGAGATTAAAACAAACCAAGATCCAAAACCTTACAAGCAATTAAAAAATTGCTAAGCAAATTAAAAGCAATTAAAAAAAATTGTTACAACAATTTACAAGTAAATAAAAATGCTTCCAAAAATACAAGCAAACGTCATTGCTTCAATAAAATTGGCAATTTAACCATTACCAAAACTCAAGCAAAAATTACTTCAAATATAAATAATAATAAACCAATCTAATTAAGGATTCATTCTGGTCCAAAAATTCCTTTCCACACTTAGGTATTTCTATTCAACAAAAAGGTTAGTAGTCCAAAACTTTTGTTTACAGCCCCAAACTCTATTTATTTGGGTTTGTAATTTTTCCCATTCTCTATCACATAGGTATTGCTGTAAAGAAAGTTAGCTAAAAAACATAAGAAAATACAAAACAAATAATTGAAACAAATTGTAAAAGCAATAAACTATGTTACACCTCCTAGCAATCAATCTATTTAACAGCAAAATTAACTAAAGAATAAAATGCTAGATGTGTTACAAAAATAAAACTTATAACTCCAAAAATTAAATTAATTGGCAAGAGTTATATGCATTTACTACACAATAAACATGTAAATAATTCTAGATAAAAAAATCATACAAAACCTTCTAGAAAATAATAAGCATGTAACATAAGCTAAAATCTAGAAAAATTAGAATATGCAAATTTCTCTACAAATCTAGGATCTAATAACCATGTGAATTAAACTAGAATCTATAAAATAATGAATATGTATATTATACTAGAAAATTAGAAATTAATTAGCATATCAATTTTAACTAATACTGTCATGACCCGAACCCGCCCCTAGAGATTAAGGTCATAACCAACCAGTAATCATGAGATTTACCATGGCCTCAAACCTGTTATCAATTAATAAGTAATAATATAGGGCCAGATGCGGAAGCAAACTTAAAAATTTTATCCAACAAGCTATGCTTACATGGCATATCAAAACGTTTCACATATATCTAATAATAACTCACACCAGATAGCAGTAGTTAACATCTTGTATACTCAGGATCATTCAAACACATAGTCAGCTAAACCAAAAGCTTTATACCCATAAACGGTCTATCACGACCAATAGAAATAGCAAAAAAATACAAAAGATCATAAACAAAGCCTCTTGCGTGAGGCACCTGGGCTGACTTCACAAAACTCGGGTTCCTTTCTTAAATTCCACTAAGGCTGGGGTCGAACATCCTTTTGCTCAACTACATACATATAAATAAGAGTGAGCTAACGCCCAGTGAATAATATCAAAATAAAGAAGTTAATGAATGAGATTCGTTCATAAATGAGTCATACTTATAATGTACACATTTGAACCACTATTCTCATTCATGTCAGATTTATAAATCTCAACAAAGCAAAATGACATCGGGTCCAGTTCTTATACAAAAGAAAAAAACCTTGGGTCCATCTACACAAAACGACCTTTGGTCCAACCAACTCTTTATTCAAAACGACCTTTGGTCTAATTCAAACATATCAAATGGCCTCGGGCCCAATTCAAACATATCAGGTGTATCAAACGGCCATGGGCCCATTCTCTTTATATTCATATCTATGCGTATTTCATATTCATGATCATGATCCCTTTTCATTCAAATGGCCTTTGGCCCGTTACGGTATTCAAATGGCCTTTGGCCCATTACACTCATCTTCAAACAGCCTTTGGCCCATCACGGTATTCAAACGGCCTTTGGCCCAACTTTAGATTCAAACACTTCAAATGGCAAACGACCTTAGGCCCAATTTGGACATGTCAACCGTATCAAACAGCAAACGGCCTTAGGCCCAATTCAGCTATATTATACGAATCAAACGACAAACGGCCTTAGGCCCAATTTAGCTATATTAAACGTATCAAAAGGCAAATGGCCTTAGGCATAATTCAGCTATATTAAACGTACCAAATGGCAAACGGCCTTAGGCCCAATTCAGCTATATAAACGTATCAAATGGAAAACGACCTTAGGTCCAAGTCAGCTATATTAAGCGTATCAAACGGCAAACGGCCTTAGGCCCAATTCAGCTATATTAAACGTATCAAACGGCCTTATATAAAACTAGGCCTATAGAATACTCATTCATATTTTAATTAACAAATCCATGGAGCTCATACAGAAGTAGCATTTGGAAAGTAACATACTTGAAAATATCTTTACTAAGATATTACTCACAGTGTTCTGCCGGTGGATTCGTCCTTATGGTCGACCCCACATAATACATAACACATATCAGGTCACAAACGATTCAATCCATTCTTAACTCATACGTTGCTCTTAGGCCTCTTTCCTATCTTCTTAGTCCATTTACAATGCTCAATGCATGCCTAAGAGTGCTTAGGAGTGGAAGAGAATGGAAACAAAACATAAAATTATCTTTACAAAATTTCTGAAATAGGGCTCCCCGCTCGAGCGTGGCTTTGGCCGCTCGAGCGGGCCCCTTTTGTCTGCAAAAGTGCTGGTTGCCTCATTTTTACGCTCGAGCGTGACTTTGGACGCTTGAGCTGAGAGTCGACATATATGACTGACGCTCGAGCATGACTCTCCCCGCTCGAGCGGACATCAAAGTCTGCAAAAGTTCTGGGAACTCACCTTTTACGCTCGAGCGGCCCTTCCCCCGCTCGAGCGGACACGCCGAATTCTGGAATTTCCAGAATTGTTCTTGGAGTTCAAACTCAACATTCAAAGCCCAAAACTCATGTTCTTGGTTCAAAAGTGTGGGAACACATTATATATCATGAGTACATAAGCAATATGAGGCCAATTGTTCAAAATCAAGCTTAAATCATGATCCAATTCTCAAATTACTTCAACAAAACACTTAGCTTCATAATTAAACTTCATTATTCATATAACCAAATACCATAACTTCAGGAATTGTACATGCATGTGAAATATAGGCCCCAATACCATTTCAAATGACACAAGTGATGCTTATTCGCATGAAACTCAACAAAACCATGCTTGCATGTATGATTTGGTGTGATATTCTTCATGTTCTCATAATCAACTTCTAATTGTAACATGAATCTTTTGAATTGAGTTCCATACCATGGAAATTCTTACATGCATGTAGAGTATGACTCTCAAATCAACATGAGCTACATGTTTCATGCTCAAACATGCAAATTCATGGCAATTTCTTACATGCATGTGTATATTGACTTCAATTTCATCAATTACAACTTAATTCTTGCTCTTGGTTACATATTCTCTTTGAATTCATATAATTACAAACTCAACTCATGAATTTACTCACCTAGAAGCTCCAATCCTTTAAACTATAGCTAATCTTTGAGTTAATCTTCAAGATCACCAAGCCCCTTGATTAATTCTCTATCTTGAGCTCCCTCTCTCTCTCTCTCTCTCTCTCTCTCTCTCTCTCTCTCTCTCTCTCTAAATTCAGCACTCTCTCTCTCCCTAGAGTGCAATCTCAACCAAAATGAATTCAAGAGAAGGAATTGAGTGTAATAAGGCCCTTTATATAAGCTTTTCTAATCAAATTTGATTAGGCCAAATAATGGTGCTTAATTAATCATTTTGAATCTCATTATTTTGATCCGAATAAATTTTCAATTAAATTTCACCGTAGGTTCTAAAAATTACGCTAATCACAATGGCGTAGTTAATTTCGATTTCTGTGGCCGATAAGGCCTTCAATTTTCAGTTCAAAGCACAGATTTTAACAGATTTTCCTACTGTGAACAGATACAAAGCCAAAATCACATATAATCATGCAATTGATATCCAAATTTAAATTAAGAACATAATTACAAACATAATCATGATTAATTAACATAGTACAGGACATGGTTATTACAATCTTCCCCCCTTTAGGAAGTTTGGTCCTCCAAACTTATTTTTCTTTTAGTAGAAAACAATTTGGAATACTTTTATTCAATGGTTCCAATCCTTTTGATAGTCATTTGCTCAGTCTCTTAATCAGGCGACACTTTGACCTCAACCGGTCAGAGACTTACCTCTTCCGCCATACAAGGCTTTGCACGGTGCCACACCGAAACTAAAGTGTAAGTTGTTGTAGTAAGCATAGTCTGCCAACGATGGATAGATTTTTCCAACTTCCCTGAAAATCTAATGCATCATTTGGAGCATTTCTCCCAAAATCTAAAAAAAGTTCTTTCTGATTATACATCAATTTGCAGATGGAAAGCAACGTTGAATCTCAATTCAGCTCCCATTGCCTCTTGAAGGCTTGCCAGAATCTACATACAATTTAGGATTCCAATTTCCATCCCGAAACAGAAAGAGATTGGAGTAGCTTCGCTTATATTTGATGTTCGACTTGACTTGTTGGCACCGAAAACATTTAGACACAAATTCAACAATTGCCTTCTTCATAATAGGTCACCAACATATTTACTTTAAATGTCAGCTAACTTTACTATAGAAGTTTGGTCTATTCCCTTGTCACAGAAGTTCAATTCATTCTTTAATAATTCCGCAATTCATAATCGTAATTCACAATCCAATTCGGTATTTAGTTTAGTGACTCATCATAGTTATCCAAGGTCAATCAAAAGCCTTCAGGAATATAAAGTGGATCCAGACATTGATTCCCGAGTCAACAAAGGTAACAACAAAGTAATCAGCCACACGACGTACATAACTCATATATCCCCATAGTATCGATTGTAGAGTACAACAATATCGAAGCAGTCAATTTCTAACATAATACACGTGTTCTCAATCATTCAACAGTTTACAATTCAGCTCAATGTTTGGTTCCCTATTCCACTAAGTCTTCCAACATTATCTGATAGTCGTCAATCAACGTAAAGCAATTCGTATATTAATCCCATGACATCAAAGGTAATATCGAAGGAGTCAATCACATGTTAAGCACAATTTACACATCCTCAAAGCCCCAATTGCAGAATATAATGGCACTGAGCAGTCATTTACAGGGCATACTAAATTCACACAATTTCGGATAATCGAGGTTTTCTAATCCCAATAGTGTTCACAATCAAAACTGTTCGCGGTTAACAATTACTGTAACATGATTTCCCAAAATCTGATAACACTGAAGCAACTATTCTCCTATACAAAACATATTCTGATCAGTCAAAGAAAAATGTTCAGTATTGATTATAATCAAATCAATCTGCCGTCATCGGTTTCCATAGCGTCAAATAAATAAGAATTCAGTAACACAGAAGCAGTCATTCCTTAAACATCCAATCACTGGATTTGCACAATTCTGTTCATTTATAACATGTATGTCTCCAATAATTAAAGGTTGGTTCTCAATGGTGTTCATGGTTAGATCAGTCTATTGATAGCCCATATAAGGTCTTCTTAATAAGTTAAGTATTCCAAACGGATTCAAGTTTTGGGTCTATCAGTTTTCTTGCCAAGAATAATCTGGTTATTTATTCATAAGCAATTCATAATCCCCCTTAATAAAATCAAATCAAATAGAAGGTCTTATCAAATCAATTCCAGGCAAAGGTCCTGTCAAATTAAATCAAACAAAGGTCCCATCAAATTATATCAAATGAGGGTTCTATCAGGCCAAATCAAACAAAAGTTCTATCAGATCGAATCAGATAAAAGTTTTCTCAAATAGGGTACATTTGGTTCTGTAAGGCATATTTCGATTGCTTAGGTACATAGTCAATAGTTTCACAACTGTCCTAAGTTCATCAGTTCTCAAAGTCATATCAGAGTCATTCATCACAACTGTTCAGATCAAAGTATTTCAGGTCATGTACAATATGGCATTGTCCACATAAGTTCATGCGTAGTTACATATGCATGCAGCTGTTCATATCAGGAGGTATGTATCATAATCAATATAGAAATCCCCAAATAGGTCTTATATGCAAGCACATGGTGCACAGTAACACATTAAACAAAGTTCCTCGGTTGCACATAATATAGGATTTGTTACGCAAAAGTTCCAAATCAGTCACAAAAGCATAGGTTTACGAGTCAAGCCTAGTATAGTCACATAGTCTAGTCAATTTTCTACCAATCAAAATACATGATCTCACAATTTGTAGAGTTCATTATTTGGGGTGCTCAACTTAGTCACACAATCACAAAGTCATAATTCCAGTGGTTTAGTCATTGAAGATAATGATATAACAAATCACCCTGAGCATAGGTTTAGACGTATATGTACATGTATAGAGTCAATCAATATCCCAATACGTATTTCACAAATTTCCCAAATGGGGCAGATATATACAGTAAATAAGGTATTGATCCTGTGGGTCTGACCAATCTAGATACACATATAGCAGATATGAAAGAATGCGCCGCATCGAATTAAACAATATCCTAAGCAAAGATGTACACATGTACCAGTCCATAATTAGTCAACTTATAGGCATTTGTTTACAAACAGTATAATTACTTGGGATAGCGGTCGCAGTATTCTGAGTGCTTTCTGAAACGAGTGCAATTACTCTATCTTGATTAGCAATTCCCGCCATTGGTACGAATCCAGCTGAGACAACGGGTCTATTCACGTTTTGTTCAATCTGGGGACAGTTCCTTACCATGTGGTTCATTTTACCACACCTATAACAAGCCCCAGAAATTTGGTAACAAACTCCTTGGTGTTTCTCACCATATTCGCTACACATTGGCGTTGTATTCCTTGTAGAGTTTGATGTGCGCAATGATCCCGTATTTTGCTTTTTAAATGATCTTTTCTTTGAGAAAAACCCTTGTCTCTTGCTTTTCCATTCAGAAGATCGGTTCATGTTAGCATCAGTCATCAGTGTTTGGTCTAGCACCTCAACATATTTTGTGACTCCCAACTCATTCACTTGGTGCTCTTGCGCTGGTGGTGGCAATGGTTCTTGCCGTAGCGGCAACTGATGTTGTTGTCTTAAGATCTCGGTCATTTCTTGTACTATTCTTTCCAGTCTATCAAGTTGGGCTATAGAAGAGTCTGCTAACTCGTATGCTCTTACTTTATCCATGATCTACTCAAACTCTTATTAAGCCATGCCAAATACAGGAATGCCCAATATAGAAATAAACACAGATACACATAGGTACATAATAGATGATTGCATAATTATCAGATATGGCATGCTGAACACTTACTAAGTAATTATACACTTAAATCATATTCATATTTCACATAGACACCCATTTGCAGAATCGAATGCACATAAGCAACTTTTCATGATTCGTATGTTCATGTACGTGCATTATAACAAAACACAACTTATTGTACATATTAGTGCAACAATTCATATCTCATACAATCACAAGTTCTCAATGCTTACATCATGTACTTATCGAATGGGTGCATCTTAGGTCTTTTCTAGACACCTTATGGCTCATTTGGACAAGTGTGTGAGTTATTAACTCGGGCTCTGATACCACTATGTCATGACCCGAACCCGCCCCTAGACATTAAAGTTATAACCGGCCAATAATCATGAGATTACCCACGGCCTCAAACCTGATATCAATTAATAATTAATAATATAGGGCCAGATGCGAAAGCAAACTTAAAAATTTTGTCCAACAAGCTATGCTTACATGGCATATCAAAACGTTTCACATATGTCTAATAATAACTCACACCACATAACAGTAGTTAACATCTTGCATACCAGGATCATTCAAACACATAGTCAACTAAACCAAAAGCTTTATACCCATAAACGGTCTATCATGACCAATAGAAATAGTAAAAGAAATGCAAAAGATCATAAACAAAGCTTCTTGTGTGAGACACTTGGGTTGACTTCACAAAACTCGGGTTCCTTTATTAAATTCCACTAAGGCTGGGGTTGAATGTCCCTTTACTCACCTACATACATATTATTCACTGGTTGAACGCCCAGTGAATAATATCAAAATAAAAAGGTTAATGAATGAGATTCGTTCATAAATGAGTCATACTTATAATGTACACATTTGAACCACTATTCTCATTCATGTCAGATTTACAAATCTCAACAAAGCAAAATGACCTCGAGTCCAATTCTCATAAAAAACAAAATAACCTTGGGTCCATCTATACAAAATGACATTTGGTCCAACCAACTATTTATTCAAAACGACCTTTGGTCTAATTCAAACCTATCAAACGGCCTCGGGCCCAATTCAAACATATCAGGCGTATCAAACGGCCTTGGGCCCATTCTCTTTATATTCATATCTATGTGTATTTCATATTCATGATCATGATCCCTTTTCATTCAAACGGCCTTTGGCCCATTACGCTCATGTTCAACCGGCCTTTGGCCCATCACGGTATTCAAACGGCCTTTGGCCCATCTTTATATTCAAACATTTCAAATGGCAAACGACCTTAGGCCCAATTCGGACATGTCAAACCTATCAAATGGCAAATTGCCTTAGGCCCAATTTAGCTATGTTAAATGTATCAAACGGAAAATGGCCTTACGCCCAATTCAACTATATTAAACGTATCAAACGGCAAATGGCCTTAGGCCCAATTCAGCTAAATTAAACGTATCAAACGGCCTTATACAAAACTAGGCATATAGAATACTCATTCATATTTCAATCAACAAATCCATGGAGCCCATACAAAAGTAGCATTTGGAAAGTAACATACTTGAAAATATCTTTACTAAGATATTACTTACAGTGTTCTGCCGGTGGATTCGTCCTTATGGTCGACCCTACATAATACATAACACATATCGGGTCACAAACGACTCAATCCATTCTTAACTCATACATTGCTCTTAGGCCTCTTTCCTATCTTCTTAGTCCATTTGCAATGCTCAATGCATGCCTAAGAGTGCTTAGGAGTGGAAGAGAATGGAAACAAAACATAAAATCATCTTTACAAAATTTTTGAAACAGGGTTCCTTGCTCGAGCATGGCTTTGGCTGCTCGAGCGGACCCTTTTTGTCTGCAAAAGTGCTGGTTGCCTTATTTTTACGCTTGAGCGTGACTTCGGATGCTCGAGCTGAGAGTCGACATATATGACTGACGCTCGAGCGTGACTCTCCCCGCTCGAGCGGACATCAAAGTCTGCAAAAGTTCTGGGAACTCATATTTCACGCTCGAGCGGCCCTTCCCCCGCTCGAGCGGACATGCCAAATTCTGGAATTTCCAAAATTGTTCTTGTAGTTCAAACTCAACATTCAAATGCCCAAAACTCATGTTCTTGGTTCAAAAATGTGGGAACACATTATATATCATGAGTACATAAGCAATATAAGGCCAATTGTAAAAATCAAGCTTAAATCATGATCCAATTCTCAAATTACTTCAACAAAACACTTAGCTTCATAATTAAACTTCATTATTCATATAACCAAACTCCATAACTTCATGAATTATACATGCATGTGTAATATAGACCCCAATACCATTTCAAATGACACAAGTGATGCTTATTCTCATGAAGCTCAACAAAACCATGCTTACATGTATGATTTGGTGCGATATTCTTCATGTTCTCATAATCAACTTCTAATTGTAACATGAATCTTTTGAATTGAGTTCCATACCATGGAAATTCTTACATGCATGTAGAGTATGACTGTGAAATCAACATGAGCTACATGTTTCATGCTCAAACATGCAAATTCATGGCAATTTCTTACATGCATGTGTATATTGACTTCAATTTCATCAATTACAACTTAATTCTTTCTCTCGGTTACATATTCTCTTTGAATTGATATAATTACAAACTCAACTCATGAATTTACTCACCTAGGAGCTCCAATCCTTTAAACTATAGCTAATCCTTGAGTTAATCTTCAAGATCACCAAGCCCCTTGATTAATTCTCTATCTTGTGCTCCCTCTCTTTCTCTCTCTCTAAATTCGACACACTCTCTCTCTAGAGTGCAATCTCAGCCAAAATCAATTCAAGAGAAGGAATTGAGTATAATAAGGCCCTTTATATAAGCTTTCGTAATCAAATTTGATTAGGCCAAATAATGGTGCTTAATTAATCATTCTGAATCTAATTATTTTAATCCGAATAAATTTTCAATTAAATTTCACCGTATGTTCTAAAAATTACGCTAATCACAACGGCGTAGTCAATTTCGATTTCTGTGGACGACAAGGCCTTTAATTTTTAGTTCGAAGCACAGATTTTAACAAATTTTCCTACGGTGAACAGATACAAAGCCAAAATCACATATAATCATGCAATTAACACCCAAATTTAAATTAAGCACATAATTACAAACATAATCATGATTAATTAACATAGTACATGACAGGGTTATTACAAATACGTTTTAACACTAATGAGCATACAAATTATATTATAAAATTATAAAATACAAAGACATACAAAGCATGGTAGGAGAATATGAATCATGCTCATAAAATAAAATTATACTAGAATCAAATAAGCATACAAATTATGCTTGAGATCTAAAAAAAAAAAAAAGCATTCTTATTAAATTGAAAAACTAGAACATAACATTGCATATATTAATTTACTAAACTAAATTTGAATTTCTAATCATAGATTTCAAGGAGTGAAACAATGGGCTATTCAGAAACTGCTTCAGTTTTATTTAATATTATTAATTGATAGTGCTATACCCTACCATCGTAAACAACTAGCATGCTACTTCTAATAAATAGACATTCTGAAAATTGTGATCTTCCGAAAACAATGACAAGCATATATATAATATCTAACTTTCATATAACAAACAGTGTTTTTTTTTTTTTATATTTTATTTTATTTTGACATATTTTGCAGGCATGCTATTATACACGAAAACCAAAACAAAAATTCTAGGTAATTGTAGCAAGTAGTTTTTGTATTATTGTTATTATTATTTCTATAGAATCTGTCATAATTAAAATACTAATAGAAACAAATAACATGTAATAGACAGTGTATAATTCTAACAGATGAATTTATTTGTTAATTCCGTGAGAAACATATAATATGTTTTAAGTTTGTTGTACAAATACTATTCAGTAATTAAATAAAACAAATAGATTCATATTTAATAATTTAAATTACATAAGAAGAAATCATGTTGGATATGACAACTAGATTGAACAAAAATGCATAACAAGAAAACCATAGAAAATAAAGCAAACCGAAGCCTATGTGGTATCAAAGTCTCCTTAAAACAAATTCGCCACCTCACCATGGGTGCTGGAGGTATGTCGGCATCTGTCTCCCAAGGTATGACGGTTTAGACCCTCTAATGCAAAAGCACTTAGCTTTGGCGAACCGACAATGGCAACACTCTCTCAAATAGGAAGAATATTATAGGAGCAACCTGACTACAATATGAGAGCAAAGAATTTCTATGTTGAAACCAAGAAGAAGGCCTCTTTTTATACACAATGGGGGAGAGAGGAGAAGCTTTTCTACAACAAATACAGAATTCAATTTATACAAAACTAAAGAAGTAATACAAGAAAACTGATGGGACAAAAGTGTGTGAGTTACACACTCTATATATGGATGTGTGTATATCTACAGCAACCTAACAAACTTGGCCCAAAAAAGATTAGGTTGATAGGCCACCAATCCGGCCCAACCCAAACCCAACCCATTCCAACAAGCCTTAGGCTCAAGGCCAAACCCAAACCAAAACCCAAGCCCAAGTTCGAAGTCCCACGGATCATGGACCACAGACCAGGACCTGGCCCAGTTGGTCCTAGCAGGTGGGCGCGTGTGAAAATTTTTGCATAACAAACTTGGACCATAGTTTTGGCCCAATCCCATTCTTGAAGCATCCATAACTCCCTTCCTTCGGAAAATTTGGATGCCCCAAAAGGCTCATGCCCTTATCAAAATCTTGAGGTTTAAATACGCAACAATGTTTTCCTCTGCTATCTATGTGTGATTGGTAGTTATACACAATTCCCAATACCTCATTCATAAGGCCAACTTTATGAGACAATTTCTCATTCAATTCTTAATAGTTTTTGGTCATTTTTTTTTTTTTTTGCAATGTAAAGGTCTTCTTACAAAGAATCTAACCCGTTTGATCCCACCTCAACTGGTGGTTGGGACCTACTTTAATTTCACATTAAAGTCACCATAAAACTATTTTTTTTCCAACATGCTCTTCAACTCACTTGAAAGATCTAAGGTAGATTCTTAGTAGAAATGAGAGAAATCAAGTGTTTTGGGGGCTAGGGTTTTGGAAATGGGTGTTAGAGAGAGAGAGAGAAAGAGAGAGGATATGAAAAAGTGGGGAAAAATGAGCAAAAGTTGATTTTTAAGTTTCCTGATTCGCGCAGACTTCTTGGGCGGTCTTCCCATCACTTGAGCAATGAACTCAACCTCTTAGTATTCCAATCTGCAAAATAAGCTACTGAATGCACCTTCTTCACCGCTTGAGCGGTAAACCCACCACTCTAGTTGTCACTCAAGACACAACAATCACATAGGCACTGGCCCTAAGACACTTCCTGTGATGACCCCGACCTCCGTAATATTATATTACATTATTTTACTAAGCTTAATTGCATGATTGTATGTTTAATTGTGTGATGATATGCTTATTTTTGTGATTATCTATCGATACATGCAATATTTGTTTACTTATCGACTTAGAATCATAAATTGAAAGCCCAAACGGCTTCAGAAACCAAAATTGACTAGCCCAATAGGCTAATTAGATTATTTAGAATTTTATGGCAACTTTAATTGAAATTTGATTCGGAACAAAATAATTAGAAAAAATTATTAGAATTAATCAAAACGAAGTGGGATTAATTAGTCTTAAGTGAACTTAATTAGCCTAAGTTAATTACACCTTATATAAGGCCTTAATCATGTTTTTTGAGCTTATTTTTACAACACACGAGCTGAGATAACTGAGATGGAGAGAAAGAACTCAATTTAGAGATAGAACAAGGAGAATTTGTGGGAGATTAGAAGGAGACTTGGAGAATTAAGCTAATATACACTTGAATTCACCCACTAGGTATGACATTCTCCCTTAATCTTTGTAGATAAAACATGTCAATTGCACGATGGCTCGAGTAGCTTCAAAATGTTGGCTCGAGCCTAAAATTCAAGCAATCAGTACTTTTGCAGAGTTTTGTAGACTACTCGATCGACTAAAGTTGTGCTCGAGCGAAGACCCTATTTTTAGCAAATTTTGACCAACTCTTTTAAGTCCATACTTGCATCCTCATATCATTTCAAGTGCACTTAGACACCAATTGGACTCATAAAATCATGGAATGAGATAGAAACACATAAGGAGAATGAATTAAAGTGAAACGGCTATTGAATAGTGCTTCAATTGTGTATATGTTATATGTTCTATGTTCTATGTTGGTGGATGTTCGAGGCCTAACATCGACTTAACCCACTATGAGTAGTAACTTTATAAAGATATGTTCAAGTTATATTTATTTTCAAAACTGTTGTTATTCTCGAAATCAATATGTGATTGATTAAATGGTTTATTGAAACGTTATGATGATTGATGGAATGGTTTATTGAAGCGTAATTTCCTTATGAATGAATGAAGTTTCCTTTTGAAAATATATTTGTGGCATCCTTTAGTGGGGCCCTTGCTTGGGGAAAACAATACCATGGCCCATTGGCCCTCGCCCGGGAGAAACAATACTGTGACCCATTGGATTAATTGAAACACGTAGATCTCTAATGTTAGACCCACGTGGTCACATTGAATAAAAAAATATTGAATGACCCATCATGGTCCCATTGAATGACCCTTACGGTCCTATTGTCATTGATGCATTGTTACACTATTGGATGTGCCACGTAAATGGATTGAAATGGTTATTGATATTTGAAATGTAACAATGCATTGATATGGCTATTTCAAATATCAATGCATTGATATGGATTGAAATGGCTATTGATATTGGATGTGCCACATAAATGAATGACCCTTATGGTCCTATTGTCATTGATATCAATAGAATTGGAAATTGATATTTGAAATGTTATCGAACCTCATTCATATAACCTCATTAGTCTGTTATTACTCACTAGGCCCTTTTCACTATTTATATGTATATGTAGGTAAGCAAACGGAACATCAAGGTTAGAGATAGAAAGCCTCAGGGTCTACCCTATTGTTAGCCTATTTGAAGAGCTTTCGAGAAGGAGCAAGCTTGGGCTTGAGCGTAGCCAAGCAAAGTCAAAGCCCCCTTTGTTTTGTAATTTCGTTTTGGTACTTGTATATGGGTTTTTGTTTAATTGAATTGTGGAGTTTTGATTAATCGATTAAATGTTTAAGACCTTGGTGATGTATGTACATAAAATGGTTGCACAGTTATAATATGAGGTCTTTTCATATAAGCACAGCCCAATGGATTATTTTCAAGTCTTATATTGCTTCCGCTAAGCTCTGTAATTTATACTAAAGTGGATTTTGTTAAACGAGGCCGTAGGTAATCTAAGATTACTGGCTGGTCAAGACACTAAACCTATAGGGACGGGATTGGGTCATGACAGGGTGGTATCAAAGCATGAGTTATATCTCACTCACTTGTCTATTGAGCTGTAGAGAGTCTAGAAAAGACACCAGGAATGCATTCATGTGCATTTGAACATTAGAATGAGATAATTTTTGTGATTATCTATATGAATTTACGTGCATAACTATATTGTGTTTATCATAATACAAAGTTTCATATAGAAAATGATGAGAACAAAAGGTGGTGAGCTAGAGGAGGCAACCTTCTTAAGATTGGATAGAATGGAATGAATGATGCAAGATATGGTTGAAACTATAAGACAACAATAGCAACAATGGAAACAACAACAACAACAACAACTACCACCCCCACCTCCAATGCCTGTGCCACCTCTAGTACCAAGGTGTTAGATTGGTGATTGTACTATTGCATTGACTAAGAAATTCAAGAAGGTGAAGTCGCCCTCATTTTATGGAGGCATAGATCCACTCAAAGTTGAAGCCTGGGTTTTGGGCATAGAAAAAATGTTTGTAGTGTTTCCTTGTACTGAGGCTCAAAAAGTAACATTAGCCGTATTCACACTAAAAGATGAAGCCAAAGATGGTGGATGCCGGTTCAGAAAGAGAATAGAGATATCACTTGGGCCCGTTTCCTCAAATTCAAACAACTCAGACAATGGAACAAGTCAGTTACCAAATAGGAAGCCCAATTTACAAAATTAGCCCGCTTTGCGCCGCATATGGTTAATATAGACTACAAGAAAGCCAAAAAGTTTGAAGGAGGCTTACGTGAGTCGATTATGGAAATAATTAATGTTCTTAAATTGCCAAAATATGTGGATGTGCAAGATAGAGCATTGACGTCAAAGAAGAACATGGCCAATCGCAGTCCGAAATTCGAATGGAAGGGTAAAAGACAAAACTTTAACAAAGGAGCATCATCCATAACAAGCAAGAAATCTAAGTCTGGGACTCCCAGTAATTTAGGGTCAACCCAAAGTGGAAACTCAATACCAACTTGCACTGTTTGTGGAAAGAAGCACCGGGAAGTTTGTTGTCACACTATGAGGGCCTGTTATCAATGTGGAAAGGTTAGACACATGGCAAAAGATTGTACACAGTCATATCAAGGTGGTAACCGAGGTACTACAAGCTCAATTGGATCAGTTACCACAGCAAAACCAGTTGCGACACCATCCACAACAAGAAATGATGTGAGACGAGGAAGGGATTTTGCTCTCGTACCAGGGAATACTAAAAATACAGAGGTAGTAGTGTCGGGTACAATTTTTGTTGTGGTCAACCTGCTTATGTCTTAATTGATTCCGGGCCTACACATTCGTTTGTTTCTATAGTATATGCTGAAACTTTGAATAGACCCATGGAAACATCGAGATATGTATTGTGTGTTGCATCACCTATAGGGGGATCCATGTTATGCTCATCTGTATATGTTGCATGGGAATTATTACTCGGGAATGAAGTTTTATACGTTGCTTTAATACCTATAGACATGAGGCATTTTGATGTTGTTTTGGGTATGGATTGGCTATCTAAATACCATGTAACCATTGATTGTGCTTTAAAACGAGTGATATTCTAACCTCCCGGACAAGATGAATTTTATTTTGGGAGAAAATGGGTAGTTCCACGACCATATCTTATATCTGCTATGAAAGCCTGAAAACTGATTAGCAAGGGTAGGCAAGGGTACTTATGTAGTGTTGTAACCAAACAAACCATGGAAATTACCCTAGACAGTATACCAGTGGTAAGAGACTTTCCGATGTGTTTCCAGATGAGTTGCCGATAGAGAAATTGAGTTCACAATTGATGTAATACCGGGTACACAACCAATTTCTAAAACTTCCTAGAGTATGTCTACTGCTAAAATGAAAGTGTTGAAAGTTCAGTTGCAGAAATTGCTTGATAAGGGGTTCATCAGACCGAGTACATTGCGGTGGGGTGCACCAGTTCTTTTTTTGAAAACAAATATGGGACCCTCAGATTGTGCATTGATTACTGAGAACTCAACAAGGTAACAATGAAAAATAAATACCCGTTGCCACATATTGATGATTTGTTTGATCAGTTGCAGGGGGCTCAAGTATTCTCAAAAATTGATTTGTGATCGGGATACCACCAGTTGAAAGTAAGAGCCAAAGATATTGAAAAGACTGCCTTCTGAACTAGGTATGGGCACTATGAGTTTTTAGTCATGCCTTTCGAAGTTACGAATGCACTCGTACATTTATGGATTTGATGAATAGAATTTTTAAACCCTCTTTAGATGAATTCATTGTTGTGTTTATGGATGGCATTTTAATTTATTTGAAAAGTAGAGGTCACCATGAACGTCACTTAAGAATGACTCTTCAAACACTTAAAGAAAAATACTTGTATGGGAAGTTTAAAATGTGTGAATTCTAGTTAAATGAGATTGCATTTTTGGGACATGTCATTGATAAAGATGGTATTTCTGTTGACCCACATAAAATAGTAGCAATTGTTGATTGGCCTACCCCGATTAATGTGACAGAGGTTCACAGTTTTATGGGATTGGCAAGTTATTATCGTAGATTTGTTAAAAACTTCTCAAAACTTGTTGTACCGTTGACTAAATTAACTCAAAAAGGGGAACCATTTGTGTGGACAAAATAGAGAGAATAAGCTTTTCAAGAATTAAAGACAATATTCACCACAACACCAATCCTTACTATACCCTCAGGTACAGGAGGATTCTGTGATTTATAGTGACGCATCTTATAAGGGTTTGGGTTGTGTTTTAATGCAGAATGGCAAGGTGATTGTGACATCTTGTTCTAGCTAACCGCTCAAACAAAGGAAGTTACGCTCGAGCGGAGAATTGCTACTCCTAGTATCTCGCAAGTTTACAGGCGGGACCGCTCAAGCATAGGAAGTTGCCCTCGAGCGTAGAATGTGAGCTTCCAGTAGTTTCACTATAGCTCTGCAAAACTTCTGGGACTTGTCATTTTTTGCTGGAGCAATAGAGTCGCCGCTTGGGCAATCCTTTTGTAGTTGTGTTGTTCGCTTGAGTGAAGGGAGTTGTGCTAGGGCGGTCTGTGCGAAATTAGCAATTTTAAAAGGGACATTCTAGATCATTTTCTTACACTTTTCTTTCTTTCTCTATATTTTTCTTCCTCTTTCTGAACAATCCTAAGTTTTCACCCCAAAATACTCCTCATTTTCCTAAGATCCAACCTAAATCACTTGCAATGAGTGGAGTACAAGTGGAGATCTTCGTTCTTACTGATTGAATTTCATTTCTGCGAAAGATTTTCTTAGAAGCTTGGTCTTTTTGCTCATAACTTGAGGTAAGGTTACTTTTAACCTAGTATTTCTTTGTTTTGAAGAAGTTTATTTGGTATTGTTGTGATTTTAAGGCTTGATTGAATGATTTATTTGGGTGGATATTGATTAAATGATTGAGTTGGGTTAAATCATGTATTTAACAAAAAAAAAGGGCATTTTACTCAATTTTTTGTTAAAATTTCATATCATTTTACATAAAAGAAGAATATTGGTGTTGAGAACATATATATATATATATATATGAAGAAAGCCCCAAATTTGAGTAAAAACACTAATTTCCATCTAGGTAAAAAGCAATATTTCCATTGGAATTTCCTTAAAGTCTTGGAATCTTAAAAACAATAAAGGATAAAAATGTGAATATTGTTAGGATGAAATTGTGACTTGGAGATTAATTCTTTTTGAGTATTAGAATTGTGTTTCTTCCCGCATCATGTTGAATACTTGTTGATTGAATAAAACTTTGGCAAATTGAGCATCAGTCCCGGGTTAAGAGTCAGATTTGATGTGGTTGTGTATGTCAGTACTTGTGCAGGGAGTCAAGGTGCCCAATTGCCCTATCTAAGCTTATCGCCGGATGAATATAGGAAAATGTTTTTGGGTGTCTACTGGTCCTGTCATATTATAGTCAGTAAAAGTGAAAAAACGGATGATTTTGGGTGCCCACATCCTGCCGTATAATAGTCGGTAAATGTGGGGATGGTTTTAAATAAAAGTGATTCGAATTTTAATTCACACTCTTATAAGGGGACTCATGGTATTTTTTCCTTTCTGATACGATGATGATTGGTGTGAGATGGAAATGTGATTATTCTACGATGTACTTGTGTACATACTATACTATGTTTGTAAACATATATATATATATATTAATTACTTACCGCCGACACCCCTTTTTGAGCACCCTTACGACTTGGGCACCACCAATTATGCACCCAATGATGAATGTATATGCTTGTCAAATGCTCGAAGTCCTCATTAGAATGCCTCAGCTTTGAGCCTCAAAACCCTATGAAACTCTTGCCTTGTTTTTGGATCAAAACAACAAATTTTCAAGCCTAAACATCTTGGGACCTACAGACCCACTTGTGTGCACTGTCGGCCACTATTGTAGACTACCGGCCAGTAATGTGGCCTGTCGTCCACAATTAGTGGGCCGTTGGCCACTTGTGTGTTTTTTTCAGATATATATAGATGATCTCCTCTCTTGTTCCAAAGGTTAGAAAAATTTTGGAGCAAAAACTCTTCTCTCTCTACAATTCTCTCTCTTTCTCTTGCAAGTTCTTAAGCCTTTGCCTAGATACTCTAAACCAAACCTTGTGGTATTTGGGATAAAGTATTTTTTATCTTACTTTTAGCTCTGGAGATTGCGTAAGTGTTGGTTTGCAACTCAAAAAGGGTATCCCTCTTCAAGAGGTACAATTCTTGGCTTGTTTCCTTGCTTTATTTGCCATCTTTCCTACTATTCTTGGACTATTTTTTACACTGAATTTTTGGGCTGAAACTTGAAGTTTAAGGCCATCTAAGGTAAAGGGGTTGATAGCCCTTCTTTGAACCTTGTTCCTAAGGCCTTTGCCCTCGTGCTTCCTACCTTGTTCCTACGCGAGGGCAAACTTGTAATAATGTGTATGTCTTTTAACCCCACGTATTTCTCCCATTTATTTACTTGCTTACGATGGGTAGAATAGAACATCATGTTTCTTTTAGCATACCCCACACTTGTCTTGCATGCATCGAGGCTCGGTTCATCATTCTAACAAATGCATTGGCATTTTAATACTTCTTTGAAAAAGGTCCTTAAACTGCATCCCATCAAATTGATTCACATGTCATAATTAGTAGCCGAGCCAATTAGTTGCATATCGCATGTTTTCTAACTCTTTTGTTTCTTTTGGCTCACCTCGGAGTACTAGGTGAGCATTTTTGTGCTTTAGCATATCGCATGAGCGTGATTGTTGCCATGTCTAGCATGCTTGCCATGAGGCTAAGTGCTTAAATGATATATTGCTTGAATGCCTATGGATGAAGGCTAAATTTTCTTAAATTTGAATAATTTGAGTAATGTACATATGCGATCACTTTTTCGAGTGGTACATATTTAAAACAATTTTCAAAAACAAGCATGAATCAAAGTGTTCCAATTTTTGCAAATTAGTATATACTTGTGTGTGCATCACAAAGTAAATTAGCCTAATAACCAGCACAAGAGCATATAATGTAAATAAGAATCACATCATTATTAGTAAAGGCTGATCTATGATTGGGGGAGCGGGGGTGCTCAATTCATGACCTTCCCTCTCGTACATAAGTTCCCGAGTCGTGACAATCTTGGTGATGATGGACATGTGGCCTTTGGCACGAGTCATGTTTTCCTAAATTTTCCAAAAATATTTAGGTGGCGACTCTATATCTGGCAAAGCAGTCCATTTTTGACATTTTGATTCAAAATCGATTTTTCAAAAGATTTGTCGGATTTAGACTCTTTAGTGTTTATCTATTTCACATTGCACTTGTGAGATCAGATTCAGAATTACGGGAGTCCGAACTGTAGGGCTAGTTGTCTTCGAAAGGAGGACGAAAAGTCAAGCTACAGTTTCTGGCGACTCTGTTAGGAGTTAGAGAACTTGACTTGAACTTCGTGATGTGAAATTTTGTCTACACTCATATGTTCTTTGCATTGCATTTGCATTGGTGCGCTTAAGTCAACTCTGTTTGCCATCTGCTATTCTTGGACGGTTTGTCGGAGGCTTGCCCAAAAGCTTGCCAAAAGGCTAATCGGTCGTGGGCTTTGCCATGTTGGGAACACAACCCTTGGATCTAGACTACCGCTATACCGTTTCATCCTCCTTTCACTTCTCAGTGTAAGTGTGAGAGGTATATTAGGTAGTCTTGCTAAGGTACCATTTTGACCATTTGGCCTAGTTGCATATAGAAAAGACATAGTAACTAATCCAAACTAGGACAGGATGCTCACCCAGAATGCAGAATTACGTGAAACCACTTGTGTGAAATAGTGAAACCCTAGTTCCTGACAAAACTAGGACAGGGTAACCCTACCCCACCACAGGGGTCTTTTAGCTCTCTCTTAACTAGTATGTGCTTTACAGTGAAACTATATAGGAATGTGCATAGCAGTCGCAAATTTGGTATTTGTTTTGGAGGCAGAATTCAATGTGGAGTACACTCCTATAGCTTCAATCATGTTTGTGTTGATAACATCTTAGTTGAGGTCTTGTGCGGTTTCTGATTACTGTTCCTTTTGCTTCATTTCTTTTGCTAGGTAGTTTAAAACCATAGCTTTAGAAAGTTCGGATATCCCCCAAGTACTCTGGACTTGAGTGAGAAGACTTTATAAAGTTGGGGATCTTGTTCGGGGACAACCCATGTTTACCTCACTCCCACCGGTTACAAGACGGAAGAGAATCAGGTAGAGTTCACCAGTTCAGTTTTTACAACAGTCACCCTTCAGCTCACCTGTGTCTAGTTCGGTTCAGGGACAGTCATCTACTTCTAGCCCAGCACGAGATCGATCGCCTATTCCAATGACATAATATCTCCCAGTTAGTATAGAAGAATTGATACATCATCTGCAGCAGACAATTGAAACCCTACAGCAAGATGGGGCCCGTCAGGCCGAGGTTATAACCAAGCTACAACAATAGCAACCACAACTGGCTGCGACTTCTGCATCCCATGCACCTACCATGGGTATCCCAACACCCATAGCCACCGCTCATACTGCCAATGTTCAAGAAAACTAGGGCAACCCAGCAGAGCCAATCCCAGCACAAGCCTCCAAAACCCTTGTTTATCAGACTGAGGCTCCATTCAAGTTCGAGGTTGACCCAACTGTACTCCAAGTCAATAAACTGGAAAAGTTATTCAAGAGAGCACAAGGGGTTAACTCCATCTCGGAGGACGGGTACACCGATTCTACAGTGACATTATCGGATCAGTTTAAAATGTTGCACATTGACCGCTTGACGGTTCTAGAGATCTGATGGTTCACCTACAGCTGTTTTCAGACATCTTGCGGCTGATGGGCTTAACGAGACTACAGAAGCTGTCTCTCTTTGGCTGTACCCTGTCAGGTATAGCAGCCATATGGTATGCTAAGTTGGAAGACTCTGTTAAACAGAATTGGGAGGAGCTGGCCGAGGCCTTCATTGCGCAGTATTCGTACAATACTCAAACTAAGGTCACAAGTCGTGATCTCGAGGCAACACGCTAAGAGTCGAAGGAGGGTTTCTCTGAATTTGTGACCAGATGGAGAGCTAAAGCCTCGATGATGACCACAAGGCCGTCCAAGAATGATAAGATTAGGATGGTTGTCTAGAACCTGCACGGCAAGTTACTACAAAAGATGATTGTCTTATCTCTGTTCACATTTACAAAACTCCATGAAATAGGAGTGTAAATCGAAGACGCCATGAAACAGGGGTTTATCACAGATGAAAATGAGCTGCAAAAAGGCTGTTTGTCCATAGTTCTAATGCTGCAAGTGGTAGCATAGCTGGGAGGCTATCAGATGTAAGTGTTGTCACCACAACCAAGACTGCCGACCCCTTTACCAACACAAGCTAACAAACGTCGTCCAACCCTACCCGATCCTAGAGGACCTTCAACCAACTTTACATGACTCTGTCTCAAGCCATGAAGGTGCTAGTCAAGAAAGGGCACCTTAAACCTTTAGAACCTCACCACTTCCTAATCCTCTCCCATCCAAACACCACTCCGCAAAATACTATGCGTTTCACCAATAGCATGGTCATGATACCGACCAGTGCTTTCGATGGCGTCATGAGATTCAGGATCTCATTGACAATAAGATGATCACCCCACCCCAGAAACCAAACGTAACCACAAATCCACTCCCAGCCCATAATCAAGTCCCCCCCACCTCGAAATCTCAACCTGATCCATACACTAGCCACCTCTTACGACCCCAGCATATATATTACTCCCTTCTACCTACCATACCTGACGTTGTTCATTCTGAAAGGTTTAGATCTGTGTATGATGGACACGTCCAACCCTCAACCCAAGCCCGTGGTGATAAGACTTACAGTGGAAGGAGAGTCGACCTTGGAGAAAGGTACTAGTCCATTGCCGGAGTGCCCTGAGGCTTACCTGATAGGGTGTATGATCCAAGTTGCTACATTGTGTCAACTGGTCAAATCAAGCCTGAATTGGTGTTGCCAACCTTGATAGACATCAATGTGGTCAAGAAAGATGGCCCGAGCGAGGGGTTGGATGATCTAACAGAGCATGCAGAGGATTTAGACAACTTGCAGTTCTTTAATGAGCAGGGTCAGGTGGATGTACAGATCGGCTGGTTCGACTTGAACAGATTAACTAATAACTCTGGATGGTTAAATAATGAGCTAGATAATGAGGAAGGAATTGAAATGAAACCAGAGGGAAAAGAAGCAAAGATCGCTGTAGTAGCTGGAAGGGCTAATGAGAAAGGAAAGCTGCAGGAGAGTGCTAGTCTGGAAAACCAAACCCTAGGAGTGGGTGTTGTGAACATTGTGGAACAGGAAGCTGCGCTGAGGCAGTTTGCATGAGAAAGGATTGAAGAAGAATGGGAAACTGTGAATTTATAACACCTTGTGGGGGATACTTATGATGTAAAGGTGATACAAGTAGAGCCAGGCAACTATTTGTCGGCCGTTGAGAGCAAATGGTGAGACGATAATGAACTGCATCTAGCCCACACCGACGAAGACTGGGGCGAGTGCCTTCCGAGCAATATGTGGTATGCCGAGGAAATAGACCATCTGACAAGAAGTGGGCTTTATTTTAAGCCATCGCACCTAGACAAGAAGAGGCGTCTGGAAAAGACAAAGACGCCGAGAAACAGAAAGAGAAACAACTAGAAGAAGAGGCAGTTTTGAAACAACTCAAGAAAATCCAAGCTGACATCTCCATCAAGGGTCTTCTCATGGCCTCCCGAGTACAGTAACTGGCAGTGTTGTCGGCAATGGACAAGGCTAAATTATCTATTGACACCATGCTCGAGCAGCTTGTGGGATTGGTCTTTCTAGGTGGCGCTAGGCCAACTCTTACCTTCTCTAACAAAGAGCTGTCGCCGGAAGGCTCAGCTCACAACAAACTGTTGCACATATTTGTGGAATGCCGGGTGAAATAGGTGCCAATGGTATTGGTAGATACCGGTTCGGCCATCAATGTCTATCCCTCTCACACTACCTATGCAATTGGCCTCAAACCAGTAGACTTTGTTCCCACAGCCCAAGTAATACGAGCGTATGATAACATGAGTAGAGAGGTCATGGGCATAGTGCAAGTCAGAGTCCAATTGGGCCCAACTGAGCAAGAGGTTGAGTTTCATGTTTTGGATGTGCCAGGTACTTACAATTTGCTGTTAAGGAAGCCCTGGTTGTATTATGTGAAAGCTGTCTCTTTCACTCTTCACCAGATGTTGAAGTACTTTCATGGGGGAGGAGTGGCGATTGTTTTTGGGAATTCATCCATCCATCCGCCGCCAGAGGTGACTACACTAGTACTATAGATCAACCATTGCAATGAGGATGTATTCCACTTGGGATTCACTCTGGTTGAAACCCGACTGGTGTAGACCATTCTGGTCTCTGACGAAGACATGTATGCCAATGCCCAGTCCATCTATTTCATGAACAAACTGCAGCACGTTCTAGGAATGGGACTCAGAAGGAGTGGTCAAAAAGGTATTGCAGCACTGACAGATTGGCCACACAACCTACATGCCTTTGGACTGGGCTATGTGCCCACTAAAGAGGACTGTATAAGAAAGGGAAAAGATATGAGAGGCAGAGCCAAAGCCAAGCAAGTTGGGAAACGTTATGAACTCATCCACAGGCCAATCCATGGGACACGGAATGGCCGTTTTGTTCGGGAGGGAGAAGACTTCCCTTTTTCTGGCTTTCCCGAGCTTTGGGTAAATTCCTCAAAGCAACGTGTCCTCGGGTTCAAGATCTTCTTTGATCTTCAGCTACAAGACAATGATGATGAGGAAAGGGTTGAACCAAGCATCAAAGCTAAACAAAGCATGAAAGGTGACTCAGATGGCAACGAACTTAGAGTAGGCGCAGCACTAGCTTGTCTCTTGATAGATCCTACGGCCGTTCTAGAGAACTTGGAGGATAATCTTACTGTCTCCATGATCGGGGAAGAACCTGGTGTGAACCCAACCAGTGGTATTTTGGACACATCAAGGGCACCATCTCTTACCTGGCAGTTGGAGAAAGGCTATCTGTCGAATTCTGAATCGGATGATGAGCTAGAATCTGATTCCACTAAGTCTGTAGGGTCGAGATCAGATTCAAGTTCTTCTGAGTCCGAATCTGGTATTTCTAGCGGTGCTAACCCGAACACCAAAGTCCTGTCTAGGTCTTCATTCAGCTTTTCTTTTGAGTCAGTAACCGAAGATCTGGACCTTTGGAATGAGAACTCTGCAGATTCTGTGTACTTTTCTGTGCCGTTGGTTTTTTGTATTGACCAAGATTTTTAGAATTTTAATGAAAACGAAGGGGAAGAAGTTCCCTTGGTTTTGAAAAAATTGATTAATTGAGAGAATGAGAGGTTTGCTAAACCCTGTGCTGATGAAATCATTGCCATTAATGTGGGTACTGAAAAGGATCCGCGCCTGGCCTAGATCGGGTCCACGTTGTCTTTGGAGGAGCGCAAGCGTTTAATCACTTTGTTTAAAAGATTTCAAAAATGTTTTCGCGTGGTCCTACGAAGATATACCTGGATCGATCTTGAGATTGTATAACATTGGATCCCTGTTAAGCCTGAGGCCAGACCAGTCAAGCAGAAGCTGCGTAGGATTCATCTGGATTGGGCACTGAAAATCAAGGAAGAGGTCACCAAGCAAATCGAGGCAGGTTTTTTGTTAGTATCTAAGTACCCGACTTGGTTGGCCAATATCTTCCTAATACAAAAGAAGTATGGTAGAATCCGGGTGTGTGTAGACTTCTAAAACTTAAACGAAGCCAGTTTGAAGGATGACTTTCCTCTGCCACACATTGATGAGTTAGTGGACTTCACTGTGGGCCATGCATTGCTATAATTTATGGATAGGTTTTTCGAGTACAACCAGATTCTGATGGCACCCGAGGACAGAGAGAAGACTGCATTCACCACCCCATGGGGTACCTACTGCACTGGGTTATGCCATTTGGTTTGAAAAATGTTGGAGCTACCTATCGAAGGGCTATGACCACCATTCTACATAACATAATCCATAAAGATGTTAAGGTGTACGTAGACGACATGATTATTAAGTCCAAAGAACGAGAGGGCCACTACACCGCGCTGAAGAAATTCTTTCAACGAATCAGGGAATACAGATTGAGGTTAAATCCACAGAAATGCACCTTCGGGGTAACGGCAGGAAAAATGTTGGGCTTTATGATCACAAAAGGCACATTGAAGTAGATCCTTCCAAAATCAAGGCCATCCTAGAAATGCCACCACTAAGGACTGAAAAAGAGGTGTGAGGCTTTCTGGGTAAAGTGCAATTCATAAGATGGTTTATCTCTAAACTAACCTTGACTTATGACCCACTATTTGGTCTCCTAAAAAAATGGAAGAAATTCTAAAAGGATGATCGATGTTAGTTTTCCTTTGAATAGTTTAAGCAGTACCTCCAGAATTTGCCTGTGTTATCACCGCCAGAGCCGGGAAAGCCTTTGATTCTGTACTTGTTAGTGACAGATACCACCATGGGATGCATGCTTGGTCAGGAATCTAAAGATAGGGTGGAGAAAGCCATCTACTACTTGAGCAAGAAAATGCTAGACTACGAGGCCCGATACACTCCGTTGGAGAAAGCTTACATGGCCTTGGTATGGGCTACCAGGAAGTTGAGACACTACTTGTTAGTTCACTCTGTAATCTTGGTTTCATGATTAGATCCCATCAAATATCTCTTTGAGAAACCAGCACTAATGGGTAGGCTGGCTCGTTGGTTGCTTCTTCTCTTTGAATTTGATCTCAAGTATGTCACCCGCAAGTTGGTCAAAGGAAGAGTTGTAGTGGAGTTTCTGGTAGATCACCCGGTAAAAGAAGATGAGGCAGTGGAATACTTGTTCCCAAATGAAGACATTCTACAAGTTGCAGAGGAAACTTGGACGATGTACTTTGACAGAGCGTTTAGTCAGTACGGTTATAGGATATATGTGTTGCTGATAACACCCGACGACTCCCAGATACTCTTAGCCTTCAAACTATGGTTCAAAGTGTCCAATAATGAAGTAGAATATGAAGTGTGTATTGCTGGTTAAAAGCAGCTGTAGAACTAGGGCAATAAGGTTGGATGTCATCAAAGACTCAAACTTGGTTGTTTCTCAAGCAAACGGAGATTAGAAAGTCAAAGAAGAAAAGATGAAGGTTTATCATCAAACCCTAGATATTCTGATTTCGTGGTTTGAAAAGCTGACATTCACACATCTACGAAGAGAGAACAACAGGTTCGCTAATGCTTTAGCAACTCTATCTTTTAAGGTAGACATCCCACTTGGAGTTCGGATGCATCCGATTATCATCGAACATAAATACACGTCGGCTAATGAAACTATTGCCGCGATAGATGAAGTGCAAGACAAAAATCCCTAGTATTATGATATTTGGAACTTCCTAGAAAAGGAGATGTACCCACTAGGGGCAAATGCCAAAGACAAAGGGGAATACGGCAAATAGCTGTCCAATTTATCATCTGCGGGGGTAAGTTGTATAAAAGAGGTCATCTGGGAATGCATAAGTTGCGTGTGGAAGAAGTGGAATTGAAGCACCTTACGGAGGCTCTCCACGACAAAGAATGCGAGGTGCATATGAATGGTGTGATGCGAGCCCGAAAGATTCTTAGTCAAGGTTACTACTAGTCCACCATGGAGGAGGATTATATTGGTTTGGTACGGCGTTGCCATAAATGTCAAATTCATGCCAATCGCATGAATATTCCGTCGTTAAAGCTTTACAACATGACTTTGCCATAGCCTTTCTCAGTCTAGGGAATCTATGTTATCGGTGTTGTCTCACCAAAAGGATCGAATGGGCATGAATATATCTTGGTGGAGATTGATTACTTTACAATGTGGGTGGAAGCTCAATCCTACGCAGTGTTGAAGGCATCGCATGTGACCAAATTTACTAGAAACAATATCATCTGCTGGTACGGAGTTCCGAACGAGATCCTATCAAATAACGACTCCTACTTCAAAAAAAGAGGTGATAGACTTGTTGGACAAATACAACGTGGCTTTTCATAAGTCATCCACATACAGGCCACAAACCCATGGAGCTGTTGAAGCCATGAATAAGAATATCAAGAACATCTTGCAGAAGATGGTTGAGACCCTATAGGGACTGGCCAGATAAATTGCCATTCGCACTCTTGGGCTATAGAACCTCGATCCTGACGTCTACAGGGGCAACCCCTTATTCTCTTATCTACGAGATGGAAGCCGTTTTGCCAATTGAAATTGAAGTCCCATCGTTGTGAGTTATGGTTGAGTGTCAGATAGTGGAGGCGGACTGGCAACAGAGCAGATTTAAGGAGTTAATGTTGTTTGATGAAAGGAGGCTAAAGGCATTGTATCATGTTTAGGGCTGCTAGCGCAAAATTACTAGGGCTTTTAACAAAAAAGTTAAGTCCCAGAATCTCAAAGAGAGAGATATGGTACTAAAAGACAACTGAGCTCCCATCCATGACCCTAGGGGCAAGTTCAGACCCAATTAGGCTAGTCCCTACATCATCAAAGTTATTCTCTTGGTCCTAGATGGCCTGAAATTTTCACAACCAATCAATATGGACAAGTTGAAGAAATACAACCCTTGAGAGGCTTGCTAGGCCAAAAACCTGAAAGGGTGACCTGGGCAAAAGTTAGAGCAAGAAAAATTAGAAATAAAGAAAAACTGAGCTCGCAAGGTTGAAAACCGTAAAGGGTGACTTTGGCAAAAGTTAGAGCACAAAAGGAGCGAGTTCATACTCTAGTGAACCTGAACCGAACTACGTAAGGCCTGATTCTCATCTTTGGGATACGTAGGCAACTTCATCCTGAATTTTGGCCGTAACCATCTCCAACTCAACTGTTCTGTCCGTTTTTCTGATTAGGTCATCTCTATTCATCATCTGTTAGTTCGGTTGTGATCTTCATTATGACAATACGGAGCAGTAGTGGTATGCAATCAGGGGCAATTATGATCATTTGATTCGAGGTTGTACATTTTGAGGATCAATTTTGTGTGTGTCAGGTAATGATCATTTTTAACAATGGTTTTGGAAAGTTTTAATAAAAGTTGATTTTTCTCAAAATTTTACCTTTTACAACTTAGACAATTGTTGGACCAAAAGGAAAATTTTTAGTGCTCACAACTTTAATTCTATTGATTTCAACGTAAAGTTCTCCAACTCTCAAATAAAAAATCAAAGTTGCTTTTACATCATAAAACTTGAAAAGAAAGGTTAAAGCGATAAACTAGGGGCATAAGTGAGTCAGGTGCTCCTTCGTCCTCTACTCGTGCTTGCAGAAGCTTCTATAGCCAAAGTGGGCCTGGCTTCTGCTTCATCCTCGGGCCAAGCCAAGCACTCACTGGAAAGGGCATAACTGAAACTAGGGGCAGGGGCCAGAAGCTCTCTCATCCTCCAAGCAGTGAGGTACCTTGCCAAGTGTAAAGCACGAATCGGGACTGAAGCTGGGTATTCTACCCCCTCATATAGGTCGGTTTAATCTTGTCCAAACTGGCGTTTGAACTGAAAAGGAAAGTAGAACACGCAGTGCGTGAGGCCAATCAACTATATGCCAGGCTGCCGAGTCATGTTGTAACTCAGCTCAGTCAGATTGAGCCAGGGGCAATGCCAAGCTATGTCAGCTGCAGACCTGCTGCACATCCAATTGCACCACCAACCCTCATTGGGAAAGTCCTTTAGTCGTTGGCGGAAGAAATAAGCTCAAGCTGAATACTCGGGGCAAGAGTCCACCACCTTCATCTTATCCATGAGCCCTACTTGGGAAGGGATGAAAAATAAGAGATATTAAAGAATAGAGAGATATACGTGGAGAGAAAAGTAAAGAAAGGGCTTTGAGAGAAAATAGAGCATGAGTGTCGAGTGATGTGCGAGGCATATATCAGAAAGGATGGGAAACAATACCTGAAGAAGTAGTGGACTCCCCGCAAACTTGGTGCTCTCTCACCGATGAAAAACATCTAAGCCCATTAGGGCTCGGTAAGCGTCAAACCGATACAACTCTTACCTTCTTCCAAACATTGGGCCACCGCGATGAACCGAATGCTGGTTCTGTCGTAACTAGGGGCAAGAAGGAAATGTGCAAGAATACATAAACAGAGGACATGTTGTCGAAAACCTCACCAAAGAGGGTCTCCTCTATCACCAATGCCAGAAAATTGATGAATCAAGCTGGGCATGTCTAGCTCTCCGTCATGGGCGAAAGATCGAGCTTCGTGCAAAGTAAGTCCACACATCTGTCCCAAAGTTTAGGTGTGGCCAAAACTGGGCTGAGGTATGATTTCCTCATCGCATCGGGTTTCCATCAATGTGCGAAATTCTTCAAGATTCGAGCACATTTCCTGCGTTTCAAAGCGAAATACATGTGTAATTGGGTCCCAACACCGGGCCGCGACATGAAAGAATGGAAAGCAAAGTGGGGTATGGCTTAACAGAAAAAGCGCATTTATGCCAAAAAATCAAAAATTTACCTTTTCCATGCTATCTAAAGTGGCTATCCAATCTGTGAGCTTCTCAGCAAGAAATATCTCCATTTGTGGAAGAAATAGCAACTAAAATGAGGTTCTGGTGAAGAAATCACGAAGAAAGACCTTTTGTAGAAGATAAGAGTGTGAGTGGAGGCCAGTTGTTAGCTGTCTTGTGGTTTAATCATAAGTGGCCAACAACCCACTTTTAGTGGCCGGCAGGCCACTTTTTGTGGCCGATAACCCACCTTTTCTAGCCTACCATCCACTTGTGGCTCTGGCAATTTGGGTAGTCTAGTTTTGTCTTGGTCTTTGTGTTTTGAGGCCTTGTTTTAAGTCTTTTGGTTTTAGCAAGTGTGCATATCTATGTTTAAGTTGTTTTTGCTTTGTTTATCAAGTTGTATTTGCTATTTTTGTCAATTGCTTGACTCATTAACTGATTAAAAACATCGTGCCAATACAAGTTGTATTTTGGTTTCAAATTCAAACTCCATTTTCATTCCATGCAAATGTGGTGCTCATGATGCAAAAACAATAACTCTTTTTGTAAAACTGCAAGGTTTTTCCCCCGATCATAATTTTTACAAAAGAGATCACAAGTTTTCCAAAGCATAGTAAAAGCCCATCTGAAGCTATACATGTGCTGAACTACCAAAATAAAAGAAACTCAGCAAAAAATATAAAAATCAGTGCCAGTCATCTCAAGCTTAAGAGGCCCTTTTCGTTCTCTTCCTCAGAGGGGACTCAGGGGTACTGTCTCCGTCAGCACCACTATCGGAATCAAACTCTGAGCCAGAGCCAGTCTCATCATCTCTGATCCTTGCCTCAGAGCAAGCCTCAGCGTCATCTTCACTCCCTAACCCCGAGCCAGTATCATCAACTCTGCCCTCAGACTCAAAATGTCGGCTTCACTGCCTCATCCTCCTCAAAGTCGTGGGTCTAGGTATTATCTCCACTCAACACAAGCTCGGACTCACTGCTTTGGCTCCGAGCACCCTTGCCTTTACCTCGACCTCGGTGCTCATCTCGGCCGTATGCTAAGGCCTATCTACCTCTCCTCCCTGCCACTGGAGAAAGTGTTGCTGGTGCTATTGTTGCTGTTGGTGTCCTCGGTACATATGGGATCTGGAAAACGCGTGTTGACATATCAGATACAGTGTATATGCAGAATGAGTGTAAAAAGTATGGAATGAGTACAGTGTATGAGTACAGTATGCCAGTGCAGTGAATCAATGTAGTATGGAGTAGTGTAAATGTTACGGTAAGGAGTGGTATGGTGCATAATAGTACAGGGTATTAGTGAAACGTATGTGGAAAGTAACAAAAAAAAATACCTAGATACCATAGAGATCAAGCAATGTCTCTCTCTTCTGCACCATGCCAATCAGAGAAGTAACCAGCTGGAGCAGACCCTCTGTGTACTCGGTCAGTGCTTGCAAGTGCATCTAAATGATCAGTATCTAGAATCATTAATCTCTGGAAAGGAAAAGTACGATTACAAGCTATAAAGTGTGGCTCATACCTGAGGTGCGCCACGGGCTCTCACATACCCATGCCCTGCCTTGAGTGGCTCTATTGAGATCTGATAGACTGACCTGGTCAACCGCCAACATGTAAGTGCGGTGGGAATCGCAAGCCAACCAGTAACCTGCATAACGGGAGAGGTCCGTCTAATATCGGCCTCGGCCTCTTGAGTATCCTTACCTGCCAAGGGAGAACCTGCTGCCTCACCTGCGCGAACTCCCATCAGGGGCAGCATGAGATAAGTCTGGATGAAAGCCATGTAGTCGCCCTCCATTCTAAAGAAGTCGGCATCTAGTCCCACCATGAACTGAATAATTGGCTTAACTAGGAAGCTATATGCTATCTTCATGGAAGCTGGGGGTGGCATGGGAACAACCGGATCAGGTAAGCCTGGCGTCTGGCATATAAATTGTTCACTCAAGAACTAGGCTTGATAAACTAGGCCCTCCAGCAAAATCCAGAATTGGGATGTGGCCCAAGCCCCAGCGTATTGGTCCCTCACTCTAGCCGGCATCATCGCCCAAGGCTGCCATGTAATCTGCAAATAGAGAATGTATAGATTGTTAGTTGTCATCAGTTGTCGAAGTATGAATCAGAACAGTAGAAAAGTAAAAATGATTGTGAGTTTCGAATAACCTCGTCAGTAACCACCGTATCAAAGTATCGGAGGTAGAAGGCGAAAGTCATGTCATCACGACTCTAGTGCTGGCACCGGCCGTCATATCGCCGTGAGTAAGGCACTATAGGGAGGGATCTCATCTACAGGCTCTGGGGCAGAGCCAAGAAATAGGTATAAACCTATAACTGCAAGAAAAGGGCAGCAGTGTTATCAACAATGCATGAACAGATGTAAAGTAGAAAGCACAGTGCATGAACAGATACAGAATAGAAAGTGCGAGGCAGAAAGCATAATGTGTCAACAGAAAGTGTAAAAGCAGAAAGGTGTGGTGCATACCTCCCAAGCTCTCCAGTAGCCTCCGACCCGCTTTCTCCTTAAAGTGTGGCGAGGCCAGCTCCACTCCAATCGTAGAACCGAACTTGAGGCAAGGTCACGAGGGCGCTGACATACTGCTTTTCCTTAATAAGGTGGTACCGAGTAGGAGCATCAAGAAGCCCTTGACATACTGCTCTACCTCCTCCGGTGTCTCAAGCTTGCTCCCACAAAAGTGCTCAGTGAACCAGCTGTACCTCACCATCCGCCAGCTTGTATAGAGGTAGGCATGCTCCGAGCAGGTAGATCCAAGTTGCCTCCCACTCACCCATGTCCATGTCAAAGGGCATCAGATCACCCCCTAGTCTTAAGCCTGTGATCATGGCAAAGTCGTAGGGAGTCATTGTCATCTCCTCAGCAAAAGAGAGGTGGAAAGAGTTGGTGGTGTCCCACCACCTCTCCACCAGTGCTCCAAGAAGAGCCCGGCTCACTAGGTGTCGCAAGAGTCTGGTGCAAAATAGACCAAAGCCAGCCTCGTCGACGAGGTTGCGAACCTCAAGAGGGAGATCATAATACCAGTCCCTGGCTATCACTAATCCATAACCCTTATAAGTGTGGGAGTCCACTTATGGAAAAGAAAGAGTTGAATCAGATGAAAGACAGCAATAAAGAGCATTTAGATGAAAGGCAATGTAAGAAATACAATTAAATAAAAGGCAGGAATGCATGCAAAGTAAAGTTTGTACCTCGGAAGCGCCATAGGAATGGTGGGAGTGAGGCTTCCTAAGTAGAAGATCCTCTAGCATGCCATCGGCAAAATCGTCAAAGCACTTGATGTCTCCAAGCGGCAGCCTGTGCGGGTGAGGATGATAAGTCATGGGATCAAAGGGTCATACCCTTAGTAGTAGTGGCTTAGGCTCTAGCTCTAGAGCGAACTCCACCTTAAGGTTAGCTGCAATGCCCTCCACCGCCTCACTGGCCTCGGCAACCACCAGATCCTCAACCTCGATATGGGGTGATGGTGGAAGTGAAACCTCAAGAGGAGCACAGTCATGTGGAATATTATCCGCCATCTGGAAGGTGAGCAAAAAGTGGCTGAAAAATGAAGAAAAATGAAGAAAAATGAAGAAAATAGAAAAAACTTGGAAAAAGTCCACCCTAGGAGAGAGAAAATGAGAGAAAAAGTCAAAACCCGAGAAAGTTAGCAAAATCTGAGGGAAACAAGCCTGAAGTGGTGAAAATGCAAAAAGATCAACAAAAACAAAATCTAATCGGTTCAAAGTGTAGAGAATCAAGGGTGTTTTGCGAATAAAGTTTGCATGGGGCATTGGAAAATGCGTATAAAACACAAATCTAGAGAAAGGAAACACCTAGAGAGAGAGATTGAGTGTTTTTGGACTAAGGTGAGTGGGGAAACGAAGTGTGGAGGTGTGCATATAAAGACCCATGCCGAAAAGACAAATCTACCCTCGTTTTTACATTAGTGGCCGACACCCCACTAATGGTGGCCGGCAGGCTTCACTTGTGGCCGACGGTCTTCATTGGTGGCCCAGTGCTGTTTGGTTCCTCTTTTGCCCTAGCCGTGTACGGGAGGTTCTCTTTCGGGTTCAGATTGGTTTCTGAGGAGCTCGAAACTGTGTTCTAGCGCATGAATGTTCTCCCCTTGCCAATATGAACATGGTGTATCCTTTTTTAGCATGTTGCAAAGCCTTCAGAGCCTCTGAGGAGTAAATCGGAGGTTGTCGCCGAATATCGTTTTTATTCGTTCTGCCAAATTACATATTTTTGTTGCATAGAATGTGTGTTTTCATATATACTTATGTTGCATGCGTGTTATGCATCATTCATGATTCGTGCATAGAATATGCTTTTAGTCCTACGTAGAACGTGCATCTTGTTTCTTGCATAGAACATGCTTTCGATTAACATCATACATCGGTTGTCTATGTTGCATAGAACATGCGTTGTTACTGTATTGATTTGTAATCTTGTTCACTTTGTGCATCTATTGCACCTGTTCACCTCGTGCATCTATTGCACACTTTCACTCCATTGTGTATTTATTGTACGGTCTCATACCTTTTCTCTATATCTCAGGACACGTAAAACGCAGCCCTGGGCTACTTTTCTCTTAGGACACGTGAAGCATGATCCAGAGCGGTTTTTCACCTCTTCTCACTATTTCAGTGTGAGTAGAGTATCTCAGGACACATGAAATGCGGCCATGGGCAGGTTTTATCTCCGGACGCATGAAACGCGACCATGAGCAGTTTTTCTCCTCTTCTCACGATTTCAGCATGAGTAAAGTATCTCAAGACGCGTGAAACGTAGCCCTGGACAGGTTTTATCTCGGGACCTGTAAAACGCGACCTCCAGCAGTTTTCTTTTATCTCAAGATGCGTGAAACGCGGCCCTGAGCTGCTTTTATCTTGGGACGGGTGAAGCACGACCTCGAGTGGTTTTTTTCCTCTTCTCACGATTTTAGCCTGATTAGAGTATCTCAAGACACGTGAAACGCGACCCTGGGTGGGTTTTATCTTGGGATGTGTGAAACGTGACCCTGAGCGATTTTCCTTTATCTCGGGACACGTGAAACACGACCCTAAACAGTTTTGTTTTTATCTTAGGACGCGTGAAATGCGACCCTGAGCTGTTTTTCTCTCCTCTTCTCATGCCCTCGGCATGGTTAGAGTGTGCGTTTTTTGTTCTTCTTGCGGGGAACCTTTTTCGATTTGGGCATGAAGCTCATTCGTTCATATGTTGTTATCTTGTTATTGCTTATCACAACTGTTGTTGCTTATTACATCATCTTGCATAATCAGAAGTTTTCAAATAGCTGGCTTTGCGCGGAGCGTGTGAGTCTAGCTTTCAAATGATTTTTCATGCATATCATTTGCATCTTGCTCCAGAAGTACAGTGGTTTGATTCATTGCAAAGGGATACGTAGGAAGCTTACAGGCTCAACCAATTTTATTTATGTCTTGATTGTTTGCTCAAGTCTTACAACCTTGTCAAAATGGGTCGTCTTCGAGATTTCACATTCACTCACGTCATGTCATGACTTTGAGTTCTTTTAAAGAGGGGTAACTGTGGACAACCCATTTTTGACCGCCCTTACGACTTGCGCACCACCGATTGCGTACCCAATGATGAATGTATATGCTTGTCAAATGCTCGAAGTCCTCAGCAGAATGCCTCAACTTTGAGCCTCAAAACCCTATGAACCTCTTGCCTTGTTTTTGGATCAAAACAGCAATTTTTCAAACCTAAACATCTTGGGACCTGCAGGCCCACTTGTGTAGACTGCCGGCCAGCAATGTGGCCTACCGTCCACTATTAGTGGGTTGCTGACCACTTGTGTGTTTTTTTTTAGATATTTTGCTAGCTGTGCCAGTTGTTTCCATAGGTGCATGCATCAGGCCATGCTTGTCTGTATGGATATTTCTGAGAGAGTCTCATGTTTTTCTATATATAGATGACCTCCCCTCTTTTTGTAAAGGTTAGAAAAAATTTAGAGCAAAACCTTTTTTCTCTCTCTCTTTCTCTCTATCTACAATTCTCTCTGTCTCTCTTGCAAATTCTTAAGCCTTTTGCCCATACACTCTAAACCAAACCCTGTAGTATTTGGGCTGAGGTATTTTTGAGCTTACTTTTAGCTCTTGAGAGTGTGTAAGTGTTGGTTTGCAACTCAAAAAGGGTATCTTTCTTCAAGAGGTACAATTCTTGGCTTGTTTCTTTACTTCATTTGCCATCTTTCCTACTATTCATGGACTGTTTTTTGGATTGTTTTTTACACTGAATTTTTGGGCTAAAACTTGTGGTTTAAGGCCATTTAAGGTAGAGGGGTTGATAGCCCTTCTTTGAACCTTGTTCCTAAGGCATTTGCCGTTGTGTTTCCCACCTTCTCATCAACTTTTTTTGAGCTTTTTACCACTGATTTCTAAAGGTTTTTAATAGGTAAAAATCATGTTTTGAAGTCCAAAAAATGGATGGGTTAGCCTCCCCTCTTTGTGCTTGCTTACTAGCTTAACTTGCTCCATATTTTAGCTTATTGTTCTAGCTATTTTTAGCTTAATTCCAGCACTTTTTGGACTGTTTTAGCACTCTTTTAGGACTGTTTCTAGTTATTCATTGCATTTGAGATTTGTATAGCATGCTTGTAGTGTAATGATCCTCATAGGTTTGGTGGTTTAGGCCTTAGCCACCAACCTATTTGAGTTGATAGTGTTTATTTCAAGCTTTTCATACTTGTTTTTATATCTAATCACCTCTGCAACCTCCCTCCTTTCTTGAATTTTTCTTTGCTTTGAAAGTTGTTCCAAACTACTTGCCTGTATAAGCTTGAGATTGAGGTTGTTGTGCTTAATGGTTTAATCCCTTTGGTTGTTCATTACCAACGGCATGGCACTTCTCTCATGCCTAAAACAACTCTTGGTTTGGTACTTCTTTCCATTAAAGGAATTAATCTTCACTTTTGGACTCAATGAACTACGGAATGGAAATGAAGTAGTAAAATTGGGACTAGAAGTGAAGCAAGAAAAGAAAATGAACTTGGGTTCAATCGGACATTAATTGAACCCATTGAGTCTTGAGTCGTTTCATACTTGTTAGTGATGTAAATGGTTCAAGAGTCAATGTCAACTACTTCCCTTGATCAATCCTTGATAGAGAGGGGGTTTTGAAAGTCTTTAAATTGTGCATTTATTGAATTATGTCCCTTGGTTCATAAGTCATCACACAATGAAGTTGCATTTTTGATGGCTTGCGAACCAAACCTACCCCTCCTTTGACTTGTTTACTGATAAGGAGAGGCAGGGTGGATAAACATCCCCTGAGAATACTCTAGTTTGTGCTCTGCTTGTCATTTGTTGCTGCAGGAAAGAACCAGCTGCCGGCCACTTCTTCTGGATGGCAACCTACTATTAGCGGCCTGCCGGCCACTGCTTCTTGGTTGCCGGCCACTTTTTCAAGGCAAACAGTGCCCTTTTTCTAGCAATGCAGAGCAGAAGCTAAGGTGAAAAATAGTGCATTTTTCCAACTGTGACTGCGCAATAGAGGCATTCCAGTAGCAAAACAGAGAGAATTATCAAGTGGAAATATGTATCCATGCATGAGCCCTCCCTCGATCCTCGGGATCTGTGAAATGTGAAGTGATATTGTAATAGTATTAGTATTATGCTTAGAATAAGCTAGTTAATTACGTGTTGTATTGATTTAATTAGCGAGAATAGTTAG
Organism: Camellia sinensis; assembly: GCF_055761805.1. Taxonomy (NCBI): domain Eukaryota; kingdom Viridiplantae; phylum Streptophyta; class Magnoliopsida; order Ericales; family Theaceae; genus Camellia; species Camellia sinensis. The sequence goes on from NC_138961.1 coordinate 103,189,018, forward strand.
TTAAATTTGTTGTTATAATAATTAGGTAATTAGCTAGTGTAGTTAATTTACTTTATTCGGTTTGTAATAGTAATGTGATGACCCAAACCTATCCCTAAAAGTTTGGGCATGATCAGCCTGTACTTAGGTCTTAAAACAAACTATCAGGGCCTAAAATGGAAGCAAATATAGTGACAAAAAGAAACGTCCATTGAGCGGTGTCTAAATGCTAGGATCTTAGTACACACATCATATACATCCACATTAATATATATACCGTTCATAAAACAACAAGTCCACGACATGCCAAGATCCATAATTTACATATTAGCAATGTATCTATATCCGTAGCAAAGTGGAATATACAAAAGAAACCCAAAACAAAACAAAAGGGTTTCACTTAGGAGGCTTGACAAAACTGGACCAACAAAAGATTCCTGGAGCTAACCTAGGGTTGGCCTCCGGGCTACTCACCTACATAAATATGCATAAAAATAGAGTGAGCAGGGCTCAGTGAATAATAGCAATGTAAAGAGGTTAGGTGAATGAACATGGCCTTGAAGAATATATACGTACACATATATTTATATCAAACCATATCCATAGTTCAAAATGGCCTCAGGCCTATATTTAATACAGAATGGCCTCGAGCCCACAAATTATACAAAACGGCTTTAGGCCCAACATAACAACAGCTATCCAAAACAATATGGGGTAGATGGAACATCGGCATGTCTCCACTTGCCTTAGCCTTAGAGCCATTAGTCATATGCAATCCATATCATTATAGAGTAGATGGAACATCGGCATGTCCCCATCTCCCTCGGCCTTAGGGCCATGAGTCATAAACAATTCATATCATAACGGCCTCGGGACCATCTTTATTATTAGAAACAACAACAACCTTGGGTCCATGACAATGACATTGTTCAATCATCTCAATTATTCCTGATCAAAATACCATAACAATAACATGTGCCATTCACGAGTAAAATTATAATTACAGAAATAAGTAAAATATATCATTACACTACTATTACTCACTGTGATGTGGATGAACAATGGTCCCTTCATGTACGTGACCTACACATAGTCCACAACTCATAAGTAAGTCATTTTTCTTTAGCCTTTTCTTTTTATTCAATGTTCGATTCGTTTAATTTGTAATCAATCATAAGCCTTGCAAAAGGAATAAATCTGCAGACTAATAATTTTAGAGGGCCAAGCAGCATAAAAGAAACTGATAGAATTTTCCCCCGTTGGCCGTACGTGCGGAAGTCCCTCACCGCATGTGTGGGAAGGTGTGACACCCGTGCGGCCCCGTCCGTGCTTTTATTTTAGAATGCAATCTTTGTCTCCCCTGTTTTCCGCACGTGCGGCAGTAAGCCCCACACGTGAAGGCATGAGCCTCGCACGTCCGGTTCTTGCTCTGTTTTGAGCAGTCCGAAACTCCATCAAAATTAGACTTGCCAAAGACATTTCCAAGGTGGAATACAAGCAATTTCATTTCAATATCATAACATATAAACATAATAAACATGGATTTAAAACTTAAAGACATCATAACTCGTTTTGATGAAACCTATACAATTCAAATGATCACATGTCTTTCCATTCCTTCATCTCTTGATGGTTAATCAACATAGATACAAGCATATATTCATGTAGGAGCCAAAACACGCAAAATGAGAGATTAGAAGATAGTTCCTCTCAAATAAACTCAAGATAAACTCAGAATACATGAATCAACTCTCAAATTAAAGAGAAACAATAAAATGTTTACTCAGGCAAGCTTATGATGTCAAAACCCTAACTTCTATAAATGCAAAACTTCATTTTAACGCTTGATGTTAATCATTTAGTTGATTTTCACTTACCTAGAGTGGTATCTCTTGAATCCCCTTCTAATTCCATGAATCTCCAAGCCCTAATTGATTCTCTTCTTCCTTCCTCTCTTTTCACCTTTTTCCCTTCTCTATAACTCTCTCTCTCAGGAGATATTTTGTCTAGGTGTTGCCTCTAGCTCATGGTCTCATACATCTAACTAACGCTTACATTTATTTGAGCCTACAAAGCAAGTTTAACTAAGGTTAGCCCAATTAATGTAATTTAAATCATTACGAATTGAATCTTTACAAAACTTCATAAAATGTCCTAAAAATCATGCTAATCATAACGGTAAAGTCAATTCCGGGTTATCGCGTCTCTAAGGCTTTCAATTTCCAATCCAAATGTCCCAATTTCAACAAATTTTTCTCATATCTGACAGATATAATGCCATAAGCATATAATCCACATAATTAAACACAAATTCACATGTAATTTCACATCAAGCATATAGTCACACATATAATTAAAGATGTAAAGCATATAGAAGGGTAGAGTTATCATACTCTCCCCCCCTTAAAATAAGTTTGGTCCCTCAAACTTGTTTTACCTAAAATTGAAAATAATTTCAGATACCGTTGTTTCATTTCCTTTTCCCTTTCCCAAGTAGCTTCCTTCCCGTAGTGTTCTTGCCATTCAACTTTTACCATGGGGATTGCCTTGTTTCGTAGTTGCTTCACGTGTTGATCCAAAATTTGAATCGATTTTTCTTCATAAATTAAGTTATTATCCAAAGCAATTTGATTGTAGTCGATGACATAGGACGAATCCTGTAGGTAACCTCGTAACATCGATATGTGAAACACATTATGTATCTGGTCTATGCTCGGTAGAAGGGTAACACGATAGGCTACTAGACCTACTCTGTCCAAAATTTGAAATGGACCAACATACCGGGGTGCTAATTTACCCTTCTTGCCGAATCTTGTATGTCCTTTCATCGGGGTGACTTTCACAAAAACATAATTACCCACTTCAAATTCTAAATCCTTGCATCGATGATTTGGATAATTCTTTTGTCTGCTTTGAGCGATTTTCAACCTTTCTTGAATGATCTTAATTTTCTCCGTTGTTAATTGTACAATCTCAGGCCCAAATAATGATCAGTCACCCACTTCGGTCCAACATACGGGGAGAGAGACATTTTCTTCCATATAACGCTTCATAGGGTGCCATTCCTATGCTTGAATGGTAACTATTATTGTATGTGAACTCCGTTAACGCTAAATAAGTTTCCCAACTCCCTTGGAAATCTAAGGCACATATTCGAAGCATATCTTCCAATGTTTGTATCGTTCTCTCGGATTGGCCATCTGTTTGAGGGTGGAAGGATGTATTAAATCTCAACTCTGTTCCCATAGCATCCTGTAAACTCTGCCAAAATCTTGACACAAATTTCGGATCCCTATCGGACACAATCGAAATTGGAACACCATGTAGCCGCACAATTTCAGTCACATACATAGTAACAAGTTTATCCGCATTGTATTGAGTCTTCATAGGCAAAAAATGAGCTTATTTAGTTAGTCTATCAACAATAACCCATATGGAATTCAAACCTCAAGGTGTTCGCGGTAAGCCCACAATGAAATCCATAGTAAGATGTCCCCACTTCCACTCCGGAATTAGAAGGGATTGAAGTAAACCTGCTGGTCTCTAGTGCTCCGCTTTTACTTGCTAACATTGCAAACATTTTGCAACAAATTTTGCAATTTTTTTCTTCATACTAGGCCACAAAAAATTCTTCTTTAAATCTTGGTACATCTTTGTGTTACCGGGATGCATCGCAAATTTGGATTTCAGTGCCTCCTCCATAAGCCTTCTCTTGATTTCTGGCACATTTGGAACACATAATCTGTCTTGAAATTTTAGCACCGAATTTTCAACAATGAACCCGGCCTTGGCTTCATTTCCATTTCATCACAAATTTTCTGTAGAAACTCATCTTCTACTTGTCGTTGCTTGATTTCTTCAATAAGTGTCAGTTGAGCTGACATTGCTGCTAACACTGCATCTTGACCATGTATTACAATGTCCACATTCAGTCTTTCCAATTCAAGTAACAACTCTTTCCGCTCTGTGAGCAAACTTGCCAAATTCCCCATTCCTTTTCGGCTAAGAGCATCTACAAATGGTATTAGCTTTATCGAGGTGATAATGGATTTGGAGGTCATAATCCTTGATAAGTTCTAACAACTGTCTTGGTCTCATATTTAACTCCTTTTGGGTAAAGAAGTACATGAGAATCTTAACTTCAGTGTAGATTTCACATGTCGTACCATACAAATAATGTCGCCATATCTTCAAAGCAAGGACCACTGCCGCTAGCTCCAAGTCTTGTGTGGGATAATTCTTTTCATGAGGCTTGAGTTGGTGGGAAGCATACGCAACAACCCTTCCATTCTGCATAAGAACACAACCCAATCCTTTGTATGACACGTCACTATAAATTACAAATCCCTCAGTACCGGATGGCGAGGCAAGAACTGGTGCTGTAGTGAGCCTTGTCTTCAACTCCTCGAAGGCAGACTCTCTCTGTTTTGACCACTCAAACGAAACACCCTTTTGGGTCAACTGGGTTAGCGGCTCGACAATTTTAGAAAAGTCTTTCACAAACCTCCAGTAGTATCCAGCTAAACCCAAGAAGCTTCGCACCTTTGTCACATTAGTAGGAGTTGGCCAATTCACAATAGCTTCAATCTTGTGTAGGTCAACAGAAACGCCCTCCTTAGTTATTACATGCCCCAAAAACATCACTTCATGCAACTAGAACTCACATTTCTTCAATTTTGCGTATAGTTTCTTATCTCGAAGTGTTTAAAGAATCAAGCGTAGATTGTTCTCATGAGCTTCCATATTTTTCGAATAAATGAGGATGTCATTAATAAATACAACTACAAATTCATCCAAATATGGCTTAAAAACACGATTCATCAAGTCCATGAAGGCCGCCATTGCATTAGCAACCCCAAACGGCATAACCAAAAAATCAAAATGCCCATATCGGGTTCGGAAAGCAATCTTCTCAATATCTTCGACTTTAACCTTTAACTGGTGATACCCAGATCGCAAATCTATTTTGGAAAAGACTTGTACACCTTGTAGTTGATCAAACAAATCATCGATCCTAGGCAAAGGATATTATTCTTTATGGTTACTTTATTAAGCTCCCGATAGTCCACACATAATTGAAGGGTCCCATCTTTCTTTTTTACAAATAGAATTGGTGCGCCCCAAGGAGAAGTACTTGGGCGAATAAACCCTTTATCAAGTAGATCTTGCAACTGTACTTTCAATTCCTTAATTTCAACCGGTGACAATCTATAAGAAGTTTTTTAAATAGGTTGAGTTCCCGGCATTACTTCAATTGTGAATTCAATTTCACGATCTACTAACTCTCCTGGTAACTCTCCTTAAAAAACATCCGAGAATTCATGGACAATTGCAATGTCATCAACACACACATTCGCTGGTTGCCTATTCAAGATGCTACACAAATACCCCCGACAACCCTTTTGTAACAATTTAGATGCTGTTAGTGCTGAAACTAAGTAAGGTGGAGGGATCACCCTATGGCCCATAAAAGTAAACTTAGACTATCCCAGGGGTCTAAAGGTAACTTGTTTAGACATATAATCAATAGTTACATGATATTCACTTAACCAATCCATTCCCAAAATTATGTCAAAATAGACCATGTCAAGAGGCAACAAATTAGCATATACTCGAACATCCCCAATTAAAATTTCGCATGCACAATATATTGATGTACATAACATGGAGTCCCCCGGTGATGAAGACACACACAACACATAATGTATTGGCTCCATAGGTATATTTAACTGGCTAGCAAATGTTTTTGACACAAACGAGTTGGTAGAACCTGAATCAAATAAGAGATGAGCAGAGTGGCCATTGATAGAAAATGTACCAGACACTACTGCCTCAATATTCTGCATATCACCTGGAATAAGGGCAAACACTCTTCCCTATCGAGTAGTGTCTCTGGTATTGGTGGGCTTTGCAGTTGCTTTTGTGGTTGAAGCTGGAGTCGAGCCGGCTGAACTTGTAGTAGGTCTATTCCCATTTTGTCAGTCTTTCTGGGGGCAATCTCTTACTAAATGACCAATCTTCCCGCACTTGAAGCATGCCCTAGTTACTCGATAACAAGTCCCACAGTGTCTCTTCCCACAATTCGGACAAATTGGTGCCGAGTCATGAGTAGAGGCGGAAGTATTAGAAGTCCCCAAATTCGATCTCTTATTTGGTGGTGCCACAGCTCCCCTTGGTGCTTGCATATTATGTCTCTTCCCCTTCCATTCAGAGATTCGGTTTTGTGCAGTTATATTTCCCTCAGCCATTGTTGCCCTTTCTAATACATCAATATATGTAGGTAACTTAAACACATTAATCCAGTCTAGAATAGAGGTCCACAATCCTTCCTCAAACTGCCTCACTTTCTTGTAATCTATATCCACCATGTGTGGTGCGAAATGGGATAATTCTACAAACTGTGCTTCATACTCAGCTATGGTTTTATTCCCTTGCCTCAAGGTTTCAAGTTCGGTCACTTTCTTATCTCGCATACATTGTGGAAAATACTTGTCATAAAACAGCTCTACAAATCGTGGCCATATCAACCCTTGATGTTCAATCCTTGTGAGCATCCACCACCTCCATGCTTCGTCTTCAAGAGTAAAGGCAGTAAGTTGCACTTTCTAGTTTTCAGTGCATGGAAAGACCTCAAATAACTTTTCTATATCCAACACCCACGCTTCTACTTTCATTGGGTCAATTCCCCCTTTGAACAAGGGTAGCTTCATCTTCTTGAATTCTTTCGTGAGTGTAATTATTTGGTCCTCAGCTTGATGATCTTGTACCATTAGCGGTGGTATAGGTACCGGTGGCGGTGGTGGTTGTTGTTATTGTTGTTGTTGTTGTTGTCTCAAAGTTTCTGCCATCTCCATAATCATCCTGTCCATCCTATCCAATCGTGCGGACGTAGCATCCTCTGAATCATCCATCCTCGTCCTCACCATGATCTACATAGCAATCAATTATAATACACACAAGGAGATACACGAGTATACATTGACATTAATCAGATCATAATCCATACCATAGGTCATTGCATGTACAAATCATGTTACTATTACAAGCTCAAAACAGTAACATGCATGTAACTTAACTCTTTTCTAGACTCCTTAAACCTGAATAGGACCCGTGTGTGAGATAGCAACTCGTGCTCTAATACCAACTAGCACGACCTAAACCTACCCTTAAAAGTTTGCACATGACTGGCCCGTACTTGGGCTTCAAAACAAAATAGTCAATAAATAATTTATACAATATCGGGGACTAAAATGGAAGCAAATATAGTGACAAAAAGAAACATCCATTGAGCGGTGTCTAAATGCCAGGATCGTAGTACATGCATCATATACATCTACGTTAATATATATACCATTCATAAAACAATAAGTCCACGACATGCCAAGATCCATAATTTACATATTAGCAATGTATCTACATCTGTAGCAAAGTGGAATATACAAAAGAAACCCAAAATAACACAAAAGGGTTTCACTTGGGAGGCTTGACAAAACTGGACCAACAAAAGATTCCTGGAGCTGACCTAGGGCTGGCCTCTGGGCTGCTCACCTACATAAATATACATAAAAATAGAGTGAGCAGGGCTCAGTGAATAATAGCAATGTAAGGAGGTTAGGTGAATGAGCATAGCCTTGAAGAATATATACGTACATATATATTTATATCAAACCATATCCATAGTTGAAAATGGCCTCAAGTCCATATTTAATACAAAATGGCCTCGGACCCACAAATTATACAAAACGGCCTTAGGCCCAACATAGTATGAAAGGCCTTAGGCCCAACATAACAACAGCTATCCAAAACAATATGGGGTAGATGGAACATCGGCATGTCTCCACCTCCCTTGGCCTTAGAGCCATTAGTCATATGCAATCCATATCATTGTAAAGTAGATGGAACATCGGCATGTCCCCATCTCCCTCGGCTTTAGGGCCATAAGTCATAAAAAATTTATCTCATAACGGCCTAAGGCCCATCTTTATTGTTAGAAATACAACGACCTTGGGTCCATGACAATGACATTGTTCAATCATCTCAATTATTCCCAATCAAAATACCATAGCAATAACATGTGCCATTCACGAGTAAAATTATAATTACAGAAATAAGTAAAACATATCATTACACTACTATTACTCAATATGATGTGGATGAACAATGGTCCCTTCCTGTATGTGACCTACACATAGTGCACAACTCATAAGTAAGTCATTTTTCTTTAGCCTTTTCTTTTTATTCAATGTTTGATTCGTTTAATTCGTAAGCAATCGTAAGCATTGCAGAAGGATCTAATCTGCACATTAATAATTTTAGAGGGTCAACCAGCGTAAAAGAAACTAATAGAATTTTCCCCCTTGGCTGCACGTGCGGAAGTCCCTCACCACAAGTGTGGGAAGGTGCGACGTACGTGTGGCTCCTCACGTAATTTTATTTCAGAATGCAATCTTTGTCTCCCCTGTTTTTTGCACGTGAGGCTGTGAGCCCCGCATGTGCAGCCGTGTTCCCGCACGTGCGGCCATGTGCCTGCACGTGCGGCCATGTGCCCCATACATACAGTTCCGGCTCTGTTTTGAGCAGTTCGAAACTCCATCAAAATTAGACTTGCCAAAGACATTTCCAAGGTGGAATACAAGCAATTTCCTTTCAATATCATAGCATATAAACATAATAAACATGGATTTCAAACTTAAAGACATCATAACTCATTTTAATGAAACCTATACAATTCAAATGATCACATGTCTTTCTATTCCTTCATCTCTTGATGGTTAATCAGCATAGATACAAGCATATATTCATATCGGAGCCAAAACATGAAAAAGGAGAGATCAGAAGATAGTTCCTCTCAAATAAACTCAAGATAAACTCAGAATACAGGAATCAACTCTCAAATGAAAGAGAAACAATAAAGTGTTTACTCAAGCAAGCTTATGACGTGAAAACCCTAACGTCTATAAATGCAAAACTTCATTTCAAGGCTTGATGTTAATCATTTAGTTGATTTTCACTTACCTAGAGTGGTATCTCTTGAATCGCCTTCTAATTCCTTGAATCTCCATATAGCGATTCTGGTTTTTGCCCAACCTTCTTTGTGTCCCGGACTTGGGTTCCGTGGTTGAATATCATATCCTTGTCTTGTTATTCTCTTTTGACTCTTTGTATTTGAGTTTTGGATTATGTTGGGCATGTTTGGAATAGGTTGGTGGTTAGTTGGTCTAGAATGTTGTTGCCCAGATTTTGGCTTCTTCGCTCGAGTGAGGCTTCTTGCACTCGAGCGAGCCTTGTGTAATCTGCTTCGTCACTCAAGTGAGGGTTCTTACGCTCGAGCGAGGATTGAGAGTCCTCAGGTATTTTTCCAGACGCAACTTTTCTGGGAAGGTGGAGTGCTTCGCTCGAGCGAGGTTTCCTGCGCTTGAACAAGCCTTGTGAAATTGTTTCTTCGCTCGAGTGAGACTTCTTGCGCTCGAGCATGCATCTACATTGGCGGCAGGCCTGAAGCTTTGCATTCTACACTCGAGCGACGCTTCTTGCTCTCGAGCGAGGTCATTGTTGTGTCTGGTTGCTCGAGCGACGACTCCTTCGCTCGAGCGAGGACTGCGTATATCAGTTCGCAGCGACGTGATTTTATATCACTTTCTGGTCTCTTTTTCACTCAAAACCCTAATCCGGCTGTCTCTCTCTCTGAAACACAGTCTCTCTCTACTAATACTCCATGATCTTGGGTCTCTTTACCCTACTCCCATTGTTAAAAAGATAGAGTTTTGCGTGGGCTTCCTTTTGATCCGAAAAGTTTGAGTTTTGGGCATCTTCAAGTTTCTCCTTCTTCCTTGTTGAGCTCTACGTTTGAGGTAGGGATATTCTACTCTTTAATATGGGCTTTAACCTTGATATTTGTCATTTTGTATGAATGGTGGGATTTGGAAAGATTTGGATGATGTTAAGGTTAGGGTTTTCATATTTGAAAGAGGGGTTTTCCATATTTGGTACAATATGTGTATAAGAGGTCTTGAACATGATATTGCTTAGACATAATTGGTGAAATTTGGTCTTGGGTGTAATATTTGGAAAAGAAGGAAGATTACCCTAATTTGAACTAAATAATGTTTTTGTACAATTAATGAAATTGGTATAGGGAATATGAAATTGGGGGAATCTGTAAATGAATAGTGTAGTTGGATTTGATAAATCACCCACTTATGGGAATTTGATAAATTATCTGTTGATAGATTTATTTATCTGTTTAGATATACTTGTTTTGGGCTATCGGTGGAGGATAGCTATGATTGTTGTAGAAACTGCATGAGAATTAGGAGGATTGAAACTAATCAATTGAATTATGTCATTGAATATGACAATTTGATTAAACCATTGAATATGTGTTTTGATTAGTCAGTGTATATGACAAAGTGTTTGAGTGGCGAAGAGATTGGGAATGGACTTCATTGATAATTGTCACACCCTACACCTGCCCCTAAAGGTTTGGGCATGACCTAAGCGAAAATGAACATAAAAAAAAACTGATGTACATACCGTACGGGGCCTTATCGGAAGCATAAAATATTAATAAAACATAAATACGAGCATATTCCATTAAGCTATTTCTAATATGCCAGGATCTCATGCATTACATACATCATCAAAAGCGGATAAAGTTTAAAACTATATCCTTGGATATCGTGTATAACATATATATTTACAGTCCTAGCCCGATAATTGGGCATAACAAAAGGAATATAAAAGTTAAGTACAACATCCGTAGGTGGCTCTCAAAAGCAGACCCATATCTTAGCAGCTTCACAAAAAAATAAAAGGCCTGGTATGGTGCCTGAACATGTAAAGGTTGACAAGAGGGACAGCGTCAAAGTTAGGACTGACCCCCTGACTGATAACCTACAGAAACAGACAATAGAGAGTGAGCCGAGCTCAATGAGTAGTAATACATAATGAACGACGTCTAACTTGAAACTTAAATGCATTAATACATAGAAAGATGCAGCATGCACATGGTTTGTCTGATTTTGCGTTTAATTCATAATGGCCCTAGGCCTAATCCTGTGACATAAGCATGTGGCTATAAGCCCTTGAAACATGATGGCACGAAGCCCTTGAACATATGGCACGAGGCCCTTGTAATACACTTGAAACTTGTGGCACGAGGCCCTTGAAAATGCACTTGAAACTTGTGGCACGAGGCCCTTGAAAATGCACTTGAAACTTGTGAATGCTTTTCTTCACATGCTTTAACATTAATATATCTTCAACATGCATAAGTATATTACATGCTTGAGACATTAACATAATTGCCTTACATGCTTTGAAACATTGACATGATTACATAACATTACATAGGTACTACTACTCACAGTGTTGAGGTGGCGTGTTGCTTCCTTCTGGAGTGTGCCCTGCACACAATTAATGCATTAGTTTCTTTTTTTATAAAGCATTTCCTGGGTCTTACACCTTGCATGCTTACAACCGCTTTAAAATCATCTGTAAAATATTCTAAAAATACCAGAGAAACAAGCACTCAAAGCTGAATAAACATTTAACTTTTCCTGAAAATGAGTCCCCCGCTCGAGCGCAACTTTGGCCGCTCGAGCGGACTGTAAAATACACAAAACTGCTGAGAGGTGGTTTTTCCCGCTCGAGCGGGCTTTCCGACGCTCGAGCGGACCAAGCGAATTTATGAAATTCTGGACCTCCATTGGAGTCCCAACCTGGTATTCACTCTATTTTTACATGCAACCCAAGGTTAGGTTAATGCAATATTCCCACCTAACATCACTATACCATGAATTCTACATTGAGTATAACAAATTAACCAAGATTAGAAGCTTCAACAAGCCATCTCTCTCTCTAATTCCATTCTTGGATTCAAGTTCTTCATATCTTTAAAACATAACACATGATATATGCCTAATTCCATGAAGTGATGATAGACAACCATAGATGGAAGTATAATTCCCTACCACACTCAATCTAGATGCCTAAGCAACCAATTGAGAGAAACCCTCATTAATCAAGCATGAATTGGACATGAATCAAACATACACATCAATTACAAACTCTAAGTAGCCATAATAAGAAGGATTTGAGCTTACCTTGAATTCAATCCTACACCTCTAACAACTTTGCCAAGCTTTCTTGTTGGATCCCTTCTCCCCCAATTTCTCTTCTTCACTTTCTCTTCTTTTCTCCCCCAAAAATGGTATTCACGTTTTTTTCCCTTTTTTTGCCTAAGGCTCATGAAGTCTTAGAAGTCTATATGCATATATAAGGCATATAAGACAAAAATGAATCGTTTAATCATTCTAAAATTAAAATTTCGCAAACATGCTTAATATTACTTAAAAATTATACTAATCATAGATATATAATCAATTTCAGCTAATTAAGCTGTTAAGGCTTCCAATTTCTAATGCAAACGTGTTAATGGTGACAGTTAGTTTCCTTGTGAGACAGATAGACATTCATAGACATGGATTTCACTTCCTTAATCATAATTTTTCACGGAACTACACAGTAAGCATTTAAAAGTACCATTTGAGGACTGAGAATATAACAGAAATCATGTACGAGGGTCGGGTTATTACAATAATTAAGTTGGCCGGAGTGTCCAGGGTGAAAATCCTGAAATCTTATATATTTATGGGTGTCGGTTCCCTCGGACGTGGTTCCGTAAAATGGCAAGAAATAGAAGTGTTGGATTGATGAATGCATTGAATTGTGAACCATTGAGTTGTAGTCTCATATTGGTTTCTTTGATAATAATGAATTTGGTTAATTGATTTACCCGAAATGAAAGAATGGAATTGAATTGAGATATTGGTTATCTATCTTGAATGACCTTGGAAGGAATATGTGTTGGTTAAGAATGTTGCACATTTATTTGATGCTCATATTTTAGTTAATTCTCATATATTGTTTAGCATATCTCTATTGGGCCTTGGCTTACCCTACTTGGGGAACCATTTTTAGGTACAGGTGACATGCCACCTCCAAGGACATAGCTTGGGAGGCTTAGGGGCTGAAGGCTCCACTTTTGTGACTTCGTCTTTATGTTGAATGTTTATTCAAGTCGTGGGCTTTACTTGTATAGAGACTAGACTCTACTTTTGTTGTAACCAAGTGAAGTCTTGGAAAGATGTAAGCCCTTAGGGCATTTATTTTGTTGTTCTCGATTAGAATTACATGCTATAGTTTCAAGATAAACATTAATGAAAATGTAAGGCATGTGATATCTCTTGTAATATTAATTCTGATGAATGAAAATATAACGTTTCTGTTATATCTATAGATCTTGTGAATGATTGATTTATATACTATTTTGAGGGCGTTACACTCCAAGCCCTAATTGATTCTCTTATTCCTTCCTCTCTTTTCACCTCTTTCCCTTCTCTAGAACTCTCTCTCTCAGGAGATATTTTGTCTAAGTGTTGCCTCTAGCTCATGGTCTCATATATCTAACTAAGGCTTACACTTATTTGAGCCTACAAAGCAAGTTTAACTAAGGTTAGCCCAATTAATTCAATTTAATTCGTTACGAATCGAATTTTTACAAAACTTCATATGATGTCCTAAAAGTCATGCTAATCATAACGGTAAAGTCAATTCCGGGTTATCGCGCCTCCAAGGCTTTTAATTTCCAATCCAAATGTCTCAATTTCAACAAAATTTTCTCATAACTAACAGATATAATGTCATAAGCATATAATCCACATAATTAAACACCAATTCACATGTAATTTCACATCAAGCATTATAGTCACACATATAATTAAAGATGTAGAACATATAGAAGGGTCGGGTTATTACAATTTAGGTAATTAGTTAGCTTAGCTAGTTCATTTATTTGGACCCTCTTGCGCGAGGGCAAACTTGTAATAATGTGTATGTCTTCCAACCCCACGTCTTTCTCCCTTTTATTTACTTGCTTACGATCGATAGAATAGAACATCATGTTTCTTTTAGCATATCCCATATTTGCATCCACTTGTCTTGCATGAATCGAGGCTCGATTCATCATTCTAACAAATGCATTGTCGTTTAAATACTTCTTTGAAAAAGGTGCTTAAACAACATGCCATCAAATTGATTAACATGTCATAATTAGTAGTCGAGCCTATTAGTTGCATATCGCATGTATTGCGTTAGCCATGTTGCATTAGTTAGGAGCATACATGTTTTCTAACTCTTTTGTTTCTTTTGGCTCACCTCGGAATAGTAGGTGAGCATTTTTGTGCTTGAGCATATCGCATGAGTGTGATTGTTACCATGTTTAGCATGCTTGCCATGAGGATAATTGCTTAAATGATAAATTTCTTGAATACTTGTGGATGAAGGCTAAATTACTTGAATTAGAATAATTTGAGTAATGTACATATGCGATCACTTTTTTGAGTGGTACATATTTGACACAATTTTTAAAAACAAGCATGAATCACAGTGTTCCAATTTTTGGAAATTAGTCTATACTTGTGTGCACATCACATAGTAAGTTAGCCTAATAACTGGAACAAGAGCATATAATGTAAATAAGAATCACATCATGATTAGTAGAGGCCAATCTTTGATCGGGCGAGTGGGGGTGGTCAATTCATGACCTTACATTCTCGTACATAAGTTCCCGAACTGAGATAATCATTGTGATGACGGACATGTGGCCTTTAGCAAGAGTCATGTGTTAAATTTCCCAAAAATATTTAGCTGGAGACTCTGTATCTGACAAAGTAGTCCATTTTTGGCATTTTGATTCAAAATCGATTTTCCAAAAGATTTATCAGATTTGGACTCTTTGGTGTTTATCTATTTCACATTGCACTTGTGAGATCAAATTCAGAACCGCGAGAGTCTGAATTGTAGGGCTAGTCGTCTTCGAAAGGAGCATGAAAAGTCCAGCAACACTTACATTGTCTTGTCTCAATGGTACTGTGGGCTTATTCAAACGGTTAAATACTTGATTAAAAAGTATTCCTACAGGGCATATAGCTCAACCCTAACTAATTTTTCAGGAAATGACAAAGTGCCACTGTAGTGATGGTTTGGAGTAATGGGTCGTTCAGTTTGGGGAAAGAAGGCTTAAGAACATTTGTTATTTAAAACTTAAAGTTTTGTGTGAAGACTTCTAAATCCATTTTGTTGTATAGACCAATGTCTTGTGGTCATGTCTGCCCTTAGGGCCCTTCTCTTTTGTAAAGTCACCTAGTTCATTGAACATGGGAATGTAAACCATGAAATTGTTACTTCTTGAATCTTAGTTCAATGAGAAAGATGGCTATCTTGTATGTTGCTATGCTAGTTGTGGTGTGTGCATGTACATGATTTACAAGGCGTTACAGTGATTACATATGCCTCTCAATAGTTGAGACCACACGAGAGAAATTACCCAACACATGACCTAGAACTTGCTACAGTGGTATTCACACTAAAAATATGCAACATTACTTATATGGGGCTAAATGTGAAGTATACACAGATCATAAAAGCTTGAAGTACTTTTTCACACAGAAAGAGTTAAACATGCGACAGAGACGATGGCTCAAATTGATCAAAGTCTATGATTTACTGATTCACTACCATTCGAGCAAGGCCAATACTGTGGCAAATGAACTTAGAAGAAAGAATGTGGGAAGTTTAGCCTGTATGCTTACAGATCAAAAAAAACTTTTGTAGGAGTTTGAAAAACTTGAAATACAAGTAGTGTCTTTGAAACAAAATAGCCTGATAGTTGTAATGTCTGCACAACCGGCAGTTACCGAAGAGATTAAACAGAAGCAAGTGAATGATGAGCTTTTTAAAAAGATTTGTGATGAGTTTGAAATTAAGCCAAAACCGGGGTTCACAATTGAAGATTTGATGTTGAAATTTCAAGCGAGATTATGTGTTCCTAATGATGCAGATCTGAAAATAAGGATTTTGGAGGAGGCTCACAAGTCGGTGTTTGCTATGCATCTCAAAAATACCAAGATGTACCAACATTGGAAGTTAGTGTTTGGTGGCCCAACATGAAAAGAGAGATTGTCGACTTTAACTCTAAATGCTTACAATGCCAACAAGTAAAAGCGGAACTTAAAAAACCGACAGGATTGCTTCAGTCCCTCCCTATTCTAGAATGGAAGTGGGAGAACATAACCATGGACTTCATCATCGGTCTACCTCAATCAGCTAGAGGTATGAATGCTATTTGGGTTATATTAGATAAATTGACAAAATCTGCTCATTTTCTTGCTGTGAAAACTTCCTTTAATGCTGATAGACTTGCTACTATCTACATTTATGAGATTATTCGTGTCACGACCCCATTCTGCCCCTAGTAGAATGGTGCCGTGATGGCCAGTAATCCGAGATTACCAAAGGCCAACTTATAAGGATTCACACACAATCAGAGTATACATATGGGGCTTACATGTGCGGAAGCAATATATTTGAATCTAATTAGTTCATAAGAGTTGTGCATAGATTAAATGAAATGACATACATCTTAACATGGTCTATAACTTGAATACAGATAAAAATAAGGTACATATTACATCTTGATCAAAAGGCTTCTCAAGCCGACATATACAAAAGAGGTGAAATACAAAGCCAAGAAGCATAATCTTCAAGATGCTAGTAAAGGTATGAAACAAACATCAGGCAAAACACATCTAGGCGTCACCGCCCTCCTGCTCGTCACCTACATATATATATATAGAGGGTGAGCTTGGATACTCAGTGAATGATATCAGAAATAAAGGTTTGCATGACTGATATTCAAGATCTTTGTCAAACAATACATAACATATCTTGTACAAAATCAAAGGATGAACCAAGTCCATCTGTCAAATCTTTCAAAGCTTCAAGGGATGCTTACTAGCATCAATATAGTACAAGGGATGACATTCCAGACAAAAAAACCCACGCGGAAAACCGTCAGTGGCAAAACAAGGGTGCAGTCGCATTATAGTCCCCTGGCACTAAGGACTTTCAAAACAAGGGTGCAGTTGCATTATAGTCCCCTGGCACTAAGGACTTTCAAAACAAGGGCGCGGTTGCATTATAGTCCCTGGCACTAAAGACTTTTCCAGAATGTCATCAAAACAAATATAATACTAGATACAAAACTAGAGACAATCATTCATGCTTGATCAAATACTTTTCCAAAACGAAACAAAGCTTTATCAAAACTTTATAACATAACTTTATTAAAAATACCACTCACATAGCTCTTCGGGTGAGGGATTACAAGTAAGGATCCAAGGCCTACAAGCACATAATAAATTTCATTGAATGCATTTCAAGAAGGCAAGAAGAGATGCTCAAAGATGGATATGAAATGCACCCTTAGAACAAGCTTTACATGACAGGAAAGGATCTCGGCATTTCTTTCAAAACTAGGTCAAGTCAAAGCAAAACATGCTGGAAGTTAAAACACTGTTTTTCATCTCCGGGAAAACATGCTGGGCACCAACCAGGTCTTGGCCAAGGTCCCACACCCCTTGGCCGAGGTATGGTCCCAACGGCCACATTTGAGGAAATGAAGTCGGGAAAACCTGGGTTTCCCTTTGAAGAACATGAAAGACAAGAACATGAAGAACATGAATGCTAAAATCATAACTTCTTTATTCAAAATCTGAGATTTTATGAGATGATTTCGAAAACATGGACCTGGGCACCCATACTTGAAGATCTTATGAAAACAAACACAAAAACATGGATCTTGATACAAACTTTCGGATCAAAACATGGTTTTCTTTCAAGAACACAAGAACATCATTTTCTCTTTCTAAAATCGAATTTCAAAGCAATGCATGGCTCATTAATCATGCTAGATCATACAATGTAGTTAAATGAACATAAAGAACAACAAGAGCAAAACAAGAATCTAACCTCAAAACACGAATCCAACGGTTCAAGCTCTAAGAATCAAGCTTGGAAATCTATTCTCACTCTAAGAACTTCTTCCTCTTCTTCCTAGAGCTTCTCTCTCTACCATGCAAAATATGACACACAATGATATGTTTTCTCCCACTGCCGGCTGACTTAACCCTTTGCTGGGACACGTGGCACAACCGGATTAGGTTTCCTCAAAAAGGTGACTGAATGACAAGACAAGAACATGACAAAGGGTGTTCAAGAAATAAGCTGACATGGGCACTCAGGCAGGTAAGGACCTCGAATTAGGACAAGGCTTCGGCAAGTAAGGTCTCAATGATCTTGGCTAGGAAGGTTAACATTTGGCCTAGCTGTGCCACACCTCGGCCTAGATGTGCCACGCTTCGGTCTAGGTCATACCAGTCCAGGAACAAGATCACCAGGTGCAGGGATCAAAGATCTAAAATACCTAAAGGATAACATCTCGGCTTAGATGATACATATCTCAGCCTCGGTGATGCACACCTCGGCCTAGATGATGACATCTCGGCCAATATGCCAGGATGAAGGTGGATGTAACAACCCTCACCACTGTCTACCGATAAACTACCAATTACTGCTAAACTGAGACTGATTATGAAAAGTAATTGAACTGATTGAAATACTGAACTGACTGACTGAAATCTGAAATTGATTGATTGACTGTATCTGTTTAAATGTATTATCTATCTATTTGACTATTTGATTATCTGTTCATGTTTTATGTTTAAACTGCAAATTGAAGGCCTCACGGCGGCCGAACCAGAAATTGATTAGTGTTTCATGATCAGTAGAATTTATGTGATTTAATGATGTATTTATCTGAAATGGGATTTAGTATGATTAAATTAGATTAAAATAAGCTAAACTAAACAAGTTGCCTTATTTACAGAAATGCCATTGCGAGTGGGCCCTTTATTATAACATATTTGAGCCTTATTAATCATTCAACAAAACATTTCTTCAGCTCATTTCCTTGAGCCATAATCGACCAAGAGAGAGAGGAAGTGAGAGATTGAGTTCAACTTGTTGATTTGCTTGGAAATTGGAAGTAATTGTAGGAGATTTGCCTACTTGAACCTCTAGACTTGTATTTAAGGAACCTAGGTATGAATTTTATCCTCTTAATTGTGTCTTTAAGTTGATTCTTGCATGGTTCATGTCAAGTTGAAGAGCTAAGTCATGATTTTATTTCTAGCATGTTGAATTGAAGCTCATTTCATGCATGAACGTTTACATTGTTGTATTTTGAGTTGATTTCATGGAAAATTGTTACTTGCATGTCCAAGTTCTAGCTAAGGTTCATGAAATCATCATGTTTTTGTAAGAATTGGCTCTTTAGAGCAATTATTTGAAGCTTGAAAGTTGTTTAAAGCCTTGCATGTTCAATTGAAGTTACGTTCTTGAAATTTGGTTTGAAATTGAGTTGAATTGATCTTCCTTTAGGCCTTTGGTTTTACTATTGACCTTTGAAACATGTTGTTCTATGAGTTTACAAATGTTTTTCCAGCAAATTAGCCCAAGAGGATCGAAATTCATGTTTTAAAACTTGATTTTGAGCTTGAAGTTCAAATATGGAAATTCCAGATTTTGGACTCACGCTCGAGCGAAGTGTATGCCGCTCGAGCGTGAAAATCGTGCTCCCAGCATTTCCTTGTGTTTTTCATTTCGCTCGAGCGGGGTAATTTACGCTCGAGCGGTACATTGTGTCTCAAGCTCGAGCGGGTGTCGAGCGCCCAATCGAGCGTGAATTTCACCTATCCTGCACTTTTGACTGTTTTGCAGTACGCTCGAGTGGAGTAACCTACGCTCGAGCGGGACCCCTATTTTTTGAAAATTCTGAAAATGCTTTTCAAGTGCATCTTTGCATCCTCATTTCATCCTAAGCATTCTTAGGCTTAGTTTAAGGCATCTTAATGAGGATATAGATGTAGAACACACCGAGGCAAATTAGGGGTTAAGTTATTATCTTTCCTAATTGTGTAACTTAGTGTGTGCTCGTCCTATAAACTGTGTAGGGTTGGCGACTGGAGACGCGCTCTAGCTTAACTGTAACCCAGAGCTCTGTGAGTAACAACTGTGTAAAGATATGTTCAAAGATGAATATTTTCTGACTGTTAACTGAACTACTTTCTGAACTGTTACTGTCAACTGAATTAATGTATGTCCTATATTCTGAACTGTATTGCTGCATCCATAGTAACTACTGTTTACTGTTACTGCTACTGCTACAGAGATCCCTGTCGGTTCCCATGTGGAACCACTACTGTTTACTGTTATGATGGCCATCATTGATTGCTCGGTCTTTTAAGATCTACTGTTTACTGTACTGCTATGCTAATGGATGTACCACATATGACTATTATGACTGAACGATTGAAATACTGGTTTAATGAACTGTTTCCATTACTGTAAGGACATTTATTCTTAGCCTCTTTATGCATTATGTTATTCACTGGGCTTTAGCTCACTATTTATATATATGTAGGTGTACAGGCACCAGACCGAAGCTAGGAGCGTAGGTTAGATTCTCTTTTTGTCAAGCCAAACACTGTGCCTCACTGCGTGGTTCCGAGCCTACCAAGCTATGGCTTAGGGGTGTTTTGATTTCCCCCGTCTGTCTCTGTATCTATTTTGTAATAACTGTATAGACTGATAGCACTGTACTATACTGTTTAACAGGGATTGGGTCCCTGTTTTGATCGACTGTAAATGTTGTACATACTGTTCTATACTATCCATATATATATGTATGAAAAACCTTTTTACATACAGACTCACAGCTTATTGGACATTGTTTATTTACTGTTTTGGCTTCCGTCAGCCCCTATACTCTGTTTTACTGTCCTACTGTTCAGCAGGCCTTCGTTATTCTCGGATTACTGGCTGGTTACGGTACTGAACCCATAGGGGCGGGTTTGGGTCGTGACAGTGGAGGTCAGCCGAAGTGGTTCCAAGATGGTCCTAGGTGTAAAAGGTCCAAAGGCGTCACCTAGGCTTAAGATGACCACGGCTACACACACCAAGCAAGGGACAAAATGTACAAACAATACTCAGACCAAAACACATAGGTACAAAACAAGGCAGAAAGCTTACTTTAGGCAAAACAAGTCAAAACCACAAGTGCAAGCTTAACAAAACAAAACATGCCGATGGACATGAACACGACTAAGACGAGGATGAGGGTCACTACAATTCGATTACATGGGGTTCTAGTGTCTATTGTATTAGGTAGAGATCCTAAATTTGTTTCTAGATTTTGGCATAGTCTACAGAGTGCAATGGGGACAAAATTGAGGTTTAGTACAACATTCCATCTGTAAACTGACAGGCAAACCGAGAGGACTATTGAGTATTCCATAATGGTTTGAGAAAATTGAGTATGGACCATAGCGAAGAAATCATAATAATTATGTTTAAGTTCAAACCGATTTTTGAGAAAAAAAAAAATCCAAGTATAATGAGAAAAATCATCAAATCACAAAATATCTAGACCCCCTTCCCCTCCCCCCTGCCCCCCCCCCCCCCAAGGTCGGGGTAGGGGAGGGCCCCAAATATCTGAATGCACAAGAGCAAATAGAGCAGGAGAAACATAATTACTTTTATTAAAAGGCAATGCAGGTTGTTTAGTAATTTGACAAGATAAACAATCAACATTTTCAGAACTAACATGACCTAACCAACCACTAGAAACCAACATTTTTAAATGACTAAAAGAGAAATGTCCTAAACGACAATGCCAAAGATGAAAATAAGACATAGAAGTAGAAGCAATGGAAGAGGCAACAGAGCAGCAGTGGATGATGTAGATGGAATGCAAAGATGAAGAAGCTCGAACAGACGTCCATGCCTACGACCTATCCCAAGGATCTGTTTCGCCTGAGAGTCCTACACCAAACAACCATTAGCAGAAAAAGTGACGGTGAGACCAAGTTCACACAATTGACCAATAGAGATAAGGTTTAATTTAAGAGCAAGAATGTAATAAACATTAGAAAAAGATACAGTGGAAGTAGAAAATTGACCAATATGACGAACATACATATGAGAACCTTCAGTAGTATGTATAGGGGGGACAGAAGAGGATGATGAGATAGAAGAAAATATAGTAGAATCAGAGGTCATATAATCACAGTAGGCAGAAGCAAAATACCATGAAAGATTACCTGAAGTGATTGAAAGAGTAGGAGAAGGAAGAGTACCGGATTTGGCAAGAACCTGTTGGATAATGGACGCAACATCATCCATAGAAAATGATGGAGCAATAGGATCAATAGAGTGAGGAGTGCAAGAACTCTCTGATGCAGCAACAACAGGAGGATGAGAACCATAAGCAGATTTGGACTGATGCCCCGAACGTGAAGACACTTTCCTGGATGAAGAAGCAGGGGGAGCTCGAGGACAATTGCTTTGGAGATGACCAGGAGCAGTCTTGCGGCAAGTCAAGCATTCACGAAC
This sequence comes from Camellia sinensis, assembly GCF_055761805.1. Taxonomy (NCBI): domain Eukaryota; kingdom Viridiplantae; phylum Streptophyta; class Magnoliopsida; order Ericales; family Theaceae; genus Camellia; species Camellia sinensis. The sequence continues at coordinate 103,211,350 of NC_138961.1, forward strand.
TTGGCACTGAAGTAAAGAATGATTGGCAAGTGGGCCACGGTTACAACAATAAATGCATAAGCTAGGAGGCCGTGAAGATGAAGAACCTCATGATGATGGTGTAGCAAGAACATAATCCAAGTGTGGAGTTTTCAGCATCCCAAAATGAGTTTCTTTTGACAAGAGTTTAGTAATGGCTTGCTCCAAAGTAGGTAAGGGCAAACGATGGAGCAAGGAAGCACGCACAAGTTCGAAGGTTCTATGAAGAGCCATAAGAAACTGCAATAGCCGCTGATAATTCCTATGAACAATAAATAACTGTGTATCCTCTGAATGTGCCCAAGTAGGTTCAGAAAGGGCCAATTGGTCCCAGACAGATGACATCAAGGATAAAAAATCATTGATGGATTGACCAGACTCATGGCGCATGTGATGAAGAGTTTGTATGAGTTGATATTAGTGAGCATGGCCAGTAGTCTGATAGCATTCCTTCAAGAAATCCCAAATTGCCTTAGCAAGCGAGACAATAGAATCATCATCCTGAAAGCGTCCAAACTAAAGGTTAATGAAAGGAACAGAAGTAGCCCGGAACCATGTTATAATTTGGTAGTTCTTCCCTTCCCATTCATCATGACGCTCATCGAAAGCAGATGCAATCTCTTTGTCTTCTTGAATGGGTTTAGAAAGAGCACCAGTGATAATACGCCAAAGCCACTTCCCTTTGATGAATCCAGAGAGAGCTTGAGCCTAGAGAACATAGTTGGATCCATCGAGTGTAACAGAGATAGAATGGATGTTGTTAGAATTATCCATGATGCTTAAACAGGGCAAAAATAAGAAGAAGGTGCTTTGTAGAGGCTAATTTACCAAAACATAACACACTAATAGATTCAGGACGCCGAAAATAGTTGGGATATGGTTGAAAGAATCAAAAACACACCCAGAAAGGCAAGTAAGCGGCTGGCCAAAGGAGGTTGACCAATCTGGTCAACTAGGGCTAACGTCACGGCAAGAGGAATGATGTCAGCGTTTGCAGTGCACGTTAGCAGAGAGAAGCATGACGCATGATAACAAAAGAAGCAGCAGCAGTGCACAGAACTAGGGCTGACGTAAAAAACACTAGGCTTGCATTAGCAGAGGAGGTTGCGGTGCACAGTAGCGCGAGACAAGTGCAGAAGGCGCGTGAGGCGCGTAGGAAAACAATACAGCATGTTGCCAATATTTGGGCGGCTCGTGGAGGCACGTGGAGCGTCGAATAAAGATGAATCTAGCAGTGTTGGCTTCGTCTCTCAAGACGAAGAAGATGGTATAGTCCAATCTATGAAACAGGAAAGGACTAGATACGCAGAAACCAACGTGTCTGCCAAGGGAAAAAAAATGAAGAAGAAGAAGAGGCTAGGAAAAAACCCTAGGCTCTAATACCATGTTATGAGAGTAGAAAGAGAAGAGAAAAGAGAACTCTTGTATTCGAATCTATGTGTTAATGAATAGGTACACACTCCTTTATATAGGAGAGAAGAGAAGTATATACAGAGAATATACTGTAATAGATAGATACAAATAATATCCTAATATATCTTAATATACTATATTAACAAGGAATATTAGGGTCCATAGTAATGTAAGTAAAACAATATATAAGAATTAACAATTAATTTAAATAATGTGTAAATACAATGAGTAAAAAATAATAATTAATATATGTACACAAATAATTAATGAAAAAAATTGAGTAGCTAATAAATTTAATTAAACTAATTAATGTTACCGATTGGCGAATGCGATATAGAAATTAGTTTTTTCTAATAAAAGTTTCTTGTTGCACAATTGTAATTGTCACTTAGGGATGACACTTCAAAATTAATTCAGAGTTGAGAGAGATTGAGAGAGTTTAAGAGAGAGAGAGAGAGAGAGAGAGAGAATTATTTGTGAAATTTATTTTGAAAAAGGGCGGATATTTATAGTAATTTGAAAGAGTGACGTAAATTTATAAAATATATATTACTGTTGGTAATATAACCGTTTGAATATATATATATATATATATATATTTTCATTCATATTTATTATTGGTCGATTGTACAAGTCTTTTGGCCGGCCAACATATATATTGGCCAGCTTGATAGGTTTTTGGCCAGGAAAGGAAATTTGGCGTGGTGGTCGTCCTGTAGGACGTCTGAGGGGACGACTGGCACTGTAATTCAGTTTTGCCGGCTGCAATGGCTAATTTTCAAAATTTAATTTCGCAACGACCATCTTCCAAATGGGAAGAAAGAATGGGCCATGTCAGATAGAACAGAGCACTAAGCTTTGCTATACATATAGAGCAGCAGAGCTCTTGCTCGCACTACCGTATTTATCTGATATTATTTGTGATAATTATCCAATTTTCCTACTGTTCTAATTGATGTATTAGTTTGTAATTTTTATTGGTGATTATTTATTTTAATTTGTAGAAACCTAATTAACTCCCTCTTAGGTTGCTTTTTAGGTAATAGGTTGAAATATATATTTTGTTTTTTTATTCATTCATTGTAAGGAAATGACATTGATTGTTGTGTTATTTTATTTTGTTTTTATATCTTTTTATTTTTGCAAGATCAAACTTTTATTTATTAATTTTTAATTACTTAACCATTGCAAGTTGTTTTTTATTTTTATTTTTTAAAATTTGACCATCGGGTAGGCTGCGATGGGCCCAAATTTTTTTGGGATGGACTGGATCGGCCTAACGGATCGGGCCTCAAATGAAGGGTCCAGGCCCAAGGTACTAGGCTAGGCTCGGGCTTGGGCTTAACTAGGCTGAAACAGATTGGACTCACCTCAGGCCTCGGGTGAGTTTCAGGTTGCCTACGGGTCTCAAGTCATTTTTACACCCCTACAAGTGTCACCTAGGATTCACTATTTCTTTGTCGTTTTTAGGCGATCTAGAGACTTGTACTCACCGGTCCAGTTGTAGGTTTCATCTTATTTCATAATTTTAAAGTCCAACTGTGGTGGGATTTGCTATTTAGGCTTCAACTGGTGTATTCTGTAAGTCTTATTGACTTATTAGGCTAAACAAAAAAATATTTAGGTTAGTTGCAATGATAAAGTATTAAAGTTCACACTTTTTTTTGTTGACGCACAAGAAAAAATTTGGTGCGTTGATGTGTTAACGATGATGGCCAGCTGAGTGACACAGACACATTTTCTTTTGTAAAACATGACGACTTAGTACTACCTAATCGGAGACAATCCAGTGTTGAGGTGGAAGAGTTGAGAAAGATGAAGTCTAGCCTCTTATTTAATGTGTTCCCCTTACCACGAGGATGACGTCACTTTGTAGCCATTCTTTGATTACTTTCCAAGGATTCCTTTTCCCACAAGGATTGGACTCATTTCGAGTAATTGTTTCATTTCCGGACCCTATTTTTTGATTTGGTTGAATTACTTTAAACTCCTACCCCAATAATCTTGGTCTAAGATCATTATCCTAGGCAAACCACCATCAGGCATGACATTCCCAGAAAATTAATTGAGGGGCAACCATTCATCATAATTTTGGATTTCTTTTTTAAAGGAAATTATCAATAAATTTTAATAATTAAATTTAATTCTCATCAAATTTTATTGATAATAAGTTATATTTAAATCGCCATTAAAAATATATTTTTTTTTTTGTGACAATTTATTTGCATGTGACTTTTTTTGTCATGATTTTTATAAATTATCGTTAAAACTTACAATTAATAACTTTTTTCTGTGACAATATTTTCAAACTGTCACTAAAAATTTAAAATTAACAACTTTTTTGTGACAATTTTTTTAAATTGTTACTAAAACTTATCATTAGTGACTTTTTGTACCAAAATTTTCAAACTGTCGCTAAAAATTAACTGGTGATGTTTTTTTTAATAGTGTTTGATGAAAAATGATATTAACTATCATAGGATTTATTAGATAATAAATCCACCTATTATGACTTACAAGAAAGTCTCAATTTTTTTATTTTTTTAAATTTTTTACAATCACTACCACCACCACCAACAATAATAATAAAGAGTAAAAATTCATTAATACTACTTTTATTATTGATCTTAACAAGTTTTTATCTTTCAAAACTTTGCATGATAATATCGATTTCAACTGTTAATTTTAAATTTTATGTCAATTTATAATCGATAATGCCATTATTGTTTTTAACAAAAATTAATCACTGAATTGACTAAGATTAGCTTGCCGAGTTAAGTAAATTTATAATTTTGTTATTAAAAAATATGACACATACTATTTATATGCGTATTTGTCATAAAAAAAATGTTCAGAGCAATTATCAATTGAATTAAATTGGGACAAAGTTATAAATTTAAGGTCAAAATCAAATTAATCGAAATCACTACAACTAGAAAGACAAAAGAGCTAAAATATAGGGACTACCTTAATAATTTTTCCTTATATTATATAAAATATCTTAATCAATTCACTCCTTATAATTTGAATACCCAAATTCACAGATTTTGAATACTTGGCTGGCAAACTTTTAACTCACCTACTCCAAACTTTGCACACACACAGTGTCACACCCCAAATTCAAACATGACCGGTCATATCCCAAAAGAACTTAACCCAAGGCACACGTAAGTCTAAACACAAACTCAATATCACAAAGAATAAATGTAATGATAGTCCAGAAATAAATAAATCAAAACACAATCCAATTACAAGTCACAAGTATAAACGGCAAAACCAATCCTAATCAATACCATCCAAATCAATGGGATATGAACAACCCACATAACATAATAATCCTAAATAAACCTCAATTAAAAATTAAAAAAAAACTGCACAAACTTGACATAACAATCTGAAAAATAAGCATAAAAAAAAAAAAATTAACGTCCTAGAGATCCATCTAATTGAGTCCCCGCTATGCCATGAGTCCACTCTACGTCCTTCTACCACCTGTAAATGATAAACAACAAAATCAGCTGATAGCTCAGTGAGCAGAAGCATGGATAGTAAATACAGTTTTGAAAACAGGGTTCAATTCCAAAATAATATATATATATATATATATATAACAGAAACTAGATTAGTATACAGTTTTGATAAAGACAACCTATGTCAAACAGAAAATTCCACAGTTCAACAGTTAGAATACTCATGTCTGTCAAGAACATAACAGATGACATACTCCACTTAAAATAGATTACAACATGATCATCAATAATTTTATGGGTACTAAGAATAACAAGTAATATGCCACAAAGTTTTCAAAGCAATAAGCCCGTTAGATCCAATATCGAACCAAGAGTCATCTTCGCAGTGGCAACTCGAGCCTTTTCTCTAAGGCGCTTTGATTGAAGGTCACCTAGCTTAGCCCAGGTCTTTTCCTTGCAATCGTTGAATATTGGAGTCATCACAGCCCAACCTAGATCTGTTCCCTAGTAGCCAGAGTCACCACACACAGTAGAATAAATTCCCTGGACTTTTATATACAGATGGTCTGAATCATCATTACAATTTAGTTTCGCAAAATGTGATAATTCACCATTATAAAAATGAGAATATTTCAAAGAGTTTACTGTATGCCAATTTATATATGTTTCAAAAATAATTTATTTCCATTGATAATATAATAATTTATCAAAACTGTTTAGTCCTGAAATAACAATTTAATTTTCTAATAGTTTAGGGCAAGGGAACATTTATAAAAATATGTAGCATGCAACTACTCACATGAAAACGAAATAATATAATCCTTGAATAGAGTATAGAAGTCCAACTAGTACCCTGAACCAAGTATGAAAACTACACGCCACTACTAATTCAAAAATACTAAAAAGAATAATAAACTAAATGCCCTATACTAAAGCGCACTAACACAGCTCAACCTCACTCACCGTCACTGTTAAATAATACCTAAGTTTTTCTTCTTCAAGGTCTAAAATTACCCAACATATGGGTTCAGATCAAAACTTAATTAAAAGTAATTTTAAGAAAAAATAGAATTTTAAACAAGTTTTCCCAATTTATTCGCTAACTTTGAAAATTAAAAACTCACTCCACGCTATTCAAAAAATTCCAAAGCCCTCAAGATATCAGCTAATATATCCTAAATTTCAATCCTAATTGGTTTTACTTGATTTACATATCAAAATAATTATTTACAATTAATTATATCCAAACAGGTTATTTTCTGCATCACTTTAAAGAAATTGACGGTTCTCTTAATATACACGAGCAATCAATGCAAGGCCAAAAATGTAAGAAACTAGACTTGTAACCGATTCTAATGACTCTAATTTAATAATTTTCAGATTTATACCCAAAGAGAATGACACTTCCGAAGTTATTGTTTTGTATTAGTTATCTAGACAGGTTTGAATGGATCAGTTTATAAGAATTTTGACTCCCAAAAATTATAAGAATATTCTGGTATACAATTGAATATGTAATCAATCTACTGTAAAAATTTCAATTAAAATTCATTCATTTGCTATGATTCCCCCTGTACAGAATTTTTAAACTAAGAATTACTCCCATTCTTTATACATGAATTAAGCTCCTCAGATTTTTTAATAGTATATATATATAATACATACACCTACAACCTCTCCATCAATGAATTAAATAATAATAGAATAAGGATAAAAAAGAAAAAACAAAAGCAACATGAAGAAGAAAGTAAGAGAACACACCAAAAAAATTTTTTTTGGTGCTACCGCTTTTCTCTTTTCTCTCAACCCACTCTCACGTTGCTGCTGCTGCTACTATGGTATTGTTAGGAAAGCTAGGGTTGCTCTATATATCTAAACCTAAATGACTCTAAATTATTTTCATTTGTTTTATTTTATTTTATTTTCTCTCACCATTAATTTAAATAAAATACAACTCTTATTAGATCAAAATATACTTACTAACTTGTCCCCTATTTTTTTTTTTTTTTTGTTGATAAATCTTGCTTTTAAATTAAAGACTTTCACTATAAATTTATTTTAGGTTTAAAATTAATTAAAATATCGTTTAATAATATTTAATTTGCACTTTAAGATTCATAAGTAAAATGTTTGAGATTTGGAAAATCATTATTATTTAGTTATTTACTTTATTTGTATATTCAGGTTCTCGCATTCTCCCCTCCCCCCTTCCCCCTCTAAAAAAAAAAAATTCGTCCTCGAAACAAACCTGAGTAAATCAAGAGAATAGATGTAGGTACTTCTCGCACATTTCGTCCTCGCATTCCCAAGTCGCCTCTTCAACTAGATAATTATTCCATAGTATCTTAACCAATTTAATGGCCTTTGTACATAACAATTTCTCTTTCGAATCCAAGATCTGAACAGGCATCTCCTTATACAAAAAATCCTCTCTAATCTGAAGCGGCTCATAATTTAACACATGTGATGGACTATGCACATATTTCCTCAGTATAGACATGTGAAACACATTTTGCACTCCTGCCAACCTAGGGGTAAAGCAACACGCTACACAGCCTTACCAACCTTCTCCAATACCTCAAATGGTCCAATGTATCTAGGACTCAACTTCCCTTTCTTTCCAAATCTGATGAGTCCTTTCCATGGTGATACTTTTAAGAATACCATATCTCCCACATGGAATTCTAAATCTCTTCTACGATGATCAGCTAAGTAGTTAATAATCTCTCTCTAATGGTGACAATTTTCTACGTAACATCATCCACCAAGTCAGGTCCCAACAATTGCCTTTCACCAACCTCACACCAACACAAAAGAGATCTACACTTCTTTCCATATAAAGCCTCATAAGGAGCTACTCCCAAACTAGAATGATAACTATTATTATACAAACTCCATGAACGAAAAATAATCATCGCAATTACCTCTCCACTCCAAAGCACAAGCCCTCAACATATCCTCAAGGGTCTGAATAGTCCTCTCCAATTGCCCATCTATCTAAGGGTGGTAAGTTGAACTAAAATTTAACCCAATACCCATAGTTGACTGTAACGCACCCCAAAACTTAAACACAAAACGAGGGTCTTGATCTGACATTGACACAAGTGCACAATGCAATCTAACAATCTCCTTCACATACAGCTTTGCAAATCGAGCTAAAGAATAGTTCATCTGTACTGTAATAAAATGTGCTGACTTGGTTAATCTATCAACAATTACCCAAGCTGCATCGTGATTACTACTAGTACGAGGCAATCCACACATAAAGTCCATGGTAATATAATCCCCCTTCCATTCTAGTATAAGTAAGGTTTGTAGTTTCCGCACAGGTTTCTGATGTTCTACTTGTTGACACACCAAACACTGAGCTACAAATTTTGTAATATCTCTCTTCATACCATTCCACCTACAATGTTCATGAAGATCCCGATACATCTTAGTGCTTCCAAGATGAATGTTGTAATTAGAACTATGTGCCTTCATCATAATCTCCTTCCTCAAATCATAACTAGCAGGAAGACAAACCCTGGCTACAGAATCTAAGAAACCCATCATCACTAACCACAAAGTCTACTTGCTTACCCTCTACCATCTCAACTTTAATACGTTCACACTGGAGGTCAATCTCCAGAGCTAAACGAATCCGTTCACTCAAGGTCAGCTGAACTGTCAATTGACTACAATAAGCCTTATCACGAGGCGTAACAACCTCAAGCCTAAAAGGTCTCATGTCTTTCACCAAACAACTCTCAATAGACAAAGCAACTACATCTCCAACTACAACTTTCCTATTCAAGGCATCTGCTACCACATTTGTCTTCCCCGGATGATACAAAATATTCACATCATAATCCTTTAACAACTCAAGACATCTTCTTTGCCTCAAATTTAGTTCCTTCTGTGTGAAAATATACTTCAAACGCTTATGATCAGTGTAAATCTCACATGACTCTCCATACAAATAATGTTGCCAGATCTTAAGAGAAAAAATCATTGCTACTAACTCTAAGTCATGCATAAGATAGTTTCTCTCATGTACTTTCAACTGTCGTAACGCATAAGTAATCACCTTTCCATGCTGCATAAGTACACATCCTGAACCCTATCGTAAAGCATCACTATAAATCACAAAACCACCCCCATCTGTAGGTAAGGCAAGGATTGGAGCTGATGTCAACCCCTGTTTAAACTCTTGAAAGCTACACTTACAATCATCATTTCACCCAAACTTTACGCATTTCCTGGTGAGATTGGTAAATGGCAAAGTAATATAGGAGAATCTTTCCACAAACGTCTATAATATCCAGCAAGCCCTAGAAAGCTGCATACCTTTATCACAGAAGTAGGTTCAGGCCAACTAACAATTGTTGCCACCTTCGTGCTATCCATAGATACCTCATCTTTACTCACTATATGGCCCAAAAAGGATACAATGCTCAACCAAAATTCACACTTCTTAAATTTTGCATACAGTTTCTTCTCCTTAAGGATCTGAAGTACTACCCTCAAATGTTGTTCATGCTTCTTCTTGCTCCTTGAAAAAATTAAGATGTTATCAATAAACACCACCACAAATTTATCTAGCTGGTGTTTAAATGCTCTGTTCATCAAATCCATAAATGCGGCTAGTGTATTTGTGAGACCAAAAGGCATCACCAAGAACTCATAATGCCCATAAGGAGCTCTAAAAACTATCTTAGGAACATCCTCACCCCTCACCTTCAATTAGTGATAGCCTGATCTTAAGTCAATCTTAGAGAATTCCCAAGCTTCCTGCAATTGATCAAATAGGTCATCAATGCGTTGAAGATGGTACCTATTCGTCACTGTGACTTTGTTTAGTTCTCTATAGTCAATACACAACCTCATAGACCTATTATTCTTTTTCACACACAGCATAGGTGCTCTGCAAGATGAAACACTAGGTCTAATAAAACCTTTGTCTAACAAATCCTATAACTAAATTTCTAACTCTCTCAACTCCAACGGTGCCATTTTATAGGGCACTTTAGAAATAAGTGTTATGTCAGGGACCAAGTTAATAGAAAATTCTACCTTACAATCTAGAGGAAGTCTAGGTAGATCCTCTGGAAAACAAACATCAAAACATTCACTCACTATAGGCATCTCCTCTAACTTCTATTCTGGTTGTTTGATACTTAACACACACGCTAAGTAACCATGACACCCTTTCCTTAACATTCGGTTAGACTGAAGGGAAGAGATAAAATAGATAGAAGACCCTTTCCTATCCCCTTGAAAGAAAAACTCATATTGTCTTGGCATAGCAAAAACTACCATTTTTCTAAAAGAATCAACAAAGGCATAATGCTTCATTAACAAATCCATCCCCAAAATCATGTCAAAATCCTTCATCTCTAAGGAAATCAAATCCACTAGAAAAATCCTACCATCCAAGTTTATCTCACAAGATGTACAAACATCTCCCAATACTAACGTTTCTCCTAATGGAGTCAACACGATAATACAAACATCCAAATGCTCACAAGCAACAGACAATCTGTGTAGATATCCAAGTGCCAACTCTTAGCCTTCAAGCTGAAATCAAGAAAGATTTAACACAAGTTTAAACAAAACTGACTCAACCACACACTACCAAGGACTATAGGAACTCGGACCTCATCTAAATGATGAAATGTAAGATATGTAACTTGATAAACTACAGCTCTGATACTACAATTGTCACACCCCAAATCCAGGCATGACCGGTCGTGGCCCATCGAGACTTATTAGCCCAAGGCACATGTAAGCCCAAACACGAACCCAATATCACAAATAATAAATGTAACGATAGTCCAAAAATAAATAAATCAAAGCCCAATCCAGTTACAAGTCACAAGTATAAACGGAAAAACCAACCCTAATCAAAATCATCCAAACCAATGGGATATAAATAGCCCACAAAATAGAATAATCCTAAATGAACCTCAATAAAAATAAGAATAAAAAATATGCATAAACTTGACATAACATTCTGAAAATCAAACATAAAAAATAAATAAAAAATAAAAACCGAATGTCCTAAAGGTCCATGTAATTGAGTCCCCGTTATGCCATGAATCCACTCTAAGTTCTTCTACCACCTGAAAATGATAAACAACTAAGTCAACTGATAGCTCAGTGAGTAAAACCATGGATAGTAAATAGAGTTTTGAAGACAGGGTTCAATTCCAAAATAATATATATATATATATATATATATATCACAAAAACTAGATTAGCATACAGTTTTGATAAAGGCAACATGTTTAAAAATGAAGGTTTTACAGTTCAACAGTTAAAATACTCATGTCTCTCAAGAACATAACAGATGACATTCTTCACTTAAAACAGATTACAACATGATCATCAATAATTTTCTGAGTACTAAGAATAACAAGTAGCTTGTAACAAAGTTCTCAAGGCAATAAGCTTATTGGATCTAATATCAAACCAAGACTCATCTTCGAGGTGGAAACCCGGGCCTTTTCTCTAAGATGATTTGATTGAAGGTTACCTAGCCTAGCCTAGCCTAACCCAGCACCAAGGATCCTCTAGAGTTTTTTTTTTCTAAAGTTTCCTAAAGTGGTGTGTTGTATGGGTGAGATTTAATGCTAAAAAATTGATGTGACTTGTCATTAAATCTCAACCATACAACACACCACTCTAGGAAACTTTAGAGAAAAAAAACTCTAGAGGATCCTTGCTCCTAACCCAGGTCTTTTCCTTACAATCGTTGAGCACTAGAGTTATCAGAGTCCAACTTGGATCTGTTCTCTAGTGGCCAGAGTCACCACACGTAGTGGAATAAATTCCTTGGACTTTTAATATATAGATGGTCCCAATTATCAATACAATTCAATTTCGCAAAATGTGGTAATTCACCATTATAAACATGAAAATATTTTAAAGAGTTTACTATATGCCAAGTTTATACATGTTTTCAAAATAATTTAATTGCATTGATAATATAATAATTTATCAAAACAGTTTAATCCTGAAACAACAATTTAAGTTTCCAACAGTTCAGGGTAGGGGAACATTTATAAAAATATGTAGCATGCAACTACTCACCTGAAAACGGAATAATGTAATCCTCGAATAGAGTATAAAAGTCCAACTATTGCCCTGAACCAAGTACGAAAATTACACGTCACTACTAATTCAAAAATACTAAAATGAATAGTAAACTAAGTACCCCACACTAAAGCGTGCTAACACAACTCGACCCCACTCACCATTACTCTTAAATAATACGTAAGTTCATGTTCTTCAAAGTCTAAAATTACCCAAGATATGGCCTCAAATCGAAACTTAATTAAAAATAACTTTAACACAAAACATAATTTTAAACAAACTTTCCCAATCAATTCGCTAACTTTGAAAATTAAAAACTTACTCCACGCTATTCGAAAAATTCTAAAACCCTCAAGATATCAACTAATATATCATAAATTTCAAACCCAATTGGTTTTACTTGATTTACTTATCAAAATAATTATTTACGATTAATTATATCTAAACATGTTGTTTTCTGCAACACTTTAAAGAAATTGAAAGTTCCCTTAATATACACAAGAAATCAATGCAAGACCAAAAATGTAAGAAACTAGACTCGTAACCGGTTCTAATGACGCTGATTTAATAATTTTCAGATTTATATCCAAAGAGAACGACATTTCCGAAGTTACTATTGTGTGTTAGTTTTCTGGACAGATTTGAACGAATCAATTTATATGGATTTTGATTCCAAAAAATTATAAGAAAATTCTGGTTTGCAATTCAATATAAAATTTATTTACTATAAAAATTTCAATTCAAAATTCATCTATTTGATATGATTCCTCAATTTTTAAACTACGAATTACTCACATTCTTTATACATGAATTTGGCTCCTCAGATTTTTTAATAGTATATTTATATATAAAATACATACACCTACAACCTCTCTATCGATGAGTTAAATAATAATAGAATAAGGATAAAAAAAAATTTAAAAAAAGCACTAAAGGAAGGAGAAAGTTAGAGAACACATCCAAAAAAATTTCTTTCCTGCTACCTCTTTTCTCTTTTCTCTCAACTGACTCTCACGTTGTTGCTGCTATGCTATTGTTAGGAAAACTAGGGTTGCTTTATATATCTAAACTTAAAAGACTCTAAATTATTATTCTTTGTTTTATTTTTATTTTTTTTATTTTTGCTCACCTTTAATTTAAATAAAATACAACTATTATTAGATCAAAATATACTTATTAACTTGTCTCCTATTTTTTTTTTTTTTTTAAAAATAAATCTTACTTTTAAATTAAAGACTTTTACTATAAATTTATTTTAGATTTAAAATTAATTAAAAAATCATTCGTTCAGTAATATTTAATTTTCACCTTAAAATTCATAAGTAAAATATTTTAAGTTTGTAAAATAATTATTATTTAATTATTTATTTTATTTGTATATTCGGATTAACTTTAAGTCTGAATGTAATAGTGCATTCCAAAATCTATACACACGGTTTTCTTATCTTAGGCCAAGTTTGGCATCTTTAATAAAAGTCAAAAAGTCAAAAAGTCACTATCATATTTAAGTCACATCATCTTATTTAAATCACATCACCTCTCTACCACATCACTTCAAACCCAACTCATATTTGATAAAAAATCAAAAAGTGCACTTATTTAGAACATCTCAAACAACCCCTTAATACTTAAAACAATCGTTGAATAAAAATAAAAAAATAAAAATAAAAAAACTTAAAGTGTCTCGATCTGTTAAACTAGGTCACAAAGTTATTAAAATAAATAAATAAGTAAATAGTAGAAAGAAAAAATGGAAGAAGATTTCAAGCTCCATCAAGACTTTCGATGGCAGTTGTAAAACTTCAACTTCATATATATATATATATATATATTGTTGAAATATTAGTATCAATATATTCAAAAATTTCTTTGCTTGTGATTTAAGAGTTATATATTGAGAGATTAATTAAAAATGAAAGATAGATATTGAAAAGTATAATTTTTTTACATAAATTTTAATTAATTTATTTGAATACCCTAACTAATATTTCTGGAGTTGCCACCAGGGTTCCAACTAGATTTTTCCTCCTCTAGTGGGTATGTGAATTATTTTCCGAGAGACAAGAATTTCGGCAGCCATTTGATGCAACATCAACATGATATAAAATTTTGGAAGGAAGCTCTGAAATTAGAATCATACAGCTTGATGAATCCAATGAAGAGTGAAAACACCGGTCATATACAAAACAACAACAAACGACAAAGTTTGAAAAGAAGGATGTTAACTTAAAGAAGGAAACTAGAAGTAGTAGAAGAGACACATCTCAAGTACGATTGATGTTAGTTACAGATGTCAAGTACAATTGATTAGTTACAAGACTTAGGCCTCGTTTGGGAACAGACTATTTTAGTCAAAGAATGATGTTAACTTAAAGAAGGAAACTAGAAGTAGTAGAAGAGACACATCTCAAGTACGATTGATGTTAGTTACAGATGTCAAGTACAATTGATTAGTTACAAGACTTAGGCCTCGTTTGGGAACAGACTATTTTAATAATTTTTTGACTTTTACAAAAAGATATGCAGAAAAGTAGAGAGGTGATGTGACTGGTTTTAGTTGACTTTTTGGCTAAAATAGCCACTCCCCAAACGAGGCCTTAGTAATGATTTAGTTAGTTAAGTAGTTAGTGATGGAGTCAGTTACATATGTTAGTTGCATGAGTGAAGAGTATAAGAAGAAGCAATCTATCTTAGTTTGTTTTCTAGTTTTAAATATTTTGGCTTGTATCATTTCCTAGAAATCACAAAAATTTCAAATACCTGCAATTACCTGCAAATTACAAGTATCCGGTAAGACCAGGACCTGTCAATTATGGTTGCAATCAAAACCTGTCTGAATTTACGGTTGGTCCCCAGCCTCCCTTGAACCACAGTTGGGTCTAAAACAAAGATGATTGAACAAAAACAACTTTAAACTGAATCTTGGAAACCAACACCACCTACCTTCACCATTTTTGACAGCTTGGTTTTTAATTTTACCTCAAATCACTGAACCAAATTATAACCGGCGGTTTTATAGTAACAAATATCTGCTGCGACATACAAAGATGCCTAAAATGTTTACTTAATTAATAATCAGAGATATATAATTATTTTTAGTGCATCAGCCTCTATTGCTCATTTAAACAATGACCAAGAAGTCTAGACTTGTTGTCATTAAATATAAATATGCAAGCAATATTCAAACACATTCTTGTGGCACATCTTATTTGTTATTTATTGCCATTGAAGACCATTATTGGTGTATATATATATATGTTCCCCTAAACTTGTACATGTATGACGTATTTGATGTGGTCATAGAGTAACCCCTTGTAATAGAATTTTATCATTATTGTTTCCTTAGGATTGATTAATCATGGAAATTACTTCTCTCTCCAATTGGTTGATGATGAACCAACTTAGAGGTACTATTGGGTTTTAGTAAAATCATCTTGAGCTCACTTCAACGAGTAGAACTGTTTAGTTAGTTAAGTTTAATGAGTAAAACATTCATACATAAAGTTATGTTAATCAAATATCAACAGTCACATAATTATATTATATTTGTCATACACAAATGGACGACAATTATAATTTTAAGAATAAACTGTCTATTTTATAGGATACATGTGAACTGATTACTAAGGGTGTGTTTGGTAACGTTTACGTTTTCAGTTTATATTTACAAAAATTTTATAAACTGGTTTTTGTTTATTTTTTGAAAAACATAAACTACAAACGCGTTTGGTAATTGACAAAATGTTTAAAAAAAAATTTAAATATAAAAAAGAGTGAGAAATGGCAAGTGGTGGCAAGTGGCGGCGGACGACGGTGGTGGAAAGTGGTGACGGTGGGTAGTGGGTAGCTGGTGGTGGTGGGTGGTGGTGGGTGGTGGCGGGTGGGTGGTGGTGGTGGGTGGGTGGGTGTCGGTGGGTGGTAGCGAGTGGGTGGTGGTGGTGGTGGTGACGGCGGGTGGTTAGTGGTGGTAGCAGGTGGGTGGCGGATGGTGGGGGTGGTAGCGGGTGCGTGGTGGTGGTGGTGGGTGGGTGGGTGGGTGACGGTGGCGGGTGGTGGGTAGTAGCGAGTGGGTGGTGGTGGTGGTGGTGGTGGTGGGTGGTTGGTGGTGGTGGCAAGTGGGTGGCGGATGGCAGATGGTGGGTGGGTGGTGGTGGTGGGTGGTGGTGGCGGGTAGGTGGCAGGTGGTGGTTGTGGGTGGGTAGGTGACGATGGCGGGTGGTAACGAGTGGGTGGTGATGATGGTGGTAGCGGGTGGTAGTGGCAGGTAGGTGGCGGATGGCGGGTGGCTGGTGGTAGCAGATAGGTGGCAGATGGCGAGTGGGTGGTGGTGGCAGTGGTGGTGGGTGGGTGGGTGGGTGACGGTGGCGGGTAGTGGGTAGTAGCGAGTGGGTGGTGGTAGTGGCAGGTGGGTGGGGAATGGCGGTGGTGGCGGGTGGGTGGTGGGTGAGTGGGTGACGGTGGCAGGTGGTAGGTGGTAGCGAGTGGGTGGTTGTGGCGGTGGTGGTGTCAGGAGGTGGGTGGTGGTGGCAAGTGGATGGCGGATGGCGGGTGGTGGTGGTGGTGGTGGTGGTGGGTGGTGACGGGTGGGTCGGTGACGGTGGCAGGTGGTAGCGAGTGAGTGGTGGGTGATGGTGGCGGTGGCGGCGGCGGCGAGGGGTGGGTGGTGGTGGCGGTTAGTGGGTGGTGGTGGTGGTGGCAGGTGGGTGGTGAGCGGTGGTAGCAGGTGGTGGTGGGGGGTGGGTGGTGGTGCCGGAAGACGGTGGTGAAAAATGGTGGCGGGTGGTGGCTAGTGTTGGGTGATAAAAAAAAAAAAACTCAAAACTCAAAATGGAAACACATTTTTTGTGTTTTCATTTTTTGGCCAAATTTATAAACTGAGACCACTGATTTATAAATCAAAAATTTTACCAAATAAGTTTTTATTTTAATTTTTAAAATTTTTATAAATATAAACAGAAAACTGAAAACGTGGGTGTGTTTGGTAACGTTTACGTTTTCAGTTTATATTTACAAAAATTTTATAAACTGGTTTTTGTTTATTTTTTGAAAAACATAAACTACAAACGCGTTTGGTAATTGACAAAATGTTTAAAAAAAAATTTAAATATAAAAAAGAGTGAGAAATGGCAAGTGGTGGCAAGTGGCGGCGGACGACGGTGGTGGAAAGTGGTGACGGTGGGTAGTGGGTAGCTGGTGGTGGTGGGTGGTGGCGGGTGGGTGGTGGCGGGTGGGTGGTGGTGGTGGGTGGGTGGGTGTCGGTGGGTGGTAGCGAGTGGGTGGTGGTGGTGGTGGTGACGGCGGGTGGTTAGTGGTGGTAGCAGGTGGGTGGCGGATGGTGGGGGTGGTAGCGGGTGCGTGGTGGTGGTGGTGGTGGGTGGGTGGGTGGGTGACGGTGGCGGGTGGTGGGTAGTAGCGAGTGGGTGGTGGTGGTGGTGGTGGTGGTGGTGGTGGGTGGTTGGTGGTGGTGGCAAGTGGGTGGCGGATGGCAGATGATGGGTGGGTGGTGGTGGTGGGTGGTGGTGGCGGGTAGGTGGCAGGTGGTGGTTGTGGGTGGGTGGGTGACGATGGCGGGTGGTAACGAGTGGGTGGTGATGATGGTGGTGGCGGGTGGTAGTGGCAGGTAGGTGGCGGATGACGGGTGGGTGGTGGTGGCAGATAGGTGGCAGATGGCGAGTGGGTGGTGGTGGCAGTGGTGGTGGGTGGGTGGGTGGGTGACGGTGGCGGGTAGTGGGTAGTAGCGAGTGGGTGGTGGTGGTGGTAGGTGGGTGGGGAATGGCGGTGGTGGCGGGTGGGTGGTGGGTGAGTGGGTGACGGTGGTAGGTGGTAGGTGGTAGCGAGTGGGTGGTTGTGGCGGTGGTGGTGGCAGGAGGTGGGTGGTGGTGGCAAGTGGGTGGCGGATGGCGGGTGGTGGTGGTGGTGGTGGTGGTGGGTGGTGACGGGTGGGTCGGTGACGGTGGCAGGTGGTAGCGAGTGGGTGGTGGGTGGTAGTGGCGGGTGGGTGGTGGGTGGTGGGTGATGGTGGCGGTGGCGGCGAGGGGTGGGTGGTGGTGGCGGGTAGTGGGTGGTGGTGGTGGTGGCAGGTGGGTGGTGAGCGGTGGTAGCAGGTGGTGGTGGGGGGTGGGTGGTGGTGCCGGAAGACGGTGGTGAAAAATGGTGGCGGGTGGTGGCTAGTGTTGGGTGATAAAAAAAAAAAAAATTCAAAACTCAAAATGGAAATATATTTTTTGTGTTTTCATTTTTTGGCCAAATTTATAAACTGAGACCACTGATTTATAAATAAAAAATTTTACCAAACAAGTTTTTATTTTAATTTTTAAAATTTTTATAAATATAAACAGAAAACTGAAAACGTAAGTGTTACCAAACGGCACTACCAAACGGCACCTAATCTTCCATTAACATGATTTTTTGTTTAAAAAATCTATTCAACAAGCCTTATTACAAAATGAACGGAATAAATTATCAAGTAGGCTCAACGTCCACTAAAGCTCAACAGTATCTTTCTAGTTGGATCAGCAGCGAGAGCGAAACTTAATACTCTTAATCCAACATGTTGAGAAGATTGTAATACTGTAGTGAGAGGAAGGACTGGAATTATTGGATTGGAAGTGACAGCAACTAGTTACTAAAAATAGAGGGTGATGAGCACCCTGCTTATGTTGGACGGTGCAATGTGTTGCAAATCAATTCATGTTTTACTTTGGCATATAATATTTATCTAAATCAATTTGAATCTTAGTTTAATATTGGCAAAAAAATATTTGCTAATACCAAAATAGTGAAGTAATTTATCTTTTTAACAATTCAAATGAACCTCACAAAATATAAAAATAAATAAATAAATGAAAACAATGGCAGCGTAGACGCGCTATACCGTAAAGTAATAGCATAAGCATATGTGTATGTATGAGATGGAATTAGGAGGAGACTATAGGGGGCCATGGCTCTCCTGTTTTTGTGAAAAATACTATTTATCATAATATTTTAAAAATATTTTATAATTTTATACATAAAATGGCTCCCTAGTATAAGAAAATGCATATCTTATTATTCTTCCATCTTGCCTTCTTTTTCTATTTTACACTAAAGAAACTTCTTCATCCTATTAGAAATTACTTCTATGGTATTTAATTTTTTTTTCTCTGTATATATAATTTATATATCATATTGTACATACATGTGTGTTTGTGTATTTGGTGAATTTTTTTTTTTTTTTTTTCCGGCCCCTCCAATAATAAAATTATGATTTCGTCCTTATGTATGTATTATATAATAACAGATTATTAATAGCATAGGCATTGAGGGCGTACGTAATTCATGTCTTGCTGTCCTGTTTTGATTATTGGTGTTGATGATGATGCTTTTTAGGCCACGCCAATATTGTTCATGTGGACCAAGGCAAATATATTATTTAACAATAAGTTAAAATAAGCATGGGCTTGTTGATGCCATGTCTTGCTTCAGGGTCAACGATAGAAATTTATGAGTGCACCTCCCTCCCTCTCTCTAATGACGAACCTCAAAAACTAAATAATGAAAATATTATATGCAATTCTATTAGCTTACCTATTTGTCATTGGTTAAACTTTCGCCACATTTTGCATCGAAAACCAGGTTATCCTTAAATCAATACTAGTTATTCATAAAAATCTCACGGAGGTTTTTTTTTTTTTTTTTTTTTTTTTGACGATTGAGTGTCCGAGTTAGTTTAGGTGTAACTCGACTAATTTCGAGATCCAAGCAAAACATGCCCCCTCTAAGTGGATCAAATAAATCCCGAACAGAGTCTGCGGACATGGCCTCAAAAAATTAATAACATCTAGTGAGAGTTGAATTTAAATCCTGGAGGGAGTACACCGCAAACCCCAAGTTACACCCATTAAACCAAACCCTTGGAGTTCATCTCATGGAGGTTTTGTCATCTATGTTTCGCAACCTCAATGTCTATCTATTACTATTTTAATTTTAAATTTTTTATTTTCTTCGGGTAAAGGATGGTGTGGACTTTTTATCTCAACTAGTCTCTCCCGTACTGTACATACAATTTTTCCCACGGCAAGCATGTATTTATCAATCACACCGGTAGAAATTCGAATTCATGACATGCACTTTATGACAAGCTTATTTTATTTTATTTTCTTTATGAAGAAGAAAATCTTCATTGCAAAATCGATTAAAAAAATAAAATCAATCTCATATAGCAGTAGCAAAAGATTTCATAAAAAGAAAACAAATTTCTAGAGGAGGAAGAATTCTAACCTCCATAGAGGAGGAGAAAAAACCCTCACAAATGAGGGATACAACTTCTATATAGGGAAGATTATTATAGCAAATAATAAAAAAATAAAAAAAGCAAACTGAAAGCAACCAAATCCAAGTCACCAAACACTTCCAAAGCTCCATTATATCGCAACCTTCAACTTGAAATCTGAAGACTCCACCTTCACTGGTCGAAATGGAACATTGAGGTTGAGATGGTCGCCTAGCGTGAAATAAACATGTTAAACAACATCGGTCTTCGGATTGTGAGAATATTTGAAATCAGATCTTAAATTTTGGGCACAAGGATGAAAGTTTGGACCCAAGCCAAACATTAGATTCGCAAGATCGGAAAGAGGGAGAGGCAACACCAACACTGGTGGCTAGAGGCAAATCTGAAGGAGATGGGGCAAACCTAGTGAGGGTGGATCCATGGAGACAGAAAGGTGGCAGATCTGGTAGCTGCGTGGTGGTGGTGGCGTCGAAAAGGATTGGAAGGACAAGTTTCCAATATTATTAAGCAAAAGGACAAAGAAAAAGAGAAAAAATGGGATGAAAGGAGGAGAGAGGCGGTCGAAACCCCTCCCCACCCTCGGCGGCACACACAACAGAAGGCTTGGAGAGGGAGGCTTAGAGAGAGATGCCCTTATTATTGTTCAACTTGCTAAAACTAAACTCTAGGAGTTTATCTTATTTTTATTTTGGGTAATTCACACTGACTTTTCCTAAAATTTAGAAATATATATATATATATATATATGAACTCTCACAAATTTGGTATAATTATACTGAACTCCTTTAATATTTTAATTTCTATAACACTTAAAATTATTTTCATTAATAATTTGTTATGTCATCTTTTTCATATTAAAATTATAGTTTATACTTGTTTATTCACAACTAGCATTAATTTTTATGAGGGGTGATTTTACAATGCTCCTTCACTCCAAATAAGCCCTTGAAAGATCCTCGCTTCAATACCTGAAACTGAAAAATACTCCAGTCAGGGGGTGCTCGGATTAGCACTCCTACGAGCAAATTAGTCTTTAGAAAAGAGGAAGAATTGTTTATCTTTTTCAAACTGTAATCAAAGCATACCTTCTTATTCACTATTACCTTCCTTATATAGAGATACTTTGCTAGATATTTTCTCATGTAGCTTTTGATCATTGCAATGTCAGAGCCCATCCTCTTATTACACTTTTGGAAAGGGACATCTTGGGCCTACTTAAAAGTGGATTATCATGTTGACTTCCCTTATCTACGCAGCCCCAACGCATCAGATCTACATCTTGTACTCGGCATATACTTTAGCCTATTCTAGTTTACTTGACAATGAATTGCTTGAGCCCAATGGACCTTGGCTAAATTTGGTGCATCAAAGATAGGCTTAGATGTGCCTAGTTTGCTGACTAGGAAGTCTACTTACTCGACTCCCACAATTGCCCCCCCCCCGGGAGCACCTGGCTAACTAAAACTCCAAGTAGCCTGCGTCCTCGGCTCTTCCTGGGCTAGACACTCGGTTGATTTGACAGAAACATGGCTCATACTTGATGTGTCTTGAAATTTGGGCGCATGATGGACCCACCATTCTACTTCTGACGCGACGAATGAGACTTGACATAGAATATGTAAAGTTTCCCACCTCTTCAAATTTGTTTCACTCCTCATTAATTGCCATTTCAAAAACTGTCTCTTCACTGCTTTTTTACTTCTGAAAAGTTTTCACTCCACACCGTCTCATATCTATTGTCATTGCTTGTAATCGCTTCGCCATTCTTTCAAGCATTCCTCAAATTCGATTATAAGTCCTCTTCACCCTGCTGCTATTTCATTTATGTCATTTTTCGTTCTATTTCATCCCTTCTTCCCTACGGATTCACTCCCTCAAGCCATCTAAAGGCACTTCTTTCTAAGACTAGGGTAACTACCTTTCGATGCCACTTCAAAATCTCTGACGACATTCAATTGGAAATCATTGGGGACGTAGAAGTAAACCTAGAGAGGGTAGATGTAAATACCATTATTCTTCTATTGTTGGCGATTGGTCAGGGTAGAGATCATTTCCCTCTCAATCATTTGCTCAAGTACCTCCTCCGCTTTTAGGGGTTGATTCCCTCCCGTCGATTGTTAACTTTTTTCAGATCATTATGGGAATCGTAGAACTCAACTGCCGACTTAGTGTTAGCTTAGGAATCCTTGCCATTCGGCATTGCTACACCCTCACCAAATCCTTTGGTCGGCAAGGTCGGTTCTTCTTGAGGGCCAAAGACGCTGACCACCAATTGGTGACCATACTCGCTAGCTTAGGGAAAAAATGTGGACGACGTTATGGTTTTCGTCCGAGGTAACTAGGAAGAGGACTGCTTAGACTGCATTCCTAAGCAAAGGAGGAACCAGGCAGCCAAGTAGTTTTTAGTTAGTTTTAATCCTAATCGACCTTTGTAGACTCGACTTTCTTTGCGTCCCCCCTTTCGGAGAGGCTCAAATTGGCCTCCTACAATTCAGACTCCTGTCACGGTCTGAATCTAATCTCACAAAGTGCAATGTGAGATTGATATACACCAAATAGTCCAATCCGACAATTCATTTTAGAAAATCGATTTTGAATCAAATAATGTCAAAACTGGACTACTTTGCCAGATTACAGAGTCGCTACCTAAATATTTTATTTTTGAAAAATTTAGGAAACCCTGACTCGTGCCAAAGGCCACGTGTCCGTCATCCCCAAAGTTGTCTCGGCTCGGAAACTTGGGTACGAGAGGGAAAGGTCCTGAAATGAGCACCCCCTCTTGCCTGATCAAAGGATCGACATCTACTAAGCATGATATGTTGTTTACAAACACATGTGTTTTTATTCTGATTATTAGCTAACTTTACTATGTGATGCGCACAATATATAAGTATAGACTAAAATCGCAAGAATTAGAACGAATTCAACTCATGTTTGTTTTCTGCCACCCTCAAGTGGGCTAAAACGCGGATTTGCCATCAAACATGATGGGCTTAAAAACATGATTTGCCACTTCACAAAGTGGGCTTAAAACTCACATTTATCGAATTGTTCCAATTCAAGCAAAAAAGCCATCATTGACAGGCATTCATGTAGTTAAGCATTTAAGCAAATAGCCTCATGGCAAGCATGCTAAACATGGCAACACTCACACTCATGCAAGTATGCTAAAGCGTAAAACTTACAGTGTACTCCAAGCCAAAACAAAAGCTAGTTAGAAATCATGCATGATCCTAACTATACAGAATGCCTAATGCAACATATGCAATAATGCAACTAAATAGGCTCGGCTACCTAACATGGCATATGAATGCTACAATTTGATAGCATGCTTTGAAACACGTATTCAGATAAGTGTATTGAAATTGCAATGCAGTTTGAATGATGCGCCGAGCCTCGGTGCATGCAAGACAAATGAATGATGCAAACATGTAAGCATAAGGTATGCTAATCAAAACGTGCCCTAATTTAACCATCAAAAACAGTTAAATAAAAGGGGGGAAAGAAGTGGGGTTGGATGACATGCACACACGCACACACGCTTATTACAACATTACGCCCTCTCGAAGGAGGGTCCGAATAAATAACAACTAAGCTACTCTAAGCTAAGCTAACTAATCTAATTAAGTTAATTAGACTAATTATTACAAACCAAAATGAATAACTAGTAAACTACTTACTAATTATTACAACACTTAAATAATTAGCACACTAATTAATTAAATTACAACAACATGCTAACTAAACATGTAAAACTCTAACTACACTGCCTCAGCTCTGCTTTAGAACAATGAAGATGCATGCATTCGGTTTTCGTCCCGAAAAGCCCACCAGTTCGCTCTTAAGGGGCTCTGTTTGCAGGGTTTCTCCAAGAACTTTCTACTTTGCCTTGCCAACTCATTGATGAGGAATGCACCAGTGGCCTTCCAGCCATGATTGGTTACTGCCGGCCATCTGTCGGACAAAGAGAGGCACTACCGGCCAAAGATGAAGAACTCCCGGCCATCAGTAAACCACTGCCGGCCACTGGTGTGCTGATTCACCAAACTGCAACAGAGCACACACAGAGGAAAATTAAGGGTTTTTCTAGGACATGTTTATACTGCACCCTCTCCTTATCATCTCAAAACATCAAAGAAGGGGAGCTATTGGGTCTAAAGCCACCAATCAAGCATCTCAATGCATGATGGCCAAGGATCCAACTTGTACACATTCAATAAATGCACAAAACAAGGATTCAAGTCCGCTACCTTATCATGGATAATCAAAGGCAATGGAGACAAAAGAGATTGGCCCATTTCATCACTTTGAGTATGAAATGGACCAATCTACCTTGTGTTCAATATAACGTCTGATTGAACACGATGCAATGAAAACACAACATGCTTATCTTGGTCATATTTTACTTGATTCAATTTTGTTTACACATTTTAACATTACCAAGCCATTCATTAACCGGTTAAGTCCAAGTGATTGTCCTCTAATGAGAGGAGGGTCAACCAAAAGATAGTTTAAAACATGAGAGAGACCATGCCTTCGGCTAGGAGGAACCTTCAAAAGAGAGTTAAAGCCATTGAGCACAAGCTCTATCTGAAGCTTAAACACAATCATAAGGTTAACCAACCCTCAAAACAAATAGAAAAGTGAAGAAATGAGGGAGGTTGCAGACCTTTTTAGTGCTGAAATGGCATGACAAATAATGCTAAAACATGCAAGCAACACATGCACAACATGTTAAGGGCCAAAAGCATTGAAACTAGTAAAGAGCACTACACTAGAGGCATGCATTATCAAGCTTAAATGACCAAACCAGGTCTGGACAGAGCTAAATCATGCCAAAGCAGTGGCTAAAATATGCTGGAATTGAAGCATAGAAGGCAAGAAAAATATGTTCACATGTTGGCTCACAAACAAGGCTCAAAGCATAACTCTCAAAAGCAATGAAAGAGTGAAAAAGGTGAGAGTGTGATAGAGGTATATGCATTGAATTCACATGTAAAATGATGCTACAACATGCAAGAAACTCATGCACAACATGTTAGAGGACTTAAAACTCAAGCTAGTGAAGCCATTTGTACTATAGCTATGCAATACAAGACTCATATGACCAAGACGACTCAAAAAAATCCTAAAACAGCCTAAATGGAGTTCTAAAACATGCTCGAAATTAGCTGAGAATGGCTAGACTTAGAGGTCAAAACAATAACACATGTTAGCCAATTAGCACAATTGCACTACAAGCATACAAACCAAAGCTCGAGTGATCAAACCAGCTCAAAACAGAGCTTAAACATGCCAAAACAATAGCAAAAATGTGCTGGAGTCAAGCTAACACAAGCTAGATTGATAGGCTAACTCATTAGGCATGCTAGGCCAGTAAGCATAATTACACTACAAGTGCAAGAAGCAAGCAACAGGTGACCCAACCAATCAAAAACAGAGTTGAAACATATCAAAATAGAGCCTAAAACATGCTTGAATTAAGCTACAAAAAGGTAGAAATACATGCTCACATGTTAGGCTATCTACTCATGCAAACAAGACACAAGGAGGGGAGGCCAACCCCTTCTATTTTGAATCTCAAAACATGGCTTTTGTCACTGAAAAATCTCTGATTTTCAGTGGTTAGAAAGGCCAAAAATTTTAATTTGAAGGTGATGAGAAATGGTGCAAAAAGCTTAACAAGCTAAAGAGCAAAAATGGGGGACAACGCCCTAACTCACAAAGGCTCAAACCACCACTTTTAGGACTGAAAAATAGAATTTTTTACATGCCAAAACCAGCCTTGAAATGGTGGCAAAAGATGGCAAAGCAAGTATGAAAAACAAGCTTAAAGGGAGAGAGTTATACCTCTTGAAGCACAACCTAATCTTAGGCAACAAAACCAAACAAAATGACCTTCAAGAGCTCCAAGGAGGATCCAAGAGAGCTTCAAGCAACCTCAACCCAAAGATGAACCACTCTTTTTAAGGGTAGATAGGTTAAAGATTGATGTGTGCAAGCTTCTAAGCACAAAAGCTTTAGAGAGAAAGAAATCTAGAGAGAGGATTGTAGAGAGAGATGCTTCCAAACTTCTTCCTAAATTTTTCTAACTCCTAAAACCATAGAGAAGGCTCTCTCTATATATAGAAAAATACAAGCTCAGGTTGAAAATATCCCAAAAGGGACAGCTGGAAACAACTAAAGGTAAAATATCTGCAGAAAACTACCTTTTTGCATCAATGGCCGGCATTGCGTCATTGATGGCCGGCACATGCTCATTGTTGGCCAGCATGGATCACTATTGCATGGCAGGGGGTCGACATAGGCCATTCATGGCCGGCACATGGCCAGAAAAGCCCATTTATGGCCAGCATCCTCCACATCTGGTTGGCCAGAAAAATCTGCTTTTTGGGCCTGATTTCAACTGGACATAACTCCGTCATCTGAACTCCTTTGTAGGTCATTCTTGAGCCCAAATTGAATCCCTGGAAGTCTTATTTTCAATGGTGGAAGCCTCACATCAAAATTTCAAGTATGCAAAAAGTTATGCCTCTTTTAGTGAAGACTACTCAGTTTCGATCCTACTCGGATTCATGTTGAACTTCTCCTCAACTTGGCTTCTTCTCTCCTCTCCCCTTTTCTTCAACTCCAAACCCCTAAATAAGGTGTTTTGAAATATATTTCAAAGATTTCACCTCTCTTTCATTCATTTCCACTTTTATCCTTGCTCGGTTTACCGAAAAGCGCAATATTTAACGAAATGCGAGCCTCGGACCATCGCAGTATCATTTTTCAAAAATATTTTAAAAGAGAGGGTTTAAAGGTCTAAAATCTTTGATCAAAATAGTTTTAGTCCAAAAATGGGGTGTAAGGTTGGGATTTAACGCTCTCCTTGCTGAAGAAATCGAACCTTTGCGCCGCACACCTTTCATTACCAAGTAAACAATCAGTAGCACCCAAGTTTTACGGGCGGTCAAAAATGGAGTGTCTACAGCCTTCAGTTTACTGTTTGTTGACTAGTTCATTCTTATAGGTAACGATCTCAAGAAAGCCCTTAAATTAGGGGACAAAGTTGTTCTTGCCCAAGCCAAAACCATCCTTGATTACACCAACCGAAAGAATTTGCAAGGCCAAAAACGTGCCACCTACGTTTTACTCAAATACGATCCTACCTACTCCTTCTTCACGGTTGTTGGCCACGTGCCGATTCCTATAGCTGAACAATAGCCTACAACCATTATATTTGAAAATTACTTCAGTTTGAGGGATATAGGGGTTGTCAGACCATCAAGCAGCGAAAGCAAGGAAGCCAACACCGAGCAAGAAGTCGAGAACAGAGGTCCAGATCCAGTTATTAAGGAAGTCGGCACGGGAGAAGTCGATGCGGAGGGAGTCAGTAGCCTAGAGTTCATGCCTTCTCCTATCTGAATAGACTTTAAAGACACTTAGGAAGAGGTGGACATCTTTCTTGACTTAGAAGACCTGCTAGGATCCTGAACTGAAGAAATGGTTGGCGAAACACTTTCACTCACCCAATTTGCCAAGAAAAGAAATGTTGAGAGCTTTACGGCAAAGAAGAAGCTGGTGGAAGCAGCTAGAGCAAGTATGGAGGCCCCTACAAAAGTGGTAATCCAAACAGAGATCACCAAACAAACTGTTCCAGCAGAATCGACCCAAAAAAGGCCGTTCCTATGGCAACAGTTGAAGACACTAAGGTAGCTGACCAAAGGGGCTCCAAGCGTCTTGTTGAGTCCGACCAACGCCGAGTAACCAATTGAGAAAAGATCGCGAGCCTGTCTTGTCTTGGATCTTACGACACTATTCCCCATTCAACCTAAAGTGAAGGGAGGACTAATACCGACGGGTGCATCGGCCCTCAGAAAGCCTGGAGTTGCCCTAAGTTTGGCCACAGCCATCACCCTCTCTTTGGACAAGGCGAGGTTCAGAGCCGATGAGGATGCTTTGGCCATGACCCTTGCTGCTCAGTCAACCATTTTGGTAAGTTTTTCATGTCAAATGTGATTGCTAGGTTTAATTTTGACAATTACATTAATTTCCTTTGCTTTTACAGGTTGCAGAATGAATTGCTGATATCGGTCATCGTCACAACGATTCGATAGAATTAATCAATCAGCTAAAGGTAGAGGTGGCGATTGAACAAAACAAAGCTAAATTGGCAATGGCTAAGCTTGCAGTTGCATCACAAATAGCAAAATTCAAAAATAAGAGAGCTGATGAAGAATACTAGAAAGTCATTGTTGAACAAGAAAAAACAAGGCACGCCGGCCTGCTATGTCGTGTCGTTGAAGAAAGGGTAAACATCTCTGAGGTGGTCTTCAAGATGGTAGATGAGGAACTAAAGAAACTCAGGGTGAACCATTGGAGGCCCAATAGGCAATACAGAGGCATAGTCGGCAACATCAAAGGCCTTCGACCAAGGTGAGAAGGCATTGACTAAAAAAAGACGCTGATGAAGCCTTGAAGTTTGAGAATCGAGGCTTCAAGCACGGTTGGCTCAAAGCTCTCATGGCTGCACAAGTTACACTGGACATGCCAATTCTATTCAAACAAGAAGATATCGAACCCTTCGAGTCGGATCCAAAATGAATCTGTCATAACCTTATCCCGTCCCAAACAGGATAACAATTATGACCAACCAGTAGTGTTTGACTACCAAAGGCCTAACAAAACAAGACAAGGCAAGACAAGATTGGACTAAAACATTGGGGCTTATATGGAAAAATCTTTGTCCATTAATTTCTAGAAGTCCATCTAGAGCTTGTGCATAAATCATATAATACAAAACAAGCAACTTTTTCTTATTTATCTTTGACATTTACAAACTCAACATCAAGAAGAAAGTACAACATCTACAAATATACAACTAACAAAAACCGAAACTCATATACAAGATCTTCATCCAAAAGCTCCAACTTCTAAAAGTACGAAAAGAAGAGAAAAAGACTTCTAACACGATCTCTCATCTAGAACTAAATCCTCGACATCACCTACATGCATATAGGGGAGAGGGGTGAGCCAAAACCCAGTAAATAGCAATATAGTAAAGTGGTAAATAAATGAACACCGACAAGCTTTATTAAAACGAAGCACATGATCATTTGAACATAATATAGCTTTTTAAGTAAAACAAGTCTATCTTGCAACATATACATAGCAATGAACATTCTCAAGGCACTTTAAGTCAAGAGTCAAGAGGCCACAACTGGTGGTAGAGCTCAGTTAGCAAGAGGTTATTGGTATGATTCCTAATAACAAACAAGTTCCAAGATGTCATCTTAATACATGATATGAAAATATATGATATTTATTCATATCAAAACAATAGCATAACTTTCTAAGCGTATCATATGTTTGTATTTCGAATCATAATTTAAAAGAAAATAACTTTACTAAACTACTACTCACAATTGGCTCCTCAAGGTTTAACTTCTTCAAGACTTGGCCTACAAAACAAGAACAAGACATTGAACTTCCTAAACATTAACATAACAACTTGGTTTCTAAACTTAACTTTAGTTTCTTTTCTTTCTTATTCTAACTTAATTTAGATTGGTTTCTAAGTGTATTTGAGTTACAAATAGGTTCAAAACGCGTGTAAGGAGGCCCAAGGATTGAAGAAAATGAAAAGAAAACAAAACAGGCACCTTCCCTGAAATCCGCACTTGCTGTGGAACAAGGCTGCACATGCGTGCGAAACCCTGGCCACACGTGCATGATGTGCATACAATTTATGCAATCTCAAAACATTTTATGGTGAGCTGGCTGCACGTGCGAAAGTCATTTTCGCATGTGCAGAGGATGTGTCGCATGTGTGGTGCTTCCGCTCGCACGTGCAGGAAAAGAACACAGTTGCAGACTAGGCTGTTCTTTGCAGTTCAAGGGCTGCCAAACTCATTTTCCAAGCTTTCAAATCCCAAAACTTGTTTTATAACACCTAACATACATAAATATGATGAAAAACTAATAAAAACTTATGATTATACATTAATTTGAAGGTTAAACAAGTAAAAGATAGATTAAATTCAAGTTCTAAATCTTTTGAATGTTTTCTTTTGTTCATGGCTTCCAATCCTTCAAAAATGTGTTCTAAGGCTTCCTAATCACAAATAAACGGTGTAGGTTCATAGCACAACAATTGTCTTCTCAAATCTTACATAAAACTAATTCAAACCATGATTTTTTATGAATTCTTCAAGCTCTCTTCTAGTTTCTAAACTTTTCAAATTTCTTTTCATTTCAATCTACCAAAACTTATTCCTAATCAATTTTTTAGCTAGGTTTTGATATGAGATTATGGGAGAGAATCGAGTTTCTCACTTGGAAGTAGGGGTGTTCGCGGTTCGGATTTGGATGGTTTGCGGATCGGTTTGGACGCACCCGCATCTATGCGATTTGGGGAAAAAAAAAACCCGCAACCGCCCACAGTGCGGTTTACGGTTTGTGCAGATAGGGTTCGCAGATGTGCGGGCGGTTGCAGGTAGTTTGGACTTTTTTCTTCAAAAATTTATTTTTGAGCCTTATTTTTTCCCATTTTGTAAATATTTATTTGGGGCCATTTTCTCCCCATCTTCTAAAATGCTCCAACATTAATAATTAATGAATTAAAACTTATAAAATTAAAAATAAAACAAAATCAATTCGTCGCACAAACAAATCATTCAAAATCTTAAATCAAATCATAAACTAACACAAGCATATATTTCAAAATCCTAAACTATAATTCCATATTCATTAAGGAATTTAAAACTCCAAATCACACTTCATCCGGGACAAGTTCAATTATGTAACAATAATAATATGATCAGTATTTATTCAGTTTCAATTGATATAATACTATTAGCAAATGTAATGCTAGAGTAAGTTCAAAAAATAAATGATTTTTTGTTTTGGACAAAAATATCTTGGTGGGATATAGAAATGAAATCAATAGTTAAGATAAAAAATAAATAGATAAAGTGCAGGTGGTTTCTTACGGGTGCGGGTTAAACCCGCAACCCGCAAAGATGCCATATTTCAAACCGCATCCGCCCGCATTGTATTTGCGAAACCGCCCATTTGTATGCGGATTGGGCGGGTTGGGCGGTTTTTGCAGATCGGATAAACCATTGCCCACCCCTACCTGGCAGTGATTTTCTTAGAATTTCTAGGCTTGAATCCTTGGCTCTTTTGAAATTTCCTTCATTTTCTATTCTTTTTCCCCTGTTCTTACCTTTCTTCTTCTTTCTCCCGATTGCTCTTGATTCTCCCAGCAAGTTCTACCTTTTGTTTGATTTAGGACATGAGATTCTATTGTGTGTGGTTGGGCAGTGGTACAACATCATTAGTTAGCTAAGCTTGCTTACTTAGTTTGATTAATCTAGGTTAGAACTAATTAACCAAGTTTATTCTTAGTTCTACTTAGGGTTCCCTAATCATACTTAATTAACACAAATCCTAATTAGCAAATTAACAAATAGCATGAAATGGTCAAGGTTATTAGACTAAGATCTTTAAGCTCATTACTTAAGGTATATGCATACCTTATGGTTTTCAAATGAAGCTCAAAATTATCCGTTAACTCAAAACACATAACAAAACAATTCTTACATAACATTCCAAACTCTTTCTTCTTCTCATTCTAATGCTAGTAAGTCCTAAATCACACAAGTACATAACATAAGACATGAATGCATGAACAATTAGATATACATGACACATGAATAGATTTGGTTGCCACATTCTTCCCTCCTTAAGAAGTTTGGTCCTCTAAACTAGATATACATGAACAATTAGATATACATGACACATGAATAGATTTGGTTGCCACATTCTTCCCTCCTTAAGAAGTTTGGTCCTCTAAACTTGTCTTACCTTAACTCAAAAATAGGCTGGGGTATCTCATCTTCATCTCCTTCTTTTTTTCCCAAGTAGCATCCTCTTTCCCGTAATGTTCTTTCCATACAAATTTCACCATAGGTATCTCTTTATTCCAGAGTTGTTTCACTTGGCGATCAACGATTTCAATGTGCTATTCTTCATACTCTAAGTCTTCATCAATAACCAGGTACTGGTAATCATTACATGGGAAAGATCCCGAGCATAACCCCGTAACATGGAAATGTGAAAAACATTATGAATTTGTTTCATTTCTAGTGGCAGCGCTACCCAGTAGGCCACTGGACTAATGTTTTCAAGGATCTCAAATGGCCCTATACACCGTGGAGACAATTTTCCCTTTTTTCCCTAATTGAGTCTGGTCCTTCATTGGAGTAACTTTTAGAAATACACGATATCTAACTCTACATCCTTATTTTCAAATCTGCATAACTCTTTTGTCAACTTCCAATGGTTTTGAGTCGTTGTTGAATAACTTTTATCTTCTCTGTAGTAACTTGAACAATTTTGGGCCATTAATAAGTGGGTTTCCCAACTTCCATTGAAATCCAATGCACACAAATGAATCATATATTCCAAAGTTTGTATTGTTCATTCTGATTGGCCATCGGTTTGCAGATGGAAAGCGGTGCTAAATTTCATCTCTGTTCCCAATGCTTTTCGCAAATTGTGCCAAAATCTAAACACAAATTTGGAGTGTCTATCTGGCACAATAGAAATAGGCACACCATGAAGTCGAATAATCTCATCTATATACAAGGTAGCTAGCTTGTCTACATTATAAAAAGATTTCACGAGTAAGAAATGAGCGGATTTGGTCAATCTATCAACAATAACCCAAATTGAATCCATACCTCTTGGCATGCGAGGCAAGCCAACTACAAAATCCATCGTAATATGTTCCCATTTCCATTTCGGGATAGAGAGGGGTTGAAGTAGATCGGCGAGCTTTTGGTGTTCTGCTTTCACTTGTTGGCATTGAAGGCAACGAGAGACAAACTTTACTATGCCCATTTTCATGTTTGGCCACCAATAGACTTGCTTGAGATCTTGATATATTTTAATGCTTTGAGGATGGATTGCAAACTTTGAGCGATATGCTTCCTCTATGACTTTCTTTTTCAACTCTGATATGTCCGGATGCAGCACTTGTTCTTTGATTGAGAATCCCGGTCTTGGCTTTGAATCAGTCTCCTAAAAAATTCTCTTGACGTAGACATCCTCCATTTCTCTTTGCTTGATTTTCTCAATGATAGATGGTTGGGCTGATATTGCCGCTAGAATTCCTTCCGTCTCATGTAGGACCAATTCTATCACCATGTTCTGAAGGTCTTGAAGTATGTCTACTTGTTTGGTGAGTAGACATGCCAGATTTTCCATTGCCTTCCGGCTGAGGGCATCTGCTACTGTATTTGCTTTATCAGGATGATATTACTTGCAAATAATAATCCTTCACCAATTCTAGCCATCTCCTCTACCTTATATTGAGCTCTTTTTAGGTAAACAAATACTTTAAACTCTTGTGGTTTGTGAAAACCTCACATGTAACCCCGTATAGGTAATGATGCCAGATTTTTAACGCAAAAACAACAACTGCCAGTTCCAAATCATGAGTTGGATAGTTCTTTTCATGCAACTTTAATTGGTGAGAAGCATAAGCAATGACTTTGTTGTTCTGTATCAAAACACACCCCAATCCTTTTTGAGACGCATCACTATAGATAACAAACCCCACGGTACTTGATGGTAATACAAGGATTGACACTATGATCAGCCTGGTCTTTAACTCTTGAAAGGTAAAATCTCTTTCTTTTGTCCATGCAAATGGTGTTGCTTTGGTAATTGGCACTGCTATCTTGGAGAAGGCTTTGACAAATCTCCTGTAATAACCTGCCAAACCAAGGAAACTACAAACCCCTGTTACGTTAGTGGGTCTTGGCTAGTTTACTATGGCTTCAATTTTCTGGAGATCAACAGAAATACCTTCTTTATCAATTACATGTCCCAAATATGTCACACTAGTTAACCAAAAACTCACACTTTTTCAACTTTGCCTACAACTGTTTATCTCTAAGAGTTTGAAGGATCAATCTTAAATGTTGTTCATGGTCCCCCTCACTTTTAGAGTAAATCAAAATGTCATCTATAATGACTACAACAAACTCATCCAAATAAGGTTTAAAAATTCTATTCATCAAATCCATGAATGCTGCCGGAGCATTGGTGACCCCAAGTGGCATAACCAAAAACTCATAATGGCCATTCCTGGTTCTAAATGCCATCTTCTCAACATCCTCTGCCTTAACATTGAGCTGATGATAACTAGATCTAAGATCAATCTTGGAAAAGACTTGTGCCCCTTGAAGTTGATCAAACAAATCATCAATTATTGGTAATGGGTATTTATTTTTGAAAGTCACCTTGTTCAGCTCTCTGTAGTCAATACACAAATAAAGAGTTCCATCATTCTTTTTCACAAATAAGGCTGGTGCACCCCAGGGTGAAGTGCTAGGTCGAATGAAGCCTTTGTCTAACAAATCTTGCAACTCAATTTTCAACTCCTTAAGTTCTGCTGGTGACATTCTGTAAGGAGTCTTGGAAATTGGTTGAGTTCCGGGCATCAACTGTAAACTCGATTTCTCTATCAATCAAGTTGTCTAGTAGGTCATCAGGAAACACATTTGAAAATTCTCTTACTACTAGTATGTCATTCAAACTGCTATTAGATCCTCATACAGTCAAAACACTACACAAATATCCCCGACACCCTTTCTTAAGTAATCTACATGCTTTCATGGATAAAATGAGATACGGTGGTGGTACTAGACCTCTACCTTAGAAAGATTACTCTTCTTGGTTCAGTGGTTGAAATGAAACACACTGTGATACACAATCTATTGTAGCATAATTAGTTGACAACCAATCCCATTCCCAAAATAGCATCAAAATGACTCATCTCTATAGTCAATAAAGCAACAATCAAGCTAACATTCCCAACTAATATTTCACAATCCCAATAACAGGATGTACATATCATAGATTCACCCGATGGTGTAGATGCTGACATTAGAAACTCAAAGGATTTGGCGATTTATTCAACTTATTCACAAACTGACTACATACAAATGAATGTGTAGAACCCGAATGTGTCAAAATATACACATCATGAGCCCAAATGGAGAGAATACTTGATATAATGGGCTCCGTATTCTGAGCATTCCCTGGGACTAGCGTAAACACCCTTGTTTGTCTCACCGGTTCGTTCCCCGTGGTGCTAGACTTGGCAGTTGACCTTTGGACCGACCCCGATGAACTAGTTGCACGTCTTGAAGAATTTTGCTGAGCCTTTGGACAATCTTTTTTGGCCGTACTCGAAGTAAGCTCCTGAAGCTCGATGGCATACTCCAAAATGATTCTTTCCGCAGTTTGGACAAACTAGAACAATTCTACTCCCTTGACTGGTACCACTAGTAGTTCCTGTACTTGGCTTCTTGATAAGGAAATTTTCCAGCCCCTTTCTCGAGTCATATCCCTATCTCTTATTGTACCATTCCTTGGACTTATGTTCATCCTTTGCATTTAGCTCAGCCATGATTGCCCTATCTAAAACTTCTGCATATGTAGGAAATTTAAACAGGTTTACTTTGTCCCAGAATGGTCCTCTAAGCCCTTTGTAATAACCCGACCCTTCTCTATGCTCTACAGTTTTAATTATATGTGTGACTATATGCTTGATGAGAAATTTCATGCAAATTTGTGTTTAATTATGTGAATTATATGGTTATGACATTGTATCTACCGGTTATTGGAAAAATCTGTTGAAATTGAGACATTTGGATTAGAAATTGAAAGCCTTAGAGGCTTGATAACCCGAAATTGACTTTACTGTTATGATCAGCATGATTTTTAGGATATTATATTTAGTTTTGTAA
The DNA here is from genome assembly GCF_055761805.1 of Camellia sinensis. Lineage (NCBI taxonomy): Eukaryota > Viridiplantae > Streptophyta > Magnoliopsida > Ericales > Theaceae > Camellia > Camellia sinensis. The sequence continues at coordinate 103,247,409 of NC_138961.1, forward strand.
AAATTCGGTTTGTAATGAATTAAATTGAGTTAATTGGACTAACCATAGTTAAACTTGCTTTGTGGGCTCAAATAAGTGTAAGTCTTAGTTAGATATATGAGACCATGAGTTAGAGGCAACACTTAGGTAAAAAAAAAATATCTCCTGGAGAAGAAAAGAAGAAGAGAATGGAGAAAAAAGGAGAGAGCTCAACCTAAGTAGAAGATTGAAGAAGCTTGAAGATTTATTCAAGGATTCACTCAAGGTAAGAGCAAATCAACCCTAATACCTTTAATCTTTCCTCAATTGATGAGATTCAAGCCTTAAAAAGAAGTTATACACTTATGTAAGTTAGGGTTTTGCCATAAAAATTTTGTTGGAGAAACTTTCCATGAAAATCATTAAGATTCATTGTCCTTGTTTACTTTGGGAGTTGATTCTTGTATTTAGAGTTTATTTTGATTTAGTTTGAGGGAAACTACCTTCTCATCTTTACTTTTGCATACTTTGGCTTTTATATGCACCTATTTTTATTAACCATGAGAAGATGAAGAAATAAAAGAAATGTGGGAATTTGATTTGTAAATATGCAATTTAGAAGAGTTATCATCTACTTGGACTTGAGATTTATGTTTATTGTGATCATATATTATGTTTGTGAAATATAATTGCTTAGATTAGGGCCTTGAGTTGTCTCTCAAAAATTGAAATTGTTAAATTTTCGGACTGCCCAGAATAGAGCCAGAATCGCACGTGCGGGGCCCATAGCCGCACGTGCGGGGCCCATAGCCGCACGTGCGGGGCCCATAGCCGCACGTGCGGGATACACAGCTACACGTGCGGGGCTCACAGTCACACGTGTAGAAAACAAGGGGAGACAAACTGGGACATTCTACAATAAAAGCACGTGCGGGTCGCACGTGCGGGCCACATGTGCAGCGCACCTTCCGGCATGTGCAGTAGGGGACTCCCGCACGTGCGGCTAATGGAGAGAAATTCTGTCAGCTTCCTTTTCCCTATTTGACCTTTTAAAACTGATAATGTGTATATTTGATTCTGCTAAAATACTTATAATTGAATGAGAATTTACAAATCGGACATGTGAAAAGGCTAAAGAAAAGTGAATAAGTTATAAGTTGTATGTGTGTGCCTTGTGTAGGTCACGTGCCAGAGAGAACCGTTGCTCATCCATATCACTGTGAGTTGTAGTAGTGTAACGCTGTGTTTCATTTATGTATTGTGATTACGAATCTTATAATGTTACTTGTGAATGACGCCTATTATATCGATTGTGTTTTATTAGAATAACGGGAATGATTGAATGGCAATATATACAATGGACCCAAGGTCGTTTAGTTTCGATTATGAATGATGGGCCTGAGGCCATTATGACATGGGTTATTTATGATTCACGGCCAAAGGCCGAGGGAGATGGAGACGTGTCGATGTACCATCGACCCTATACTGTGCCAAACAACTGTTGATGTGCTGGGCCCAAGGCCATTCTATATTATGTTGGGCCTAAGGACGTTCAGTCTTATGTGGGCCTGAAGCCGTTCAGAAACGAAAATATAAGACTAACTTAGGACCTATGATCATGCACTACAAAATATACGCTCACTGAGCCTTCCTACAAAATATATTTTTGCATTACTATAACCTCTTTACATTGCTATTATTCACTAAGCCTTGCTCATTCCGTATTTTTGTATGTTGTGTAGGTGATCAATTCGGAGGACAACCCTAGGTCAGCTCCAGGAGCCTTTTTGTTGGACTTGTTTTGTCGAGTCATTCAAAATAGCCCTTTTGTTTTATTTTGGGGAGTTCCATGTGGTGGCACATTTTGTTAAATCTTGAATGACTTGTCTTGGATACATTATCTATATTTAACTTCCGTGTTAGTACCCTTTGTATGGACTTACATGTGTAGACTTAATGAGATATGAACAGTATATGCAAGTCTTGTGTATATATATGTGTGTATGATATATTGTATTAAGATCATAGCATTTAGACACGGCTCAATGGATGTTTTATTTTGATATTATATTGCTTTCGTTCAGGCCCCAATGTTGAGTAAAACTTAAGGAAATTTAGTTTTGTGGCCTAAGTACAGGCCGGTCATGTCTGAACTATGAGGGGCAGGTTTGGGTCGTGACACCCTTCTTTAAACATTCTTGCTTTATTATACTCGGTGTTGACCATGTGTGGAGCAAATCTGGCTAGCTCCATAAACTTGGCATCATAATCTGTGACTGTACCCCTTCCTTGCTTAAGTGATTGAAATTCTGATGCCTTCCTATAACTGATAGATTGTAGGAAGTACTTGTTATAAAAATAAAAATAAAAACCTCCAAAAAGCAGTTCCAAGTGATGCCCTTATGCTGGCCCTATACTGACATGCACCATCTACGTGTTTCCTCTGCTAGTGTGAAGGTGGCAAGTGCAACTTTCTGAGTTTCCGTACAGGGGAAGGCCTCAAAGAACTTCTCTGCCTCTAACACCCATGCCTCTGCCTTCAATGGATCAATTCCTCTCTTAAACTGAACTCTCAAACTGAATTGGCTTCATCTTCTTGTATTCTCTTACTAGTGCCATTGTTGTCTGATCTAGAAAATCTATTTGAAGAGGTAGTTGTTTCTATGATAGTTGTTAATGCTGGTACGATGGTGGTTGTTGTTCTGGTTGTGGTTGTTCTTGATTTCTTTGCCTTAAGGCCTCTACTGCCTCTACTACACTTTCTAACATCTTTTGAGTGTATCCATGCAGTTGGTAGAGGACTCAGCTCTTTCTCTCACCATGATGCTATGCATGCAAAGCATATGTTAAGCTATTATAATATATGCATATAACAGCTTAACAGTTAATACATAAGATGTGCATCTTGTCACAAACACTCATCATGAATGCATTCCTAAAACTCTTCAAGGGAAATCCTATACCCTGGAGGACAATGAGTGTGTGTACAAACTTGTGCGATGATACCACTTTGTCACAACCCTATCTCGTCCCAAACATGGTAGTAGTTATGACTGAGTGTCTAACTACAAAAGGCCTAACAAGACAAGACAAGACAAGACAAGACAAGACAAGATTGGACGAAGACATTAGGGCTTATGCAGAAAAACATTTGTCCATTAATTACCAGAAGTCCATCCAGAGGTTGTACATAAATTATATGATACAAAACAAGCAACTTTATTTATTTATCTTTGACATTTACAAACTCAACAACCAAAAGAAAGTACAACATTTACAAATATACAACTAACAAAACCCAAAACTCATATACAGGATCTTCGTCTGAAAGCTCAACTTCCAAAAGTACAAAAAGAAAAGAAAAAAACTTCTAATACGATCTCTTATCCACAACTGGATCCTTGACATCACCTATATACATATAAGGGAAAGGGGTGATCTAAAACCCAGTGAATAAAAATATAGTAAAGTAGCAAATAAATGAACACCACCAAGCTTTATTAAAATGAAGCACATGATCATTTGAACATGACATACCTTTTTAAGCAAAACAAGTCTATCTTGCAAAATATATATAGTAATAAACATTCTCAAGGCACTTCGAGTCAAGAGTCAAGAGGTCACAACTGGTGGCAGAGCTCCATTAGCAAGTGGTTATTGGTATGATTCCAAATAACAAACAAGTTCCAAGATGTCATCTTAATACATGATACGAAAATATATGATGTTCATTCATATCAAAACAATAGCATAATCTTTCTAAACATATCATCTGTTTGTATTTCGAATCATAATTTAAAAGAACATAACTTTACCACACTACTACTTACAATTGGCTCCTTCTTTAAGATTTAACTTGTCACTATCCCAGCCGGCCCCAAATGTGATAGTAGCAATGACTGACCAGTAGTGCCTGACTACCCAAGGCCTATCAAGACAAGACAAGACTTAGCTCTAACTTTGAGGCTTATGTCGAATAATCTATTCATTCTTTTAATTAACATCCATTCAGAGCAAGTGCATAAGTATGATGAAGTCTGAACGAGCATGCATTTTATTTATTTACCTTGATATTTATATGCCCAAACAGCAAAACAAAAGATACAACATCTAGAGAAGTTCATACAAAAACTACGAACAAAACTTTTGTTAACAAGTAACAACTTTCAAAAAGAAAACCAAATAAAAGAAAACCAAAACTCTAGTGTGACTTTTCCTCGTGTCCTTGGTCCATATCTTCACTTACATACATATAAGGGAGAGGGGTGAGCTATTGCCCAGTGAATAGTAGTAACGTAAGGCGGTAAATGAATGAGCACTGAAATCTTTTAAACATTCTTTCAAAATAGCATACAGGTTTAACAAGGCAAAAAATAGCTTGGCTTGCAAAAAAAAAAATGTATGATGATGAGCATTCCAAGGATGACAAGGTGCTTAGCTGGCCAGGGTACCGACTAAACGTAACAAGATGAGCTTGGCCATGATACATGATTGGATATTCTCCCAATTATGGGCCTGATCCATAAATGCCACCTAAGTACATGATACAAGAATATAGAATGTTCATTCATAGTAAAACATGTCAATTGTGTAAACATAATCAAGTTTTGCATTAGAAACATAAATTGAAAAAACATAGCATTACTAAATTACTACTCACAAATAGCTCGGTTTCATAAGGGTTTTGCCTCCTTCCAAAGCTTGACCTACATTAAACAATAGCATAATGTTGAAATGTAAAGCTAACTAAACAAACCTAATAAATTAAATATTTAAAGTTTGCCTTAAACCTTTCTAAGTGTTTAGTATTGTTCTAGGTCTAATTCAGTCCTTAACCAAGTGTTAAAAGAGTCTAAAAAGTGTTTTAAGTGAAAAGGGTTACAAAACAAAAGTGCATGAAAAATAGGGGATTTCAACACGTGCGGAAAGGTCGATGCATATACGGGCCACACATGCATTTATTTTAGTAACTAAATGGTTGCGGGAGTAAAGTTGCCACATGCGTAGGAAGCCCAACCGCACGCGCAGTTCTAGATAAGAACCTGTTATCCAAAAAATCTGTTTGTTCTAACTCTTCTCTTTTCATTTTCAAGCTTAGGGCTCAAGCTAAAGTATCCAAAAACGTGTAAAATTTATAGGAAACATGAACATATAAACATTTTTCAAATCAAAACTCTACCTATTTCAAGAATCATGGATTGAATCTTTAAAATCTATCAAGAACTCCGAGAATTGAATCTTTTCCAATTCTTTTCAAAACTTTTCTTTTCTTTCTTTCAAAACATGGATTTGATGATAAAAACCCCTGAAACCACAAGAACATATGAGGGTCAAGATCTTCAAATACCAAATACATCAAAACTTCAATCAAAAGACTGATTTCCTAAGCTTCCTAGCATATTTTCTTTCCTAGCTCAACTTCTCTTCTATTTCTTCCAATTTCTTCATTTCAAACTCATTTTCATTCTAGTTTCTTCTTGATTCTTGATGCTAGAGAGGTATGTTACAAGATTTTATGTAGAAATCTTACCTTAGATTGATTATGGATTGAGTTTTGATGAATCTCCTTTAAGTTCTTCCTTTTTCTCTTTTTCCTTCTTCTTTCTTTTCCTTTTCCTTCTTTCTAGCTGCTTCTAAGTTTCTCCTGCAAATTTTCCTTTTGCTTGATTTTGATGAACAAGGGTTTTATTTAGTGCAGCTAGGGAAAAAATGGTAAGGTGGTGCTTGCTTGCTTGGCTTAGCAAATCAAGCTTATTTAACTTAGTTAATTAGGGTTTGTGCTAACTAATCCAAGTTTAACCTAATCTTACTTAAGTTAATTAATCCTAATTAGAAAGACATCAAATAGTATGAAATGAACAAATTCATTAGCCTAAGAGCATCTCCAATGCAATACTCTCACTAAGAGTATGAAAATAATATTTTTTATTCAAAAAGTAAATATAGAGGAGGTTACTATTCATTCAAACTCCAACCACAAATTTTCATTTCCTTCATTCAAACTCTATTCAAAAAGTAATTTTTATTCATTAATAAATATTTAATTTTCAAATTTTTATAAAATATATTTAATATTATACTCATTTTAAAGGTATGATTTTATACTTTTTAATGATGTCAATTTTATAAAAATTAAATTTATAAATTAAAAGTTATTTGTAATATAATAACAAATTTATAAATGAATAGTATTTTGGAGGATCCTCCATTTTTTCATCCTCCCTCCAAATATGGAGGATGAACTCATTCTCCTCCCAAATGGAGATGAATTTGAAGGGTGGGTTGGAGGAGCAAATCCTCCATATATGGAGGATGGGTTGGAGATGCTCTAAAGCCTCTAAGCTCCTCAATTAAGGCAAAGGGACATCCTATGGTTCAAAAATCCCGATCTAAACCACATCCTAACTTAAACCGTGAAACAAGCAATATTTTTCTAAGGTCAGGTTTTTAAACTAACTTCTCCTTCTCCTATACTCCTTCCAAGTTCTAGTTTAAGCAATAAGTACTTAACATGAGATTAACACACATGAATGACATGATATGCATATGCATGAAGTGTCGGGTTTCACATTCTCCGCACTTAAGAAGTTTGGTCCTCCAAATTTGTCTTACCTTGGCTCGAAAATAAGCTAGGATATCTCCTTCCAAGTTCTAATTCAAGCAATAAGTGCTTAACATGAGATTAACACACATGAATGACATGATACACATATGCATGAAGTGTCAGGTTTCACATTCTCCGCACTTAAGAAGTTTGGTCCTCCAAATTTTTCTTACCTTGGCTCAGAAATAAGCTAGGATATCTCATTCTCATTTCATCTTCCTTCTCCCAAGTAGCATCCCTCTGGTAGTGTTTTCACCATTCCACTTTATTGTTGGTATTGGTTTGTTTCTGAGTTGCTTGACTTGATGATCAATGATTTGAATGGGTAGCTCCTCATACCCCAAATCCTCATCAATAACCAGTCTTTGGTAATCAATCATGTGGGAAGGATCCTAGGCATAGCCTCATTACGTAGAAATGTGAAATACATTGTGGACTTGTTCCATCTCTATTGGTAATGCAACCTGGTAAGCAACTAGGCTAATTTTCTCCAAAATTTCAAATGGCCTAACATAGCATAGAGTCAAATTTCCTTTCTTTCCATACCGTGTTTGACCCTTGATTGGAGTGACTTTCAAAAATACGTGATACCCAACTTCAAATTCTACATTCCTCCTCCTTGTATTTGCGTAGCTCTTTTGACAAATTTGAGCAATTTTGATTTGTTGTTGGATAACCTTGATCTTTTCAGTAGTCACTTGAACAATCTGAGGCCCCATTACTAATTAATCTTCTACCTCTGGCCAACAACCATATGATCTACATTTCTTTCCATTCAATGCTTCATATGGTGCCACACCAATGCTCGCTTGGAAACTATTATTGTAGGAAAATTCTACCAAAAACAAATGAATTTCCTAACTTCCCTTGAAATCTAAAATGCACAAACAATGCATATCTTCTAAAGTCTGTAGGGTCCTTTCTAATTGTCCGTTTGTCCGTGGATGGAAAGTAGTGCTAAACCTTAATTCAATTCCCACTGTTTTTTGCAAACTTTGCCAAAATCTAGATACAAACTTGGAATCTCTATCAGACACAATAGAAACAGGCACACCATGAACTTTAATAATCTCATTTATGTACAAAGTAACAAGTTTGTTCACGTTATAAAAAGATTTCATAAGCAAGAAATGAGCGGACTTGGTCAGTCTATCAACAATGACCCAAATAAAGTCCATATCTCTTGGTGTGCAAAGCAAGCCAATTACGAAGTCCATCGTGATATGTTCCCACTTTCATTCTGGAATGTGGGGAGGTTAAAGAAGACCAACTGGCCTTTGATGTTTAGCTTTGACATGTTGGCATTAAAGGCATCGAGATACGAACTCTGCTATATCCTTTTTCAAGTTTGGCCACCAATAGACTTGCTTTAGATCTTGATACATTTTAGTACTCCCAGGGTGGACTGCAAACTTAGAATGGTGTGCTTTCCCCATAACTTTCTTCTTCAGTTTTGGTATATCTGGAACATACATTCTGCCTTCAAATTGTAACAGTTGATCTTTGATGGCAAATCCCAGCCTTGGCTTTGAATCAATTTCCTCAAAAACTTTCTTTAGACAGGCATCCTCCATTTATTTTTGTTTAATTTCTTCAATATTCATTGGCAATGCTGAAATTGCAGCCAAAATCTCTCATGTTTCATGTAGGACTAACTCCACTTCCATCTTTTGCAAATCTCGTAAAATGTCTCCTTGTTTGGTAAGTAAACATGCCAAATTCTCCATGGATTTTCAACTAAGAGCATCAGTTACAGTTTTTACTTCGCCAGAGTGATACTAAATTTGTAGATCATAATCCTTCATCAATTCAAGCCACTTCCTCTGCCTCATATTAAGTTCTTTTTATGTAAATGAATACTTCGAACTCTTATGGTCAGTAAAAACCTCACATGAAGCTCCATACAAATAATGACGCCATATCTTCAACGCAAAGATGACAACTGCCAATTCTAGATCATGTGTTGGGTAGTTCTTCTTGTCTGGCTTTAGTTGACATGAAGTATGAGCAATAACTCTATTGTTTTGCATTAAAACACATCCCAATCCTTTATGCAATGCATCACTGTAGATAATAAACAATTGTGTACCGGTTGGCAGTACAAGAACTGGTGTTGTAATCAATCTCGTCTTGAGTTCTAGATATGCCAAATCTCTTTCTCCTATCCACTGAAATGGCACCCCTTTCTGTGTTAGTTGAGTGAATGGTACAACTATCTTGGAGAAATCCTTTGACAAACATTCTATAGTAACCTGCCAAACCAAGAAAACTTCAAACTTCTATTACCCTATTCGGTCTTGGCCAATTAACTATTGCTTTAATGTTCTAAGGATCAACAGAAATTCCTTCTTTATCAATTATATGCCCCAAAAATGTCACGCTAGTCAGCCAAAAATCACACTTCTTCAACCTTGTATACAACTTTTTATCTCTAATAGTTTGAAGGATCAATCCCAAATGTTGTTCATGTTCCTCCGCACTTTTAGAGTAAATAAGGATGTTATCAATAAAAACTACAACGAACTCATCCACATAAGGCTTAAAAATTCTATTCATGAGATCCATGAATGTTGCGAGTGCATTGGTAACTCTGAAAGGCATAACCAAAAACTTGTAGCGGCCATGCCATGTTCTGAAAGTTGTCTTCTCCACATCCTCTACCTTGACTTTGAGCTAGTGGTAGCCTGATCTCATATCTATCTTGGAAAAGACTTGTGCCCCTTGCAACTGATCAAATAGGTCATCAATCCTGGGCAACGGGTATTTTTTTTTTGATTGTCACTTTATTCAGCTCCCTATAATCAATGTATAGCCATAGCATTCCATCTTTTTTTTTAACAAACAGTATTAGTGCACCCCATGGTGATGTACTAGATCTGATGAAGCCTTTATTCCATAAGTCTTGCAACTGAATTTTTAACTTTTTCAATTCTATGGACGACATTCTATTAAGAAGTTTTGGAGATAGGCTGTGTCCCTAGTGTCACTTCAATAGTAAACTCAATCTCCCTATCAATTAAATTGCTCGGTAAGTCATCAGGAAACACATCTGAGAATTCTCACACCACTGCAATACTGTTCAAACAAGCATCTGATTCCTGAACAGTCAAGGCACTACACAAATAGCCTCCACACCGTTTCTTAAGTAACTTGTTGGCCTTCATGGATGAAATGAGATATGATGCAGATACTACTCCACTCACTTGAAAAGAAAATTCTTCTTGATCAGTGTAGACACCCATCTTTGACTGTCCTCAAGACATGGATGTTCTTGCAGGTACATCCAGCGACAAGTTTCATTGCTCGTCGAGTACTCGACTTCCACGACGGAATGCTCCAGGTTTGATCTTTTCAGACCCTGTTTCCATTCTGTCTCATATTTTGGACCATGTGTTGGTCTTTGCATAGTGATGTTCTTGATGGCCTGTCGGCCATCATTGAGGGCTGTCGGCCATGGGCTTTGCCTTGCCGGCCATCACTGATGGCCGGCCGGCCACCAATGCATCAGTAGATATTTTTGTAGATATTTTGACAGTTGTTTGCACATATGAGCCCATTTGCTTGCACGTGGATGGTTGGATCTTTACAAGAGACCTTTGTATCTTCTATATATAGAGGTCATCTATGTGTATGCAAAGGGTTACAAGAATTTGGCTAAGCTATATTTCTCTCTCTCTCACTCCAGAATCCTCTCTCTCTATATTTCGTGATTGAAAGTGAGCTTTCTCTACACATTTGCACTAGTGCCCTTAGCCAAACACCTTCACCTTGGAGCTGTGGTTCTTGGAGGCTTTGTTTGAGCTTCTTGGAGTGGTTTTAGCTCAGAAGTTTTGCTGTTTTGTTGCTGTGCTTCAAGGGTATGGATTTACCTCTTTAAAGTTTTGTTTTAGTTCATTGCTTGGCCACCTTTGTATGCTAATTTAAAGTTGGTTTTAGCCTCAGACAAGTTCTATTTTTATGGTCTTAAAATCTTGGTTTAAGCCTTGTGTGGTTAGGAGGTGATTTCCTCCCTTGGCTCTTTGACTTGAAAAGCCTTTTGAGCCATCTTTCTAAGCTTTTGAAACACCCTTTGTTTAGCCTTTCTACCACTGAAACTCAGAGGTTTTTCAGTGGTAGAAACTTGGTTTTGAGGTCTAAAATAGAAGGGGGTGACCTCCCCTCCTTGTATCTTGTTTGCATGTATAGATGGCCTAATAGTTGAGCATGCTTTTCTACCCTTTTGTAGCTTAGTTCAAGCATGCTTTTGGCTTTGTTTTGACATGCTTCAACTCTATTTTTGGCTGGTTGTGTCACTTGTTGCTTGCTTTATGTACTTGTAGTGCAATCATGCGTACTAGCCCAACATACTTGATGATTTAACCTATCATTCTAGCATGTGTTAACTTAACTCCAGCACATTCTTGCTACTGATTTAGCATGCTCTAGCTCTGTTTTGGATGGCCTTGGTCATATATGCTTTGCTTTGTACAGCTACTGTGTAGTTGGCTTTACTAGCTTTATGTGTCAAGGCTTTAAGCATGCTTTGCATGAGATGTTTGCATGCCATAACATCATTTAGCATGTGATTTTGGTGTTTATAACTCTGTCACACTCTCACATATTCCACTCTTTCATTGCTTTTTGAGAGTTGTGTTTTATGCCTTGTTTGTGAGCCAATACATGAACATGATTTTCTTGCTTTTCTTGCTATCATCTCAGCTCATTTTAGCCTCTATTTTGGCATGTTTGAGGTCTGTCCATAACTGGTTTGGCCATTTGAGCTTGATGTTGCATGGTTCTAGTGTAAAGCTCTTCACTAGTTTTAATGCTAAAGTCTCTAATATGTTGTACATGAGTTGTTTGCATGTTATAGTCTTGTGTTCCATGCCACTTCAGCATTGAAATTCTACAACCTCCCTCACTTCTTCATTTTTCTATTTGTTTTGAGGGTTGGTCAACCTTAGGTTGTGTTTAAGCATGAGATAGAGCTTGTGCTCAATGGCTTTGACTCTCTTTTGAGGGTTTCTACTAGTCAAAGGCATGATCTCTCTCATGTCTTAAACCATTCTTTAGTTGACCCCTCTCTCATTAGAGGACAATCACTTGGACTTAACCAGTTAAAGAATGGCTTGGTAATGCTAAAATGTGTAAACAAGAATTGAACCAAGTAAAAAATGCCAAGATAAACATGTTGTATTTGCATTACCTTGTGTTCAATCGGACATTATATTGAACACAAGGTGGATTGGTCCATTTCATACTCAAAGTGATGAAAGTGAGCCAATCCCCTTTGTCTCCATTGCCTTTGATCATCCATGATAAGGTAGTGGTCCTAGAGTCTTGTTTGTCTTGCATTTATTGAATGAGTACAAATTGGATTTGTGGCCATCATGCATTGTGAATGCTTGATTGATGGTTTTGGATCCAATAGTGTAACTCCTTTGATGTTTTAAGATGATAAGGAGGGGCACAGCACAAACATACCCTTGGGAGACCATCTATTTTCCTCTGGTTTGAGCTATGTTGCAGAATGGTGATGCAGCACACTGGTGGCCGGCAATGCCTCACTGATGGCGGGCACTACTTCATCCTTGGTCAGCAGTGTACATCTTTGGCCGGCAGGTGGCCAGCATCAAGCTCTCTTGGTCGGCAAGCCACTGGTGTAGTCCTCAGCAGTGAATTGGTAAGGTGGAGTAAAAAGTTCCTGAAGTAACCCTGCAAACAGAGCCTCTTAAGAGCAAACTGGAAGGTGTTTCGAGGCGGCAACCGAGAGCATGCATCTTCTAATTCCCAAGGCAGAGCTGAGGCAGCATAATTTAAATATCATGCATGTTTAGTTGGTTTTGTAATTTAATTAGTGTGCTAATTAGTTAAGTATTGTAATAATTAGAAAGTAGTTTACTAGTTATTCAATTTGTTTTGTAATAATTAGTCTAATTAGCGTAATTAGATTAGTTAGCTTAGCTTAGTGTAGCTTAGCTTATTTGTTCGGACCCTCCTTCACGAGGGTGCAATGTTGTAATAAGGGTGCGTGAGTGTGTGCATGTCTTCCAACCCCACTTCTTTCTCCCTTTTATTTAACCGCTTTTGATGGTTAGTGTAGGGCACATTTTGATTAGCATACCTTATGCTTGGGTGTTTACATCATGCATTTGTATTGCATGCACCGGGCTCAGCGCATCATTCAAACTGCATCATATTTCAATACTTATTTGAATACATGTATCAAATTGTTGAATTCATATGCCATCTTAGATAGCCAAGCCTATTTAGTTGCATTATTGCATGTGTTGCATTAGGCATCTTGTATAGCTAGGATCATGCATGATTTATAACTAGCTTTTGTTTTGGCTTGGAGTACACTGTGAGTTTTACGCTATAGCATACTTGCATGAGTGTGAGTGTTGCCATGATAGCATGCTTACCATGAGGCTATATGTTTACTTGATTAACTGCATGAATGCCTGTGGGTGAAGGCTTTGTTGCCTGAATTTGAACAACTCGATGATTGTGAGTTTTAAGCCCTCTTTCCGAAGTGGCAAAAAATCATGTTTAAGCCCACTTGAGGGTGGCAAATCCGTGCTTTAGGCCACTTAAGAGTGGCACTTTCATACCATTTTCGAAAAACAAACATGAGTTGTTTTGCTCCAAGTCTCACGACTTAGTCTATACATGTAGGCGAGTCTACAATCAGCTGGTTGGAATGTGACACACTTAGATACATAATCAATTGTAGCATAATTTGTTGACAACCAATCCATTCCCAATTTAACATCAAAATGATTGATATCAATGGATAGTAAATCTACAGTCAAGCTAGAACTCCCAACTAATATATCACAATTTCCAAAAATAAATGTACAAATCATGGATTCACCCGACGATGTAGACATCAATAACAAATAATTGAAAGGTTCTGGCTCTTTGTTCAATTTACTCACAAACTCACTAGATATGAACGAATAAGTAGAACTCGAGTCTATCAAAATATAAGCATCTCGAGCACAAATTGAGAGTGTACTTGAGACCACTAGTTCGGTATTATGGGCATCGCCTGGAACAAGTGCAAAAACTTTTGTCTCACTGATTCTTTCCCGGTATTAGCCTTCATGCTCAAATTCTGGACTAACCCAGATGAACTGCTTGCACCTCTTTGCTTGGCCTTACGATAGTTTTTGACTAGATGTCACATTTGTCCACACTCAAAAGCATGCTCCCGTGGCTTGACGACATACCCCAAAATGATTCATATTGTATTCCTGACATGTTGGTATAGTCTTGCCAGCTTGACTTGTACTATTAGTGCTCGTCGTGTTTGGCCTTTTGATCGATGGATTACTCAGCCCTTCATTTATGCCCAAACCTTGTTTCTTGGTGAACCATTCCTTCGATTTTTGTTCTTCCTTGGCATTCTGTTCATCCATCAGTGCTTTTTCTGGAACTTTCATGTATGTTGGCAACTGGAATAGGTTCACCTTATCTCTGATTAGTCATTTCAGTCCTTCCTCAAACTTCATTGCTTTGTTCTAGTCTGTTGTCATGACCCCAACCTGCCCTAAATAGGATGGCGTAATGATCAGTCAATAGTCCTTAACAAAAAAAATGGCCTAACAAAATGAAAGTAAGACGGACTCTTAATATAATTGGGGGAAAATTCCATTTACTACTGTGCATAAGCCATTATCTATTATATTCAGTCCATTTATAACATCCATTCAGAGCAGTGCATAACTTTACGAAATGAGAGCTTATATTCTTTTAGAACCATTACATTATATTATTACAAGACAAAAAACATATTACAATACATATGTCTCAATTCTACAAATCAATACAGCCATAAAAGACTAGCTTCTAATTAGCGATCTTCATGCTTGAACTATTCATTGCCTAAATATATATAAGGGAGAGGGGTGAGCCATTGCCCAGTGAATAGTAATAAAGTAAGGCGGTAAATGAATAAACATTGAAAACTTTTAAATATTCTTTCAAAATAACATATACCTTTAACAAGACAAAACCTAGTTTGGCTTGCATACAAAATATATAATGATGAGCATTTCAAGGATTACAAGGTGCAAGGTGCTTAACCAGCCCGGGTACTATAGCTCATCTATTTTGCGCCCCCTTTCGGAAGTAGAAATAAGCCCTACAGTTCGGACTCCCACGTTTCTAAATCTAATCTCACAAGTGCAATATGAAATCGATAATCACAAAAGAGTCCAAATCCGACAAATCTTTTAGAAAATTGATTTTGAATAAAAAATGCCAAAAATGGACTACTTTGCCAGATATAGAGTCGCTACCTAAATATTTTATTTTGGAAAAATTTAGGAAACCCATGACTCGTGCCAAAGGCCACGTGTCTGTCATCACCAAGATTGTCTCGGCTCAGGAACTTAGGTACGAGAGGAGAAGGTCATGAATTGAGCACCCCCTCTAGCCAGATTGAAGATCGGCCTCTACTAATCATGATATGAATCTTATGTACATTATATGCTCTTGTGCCGATTATTAAGCTAGCATTACTATGTGATGCGCACACACACAAGTATAGACTACTTGCAAGAATTGGAACACTTCGAGTCATGTTTGTTTTTTAAAATTGTTTCGAAATATATACCACTTGAAAAAGTGATCGCATATGAACATTGCTCAAATTATTCCAATTCAAGCAATTAGCCTTCATCCACAGGCATTCAAATAATTATAGCACTTAAGCAGTTAGCCTCATGGCAAGCATGCTAGACATGGCAGCATCACATGTATGCAATTATGCTAAAGCGAGTAAAGTCTCATCTAGTACTCCAAGCCAGGATAAACAAAAGAGTTAGAAAAATGCATGATTCCTAACTATGCGATATGACTAATGCAACACATGCGATATGTAATTACTAGGCTCGGCTACTAATATGACATATGAATCAATTTGATATCATGCGGTCTAAACACATATTCAAAGAAGTATTAAACTGACAATGTAATTAGAATGATGAACTGAGCCTCGGTGCATGCAATACGAATGAATGCAAACATGAAGTATGCTAAACAAAACATGATGTCCCTAAACTAACCATCATAAGCTAGTAAATTAAAGGGAGAAAGATGTGGGGTTGGAAGACATACACATTATTACACTGTGCTCTCACGAAGAAGAGTTCGAATAAACTAACTAGCTAACTAACTGTAGACGTCCCCGAACATCCTGGGACGGAAATCCCGTTTTGTTCATATGGGCTCACTACAATTCAGGACTCAAAAGTCACGGTCCTGTATCTAATCTCGCAGAGTGCAATGCAAGACCGATGAATCATCAAAGAGTCCAAATCCGACAAATCGTATTTGAAAACAAATTTTTTTGAAAGAAGTGCAAAACATGGACTGCTTTGCCAGATACAGAATCGCCACCCAAATATTTTATTTTGGGGAATTTAGGAAACCCTGACTCGTTTGCCTCGGCTCGGGAACTAGGATACGATTGGGGAAGGTCACTTCGTGAGCACCCCCGCTCGCCCGATCAAAGATCGGCCTCTATTAACCATGATATCGAGTTTTGAAAACATTATGTGCTCTTATTCCGGTTATTAGCCCAGATTTACTACGTGATGCGCACAGCAAACAAATATAGACTGAATCGCCTGAATTGGAACAAAACATCTCACGTTTGTTTTTGAAAGCGGTTTGCTACTCGTAAGTAGGCTAAAATGTGGATTTGCCACCCTCAGGTGGGCTTAGAAGACATGATGATTTGCCACTCTCAAGTGGGCTTTAAACTCGCAGTCGATGAGTTGTTCCAATCCAAACAACCCAACCTTCACCCACAGACATTCAGGCAGTTATATCATATAAGCACATAGCCTCATGTGAAGCATGTTATCATGGCAGTCACTCACATGCATGCAAGGATGCTAAAGCATAAACACTTACCGAGTACTCCGAGCCAAAACAAAAACTAGTTAGTAATCAATGCATGATCGTAGTTCATGTTAAGATGGCTAATGCAACACATGCAAAATGCAACTAGAAATAGGCTCGGCTATCCTAAGAATGGCATATGAGATGCTACAGCTAACACGTGTTCAACTTGGAATTGGAATACAATGCAGTTAGTATGATGCGCCGAGCTCGGTGCATGCAATACAGATGAATGATGCAAACATGCAAGCATAAGTATGCTAATTGAAACATGCCCTAATCTAACCATCATAAGTTGGTAAATGAAAGGGAGAAAGACGTGGGGTTGGAAGACATACATCACACACATGCACACTTATTACAATTGTGCCCTCGCTCGGAGGGTCCGAATAAATAATACACAACCAAAATAAATAACGAATTATTACACAACACTAATTACTTAACAAATGAACTAGGTAGGCAAAGTAAACTAGCATGCTACGCTATGTGCAATGGACTGCCTCAGCTCTGCTCGGAATGATGAAGGGTGTATGCAAGCTCAAGTTGCCTTGTCGGTAAATTCCATCGTGATGCCTCGCGTCGCCTTTGTTTGTAATTGATCTCAGAAACTTGCACAAAACTCCAGAAGGCTGAAACTCCACCTTGGGAAGGCCACCGACCATTTATCAGCATGGGAGGCCACCTGCCGACCACCCTTTGTGGTGGAGACCAAAGAAGGTGGTCAGCCTGCCAGAAAACCTGGTCGGCCGACCAGTTTCCACCTCTGGTTTCTGGCTTTTTTTGCAACAAAGGCAAGAGAGAGAAAAGGCAATGTATTTTCAACATATGTCTGCACGACCACTCTCCCTATCCTTGCACAAGCTCTAGGGAGTGTAGTCCTCGATTCTCGTGCCACCAATCACGCATCTCGATGCATGATGGCCGAGGAATCGAATTGCATGACTCGATGTAAAATGAATGCACATATGAACACAACAAAGCCTAGACTCCATCATGGATAATCCGGAGTGCCGGCGACCGGGAATTGAGACACGTTTCGTCACTTTGAGTACGAAACGTCCCTCGTTTCCCGTGTTTGGACTAAACCCTACTCCAAACACAATGCAATATGCATGGCATACACAATGCGACTAACATGCAACCTAGCATACGCAATGCTATGAACTACAATGGCATACACAATGCACATACGAAGGCTATCATGCGCACATGAAGACTATTAATGATATGATCAAAGTATACACAATGCAATGGCCAAACATGCAACAATCATGAACTAAATGGCATGCTCAATGTAAGATGGACTTACACCAATATGAGTGGACCTCAGCCACACTCAAATCAGTGGCCATATGATGGAAATGAGACAACCGAAACACATGCAAACATGCACGATGCACGGGATCGATCCTAAGGCATCAAATGTCACTCTACCAAAGCATGAAAAATGATGCAATATGGCATACAAACACACAAATTCCAGCTCTAAAACATGATACAAAATGGTCTTGAAACATGCAAACATGGTACACAATGCAAGCTAGGGGGTCCGGGTACCGAAACTAGCGAAGTGCGTTACTCTAGAGGTACCCAAAACAATGCACTAATGGAAAAATCAACCCCAAACAGACCCTAGGCGGGTCCGAAATAGTGGGGAAATGGCCTAAAATGATGGCTTGGAATGCAACGAAATGGAGCTCATTCAATGGTCGGTAAATGAGACATACAAGCCCAACTCTCAAATGCATTTAAAGAGTATAAAACATGATAATATGGCATTCAAACAAGCTCTCAAATATGATGTATAATGGGCACAAAACAAGAAAATACCTCAGTATATGCATGTAATGGACCCCGAAACTCAAAGCTAAGCAAGTGTATTGAACCACAAGCATGCAAAACAAACACCATTCGACCATGAGACCTAAAAACAAAGCTAGGGTAGTCCAAAATATGCACAAAATCAGTTTAAGGCAAGGCCAAAAAGTGCTAAAATCAAGGGTCAACAAAGCATGCAAAGAAAGCTAGTGAACCATGATTTACATTACAAGTATGTGAAGCACATGAGGGCTCACCGAACCAACCAAAAATAGAAGTATGCCATGCTAAAATATGCCCGAATAACCACTAAAACTCAGTCAATGCATGCAAAAATGATAGGCTCCTTTGGAGGACCATGCAAGGGGTTGTTCCACACGTGTATGATGGACACACAAAATGGAAAAATGGCCTCTAGATAGAGGTTATGAGGGTCCTAAAACCCACCAAAAAGACCCTGAAATTAGTCTAGGAAGCATGCAAATGAAAGCCCCTTTGAAAGGCCTTGGATGGGATTGCTCTACACATGCAAAATAGACACTTCAAATGGAAAAATGGGCTCTGGACAGAGCCAAGGAAGACCTTAAAACTCACCAAATAGGGCTTGAAATATGACTTCACAACATGCAAGTAGGAGCCCCTTTGGAAGGCCAAAAGGGCCAACAAACAAGACAAGGAGAGAGGGGGTCACCCCCCTCTGATTTTGGCTCTCAAAACAGTGTGCTAGCCACTGAAAATCTACTGGATTTCAGTGGCTAGAAGGCCAAACAAAGCATGAAACAAAGGCCTAGATGCAAGGCTCAAAACAAGATGCAAACAAGCATACAAGGGGTAGATGACCCCCAACAGAAAAATTCCCTTAATCAAACTTCAAGAGGGGCTCAAAATAAAACTCTTTTCAGTTTATGAAATATCCCGAAAATGCTTGCAAGCAAGGCTAAGGTAGGAAGCAAAATAAGCCTACAAAGAGGGATGGAGCATACAAGGAGCTAGATGACCTCAAACAGAAAAGTGTCCTTATTCAAACTTCAAGAGGTGCTCAAAATAAGACACTTTTCAGTTTAAGACGAAACCCATCAATGCTTGAAAATATGGCTAAAGAATGAAGCAAAACAATGTCAAAATGGGGGAAATAGAGACTTACCCTTGTAGAGAAGACCTCCAGCAACTTCTGGACCAAGATGGTGAGCCTTCAACCTCTGAAAATCAGTTCCAAGATGCTTGGATGGATAGTGGAGGTGTTGTGCTAAGGGTTGGTGTGCAAATGGCCAAGAATGATGGAGTTTAGAGCTTGGGATGAAGAGATACGGAGAGTTGTGTATGTATGCTCTAACCAAAAGGTTCAACCTCAATAATGGAAGAGGAGGCCTCCCTTTATAGAGAAGAGAGGCCAAAGCTTCTCTAAGAAGCTTCAAACCAAGCTCAAAGATCCTCCATACACATGTATGGAGGATCATTTCTAAGGCTTCCAGCTGGCACAACTGGCTTCAACTCATTGAGACAAAAAAAAGAGAAAGCTGGCCGACTAGGTCAAAAGGTTCAGGTGGTTGGCCGACCACCATTTCTGGTCGGCCTGCTACTTTTTCTGGTTTTTCAGGACAAAAAATTAGTCTGTCAGAAAGAAAGGTGGTCGGCCAGTGATTGGGAAGTCCAAAAGTGGTTGGCCAGGTCTCCAAATTGAAGTCCCATAGGTTAGCTTTCCAATGGCACCAGTCTTGCATCAAAATTCCTCCTGTGGAAAAAGTTATGCCAGTTTTGGTGAAGCCGTGCAGATTCGGTCCAACCGGAGTGATGCTCTACTTCAATCAACCATATCTCCCCCGTCCGGACTTGGCTTTAGGAGATTCTTGAGTGCAAAATGAAGCCCCGGAAGTAAGATTTCCAATGGTGGTGACCTCATAGCTGAAATCCAAGTATGCAAATGAATATGCCTGATTCAGCGAGGACTGCTCGTCCCTCTCTTAACGGTTCATGCCCATTTTCTCCCCCAACTGGGTTTCTTCCCCCTTCTCTTCTTTTCTTCAACTCCAAACGCCTAGACAAAGTGTTTTGAAAGATTTTTCAAAGATTTCATCTCTCTTTCATTCATTTCCACTTTGTCCTTGCTCGGTTTACCGAAAAGCACAACATTTGACAACATGTGAGCCTCGAAACATCGTAAAAAACTTTATTTCAAAAACATTTTTAAAGAGAGGGTTTTAAGGTCTAAAATATTTTGATCGAGATTGTGTTGGTCCAAAAAGGGGTATGACGTTGAGATTTGACCCTCTCCTTGCCGAAGAAACTAAACCTTTCCCCTGCACACCTTTCTTCACCATGTAAACCATCAGTCAATTCCAAGTCTTAAGGGCGGTCAAAAATGGGTTGTCTACAGTTGCCCCTCTTTGACAGAACTCGAAAGTCAAGAAGTGACGGGAGTGAATGTCAAAACCCAGAGACGACCCATTTTTGACGAGGCCGAAGACTTGGACAAACAAACAAAGTACAGACAAATAAATGGTGTGCCCGCAGGTTGCCTACGTATCCGTCTGCAAGGAATCAAACCAGCGTAGTTCAGGGGCAGGATGCAAAATGATATGCAGAAAGATTTTGATAATTGGACTTATATGCTACGCGATACGCGAAGCCGGTTTGAAAATTGGACTTATACGCTACACGAATCCGATTTGATAATTGAACTTATATGCTACGTGATGCCGGTCTGATAATTGGACTTATACGCTACGCGAAGCCGGTTTGAAAATTGGATTTATACGCTATGCGAAGTCGATTTTGAAAATTGGACTTATACGCTAGGTGAAGCCGGTTTGAAAATTTAGGATTTATGTAATGCACTGTAATGACTAAATGCAATGTGATAGCAAGGAAAAGGGAGGTACCCTACAGGGGCAATTGGCAATGACTTACCTCGGCAATGTCCTACCTCATGCTGATGCAGGAATCTTCCTCTTCTTCTCAGTTGAACCACAGGTACTACTTTTCTCCCTGACTATGGTTGTAGCTTTCCCTATTCTTGAACAGGGTGACATACTAGGTTGATTCGGTATCCAGAATTGAGGCGCATACATATGCTATCTCAATCTATGGGGCTGCCATACAGATTTCAAGCCGAGGATATACCCCTGGGTATTTAAACCAGACTTTAGTCTTGGAAATCCCGAACCTTTGTGTTCTAGGCAAGAGCCATTCGGACTCTAGTTTCCACCGTCTCAGTTAGTCTCCCAGGAACTTACCGCAAACACAGGCAGGTGGCTATACCAGACCACCAGAAGTCGTTCGAGCATGACAAACACCAAAGGAATTGCAGCTTTAGAGGATTTAAGGTCTCCTAGACCAGAAAGTGCACAAGACAGTGCGAATGATATAAAAATACAATGTGCACAAGACAGTGCGATGTAGAGTGAATGCACAAAATAGTGCTAAACAGATGCACAAAATAGTGCAATGCTAAAGGTGTACAAAATAGTACGAGCATGGTGAATGCACAAAACAGTGCGATATAGATAAGGTGCGCAAGATAGCACGATGCAATGCATTAATAAGTGCAGGTAAGATGCGCAAGATAGCGCGATGCAATGCACTAACAAGTGTGGAGAGGTGCGCAAAACAGAGCGATAAAATGCATGCACAATGCAAGTAAGGTGCATGAAATAGTGCGATGCGCAAAATAGTGCGAATGAAATGTAATGCACTAAACAAGTGTAGGTGGGATGCGCAAGATAGCGCGAATGATACAATGTAATGCACAAAACAGTGCGATGCGCAAGAAAGCGCGAAAGTAAATTGCACAAAACAGTGCGATATGCTAAATAGCGCGAGTGTAAACTGCACAAAATAGTGCGATGCGCAAGAAAGCACGAGTGATTACAAATGCGAAAGTGCACAAGACAGTGCGATACGCAAAATAGCGCAAGCCTGAACGTGCACAAAATGACGCGATGGGCAAAACAGCGCGAATGATTTGAAATGCACTAAACAATGCGATACGCTAAACAACGCGATTGTTTTGAAATGCACTAAACAGTGCGATATGCTAAACAGCGCGATTGATTTGAAATGTACAAAACAGTGTGATACGCTTAAGCAGCGCGATTGATTTGGAATGCACAAAACAGTGCGATACGCTAAACAGTGCGATTGATTTGAAATGCACAAAACAGTGCGATACGCTAAACAGCGCCATTGATTTGAAATGTACAAAACAGTGCGATATGCTAAACAACGCGATTGATTTGAAATGCACAAAACAGTGCGATGCACTAAACAGCGCGATTGATATGCAATGCACAAAATAGTGCGAGTGAGATAAAATGCACAAGAAAGTGCGATAAAATGCATCTTCTATGCAAGTATGGGGGCATTTTCTATGCAAGTATGGAAGCACATTCTATGCATGAGACAAGCAAAGCATATTCTATGCGGAATCGAAAGCAAGCATGCTCTATGCATGGATCATAACGATGCGCGGCACGCATGCAACAACAGTGTGTATGAAAGTTCATATTCTATGCAATAGAGGAGCATCAAACATGTACTCTGGTGCCTCTGATTTGCCTCTTAGAGGACTTCGCAACACACTCAGCTCAAAAAGGTCACACCCGGTTCATATTGGCGAGAGATAACATCTGCATGTAAAACCCTCGGGTGCTGCTTGGACTGCCATTCTGACTTGAAGTAGGCTTACACTTGGGGCGAGGCCTAACAAGATGCACTTGGAATGCAGTCTCGGATTTTGCTAAAGTTGAAACATGCTAAGATGCTCCAAATTTTCCCTCTTTTCTTTTGCTTTGCAGTTCGGAACCTAAATAGCTTCAGATAGGTCCTTGTTTTACTATTCTGACATGACCTGGGTTAAACCCTGCGGCTTTATGAAAAAACCAATCCTGTTTTGCACAAATGTGGAGAACGACACGGCACTCTGAGCACAAAACGATTTTTGAAATTGAAATGAGAAAAGGGTTCTCAACCGGGTATTGAGCCTACAACTAACCATAGCCAAAACAACTCAACAACGGAAAACAAAGGTAGAACAACCTAAACACAACTCAACAAAGAAAAAAAATAAGGTAAAACAACCTAAACACATCTATTGACACTCAAACGACTCAAAATAAGAATTGAGACAAACAAAACACACAAACACAACACTCAGCTGTGTTACAAAGGCAAGAGACCTCTCGGTGCACAAGGAGCCAATTTCTCCGGGTATTGTTTCCCAGCCTTTCTTATTTGTGATTCTCACATCACTCGGCCCTCAGGCTCGACTTTTCTCACAAAACCCTTTTCTTCACTTTTTCTCTCAGCGCACATCTCTTTATTCTTTAATCTCTCATTTTTTATCCCTCCCCTGGGTGGTTGATGGATAAACAAGAAATTGCAGGCTCCTGCCCCTAGCATTCTGCTAGATTCTTTTTCTTCTGCGCACAGCTAGTGAGTTCCTCCCACAGAGGAGTTACGCTACAACTGGGTGTGTAGCAAATTAGCAGCTAACACCGGTTGACGATGATCTGCTCAGGAGTTTGGGTGTGATTAGATGTGTCCAAACAAGGAAATGGAATATCTTAGTCCATTCCATTTCATGCTTCGCACTTGGCTTGATACCTCGTTTCTTGGAGGATGAGAGAGCTTTCGACATTTTGTTGTTAGTTTCAGTTGTGCCCTTTTCTGGCTGGTAGAGTGCCATTTCTGGCAGGCATGTTAACAATGGGGAAAAGACAGAACACCTAACTCAACTGTGCCCCTAGTTCATAATTTTGACCATTTTTTTGTTTTTTTGGTTTTCTACTAAAACAATTTGACCAATATGAGAGTTAGATTAACACACGTGTTCAACTTTTTGATTTTGAAAATCATGCAAGTTAGGTCATGAGCACTAAAAAATTTTCTTTTTTGGGTCGAAGAAAGGGTCCACTTTTTGAAATAAGTGGAATAATTTTCAATAGAATCAGTCAACCTCAGTAAAAATTCTCAAAAACTATTTTTTGCAAATGGCCACTGCTCGACCAACACGAAACTTACTCTTGAGATGCACAACCTCAAATCCGAAGGAAAATTGCCCCTTGCTTGAAGAGAGCTGCATGGCAACGGAGAGTTAACCCCTGTTTGAACGGCATCGCGATGCATTGAATGGCAACGGAAAGTTGCCCCTTGTTTGAATGGCACCGCAGCGTATTGTAGTCAGTCCTTAGAGTGACGAACACAACCAAATTCTCAGATACAGAGAAGGCGAAGATGATCAAAACCATTACATGGGCACAATCAATTTGAAGTGTTTTACGGCTGGACTTCAAAATGAAGTTGCCTACGTATCCCAAAGATGGGAATCAAGCCTTACGTAGTTCGGCGAAGGTACACTCGGGTATTGACCTCTCCTTTTGTGCTCTAACTTTTGCCAAGGCCACCCTTTTGGGTTTTCGGCCTTCCGAGCTTTTTTCTTTTTTCTTTTTCATCTTTTCTTTTCATTTTCTTCATTTTTCTTCTTTGCATTCTTTTCTTTTCTTTTCTTTTTTGTTCTTTTTCTTACTCTAACTTTTGCCTGGGTCGCCCTTCTGGGTTTTCGACCCAGCGAGCCTCTCAAGGGTAAAAGTGTAGCTTTGTCCATGTCAAATGGTTTTGAGATCTTGAAGTCATCTGAATCCAGGAGAATGGCTGTTGTTCGCTGAAGATGCAAGAGTCCATCCAATGGGGTCTGAGTTGCCCCCAGTGTTGCGGATAGGGACTCAGTTGTCCTTGAGCAATACTTTTTTCTTTCCTCCCTTTTGGGATTTGGCATTCTTGCCGATCTTCATCTTTGACTCTTCGAGCACACTTGAAATTCTTTTGGCCCTAGTTCAAAGGGGTGCTTTTGATCTAGCGTTGGAAGCTTCTTTTGACCTTCTGATCTTCTTGATCCGACTTTCTTGGCCTCTTGCTCAAGGGCTGCTTCAAATCTGGCCACACAGGCCTCATATTGTGGTTGACCGTTGAACATTCTGAATCCAAGTTCAAGGTTTGAAAGCAAGGGGGTCGAGTCTCGAGGCTGAGAGCGATCCTGTGTTGCATAATCTCAAGATCGATTCCATACCGGTCTTCGCAGGACTGCGCAAAACATTTTTTTTGAAATCTTTTAAGAAAGGTGCAAATTCCTTGCGCTAAAGACAGTGTAGAACCAATCTGGATCAAGCCAGGATCCTTCTCAGTACTCATATATAACAAACATGATTTCATTCATTAAGGGCTTAGCATGCCTCTCTTTCTCTTAATTGATCAGATTTTGTAAATCCTGAGGAATTCGCTTCCTTTTCGTTTTCACCACAGTATTCAAAAAGTTTTGGAAAACTTAGGTCAATACAATGATTTAAAGGTGCAGAAGAGCAAAGTTTTTAGTCAAATACTGCCACCTCATTCTGAACTTTTGGCACAACTGGCACACCGTAGAAGCAAACAAAAGAGTGAAAAACCACTACTGTTCTAGTCAAATTTGTTGGTGTAACTGGCTCCAAGCAGAAATAGACTCAAAAGAAAACGAAAAGACAAATGCAAAACAAAATGGTGATGCTCGAGATAACACCCCCGAAATCACCTGACCTTTGTACAACAGGACTGACTCGATACAACAAGACAGACCCTTAATCAAAAAGACTTACTCGAGACAATGAGACAGACTCAAAACAAAACTTACAGAACTGACTCAACACCCAAGTCAGAAAGTACAAATTAACAACATTTGCAAATGTGCTCAAAACAGTGCATGCCATCCACCATATTTGGAGTAAACTGAGCGCCATCCGCAGGCGGTTCATCCCCCGATTACATGGTCACATTATCCCTGAAGTTCATCGATCTAGTGCCGATAGACTTTGCAGGACCTGACGCAAAGATGACCTTTTTATCAATCAGATCTTTTATTTCATGGTGAAGACGAAGACACATGTCAGTGTCATGGCCAGCTTGTTGATGAAAGACACAGTACTTCGCCGGGTTGTGGGAGAGAGAAAGTTTATTCAGTAATGGTCGCGGCTCCAGGGGCTTCAGATGCCCCTTTTCGATCAGGACCCTCAAGGCTGTTGACAGAGACATGTCCAGTGAGGTGAACACCCTCTGGCCCCGAGGTGGGTATTTGGCAGGTTGTGAGCTAATTGTGTTGGATGTACCGACGAAAGGGTCGGTAGGTGCTGACTTTTGATGATCTCTTCTGAGTGTAGGATTAGAGTTGAAAGGGGTGTTTCTGGTACAACATCTCTTGTCTCGGCTTACCCCTTGATTCAGACTGCCCCCAACTTGAGTGGCAAAAGTATCACCCACAGTTTTTGCAACCACTGCAAGCACTTGCTATTTGTTTAGTCCTTCGGCTTTCAAAGCCTCAATAGCCCATTGAAGGTGTTCATAGGGACCAATGCTTGCCCCTACCTTGTTCTTACCACCTGCTTCCCCTTTCCCAAGGGTTTGGCTTTCCTCAAATGCAGCCAGTCCCAAGATTGGGGAGCCTTTTGTCATGAAATTCCCGGTATGTGATGTGGTCGATGAAGGAGCCAATGTCTCGGAGGCCAGATTTGTCACAGTTCTTTGAAGATCTTCGATCATTCTCTTCAGCTCAGAAGTAGTGGGCTCACGGGTTTGAGATGATTGAGGTCCAGGTGCATCCATTATGCATAAGTCCATGCTTTTTGGAATGAACATCTCAGGCTTGGATAGATGGGCCGGGGTGATGTATATGCTGGGGTCGAAGGTGGATGGTAGTATATGGATGAGATTGAGGTGGGCAGGAGATGTTTGGTCATTGGGGTCTGAAGGTGGAGCTATCGTCCGGTTGTCGATGAGATTTTGGACCTCATGACGAAGGCGGTAGCAATGGTCGGTGCCATGACCGCGCTGCTGATGGTTCACACAGTACTTGGAGGGGTTATGTTTGGCTGGGAGTGGGTCAGGAAGAGGTTGAGGATTGAGGGGTTTGAGATACCCTCTTTCCATCAAGATTTTTAGTGTGCTAGTCAGGCTTATATAGAGAAGGGTGAAAGTTCTGCCCTGAGCTCGAGCTTGGCCGGCGGTTTGTAGGCTTGGTTTGGAAAAAGGGTTGGCTGTGGCAACTGTATTGATTTCGGTAGGTTTGGGAATAGCGCTACTACTAGCATTGGTACTCCCTGAAATCACCCTTCTTGTCGGTTCACTTGTTTTGGGAATGATCCCACTGTTGAACGCATTCTCGATCTGAACCCCCAGTTCATGCAAACTTTTGAAAGTGAATAGTGGAGCGACTATCAACTTTTGCAACATATCATGCTCGAAGTTTCGCACCATCATCTGCACTTGATCTATCTCAGAAGGGCGGCGATCTGTCATCTGTGCTGCCTTTGCTCTCCACCTTGCAACAAATTTGACAAAAGGCTCTGTTGGGTTCTGACGGGTTTCTTCAAGCTCTTGGATGGTCATTTGAACTTGGGTATTGTAAGAATACTGATCAACAAAGGCCTCAGCCAATTCTTCCCAGTTTTGCTTCACTGTATTCTCCAACTTGGCGTACCAAGCAGCTGCTACACCCGACAGGGTTCTTCCATACAAAGAGAGTTTCTGTGGCTTAGTCAGACCCATCGGCTTCAGGATATCCAAGAAAAGCCAGATATGTACCATAGGATCTACAGACCCGTTGAAACGGTCAATATGTGGCATTTTGAATCTGTCTGGGAGCCGTACGGCAGCCTCAGTGTACCCATCCTCAATGTCGGGAATGGAGTTAAGGCCCTGTGCCTTTTTGAATTGCTTCTCAAGGTTTGCGATTTTCACCGCGGTCGGATCGAGGTCACTAGCATCAAGGGGATAAAGCCTCTCATTAGGCTGCACCAGGGGTCTAAAAACTCAGGCTTGAGCCAACCTTTCTCGAGGATCTGGACCCTGCAAATCTTCATCTAGCGGAAGTGGGTCAAAGTTTGCTAGGGTCCCAAAGCTGGTTGTGAGGCAGATGCCCCAGATAGGCGCTGCGTTTCAATACTAGTCTCACCATGCATGGTAGTTCCCTGATTTAACGCTGCTATCACGGCCACAAATTCTTCCAAACCCTGTGCCAACACGGTCTGCTGATGATGTGACTGGTGACTGACGGATCAGATGAACCGGTGAGCCTTGACAGGCCTTTCTCTGCCTTGCCTTAGTGAAGGAAAACACTGGCTGCTCTGAACTGAGTCTCTAACTGGACAAAGTCTATCAGCACTAGTCCAATGTACTCGGGGGATATTGGAGCCTTCTGAAGCCATGATTCTAGGACTACCTAGCAAAAGAGAAAACAGGCAGCATCTGAGTCCATTTTTGCCAAAACAGATATGAGCGTAGCTGAATGACCGTGCTCTCTACAAAATTCTGCCTAAACGTTCGCCTATAAACTGATACCCTCAGGTAAAACTGATTCCCAAATACTGATGCCCGTAGGCCTGATACCCAGACTTGCAAACTGTTACATGCATTCCTGTAGGGACACACCCTAAAAGCACATAACAAGCAAATGAGAGCAAAAACACTCCTATGTTGGGGTAGGGTTTCCCTTTCCTATTTTATCAGGAGCTAGGGTTTCACTACGCACGCAGCAGTTTCAAACAACCTATGATCAGGTAAGCAACCTGTCCTAGCTTTGGAATGGTCACCATGGATTCCGAATATGCGCTAGGTCGAATGGTCAAAAAGGGTGCCCCGGTAAAACCAGGATTTGTGTTCCCGTCGTGGCAAAGCCCACAACCGGTCAGCCTTATGGCACGCTTCTCGAAGCGAGGTTCCGACAAACCATTTAGGAATAGCATACGGCAAACACGGTGTCCTAGGTGCACCAATGCAAATGCAATGCAAAGAGACACATAAGTGTAATAAAAACAAGATATCATGAGTTCGAGTCAAGTTCTCTAAATCCCCAGCAGAGTCGCCAGAAACTGTAGACGTCCCCGAACGTCCTAGGAGGGAAATCCCGTTTTGTTCATATGGGCTCGCTACAGTTCAGGACTCAAAAGTCATGGTCCTGTATCTAATCTCGCAGAGTGCAATGCAAGACCGATGAATCATCAAAGAGTCCAAATTCGGCAAATCGTTTTAAAAACAGATTTTTTTGAAAGAAGTGCCAAACATGGACTGCTTTTCCAGATACAGAGTTGCCACCTAAATATTTTATTTTGGGGAATTTAGGAAACCCTGACTCGTTTTCCTCGGCTCGAGAACTTGGGTACGATTGGGGAAGGTCACTTCGTGAGCACCTCCGCTTGCCCGATCAAAGATCGGCCTCTACTAACCATGATATTGAGTTTGGAAAACATTATGTGCTCTTATTCCGGTTATTAGCCTAGATTTACTACGTGATGCGCACAACAAACAAATATAGACCGGATCGCCTGAATTGGAACAAAACATCTCATGTTTGTTTTTGAAAGTGGTTTGCTACTCATAAGTAGGCTAAAATGTGGATTTGCCACCCTCAAGTGGGCTTAGAAGACATGATGATTTGCCACTCTCAAGTGGGCTTTAAACTCGCAGTCGATGAGTTGTTCCAATCCAAATAACCCAACCTTCACCAACAAGCATTCAGGCAATTATATCATATAAGCACATAGCCTCATGTGAAGCATGGTATCATGGCAGTCACTCACACGCATGCAAGGATGCTAGAGCATAAACACTTACCGAGTACTCTGAGCCAAAACATAAACTAGCTAGTAATCAATGCATGATCCTAGTTCATGTTAAGATGGCTAATGCAACACATGCAAAATGCAACTAGAAATAGGCTCGATTATCCTAAGAATGGCATATGAGATGCTACAGCTAACACGTATTCAACTTGGAATTGGAATACAATGCAGTTAGTATGATGCGCCGAGCCTGGTGCATGCAATACAGATGAATGATGCAAACATGCAAGCATAAGTATGCTAATTGAAACATGCCCGAATCTAACCATCATAAGCTGGTAAATAAAAGGGAGAAAATCGTGGGGTTGGAAGACATACATCAAACACACGCACACTTATTACAATTGTGCCCTCGCTCGGAGGGTCCGAATAAATAATACACAACCAAAATAAATAACGAATTATTACACAACACTAATTACTTAACAAATGAACTAGGTAAGCAAAGTAAACTAGCATGCTACGCTACGTGCAATGGACTGCCTCAACTCTGCTCGGAATGATGGAGGGTGTATGCAAGCTCAAGTTGCCTTGTCGGTAAATTCCATCGCGATGCCTCGCGTCGCCTTTGTTTGCAATTGATCTCAGAAACTTGCACAAAGCTCCAGAAGGCTGAAACTCCACCTTGGGAAGGCCACCGACCAGTTTCCACCTCTGGTTTCTGGCTTTTTCTGTAACAAAGGCAAGAGAGAGAAAAGGCAATGTATTTTCAACATATGTCTGCACGACCACTCTCCCCGTCCTTGCACAAGCTCTAGGGAGTTTAGTCCTCGATCCTCGTGCCACCAATCACGCATCTCGATGCATGATGGCCGAGGAATCGAATTGCATGACTCGATGTAAAATGAATGCACATATGAACACAACAAAGCCTAGACTCCATCATGGATAATCCGGAGTGCCGGCGACCGGGAATTGAGACACGTTTCGTCACTTTGAGTACGAAACGTCCCTCGTTTCCCGTGTTTGGACTAAACCCTACTCCAAACACAATGCAATATGCATGGCATACACAATGCGACTAACATGCAACCTAGCATACGCAATGCTATGAACTACAATGGCATACACAATGCACATACGAAGGCTATCATGCGCACATGAAGACTATTAATGATATGATCAAAGTATACACAATGCAATGGCCAAACATGCAACAATCATGAACTAAATGGCATGCTCAATGTAAGATGGACTTACACCAATATGAGTGAACCTCAGCCACACTCAAATCAGTGGCCATATGATGGAAATGAGACAACCGAAACACATGCAAACATGCATGATGCAAGGGATCGATCCCAAGGGATCGATCCTAAGGCATCAAATGTCACTCTACCAAAGCATGGAAAATGATGAAATATGGCATACAAACACACAAATTCTAGCTCTGAAACATGGTACAAAATGGTCCTGAAACAAGCAAACATGGTACACAATGCAAGCTAGGGGGCCCGGGTACCGAAACTAGCGAAGTGCGTTACTCTAGAGTTACCCAAAACAATGCACTAATGGAAAAATCAACCCCAAATTGACCCTAGGCAGGTTTGAAACAGTGGGGAAATGGCCTAAAATGATGGCTCAGAATGCAACGAAATGGAGCTCATTCAATGGTCGGTAAATGAGGCATACAAGCTCGACTCTCAAATGCATTTAAAGAGTATAAAACATGACAATATGGCATTCAAACAAGCTCTGAAATATGATGTATAATGGGCCCCAAATAAGAAAATACCTCAGTATATGCATGCAATGGACCCCGAAACTCAAAGCTAAGCAAGTGTATTGAACCACAAGCATGCAAAACAAACACCATTCGACCATGAGACCCAAAAAAAGAGATACGGTAGTCCAAAATATGCAGAAGATTAGTTTAAGGCAAGGCCAAAAAGTGCTAAAATCAAGGGTCAACAAAGCATGCAAAGAAAGCTAGTGAACCATGATTTACATTACAAGTATGTGAAGCACATGAGGGCTCACCGAACCAGCCAAAAACAGAAGTATGCCATGCTAAAATATGCCCGAATAACCACTGAAACTCAGTCAATGCATGCCAAAATGATAGGCTCCTTTGGAGGACCATGCAAGGGGTTGTTCCACACGTGTATGATGGATACACAAAATGGAAAAATAGCCTCTTGATAGAGGTTATGAGGGTCCTAAAACCCACCAAAAAGACCCTGAAATTAGTCTAGGAAGCATGCAAATGAAAGCCCCTTTGAAAGGCCTTTGATGGGATTGCTCTACACATGCAAAATAGACACTTCAAATCGCAAAATGGGCTCCGGACAGAGCCAAGGAAGACCTTAAAACTCACCAAATAGGGCCTGAAATATGACTTCACAACATGCAAGTAGGACCCCTTTTGGAAGGCCAAAAGGGCCAACAAACAAGACAAGGAGAGAGGGGGTCACCCCCCTCTGATTTTGGCTCTCAAAACAGTGTGCTAGCCACTGAAAATCTACTGGATTTCAGTGGCTAGAAGGCCAAACAAAGCATGAAACAAAGGCCTAGATGCAAGGCTCAAAACAAGATGCAAACAAGCATACAAGGGGTAGATGACCCCCAACAGAAAAATTCCCTTAATCAAACTTCAAGAGGGGCTCAAAATAAGGCTCTTTTCAGTTTATGAAATATCCCGAAAATGCTTGCAAGCAAGGCTAAGGTAGGAAGCAAAATAAGCCTACAAAGAGGGATGGAGCATACAAGGAGCTAGATGACCTCAAACAGAAAAGTGTCCTTAATCAAACTTCAAGAGGTGCTCAAAATAAGACACTTTTCAGTTTAAGACGAAACCCATCAATGCTTGAAAATATGGCTAAAGAATGAAGCAAAACAATGTCAAAATGGGGGAAATAGAGACTTACCCTTGTAGAGAAGACCTCCAGCAACTTCTGGACCAAGATGGTGAGCCTTCAACCTCTAAAAATCAGTTCCAAGATGCTTGGATGGATGGTGGAGGTGTTGTGCTAAGGGTTGGTGTGCAAATGGCCAAGAATGATGGAGTTTAGAGCTTGGGATGGAGAGATATGGAGAGTTATGTATGTATGCTCCAACCAAAAGGTTCAACCTCAGCAATGGAAGAGGAGGCCTCCCTTTATAGAGAAGAGAGGCCAAAGATTCTCTAAGAAACTTCAAACCAAGCTCAAAGATGCTCCATACACGTGCATGGAGGATCACTTCTGAGGCTTCCAGCTGGCACAGCTGGCTTCAACTCATTGAGACAAAAAAGGAGAAAGCTGGCCGACCAGTTCAGGTAGTCGGCCAACCACTTTCCTTGGTCGGCCGACCAGGTCAAAAGGTTCAGGTGGTCGGCCGACCACCTTTTCTAGTTGGCCTGCTACTTTTTCTGGTTTTTTAGGACAAAAAATTGGTCTGCCGGAAAGAAAGGTGGTCGGCTAGTGATTGGGAAGTCCAAAAGTTGTCGGCTAGGTGTCCAAATTGAAGCCCCAGAAGTTAGATTTCCAATGGCACCAACCTTACATCAAAATTCCTCCTGTGTAAAAAGTTATGCCTATTGTGGTAAAGCCGCGCAGATACGGTCCAACCGGAGTGATGCCCTACTTCAATCAACCATATCTCCCCCGTCTGGACTTGGCTTTAGGAGATTCTTGAGTGCAAAATGAAGCCCTAGAAGTAAGATTTCCAATGGTGGTGGCCTTATAGCTGAAATCCAAGTATGCAAATGAATAGGCCTGATTTAGCGAGGACTGCTCGTCCCTCTCTTAACGGTTTATGCCCATTTTCTCCCCAAACTGGGTTTCTTCCCCCTTCTCTTCTTTTCTTCAACTCCAAACCCCTAGACAAGGTTTTTTGAAATAGTTTTCAAAGATTTCATCTCTCTTTCATTCATTTCCACTTTGTCCTTGCTCGATTTACCGAAAAGCGCAACATTTGACAAAATGCGAGCGTCGGAACATCGTAAAAACTTTTTTTCAAAAACATTTTAAAAGAGAGGGTTTTAAGGTCTAAAATCTTTTGATCAAGATTGTTTTGGTCCAAAAAGGGGTATGAAGTTGAGATTTGACTCTCTCCTTGCCGAAGAAACTTAACCTTTCCCCCTTTCCCCTGCACACCTTTCTCCACCATGTAAACCATCAGTCGCGTCCAAGTCTTAAGGGCGGTCAAAAATGGGGTGTCTTCACTAACTAAGCTGAGCTAATTAAGCTAACTATTACAAATAGAAATAAATAACTAGCTAAAATACTTAACTAATTATTATAACACTTTGTGAATTAACTAACTATTCTAGTTATTAAACTACAACACTTTAATTAACTATTCAAGTTAAAACGTCAAAATTAGTCAACTACTTTAACTAATTAAATAATAACAACACAAGTGCAATTAAATGAAGTAATTAAACTAAACAATTAAGTATTAATCTAACTATTCCGCCTCGGGAAATGAGGGATGTTCATGCGCGTGCTCATTTTCCACCCGAAAAGCCACTGTTTTACTCCCAGAGAGTCTCTGTTGCACAATAGAACACATACATTGTTGCCCACTTCCAGAATAAACTCTGCTCTGCCAAAAAATCACACTACTGAATTTTGCATCAATGGGCGACCGACCAGTGATGAGGACTGCCAGCCACCAGTGATGGCCGGTTGGCCATCTGCCGGCCACCTACCGACTACTGCTGCACAAGTTCATCTTGCTGTAACAGAGGAAAAACAGAGCATGCACAGGGTATTCTCAAGGGTTGTTTGCACAATTCACCCCTTATTTGCATGAACAAATCAAAGAAGAAGTAAACTTAAGCCACAAGCCACCAACTCAAGCAATTTCATTGCATGATGGCTTGTGTACCAAAGTGTGCAAGTTCAATAAATGCAACAAAATAAGACTCATACCTCCTCCCTTTCATGAAAGATCAAGTGAAGTAGGTGACCTTGGAAACTTGAATCATTTCATCATTAATGAGTATGAAATGGCCCAAGCTTCCATGTGTTCAATTAACGTCCAATCGAACACAATCAAATTATTATAATTCACCATTTTTTAGCTTCAATTTTCTTACTCCATTTTAAATTACCAATCATCCTTTAATTCATTAAGCCCAATGGTGAGTTTAAGTCCTCTAAATGGAAAAAAGGCTCAAACTAAATGTTGTTTTAGGCATAAAAGGGACATCATACCATTGGTAATGAACCCCCTAAGGGATTAAACCATTAAACATGACATCTCAATCTCATGCTTTAAACAAACAATTTGTTTGAACGACTTTCAAAGCAAAACAAAATGCCCAGAAAGAAGGGAGGTTGTAGAGATTATTAGTTATAAAAATGAGTGGGAAAAGCATAAGTAAATGCTATCAACTCAAATAAGATGGTGTCTAAGGCCTAAAACACCAAGCTCATAATGACAATTACACTATAAGCATGCAAAAAAAAGCTCAAATGCAACTAACAGCCCAAAACAATGCTAAAAAAGTCTAAAATAAGTCCTAAAATATGCTGGAATTGAGCTAAACATAGCTAGATTAACATGCTAAAACATAGCACAAACTAGGCTAGTAAGCAAGACACAAGGAGGGGAGGCTAGCCCCTCCAATTTTGGACTTCAAAACATGATTTTAGCCACTGAAAAAGCTCTAAGAATTAGTGTTTAAGAGCTCAGAAAAAGTTGATAAAAGGGTGGGAAACACAAGGGCAAAGGCCTCCAAAACAAGGTTCAAAGAAGGACTTTCAACCCCCGAACCTTTAATGGCCCTGAAACCCAAGCTTCAACCTAAAAATACAGAGTTTTGACGGCCCCAAAACAATGGAAAAACAGTAGGAATAATAGCAAATAATACAAAACAACAAGCAATGCCTTATACCTTTTGAAGAGAAGACCAATTCTAGGCAACAAAACCAAGCAAATACACCCTCTAGAGCTCCAACAAGCCTCAAAAGTACATCAACTCAAAGATTGTGAGATTTGGTTAAGGGTGTATGGGCAAAGGTTAAGGATTTGTAGGCCAAAGAGTAGAGATTTGCTAGAGAGAGAGAGAGAGAGAGAGAGAGAGAATTGTATAGAGAGTGAGAAAAATTTTTGATCTCAAAATGTTCTAACCTTAAAACATGAGAGAGGGACCTCCTATATATAGAAAACATGAAATTCCCTCAGGCACATCTAGCCCTACACGTGGGGATAGATGCATGCATCTCTGGCACAACTGTCACAAAATATCTGCAAAATACACCGGTGGCCGGCCGGCCATCACTAGTAGCCGGCAAGCCACATCAATGGCCGGTAGCCAAAAAGTGATGGCAGACAGGCCACCAAAAGTTGCAGGCTTGAAGAACTAAGGGTTGGTTCAAAACTGAGGTAACAAGGGCATAGGGTTTGAAAGGCTCAAAGCTGTGGCATCCCGTTGAGGACTTCGAGCACTTGGTGAGCATATAAACCCATCATCGGGTGTGCATGCGATGGTGTCCAAGTCGTAATGGCCGTCAAAAATGGGTGTCTACAGGTACCTACTAAACAAATCAAGTGTGAGCTCGGCCACAATACATGATTGGATATTCCCCCGATTGTGGGACATGATCCAAGAATGTCATCTAAATACATGATACAAGAATATAGAATGTTCATTCATTGTAAAACATATCAAGCTTCTAAACATAATCAAGTTTTGCATTGAAAACATAATTTGACAACATAGCGTTACTAAATTACTACTCACAAATGGCTTCGGGAACGAGCGTGTATCCTCCTCAAGGCTTAACCTACACAAAACAGGAACAAGCACTAAAATACTAGCTAACTTATAAGCTTCTTGTGTTAATTTTTCATGTGATTAAACTTTAGTTCTCTTTTCTACTTAAATGTAATTCAAGTGGGTTTCTAATTATGTTAACCTTGCATCTAGGTTCCCAAACATACCTAAAAGTGTTGTAAGAAAGGGAGGGAAAAGAGTGGAACCATATTTCAAATTTTCTAATTTTGGCCAGTCCGCTCAAGTGGTCTTCACACCACTCAAGCAGTGATCAAGTGCCTCCCAGAATTTCAAGCCTGTAAAACTAGATTTTGAGAACTCTCAAAGTGCATTTGAGCGACCTTTTAACTGCTTGAGCGGTTAACCGATTCATATAGGTTTCTAGGCCAACTTGCAATGTTCGCCCGAGCAGTGATCTGCTGAGCAGAATTTTGTAACTCACGAACCTACCTTACTATTGGATGTTCTAGGGTCTTTAAGCCTTAGTTCCATGCACTTTCAACCCTCAAACATTATATGCAAGCTCTAGAAACATACAAATATACACATACGATTGTTAATCAAATCAAAACTATCAAAATTTGATTTATCTTCAAGGTTCAAGAATCAAAATTACTAATTTGTCAAGAATTTGAAGCAAAACTATCTTTCCTAGGGTTTTATCTTATCAATTCCTACTTCTATCTTTAGGGTATTCTAGGGCTTCATCTTATCAATTCCTATTTCTATCTTTAGAGTATTCTAAGCTAACAAAATCAGATATTTTGGGAAATAAGATTGATAGTGGAATAGTTAATTTAATATAAGGTATTCAAATATGGATAATGACAACTTATAACACATGACAATATTTGGGATGTCACATATTGTAGACGTCCCCGAACGTCCCGGGAGGGAATCCCGTTTTGTTCATTGGGGCTTACTACAGTTCGGACTCAAATGTCATGGTTCTGAATCTAATCTCGCAAAGTGCAATGCAAGATCGATAAATCACCAAAGAGTCCAAATCTGGCAAATCGTTCTGAAAAATTGATTTTTAGAAAGAAGTGCCAAACATGGACTGCTTTGCCAGATATAGAGTCGCCACCTAAATATTTTATTTTGGGGAATTTAGGAAACCCTGACTCATGCCTAAGACCACGTGTCCATCATCACCAAAGTTGTCTCGGCTCGGGAACTTGGGTACGATTGGGGAAGGTCACTTCGTGAGCACCCCCGCTCGCCCGATCAAAGATCGGCCTCTACTAACCATGATATCGAGTTTTGAAAACATTATGTGCTCTTATTCTGGTTATTAGCCTAGAATTACTATGTGATGCACACAACATACAAGTATAGACTGGATTGCCTAAGTTGGAACAAAGCATCGCATATTCGTTTATTTTGAAAGTAGATTGAAGTTTGCTACTCGCAAGTAGGCTAAAACATGGGTTTCGACGAATTTTTCCAACTCAAGCAACCCAAACTTCACCCACAGGCATTCAAGTAGTTATATCACATAAGCACATAGCCTCATGGTAAGCATGCTATCATGGCAGTCAATCACACGCATGCAAGGATGCTAAAGCATAAACACTCGCCAAGTACTCCAAGCCAAAACAGAAACTAGTTATAATCAATGCATGATCCTAGTTCATGTTAAGATGGCTAATGCAACACATGCAAAATGTAACTAAGATAGGCTCGGCTATTCTAAGATGGCATATGAGATGCAACAATCGATACATGTATTCAACTTGGAATTGAAATACAATGCGGTTAGCATGATGTGCCGAGCCCGGTGCATGCAAAATAGATGAATGGATGCAAACATATGAGCATAAGGATGCTAATTTAAACGTGCCCTCAAATTAACCATCATAAACTGGTAAATAAAAGGGAGAAAAACGTAGGGTTGGAAGACATACATCGCACACACGCACACTTATTACAACATTGCCCTCCTCGAAGGGTCCGAATCAATAATACACAACCAACTAGCTAATCTAAGCTAATCAAGCTAATTATTACACAACATTGGCTAATTAACAAATTAACTAAATAAGCAAATGAACTAGCACGCAAACTATATATGATGGACCGCCTCAACTCTACTTTGAATGATAAAGGATGCATGCATGCTCGAGTCGCCTCGTCGGGAAATCCATCGCGATGCCCCGATTTGCCTCTGTTTGCAACTGGTCCCAGAATACTGTACAAAGCTCCAGAAGGTTGAAACTCCACCATGGGAACCTGTAGGGATACTGCCAACCAGTTTTTGTTGCTAGTTTCTGGTTTGCTGCAACAGAGAGCAAGAAAGGGGCATGACAAAGTATTTTCAATAGATGTGTGCACGACCACTCTCCCCATCATTGCATAAACTCTAGGGAGGGTAGTCCTCGATCATCGTGCCACCAATCATGCATCTCGATGCATGATGGCCGAGGAGTCGAATTGCACGACTCGATGTGAAATGATTGCACATATGAACACAATAAGGCCTAAACTCCATCATGGGTAATCCGGAGTGTCGGCGACCGAGAATTGAGGCACGTTTCGTCACTTGGAGTACAAAACGTCCTTCACTTCCCGTGTTTCGACTAAGCCCTACTCCAAACACTATGCAACAACTAGCATGCAATCCTAAATGAAATGCAACTAAGACATGCGAATATGTAAGAAATGACATGCAAAGATGCAATTAGCATACACAATGCTATGAACTAAGAATGGCATACTCAATGCACACGAACTATATGGCATACACAATGCACATTTGAAGACTATCAATGAGACGATCAAGGCATACACAATGCAATGGTCAATCATGTAACAACAAGGACTACATGGCATATACAATGCAAGATGGACTTAAACTAAAATGAATGGGCCTCAGCCACACTCAAATCAGTGGCCAATACATGATGAAAATGAAGCAACAACACACATGCAATCATGCACAAATGCAAGGGACCAAACCTAAGGCACAAAGTGCAACTCCACCAAAGCATGGTAAGCATGAAATATGGCATATAATCACATATTTTTCAGCTCTGAAATGACATGCAAGATGGTTCCAAAACATGCAAACACCTCACACAATGCATGCTAGATGGCCCAAATACCGAAACTAGTGAAGTGGATTACACTATAGGTACCCAAAGCAATGCTCAAATGACCCAACCAGACCCAAACAGTCCCTATGCAGGTCCAAGACAGTGGGAAAATGGCCTAAAATGATGGCTCAAAATGCATGGAAATGAAGCTCATGCAATGGTCCATAAACGAGGCATACAAGCACAACTCTCAAATGCATTTACAGAGTGGAAAACATGGGAATATAGCACAAGTATAAGCTCTGGAATAGCATGCTCAATGACCCCAAAACATGAAAACACCTCAGTATAAGCATGCAATAGGCTCCAAAACTCAAAACTAAGCAAGGGTATTGAACTACAACCATGCATAGCAAGCATCATTCAACCATGAGGCATAAAAACAGAGCTAAGGTAGTCCAAAACATGCACAAAACCAGTTTAAGACATGGCCAAAAAGTGCTAGAATCAAGGGCCAAAACAACATGCAATACAAGCTAATGAAGAGGGTTTACACTACAAGTATACAAGGCATTCAAGAGGCCACTAAACCAGAAAAATTTAGAGGCATGACATGCCAAATAAAGCCCAAAAACCCACTGAAACATGGTCAATGCATGGAAGAATGACATGCTCCTTTGATAGGCTATGAAGAAGGTTGTTCTACACATGCAAGATGGACACCCAATATGGAAAAACAAGCTCTGGACAAAGCCTATGCAGGTTCTAAAACTTACCAAAAATAGCCTGAAACATGGCTTGGAAGTATGCAAATAAGGGCTCCTTTGTTAGGCCAAATATGCTAGGAAACAAAACAAGGGTAGAGAGGGTCACCCCTCTCTCATTTTGGCACTCAAAATAGCATGCTAGCTACTGAAAATCCACTGGATTTCAGTGGCTAGAAGGTCAAACAAAGGTCAATGCAAAGGCCTTAATTCATGGCTCAAAACAAGGTAAAATGAAGCATGCAAGGGGGTAGATGACCCCCAACAGAAAAATGATCTTAAACAAACATGTTAAGGGCCTCAAAATAAGACTTTTTTCAGTTAACCAAAGCTCAAATATGCTTGCAAGTATAGCTAAAAGATGAAGCAAAATGAAGCCTTAAACGGGAGAAAGTGAGTTACCCTTGTAGCACAAAAGGACCAGCAACCTCTAGACCACAAAGACAGCCTCTCAACCCCTGAAAATGGCCTCCAAGATGCTTAGAGTGATGGTGGAGTGGTTAGGTTGGGAGATGGTATGCAAAGGTGCAAGAACCATGCACGTTTTGAGCTTGGATGTAGAGATATAGAGGGAGAAGTCTTGTATGCCTTGGACCAATTTTTTTCAACCTCTCTGAAGGAGAGGGAGGGCCTCTTTTATAGAAAAACAAGAGGGTTCAAGCTTCTTGGAGAAGCTAAAAAAGGTTCAAGAGGTTCAAGCTTCCTCAAGAAGCTAAAACAAGGGGTCAAAAGGTTCAAGCTTCCTCAAGAAGCTAAAACAAAGGTTCAAAAGGTCCAAGTTTCCTCAAGAAGCTAAAATAAGGGTTCAAAAGGTTCAATCTTTCTCAAGAAGCTAAAACGAAGGTTGAAAAGGTTCAAGCTCTCCAAAAACCATGCCAAACGAAGAAAGTTAAGCGGTCTGAAACCGAGGCGTACGGCCAACGGCTCCGAAAATCGAAAACTGGTCTCCAAACGGAAAAAGTGACCTACGACCACAAAAAGTAGCCTACAGCCACTGAGAGATGGTTTACAAGACCTCTTCCTCCCTTCGGGAAGAGAAAAGAAGACCTTGTTTGCAAACCGTGGTAAAGCACAAAAGGGTCCCGAGGTCCGGGGGTAAGGCTCTCAGCCGAAACTCCGAAACCTTGAAACGAACACAACATGCACAATCACCGAGCACTCAATCGGTGACGTCTGAGTCTTAAGGTGGGTCAAAAATGGGGTGTCTACACATATGTGTTCAACATGTGTGGGGCGAACCTTACCAATTTAGTGAACTTGGCATCATACTCTGTAATAGTGCCTCCTCCTATCTTTAATGCTTGGAACTCTATAGCCTTTCTATCTTTGATGGATTGAGTAAAATACTTGCTGTAATAGACTTCCAAGAAACGGTTCCAAGTAATACCTTCATATTGACTTTTTACTAACATCCACCACCTTTGCGCCTCTTTTACCAAAGTGAATGTAGCAAGTGCAACCTTTTGTGTCTCGGTACATGGGAAGACTTCAAAAAATTTCTCGATTTCCAATACCCGAGCCTCCGCTTTCAATGGATCTATGCTTCCCTCAAACTGAGTTGGTTTCATTTTCTTATACTCTCATATCAATGCCATATTCCC
This sequence comes from Camellia sinensis, assembly GCF_055761805.1. Lineage (NCBI taxonomy): Eukaryota > Viridiplantae > Streptophyta > Magnoliopsida > Ericales > Theaceae > Camellia > Camellia sinensis. The sequence goes on from NC_138961.1 coordinate 103,289,431, forward strand.
TTGATCCAGAAAGTCCATCTGCAATGGAATTTGTTGTTGCGGTAATTGTTGTTGTTGCTTTTATGCTTGTATTGGTTGCTGCTATGGTTGTTGTTGTGGTTGCTGTTGTTCTTGTTGTTGTTCTCTTTGATCTCTTTGTCTCAAAGCCTCTATTATGCCCTCCATTAATCGTTCCAAAAGATCCAAACAGCTGGCAGAGGATTCTTCCCTTTCTCTTACCATGATGCTATGCACATGAAACATGAGTTAAGAATTCATAAATATGCACATGATACTTCAAATAACATATAAGATGTACATCTTTTCACAACCATTCACCATAAATGCATTCCTCAAATTCTTCCAAGGAATCCTATACTCCGAAGGACAGGTGCGTGTGTACAAACTTGTGCTCTGATACTGTCACGACCCAAAATCGCCCCTAAAGGCCTAGGATGTGACCACCCAGTAATCTAAGATTACCTCCAACCTCACAGACAATTCTGATAAATAATAACAAAGGGGCATTGCGAAAGCAATACTAAAATAAAACATGTCCATCGAGCAGTGCATACATGAAAATTATACAAGATTTTAAACTCTAACTCTTTCATAGATATAGATACAAACATACATCATAGCATCTTAACAATTGCACAAAGTGTCCATCCATTTCAAGTTCCAAAAGAAAAGTACTAAACAAAAGAAATAAAAGCAAGTAATATGGTTCACTTGGTTGACACAACTTGGCTCTGCTTAAGACTAAGATCACCCTATCATGGAGGGACTCCCAATGTCTGACAAAAGGGTGGACTCCTGAGGTTGCCTTATCCTTGACGCTCCATTTGCTCAACTACATATATATAGGGAAAAGGGTGAGCTAAAGCCCAGTGAGTAATACAACTATAAAGAGGTAAAATGAATGATGTCTATCACTGTACAAAACCATGTCACATGAGTTCGAAACAATTCATAACTGAATACTTGTCATATCAAGGTTCATAAATCATGTTCGTATGTGGTACATCCAGTAGTGCACAATAGAACCATATAGGTCTAACAAACATAGGGACCGCTTGGGTCTACATTAGAGATCTTTGTACCAATGGGTCATGGTATTGTTACCCCCGGGTAAAGGCCATAGGCCATGGTATTGTTACCCCCCGGACGAGGGCCATAGGCCATGGCATTGGTACCTCCAAGCGAGGGTCACACTAAGGATGCCACAATTACATTTCAAAAGAGACAATCATTCATTGTAACAAAATAGCATTTCCAAAAATAATGAACTTGAGATAATTCAAAACACTTTAATAACATATCTTCACAAAAGTACTACTCATAGTGAGCGGGTATTGACGGTACACCTCGGTTGACCACCTACACAAACACATAGCACAAGTACACAATGAACCATACCTCCAAAACAAGTAGCGTGTCGTATTTCATTTCCTTTATGTGTATTTCTAGGTCAATTCATGATTAAGGATGTTCGAATGAGGCTTATGAATGCCAAAATGGGCATGAGAATGCAATTACGTATTTACAAGTGTTAATCAATATTTGTTGGAAACAGGGTCTTTGCTTGAGCGCACAGTTGGTTGCTCGAGCGGTCCAACAATGTGCAAAAGAGTTCGCTCGAGCACACATTTGCTTGCCCGAGCAGTTTGTAAGGATTGCAAAAGTACTGGATCTTCGATTTTTACACTCATTGATCGCTCGAGCCCAGTACTGAGCAAAAGTAGGTTTGCTTGAGCACACACTTGGTCGGCCGAGCTAACGGCCAAATATCTGTAAAAGTAATGAATGCCTTTAAAGTTCACTCGAGCCATGGTTCTTTCACTCGAGCAAACTGTTCAAATTCTAGGTTTTCCAAATTTGAGTTTGAAGTTCAAAAACAATGTTTTCATGTCCAAGACTTGCAGGGTTGGTCTCAAAAGCTTAGGAACTCATTTCAAAACATAAATTGTCAAATATTATCGAACCATGATCTCAAACACTCTTCAATTCTTGAAAAAAAAGCTCAAAATATCTTGTTTGAAACATGCGTGTATCAAATTCATCACTTTTGTTTCTAAACATGTATAAATGGAATGTTGAGTGCAAAAACATGAAGAACTTTGAGAAATAACTTGAGTGAGGCTCAGGTATGTGTGAATTTAACAAAATCAAGTTCAAAAGATGAAGGATTTTGCATGCATGTACACAATCTACTTGAATTCGCTAAACTCTTGTTGATTCATGCTCAATTATTTCAATTACATGCAAATGGTCCTACAAAATGGTAAATTCATCTTCCTACATTGTGTAATTTCTTGAATTAAGGATAAGAATCTTACTTAAAGCTTGAATTTGGCCTTGACTAAGGTTTTTCTCTACAATCTCTCCTAGCTTCTCTTGAATTCTTCTCCTCTCTCTCTGCAATGTTGAACTCTCTCTCTAACTCTCAATTCTTAGCACAAATTTGATGTCCAAAATGAAATTGAAGCATGTTTAGCATATATATATATATATATATATGTGGTGATTAATGTTAAGCTAATTAAGTGTGATTAAGACTAATCATTTGGCTTAAGTCTAAGCAATTATACTTAGTTTATTCTAATTATTTTGATCCGAATCAAATTTTAATTAAACTTGCCATAAAGTTCTAAGTATTCCAGCTAACCTATTGGTTTAACCAATTTTGGTTTCTGAGTCTGTTTGGGCTTTCAATTACGCATTCTACGTTGACATTGCACAAGCTCGGAACCATACAAAGCCCTATCACTAACCTCGGTCCAACAAACTAGAGACTTACACTTTCTTCCATATAATGCCTCATAAGGTGCCATGCCGATGCTTGAATGGAAACTATTGTTATAAGCAAACTTAGCCAATGGTAGGTAAGTTTCCCAACTGCACTGAAATTCAAGGACGCACATACGAAGCATATCTTTTAATGTTTAAATAGTTCTCTCTGTTTGCCCATCGGTTTGTGGATGAAAAGTTGAGCTGAATCTCAATTCCATACCCATAGTATGTTGAAACTTTGCCAAAATCAAGAAACCAATTTAGGATCCCTATCCAACACAATAGCTACTGAAACCCCATGTAATCGAATAATCTCATCATTGTAAATAGTGGCAAGTCTATAGGCGTTAAAGGAATTTCTTACAGCAAGAAAATTAGTAGATTTCATCAATCTATCAACAATAACCCAAATAACATTCATACCTCTAGGTGTTGGAGGTAGACCGACAATTAATTCCATGGTTATATGTTCCCACTTCCATTCTGGAATAGGAAGAGACTGAAGCAAACCTACTAGTTTCTGGTGCCTATCTTTCACTTATTGGCATTAAAGGCATTTAGAGTTGTAATTAGCAATCTCTTTTTTCATGGTTGGTTACCAGTACATTTGTTTGAAGTCTTGGTATATTTTGGTAATCCCTATATGCATAGCAAACATTGACTTGTGGGCTTCATCTAGGATTCTTCTTTTCAATTTGGCATTATTTAGTGTTCCTTGGAATTTTAGAACTTGTTCTTCAATGGAAAATCCCGATCTGGGTTTAGTTTCAAACTCATTACACACTTTCTTTAGGAATTGATTCTCTCTCTATTTCTATTTAATTTCTTTATTAATCGCCAGTTGTACAAACATTGCTGCCAAAGCACTGTTCTACCCATGATATACAACTTCCACTTCAAGTCTGTCTATATCTTATAGAGTTTCCTTTTGGTCTGTCAATAAACATGCCACAATTCTCATACTTTTTCTGCTTAAAGCATCAACCACTACGTTAGCTTCACCCGGATGATAGAGAATTCGCAAGTCATAATCTTTAATCAATTCAAGCCAACGTCTCTGCCACATATTCAATTCTTTCTGAGTAAATAAATATTTCAAGCTTTTGTGGTCGGCGTATATTTCACACTTAGCCCTATACAAGTAGTGGCGCCAGATTTTCAATGCCAACACAATAATGACAAGCTCCAAATCATGTGTTGGGTAGTTCCTTTCATGTGGTTTTAATTGTCAGGATGTGTACGCAATTACTTTTCCATTCTGCATTAAAACACAACACAAACATCGATGAGATGCATCACTGAAAATTACAAAACCTTCAATACCTGATGGTAATGTGAGGATTACAGCTGTAATCAATCTCGTCTTCATTTTTTGAAATGCGAATTCTCTTTGATTGGTTCATACGAATGGTTCTCTCTTTTCGGTAAATTATGTTAATGGCATATCAATGTTTGAGAAGTCTCTGACAAATCTTTGATAGTAACCTACCTACCAAACCCATGAAACTAGAAATTTCCATTACATTAGTTAGAGTAGGCCAGTTAACAATTGCCTCATTTTCTGTGGGTCAACAGATATCCATCTCTATTAATAACATGCCCCAAAAATACAATTTTATTCAACCAGAATTCATATTTCTTAAGCTTCCCAAATAATTGTTTCTCTCTGAGTGTTTGCAAAATTGTTTTCAGGCGTTGTTCATGTTCTTATCTACCCTTTGAATATATCAAAATGTCATCAATAAAAGCTACCACAAACTCATCCAAAAACGGTTTAAAGATTCAATTCATCAAATCCATAAAAGTTGTCGGTACATTAGTAACTCCAAAGGCATGACTAAAAATTCATAATGTTCATACCTGGTTCGAAAGGCAGCTTTCTCAATATCTTCAGCTTTGACTTTCAACTGGTGGTATCCTGATCTCAAATGAATTTTCAAAAATACTTGAGCCCCCTGTAACTGGTCAACCAAATCATCAATCCGAGGCAAAAGATATTTATTTTTAACTGTTACCTCGTTGAGTTCCCGATAGTCAATCCATAAATAGAGCGTCCCATCTTTCACCTTTACAAACAACACAGGTGGACCCCACAATAATGTGCTTGGTTGTATAAACTCTTTATTAAGCAATTCCTGTAACTGTACTTTCAATTCTTTCATTTCAACAGTTGACATACGGTATGGAGTTTTAGACATGGGTTGGGTACTAGGCATCACATCAACTGCAAACTCAATTACTCTATCAATTAACTGTCCAGACAACTCTTCCAGAAATACATCAGAAAAATCTTTCACAACAAATATATCATCTAGGGCAACATTGGAAAACTGACTACTCGAAACACTGCACAAATACCCCTGACACCCTTTGTTAATTAGTTTATGTGCTTTCATAGCATAAATTAGGTATGGTGGGGGAACTACACATCTCCCCTCAAATTAAAACTCAGTTTGTCCTGGTTGTCGGAATATTACACGTTTAGATGCACAATCGATGGTTGCATAATGTTTGGACAACCAGTCCATATGCAAAATAAAATCAAAGTCAGTCATGTCTAAGAGAAACAAATCAACATATAGTATAGTGTTCTCAAGTAAAATTTCACAAGTAGGGTAATAGGTTGAACATGACATAGATCCCCCTGATGGTGATGACACACATAATATATATTTCAAAGTTTCTAACGGTCTATTCAAGCTAGAAGGAAATCGTGTAGAGACAAAAGAGTGGGCAGACCCCGAATCAATAAAAACATATGCATATTGCCCACAAATTGAGAGTGTACCTAAGACTACGGTTTCCCTATATTGAGTGTTCCCTGATATAAGAGCAAAAACCCTCCACTGTCTCTAATTATCCTTTGTGGCCACAAGAGTTGCATTGGTTCTTACGTTTGGCACCGATGCAGTCGAGCTTGCAGCACCCCAATTGTCATGTTGCCATGATTGTGACATTCCCTTGCTACGTGCCCCCTTTTTCCACACCGAAAATAGGCCCTAATGATTCTGTAACACACTCCCTAGTGCTTTCTTCCATAGTCCAGACAAACAGGTGTGGAATTACCACTCTAATTGGAGCTACTAGAACTTCCTGACTTTGCCTTCTTGGCCATTGCTGAAGTTGCCCCTTTGTTCACATTCAAATTCTGCCTTTTACCTCTTCATTCAAAATTTTGGTTACGGGTTGCCAAGTTTGTCTCTGCCATAAGAGCCCTGTCTAATACGTCAACATATTTAGGCAGTTTCAAAACATTAATTCTATCAAGAATTGCATCCCAGAGACCTCCCTCAAATATCATGGCCTTCTTATAGTCTGTGTCGACCATGTGTGGCGCAAACCATATTACTTCTATAATCTGGGACTCATTCACCGATTTGTTCTCTTATTTCAACTGTTCAAACTCTGTGAACTTCTTATCCCGAGCACACTGTGGAAAGTACTTCTCATAGAAGACCTCTAGGAATTGTGCCCAATTGATGCCCCTATTAGTGTCTTGTACCAACATCCACCACCTTCTTGCTTCATCTTCTAAGGTAAAGGCAGCTAGCAGCACTTTCTATGTCTCCGTGCATGGAAACACCTCAAACAACTTCTCAATCCCCAAAACCCATGCCTCTGCCTTTAGCAGATCAATTCGCCCATGAAACAAAGGTAATTTCATATTTTTGAACTCTTTGGTGCCGGTAATGGTTCTGTTTTCATTCTGATGGTCTAATATTGATGGTACAAGCATTGGAGGTGGGGGTGGTTGCTATCACTGCCATTGCTGCCGTTGCCTTAAGCTATGCCTTAAGCTCTCAGCCATGTCATGCATCATCCTTTCCATTCTATCAAATGGTTGGAGGTTGACTCCTCTAGTTCATCCCCTCTTATGCTCACCATTATCCATATGAAACTTGTATCATAACAAATACATTGTATGCACACATATACATATACACATTTCATAATAGATGTCTCATATTGTTATTCAAGTGCATATGAATGATATTCTTAAGTCTTTTCTAGACACTTTATCACTTAACAGACAAGTGAGTGAGATATAACTCGTGCTCTGAAACCAAACTAACATGACCTAAACCCGCCCCTAAAGTCCTAGACCGTGATCGGCCAGTAATCCTAGATTACCTCTGGCCTCACATACAATTCTGATAAATAATAACAAAGGGGCATTGCAGAAGCAATATTGAAATATTACATGTCCACCGAGCAGTGCATACATGAAAATTATAAAAGATTTTAAACTCCAACTCCTTCATAGATATAGATACAAACATGCATCATAGCATCTTAAAAATTGCACAAAGTGTCCATCCATTTCGAGTTTCAAAAGAAAAGTAACATGGTTCACTTGGTTGACAAAACTTGGCTCCGTGTGAGACCCAGATCGCCCTATCACAGAGGCACTCCCAACGGTTGACAAAAGGGTGGACTCCTGAGGTTTTCTTATGCTTGACGCTCCATTTGCTCACCTTCATATATATAAGAGAAAGGGGTGAGCTAAGTCTCAGTGCTTAATGCAAGTGCAAAGAGGTTAAATGAATGATGTCTGTCACCCTACAAAACCATATCACATAAGTTCAAAACAATTCATAACTGAATACTTGTCATATCAACGTTCACAAATCATATTCGTATGCGGTACAACCAACAGTGCACAATGGGACCATATAGCTCTAAAATACATAGGGACCCCTTGGGTCTACATCAGAGATCTCTGTGCCAATGGGCCATGGTATTATTGCCCCCATGCAAGGGCAATATGGCATAGGCCACGGTATTGTTACCCACAGGCGAAGGCCGTAGGCTGAGGTATTATTAACCCCGGGTGAGGGTCATAGGTATTGGTAGCCCCAGGTGAGGGTTACACTAAGGATGCCCTAATTACATTTCGAAAGAGAAAATCATTCATTGTAACAAAATAGAATTTCCAAAATAATGAACTTGCGATAATTCAAAAACACTTTAATAACATATCTTTATAAAAGTACTACTTACAGTGGGCCGGTACTAACAGTAGACCTCGATTGACCACCTACACAAACACATAGCACAAGTACACAATGAACCACACCTCCAAAACATGTAGCGTGTGTTATTTCATTTCCTTTATGTGCATTTCTAGTTCAATCCATAATTAAGGATGTTCAAATGAGGCTTAAGAATGCCTAAATGAGAATGAGAATGCAATTATGCATTTACAAGTGTTAATCAAGATTTACTGAAAACAGGGTCTTCGCTCGAGCGCACACTTGTTCATTCGAGTGGTCCTACAATATGCAAAAGGGTTCGTTCGAGCACACACTTGGTCACTCGAGCCATCTGTAAAGATTGCAAAAGTACTAGATGCTCGATTTGTATGCTCAATGGTCGCTCGATAGTCACTCGAGCCAAGTACTTAGCAAAAGTGGGTTCGCATGAGCGTACACTTGGTCGCTCGAGCCAACGGCCAAATGTCTGTAAAGGTACTGGATGCCTTCAAAGTTCGCTCGAGCCATGGTTCATTCGCTCGAGCAAACTGTGCAAATTCTGTGTTTTCTAGATTTGAGTTTGAAGTTCAAAAGCAATGTTTTCATGTCCAAGACTTGCATGGTTCGTCTCAAAAGCTTAGAAACTCATTTCAAAACATCAATTTTCAGAAATTATGGAACCATGATCACAAATACTCTTCAATTCTTCAAAGTAAAGCTCAAAACATCTTGTTTAAAACATGCGTGTATCAAATCCAACTCTTTTCTTTCTAAAACATGTATAAATGGAATGTTGAGTGCAAACACATGAAGAACTTTGACAAATAACTTGAGCAAAGCTCACGCATGTGTGAATTTGACAAAATCAAGTTCAAATGATGAAGGATTATGCATGTACACAAATCACTTGAATTCACTAAACTAGTCTTGATTCATGCTCAATTCCTCCAATTACATGCAAATGGTCCTACAAAATGGTGAATTCACCTTCCTACATGGTTTAACTTCTTGAATTAAGGCTAAGAATCTTACTTAGAGCTTGAATTTGACCTTAACTAAGCTTATTCTCTATAGCCTCTCTTGGCTTCTCATGAATTCTTCTCTTCTTTCTCTACAATGTCGAACTCTCTCTAACTCATCTTGAAATTTGGCCTTGACACCCTTCTTCAAACTTTTTTACTTATTATACTCGGTGTTGACCATGTGTGGAGCAAATCTGGCTAGCTCCATAAACTTGGAAGCATATTCTACGACTATACCCCCTCCTTGTTTAAGTGATTGAATTTCTAATGCCTTCGTATCACTGATAGATTATAGGAAGTACTTGTCATAAAAAAAAAATAAAAAAAAAACCTCCAAAAAGAAGTTCAAAGTGATGCCCTCCTGCTGGCCCTTTACTAACATTCACCATCTACGTGCCTCCTCTGCTAGATTGAAGGTGGCAAGTGCAATTTTCTGAGTTCTTGTGCAGGGAAAGGCCTCAAAGAACTTCTCTGCCTTTAATGGATCAATTCCTCTCTTAAACTGAACTCTCAAACTGAATTGGCTTCATCTTCTTGTATTCTTTTATTAGTGCCATTGTTGTCTGATCTAGAAAATCCATTTGTAAAGGTAGTTGTTGCTATGATAGTTGTTAATGCTGTTGCGGTTGTGGTTGTGGTTGTTCTTGATTTCTTTGCCTTAAGGCCTCTACCGCCTCTACTACACTTTCTAATATCCTTTCGAGTCTATCTATGCAGCTGGTAGAGGACTCAGCTCTTTCTCTCACCATGATGCTATGCATGTAAAGCACATGTTAAACTATTATAACATATGCATATAACAACTTAATAGTTAATACATAAGATGTGCATCTTGTCACAAACACTCATCATGAATGCATTCCAAAAATTCTTCTAGGGAAATCCTATGCCCTAGAGGACAATGTGTGCGTGTACAAACTTGTGCTATGATACCACTCTGTCACGACCCTATCCCGCCCTAAACATGATAGCAGTTATGATTGAGTGTCTAACTACCAAAGGCCAATAAAACCAGGACAAGACAAGACAAGATTGGACCAAAACATTGGGGCTTATGCAGAAAAACATTTGTCCATTAATTACCAAAAGTCCATCCAGAGCTTGTTCATAAATCATATGATACAAAACAAGAAACTTTATTTATTTATCTTTGACATTTAGAAACTCAACGTCCAAAAAAAAGTACAACATTTACAAATATACAACTAACAAAACCCAAAACTCATATACAAGATCTTCATCCGAAAGCTCCAACTTCCAAAAGTACAAAAAGAAAAGAAAAAAACTTCTAATATGATCTATTATCCACAGCTGGATCCTTGACATCACCTACACACATATAAGGAAGAGGGATGATCGAAAACCCAGTGAATAAAAATATAGTAAAGTAGTAAATAAATGAACACCGCCAAGCTTTATTAAAATGAAGCACATTATCATTTGAACATAACATACCTTTTTAAGCAAAACAAGTTTATCTTGCAGCATATATATAGCGATAAACATTCTCAAGGTACTTCAAGTCAAGAGTCAAGAGGTCACAACTGGTGGCAGAGCTCAGTTAGCAAGTGGTTATTGGTATGATTCCCAATAACAAACAAGTTCCAAGATGTCATCTTAATACATGATATGAAAATATATGATGTTTATTCATATCAAAACAATACCATAATCTTTCTACACATATCATCTGTTTGTATTTCGAATCATAATTTTAAAGAACATAACTTTACCACACTACTACTTACAATTGGCTCCTTCCTTAAGATTTAACTTGTCACAACCCCATCCAGCCCCAAATGTGATAGTAACAATGACTGACCAGTAGTGCCTGACTACCCAAGGCCTATCAAGACAAGACAAGACTTAGCTCTAACTTTGAGGCTTACGCCGAATAATCTATTCATTCTAGTGCATAAGTATGATGAAGTCTGAACGAGCATGCATTTTATTTATTTACCTTGATATTTACATGCCCAAACAACAAAAGAAAAGATACAACATCTAGAGAAGTTCTTACAAAAACTACGAACAAAACTTTTGTTACCAAGTAACAACTTTCAAAAAGAAAACCAAGTAAAAGAAAACCAAAACTCTAGTGTGACACTTCCTCGTGTCCTTGGTCCATAGCTTTGCTTACATACATATAAGGGAGAGGGATGAGCTGTTGCCCAGTGAATAGTAGTAACGTAAGGCGGTAAATGAATGGGCACTGGAATCGTTTAAGCATTCTTTCAAAATAGCATATACGTTTAACAAGACAAAACATAACTTGGCTTGCGAACAAAACGTATAATGATGACCACTCCAAGGATGACAAGGTGCTTAGCCGGCTCGGGTACCAACTAAATGTAACAAGATAAGCTTAGCCATGATACTAGATTGGATATTCCCTCAATTATGGGCCTGATCCATAAATGCCATCTAAGTACATGGTACAAGAATATAGAGTGTTCATTCATAGTAAAACATGTCACTTGTGTAAACATAATCAAGTTTTGCATTAGAAACATAATTTGAACAAACATACCATTACTAAATTACTACTCACAAATAGCTCGGTTTGATAAGGGGTTTCCTCCTTCTAAAGCTTGCCCTACATTAAACAATGGCATAAAATTGAAATGTAAAGCCAACTCAAACAAACCTAATAAATTAAAGATTTAAAGTTTCCATTAAACATTTCTAAGTATTTAGTATTGTTCTAGGTCTAATTCAGTCCTTAACTAAGTGTTAAAAGAGTCTAAAAAGTGTTTTAAGTGAAAAAGTGTTGCGAAACAAAAGTGCATGCAAAATAAGGGATTTCAACATATGCGGGAAGGCCGATGCACATGCGGGCCATATGTGCCTTTATTCTAGTAGCTAAATGGTTGTAGGAGTAAAGTTCCCGCATGCGTAGGAAGCCCAACCGCACGTGCAGTCCTAGACAAGAACCAGTTATCCAAAAAACATGTATGTTCTAACTCTTCTCTTTTCATTTTCAAGCTTAGGGCTCAAGCTAAAGTATCCAAAAACATGCAAAATTTATACGAAACATGAACATATAAACATTTTTCAAATCAAAACTTTACCTATTTCAAGAATCGTGGATTGAATCTTTGAAATCTATCAAGAACTCCAAGAATTGAATCTTTTCCAATTCTTTTCATAACTTTTCTTTTGTTTCTTTCAAAACATGGATTTAATGATAAAAACCCTTGAAATCACAAGAACATATGAGGGTCAAGATCTTCATATACCAAATACATCAAAACTTCAATCAAAAGAGTGATTTCCTAAGCTTCCTAGCATATTTTCTTTCCTAACTCAACTTCTCTTCTATTTCTTCCAATTTCTTCATTTCCAACTCATTTTGCTTCTAGTTTCTTCTTGATGCTAGAGAGGTCTATTACAGGATTTTACATAGAAATCTTACCTTAGATTGATTACGGATTGAGTTTTGATGAATCTCCTTTAAGTTCTTCCTTTTTCTCTTTTTCCTTCTTTATAGCTACTTTTAAGTTTCTACAGCAAATTTTCCTTCTGTTTGGTTTTGATGAACAAAGGTTTTATTTAGTGCAGCTAGGGAAAAAATGGTAAGGTGGTGCTTGCTTGCTTGGCTTAGCAAATCAAGATTGTTTAACTTAGTTAATTAGGGTTTGTGCTAATTAATCCAAGTTTAACCTAATCTTACTTAAGTTAATTAATCCTAATTAGAAAGACATCAAATAGCATGAAATGAACAATTCATTAGCCTAAAGCCTTTAAGCTCCTCAACTAAGGTATAGGGACATCCTATGGTTCTGAAATCTCGATCTAAACCATACCCTAACTTAAAGCCTGAAACAAGCAATATTTTCTAAGTTTAGGTTTCTAAACTAACTTCTCCTTCTCCTGTACTCCTTTCAAGTTCTAGTTCAAGCAATAAGTACTTAACATGAGATTAACACACATGAATGACATGATATGCATATGCATGAAGTGTCAGGTGTCACATTCCCCCCACTTAAGAAGTTTGGTCCTCCAAACTTGTCTTACCTTGGCTCGGAAATAAGCTAGGTTATCTCATTCTCATTTCATCTTCCTTCCCCCAAGTAGCATCCCTCCGGTAGTGTTTTTACCATTCCACTTTACTATCGGTATTGGTTTGTGTAGACACCCCATTTTTTACCGTCTTCAAGACTTGGACGTCACCGTTTGAACACTCGGTGATCATCCATGTTCGTGTTCGTTTTGAGTTCTCGGAGGTCCCAGCTACGCGCCTTGCCTTAGGATCTCTCGATTTGCTTGTTTTGTGTTTGGTTTTGCACCAAACACTTGTTGTTTTGCTTCTGAGGGTAGGGAATGGCTTGTTGGCCATCCCCACACCTCACCGGCCATGGCTTGAGGCCACCGACCCTGTTTTGTTGTTACCGGCCATTGGTGATGGCCGGTCGGCACTCTTTATGGTCGGCCGACCATTGTTTTGGTCAATTTGTCATTTTTGGCTGGCCGACCACTGTTCATCTGCTTTTGGCAGATATTTTATGCTAGCTGTGATAGCTGGCATCCACAATGCCCCCTCTCTATACACAGGTATGGAGGGATTTCCCTCTTGCTTAGCTTGTTTTGTAAGCTTTGCAAGATTGGAATTCCTATAAAGGGAGGGCTTTTCCTCCCTCCTCAGGGGTTCCAAAAAGTTCCAGAGGTCTGAAAAATTAGGGTTGGAAGTTCTATATCTATCTATCTCTATATCTCTATCTCCTTTTGATTTGTGTGTGTATAAGGAGTTTTTGTTCTTTGTTTTGCACTAAGACACATAGTATTACACCATACCTTGGTTGCTGAGGTGCCAAAGGGTTGTTCTTGGAGTTCTTGGGCTGGTTTTGACCTAAAGAAGCTGCTGGAGGGGTGTTCTTGAAGAAGGTCTTCAAGGGTAAGAACCTTACCCCTTTATTCCCCATTTTTGCACAAGCTTTTGACCTATCTTGCATCTATTTTTAAGCTTAGTGTATAACTAATAAAAGTTCTATTTTTACTTTCTTTTGATCTTTGTTTAAGGTCTTTTTGAGATTTGGGGTTGTTTCCCCCCTCTAAGGCCTTGTTAGGCCTTGTTTTAGGCTATCTATTTTAGCTCGTGCTTTAGTCTTTACAAGACCTCTCTAGCACTGAAATCTAGAGGATTTTCAGTGGTGGAGAGGTAGTTTTGGTGTCCTAAATGGGAGAGGGTCATCCCCTCTCCATGTTGTCTTTGATGCTTGCATAAGTGGCTTGTGTTGTAGCATGTGTGCCTAGCTTGCTTAGCTCCATTTCAATGCATATTAGGCTTTGTTTTGCCATGATATAGCACTATTTTAAGTTGGTTTAGACACACCATGCATGCTTTGCATACTTGTCTTGTAATGCCATGAAATTGCATTAACATGCATCATGATGTACCATGACTTTTTAGCATGATTTTGGCTTAGCTTTGTGAAGCTTTTATGCATGTTTTGGTATGCTTAAAGTTTGATTTTGGTTGTTTGGGTCATCCATGACTTGCTTTGTATAGCTACCATGCAACCTAGCTTGTAGGCTTTGAGTATTGGAACCTCTAGGATGCTTTACTTGCATTATTTCAGTGACTTGGAGTCACTTACAATGTCATTTCAGTCCATATGGCATGCCTGTTTACTCACAATTGATGCTTCTTTAATGTCTTAAAGAGTTTGTGTTTCATGCTCCATGTTTGTGCCATTGTGTATGCCATCATGTGTAGGCATTGGGATGCCATCTAAGTGTGTCTTTGGCCTTGTTTTCATCTGCCTTGGGACTGTTTGGAGTCCCATTGGCCCTTTGAGGCTCGGTTGACATGGTCATGGCTTGAGCCCCTTGGCTAGCCTTGAGCCTTGGACCTTGTTGCATGCTTTGCTTGATTTGTTTATTTGGTTTGGCACCTTTTCTGACATGATTTCAGAGCTTACAATGTATGCCATTTGTCCATGTTTGTTCCTTTTAAGTGTCCTTAAAAGTTTCCACTTTATGCTTAAGTATTGGACCATGTATGCATGCATGTTTGTATGTACATTTGCCTCTATTTCCTTGGCATGTTAGCCATTGTTTTAGACCTATTAGAGAGCTGTCCATCTTGGTGTAAGTCCATCCTTCGCATGTTGTTGCATACTCGCCTTGCGTGTTGTTGCATACTTGGCCTATCGCATGTTGTCGCATGCTTGAATCGCATTGCATTTGGCATGCATTTTCTTTGTTAAGTTGCCTTACATGCTTCCCTGCTAAGTCCCCTTTACATATTGTTCCATGTTTGTCATTACCATGGTTGTTACATGTCTCGCATGCTTGTTTTCTTAGGTTGTGTGCCTAGTACACATTGTTTGTTTGCATGTTCATGTCACATACTTAGCTTGCATGCTTAGGATGCATAACATTGTGCATATCATGCATGCCTTGCCTCTTAATCAAGCATGATAGAGGTTGGGTCCTTTATGTGTTTTGTGTGTAGTCCATTCGACATTGAAATTGTACACTTTGGCCTCTTGGACCATCATGCATTAAAATGCGTGATTGGTGATCCGAGGGTCGAGGACCAAACTCCTTTGAGTTCATAACATGATGAAGAGGTTGGTTGTGCAAACATTTGCTTTAAGATGCATTGCCATGCCTTGTCTGTCCTCTGCTGTTGTCAAAACAGGGTTCTGCAGGAAGATATGCTCGACCGACCATTTTCAGTGCCGATCGACCAATAATGGATGGCCGAGAGCCTTACAATTGGTCGATGACCACTTTCCCATGGCCGGTGACCATTCCTCTTAGCCGTTGATATTCCACAGTGATCAAGGAGTGATGCTGAAGCATCCTTGGGACTTGTACAATTTTCAGAGGCATAAAACAGTGAAAACAGAGGCAGCTTGTGCATGGTGGTGGATTTCCGAGCGGAGCCGAGGACGCATGCATTGGACCCTCTTCCCGAGGCTGTTTTACCGCTTTATTAGCTTAGTTAATTTGCTTAACTAGTTAAGTGGTCTGTAACTATTTAATTAGCTTGTTAGTTAGGTAAATTTGTATTATTCTTTTGGTCCCTTCGAGAGAGGGCGAATTGTGTAATAAGCGTGCGTGCATGTGTGCATGTCTTCCAACCCCCATTTCTTTCTCCCTTTTATTTAACCGCTTATGATGGTTAGTTTTAGGGCATATTTGATTTAGCATACTTTATGCAATGCATGTGTGCATCCATTCATCTGTATTGTATGCATCGGGCTCGGCGCATCATACTAACCGCATAATATTTCAATTCCAATTTGAATACGTGCATTGAGTTGTTGCATTTCACATGCCATCCTTAGATTAGCCGAGCCTATTCTAGTGACATTTTGTATGCGATGCATTAGCCATTTTAACATGGACTTGGATCATACATTGATTGCTGACATGTTCTTTATTTTGGCTCGGAATACACTGTGAGTGTTTATGCTTTAGCATATTGCATGTATGTGAGTGTTAACATGAAAGCATGCTTTCCATGAGACTAATTGCTTAGTTGATTTATTGCCTAAATGCCTGTGGTTGAAGATTGGGTTGCTTGAATTGGAATAATTCGTCGAAACCCGTGTTTTAGCCTACTTGCGAGTAGCAAACCTCAAACCATTTTCCAAACAAAATGGATATGCGATGCTTTGTTCTAAATTAGGCGATCTAGTCTATACTTGTTTTGCTACGCGCATAACATAGTAATTTTAGCTAATTAATCGGAATAAGAACGCATGTGTTTTCAAAAATGAGATATCATGTTTAGTAGTGGTCGATCTTTGATCGGGCAAGCGGGGGTGCTCATAGCTGACCTTCCCCAATTGTACCCAAGTTCCCAAGCTGAGGCAACTTTTGTGATGACAGACATGTGGCCTTAGGCAACGAGTCAGGGTTTCCTAAATTTCCCAAAAATAAAACATTTAGGTGGGGACTCTGTATCTGGCAAAGCAGTCCATGTTTGGCACTTCTCTCTAAAAATCTATTTTTTAAAACGATTTGCCGGATTTGGACTCTTTGGTGATTTATCAATCTCACATCGCACATTGTGAGATCAGATTAAGAACCGTGACAATTTGAGTCCGAACTGTAGTGAGCCCAAAACGAACAGAACGGGATTCATCCTCCCAGGGCGTTCGGGGATGTCTACTGTTTGTTTTTGAGTTGCTTTACTTGATGATCAATGATCTGAATGGGTCGCTCCCTATACCCCAAATCCTCATCAATGACCAGTATTTGGTAATCAATCACGTGGGAAGGATCTTGGGCAAATCCTCGTTACGTAGAAATGTGAAATACATTGTGGACTTGTTCCATCTCTGGTGGTAATGCAACCTGGTAAGTAACTAGGCTGATTTTCTCCAAAATTTCAAATGGCCCAACATAGCATAAAGTCAAATTTCTTTTCTTTCCAAACCGTGTTTGACCCTTGATTGGAGTGACTTTCAAAAATACGTGATAACCAACTTCAAATTCTACATTCTTTCTCCTTGCATCTGCGTAGTTCTTTTGACGAATTTGAGCAGTTTTGATTTGTTGTTGCATAACCTTGATCTTTTCAGCAGTCACTTGAACAATCTCAGGCCCCATTACTGATTGATCTCCTACCTCTGTCCAACAAACATATGATCTACATTTCCTTCCATATAATGCTTCATATGGTGCCATACCAATGCTCACTTGGAAACTATTATTGTAGGCAAATTCTACCAAAAACAAATGAATTTCCTAACTTCCCTTGAAATCTAAAACGCACAAACAAAGCATATCATCTAGAGTCTGTATGGTCCTTTCTGATTGTCCGTCTGTTCGTGGATGGAAAGTAGTGCTAAACCTCAATTCAGTTCCCACTGCTTTTTGCAAACTTTGCCAAAATCTAGATACAAACTTGGAATCTCTATTTGACACAATAGAAATAGACACACCATGAAGTCTAATAATCTCATTTATGTACAATGTAACAAGTTTGTTCACATTATAAAAGATTTCATAGGCAAGAAATGAGCGGACTTGGTCAGTCTATCAACAATGATCCAAATAAAGTCCATACCTCTTCATGTGCAAGGCAAGCCAATTACGAAGTCCATCGTAATATGTTCCCACTTTCATTCTGGAATGGGGAGAGGTTGAAGAAGACCGGCTGGCCTTTGATGTTTAGCTTTGACTTGTTGGCATTGAAGGCGTCGAGATAGGAACTCTGCTATATCCTTTTCCAAGTTTGGCCACCAGTAGACTTGCTTGAGATCTTGATACATTTTAGTATTCCCGGGGTGGATTGCAAACTTAGAATGGTGTGCATCCTTCATAACTTTATTCCTCAGTTTAGGTATATCTGGAACATACATTCTGCCTTCAAATTGTAACAGTTGATCTTTGATGAAAAATCCCATCCTTGGCTTTCAATCAATTTCCTCAAAAACTTTCTTTAGATAGGCATCCTCCATCTGCTTTTGTTTAATTTCTTCAATAATCATTGGCAGTACTGAAATTGCAGCCAAAATCTCTAATGTTTCATGTAGGACTAACTCCACTTCCATCTTCTGCAAATCTCGTAAAATGTCTCCTTGTTTGGTAAGTAAACATGCCAAATTCTCCATGGTTTTTCAGCTAAGAGCATCAGCTACAGTTTTTACTTTGCCAGAGTGATACTAAATTTGTAGATCATAATCCTTTAACAATTCAAGCCACCTCCTCTGCCTCTTATTAAGTTCTTTCTATGTAAACAAATACTTCAAACTCTTATGGTTAGTAAATACCTCACTTGAAGCTCCATACAAATAATGACGCCATATCTTCAATGCAAAGACGATAGCTGCCAATTCTAAATCATGTGTTGGGTAGTTCTTCTCGTCTAGCTTTAGTTGACATGAAACATAAGCAATAGCTCTATTGTTTTGCATTAAAACACATCCCAATCCTTTATGCATTGCATCACTGTATATAACAAACCCTCTTGTTTCGGTTGGCAATATAAGAATTGGTGTTGTAATTAATCTCATCTTGAGTTCTAGATACGTCGAATCTCTTTCTCATATCCACTAAAATGGCACCCCTTTCTGTGTTAGCTGAGTGAATCATACATCTATCTTGCAGAAATCCTTTGACAAACCTTCTACGGTTCCAAACCAAGAAAACTTCGAACTTATATTATCGTATTCGGTCTTGGCCAATTAACTATTGCTTTAATCTTTTGAGGATCAACTGAAATTCCTTATTTATCAATTATATGCCCCAAAAATGTCACGCTAGTCAGCCAAAACTCACACTTCTTCAACTTTGCATTCAACTTTTTATCTCTAAGATTTTGAAGGATCAATCCCAAATGTTGTTCACGTTCCTCCAACTTTTATAGTAAATAAGGATGTCATCAACAAAACTATAACGAACTCATCCAAATAAGGCTTAAAAATTCTATTCATGCGATCCATGAATGTTGCGGGTTCATTGGTGACTCTGAAAGTTGTCTTCTCTACATCCTCTACCTTGACGTTGAGCTGGTGGTAGCCTGATCTCAGATCTATCTTGGAAAAGACTTGTGCCCCTTTCAACTGATCAAATAGGTCATCAATCCTGGACAACGAGTATTTTTTTTTATTGTCACTTTATTCATCTCTCTATAATCAATGCATAACCATAGCGTTCCATCTTTTTTCTTAACAAACAGTACTGGTGCACCCCATGGTGATGTACTAGATCTGATGAAGCCTTTATCCTGAAAGTCTTACAATTGAATTTTTAACTCTTTCAATTCTATGGGCGACATTCTATTAAGAAGTTTTGGAGATAGGTTGTGTCCTTGTGTCACTTCAATAGTAAACTCAATCTCCCTATCAATTAAATTGCTCGGTATGCCATCAAGAAACACATCTGAGAATTTTCACACCACCGCAACACTGTTTAAACTGGCATCTGATTCCTGAACAGTCAAGGCACTACACAAATAGCCTCCACACCATTTCTTAAGTAACTTGTTAGCCTTCATGGATGAAATGAGATACGGTGGAGATACTACTCCACTCACTTGAAAAGAAAATTCTTCTTGATCAAGTGGTTGGAGTGTGACACACTTAGATACATAACCAATTGTAGCATAATTTGTTGATAACCAGTCCAGTCCTAATATTGCATCAAAATGATTGATATCAATGGATATTAAATCTACAGTCAAGCTAGAACTCCCAACTAATATATCATAATCTTGATAAATAAATGGACAAATCAAGGATTCACCAGACGATGTAGACACCAATAACAAATAATCGAAAGGTTCGGGCTCTTTGTTCAATTTACATAGGGAGGTATCGAAGTCGACCCTTCCAAAATCAATGCCATCTTAGAAATGCCACCACCGAGGACTGAAAAGGAGGTGCGCAGCTTTCTGAGTAAAGTGCAATTCATAAGACGATTTATTGCAAAATTAACCTTGACTTGTGAACCACTCTTTGGTCTCCTGAAGAAAGGAACAAAGTTCCAATGGGACGGCCGATGCCAAGCTGCTTTTGAACAGATCAAGCAATATTTACAGAACCCACCCGTGTTGTCACCGCTTGAGCTGGGGAAATCATTGATTTTGTACCTTTCAGTAACTGAAACTACAATGGGCTGCATGCTTGCACAGGAGTCTGAACACAAGGTGGAGAGAGCTATCTACTACCTAAGCAAGAAGATGATAGATTACGAGACCCGTTACACTCTGCTGGAAAAGGCTTGCTTAGCCTTGGTATGGGCTACCAGGAAACTGCGGCACTACCTGTTGGCTCACTCCGTAATGTTGGTTTCAAGATTAGATCACATCAAATATCTCTTCGAGAAACCGGCACTTACGGGTACGCTAGCTCGTTGGTTGCTTCTGCTTTCCGAATTCGATCTGAAGTATGTGACGCGCAAGTCAGTGAAGGGGAGAGTGGTAGCAGAGTTCCTAGCGAATCACCCAGTTGAAGGGGATGAAGCAGTTGAGTACCTATTCCCAGACGAGGCCATTCTGCATGTCGAAGAAGAATTTTGGACGATGTACTTTGACGGAGTGTCAAACCAATACGGGTATAGAATAGGGGTGTTCCTGATAGCACCCGATAATTCTCGTATTCCTCTAGCATTCAAACTCTGGTTTAAAGTCTCGAACAATGAGGCAGAGTACGAAGCGTGTATTGCTGGACTAGAAGCATCTCTGGAACTTGGGGCAAAACGGTTGGACGTCATCGGGGACTCGAACCTTGTTGTATCTCAAGCAAAAGGAGATTGGAAAGTCAAAGAAGTAAAGATGAGAATATATCACCAGACCTTGGACTTGCTGATTCCTCGACTTGAGAAGCTGAACTTCGCTCATCTGCTAAGAGAGAACAACAGGTTCGCAGATTCACTAGCAACTCTATCTTCTATGATAGGCATCCCTTTCGGAGTCCGGATGCATCCAATCATCCTTGACCAGAAGTCTGTACCAGCCTACGAGCTGATTGCTACCATAGATGAGGTTCAAGATGAGAACCCCTGGTATTACGATGTTTGGAACTTCTTGGAAAAAGAGGCATATCCACCAGGGGCAAATGCCAAGGATAAAAGGGCAATTCGAAGAATGGTTGCTCGGCTCATCATCTGTAGGGGTAAACTGTACAAGAGAGGTCATCTAGGAATGCATAAGCTGTGTGTTGATGCTGAAGAGTCGAAATGCCTAATGGAGGCCATCCATGGAGGAGAGTGCAGAGCGCACATGAACGGGGTGATACTAGCCCGAAAGATCCTCAGACAGGGTTATTACTGGTCCACCATGGAGGAGGATTGTATTGGCTTTGTCTGGCGATGCCACAAATGCCAGATCCATACAAACCGCATGAATATTCTGCCGTCAAAGCTGTACAACATGACTTCGCCGCGGCCATTTTTAGTCTGGGGGATTGATGTGATCAGGGCTGTCACTCCAAAGGGGTCCAATAAGCATGAGTTCATTCTAGTCGCGATAGATTATTTCACAAAGTGGGTTGAGGCTCAATCTTATGCAGTGTCGAAGGCATCGCATGTTGCGAAATTCATCAAGAACAACATCATCTGTCGCTATGAGGTCCCAAACGAGATCATTTCAGATAATGGTTCCCACTTCAACAAGGAAGTGATCGACTTGCTGGAAAAATACAACGTGGCTTTTCACAAGTCATCTACATATTGGCCACAAACCTACGGAGCAGTTGAGGCCGCCAACAAGAACATCAAACACATTTTGCAGAAGATGGTGGAAAACTACCAGGACTGGCCAAATAAGCTGCCATTTGCTCTGTGGGGCTGCCGGACTTCAATTCGAACTTCTACTGGGGCGACTCCGTATTCCTTGGTCTATGGGATGGAGGTCGTTCTACTTATCAAAATTGAAGTTCCGTCATTAAGAGTACTGGCTGAGTGTCAGATAGCTGAGGCAGATTGGTAGTAGAGCAGATTCGAGGAACTCATGCTCTTTGATGAGAGAAAGCTGAAAGCACTGTACCATGTTCAAGGTCATCAACGCAGAATTGCTAGGGCTTTTAACAAGAAGGTTAAGGCCAGGAATTTGAAAGAAGGAGATTTGGTGCTCAAAGACAACCGAGCTCCAATCCACGACCCTAGGGGCAAGTTCAGACCCAATTGGACTGGCCCTTACATCATCAAGTCTATCTGGTCAGGTGGGGCTTTCGTTCTAATGGACCTAGATGGCCTAGAGTTCTCCCAACCAATCAACATGGACAAGTTGAAGAAATATTTTTCCTGAGAGGCTCGCTAGGCTGAAAACCCGAAAGGGCAACCTAGGCAAAAGTTAGAGCACAAAAAATTTGAAATTATAAACACTGAGCTCGCAAGGTTGAAAACCTGCAAAAGGCGGCCTTGGCAAAAGTTAGAGCGTAAAAGGTGAGGGTTAATACACAAGTGAACCTAAGCCAAACTCCGTGAGGCTTGATTCCCATGTGTGGGATACATAGGCAACATCGTCCTGAAGTCCAGCCATAATCACTTCCCCGATCAACTTTGTCCATTTGATCATCTCAGTCATCTTTGTCTATTCAGCATTCAAGAGTTCGGTCGTGATCTCCGGTGTGGTGCTATTCAAACTAGGGGCAACTTTCCAGTTGCTGGAGTTCGGGGTTGTACATCTCAGTGACAGATCTCAGGCGTGTCCAGTTCTGATCCATATCAAAAATGGTTTTGAAAAGTTTTAATAAAAGTTGATTTTGCTCAAATTAATCTTTTTACAACTTAGACCATTTTTGGACCGAACAGAAAATTTTCAGTACACACAACCTTCGATTTTATTGATTTCAATACAGAGTCCTCCTGCTCTTGAATACAAAATTGAAGTTGCTTTTCATTATATTTATAAAGAAAACTTGAAAGTTCTGATTAAAGCAATAAATCCGAGGCATAGTCAGGTGTTCCTGCGTCTCCTCCCAAAGCTGGTCGAAGCCTCTGATGCTAAAGTGGGCCCTACTTGTGCCTCTTCATTGAGCCAATCCATGCACTCATCAGAGAGGGTGCAACTGAAAGTGGGAGCGGGGGCTAGAAGCTCTCTTGTCCTCCATGTTGCGGCATACCGAGCTAGCTGCGCGCCTCGAATCGAAAATGTAGCAAGGTACTCTATCCCCTCCTCCGGGCAAATCTGATCATGTCCGAACTGGCGCCGGAACTAGAACGGAAAATAGAAGACACAGTGTGTCATGCCAATCAACTAAATCCCGGGCTGACGGGTCATGCTATATCTCATTGCCGGTAGGTTAAGCCAAGGGCAGCGCCAAGCAATGCGATCTGCGGACAAATTGCACATCCAGCTGTACCACCATCCTTTATCTGGAGCATCGACTAGACGTCGTCGAGAGAAATAGCTACGAGCTGAATATGCCGGACACGAGTCCACAACTCTCAACTTGTCCATCAACCACACGTGGGGAGGGATGAAAAATGATAGAATAAAGAATAGAGAGATGTACATTGAGAGAAAAAGGAAGAAGAAGGTTTTGAGAAAAAAATCAAGCCTGAGGATCGAGTGATGTGTGATACATATGTGAGATGGGGTGGGAAACATTACCTACAATAGTAGTGGACTCCCCGCAAACCTAGCCGTCTCTCGGCGATGAAAAGCGTCTAGGCCCATCAATGTCTCAACCAATGTCATGGCGATACAGCTTTTACCCTCTTTCAAGCCCTCGGCAACTTCGATCAAACGAGTGCTAAACCCACCAGAGCTTGGGACAAGTAAGAAATGGGACAGCATGCACAAGCAAAGCGCATGTCGTCGATAACCCTGCCAATGATGGTCGCAGCGGTCACCAGCATCAGAAAACCGACAAACCAAGCTCATAGTGTCCAACTCTCTATCATGAATCAATGACCGAGCGCCATGCACAGTAAGGCCGCGCATCCGTCCTAAGGCTTGGACGTGGCCGAACTGGAACTGAGGCAAGATTTCCTCGTTGCGCTCAGATTTCATTAAAGTTGGGAAATCCTCAAAAGTGGGACACATCTCTTGACCGCCAAAACTAAAGACGTGTGTTACCGGATTCCAAAACCTTGCTGCGGCATGGAGGAACGGAAAACACAGCGGGGGGCGGCCCAGCATGAATAGTGCATTTATGGCGAACCCCTGAAAATTTAGCCTTTCCGAGCCATCCAAGTTGGCAATCCAAGTTGTGAGATTTTGGGCAAAAAACTCTTCCATTTGGTGCAAATCAATGTTGAAATGAGGAAAACTACGAAGCTGGGGCTTTTATAGAAGATAAGGTGTTGAGTGGAAGACAGGTGTCAACATTCTGGAGGTGCTTGCCATTTTTGGCTGATCGGCCAAAAATAGTGCCGACCGACCATCCTTTTTGGCCGATTGGCTAAAAATGTTGGCCGATGGCCATTTCTTGTGGCCGGTGGCCTTTCCCTTTGGCTGATGGCCTTCCTTCTTGTTCCCTAAGCTATTTATGTATTGAACATGTTGAGAATTTGTAATTGCCACCACTTCCAATGCCTTCTGGTGATGATTTTACAAAGTCATGCCAGCGTTACTTCGCTTTGTTTATCGAGTTGTTGTACATTGTAATAACCCGACCTTCGCATGTGTTTCTGACATGTTTACGTTCCTTATTTTGTGCATTGAAATGCTTAATGAGAAATTTCATGATTTTATCTGTTGGATAAGAAAGGCCTCTATTACAATGAAAACGGTTAGAACAGAAATTGAGAGCCTTAGAGGCTTACTAATCCAAAATTGATTTGATATCTGAAATCAATATAATTTTTAGGTAATATTAAGCAGTTCGGTGAAATTTCAATTTGGGATGACTAAACGATTAATATTTGTCTTTATTCACTTTTATATATATATATATATATGTCTATAGTTCCTTTGATGCTTGACTTTAACACAAAATATAACTGTAAACCAAAAACATCCTGAGAGAGAAAAGCAAGAGAAGAGTTCTTTAAGGAAAGAATTGGGAGAATTAAGAAGTTGTAGGAACTTGAATCAAGGTATGTGTAATCACTTCTACTTAACTCCTTTCTTTGAATGCTAGATAAGTAATTGAGTTGAGTAATTGTGTTGTATGTCTTGTTGTGAAAAGAGATTAAGAATTGTGTTGGGGCATCTCATAATCTTATTTTCCTTCCTTGCTACCAAACTTGAAGCCATCTCCATGGTTACATGAGTGTATGTGTGTGAGTGTGTGTGTGGTCATGTAAAGGAATGCTTTGCACTTTGTTGGATATGTGTTGTGACCTCTTTGGTCATGAGTTGTGTTTTTGTAATCTAGTTTCTAATTAGATCAACATATGTCCCACCTCCTAAATTACATGATATTTGAACCATGTTTTAGGAATCTAAAGATCTATTTGAGACCTTGTTGATGCCACCAAAAAGTTGGATTTTGAATGAATTTCGGACAGGGTTTGAGCAGAATCGCCGCACGTGCGGCAATTGGGGCAAATTCTGGGCTTGAACACTGTCTAAACCGCACGTGCGAGGCATCACTACCGCTTGTGCGGGAGCATTTACTACACGTGTGGGGCTCACAGCCGCACGTGCGGCCCAAGGTGAAAAACATGGAATGCTCCATTTGACCTGTTTGACCCTTTGGGATGGTTGAAATTAATATTTGAATTGTGTAAAGTGCTTCTTAATGTACTAGAAGTTAACGCTTGGAGTTTGAACTAAATTGTGAGTTCTATGTGTGTAGGGCACACGTCGGGAGGAAGTCGCGTCCCGCCACAACACTGTGAGTAATAGTGCAATGGTTACACTTTCATTTACCGATTAATGCTTATCGCTATTATCGTTTTGCTTTCCGTGAATCACTACATTCCGTGCATGTTGATTACAAAGTAATGTGAATGTTAACGAAAAGGAAGTTTGTGTACATTTCTGTTATTTTTGGGCCAATGGCCGTTCTGCTATTTCTGGGCCAATGGCCATTTTGTTATTTCTTGGCCAATGGCCGTTCTGCTATTTCTAGGCCAATGGTCGTTCTGCTATTTCTGGGCCAATGGTCGTCCTGTTATGTCTAGGCGTAGGGCCGTTCTGAAGGTGACACAACTTTGGCTTAACCGTGTGAACTCGAAAGTACATATTATGTAGCTTACTTTGTGTATACTATTATTCACTGAGCGTAGCTCACTCTGTAATTTGTCTGTTTCTGTAGGTGCTCAACCAGGAGGTCAGTCCTAACCTCGATACCCGTCTCCCTTTTGTCAACCTAAATATAATCAGGTACTTGGAGACGCCCGTGCATCTAATGAAGTTATGTTGGGCTTTTGGGTTCGTATTTTTGTTGTCCATTATAGTTGGTGTAAATAATATTTTTTTCATAAGCCCAACCCTAGGGCTAGATCTGTATATGTATATATGTATGTAACCGATGCTCGGATGCATGTTTTGGTATAGTAGTTATCTGTGATGATGTCTGTGATCATGGCATGATAGTCATGGCTCAATGGAGTTTGTTTTTGTTATGTTGTTTTGTTATGCTTCCATTCCGGCCCCCTAAATTGTGTATATCAGGTTTAATGCCCATGTCTGCATAGGTCATGCCCGAACTTTTAGGGGCGGGTTCGGGGCGTGACAAGTGGTATCAGAGCACGAGTTGCTATCTCACACACAGATCTATTGAGCTTTAGGGTGTCTAGACCAGATTTAGGTAGCATGCATGACATCCTGGAAGTATGAAAGATTGATAGCAACGTTAAGCGTACTCTGTTAATGCTAACATTTTGAATTATGTCTATGGTATATACTTGATTATTGTGTAGATTATGGTGAGAACCAGAGTAGAAGACCCGGAAGATGCCACTTCTGCAAGGTTGGACAGGATGGAAAGAATGATTATGGAAATGGCAGAAACCCTACAGCAACAACAACAGCCACAACAGTAACCGCCACCACCACCGGTACCTCCACCAGTAGTACAAGATGTCCATGCTGAAGACCGAACCATTACCCTTACAAAGGAGTTCAGAAAGATGAAACCGCTGTCATTTAAAGGAGGGATAGAACCAATGAAAGCAGAGGCATGGGTGTTGGGCATAGAAAAATTATTCGAAGTTTTCTCTTGCAGTGAATCCCAAAAAGTTCAACTAGCTGCTTTCACTCTGGAAGACGAGGCACGAAGATGGTGGATGCTTACGAGAACAACTTACCCGGGGCTAGCATGGGACAGATTCTTACAGTTATTTTATGATAAGTACTTTCCCCAAAGCATACAAGACAAAAAGGTGACCAAATTTGAGACCCTTCGACAAGGAAACAAGATCGTTGCTGAATATGAAGCTCAATTTGCCGAACTAGCACGGTTTGCACCTCACATGGTAGACACGGATTACAAGAAGGTGCGCAAATTTGAAGGGGGACTACAGAGTGCTATACTATACAAGGTCAACATACTGAAGTTACCTACTTATGTTGATGTGTTGGAAAGGGCTGTTATAGCAGAAGGTAACCTCGCGACTCAGAACCGAATTTCTGAATGGAAAGGGAAGAGGCAAAATACTCAATGGTCAAAAGGAACAACTACTCCGCCAACTAAGAAGCAAAATTCAGGGATCTTTAGCACAACTGCTTCTACTCAAGATTCAGCTCCTGTGTGTTCAGAATGTAGAAGGAGCCATCGTGGGGTTTGTCACCGATTGTCTGGAGCATGTTTCCGATGTGGCAAGACGGGACATCTAATAAGGGATTGTCCTCAAGGAAAGCAACAAAATAATAACAAAGCGGTGACAAGTTCAGTAGGGTTTGCACCAAATTCTAACACTAAGTCAGTTGCAAAACCTGCTAACAACAAAGACACTGCGAGGCAAGGTAGAGTATTTGCACTGGTTCCGGGGGACGTGCAGAATGCTGCGACCGTGGTGTCAGGTACATTTATGGTTCACGGTTATTCTGCTCATGTATTGTTTGATTCTGGCTCTACTCATTCTTTTGTGTCAAAATTATTTGCGCAAAATTTAGATAAATCTGAGGAACCTTTGTCATATATGCTATGTGTATCCTCACCTTTGGGAGACTCTATGATTTGTGCTTCTGTATATTTTTCTTGCAAACTTCAATTTAAGGATATCCGAGTATATGCCAATATGTTACCTCTTGACTTGACCAATTTTGACATTATTCTGGGCATGGACTGGTTGAGTGAATGTGGTGCAACTATAGACTGTCTGAACAAGCAAATCAGTTTCCACCCTCCGAGACAACCAGAATCTATTTTTTAAGGACAGGAAGTGACTTCTCCGCCATACGTGATTTCTGCAGCAAAGGCTTGCCAACTAATTCAGAAAGGGTGCCAGGGATTTTTATGCAGTGTTTTTGTCATGACCCGAACCCGCCCCCATGGGTTAAGGACATAACCGGCCAGTAATCATGAGATTACCTACAGCCTCAATCTAAACCAAAAGTATTTAGCATAGTTGATGGGGGGTCAAACGGAAGCAATTTTAAAAACTTTGTGCTTTGAGCTGTGCTTACATGGCACGTCAAAACAAACCATACGCATAGACATCAATAACTCACAACTCAAAGCAGTAGCACATATTCTGTACAACAGGATCATCCAAAAGTAAGTCAATCCTAGTTAACTATGTACAAACATATAAAAAACTTCGCCAACATGACAAAATATAATTACAGAACAAAAGAGGTGAAGATGGGTCTCGT
Organism: Camellia sinensis; assembly: GCF_055761805.1. NCBI lineage: Eukaryota > Viridiplantae > Streptophyta > Magnoliopsida > Ericales > Theaceae > Camellia > Camellia sinensis. Next base: position 103,318,317 of record NC_138961.1, read on the forward strand.
GCGTGAGACACAAGGGCTGACTTTCCAAAACCTATGTTGATCCACTTAAGCTTCACTGGGGCTGGGTCTGGACCTCCCTTGGCTCGCCTACAAACACATGAATGAGCGTGAGCAAAAGCCCAGTGAATAATATCAAGTAAAGGAAATGCATTGCAACATTATACAACAGACGGCCTTGGGCCCAATTCATTCATGTCAAACTGGCTCTTAGGCCTTTTCAAACTTTTATCATATCAAACTGGCTCATAGGCCTTTCATGTCAAACTGGCTCATAGGCCTTTCATACCAAACTGTGTCCACCATTCAAATTAATAAACTTTACAAAACTTACATAGGAGTAGCAATTGGACAATAACATATGTCAGATATTACTCACAGTGATCGGTTGATTGGTTCGCCCTGGAACTCGACCCTACACATGCCATGAACATAAAAGGGTCACTAACAATTCAATCCGTTCAAAATTAACATTTTCCTCTTTAGGCTTCATTCTTATCTCTTTAATTCAACTACAATGCTCAATGTATGCCAAAGAGTGTTTAGAAGTGAAAGGGAACGGAAAACAGAACACAGAGTGCATTTTCAAAATTTCAGAAAACAGGGTCCCCGCTCGAGCGTGGACTTCCCCGCTCGAGCGGACCCTTAAGGCTTGCAAAAGTACTGGATGCATCAAAATTACGCTCAATCGTGAACTATGGCGCTCGAGCGGAAGGCCTCTCTACATGGATCCACGCTTGAGCGTGAACTCCCTGCTCGAGCGGACACCATGTCCGCAAAAAGTGCTGGGAGCACGAAATTCACGCTCGAGCGGAGGTTTTCACGCTCGAGCGGAGGTTTCCCCGCTCGAGCGGTAATCAAACTTTCTGGAAATTCCAGAACTGTTCTTGGAGTTCTAATTCGATGTTCAAAGGTCTCAATTCATGATTTTTGGCTCAAACTTCATATATTTATGTACTAACATGGCACAAACACCAAATTACATCACAATGGAGCTCAATTTCAAAGATTTAGCACATGCATGGCTCAAATTGACACCAAACTCAATTCTAGCATACACATTTATGCATTCAAAGCTCTTATCTTCATAGATTGTACATGCATGTAATGTCTAGCTCCCATTCTCAACTTAGATGATATAAATGGTGATTATACATGAGTTCTAACCAGAATCCTACATGAATCATGTGGTTCAAGCTTAAACATGCAAATTCAAACAATTTCTTACATGTATGCATATATCAAGCTTTAATTCCAACAAAACTAATTCGATTTCATCATGATCAATTCATCTTATGATCCTTATCAACATTCAACTTGAATTCACAAAGATTACAAACTAGGATGTACAAATTCACCCACCTAGGAGCCTTAATCTTCCCAATTTATGATCAAATCTTAAGTTAGACTTCAAATCTCCAAGTCTTAAGACCAAAATTGTACAATTCTTCTTTCCCTTCATCTATAGTCGGCCCTCTCTCAATTTTGAGTCCAAGATCAGCCACAATGCAACTAAGGAGGAGAATTGAGGCGTAGTGCCTCTTTACAACAACTTCCAGTAAGTCCATTATAATATTAATAACAATTGGGCACTAATTCATCAATTTAAGCGATTTAATCAGATCCGAATAAATTTTCAATTAAATTTCACCGTAGGCTCTAAAAATTATGCCAATCGCAATGGCGCAATCAATTTCGGGTTCTGTGGCCGATAAGGCCTCCAATTTAATCTCCAAAGCAGATAATCAAACAGATATTCCTACGGTGAACAGATAGAAATTCAAAACCACATATATTCGCATAATTGGCACACAAAATCATGTCAAGCACATAATCATGTTTAAATCAAGGACCGATTAGCATATTACGAAACAAGGGTATCACAGTCTCCCCCCTTTTAGGAAGTGTGGTCCTCCAAACTTAATTTACCTTCGTCGGGATACAAATGTGGATAGCTTAGTCGCATTTTCTCCTCTTTTTCCTATGTAGCATCTATCCCATAGTGTTCTTTCCATTCCACTTTCACCATTGGGATGGACATGCTTCTCAATTGTTTCACTTGCCGATCAACAATTTGTTCCGGCCATTCAGCATATTCCATAATCTCCTCCAAAGCTACCCGATGATAGTCAATCACGTGAAATGGGTCTCGGAGGTAACTCCTCAACATCGACACGTGAAACACATTATGGATTTGCTCGAATCCCGGTGCAAAACAACTCTATAAGCAACTGGACCAAGCCTTTCCAGAATCTGAAACGGCCCAATGTAACGGGGCGACAACTTGCCCTTTTTCCCAAACCTAACTTGGCCTTTCATTGGGGACACACGAATAAACATGTGGTCACCGACATCATACTCAAAAGGTCTTCTCCGAACATCTGCATAATTCTTCTGTCGGTCCTGAGCTGTTTTGAGCCTTTGTCGAAAAACCTTGATTTTCTCAGAAGTGTCTTGCACAATTTCAGGCCCATGCAAACCCGACCTCTGTCCAGCAAATAGGTGATCTACACCTCCTACCATACAAAGCCTCATATGGTGCCATACTGATGCTGGTGTGGAAGCTGTTATTATAAGCAAATTCTGCAAGTGGCAAATAGTCTTCCCAACTCCCCTGAAAATCCAAAGCACACATCCGAAGCATATCTTCCAAAGTTTGTATTGTTCGTTCCGATTGCCCATCTGTCTGTGGGTGGAATGCAGTACTGAACCTTAGTTCTGTCCCCATGGCTTCCTGCAGACTCTTCCACAATCTAGATACAAATTTCGGATCTCTATCCGACATAATGGATACTGGAACTCTGTGTAAACGGACAATTTCATCAACATAAATAGTAGCCAATCTATAAGCAGTAAATGTAGTCTTGACAGGCAGAAAGTGTGCAAATTTAGTCAGTCTATCAACTACAACCCAAACAGAGTCCATACCTCGAGAGGTCCGAGGTAGGCCAACGACGAAATCCATAGTCACATGTTCCCATTTCCATTCAGGAATAGGGAGAGGTTGAAGTAGACCGCTTGGTTTGTGATGTTCAGCCTTAACTTGCTGACACTGAAGACACTTGGACACATATTTTGCAATCTCTTTCTTCATTTTAGGCCACCAATAAGTTTGTTTCAAATCCCGATACATTTTGATGTTACCCGGATGCATAGCAAATGCGGATCTGTGGGCTTCGTCTAAAACCCTCTTCTTCAGTTCCAGAATATCTGGGACACACATTCGGTCTCGAAACCTCAACACTTCATTCTCAATGCCAAACTCCGCTTTCGGACTTGTCTCAAATTCATCAATTATTTTCTTGAGGAATTCATCCTCCTTTTACTTCTGTTTGATCTCATTAATGATCGTTGGCTCGGCTGTAATAACGGCTATCAATCCGCCTTGTTCACATACTACCACTTCAATTTCAGACTTCTCAAAGTCTTGTAAAATCTCTTTCTGTTCAGTAAGCAAACAAGCCATACTCCCTGTTGATTTTCTGCTCAAGGCATCAACAACTGTGTTGGCTTTTCGGGGGTGGTACTGAATCTCAAGGTCGTAGTCTTTTATCAGCTCAAACCATCTCCTCTGTCACATATTCAGCTCTTTCTGCATAAAGAAGTATTTCAGGCTTTTGTGATCCGTGTAGACTTCACACTTTGCTCCATACAAATAGTGCCGCCAGATTTTCAAAGCAAGAACAACTGCGGCCAATTACAGGTCGTGTGTTGAATAGTTTTTCTCGTGCAGTCTCAACTGATGAGAAGCATAAGCAATAACCTTTCCATTCTGCATTAATACACAACCCAAACCTTTATAAGATGCATCACTAAAAATCACAAAATTTTTCGTACCTGACGGTAGTGTCAACACTGGTGCAGTGGTCAATCTCGTTTTCAATTCATGAAAGGTTGATTCTCTTTCACCGTTCCACTCAAATGGTTTCCCCTTGCGGTTCAGTTGGGTAAGCGGTACTACTATCTTTGAAAAGTTTTTCACAAACCTCCTGTAATACCCAGCTAAACCCATGAAACTACGAACTTCTGTCACATTAGTCAGTGTAGGCCAATTCACAATCGCCTCAATTTTCTGTCGGTCTACCGAAATTCCTTCCTTGTTGATCACATGCCCTAAGAAAACAACTTCGTCCAACCAAAATTCACATTTCTTAAGGTAGCAAATAATTTCCTTTCCCGAAGTATTTGTAGGACAGTTCTCAAATGGTGTTCATGTTCAAGTCTATCCTTAGAATATATCAAAATGTCATCAATGAATACCACAACAAATTCATCAAGGTAGGTTTTGAAAATTCGGTTCATTAAGTCCATAAATGCTGCCAGAGCATTAGTCACTCCAAATGGCATGACAAGAAATTCAAAATGTCCATACCTCATTCTGAATGCGGTTTTCTCAACATCCTCCACCTTAACTTTCAGCTGATGATACCCGGATTTCAAATCAATCTTAGAAAACACTTGTGATCCCTGCAACTGGTCAAATAAATCATCAATACAGGGTAGGGGATATTTGTTCTTTATTGTTACTTTGTTTAATTCCTGATAATCGATGCACAAACGCAAAGTCTCATCCTTCTTTTTCACAAATAGTACCGGTGTGCCCCAAGGTGAAGTGCTAGGTCGGATAAACCCCTTGTCAAGTAAGTCATGCAACTGTTCTCTCAATTCCTTCATTTCGGCGGTAGCCATTCTGTAGGGAGTTTTAGAAATGGGCTGGGTGCCTGGCACAGTTTCAATAGTAAACTCTATCTCCCTATCTACCAATTCCCCTGGTAACTCATTCGGGAACACATCTGGAAATTCTCTAACAACAGGAATATTATTCAATTCAACATTCTCAGATTGTTCAAATAACACATAGCATAAATAACCCTGGCACCCTTTCCTAATCAGTTTACATGCTTTCATTGCAGATATCAAATAAAGTGGAGGCACTACCCCGTTACCCACAAACACAATCTCTTTCTGTTCCGGTGGTTTAAATACAACCCGTTTTGTCACACAATCAATGGTGGCACAATATTTGGTCAACCAATCCACGCCCAAAATTACATCAAAATGTCTAAAGTTCAAGGGCAACAAATCTACATATAGGATAGCGTCGTCAACATGCATTTCACAAAATCGGTATATAGATTCACACAATACAAATTCCCCAGATGGAGCAGACACACATAGCAAATATGGTAGTAATTCTAAAGGTCTATTCAGTCTAGATGCAAATGCATATGTCACAAAAGAGTGTGTGGATCCGGAGTCAATTAACACAAAAGCATCTTGATTGCATATAGAGATAGTACCTGAAACGACTGCATTGGCATTCCATGTATCGCCCAGAACAAGCGCAAAAACTCTCCCTTGCCTTACGGTATCTCCGGCGAGAGTAGGTCTCACAGTATTTCCTGGTTTTGGGGTCAATGCAGTGGAACTAGCAGCTATTCTCCCACTGTTCTGCTTACAATCTCGGGCCATGTGCCCTTGTTTACCACACTTGAAACAGGCCCCTGACACGCGGTAACAAACCCCACGGTGCCTTTTGCTGCAAATGTTGCACATGGGAGATGTGTCTTGGGAAGAATTTGAAGTATTTGAGGAGCCCGTGTTTTGCTTTTTCGAAAATTTCTTATTTGAGAAGAAACCTTGCCTTTTGTTACCCTTCCATTCTGTTGTTGGCTTAGCTTGTCTAGCTATGTTATTCTCTGATATGATGGCCCTGTCAAGCACCCCAATGTAGGTCTCCAACTTCAGGACATTCACTCTCTCTAGGATGTCACTTCGGAGTCCACATTCAAAATGTCTTGCCTTCTTATAATCAGTGTCAATTACATGTGGTGCAAACCTGGCCAACTCAGTGAATTTGGCCTCATATTCAGCTACAGTAATGCTGTCTTGCTTGAGTTCCATAAATTCCGCCACTTTCCTATCCTGGACACACTGCGGGAAGTACTTGTCAAAGAAAATTTCCAAAAATTTTGCCCAATCAGCATCTTTGTAACTCTCACGCATTAACATCCACCATCTTCTGGCCTCGTCTACTAGCATAAAAGTGGCTAGAAGCACTTTCTGTGTCTCTGAACAGGGAACACTTCAAATAATTTCTCAATGCCGAGGACCCAAGCTTCAGCTTTCAAAGGGTCCAATCCACCATGGAACTGCGGTGGTTTCATCTTTTTGAACTCTTTGGTGAGAGCTATGATTCGGTCATCATTCAGGTTATCTGGCACGGGAGGTGCCGGAGGTGGAGGTGGAGGATGTGGCTGCTGCCACTGCTGTTGCCATTCCTGTTGTTGCCTCAAGGTTTCTGCCATTTCCTGTATCAACCTTTCCATCCTGTCTATTCTGGCAATGGAGGACTCCTCTATCTCATCACCTCGTGTTCTCACCATCTAATTTAACTTGCATTATAGTTTGTACAAAAGATACACAATATGCGTATAACAAAGAGCATACATATTCAGATAATTTGCAATGCAAGTAGCTCACAAACTTATAACATATAGCTATCCACATTAAACAGTTAAGCACATTCTCAATGCTTTCAAATTCATACCTATAACATGAATGCATCCTAGATCTTTTCTAGATGCTTATTGCTCTTTTTGGACAACTGTGTGAGTTATTAACTCGTGCTCTGACACCACTCTGTCATGACCCGAACCTGCCCCCATGGGTTAAGGACATAACCGGCCAGTAATCATGAGATTACCTATGGCCTCAATCTAAACCAAAAGTATTTAGCAGAGTTGATGGGGGGTCAAACGGAAGCAATTTTAAAAACTCTGTCCTTAGAGCTGTGCTTACATGGCACGTCAAAACAGACCATACGCATAGACATTAATAACTCACAACTCAAAATAGTAGCATAAATTCTGTACAACAGGATCATCCAAAAGTAAGTCAACCCTAGTTAACTATGTACAGACATATACAAAACTTTGCCAACATGACAAAATATAATTACAGAACTAAAGAGGCGAAGATACGTCTCGTGCGTGAGGCACAAGGGCTGACTTTCCAAAACCTATGTTGATCCACTTAAGCTTCACTGGGGCTGGGTCTGGACCTCCCTTGTCTCACCTACAAACACATGAATGAACGTGAGCAAAAGCCCAGTAAATAATATTAAGTAAAGGAAATGCATTGCATCATTATACAACAGACGGCCTTGGGCCCAATTCATTCATGTCAAACTGGCTCTTAGGCCTTTTCAAACTTTTATCATATCAAACTGGCTCATAGGCCTTTCATATCAAACTGTGTCCACCATTCAAATTAATGAACTTTACAAAACCTATATAGAAGTAGCAATTGGACAATAACATATGTCAGATATTACTCACAGTGATCAGTTGATTGGTTCACCCTGGAACTCGACCCTACACATGCCATGAACATAAAAGGGTCACTAACAATTCAATCCGTTCAAAATTAACGTTTTCCTCTTTAGGCTTCATTCTTATCTCTTTAATTCAATTACAATGCTCAATGTATGCCAAAGAGTGTTTAGAAGTGAATGGGAACGGAAAACAGAACACAGAGTGCATTTTCAAAATTTCAGAAAACAGGGTCCCCGCTCGAGCGTGGACTTCCCCGCTCGAGCGAACCCTTAAGGCCTACAAAAGTACTGGATGCATCAAAATTACGCTCGATCGCAAACTATGGCGCTCGAGCGGAAGGCCTCTCTACATGGATCCACGCTCAAGCGTGAACTCCCCCGCTCGAGCGGACACCATGTCTGCAAAAAGTGCTGGGAGCACGAAATTCACACTCGAGCGGCGGTTTCCCCGCTCGAGCGGTAATCAAACTTTCTGGAAATTCCAGAACTGTTCTTGGAATTCAAAATTCGATGTTCAAAGGTCTTAATTCATGATTTTTGGCTCAAACTTCATATATTTATGTACTAACATGGCATAAACCAAATTACATCACAATGGAGCTCAATTTCAAAGATTTAACACATGCATGGCTCAAATTGACACCAAACTCAATTCTAGGATACACATTTATGCATTCAAAGCTCTTATCTTCATAGATTGTACATGCATGTAATGTCTAGCTCCTATTCTCAACTTAGATGATATAAATGGTGATTATACATGAGTTCTAACCAAAATCCTACATGAATCATGTAGTTCAAGCTTAAACATGCAAATTCAAACAATTTCTTACATGCATGAATATATCAAGCTTTAATTCCAACAAAAATAATTCAATTTCATCATGATCAATTTATCTTATGATCCTTATCAACATTCAACTTGAATTCACAAAGATTACAAACTAGGATGTACAAATTCACCCACCTAGGAGCCTCAATCTTCCCAATTTATGATCAAGCCTTGAGTTAGACTTCAAATCTCCAAGTCTCAAGACCAAAATTGTACAATTCTTCTTTCCCTCTCTCTATAGTCGGCCCTCTCTCAATTTTGAGTCCAAGATCAGCCACAATGCAGCTAAGGAGGAGAATTGAGGTGTAGTGCCTCTTTACAACAACTTCCACTAAGTCCATTATAATATTAATAACAATTGGGCACTAATTCATCAATTTAAGCGATTAATCTGACCCGAATAAATTTTTAATTAAATTTCACTGTAGGCTCTAAAAATTATGCCAATCGCAATGGCGCAATCAATTTCGGGTTCTGTGGCCGATGAGGCCTCCAATTTAATCTCCAAAGCAGATAATCAAACAGATATTCCTACGGTGAACAGATAGAAATTCAAAACCACATATATTCGCATAATTGGCACACAAAATCATGTCAAGCACATAATCATGTTTAAATCAAGGACCGATTAGCATATTACAGAACAGGGGTATCATAGTTTTGGAAGGACATGTGATGAATGGAAATACTGATCTGATTCCCGTTGTCTGAGAATTTCTGGATATCTTTCTGGAAGAATTTCCAGGGCAGTTAATAGACCGTGAAATTGAGTTTACAATTGAAGTGGCGTCGGGAACTCAACCTATTTCGAAGACTCCGTATAGGATGTCACCAGTTAAGATGAAAGAATTGAAGATGCAGTTGCAAGATCTGTTGGACAAAGGGTTCATTCGTCCGAGTGTGTCTCCTTGGGGTGCACCAATTTTGTTTGTAAAGAAAAATGATGGAACACTCCGATTGTGTATCGATTACAGGGAACTTAATAAGGTAACAATTAAGAACAAATACCCCTTGTAGACACCCCATTTTTGACCGACCTTAAGACTCAGACGTCACCGATTGAGCACTTGGTGATGTTGCATATTGTGCTTGTTTAGAAGTCTCAGAGTCGCGGCCGTGAGCCCTGCCTCCGGATTTCCGAACCCTCTTCTTTGCCTTGCCTCGGTTTGCGAACCAGACTCGGTTTTCTCTGTTTCTTTTCCTGAGGGGAGGGAGAGGTCCCGTAGACCATCTCTCAGTGGCCGTGGGCTACATTTTGTGGCTGTAGGCCATTTTTCCCATTTCGGAGCCCGGTTCTTGGTTTTCGGAACCGTCAGGCCGTGTGGCTCGGTTCGGGACCGCTTAACCATCTCCATTTGCTCTGATTTTTGGCATACATCTTATTTACTCCCTTTCAAGGGACACTGAGGTCTCAGAAACCCACTTTGTAGCCGAACGCCACTTTCGGTGCTTAGCAGCCCATTTTCGGGACCCCGAACTGCGTGTTTTGGCCTCCGAGCATTCGTTTTGCATCGGTTTTCGTTCATTTTTGGCAGGTACCTCTGTTTTACCACCAGGAAGGTCACTGGAGGGTGGGAGGCTAGCAATTATCTTGGCAACAAGTTATATTCCATTTTCGCCCTCCGGCACCCGTTTTTCTCACTTCCGAGCCAATGTTGAACACCTTGGGGCCACTTTCTTCATCCCCAAACCACATATTTGTGTTGTACACACATGGGAGGATCCTAATATCATATGGCCGGCCAGAAATTCCATTTGACCCTTTTGAACCCCTCTTAAAAATGGCTTGTTCTCTCTCCTGTTTCAGAGTTGCCAATTTTGAACCACATGGTTGTGATGAGGAGACATGGGAGGACATCTTTATGTGGTGGCCGGCCACTAACTCAACTTGACCTTTTTGACCCCTAGCCGGCCGGCTAGGGGAGGTGGCCGGCCGGCCACCTGCAAGTCCAAAAACCAGCCGGCCATGATCCTCACAATAGGCACTTTACAGCTGTATAGCTGTATTCCCCAGAAAATATCTCAATCCGGGGGATATTTTTTGGGGGGAAAACTTGCCTCCTTTTCCCCCACCTTTACGCCTTTTTTTTTTTTTTTGGTCCTTATAACCAGCTGCAAGCATTGGTATTAGGGGTTAGAAAAATTGGTCTTCAAGCCTTGATACACAAATCTCCTTCCATCTCTCTTATTTCCTTGAAAAACCTCTAAGTCCTACACCACCATTTCTTCTACACCACCAACCCCCACCCTTCCATCCTCCATTCCAGAAGTTTGAAGGTGTTCTCCAAGGCCTGAGGAGCCACAAACTCAAGCCAAGAGGCAACCAAAGTCAAGCCTTCAAGGGTAAGTAGTATTTTTCCTTTTTTGAGCTTATTTTGGTATCTTTTCTTAGCCATAAGTGCTTACTGATTTGAGCTCCGACCAAAACTAAAAAGGTCATTTTTTTGAGCTCATTTTCTTGTTTCATTCAGGGCTCAACCCTGTTTGAGCCCCCCATCTTGCACTTGCTTCAATATCTTCTTTGAATGCTATTTTCATGCATGCTTTGGCAGCCCATTATGCTTCCGTTTTTGGGCATTTTACAGAACTAAAAATAGTCTCATTTTCAGCCCCTCTTCAATATTGAAGAAGGGCTCATCAGTGTTTGGGACCTCCATGTGCCACTTCATGTTATATCCCCTCTTTGGTCCCCATTTTTGCATGCTTTGGCAGCCCATTATGCTTCCATTTTCGGACATTTTACAGAACTGAAAATAGTCTTATTTTGGCCCATTCTTCATGTTTAATTAAGAGCCTTTGGCTGTTTGATGGATATTTAGTATACTTTGTGCTTTGGCCATCTTTTGGCCCATTTCTTGCATAAGAGCTTAGCCATATCTATATTTGTTTTTGGGGTTTTTACAGTTCTGTAAATATGCATATTTTTGGTCCCTCTTAAATGTTGTAGAAGGGCATTTTTCAGTTTGGGCTTTGCATATGCCACTTGCCTCTTTGGCCACGTTTTGACCCATTTTCTTGCATAAGATCTTAGCCATATCTATGTTTGTTTTTGAGGTTTTTACAGTTCTGTAAAGTGGCTTATTTTTGGCCCCTCTTCAATGTTGTTGAAGGGCCCTAACCTGTTTGGGGTCAGCAGCTGTGAGTTGCTTCATAACCTCATATTTAGGGCCATTTTTGCATACTAGTTTTGCCCTATTTATGTTTGCTGTTTGGCCATGCTTTGAACAGGAAAAATGCTTATTTTGGGGCTGCCTTGTTTCTTTCTTTTCATCCCATGTACCAATTATGCATGCTTTCTATAGCTGTAGTTCATTCTATGTGCTTCATTTTGCATTTCGGGAGAGATTCCATGCATCGGGTGTACTTTAGCCCCATTTTGGGGCAGTTTTCCCCCACATTTCAGTGCTGAAATTCCATTAGCATGTTTGCATATCATTTTCCATGCTATTGCATTGTGTATGCCATTGCTTCGGTTTGCGTGCCCGTGTGCACGCATTTCGAGGCACTTCATTTTCATCCATCGGCCTCTTCTGTGAGTGTAGCTGAGGCTCTCTCATGTTAGTGTAAGTCCATGTTGCATTCTATATGCCATTTTAGCCATATTGCATTGCGTATGCCATTGCCTCGGTTTGCGTGCCCGTGTGCACGCATTTCGAGGCACTTCATTTTCATCCATCGGCCTCTTATGTGAGTGTGGCTGAGGCTCTCTCATGCTAGCATAAGTCCATGTTGCATTCTATATGCCATTTTAGCCATATTGCATTGTGTATGCCATTGCCTCGGTTTGCGTGCCTGTGTGCACGCATTTCGAGGCACTTCATTTTCATCCATCGGCCTCTTATGTGAGTATGGCTGAGGCTCTCTCCTGTTAGTGTAAGCCCATATCATATTTCTATGCCATTGCATTGCATATGTCATTGCCTCGGTTGGCGTGCCTGTGTGCACGCATTTCGAGGCACTTCATTTTCATCCATCGGCCTCTTATGTGAGTTTGGCTGAGGCTCTCTCATGTTAGTGTAACCCCATATCATATTTCTCTGTCATTTGCATTGCATATGTCATTTTCTCAGTTTGCGTGCCCGTGTGGACGCATTTCGAGGCATCTCATTTTTTATAGCATTGTGCATGCTAGGTTGTATCTTAGTCGCATTCATGCATATCATGCATATTGCATCGTGTTTGGGATAGGAGTTAGCCCGGGCACGGGAAACGAGGTACGTTTCGTACTCCGAGTGACGGAACATGTCTTAATTCCCAATCACTGACACTCCGGATCATCCATGATGGAGTTAGGTTCTTGTTGTGTTTACTCGTGCATTCATTCTATATTGAGTTACACATTTCGACCCCTCTGCCATCATGCATCGATATGCGTGATTGGTGGCATGAGGATCGAGGCATGCATATATTTGTGAAATACATTGCTATGCCCCTTTCCTGCTCTCTGTTGCAGCAAAATGAAGAATCAGCAACTTTTTGGAGTTTGGCGCGCATTTCAAGAAAAGGTGTAAACAGAGGCTAATTGGGGCATACCGGTGGATTTCCGCGCAAGGCAGCCCAAACATACACCATTCATCAGAAGCAAGGCAGTCCCTGGCTTGCACGCCAGTTTTACAGCTTTCTTAGTTAATTTGATTAATTAATTAGGAATTTGTACATTATTTGGACTGTATTATTTGGACTGTACTATTCTTTTATTTGGGACTGTATATTTATTCGGACCCTCTGCGCGTGGGCATAACTGTAATAAGTGTGCGTGTGTGCGATGCATGTCTTCCAACCCCACGTCTTTCTCCCTTTTATTTATCTGCTTATGATGGTTAGATTAGGGCATATCTCAATTGGCATACAGTATGACATCATGTTTGCATCATTCATTTGTTTTGCATGCACCGGGCTCGGCGCATCATACTAACTGCATTTGTATTTCAATTACAAGTTGAATACATGTTAGCTGTAGCATTCCATATGCCATGTTTAGAATAGCCGAGCCTGCTATAGTTGCATTTTTGCATGTGTTGCATTAGGCATTCATGCATGATTTCTAATGAGTTTTTGTTTTGGCTTGGAGTACCCGGTAAGCTTTATGCTTTAGCATCCTTGCATGCGTGTGAGTGAATGCCATGATAGCATGCTTACCATGAGGCAATATGCTTATGTGATATAACTGCCTGAATGCATGTGGGTGAAGGTTGGGTTATTTGAATTGGAATAATTCATCAAATGTTTGTTTTAAGCCCACTAGATAGTGGCAAAACCATCTTTTCTAAGCGCACCTACGGGTGGAAAAATCTGCACTTTAAGCCTACTTGTGAGTAGCAAACCATCTTTCAAATAAACAAACATGAAATGTTTTGTTCCAATTCGGGCGACCCAGTCTATACTTATATGCTGTGTGCATCACATAGTAACCTAGGCTAATAACCGGAATAAGGACATACAAAGTTTTCAAAAATAGATATCATGGTTAGTAGAGGCCGATCTTTGATCGGGCGAGCGGGGGTGCTCACGAAGTGACCTTCCCCAATCGTACCCAAGTTCCCGAGCCGAGGCAACTTTGGTGATGACGGACACGTGGCCTTTGGCACCGAGTCAGGGTTTCCTAAATTTCCCATTAAAAAACATTTAGGTGGCGACTCTGTATCTGGCAAAGCAGTCCATGTTTGGCACTTCTTTCAAAATCTGTTTTCTCAAAACGATTTGCCGGATTTGGACTCTTTGGTTCAGACTTAGAACTGTGACAAATTTTAGAGTCCTGAGCTGTAGTGACCCCAAAATGAACGGAACAGGAGCTCGTTCTTCCCGGGGCGTTCGGGGACGTCTACAGTTTCTGGCAACTCTGCTGGGGATTTAGAGAACTTGACTCGAACTCTTGATATCTGTTTTTTACTACACTTGTGTGTTTCTTTGCATTGCATTTGCATTGGTGCGCCTAGGATACCATGTTTGCCATCTGCTATTCCTGAACGGTTTGCCGGAGGCTTGTCTTGTCAAGGCATGACCATAAGGCTGACCGGTTGTGGGCTCTGCCAGTATGGGAACACAAACCCCAGTTTTACTGGGGCACCCTTTTTGACCATTCGACCTAGTGCATATTCGGATCCATGGTGACCATTCCAAACTAAGACAGGTTGCTTACCCGTTTATAGGTTTTTTGAAACCTCTGTGTGCGTAGTGAAATCCTAGCTCCTGACAAAATAGGACAGGGAAACCCTACCCCAATATAGGGGTGTTTTTGGCTCACACTTATCTGTTATGTGCTTTAGAGTGCGTCTCTACAGGAATGCATGTATCAGTGTATGAGTTTGGGCATCAGGCCTGCGGGCATTACTATCAGTATTTGGGAGTCAGCTTTACCTGTGGGTATCAGACTCAGATTTTGGGGCAGAATTCAGTAGAGAGCACACTCATTCAACTATGCTCATATCTGTTCAGGTGAAATCAGGCTGAGCTGCTGTCTGTTTTCTCTTTTGCTAGGTAGTCTGGGAACCATAGCTTCAGAAGGCTCCGATATCCCCCGAGGTTCATCGAACTTGTGCTGATAGACTTTGTCAGGTCAGAGATTCAGTTCAAGGGTAATCAGTGTTCCTCCGCCAGAGGCAGGGTAAAAGGGGCCAGTTAGGCATAGATCACCGGTTCAGCAGTTACCCGATCAGTGGCCCTTGTCCACCCCACCAGTGAACAGTCAGGCTGAGGTCTTAGTTTCTACTGCAGGAATAGATACCAGTCAGTCAGATGGATCAGCAGAACACGTCAGGGATGAAGGCAATGATGCGCCAGATGCAAGAAAGAATGAAACTCATGCAGCAGGATGCTGCCCGTCAGGAGGAATTTTCCAAACAGTAGGCTGCGATCATGGCTCAGTAGGCCAAGCTCATCATCAAGCTGCAACAGCAAAGCGGCGCGTCCGCTTCACAACAAGTTCCTCCCCCAATAGGAGCTCCAGCACCTGGGGAGACGCCAAATGTCCAGGAAGGTACGGACATTCCGGTAGGGCCGGATCCACCCCAAATTTTACCCCAACTATCCAAAACACCTATCAATCTACCGGACTCTCCCTTCGAGTTCGAGGTCGACCCCACAGCGTTGAAGTTGAGCAAGCTTGAAAAGTTGTTCAAAAAATCCCAGGGGGTAAAGTCCATCCCGGACATCGAGGACGGGTACACCAACGCAGTTGTAACTCTGCCGGACAGGTTCAAGATGCCTCACATCGACCATTTTGATGGGTCAGGAGATCCCATGGTCCACCTGAGTCTGTTTTCAGATGTTTTGCACCCGATGGGCTTGACAAGATTACAGAAGCTCTCCCCTTTTGGCAGGACCCTGTCAGGTATTGCGGTCACCTGGTATGCCAAATTGGAGGATTCAGTAAAACGAAGCTGGGAGGAGATGGCCGAGGCCTTCGTCGCGCAATATTCATACAATACCCAAATTGACATTACGACCCGTGATCTTGAGACGACGAGACAGGAGCCTAAAGAGAACTTCTCAGAATTCGTGGCCCGCTGGAGAGCCAAAGCCTCAATGATGACCATTAGGCCAACGGATAAGGATCAAATACGGATGGTTGTGCGCAACCTCCAGCCCAAACTAATGCAGAAAATGATCGTGCTCCCCTTTCCTACCTTTTCAGATTTGCATGAGATGGGAGTACAGATCGAGGATGCTATGAAGCAGGGCCTTTTTGACCAGGAGAAGGAGCAGCCCAGGAGGGCGTTTTCCCGCAGTTCGAATGCGACCACCAGTGGTGATGCAGCTGCAAGATCTTCTGAAGTGGGCATGGTTACTACCACCGTATCAAAAATAGGTACCCCATTCACCGGTGCATCCGGAAGTAGCCCACAAGGAACCAAGTACCCACCTCGAGTCAAGAGGGTTTTCACTCCACTTCATATGCCTTTGTCAAAGGCCCTAGAGGTCTTAATCTGGAAAAGACATCTGAAACCATTGGAACAACGGCCCTTACCCGATCCTATCCCTGCAAAGCATGATCATACCAAATACTGCGCCTACCATCAACAAACCGGTCATGCCACCGACAGTTGCTTTCGTCTGCGCCATGATGTACAAGATCTATTTGACAACGGGGTCATTGTCGCACCAGGTCCTACAAAGTCTATCAGCACTTGATCAGTTGAACTTGTGGGGGATAATGTGATTATGTGATCAAGGGATGAACCACCTGCGGGCGGCGCTCAGTCTACTCCTGATGTGGCGTATGGCACGCACTGTTTCGAGCATTTGTGAATGTTAGTTTTGTACTTTCTGACTTGGGTATTGGGTCAGTCTGTTGTTTTGTATATAGTCAGTCTTTTGTACTAAGTCAGTTAGGTCTGTCTTGTTGTATCGAGTCAGTCCTGTTAGAGTCGGGTGATTTCGGGGGTGTTACCTCGGGCATCACTTGCTTGTTTTCTATTTGTCTTTTTGTTTTCTTTTGAGTCTGTTTCTGCCAAGCAGCCAGTAACACCAAAAGATTTGAATGAAACAGCAGTAATTTTTTTTGCACTTCTGTGTTCGCTTCTGCCGTGTTCTAGTTGTGACGGAATCTGAATGAAATGGCAGTGCATTCCACCTGCTCTCTTGTGCTCCAGAATCATTGCATCGACCTAAGTTTTCCAAAACTTTTTGAACACTGCAGTGAAAACGAAGAGGAAGGAATTCCTCGGGATTTGCAAAACTTTGATCATTTGACAGAAAGAGAGGCGTGCTAAGCCCTTAATGAATGAAATCATGCTTCTTAGCGTGAGTACTGAGAAGGACCCTGGCTTGATCCAGACTGGTTTCACACTATCTTCAGCACGAGCAATTTGTCGCTTTCTTAAAAACTTTCAAAAACAAAATGTTTTTCGCGGTCCTGCGAAGACCTGTGTGGAATCGCTCCTGAGATTGTGCAGCCTAGGATCACTCTCAGCCTCGAGACTCAACCTCTTCGCTTCCAAACCTTGAACTTGAATTCAGAAGGTTCAACGGTCAACTACGATGTGAGGCCTGTGTGGCTGGATTTGAAGCAGCCCTCGAACAAGAGGCCAGGAAAGTCAGGTCAAGAAGATCAGATCTCATCAGAAGAAGCTTACAAAGCAAAACAGCAGCCATTCTCCTGGATTCAGATGACTTCAGGATCTCAAAACCATTTGACATGGACAAAGCTACACTTTTACCCTTGAGAGGCTCGCTGGGCCGAAAACCCGGAAGGGCGACCCAGGTAAAAGTTAGAGCAAGAGAAAAATACAAAAAAAGAGAAGCAAAAAAATGCAAAGAAAAGAACAAAAAAAAAATCAAAAAAGAAAAGAAATGAAAAGAATTGAAAAGAAAAGAAAAACAAAGCTCGCAAGGTCGAAAACCCGCAACAGGCGCCTTGGCAAAAGTTAGAGCATAAAAAGGAGAGGTTAATACCCGAGTGTACCTTAACCCCGAACTACGTAAGGCTTGATTCCCATGTTTGGGATACGTAGGCAACTTCATTCTGAAGTCCAGCCATAAACACTTCCAATTCGATTGTGTCCATGCGATGGTTCTAGTCATCTTTGTCTTCTCTGTATTTGAGGATTTGGTTGTGTTCGTCGCTCTGAGGACTGCCTACAATGCGCTACGGTGCCATCCAAACAAGGGGCAACTTTCCGTTGCCATTTAATGCGCCGTGGCGCCGTTCAAACAAGGGGCAACTTTCCGTTGCCATTCAATGCGCCGCGGTGCCGTTCAAACAAGGGGCAACTTTCCGTTGCCATGCAGTTCCCCTCAAGCAAGGGGCAATTTTCCTTCGAATCCGAGGTTGTGCATCTCGAGAGTAGGTTCCGTGCTCGTTAAGCAGTGGTCGTTTACAAAAATATTTTTTGAGAATTTTTACTGAGGTTGACTAACCTTTTCGAAAAGTATTCAATTTTCAAAACTGGACCATTTCTTGGACCCAAAAGAGGAAAATTTCCAGTGCTCATAGCCTAACTTGCATGGTTTTAAATCAGAAAATTGAACAAGCATGTTAATCTAACTCTCATGTTGGTCAAAACTATTTTAGTAGAAAGCAAAAACAAAAAAATGGTCAAAATGATGAACTAGGGGCACAGTTGAATCAGGTGTTCTGTCTTTTCCCCTTTGTCAAAATACTTGCCAAAAAGGGCACTCTATTTGTCGGAAAGGACACCGTATTCGCCAGAAAAGGGCACAACAAAGGGCAGAAATCTCTCACATCCTCCAAGCAACGAGGTATCAAGCAAAGTGCGAAGCATGAACTAGAATGGGGCAAGATATTCCACTCCATCATCTGGACAGATCTTATCACGTCCAAACTCCCCAGCAAAGCATCATCAACTGATGTTAGCTGCAGACTTGCTACACACCCAGTTGTAGCACAACCTTTCCGTGGGAGGAATTCACTAGCTGTGAGTGGAAGAAAGAGAATCTAGCAGAATGCTAGGGGCACGAGCCCACAATTTTCTGTTTATCCATCAACCACCCAGGGGAGGGATGAAAAATGAGAGATTGAAGAATAGAGAGACGTGCGATGAGAGGAAAAGTGAGAAGAGGGCTTTTTCAGAAAAACAGAGCTTGAGGGCCAAGTGATGTGAGAACCACAAATGAGAAAGGGTGGGAAACACTACCCGGTGAAACAGGCTCCCTGTGCACGTCTGAGTGTCGTGTCTTTTGTTTTGTTTTATCTCGATTCTTGTTTCAAGTCGTTTCGAGTGTTACTCGATGTGTCTAGGTTGTGTGCCTTTTATTTCCTTGTTGAGTCGTTTTGTTGTGTTCAGTCGTAGGCTCAATACTTGGTCGAAAACTCATCTCCCAATTTCAAAAATAAAATCATTTTGCGCTCCGAGTGCCGTGTCGTTCTCCACATCTGTGCAAAACAAGATTCGTTCTTTCATAAAACCGCAGGGTTCAACTCAGGTCATGTCAGAACATCAAAACTAGGACCTATTTGAAACTATATGGGTTCCAGACTACAAAGCAAAATAAAAGAGGAAATGTCGGGTATCTGAGTTTGTTCCAACTTCAGTAAGTTCCGAGACTACATTCCGTGTGTACCTCTTCAAGTCTTGCCAAAGCTCCGAAGTATGAGTGCGCCTCTACCTCAAGCTCAAGATCAAGGCTGCTTCAAGCCAAAATGGCAATCAAAAGTGCTCTCCCTGAGTACCATTCCCCGCCAGAGGCATCTTGGCTGTGTTCGCAATGAGTTCCTAGGAGACCAACTGCGACGGTGGAAACTAGAGTTCGAATGGCTGATGCCTAGAACGTAAAGGTTTGGGATTTCCGGGACTAAAGTCTGGTTTAAATACCCAGAGGCGCGTCCTCAGCTTGAAATCTCTATGGAAGCCCCATAGGTTGAGATAGCGTGTATGCACCTCAATTCTGGATACTAAACCAACCTAGTCTGTCACCCCGTTGGAGAATAGGGAAAGTTGTGAATATGATCAGGAAGAAAGGCAACATCCAAAGTGTTCTACGTGAAGAATCCTTGTCAATATTTCAGAGCCTTTATACTGTAAGATTGAAGGTAAGTGTTCGAAGAGCACAAGGGGAGATCCCCATCAGAGAAGAGCGGTTCACCGCCACTCACCTCATGAGGTGCTTTCTAAAGCGCCGCTACGCTTGTTTATTGCGTTCATTAAACATCATGCATTGTATTGCATTGTACCTATCAAGTTTCTTTCTCATTCATGCACGATATTGTATGTACGGTTCGTTCAAAGAAGTTTGGTTTAAGATCATTTCTTTAGTGTATCTATCACACTTTTCTTCATTCACTTTTGTGTATCTATCACATACATTCTCATTTTGTGTATCAATCACACTTCTTTCATTTTGTGTATCCATCACATACATTCGCATTTAGTATATCAATCATACTCTGTTCACACTGTGCATCTATCACACTTTGTGTTCATTTTCAATATATCAATCATACTCTGCCCACATTGTGCATCTATCACACTTTGTGTTCAATTTTAGTATATCAGTCATACTCTGTTCACACTGTGCATCTATCACACTTTGTGTTCATTTTCAGTATATCAATCATACTCTGTTCACACTGTGCATCTATCACACTTTGTGTTCATTTTCAGTATATCAATCATACTCTGTTCACACTGTGCATCTATCATACTTTGTGTTCATTTTCAGTATATCAATCATACTCTGTTCACACTGTGCATCTATCATACTTTGTGTTCATTTTCAGAGTATCAATCATACTCTGCTCACATTGTGCATCTATCACACTTTGTGTTCATTTTTAGTATATCAATCATACTCTGTTCACACTGTGCATCTATCACACTTTGTGTTCATTTTTCGTATATCAATCATACTCTGTTCACACTGTGCATCTATCACACTTTGTGTTCATTTTCAGTATATCAATCATACTCTGTTCACACTATGCATCTATCATACTTTGTGTTCATTTTCAGTATATCAATCATACTCTGCTCACATTGTGCATCTATCACACTTTGTGTTCATTTTTAGTATATCAATCATACTCTGTTCACACTGTGCATCTATCACACTTTGTGTTCATTTTTAGTATATCAATCATACTCTGTTCACACTGTGCATCTATCACACTTTGTGTTCATTTTCAGTATATCAATCATACTCTGTTCACACTGTGCATCTATCACACTTTGTGTTCATTTTCAGTATATCAATCATACTCTGTTCATACTGTGCATCTATCACATTTTGTGTTCACCTTTAGTGTATCCAACACACTCGTTCGCATAGTGCATCTATCACACTTTGTGTTCCCCTTTAGTGTATCCAACACACTCGTTCGCATAGTGCATCTATCACACTTTGTGTTCTCTTTTAGTGTATCAATCACACTCTGTTCACATAGTGCATCTATCACACTTTGTGTTCGCTTTTAGTATATCCATCATACTTGTTCATTAAGTGCATCTATCACACTTTATGTTCACTTTTTAGTGTATCAACCACACTCTACTCATATTGTGCATTTATTACATTCTGTGTTCACCTTCAGTGTATCAATCACACCCTCTTCACTTTGTGTACCTATCACACTCTGCTTCATTTAGTGTATCAATCACACTTTATTCATATAGTGTGTTCAGCACACTCTCTTCACTTTTGTGTATCTATCACACATGCTCGCTAAGATTGCACCATAACTGCATGAAATGTAGTTTAATTTGCATTTTTTGCTTAAAACTGTTGCATCTATTTACGAATACTTGCTTCATTACAGCTTGCTACATTTGCATGATCATAAGTTATGTTCGGCTTCTTGCATTATCATTTGCATTTTGCCCCTGCCTGCGGGCATGCCTGCGGGTACATCTCTGTTTATCCTGTACGTTTGTCTAAGTCTTCGGCCTTGTCAAAAATGGGTCGTCTCTGGACTTTGACATTCACTCCCGTCACTTGTGACTTCCGAGTTCTGTCAAAGAGGGGCAACTGTAGACACCCCATTTTTGACCGACCTTAAGACTCAGACGTCACCGATTGAGCGCTTGGTGATGTTGCATATTGTGCTCGTTTAGCAGTCTCAGAGTCGCGGCCGTGAGCCCTGCCTCCGGATTTCCGAACCCTCTTCTTTGCCTTGCCTCGGTTTGCGAACCAAACTCAGTTTTCTCTGTTTCTTTTCCTGAGGGGAGGGAGAGGTCCCGTAGACCATCTCTCAGTGGCCGTGGGCTACATTTTGTGACTGTAAGCCATTTTTCCCATTTCGGAGCCCGGTTCCCGATTTTCCGAACCGTCAGGCCGTGTGCCTCGGTTCGGGACCGCTTAACCATCTCCATTTGCTCTGATTTTTGGCATACTTCTTATTTACTCCCTTTCAAGGGAAACTGAGGTCTGAGAAACCCATTTTGTAGCCGAACGCCACTTTCGGTGCTTAGCAGCCCATTTTCGGGACCCTGAACTGCGTGTTTTGGCCTCCGAGCATTCGTTTTGCATCGGTTTTCGTTCATTTTTGGCAGGTACCTCTGTTTTACCACCAGGAAGGTCACTGGAGGGTGGGAGGCCAGCAATTATCTTGGCAACCAGTTATATTCCGTTTTCGCCCTCCGGCACCCGTTTTTCTCACTTCCGAGCCAATGTTGAACACCTTGGGGCCACTTTCTTCAACCCCAAACCACATATTTGTGTTGTACACACATGGGAGGATCCTAATATCATATGGCCGGCCAGAAATTCCATTTGACCCTTTTGAACCCCTCTTAAAAATGGCTTGTTCTCTCTCCTGTTTCAGAGTTGCCAATTTTGAACCACATGGTTGTGATGAGGAGACATGGGAGGACATCTTTATGTGGTGGCCGGCCACTAACTCAACTTGACCTTTTTGACCCCTAGCCGGCCGGCTAGGGGAGGTGGCCGGCCGGCCACCTGCAAGTCCAAAAACCAGCCGGCCATGATCCTCACAATAGGCACTTTACAGCTGTATAGCTGTATTCCCCAGAAAATATCTCAATCCGGGGGATATTTTTTTGGGGGAAAACTTACCTCCTTTTCCCCCACCTTTACGCCTTTTTTTTTTGGTCCTTATAACCAGCTGCAAGCATTGGTATTAGGGGTTAGAAAAATTGGTCTTCAAGCCTTGATACACAAATCTCCTTCCATCTCTCTTATTTCCTTGAAAAACCTCTAAGTCCTACACCACCATTTCTTCTACACCACCAACCCCCACCCTTCCATCCTGCATTCCAGAAGTTTGAAGGTGTTCTCCAAGGCCTGAGGAGCCACAAACTCAAGCCAAGAGGCAACCAAAGTCAAGCCTTCGAGGGTAAGTAGTATTTTTCCTTTTTTGAGCTTATTTTGGTATCTTTTCTTAGCCATAAGTGCTTACTGATTTGAGCTCCGACCAAAACTGAAAAGGTCATTTTTTTGAGCTCATTTTCTTGTTTCATTAAGGGCTCAACCCTGTTTGAGCCCCCCATCTTGCACTTGCTTCAATATCTTCCTTGAATGTTATTTTCATGCATGCTTTGGCAGCCCATTATGCTTCCGTTTTTGGGCGTTTTACAGAACTAAAAATAGTCTCATTTTGAGCCCCTCTTCAACATTGAAGAAGGGCTCATCAGTGTTTGGGACCTCCATGTGCCACTTCATGTTATATCCCCTCTTTGGTCCCCATTTTTGCATGCTTGGGCAGCCCATTATGCTTCCATTTTCGGTCATTTTACAGAACTTAAAATAGTCTTATTTTGGCTCATTCTTCATGTTTAATTAAGAGCCTTTGGCTGTTTGATGGATATTTAGTATACTTTGTGCTTTGGCCATCTTTTGGCCCATTTCTTGCATAAGAGCTTAGCCATATCTATATTTATTTTTGGGGTTTTTACAGTTCTGTAAATATGCATATTTTTGGTCCCTCTTAAATGTTGTAGAAGGGCATTTTTCAGTTTGGGCTTTGCATATGCCACTTGCCTCTTTGGCCACCTTTTGACCCATTTTCTTGCATAAGAGCTTAGCCATATCTATGTTTGTTTTTGAGGTTTTTGTAGTTCT
Organism: Camellia sinensis; assembly: GCF_055761805.1. Taxonomy (NCBI): domain Eukaryota; kingdom Viridiplantae; phylum Streptophyta; class Magnoliopsida; order Ericales; family Theaceae; genus Camellia; species Camellia sinensis. Next base: position 103,341,956 of record NC_138961.1, read on the forward strand.
TTAAAGTGGCTTATTTTGGCCCCTCTTCAATGTTGTTGAAGGGCCCTAACCTATTTGGGGTCAGCAGCTGTGAGTTGCTTCATAACCTCATATTTACGGCCATTTTTGCATACTAGTTTTTCCCTATTTATGTTTGCTGTTTGGCCATGCTTTGAACGGGAAAAATGCTTATTTTGGGGCTGCCTTGTTTCTGTCTTTTCATCCCATGTACCAATTATGCTTGCTTTGTATAGCTGTAGTTCATTCTATGTGCCTAATTTTGCATTTCGGGAGAGGTTCCATGCATCGGGTGTACTTTCGCCTCATTTCGGGGTAGTTTTCCCCCACATTTCAGTGCTGAAATTCCATTAGCATGTTTGCATATCATTTTCCATGCTATTGCATTGTGTATGCCACTGCTTCGGTTTGCGTGCCCGTGTGCACGCATTTCGAGGCACTTCATTTTCATCCATCGGCCTCTTATGTGAGTGTAGCTGAGGCTCTCTCATGTTATTGTAAGTCCATGTTGCATTCTATATGCCATTTTAGCCATATTGCATTGTGTATGCCATTGCCTCGGTTTGCGTGCCCGTGTGCACGCATTTTGAGGCACTTCATTTTCATCCATCGGCCTCTTATGTGAGTATGGCTGAGGCTCTCTCCTGTTAGTGTAAGCCCATATCATATTTCTATGCCATTGCATTGCATATGTCATTGCCTCGGTTTGCGTGCCCGTGTGCACGCATTTCGAGGCACTTCATTTTCATCCATCGGCCTCTTATGTGAGTGTGGCTGAGGCTCTCTCATGTTAGTGTAAGCCTATATCATATTTCTCTGTCATTTGCATTGCATATGTCATTTTCTTAGTTTGCGTGCCCGTGTGCGCGCATTTCGAGGCATCTCATTTTTTTATAGCATTGTGCATGCTAGGTTGTATCTTAGTCGCATTCATGCATATCATGCATATTGCATCGTGTTTGGGATAGGAGTTAGCCTGGGCACGGGAAACGAGGTACGTTTCGTACTCCGAGTGACGGAACGTGTCTTAATTCTCAATCACCGACACTCCGGATCATCCATGATGGAGTTAGGTTCTTGTTGTGTTTACACGTGCATTTATTCTATATTGAGTTACATATTTCGACCCCTCTGCCATCATGCATCGATATGCGTGATTGGTGGCATGAGGATCGAGGCATGCATATATTTGTGAAATACATTGCAATGCCCCTTTCCTGCTCTCTGTTGCAGCAAAATGAAGAATCAGCAACTTTTTGGAGTTTGGCGCGCATTTCAAGAAAAGGTGTAAATAGAGGCTAATTGGGGCATACCAGTGGATTTCCGTGCAAGGCAGCCCAAACATACACCATTCATCAGAAGCAAGGCAGTCCCTGGCTTGCACGCCAGTTTTACAGCTTTCTTAGTTAATTTGATTAATTAATTAGGAATTTGTACATTATTTGGACTGTATTATTTGGACTGTACTATTCTTTTATTCGGGACTGTATATTTATTCGGACCCCCTGCGCGAGGGCATAACTGTAATAAGTGTGCGTGTGTGTGATGCATGTCTTCCAACCCCACGTCTTTCTCCCTTTTATTTAACCGCTTATGATGGTTAGATTAGGGCATATCTCAATTGGCATACAGTATGACATCATGTTTGCATCATTCATTTATTTTGCATGCACCGGGCTCGGCGCATCATACTAACTGCATTTGTATTTCAATTACAAGTTGAATACATGTTAGCTGTAGCATTCCATATGCCATGTTTAGAATAGCCGAGCCTGCTATAGTTGCATTTTTGCATGTGTTGCATTAGGAATTTCTGTATACTTAGGATTCATGCATGATTTCTAATGAGTTTTTGTTTTGGCTTGGAGTACCCGGTAAGCTTTATGCTTTAGCATCCTTGCATACGTGTGAGTGAATGCCATGATAGCATGCTTACCATGAGGCAATATGCTTATGTGATATAACTGCCTGAATGCCTGTGGGTGAAGGTTGGGTTATTTGAATTGGAATAATTCATCAAATGTTTGTTTTAAGCCCACTAGATAGTGGCAAAACCATCTTTTCTTAGCCCACCTGCGGGTGGCAAAATCTGCATTTTAAGCCTACTTGTGAGTAGCAAACCATCTTTCAAATAAACAAACGTGAAATGTTTTGTTCCAATTCAGGCGACCCAGTCTATACTTATATGCTGTGTGCATCACATAGTAACCTAGGCTAATAACCGGAATAAGGACATACAAAGTTTTCAAAAATAGATATCATGGTTAGTAGAGGCCGATCTTTGATCGGGCGAGCGGGGGTGCTCACGAAGTGACCTTCCCCAATCGTACCCAAGTTCCCGAGCCGAGGCAACTTTGGTGATGACGGACACGTGGCCTTTGGCACCGAGTCAGGGTTTCCTAAATTTCCCATTAAAAAACATTTAGGTGGCGACTCTGTATCTGGCAAAGCAGTCCATGTTTGGCACTTCTTTCAAAATCTGTTTTCTCAAAACGATTTGCCGGATTTGGACTATTTGGTTCAGACTTAGAACCGTGACAAATTTTAGAGTCCTAAGCTGTAGTGACCCCAAAATGAACGGAACGGGAGCTCGTTCTTCCCGGGGCGTTCGGGGACGTCTACACCCCTTACCACGGATCGACGATTTGTTTGACTAGCTACAAGGGGCACAAGTCTTCTCAAAAATCGACTTGCGGTCTGGATACCACCAACTGAAAGTTAAAGCTGGTGATGTTGAGAAAATAGCTTTTCGAACTCGCTACGGCCATTATGAATTTCTGGTTATGCCTTTTGGCGTCACTAATGCACCCGCAGCATTTATGGATCTCATGAAGCGAGTCTTTAAGCCTTATTTGGATGAGTTCGTGGTGGTTTTTATTGATGATATTCTTATTTACTCGAAGAGTGCAGAAGCTCACAAGAACCATCTTCGTTTAATTCTTCAAACCCTCCGAGAAAAGAAATTGTATGCAAAATTAAAGAAATGTGAATTCTGGCTACATGAGGTAGCATTTCTGGGGCACATAATAACAAAGGATGGAGTCTCTGTGGACCCACACAAAATTGAGGCGATCGTGAATTGGCCAACTCCTACCAATGTAACTGAGGTACATAGTTTTATGGGGTTAGCCGGTTATTACAGGCGGTTTGTTCAAGATTTCTCTAAAATTGCTATGCTGCTTACACAACTAACTCGGAAGGGAGTCGTATTTGAATGGTCAGAAGAGCGGGAATCTGCTTTCTAGGAATTGAAAACAAAGTTGACTACAGCTCCAGTTTTGGCCTTACCGTCTGGTACCGGAGGATTTGTAATCTATAATGATGCGTCTCATAAAGGATTAGGGTGTGTACTTATGCAAGGTGGAAGAGTTATCGCTTATGCATCTCGATAGTTAAAACCCCATGAAAAGAATTATCCCACTCATGATCTTGAGCTAGCAACAGTAGTCTTTGCCTTGAAGATATGGCGGCATTATCTGTATGGCATTACTTGCAAAATATATACCGATCACAAAAGTCTCAAGTACCTTTTTACTCAGAAAGAGTTGAATATGAGGCAACGACAGTGGTTAGAGTTGATTAAAGACTATGATTTGCAGATCCATTACCATCGTGGTAAAGCCAACACAGTTGCAGATGTGCTTAGTTGCAAGAATGTGGGAAACTTGACAAACCTGTTTACGGAACAAAAGGAGTTGAGGAGTGAATTGGCTAAAATGGAGATAGATCTTATGGTGCATGAACAGGAAGTCGTAGTGGCAGCGGTGATGGCCCAACCAACCTTACTTGAAGAGATCAAGCTATATCAATTAGAAGATGAAACTCTACGAAAAGTATGTGATGAGCTGGAGACAAAACCAAGACCGGGGTTCAGTTTAGTAGATTCGGTGCTCAAGTTTCAAAACAGAATATGTGTCCCTCACGTATTGGAACTTAAACGGAAACTAATGGAAGAAGCACACGCCTCAAGGTTTTCGATGCATCCGGGAAGCACCAAAATGTACGGGGATTTGAAACAAAATTTTTGGTGGCCAGGGATGAAAAAGGAGATCGCAGAGTTCATTTCTAAATGTCTACAGTGTCAGCAAGTAAAGGCAGAACATCAAAGGCCAACAGGACTGTTGCAACCCTACTAATTTCGGAATGGAAGTGGGAACATTTGACCATGGATTTTTTCGTGGGGTTACCACGAACTCCTCGGGGTATGAATTCTATATGGGTAATTGTGGACCGATTAACTAAATCTACTCACTTCCTACCAGTGAAGACTCAATACAATGCAGATAAACTCGCAGTACTTTATGTGAATGAAATTGTCAGGCTTCATGGTGTTCCGGTCTTAATTATGTCCGATAGGGATCCAAAGTTTGTTTTAAGATTCTGGCAAAGTCTGCAAGAAGCTATGGGTACAGAACTCAAGTTTAGCACAGTTTTCCACCCGTAGGCCGACGGTCAATCTGAGAGAACGATACAAACTCCAGAAGATATGCTCTGAATGTGTGTGTTGGATTTTCAAGAAAGTTGGGAAACCCATCTACCATTGGTGGAATTCGCATACAACAATAGTTACCATTCGAGTATTAAGATGGCACCTTATGAAGCTCTATATGGAAGGCCGTGTCGTTCCCCCGTGTGTTAGGCCGAAGTTGGGGATAAATCATTGCTAGGGCCTGAAATTGTGCAGTTGTCAACTGAAAAGATTCGAATTATTCGGGAAAGGCTCAAAACTGCTCAAAGTAGGCAGAAAAGTTATGTGGATGGAATTCGAAATAGATAGTCATGTGTTTGTGAAGGTCACCCCGATAAAAGGGCATCCAAGGTTCGGAAAAAGGGGCAAGTTAACACCCCGGTATGTTAGACCCTTCTAGATTTTGGAACGAGTGGGGCCGGTAGCTTACCGAGTTGCCCTTCCTCTAAATATGAGTCAAGTCCATAACGCGTTCCATGTTTCTATGCTTCGAGGATACCTACCGGACTCGTCACATGTGATAGACTATCACCAAATTGTACTAGATGACAAGTTAACTTATGAAGAAAAACCAGTTCGAATTCTGGATTGACAAGTGAAGCAATTACGAAATCGAAAGATTCCAATGGTAAAAATCGAATGACAAGAGCATTACGGAACCGAAGCAACGTGGGAAAAAGAGGAGGATATGAAACACCAGTATCCGCATCTGTTTTCGTCCTAAGCTAAAACAAGTTTCAGGGACCAAACTTATTTAAGGGAGGGAGAGTGTAATAACCCGACCCTCGCATGTGTTCCTAACATGTTTACGTTCCTTATTTTGTGCATTGAAATGCTTAATGAGAAGTTTCATGATTTTATCTGTTGGATAAGAATGGCCTCTATTACAATGAAAATGGTTAGAATAGAAATTGAGAGCCTTAGAGGCTTACTAATCCGAAATTGATTTGAAATCTGAAATCAGTATAATTTTTAGGTAATATTAAGCAGTTCGGTGAAATTTCAATTTGGGATGATTAAATGATTGATATTTGTCTTTATTCACTTATATATATATATATATGTCTATTGTTCCGTTGATTCTTGACTTTAAAACAAAATATAACTCTAAACCAAAAACATCCCAAGAGAGAGAAGCAAGAGGAGGGTTCTTTAAGGAAAGAATTGGGAGAATTAAGAAGTTGTAGGAACTTGAATCAAGGTATGTGTAATCACTTCTACTTAACTCCTTTCTTTGAATGCCAGATAAGTAATTGAGTTGAGTAATTGTGTTGTATGTCTTGTTGTGAAAAGAGATTAAGAATTGTGTTGGGGCATCTCATAATCTTATTTTCCTTCCTTGCTACCAAACTTGAAGCCATCTCCATGGTTACATGAGTGTAGGTGTGTGAGTGTGTGTGTGGTCATGTAAAGGAATGCTTTGCACTTTGTTGGATATGTGTTGTGACCTCTTTGGTCATGAGTTGTGTTTTTGTAATCTAGTTTCTAATTAGATCAACATATGTCCCACCCCCTAAATTACATGATATTTGAACCATGTTTTAGGAATCTAAAGATCTATTTGAGACCTTGTTGATGCCACCAAAAAGTTGGATTTTGAATGAATTTCGGACAGGTTTTGAGTAGAATCGCCACACGTGCGAGAATCACTGCCGCACGTGCGGCAATTGGGGCAAATTCTGGGCTTGAACACTGTCTAAACCGCACGTGCGAGGCATCACTGCCGCACGTGCGGGAGCATTTGCCGCACGTGTGGGGCTCACAGCCACACGTGCGGCCCAGGGTGAAAAACATGGAATGCTCCATTTGACCTGTTTGACCCTCTGGGATGGTTGAAATTAATATTTGAATCGTGTAAAGTGCTTCTTAATGTACTGGAAGTTAACAATTGGAATGTGAATTTAAGAAGAGTTTGAACTAAATTGTGAGTTCTATGTGTGTAGGGCACACTCCGGGAGGAAGTCGCGTCCCGCCACAACACTGTGAGTAATAGTGCAATGGTTACACTTTCATTTACCGATTAATGCTTATCGCTATTACCGTTTTTCTTTCCGCGAATCACTACATTCCGTGCATGTTGATTACAAAGTAATGTGAATGTAAATGAAAAGGAAGTTTGTGTACATTTCTGTTATTTCTGGGCCAATGGCCGTTCTGCTATTTCTGGGCCAATGGTCGTTTTGTTATTTCTGGGCCAATGGTCGTTCTGTTATTTCTAGGTCAATGGTCGTTCTGCTATTTCTGGGCCAATGGCCGTTCTGTTATGTCTGGGCCTAGGGCCGTTCTGAAGGTGACACAACTTTGGTTTAACCGTGTGAACTCGAAAGTACATATTATGTAGCTTACTTTGTGTATACTATTATTCACTGAGCGTAACTCATTCTGTAATTTGTCTGTTTCTGTAGGTGCTCAACCGGGAGGTCAGTCCTAACCCCGATACCCGTCTCCCTTTTGTTAACCTAAACATAATCAGGCACTTGGAGACGCCTGTGCATCTAATGATGTTTTGTTGGGCTTTTGGGTTCGTATTTTCGTTGTTGATTTTTGTTGGACTGTAAATAATATTTTTGTCATACGCCCAACCCTAGGGCTAGATCTGTATATGTATATATGTATGTAACCGATGCTCGGATGCATGTTTTGGTATAGTAGTTATCTGTGATGATGTCTGTGATCTTGGCATGATAGTCATGGCTCAATGGAGTTTGTTTTTGTTATGTAGTTTTGTTATGCATCCATTTAGGCCTTCTAAATTGTGTATATTAGGTTTAATGCCCATGTCTGCATAGGTCATGCCCGAACTTTTAGGGGCGAGTTCGGGGTGTGACATACATTTTCTTATCGAGTTGTATTTCACATTGTTTAAGTCTTTGCTTTGCTTATCGAGTTGTATTTATACTTGGTTAGCTTATGTAGTTCTTTGTTATGATTATCGAGTTGTTTTTGTCGTTAGTCGGTTCACTACCTGATTATTACGATGCAAATGCTTAATTTTCAAACAAAAGTTCAATCTCATTTACATTATTATGTAATGCGATGTGATGCATAGAATGTACAAATGCAACACTTTTTGGACAAAATAGTTGTTTCATTTCTATCACGTCTTTTGCAAAAAGTACATAATTTTGAGGGAAGTAAAACTTGCCTAAGGCAATACAATGTGCTCAAACTACCAATAAAAAGAAAAGTAAAACAAAAAAGAGGAGAAAAATAACAAAATGACTGAACAGAGCAAAGAAAAGAAAAAGCAGCAGAATGTCCATCAATATCGATGGCCTCAAGTGCGGGAGTCGGTCCTGGTCCTCTTCCTAGACGAGGGTCTAGGGTCATCACCGCCATCTCCATGGTCAGAATCTGAGCTGTCTCCGGCCTCGCCTTGGGATGACGCCGCCTCCTCGTAGAATCATCGGGGGAGGGCTCTCGTGAACTGCTCTCAGCATGAGCGTGCCTATGTCTGCCCCGGCTATGGAATGTCATCCCTCGCCTGGCTCCCCCTCTCCCTCGAGCAGGAACAGATGGCCCAGCTGGAGCACCTCCCGCGGTCGAAATCTGGAATGGGGCCTGAAAAGGAAAAATGGCAAATGCATCAGTTATGCTACGCAAAGCAGAGTATGAATACCAAATACAGTGTATGAGTACAGTGTTTGCATGCTATGAGTAATGTATCAGTACAGAATGCAGTGTATGAGTACAGTGTGTAAATGTCGTGAGCAACGCTGTGAGCAGTATGTGGGGCACAGTGTATCAGTGTCGTGAGTGCTATGTATCAAGTGCCGTGTTGATAGTGTAATGTATCAGATTATGTATGAAACAGATTATGCAGAGTTTGAGACTGCAGTTGAAAGAACTTACCGGGATGCCATAGATGGTCAATAGATCGATGCTCCACTGCAGCATCCCCATCACAGAGGCAGTCAGCTCCAGAGACTGGCGAGTGTACTCAACGGAAGCCTGCAAAAGCGTTAAAAACATTAGTATTTTGCAGAATATCAAGAGAAACGAAATGAAATGGCTTTACAGAATGCAAAGTGTGGTAGCACATACCGGGGTCGAGCCATAGACTCCGACAAGCTCATGACTAGTCAGAGGAGGAGCGATGGGTATCGGGTAAGTCTCCCCACCCTGTCCTCAGCATGTCATCATCGTAGGCAGCTCTGGTCATCCAGCTCCCTGCCCTCTCCAAGACCCACTCTTGCCTCGGGCCTCGGTGCCCCTGCTCCTACTGCTGGCGCCGTTGGCCTCTCTCTCTCGACTCGGCAAGCACCGGTCAAAGGCCGCATGAGATAAGCCTAGATGTACTCGGTGTAATTGCCCTCGTCTCTAAAGCGCTCAGAGCTCCAGCCAATCTTGTAGTCTCTCATCTCCTCTAAGGTGTACCTCTCAATGTGCCTCGTATGGGTAGAAGGAGGTGCTGGAACTGTCTGCTCTGGCGCGCCCAAGGTCTGCCGCAGGAAGCGCTCCCCAAAGTACCAAGCGCGGCAGACCAGTCCATCTAATAAGACCCTGAACCGGGCAATCTCTCGAGCACTGGCATACCGCTCCCGAACTGCTTCAGACAACGAGGCCCAAGACTGCCAGGTGATCTGCAAATAGTACACAGTTTGTTATCTACTATTATTGAGAGTACAATATAAAGCAAAGCTTAAATAAACTATAATGTTTGACATACCTCGGCTGCGGTGATGGTGTCAAAGTATCGGCGGAAGAACATGAAGGACTCCCGTGGCCTCCGCTCGCATCTCACATCGAAGCGGTGGGAAAACGGAACCATGGGGGGCATCTCTTTATCCGGCACTGGGGTGAACCTAGGAAAGTAGGCATACACCCATAACTACAGAATGTAACAGAGCAGATATGAGTATGCTTGTCAGATAAAGCAGTGTATAGATAAAGCAGAGTGCAGTATGTGCAGTGTATTGTGCAGTGTACAACCAGTGTAAAGCAGATTGTGTGCGCGCAGTGTGTGTGATATACAGGTAATGAAAAACATAATTAAAAAGATAGAAAAGGGAACATGTACCTCCCAGGCTCGCCAGTAGCCTTCAAGCAGCTGCCCACTATGGCGGGAGGATGAGCTCATATATCCATAAAGGGTAGCCAAGCCCGCGCCACCCCAGTCGTAGCCGCGGATCCACATCACGTCCACAAGTGCGCTCAGTAGGTAAAGGGCGACAGTGTTCGCCCGGTCGGCGAAAAGCGTGGTCCCCAGTAGGAACATGATGAAGCCACGAGCATACTGTTCCTCCTCCTCCCGAGTAGTAGGCGCCTGGATCAGGAAGTGATCCTCGAACCATGAGTACTTCACAAACCCTGACCGGGCAAGAGGTGGCTGAGTGCCAAGCAAGTATAGCAGAGAAGCGTACCACTCGTCCATATCTGTATCAAACGGGATCGGATCACCCCCTACACCGATGCCTGTGAGCATGGAGAAGTCAAAAGGAGTCATCGTCATCTCCCCGGTGGTAGAAAGGTAGAAGGATTCGGTGGTGTCCCACCACCACTCCACCAAAGCAGCAAGAAGGGGCCTGCTCACAGTGAGGCGCGAGAGTCCCATGCAGAAGGTCCCAAAGCTGGCCTGGTCGACAATATGGCGAACCATATTGGGTAGCTCCATATACCATCCTCGAGCGACGATATTCCCATACCCACGGAAGGCATGGGAATCTCCCTGTGTTCAAAGACAAATAGATGCAAAGCAGTGTCAGATGTACAGTGTTTGAATGCCTTCAGAATTGGGGAAAATGTAGTGTGGGTGCATATGTTCGAGTTTACACAAATATTGGGTGGGCTAAGCATACGATGTAACAGTTTGTTTGGGCTATTTTGTTGAAAATGCAGTGTGTGTGCATGTGTTTGGGTGCGCTCAGAATTGATGAAAATGTAGCATGTGTGCATGTGTTCAGATTTAAACAGATATCGGGTGTGGGTGTGCTCACAGTGAACTACAGCATGAGATGTATCAGTGTGTCTGAGTTAAGCAGTTAAAGAACAGAATTGACTATCGCAGCTATATGTTCTACATTGCAGAAAATGAAACAGAGGAAGAGTGTACCTCAGAAGCGCCGTAGGACAGATGCGACTCTGGCTCACATAGCAAAAGCTCCAGTGGCGCATCCCGCGCATAGCTCCTGAAGTGGCGGATGCCGTCGGGAGGCAACACGTGTACCGTCGACCTGTAAGTCGCCGGATCGAACGGCCGGACGCGAAGAGGTAAGAGCTCGACCTCGGGGTTCACGTCCATCTCCAAGGGAGTCTCACCATGTGGAATGTCGTCTTCCATCTCAAAAGGAGCGTGAAAATGGCCGAGACTGTGAAAAACGGGAAGAATGCGAAAGGTCAACCCAAAAGTCAACCCCGAGAGAATGAAAAATGGGAGAAAAGGTCAGAGTGTGGAAAAGGCACAAAAACCAAATAAACTTGTGGGGAAACAAACCCCAAGTAGTGGAAACCAAGAAAGAAACACCAAAAATTGAGTTTTGTTCGGTTTAAAGTGTGTGAAACGGGAAGGGTTTCGCGAATCGAACAACGAAAAAGGCTCAAAAACAAGAGAAAAACGAAGATCGAAGGCGGGAAAATCACCTAGAGAGAAAGAGGAAGGATTTTCGATCTTGGAGAAGTGAAAATATGGGGTTTGGAACCCCATATTTATAGACCCGTGGCCAAAAGACAAAACTGCCCCGAAACTGCCATTTTTGGCCGATCGGCCAAAATTGTTAGCCGATCAGCTAAATATTTGGCCGATGAGATCATTTTATGGCCGATGGAGGGCCGATGGCCTCCCCTTGTGGTTGATGAACCTCCCACACCCTTCATTGGGTCAATTATATGGTTTGGCACCTTCATCTCTCAAGATCGTGCAAGAAAGTACACTTTTGAAGCTTAACCGGTCTTCGTGTTGACCTCGAACCGTGTCTTCCGTGTACGGCATTCGATGCACGCGGGGTGTATCCTTTTCGTATCCTTTTGTATATTGCAAAATTCAAGAATTGCTTTTGAGCATGTTCTATTACAATGTTTTGTCTTATTTATGATGATCGTGCATCACTTGCATTGTTATGCACTGTTCATATGCGTTGTCACACACAACATTCTTGCATTGTTATGCACTGATCACTTGCATTGTTATGCACTATTCATATGTGTTGTCACGCACACCATTCTTGCATTGTTATGCACTGATCACTTGCATTGTTATGCACTGTTCATATGCGTTGTAGCGCACACCATCACTTGCATTGTTATGCACTGTTCATATGCGTTGTAGCACACACCATCACTTGCGTTGTTATGCACTTTTCACTTACATCATTATGAACTTTTCACCCGTGTTGCTACGCATCTTTCAACTTGCATTTCTATATGCATTGGAATTGTATCTTGACATGACGTTGGATACGTGTTGTTACTATATTGTACTTGTCAAGTTTCTTTCTTATGCAGGGCACGATATTGTATGTACGGTTCATTTGAGGCTGATGCAACCAGACGGCACTGTATGTGCAGTTTATTCAGAGGAATTCCAGGTAAAACCCTTCCTGTCCTTTGAGTTCGTTTTGTTTTAGTTAGAAACATTCCGGCACGCTCGATGTGATTTGTTGAGTGTTGTGCCTCCCTTGTCTTGCGTGTGATACGCTGAGAATTGCCTTCCTTCTCTTGCATATGATACGCTGTGAATTGCCTCCCTTCTCTTGCGTGTGACACACTGAGAATTGCTTTCCTTCTCTTGCGTGTGATACGCTGAGAATTGTCTTCCTTCTCTTGAGTGCGATACACTGAGAATTGCCTCCCTTCTCTTACGTGTGATAGGCTGAGAATTGCCTCGTTCTCTTGCGTGTGATACGCTGAGAATGGCCTCCCTTCTCTTGCATGTGATACGTTGAGAATTGTCTCCCTTCTCTTGCGTGTGACACGCTGAGAATTGTTTTCCTTCTCTTGCGTGTGATACGCTGAGAATTGCCTCCGTTCTCTTGCGTGTGATACGCTGAGAATTGCCTTCCTTCTCTTGCGTGTGATATGCTGAGGATGGCCTTCCTTCTCTTGCGTGTGACACGCTGAGAATTGCCTTCCTTCTCTTGCGTATGATACGCTGAGAATTGCCTGCCTTCTCTTGCGTGTGATACGTTGAGAATTGCCTCCCTTCTCTTGCGTGTGATACGCTGAGAATTGCCTTCCTTCTCTTACGTATGATACGCTGAGAATTGCCTTCATTCTCTTGCGTTTGATATGCTGAGAATCACCTTCCTTCTCTTGCATGTGATACGCTGAGAATTGCCTCCCTTCTCTTGCGTGTGATACGCTGAGAATTGCCTTCCTTCTCTTGCGTGTGATATGCTGAGAATTGCCTTCCTTCTCTTGCATATGATACACTAAGAATTGCCTTCCTTCTCTTGCGTGTGATACGCTAAGAATTACATTCCTTCTCTTGCGTGTTATACGCTGAGAATTGCTTCCCTTCTCTTGCGTGTGATACGCTGAGAATTGCTCTTTCCTTCTTGTAGACACCCCATTTTTGACCGTCCTCAAGACTTGGACGTCACCGTTTGAACACTCGGTGATTACCCTTGTTTGTGTTCGTTTGGAGTTCCCGGGGGTCTCGGCTACGCGCCCTGCTTCAGGATCTCCGAACTTGACCATTTTGTGTCTGGTTTTGCACCAAACACTTGTGTTTTGCCTTGGAGGGGCAGGGAATGCCTTGTGAGGCATCCCCACACACCACCGGCAGTGGCTAGAGGTTACCGGCTGGTTTTTGATTCCATCGGCACTGTTTGTTGCCGGTCGGCACTAAATTTTGTCAAAACGACATTTTTGGGCAGCCGACCACTGTTCATCTACTTTATGTAGATATTTTGTGCCAGCTGTGATAGCTGGCACCAACTCTGCTTCCCTCCATACACGTGTATGGAGGGATTTCCCTCTAAGCAAGCTTGTTGTATAAGCTTTGCAAGAGGGAGTTCTATAAGAGGAGGGGTCTTCTCCTTCTTCTAGGTTAGAGACTTTGAAGGCAAAACCAGAGCTTACACATATAGATACACCCTATCTCTATATTTCCCTCTCTCTCTCCTCCCTTGTGTGTGTTTCTTGGCCTAAAAGTGTGATTTTACCTTACTTTTGCACCAATACACACACTATTACACCTTGCTCCGAGATTGAGGACTTTGAGGGTTGATTCTTGAGTTTTTGGGCTATTTTTGATCAAAAAAAGGGGGCTGCCTTGGCTGTTCTTGAAGTGTGCTTCAAGGGTGAGCATTTTACTTTAGTTTCCCCAAACTTGCACTAGCTTTTTACCTATCTTACTTGCTGATTTAGTTTTTTTGCATAACATAAAAAAAGCTTATATTTTCATTCTTAAGAACTTTCATTAAGGGTCTTTTATGGTTTGAGTTCAAACTCACCCTCTTAGGCCTTATTTGGCCCCTTTTGTTGCCTCTTTGGTAAGGCCTTGTTTGCTTAAGTGTTTTGGTCTTCTCACCAATGAAAACCAGTGGATTTTCAGTGGTGAGGAAGGTGGTTTGAAGTCTTGCACAGGGGAGGGACACCCCTCTCCCTTCATTGTCTTGTTTCCTTGCATTTTAGCTTAAAAGGGTAACATGCATGCTTGATCATTTTTGGCCTCATTTCAGAAGTTTTTTGGGTGTTTTGGGTCATATGTGATCTCTGTTTTTGGCCGGATTTATACCCATTGGCATGCTTAATATACTTGCTTCACATTCCTCCATTTGGCTTAGAAATGCATCTTGTGTTTAGGCCATGATTCTTGCATGTGTTGGCTTAGTTCCATGAAGGTGTTGGCATTATTTTATCATGTTTGAGGTCTGTTGGCCATCCATTTCAGTCATGCTTGCCTTGTTTGGTGTCATCTCTTTGTGTTTTGGCTTGTAAGCTTTGAGCATATTGACCCCTAGGACGCATAGTTATGACCATCCTCATTATTTGCCATCATTTAGGGTCACATTTCAGTCCATGAATCATGTTTATATGTGTGCATGTGTGACCTCTTTCATGCCTTGAGGGTGTGCCCTTCTATGCCTACATATGAGCCTTGGTGCATACATCTCTTTGGAGGCACTTTAGCTGCCATATTAATGGGTTTTGGAGTCCATTTTTGCATGTTAAATTTCTGTTTTGGCTTGTCCAAGTCATGCCATGAGTGGTCATGTTGGTGGGAGTGAAGTGCCTCCTTTTTGTGCCTTAACCTTAGGACCATTGGTTTGCTTGTTGGCATGAGTATTGGTCCACCTTTTAGGCACTTTTTGGCCACTGTTTTGGGGTGGATCAAGCCCTGCCCCTTTATGGTATAAGGCTCTCTTGCATGCTTGTCTTATGTCCATTGCATAATTGTCTCATCAAGTGTGGTATTGCGTTGATTCTATTGCTTAAATTGACCATATTTACATTGCATTTGCCTCTTGTATGCCTAACATTGCATGCTTGCCATACTAGTTGCACGACACTTGGTATGCCTTGCATCTTGATATCATGTTGCATTTTGAGCCATGTTTGCATAACATGCATTGCATTGCTTGGTTTGGGGTGTCAAACCTAGTGTGAGGGTTAAGGGGCGTTCATACCATAAGTGATCTAACGTGCCTTAACTCTCGGTCACCAGGGCCTTTGACTTCGACATGATAAGGCCTTGGTCTTCATTTGTGTGTTGTATGCATTTTTTTATCAAATGGCAAGCTCGATCTCTTGGGCTATCATGCACCATTGATGGCTCGAGTATCGAGGGCCATGTTCCCCTGAGTTCAACACATGATGGGAAACATGACCATGCTCACATGTGCCTGAAATCCCATGCCATATACTGTCTGTTCTCTGTTGCTGTCAAAACTGTCTCCTGCAGGAAGTTTTTGCCGACCGGCAGAATTCAGTGCCAACCGGCCATTGGTGAATGGCCGCTAAATCCAGAAGCAGCCGATGGAAATTATGCACTGCCGATGGAAGGTTCCCCCAGCCGGTGGTACTCTGCAGTATGCAATAAACCTGTCCCAGCACTTTGGAATTTTTCAGAGAGATAGGGCAGTGTAAGCAGAGACAGCCTTGGTATGGTGCAGGTTTTCCGGGCAAGGCGGGTTCGAGCATGCATCATTCGCGCATCTCGAGGCAGAGGCTGTGGCCATCTTTCTCCTTCATTTTGCATTCTTTCTATTAATTAAGTAGAAATTCTGTAATAATTAATTTATTTGTTATTCGGACTGTAATATTTATTTGTACCCTCCGAGCGAGGGCAAATCTGTAATAAGTGTGTGTGAGTGGGGTGTATGTCTTCCAATCCCACATATTTCTTCCCTTTTATTTACCTGCTTATGATGGTAGACTAGGGCATGTTTAAATTAGCATACCTTATGCTATGCATGCGTGCATTCATACATCTGTCCTGCATAAACCAGGCTCGGTACATCATGCTAACTGCATTTGTATTTCAAATTCCAAACTGAATACGTGCATCAACTGATTGCATTTCACATGCCATGTTTAGATTAGCCGAGCCTATTCTAGTAACATTTTGTATGCGATGCATTAGGCACTTAACATGGACTTGGATCATACATTGATTGCTAACACGTTCTTGTTTTGGCACGGAGTACAATGTAAGTATTTTATACTTTAGCATACCGCATGCATGTGAATGCCACCATGACAGTATGCTTACCATGTGGCTAGATGCTTACGTGATAAACTGTTCGAATGCCTATGGGTGAAGGTTGGATTGTTTGAGTTGGAAAAACACGTTGAAATCCGTATTTTAGCCTACTTGTGATTAGCAAATTCCAAAACATTTTTCCAAAACAAACGGATATGCAATGCTTATTTCCAAATTAGGCAATCTAGTAGAGGCCGATCTTCGGATCGGGCGAGAGGGGGTGCTCATAGCTGACCTTCCTCAATCGTACCCTAGCTCCCGAGCCGAGGCAACTCTGGTGATGACGGACATGTGGCCTTCGGCACCGAGTCAGGGTTTCCTAAATTCCCCCATTAAAAATATTTAGGTGGCGACTCTGTATCTGGCAAAGCAGTCCATGTTTGGAACTTCTTTCCTAAAATCTATTTTCTCAAAACGATTTGCCAGATTTGGACTCTTTGGTTCAAGATTAAGAACCGTGACACAAATCGAGTCCGAACTGTAGTAGCGGGGTCCCTCTCGGATGTGTATACACTTCTCTTGCGTGAGATATGCTGAGAATTGTTACTCCTTCCCTCTCTTGCGTGTGATACGTTGGGAGGTGTTGTGTTTGAGGCTTCGGGTTTCATCGGTAGTTGCTTATAGACTTCTCTACGTGAGACGCAGCAAGAATTGCATCATTTTCTTATATCCTTTATGCATGTAATGTAGTTAGATTTGTGTTCGCCTGCTTAAAATCGTTGCATGTTTTGCTTCGTTACACCTTTCTTTGCATGATCGTAAGTTATGCTCGGCATCTTGCCCCCGCCTGCGGGCGCATCTCTTTGTTATCCTGTATGCTTGTCTGAGTCTTCGGCCTTGTCAAAAATGGGTCGTCTCTGGGCTTTGACATTCACTCCCGTCATCTTACGACTTTTGAGTTCTGTCAAAGAGGGGCAACTGTAGACACCCCATTTTTTACCGTCCTCAAGACTTGGACATCATCATTTGAACACTCGATGATCATCCATGCTCGTGTTCGTTTTGAGTTCCCGAAGGTCTCGGCTGCGCGTCTTGCCTTAGGATCTTGTCAGTTTTGTGCTTGGTTGTGGACCAAAGACTTGTGGTTTTGCTTATAAGGGAAGAGGGTGTCTTGTTTGCCATCCCCTCTACCCACCGGCCAAGGCTTGAAGCCATCAGCCTTGTTTTCTTGCCATCGGCCAAAAGTGTTGGCCGGTCGGCACTTATTTTGGTCGATCGGCTATATTTTCCAGCCGAGGCCTTGTCTTTGCCTTTTTCAGGCATTGTGCATGCCAGCTGTGCCAGCTGGTGAGCACAGACCCTCCCCTCCATACACGTGTATGGAGAGATTTGAACCAAAGCATAGCTTCTCTAAGAAGCTTTGAATTTGATTTCCTATAAGAGGGGAGCCTCCCCTCCCTTTCCAGAGGTTTAGCAAAATAGATATAGAGTTCATATATCTCTCTCTCTATATATCTCTCTCTATATATTTGTGTGTGTGTTGGTGCCTTAAAAGTGTATTTTGTTCATACTTTTGCACTATAGCACCTAGTAGAAGACCTTCCTTTGGTGGCTGAGGCACTAGGAAGTTGGTTTCAAAGTTCTTGGGCTGGTTTTGATCCAAGGGAGTGGCTGGAATTGTGTTCTTGAAGGTGCTCTTCAAGGGTGAGCAACTAACCTTTTGTTTCCCCATTCTGGCTTAAGCTTTTAGACCTATTTGCATATTGCTTTAAGCTTAACTATAAACTGAAAAAAAAAAAAAAAAAAAAAAAAAAAAAAAAAAATCTATTTTTGTGTGCTTAAGATGATTGTTTAAGGTCACTTTTTGGTTCGGGGTTGTCTACTCCCTCTTAGGCCTTGTTTGGCCTTGTTTTGAGCCACCACTTTTGGCCTTTGTTCTTGTCTTTGCATGACCTTTCTACCATTGAAATCCAGAGGATTTTCAGGGGTGGAAAGGTAGTTTTGAGGTCTTGAATAGGAGAGGGACCCCCCTCTCTCCTTGTGTCTCATTTCCTTGTATATTTGGCTCATAATGGTAGCATGTTTGTTTAGTATGTTTTGGCTTCATTTCAGCAAGTATTTGGTGTTATTTGGCCATGATATACCTCTGTTTTAAGTTGGTTTGATAGCCTCTTGCATGCATCATACACTTGTCTTGCAATCCTCTCATTTGCCTTAACATGCACCATGCATTTGGACCATCATGCTTGCATATTTTGGCTCAACTCAAAGGAACTTTTAGTCATGCTTTACCATGTTTAAGCTCTGTTTGGTGTTGTTTTGATCATATATGCAATGCTTTGTATAGCTACCATACATTCTGGCTTGTTTGCTTTGAGGGTCCAAGTCATTAGCATGCACTACTTGGACCTTTTTCATGATTTAGCATCATCTCATATGTGATTTCAGTCCATGTAGTGCAGCCTTATACTTGCATTTGTCATCCTTTGAAAGCTTTGAAGAGTTGGTGTCTTATGCCTTAAGGTTGGGTCATTGTGCATGCTTCCATGATTAGGTCTTCGGGATGCCATCTAAGTGGGTTTTTGGGCCTATTTTGACATGCCATATCTCTGTTTTTCATTGGTTAAGTCATGCCATGTTTGGTTATAATTTGTGTAGTGTAATCCCCTTTGTTGGCCTTACTTGCATCTTGCCTTCGGCCCTTCATTTTGGCTTGTTTTAGCTTTGGTCCTTGCATGTTTTAGATTCCCTTTAGCATGATCTAGGATTATTTTGGTTGTCCTCGGCTCTTTGGAGCTTGTTTCATGTGGCCTTAGTACAAGCTCCTTGGCTAGCTGTAGACACCCCATTTTTGACCGACCTTAAGACTCAGACGTCACCGATTGAGCGCTTGGTGATGTTGCATAATGTGCTTGTTCAGAAGTTTCAGAGTCGCGGCTGCGAGCCCTGCCTCCGGACTTCCGAACCCTCTTCTGTGCCTTGTCTCGGTTTGCGAACCAGACTCGGTTTTCTCTGTTTCTTTTCCTGAGGGGAGGGAGAGGTCCCGTAGACCATCTCTCAATGTCCGCAGGCTACATTTGGTGGCCGTAGGCCATTTTTCCCATTTCGGAGTCCGGTTCCCGGTTTTCGGAGCCGGCAGGCCGTGTGCCTCGATTCGGGACCGCTTAACCATCTCCTATTGCTCTGATTTTTGGTATACATCTTATTTTCTCCCTTTTGAGGGACACTGGGGGCTGAGAAACCCACTTCGTGGCCGATTGCCATTTTCGGTGCTTAACAGCCCATTTTCGGGACCCCGAACTGCGTGTTTTGGCCCCGGAACGTTCGTTTTGCAACGGTTTTCGCTCATTTTTGGCAGGTACCTCTGTTTTATCACGAGGAAGGTCACTGAAGGGTGGGAGGCCAGCAATTGTTGCAGCAACCAGTTACCTCTCCTCCGGAGCCTCTCGGCGCCCGTTTTTGCAACTTCCGGGCTAATGTTGAATACCTTAGGGGTAGTGTTGCCAACTTTCAACCACATATCTGTGATCTACACATCTGAGAGGCCCCTAAAAGTTGGTGGCCGGCCATTAAGGTCACCTGACCCTTTTGACCCCTTTCTTCCGGGCTAATGTTGAACCCCTTGGACCTTTTTTCTCGAACTTTGAACCACATATCTGTGATGTACACACCTGGGAGGCCCCTAAAAGTTCATGGCCGGCCAGTAATTCAACTTGACCCTTTTGACCCCCTCTTTCCGGGCCAATGTTGAACCCCTTGGGCCCACTTTCTTGGAATTTTAACCACATGGTTGTGTTGTACACACATAGGGGTACCTCCCCAATATCTGGCCGGCCAGAAAATATCATTGACCCTTTTGACCCCTAGCCGGCCGGCTAGGGGGTGTGGCCGGCCGGCCACCTCCAGCCAAAGTGAGAGGCCGGCCGTGTTCTTCTCACTGTACCCTTTCCAGCTGTGGGGCAATATCCCCCAGATATTTTCTGTATCCGGGGGATATTTTGGGAGAGAGTTATGCTCTCCAATTCACCCCCTTTTACACCCTTTTTCTTGACCTTATAACCAGCTGAGGGTCTCATTCTTGAGGGTTAGAAAAATTCCTCTCCAAGCACAAACCCTAAACTCCATTGTCATCCTTCTCAATTCTCCAAAAAACCCTAACTTCTTAACCTTCATTCCTTCTACACCACCAAGCTCTACCACCACCATCTCATTTCCAGCAGCAAGGGAGGATTCTTGAAGGCTAAAGAAGCTACAAATCAACCCAAGAAGCAACAAAAGCTTGGATCTTCAAGGGTAAGTTACACTTTGATCCTTTTGACCCTTTTCCTTTATCTATTTCTAAGCCTCATTTCTTTTTGGTTTCAAGCTTCGGCCCTAACTGAAAAGGGCCATATTTTGAGCTCATCTTCACTTCTCATTAAGGGCTCAACCCTGTTTGAGCCCTCCATAATACACTTGCTTCATTGACCCTCTTGTATGTCATGATTTTGCATGCTATTTTTGGCCCATGAACAATTTATTTTCGAGCATGTTGTAAACTGATATAAGGCTTATTTTGAGCCCGTCTTCAACATTGGAGAAGGGCTCAACCTTGTTTGGTGTCTCTATGTGTCACTTGTAGTTATATCCCTTATTTAGCCCCATTTTTGCATAAATTAGTAGCCCTCTTTGCTTCTGTTTTTGGACCTTGGTCCGAACTGAAAGTGGCCTTGTTTTGGCCTATACTTCATGTTTCATTCACACTTTTTTTCTGTTTGGTGATTATTTTGTATACTTCATGTTTTAGCACCTTTTGAGCCTCATTTTGCATCATATTTTTAGCATGTTTGTATACTGATTTTGAGGCTTCCATATACTGTAAATGTTCATATTTTTCGTCCATCTTCAGTGTTGTAGAAGGAAATTTTTCAGTTTGGGTTTTTCTCATACCACTTGCTTCATTACCCCTCTTTTGGCCCCTATTCTTGCATGCTATTTTTCCCCTACCTATGCTTGCTGTTTGGCCATGTTTATAACTGTAAAAGTGCATCTTTTGGGACTGTCTAGCTTCTTTCTTTGCATTGCATATCCATATTGTGCATGTTTGGCATAGCTATAGGTCATTTCGGGTGCCTAATGTTGCATTTCGGGACATTTCCTTGCATTTCATGTCATTTCGCCTCATTTCGGGACTGTTTTCCCCCATATTTTAGTGCTGAAATTCCATTGGCATGCTTGCATATCATTTTTGCCACATTTCATCACATTTTATCATTGCCTCGGTTTGCGTGCCCGTGTGCACGCATTTCGAGGCACTCCGTTTTTATCCGTCGGCATCTTATGTGAGTGCGGCTGAGGCTCTCTCATGTTAGTATAAGTCCATACTTCATTTTCCATGTCATTTGCATTGCGTATGCATTGCCTCGGTTTGCGTGCCCGTGTGCACGCATTTCGAGGCACTTCATTTTCACCCGTCGGCATCCTATGTGAGTGTGGCTGAGGCTCACTCATGTTGGTATAAGCCCATTTGTCATTTTCATGTCATTTCATCATATTTTACCATTGCCTCGGTTTGCGTGCCCGTGTGCACGCATTTCGAGGCACCTCATTTTCATAGCATTTACCATTGTCTCGGTTTGCGTGCCTGTGTGCACGCATTTCGAGGCACCTCATTTTCATAGCATTTACCATTTGCCTCGGTTTGCGTGCCCGTGTGCACGCACTTCGAGGCATCTCATTTTCATTGCATTTACCATTGCCTCGGTTTGCATGCCTGTGTGCACGCATTTCGAGGCATCTCGTACTTCATAGCACATATCATTGCCTCGATTTGCGTGCCCGCGTGCACGTACTTCGAGACACATATCATTGCCTCGGTTTGCGTGCCCGCATGCACGTACTTCGAGACACATATCATCGCCTCGGTTTGCGTGCCCGTGTGCACGTACTTCGAGGCATCTCATTTTCATTGTATCTGTCATCGCCTCGGTTTGCGTGCCCGTGTGCACGTACTTCGAGGCATCTCATCTTCATTGTATCTATCATCGCCTCGGTTTGCGTGCCCGTGCGTACGTACTTCGAGGCATCTCATTTTCAGCATTCCGTCATTTTCTCGGTTCGCGTGCCCGTGTGCACGCATTTCGAGGCATCTCATTTTCATAGCATTGTGTATGTTAGGATTGTATATTAGTTGCATTTCATGCATATCATGCATATTGCATCGTGTCCGGAATAGGAGTTAGCCCGGGCACGGGAAACGAGGTACATTTCGTACTCCGAGTGACGGAATGTGTCTCAATTCCCCAGTCACCGACACTCCGGATTATCCATGATGGAGTTAGGTTTTAGCTGTAGTCTCATGTGCATTCATCCTATATTGAGTTGTGCATTTCGACTCCTCGGCCATCATGCCTCGGTATGCGTGATTGGTGGCACGAGGATCGAGACATGCATATATTTGTGCAAATACATTGCTATGCCCCTTTCCTGCTCTCTGTCGCAGCAAAATCAGGAATCAGCAATTTTTCAGGATTCGGCACGCATTTCGAGGATAACTGCTAAACAGAGGCTAATTGGGGCATTCCGGTGGATTTCCGCGCAAGACAGTCCGGACATGCATCATCCATCAGAAGCAAGGCAGTCCCTGGCTTGCACGCCAGTTTATTTGCTTTCTAGTTAATTCATTAATTAATTAGAATTCTGTAATATTTTGGACTGTAATATTCTTTTATTTTGGGGACTATAATATTTGGACTGTATTATTTATTCGGACCCTCTGCGCGAGGGCGCAACTGTAATAAGTGTGCGTGAGTGTGTTGTATGTCTTCCAACCCCACGTCTTTCTCCCTTTTATTTATTCGCTTTTGATGGTTAGATTAGGGCATGTTTAAATTAGCATACAGTATGACAGCATGTTTGCATCATTCATCTGTATTGCATGCACCGGGCTCGGCGCATCATACTAACTGCATTGTACCTTCAATTCCAAGTTGAATACATAATAGTTGTAGCATTTCATATACCATCTTAGAATAGCCGAGCCTGCTATAGTTGCATTCTGCATGTGTCACATTAGGCATTTCTGTATATTTAGGATCATGCATGATTTCTAATAAATTCCTATTTTGGCTTGGAGTACTCGGTAAGTTTTATGCTTTAGCATCCTTGCATGTGTGTGAGTGACTGCCATGAATAGCATGCTTACCATGAGGCTATGTGCTTATGTGAAATATCTGCCTGAATGCCTGTGGGTGAAGGTTGGGTTACTTGAATAGGGACAATTCATCAAATGTTTGTTTTAAGCCCACTAGATAGTGGCAAAATCATCTTTTCCAAAAGCCCACCTGAGGGTGGCAAATCCGTGTCTTAGCCTACCTGCGGGTAGCACCATCAAACCATTTTCAAATAAACAAGCATGAAATGTTTTGTTCCAATTCGGACGACCCAGTCTATATTTATATGCTGCGAGCATCACATAGTAACCTAGGCTAATAACTGGAATAAGAACTCACAATGTTTTCAAAAATTGATATCATGGTTAGTAGAGGCCGGTCTATGACCGGGCGAGCGGGGGTGCTCACGAAGTGACCTTCCCCAATCGTACCCAAGTTCCCGAGCTGAGGCAACTTTGGTGATGACGGACACGTGGCCTTTTGGCACCGAGTCAGGGTTTCCTAAATTTCCCAAAATAAAATATTTAGGTGGCGACTCTGTATCTGGCAAAGCAGTCCATGTTTGGCACTTCTTTCAAAAAATCAGTTTTCCTAAAACGATTTGCCGGATTTGGACTCTTTGGTTCAGATTTAGAACCGTGACTACAAAGTCGAGTCCGAGCTGTAAGCGAGGTCCCCCGCGGGCTTGTTACAGTTTCTGGCGACTCTGTTGGGGAGTTAGAGAACTTGACTCGAACTCGTGATATCTGTTTTTGACTACACTTGTGTGTTTCTTTGCATTGCATTTGCATTGGTGCGCCTAGGACACCGTGTTTGCCATCTGCTATTCCTGAACGGTTTGCCGGAGGCTTGTCTTGTCAAGGCATGACCATAAGGCTGACCGGTTGTGGGCTCTGCCAGTATGGGAACACAAACCCCGGTTTTACCGGGGCACCCTCTTTGACCTTTCGACCTAGTGCATATTCGGATCCATAGTGACCATTCCAAATTAGGACAGGTTGCTTACCCGTTTATAGGTTGTTTGAAGCCGCTGTGTGCGTAATGAAACCCTAGCTCCTGACAAAATAGGACAGGGAAACCCTACCCCAACATAGGGGTGTTTTGGCTCTCACTTATCTGTTATGTGCTTTAGAGTGCGTCTCTACAGGAATGCATGTATCAGTATATGAGTTTGGGCATCAGGCCTGCGGGCACCAGTTTGCGAATTTTGGCATCAGGCCTGCGGGCATTACTATCAGTGTTTGGGAGTCAGCTTTACCCATGGGTTTCAGACTCAGATTTTGAGGCCGAATTTTGGGCAGAATTCAGTAGAGGGCACACTCATTCAACTATGCTCGTATCTGTTCAGGTGAAATCAGGCTGAGGTGCTGTCTGTTTTCTCTTTTGCTAGGTAGTCTTGGAACTGTCGCTTCAGAAGGCTCCGATATCCCCCGAAGTTCATCGAACTTGTGCTTATAGACTTTGTCAGGTCAGAGATTCAGTTCAAGGGTAATCAGTGTTCTTTCGCTGAGGCAAGGTAAAGAAAAGCTGGTCAGGGCTCATATGTTCATCTAATCCGTCAGTCGCCAGTCACATCACCTTTGTTCAGACTCAGCAGGCCGTGATGGCACAAGGTTCGGAAGAGTTTGCGGCCGTGACAGCAGCGCTAAGTCAGGGAACTGCCATGCAGGCTGAGACCAGTATTGAAACGCAGCGCCCATCTGGAGCATCTGCCTCACATCTAGCTTTGGGACCCCAGCCGAACTTTGATCCAATTCCGCCAGTTGAAGATTTGCAGTGTCTGAATCCTCAAGAAGGGTTGGCTCAAGCTCAGGTGCTCAGACCCCTGGTGCAGCCTAATGAGAAAACTCAACCCTTTCATGTTGATGAGTTCAATCCGACTGCAGTGAAAATTGCAAACCTTGAGAAGCAATTCAAAAGGGCACATGGCCTTAACTCCATTCCTGGCATTGAGGATGGGCACACCGAGGCTTCCATCCGGCTCCCAGACAGATTCAAAATGCCATATGTCGACCGTTTCGACGGGTCTGGAGATCCAATGGTACATATCCGAGTTTTCTTAGATGTCCTGAAGCCGATGGGTCTGACTAAGCCACAGAAACTCTCTTTGTATGGAAGAACCCTGTCGGGTGTGGCAGCCACTTGGTATACCAAATTGGAGGATACAGTGAAGCAAAACTGGGGAGAACTGGCTGAGGCCTTTGTCGATCAGTATTCCTACAATACCTAAGTTGAAATGACCATCCAAGAGCTTGAAGCAACTCGCCAAAACCCAACAGAGCCTTTTGTGGAATTCATTGCAAGGTGGAGAGCAAAGGCAGCACAAATGACAGATCGTCGCCCTTCTGAGAAGGATCAAGTGCAGATGATGGTTCGAAACCTCGAGCATGATATGTTGCAAAAGTTGATAGTCGCTCCACTATTCACTTTCAAAAGTTTGCATGAACTGGGGGTTCAAGTCGAGAATGCGTTCAACAGCGGGATCATTCCCAGGACAAGGGAACTGACAAGGAAGGTGATTTCAAGGAGTACCAACACTGGTAGTAGCGCTATTCCCAAACCCACCGAAATCAATACGGTCGCCACAGCCGACCCTTTTGCCAAACCGAGCCTACAAACAGCTGGCCCAGCCCGAACTCAGGGTAGAACTTTCACCCCCCTCTATATGAGCCTGACTAGCACACTAAAAGCCTTGATGGAAAAAGGGCATCTCAAACCCCTCGATCCTCAACCTCTTCCCAACCCACTCCCAGCCAGGCATAACCCCGCCAAGTACTGTGTGTACCATCAGCAGCGCGGTCATGGCACCGACCGTTGCTACCGCCTTCGTCATGAGATCCAAAATCTCATCGACGACCGGACGATAGCTCCACCTTCGGACCCCAATGACCAAACATCTCCTGCCTACCTCAATCACATCCATATACTGCCATCCACCTTTGACCCCAGCATATACATCACCCCGGCCCATCTACCCAAGCCTGAGGTGTTTATCCCAGAAAGCATGGACTTATGCATGATGGGTACACCCGAACCTCAACCATTTCAAACCCGTGAACCCACTACTTCTGAGTTGATGGGAATGATTAAAGATCTTCAAAAAACCGTGACGGATCTGGCCTCCGAGACATTGGCTCCATCATCGACCACACCACATACCGGGAACCTCATGTCGAAAGACTCCCCGATGTTGGGACGGGCTGCGTTTGAGGAAAGCCAATCTCTTGACAAAGTGGAAGCGACTAGTAGGAGCAAAGTAGGGGCAGGCATTGGTCCCCATGAACACCTTCGGTGGGATATTGAGGCTTTGAAAGCTGAGGGACTGAACAAAGAGCAAGTCCTCGCAGTTGTTGCAAAAGCTGTGGATGACACTTTCGCTGCTCAAGTTGGGGGCGGTCTGAATCAAAGGGAACATCGGGAGAAGGACTGTCATACTAGAGACGATCCTGCTGTCTCTAATCCTCCACTCGGAAGAGATCGGCAAACCAGGCCAGCATCTGCCAATCCCTTTGCTGGTACGCCCAGCAAAAATCCACAAACCTTGAAATACCAACCCCGAGGTCGGAGGGTCTTCCATGCCCTCTATATGCCTTTGTCCAAAGCTCTCCAAATCCTTGTTGGACAAGGCCATCTCAAACCCCTTGAGCCTCGGCCTCTCCCGAATCCTCTTCCGGCTACACATGATACTACCCAGTACTGCGCGTACCATCAACAAACTGGCCATACTACCAATGCCTGCTTCCGTCTTCGCCATGAAGTACAGGATCTATTTGACAATGGGGTCATCCCCGCACCAGGTCCTACAAAGTCTATCGGCATTTGATCAGTGAATTTGTAGGGGATAATGTGATGTGATTGGAGGGATGAACCACCTGCGGGCAGCGCTCAGTTTACTCCAGATATGGTGGATTGCATGCACTGTTTTGAGCATTAGCGAATGCCGGTTTCCGACTCGGGTATTGGGTCAGTCTTGTTGTTTTGTTTTGAGTCTGTCTTTTTGTTTTGAGTCAGTCTCTTTTTATTTTGGATCTGTCTTGTTGTATCAAGTCAGTCCTGTTGTACAGGAGTCGGGTGATTCCGGGGGGTGTTACCTCGGGCGTCACCATTTTGTTTTGTGTTTGTCTTTTCGTTTTGTTTTGAGTCCGTTTCTGCCAGGGAGCCAATTGTACCAACAGATTTGAATGAAACAGCAGTAATTTTTGCACTTCTATGTTCGCTTCTGCCGTGTGCTAGTTGTGACGGAATCTGAATGAAATGGAAGTACGTTCCACCTGCTCTCTTCTGCACCCCAAAATCATTGCATTTAACCTAAGTTTTTCAAAACTTTTTGAACACTGCGGTGAAAACAAAGAGGAAGTAATTCCTCGGGTTTTGCAAAACTTTGATCATTTGAGAGAAAGAGAGGCATGCTAAGCCCTTAATGAATGAAATCATGCTTGTTAGCGTGAGTACTGAGAAGGACCCTGGCTTGATCCAGATTGGTTCTACACTATCTTCAGCGCGAGCGATTTGTCGCTTTCTTAAAAATTTTCAAAAACAAAATGTTTTGCGCGGTTTTGCGAAGACCTATGTGGAATCGCTCTTGAGATTGTGCAGCCTAGGATCGCTCTCTGCCTCGAGACTCAACCCCTTCGCTTCCAAACCTTGAACTTGAAATCAGAAGGTTCGACGGTCAACTACGATGTGAGGCCTGTGTGGCTAGATTTGAAGCAGCCCTCGAACAAGAGGCACCAAAGTCAGGTCAAGAAGATCAGACCTCATCAGAAGAAGCTTACAAAGCAAAGCAGCAGCCATTCTCCTGGATTCAAATGACTCTAGGATCTCAAAACCATTTGGCATGGACTTGTTATACTTTTACCCTTAAGAGGCTCGCTGGGCCGAAAACCCGGAAGGGCGACCCAGGCAAAAGTTAGAGCAAGAGAAAAATACAAAAAAAGAAGAAGCAAAAAATGCAAAAAGAAAAAAAGAGAACAAAAAAGAAAGATGCAAAGAAAAGAACGAAAAAAATCAAAAAAAAAAAAAAAAAAGAAATGAAAAGAATTGAAAAGAAAAGAAAAACAAAGCTCGCAAGGTCGAAAACCTGCAACAGGCGCCTTGGCAAAAGTTAGAGCCTAAAAAGGAGAGGTTAATACCCGAGTGTACCTTAACCCCGAACTACGTGAGGCTTGATTCCCATCTTTGGGATACGTAGGCAACTTCATTCTGAAGTCCAGCCGTAAAATACTTCAAATTGACTGTGCCCATGTAATGGTTTTGATCATCTTCGATTTCTCTGTATCTGAGAATTTGGTTGTATTCGTCGCTCTAAGGACTGCCTACAATGCGCTGCGGTGCCATCCACACAAGGGGCAACTTTCCGTTGCCATTCAATGCGCTGCGGTGCCATCCAAACAAGGGGCAACTTTCCGTTGCCATTCAATGCACCGCGGTGTCATTCAAACAAGGGGCAACTTTCCGTTGCCATTCAATGCGCTGCGGTGCTATCCAAACAAGGGGCAACTTTCCGTTGCCATTCAGAACGCCGCGGTGCCATTTCAAACAAGGGGCAACATTCCGTTGCCATGCAGTTTCCTTCAGACAAGGGGCAATTTTTCATTGCCATGGATCCGAGGTTGCGCATCTCAAGAGTAGGTCCCATGCTCGTAGAGCAGTGGTCGTTTACGAAAATAGTTTTTGAGAATTTTTACTGAGGTTGACTAATCTTCTCGAAAAGTATTCCATTTTCAAAACTGGACCATTTCTTGGACCCAAAAAAGGAAAACTCTCAGTGCTCACTGCCTAACTTGCATGATTTTAAATCAGAAAATTGAACAAGTATGTTAATCTAACTCTCATTTTGGTCAAATTTTTTTTAGGAGAAAACTAAAACTAAAAAATGGTCAAAATGATGAAATAGGGGCACAGTTGAGTCAGATGTCCTGTCTTCCTCCTGTTGTCAACTTACTTGTCAGAAAGGGAACTCTACTTGCCGAAAGGGCACCATATTCGCCAGAAAAGGGCACCACTGAGGCTGATCACAAAACGGCTGAAGGTTCCCTCATCTTCCAAGCAGTAAGGTATCAAGCCGAGTGCGAAGCACAATTCGGAATGGATCAAGATGCTCCATTCCCTCATCCGGCGCATCGACAGATGTCACCGAAGGAAAAAGCCGCGAGCTGATTATGTTGGGCGTGAGCCCGCAACTTCCTGTTCATCCATCAACCACCTAGGGGAGGGATGAAAAACGAGAGATTGAAGAATAGAGAGATGTACGATGAGAGAAAAAGTGAGAAAGGGGCTTTTCCAGAAAAAAAAAAAAAACAGAGCTTGAGGGCCGAGTGATGTGAGAACCACAAATAAGAAAGGGTGGGAAACACTACCCGGTGAAACAGGCTCCCTGTGCACATTTGAGTGTCGTGTCTTTTTGTTTTATCGCGATTCTTGTTTTGAGTCGTTTCGAGTGTTACCCGATGTGTCTAGGTTATGTGCCTTTTATTTCCGTGTTGAGTTGTCTTGCTGTGTTCAGTCGTAGGCTCGATACCCGGTCAAGAGCTCATTTATCAATTTCAAAATAAAATCGTTTTGCGCTCCGAGTGCCGTGCCGTTCTCCACATCTGTGCAAAACAAGATTCATTCTTTCATAAAACCGCAGGGTTCAGCCCAAGTCATGTCAAAACAGCAAAACAAGGACCTATCCGAAGCTATAGAAGTTCCGGACTGCGAAGCAAAAGAAAATAGGGAAAATTTTGAGCATCTGAGTGTGTTTCACCTTCGGAAAATTCTGAGATTGCATTCCATATGTACCTCTTCAGGCCTTGCCAGTGCCCTGAAGAATGAGCGTGCCTCTACTCCAAGCTTACGCATGCTTCAAGTCAGAATGGCAATTAAAGCAGCGGCAGCAGATGTTACCTCTCGCCAGTATGAACAGGGTGTGCCCCTTTGAGCTAAGTGTGTTGCAAAGTCTTCTAAGAGGTAAATCAGAGGCATCAGAGTACATATTTGATACTCCTCAACTACATAGAATGTGAATTTTCATATACACTATTGTTGCATGCGTGCCACACATCGTTATGATTCATGCATAGAATATGCTTGCTTTCGATTCTGCATAGAATTTGCTTTCAATATTGCATAGAATATGCTCCTGTTTCTTGCATAGAATATGCTCGTATCTTTTGCATAGAAAATGCACTCTTCCATACTTGCATAGAATATGCTCGTATCTTTTGCATAGAAAATGCACTCTTCCATACTTGCATAGAATATGCTCGTATCTTTTGCATAGAAAATGCACCTCATTTGCATAGAACATGCATTCACTCGCACTATCTTGTGCACTTACACTTTGTATCTCACTAGTACTGTCTTGTACATCTTGTGGTTGTATCGCACTGTTAGTGCATTTCAATCGCGCTGTTTAGCGTATCGCACTGTCTAGTGCATTTCAAAATCAATCGCGCTGTTTAGCGTATCGCACTGTTTAGTGCATTTCAAATCAATTGCGCTGTTTAGCGTATCGCACTGTTTAGTGCATTTCAATCGCGCTGTTTAGCGTATCGCACTGTTTAGTGCATTTCAATCGCACTGTCTTGTGCATTTCAAAATCAATCGCGCTGTTTAGCGTATCGCATTGTTTAGTGCATTTCAATCGCGCTGTTTAGCGTATCGCACTGTCTTGTGCATTTCAAAATCAATCGCGCTGTTTAGCGTATCGCACTGTTTAGTGCATTTCAATCGCGCTGTTTAGCGTATCGCACTGTTTAGTGCATTTCAATCGCGCTGTTTAGCGTATCGCACTGTTTAGTGCATTTCAATCGCGCTGTTTAGCGTATCGCACTGTCTTGTGCATTTCAAAATCAATCGCGTTGTTTAGCGTATCGCATTGTTTAGTGCATTTCAAAAATCACTCGCGCCATTTTGGGCATCGCACTATTTTGTGCAGTTTACATTTCGCGCTATTTTACGCACATCACTTGCATTGTTTAGTGCATTTCAATCGCGCTGTTCAGCGTATCGCACTGTCCTGTGCATTTCAAAATCACTCGCGCTTTCTTGCGCATTGCACTGTTTTGTGCACATTACTTGCATTTTGCATGCATTCCATCGCGCTATCTTGCGCATCTCACCTGTACTTGTTAGTGCATTGTATCGCGCTATCTTGCGCACCTTATTTGTATCGCACTGTTTTGTGCATTCACCTTGCTCGTACTGTTTTGTACACCTTTGGCATCGCACTATTTTGTGCATCTGTTTAGCACTGTTTTGTGCATTCACTCTGCATCGCACTGTCTTGTGCGCTCCCCGGTCTAGGAGACCTTAAATCCTCTAAAGGTGTAATTCCTTTGATGTTTGTCGTGCCCGAACGACTTCCGGTGGTCTGGTATAGCCACCTGCCTGTGTTTGCGGTGAGTTCCTAGGAGACCAACTGAGACGGTGGAAACTAGAGTTTGAATGGCTTATGCCTAGAACACAAAGGTTCGGGATTTCCGAGACTAAAGTCTGGTTTAAATACCCAGGGGTATATCCTCGGCTTGAAATCTGTATGGCAGCCCCATAGATTGAGATAGCATCTGTATGCACCTCAATTCTGGATACTGAACCAACCTAGTCTGTCACCCCGTTGGAGAATAGGGAAAGCTGCGACCATGGTCAGGGAGAAAAGTAGTACCTGCAGTTCAGCCAAGAAGAAGCGGAAGATCCCCAGCAGCATGAGGTAAGTCATTGCCAATGCCCCTGTGAGGTACCTTTACCTCTTAGCTATTACATTGCATTTTAGTTATTACATTACAGTGCATTGCATGCATGAATCCTCAATTTTCAAAACCGGCTTCGCGTAGCGTATAAGTCCAACTTTCAAAACCGG
This sequence comes from Camellia sinensis, assembly GCF_055761805.1. Taxonomy (NCBI): domain Eukaryota; kingdom Viridiplantae; phylum Streptophyta; class Magnoliopsida; order Ericales; family Theaceae; genus Camellia; species Camellia sinensis. The sequence goes on from NC_138961.1 coordinate 103,373,998, forward strand.
CTTCGCGTAGCGTATAAGTCCAATTTTCAAAACCGGCTTCGCGTAGCGTATAAGTCCAACTTTCAAAAATCGGCTTCGCGTAGCGTATAAGTCCAACTTTCAAAAACCGGCTTCGCGTAGCGTATAAGTCCAATCTTCAAAATCTTCTCGCATATCATTTTGCATCTTGCCCCCCCTGCCTGCGGGCATGCCTGCGGGCACATTTCTGTTTATCTTGTATGTTTGTCTAAGTCTTCGGCCTTGTCAAAAATGGGTCGTCTCTGGGCTTTGACATTCACTCCCGTCACTTGTGACTTCCGAGTTCTGTCAAAGAGGGGCAACTGTAGACACCCCATTTTTGACCGACCTTAAGACTCAGACGTCACCGATTGAGCGCTTGGTGATGTTGCATAATGTGCTTGTTCAGAAGTTTCAGAGTCGCGGCTGCGAGCCCTGCCTCCGGACTTCCGAACCCTCTTCTGTGCCTTGTCTCGGTTTGCGAACCAGACTCGGTTTTCTCTGTTTCTTTTCCTGAGGGGAGGGAGAGGTCCCGTAGACCATCTCTCAATGTCCGCAGGCTACATTTGGTGGCCGTAGGCCATTTTTCCCATTTCGGAGTCCGGTTCCCGGTTTTCGGAGCCGGCAGGCCGTGTGCCTCGATTCGGGACCGCTTAACCATCTCCTATTGCTCTGATTTTTGGTATACATCTTATTTTCTCCCTTTTGAGGGACACTGGGGGTTGAGAAACCCACTTCGTGGCCGATTGCCATTTTCGGTGCTTAACAGCCCATTTTCGGGACCCCGAACTGCGTGTTTTGGCCCCGGAACGTTCGTTTTGCAACGGTTTTCGCTCATTTTTGGCAGGTACCTCTGTTTTATCACGAGGAAGGTCACTGAAGGGTGGGAGGCCAGCAATTGTTGCAGCAACCAGTTACCTCTCCTCCGGAGCCTCTCGGCGCCCGTTTTTGCAACTTCCGGGCTAATGTTGAATACCTTAGGGGTAGTGTTGCCAACTTTCAACCACATATCTGTGATCTACACATCTGAGAGGCCCCTAAAAGTTGGTGGCCGGCCATTAAGGTCACCTGACCCTTTTGACCCCTTTCTTCCGGGCTAATGTTGAACCCCTTGGACCTTTTTTCTCGAACTTTGAACCACATATCTGTGATGTACACACCTGGGAGGCCCCTAAAAGTTCATGGCCGGCCAGTAATTCAACTTGACCCTTTTGACCCCCTCTTTCCGGGCCAATGTTGAACCCCTTGGGCCCACTTTCTTGGAATTTTAACCACATGGTTGTGTTGTACACACATAGGGGTACCTCCCCAATATCTGGCCAGCCAGAAAATATCATTGACCCTTTTGACCCCTAGCCGGCCGGCTAGGGGGTGTGGCCGGCCGGCCACCTCCAGCCAAAGTGAGAGGCCGGCCGTGTTCTTCTCACTGTACCCTTTCCAGCTGTGGGGCAATATCCCCCAGATATTTTCTGTATCCGGGGGATATTTTGGGAGAGAGTTATGCTCTCCAATTCACCCCCTTTTACACCCTTTTTCTTGACCTTATAACCAGCTGAGGGTCTCCTTCTTGAGGGTTAGAAAAATTCCTCTCCAAGCACAAACCCTAAACTCCATTGTCATCCTTCTCAATTCTCCAAAAAACCCTAACTTCTTAACCTTCATTCCTTCTACACCACCAAGCTCTACCACCACCATCTCATTTCCAGCAGCAAGGGAGGATTCTTGAAGGCTAAAGAAGCTACAAATCAACCCAAGAAGCAACAAAAGCTTGGATCTTCAAGGGTAAGTTACACTTTGATCCTTTTGACCCTTTTCCTTTATCTATTTCTAAGCCTCATTTCGTTTTGGTTTCAAGCTTCGGCCCTAACTGAAAAGGGCCATATTTTGAGCTCATCTTCACTTCTCATTAAGGGCTCAACCCTGTTTGAGCCCTCCATAATACACTTGCTTCATTGACCCTCTTGTATGTCATGATTTTGCATGCTATTTTTGGCCCATGAACAATTTATTTTCGAGCATGTTGTAAACTTATATAAGGCTTATTTTGAGCCCCTCTTCAACATTGGAGAAGGGCTCAACATTGTTTGGTGTCTCTATGTGTCACTTGTAGTTATATCCCTTATTTGGCCCCATTTTTGCATAAATTAGTAGCCCTCTTTGCTTCTGTTTTTGGACCTTGGTCCGAACTGAAAGTGGCCTTGTTTTGGCCTATACTTCATGTTTCATTCACACTTTTTTTCTGTTTGGTGATTATTTTGTATACTTCATGTTTTAGCACCTTTTGAGCCTCATTTTGCATCATATTTTTAGCATGTTTTTATACTGATTTTGAGGCTTCCATATACTGTAAATGTTCATATTTTTGGTCCATCTTCAGTGTTGTAGAAGGAAATTTTTCAGTTTGGGTTTTTCTCATACCACTTGCTTCATTACCCCTCTTTTGGCCCCTATTCTTGCATGCTATTTTTCCCCTACCTATGCTTGCTGTTTGGCCATGTTTATAACTGTAAAAGTGCATCTTTTGGGACTGTCTAGCTTCTGTCTTTGCATTGCATATCCATATTGTGCATGTTTGGCATAGCTATAGGTCATTTCGGGTGCCTAATGTTGCATTTCGGGACATTTCCTTGCATTTCATGTCATTTCGCCTCATTTCGGGACTGTTTTCCCCCATATTTTAGTGCTGAAATTCCATTGGCATGCTTGCATATCATTTTTGCCACATTTCATCACATTTTATCATTGCCTCGGTTTGCGTGCCCGTGTGCACGCATTTCGAGGCACTCCGTTTTTATCCGTCGGCATCTTATGTGAGTGCGGCTGAGGCTCTCTCATGTTAGTATAAGTCCATACTTCATTTTCCATGTCATTTGCATTGCGTATGCATTGCCTCGGTTTGCGTGCCCGTGTGCACGCATTTCGAGGCACTTCATTTTCACCCGTCGGCATCCTATGTGAGTGTGGCTGAGGCTCACTCATGTTGGTATAAGCCCATTTGTCATTTCCATGTCATTTCATCATATTTTACCATTGCCTCGGTTTGCGTGCCCGTGTGCACGCATTTCGAGGCACCTCATTTTCATAGCATTTACCATTGTCTCGGTTTGCGTGCCTGTGTGCACGCATTTCGAGGCACCTCATTTTCATAGCATTTACCATTTGCCTCGGTTTGCGTGCCCGTGTGCACGCACTTCGAGGCATCTCATTTTCATTGCATTTACCATTGCCTCGGTTTGCATGCTTGTGTGCACGCATTTCGAGGCATCTCGTACTTCATAGCACATATCATTGCATCGATTTGCGTGCCCGCGTGCACGTACTTCGAGACACATATCATTGCCTCGGTTTGCGTGCCCGCATGCACGTACTTCGAGACACATATCATCGCCTCGGTTTGCGTGCCCGTGTGCACGTACTTCGAGGCATCTCATTTTCATTGTATCTGTCATCGCCTCGGTTTGCGTGCCCGTGTGCACGTACTTCGAGGCATCTCATCTTCATTGTATCTATCATCGCCTCGGTTTGCGTGCCCGTGCGTACGTACTTCGAGGCATCTCATTTTCAGCATTCCGTCATTTTCTCGGTTCGCGTGCCCGTGTGCACGCATTTCGAGGCATCTCATTTTCATAGCATTGTGTATGTTAGGATTGTATATTAGTTGCATTTCATGCATATCATGCATATTGCATCGTGTCCGGAATAGGAGTTAGCCCGGGCACGGGAAACGAGGTACATTTCGTACTCCGAGTGACGGAATGTGTCTCAATTCCCCAGTCACCGACACTCTGGATTATCCATGATGGAGTTAGGTTTTAGCTGTAGTCTCATGTGCATTCATCCTATATTGAGTTGTGCATTTCGACTCCTCGGCCATCATGCCTCGGTATGCGTGATTAGTGGCACGAGGATCGAGACATGCATATATTTGTGCAAATACATTGCTATGCCCCTTTCCTGCTCTCTGTCGCAGCAAAATCAGGAATCAGCAATTTTTCGGGATTCGGCACGCATTTCGAGGATAACTGCTAAACAGAGGCTAATTGGGGCATTCCGGTGGATTTCCGCGCAAGACAGTCCGGACATGCATCATCCATCAGAAGCAAGGCAGTCCCTGGCTTGCACGCCAGTTTATTTGCTTTCTAGTTAATTCATTAATTAATTAGAATTCTGTAATATTTTGGACTGTAATATTCTTTTATTTTGGGGACTGTAATATTTGGACTGTATTATTTATTCGGACCCTCTGCGCGAGGGCGCAACTGTAATAAGTGTGCGTGAGTGTGTTGTATGTCTTCCAACCCCACGTCTTTCTCCCTTTTATTTATTCGCTTTTGATGGTTAGATTAGGGCATGTTTAAATTAGCATACAGTATGACAGCATGTTTGCATCATTCATCTGTATTGCATGCACCGGGCTCGGCGCATCATACTAACTGCATTGTACCTTCAATTCCAAGTTGAATACATGATAGTTGTAGCATTTCATATACCATCTTAGAATAGCCGAGCCTGCTATAGCTGCATTCTGCATGTGTCACATTAGGCATTTCTGTATATTTAGGATCATGCATGATTTCTAATAAATTCCTATTTTGGCTTGGAGTACTCGGTAAGTTTTATGCTTTAGCATCCTTGCATGTGTGTGAGTGACTGCCATGAATAGCATGCTTACCATGAGGCTATGTGCTTATGTGAAATATCTGCCTGAATGCCTGTGGGTGAAGGTTGGGTTACTTGAATAGGGACAATTCATCAAATGTTTGTTTTAAGCCCACTAGATAGTGGCAAAACCATCTTTTCCAAAAGCCCACCTGAGGGTGGCAAATCCGTGTCTTAGCCTACCTGCGGGTAGCACCATCAAACCATTTTCAAATAAACAAGCATGAAATGTTTTGTTCCAATTCGGACGACCCAGTCTATATTTATATGCTGCGAGCATCACATAGTAACCTAGGCTAATAACCGGAATAAGAACTCACAATGTTTTCAAAAATTGATATCATGGTTAGTAGAGGCCGGTCTATGACCGGGCGAGCGGGGGTGCTCACGAAGTGACCTTCCCCAATCGTACCCAAGTTCCCGAGCCGAGGCAACTTTGGTGATGACGGACACGTGGCCTTTTGGCACCGAGTCAGGGTTTCCTAAATTTCCCAAAATAAAATATTTAGGTGGCGACTCTGTATCTGGCAAAGCAGTCCATGTTTGGCACTTCTTTCAAAAAATCAGTTTTCCTAAAACGATTTGCCGGATTTGGACTCTTTGGTTCAGATTTAGAACCGTGACTACAAAGTCGAGTCCGAGCTGTAAGCGAGGTCCCCCGCGGGCTTGTTACACTAGCCTTAAGCCTTGAGCTTTCTTGCATGTTATGCTTGACTTGTATGTATGATTTGGCATCATCCTTGACATCATTTCAGAGCATGTAGTGTTGTCACGCTTGCATGCTTTTCACTCTTTGAGTGCTTTCGAGAGTTGTCCTCTTTGTGCCTAAGTGATGGACCACTATGTGTTCATGTTTGTTTTGCATGTTGGTGCATTAGTTTTAGTGTTTTGGCCACTGATTTGGGCATGGCTGAGGTCTGCCCATTTCAGTTTAAGTCCATGTTGCATGTTCCTTGCATATTGTTGCATGCTTGTTCCGTTTCGTCGTTGTTGCATACTTGGTACATTGCATTTTGCATGCTTCGTACATTGCATATTTGCATGTTTAGGTTGCATAGTATTGTTGCATACTTGTTGCATGCCATGTTGTTTACATGTTAGGTTGCGTTGTATTGCCTTTGGCATGCTCATGTTGCATTGCATTGCATTTCCATGTCGCATTGTATTTGGCATACTTGCATTGCATTGTGTTTGGTTTGGGGTGTCGAACCAAACACGAGGACCGAGGGACGTTTCGTACTTGAAGTGACGAAACGTGCACCAATCCTCGGTCGCCGACACTCTTGATCCAACATGATAGAGTTCTAGGCATTCATGTGGTTTTGTGCATTCATTCCATATTGAATCGCACACTTGGCTCCTTTGGCCATCATGCATCGACATGCGTGATTGATGGCCCGAGGGTCAAGCACTACACTCCCTTGAGCTCATGACATGATAGGGAGGGTGTTTATGCACACATTGCCTTGAAAATGCATTGCCATGCTCTGTTTGTCCTCTGCTGCAGCAAAACAGCATTCTGCAAGAAGATATGGCCGGCCGGCCATCTTCAGTGCTGATCGACTAAAAATTGTTGGCCGAGATCCTCACAAATGGTCGATGACCAATTCCACAAGACTGATGTTCCTATATTTTGGCTGGTGACATCTCACAGTGCTCAGGGAGTGGTTCAGAAGCATCCTTAGGACTTGTACAGTTTTCAGAGGTGCAGAACAGTGCAAACAGAGGCAACATGTGGCATGGCAACAGGTTTCCGAGCGAGGCGACTGAGCATGCATTCGTCCCTCTTCCCGAGACTGCTTTCCTATTCTTCATAGTTTAATTAATTTGTTTAATTAGTTAAGAGTTATGTAATAATTAATTAGCTAGGGTAGTTAATTAATTAGTTTATTTGTATTATTTATTCGGACCCTCCGTCGCGAGGGCGAATTTTGTAATAAGTGTGCGTGAGTGTGTGAATGTCTTCCAACCCCACGTCTTTCTCCCTTTTACTTACCTGCTTTCAATGGTTAGTTTTAGGGCATTTTCAATTAGCATATCTTATTCTTTGCATGCGCACATCATTCATCTGTCTTGCATGCACTGGGCTCAGCGCATCATTCTAATTGCATTGTATTTCAATTCCAATTTGAATACATGTATCAAGTGTAGCATTCACATGCCATTTTAGAATAGCCGAGCCTATTTCTAGTTGCATTTTGCATGTGTTGCATTAGCCATCTTAACATAGCGAGGATCATGCATGATTTCTAACTAGCTATTGTTTTGGCTCGGAGTACTAGGTAAAACTTTATGCTTTAGCATCTTGCATGAGTGTGAGTTTTGCCATGATAGCATGCTTGCCATGAGGCTAACTTCTTATGTGTTTAACTGTCTGAATGCCTGTGGGTGAAGGTTGGATTACTTAAATTGGAACAATTCATCAAAATGCGAGTTTGAAGCCCACTCTGTGGGGTGGCAAAAATCATGTTTTCTAAGCCCACCCGAGGGTGGCAAATCCACGTCTTAGCCTACTTGCGAGCAGCACCTTCAAACCATTTTCAAACAAACAAACATGAGATGATTTGTTACAACTTAGGCGATCTAGTCTATACTTGTGTGTTGTGCGCATCACATAGTAATTCTAGGCTAATAACCAGAATAAGAACGCATGTGTTTTCAAAAACGAGATATGATGTTAGTAAAGGCCGATCTTTGATCAAGCGAGCGGGGGTGCTCATTGCATGACCTTCCCCTCTCGTACCCAAGTTCCCAAGCCGAGGCAACTTTGGTGACGACGGACACGTGGCCTTAGGCACGAGTCAGGATTTCCTAAATTCTCCAAAATAAAATATTTAGGTGGCGACTCTGTATCTGGCAAAGCAGTCCATGTTTGGCACTTCTTTACAAAAATCAGTTTTCCAAAACGATTTGCCAGATTTGGACTCTTTGGTGATTTATCAATCTCACATTGCACATTGTAAGATCAGGTTAAGAACCGTGACATTTTGAGTCCGAACTGTAGCACTGCATAAAGCCCCTCGGGGCACGTCTACAGAGATCACGTTTCACGCGTCCCAAGATAAAGTCCGCCCAAGGCCGCATTTCACACATCCTGAGATACTCTAAAAAGGTAATGAGATTACATAATAAACACAATGTAGTGAAAGTCTGCAATAGATGCACGAGGTGAACAGGTGCGATAGATGCACAAAGTGAGCAAGTGCGATAGATGAACGAGGTGAACAAGTGTGATAGATGCACAAAGTGAGCAAGTGCGATAGATGCACAAAATGAACAAGTGCGATAGATTCACAAAGTGAGCAAGTGCGATAGATGCACAAAGTGAACAAGATTACAAATCAATACATTGACAACGCATGTTCCATGCAAGATTGACAACCGACGTATGATGTTAATTGAAAGCATGTTTCATGCAAGAAACAAAAGCATATTCTATGCAAAATTGAAAAGCATGTTCTATGCATGAATCATAAACGATGCAAGGCACGCGTGCATCATAAGTATATGTGATAACGCATATTCTATGCAATAGAAGAGAACAAATATGTACTTTGACATAACAAATAAGAATGATATTCGGCGACAACCTCATATTTTTCCCTCGGAGACTTTGCAACATGCTCAAAAAGGATACTGTAGACCGCCCCGAGAACTCTGCTCTCCGCGCGCGAGGGCACGAATCGCTTATTTCTTAGCTACTGTAGTTCAGACTCGTGTCACGGTTCTGAATCTAATCTCACAAAGTGCAATGTGAGACCGATAAATCACCAAAGAGTCCAAATTTGGCAAATCGTTTTGGAAAACTGATTTTTATAAAGAAGTGCCAAACATGGACTGCTTTGCCAGATACAGAGTCGCCACCTAAATGTTTTATTTTGGGGAAATTTAGGAAACCCTGACTCGTGCCTAAGGCCACGTGTCCGTCATCACCAAAGTTGCCTCGGCTCGGGAACTTGGGTACGAGAGGGGAAGGTCATGCAATGAGCACCCCTGCTCGCCCGTCAAAGATCGGCCTTTACTAACATGATATGTTGTTTTTGAAAACACATGTGTTCTTATTCCGGTTATTAACCTAGAATTACTATGTGATGTGCACAGCATACAAGTATAGACTAGATCGCCTAAGTTGGAACAAAACATTGCATGTTCATTTTTTAAAATGATTTTGAAGTTTGCTACCCGCAAGTAGGCTAAGTCGCGGATTTTGCCACCCTCAAGTGAGCTTAGAAAACATGGTTTTGCCACTCCGCAAAGTGGGCTTAAAACTCGCATTTTGATAAATTGTTCCAATTCAAGAAATCCAACCTTCACCCACAGGCATTCAAACAGTTAATCACTTAAGCAGTTAGCCTCATGGCAAGCATGCTAATATGGCAATATGCACATCTCATGCAGTATGCTAAAGCATAAACACTCATAGTGTACTCCGAGCCAAAATAGAGAACTAGTTAGAAATCATGCATGATCCTAGTTCATGTTAAGATGGCTAATGCAACACATGCAAAAATGCAACACATGCAAAAATGCAGCTATGATAGGCTCGGCTATCTAGAATGGCATATGAAATGCAACTTGATAACATGCTGTTGAACACGTATTCAAGTAAATGTATAGAAATACAATGCAGTTAGTATGATGCGCCGAGCCCGGTGCATGCCAAATAGATGAATGGATGCACGCATGCAAGCATAAGGTATGCTAATCGAAATGTGCCCTAAAACTAACTATCGAAAGCGGTTAAGTAAAAGGGAGAAATAAATGGGGGGCTGGAAGACATGCATCACACACACGCACGCTTAATACAACAGCTGTGTCCTCTCGATGGAGGGTCCGAATAAGAAGCTAACTAGCTAATCTAAGCTAATTAAACTAATTATTACATCACAAAACTTATTAACTAATCCTAGTTAACTAATTAATTACAAAACAAAGCTAATTAACTAACAAGTTAACTAACTAGTTATTACAACACAAATAAGCAACTAAACGCATTAACTACTTAAGTATAGAACCAAAGCATAAACTAGCTAAGGAAAAGAAGTAAAAGGAGGTCCTCGGGAAGAGGAGTGCATGCATGCCCGGTCTCCTCGTTCAGAAATCCAACGCGATGCCCCGATTTGCCTCTATTTGCAACTATTCTCAGGACTTTGCGCAAAGCTCCAGATAGCTTCTAACTCACCTTGGGGACCCTCAGGAGCATGGCCGACCATCTTTTGGGGTTGCCAACCACCTGCCGACCAGTTACCATTGCTGCAGACCAGAAAAAGTGGTCGGCTAGCTAGTTTTACTGGTTTGCCGACCACTTGTTGCTGCACTTCTCCAGTTTGCTGCAACAGAGAGCAAGAAAGGGCATGGCAATGTATTTGCAAGGTATGTGTGCACAACCACCCTCCCTATCATTCCATAAGCTCAAGGGAGTGTAGTTCTCAACCCTCGGGCCACCAATCACGCATTTCAATGCATGATGGCTGAGAAGCCAAATTGCACGAGTCCATATGAAATGCATGCACACATAAACACATAAAGCCTTGACCTCTATCATGTATGATCAAGAGGGTCGGCGACCGAGAATTAAGGCACGTTTCATCACTTCAAGTATGAAACGTCCCTCATTTCTCGTGTTTGGACTAATACCTAATCCAAACACAATGCAAGCAACAACATGCATAACACAATGCAATTAACAACATGGCATACTCAATGCAAAGAATAACATGGCATACACAATGCAAAGAACAACATGGCATACACAATGCATTGTAACATAAGCATGCAAACGATATGGCATACACAATGCTAAGAACAACATGGCATACTCAATGCAATGTGGCATAAGCATGCAAACAACATGGCATACAAATGCTAAATGCTACGAATAACATGGCATACTCAATGCAATGTAACATGAGCATGCAAGCAACATGCAAATAAACATGCTAAATGGACTTAAACCGAATGTGGACAGACCTCAGCCATGCCCAAATCAGTGGCCATAATGATGAAACTAAGGCATGAAGATCAAGACAAACATGCTCAAATGATGGCTCGCAAGCAAGGCATAACACTCAACTCTTAAACACATTTAAAGAGTGATATACATGAGAGTATGACAAGACTATATGCTCTGAAATTACATGTTAAATGATGCCATATCATACAACCATCTCAAATAAGGCATGCTAGAGGGCCTAAAGCATAAGGCTAGTAAAGGGCACTACACAAGAAGCATGCAACACATAGCCTAAACAACCAAACTAGCTCTGAATAGAGCTCAATCATGCCAAAACAAAGGTTAAAACATGCTGAAAAGGGAGCTCAAAAGCTTAGACAAGCATGCATACGTATTTGGCTCATAAACAAGGCATAACACACAACCCTCAAAGCTATGAAGAAATGAAGTATATGAGAGTGTGACTACACTACATGCACTAAAATTACATGCTAAATGGTGCCATACCATACAAACATCACACGCATAACATGTTAAAGGCCTCAAAACTCAAAACTAGTCAAGGTCCTTTACACTACAACCATACAAGGCAGGCCTCAAAGGGCCAAAACCACTCAAAACAGAGTTAGAGCATGGCAAAACATGAGTAAAAACATACTGAGACAGAGCTAAAGCATGCTAGAACAATGGACTAACTCATGAAGCATACTATGCTAACAAGCAAGATTACACTACAAGTGTAAAAAGCATGCAAGAAGTGCCCAAGCCAGCCAAAAACAGAGTTTAAGCATGCTAAAATAAGACCAAAAAAATGCTGAGATCAAGCCAAGAGATGGTAGAAACACATGCTCAACTACTAAGCCATTTATTTAAGCAAACAAGACACAAGGAGAAGGGCTCACCCCCTCCTATTTTGAGCCTCAAAACTAACTTTCTACCACTAAAATTCCTCTGAGTTTCAGTGGTTAGAAGGCCAAACAAAGGCTACTACAAAAGCCTAGAAAGGTGGCTCTAGATGCTTTACAAGCCAAAGAGCAAAAGAGCAAAACCACCTCCTAACCACACAAGGCTCAAACAACCATGTGAAGACCTTAAAAACAGAACTTTTTTGAGACTAAAACCAACTTCAAAGTTGTATAAAAGGATGGAAAAACAATGAACTATAACAAAGGTTAAAAGGGGTAGATTCTCACCCTTGATGACATCAGCAAAACAGCAAGCAAATGATCAAACTTCTAAGCCAAAACCACTCCAAAGAGCTCAAACAAGGCTGCCAAGACCCTCAACACTCAAATGAAGGTGTTTAACTAGGTGTTTTAGTGCAAATATATGAAGAAAACACATTTTTAAGCCCAAAATGTAGAGAGAGGATTCTAGAGAGAGAGGGAAGAAAATATCTTAGCTCAAATGTTGTCACCCCTTGCATGCATATAGATGGCTTGTATATATAGGAGATACAAAGAGTCTTCAAAGCAATCCATCCCTCAACATGCAAGCAGATGGTCCATCTTGCAAACAGCTGGCTCAAAAATATCTACAAAATATCTACTGAACAATTGGTGGCCGGCCGGCCATCAGTGGTGGCCGGCAATGCCTCATTGATGGCCGGCAGGCCTCATGAAATGCCGGCTGGGATAAAATGATGGCTGACAGTGGCATTCCATTGCCGGAAGTGCACCACGAGAATCATGCTAAAAAGACCAACATATGGTCCAAAAATGGAGCAGAAAGGATACAGGGTTTGGGAATCTCAAACCTGTGACGTTCCGCAGCGAAATTCGAGTACTCTACAAGCAATCAAACTTGTCATTGGATGTACCTGCAAGCATATCCAAGTCTTGAGGATGGTAAAAAATGGAGTGTCTACAGATACACCCTGTTCATATTGGCAAGTGGAGAACATTTGTGCACCAGAATACAATGAGTATTGGAAACGACACAATCGGAACACAGTTTCAAGCTCCTCAAAGATCAATCTAAACCCAAAAGAGAACCTTCTATACATTGCTAGGGAAAAGGAGGCACACAATAGAATTGGGCTACAAATGAGGACCGTTGGCCACCTGTCGGCTACAAGTGAAGCCTGTTAGTCACTAATGTGGCTTGCTGGCCACCATTAATGAGATGCTGGCCACTAATGAAAAAACAAGGGCTGATCAGTCTTTTCGGCACAGGTCTTTATATACACACATCCACACTTCATTTCCTCACAACCCCTTGCTCGAAATCATTCCCTCCCTCTCTCTAGGTGCTTACTCTCTCCAGATCCGTGCTTTTATATGCGTTTTCCAATGCCCCACGCAAACTTTATTCAAAAAACACCCTTGATTCTCTACACTTTGAACCGATCAGATTTTGTTTTCGTTGATCTTTTTTCATTTTCACCACTTCGGACTTGTTTCCCTCGAGTTTCTCTCAGGTTTCGCGAAATTTCTCAGATTTTGACTTTTTCTCCTATTTTCTCTCTACTAGGGTTGACTTTTTCCAAGTTTTCCCTATTTTCTCCATTTTTCTTCACTTTTCACCCACTTTCCAGATGGTGGATAATATTCCACATGACGGTGCTCCCCCCAAGGTTCCACTTCGACTATCACTCTATATCGAGGTTGAGGAGCCAGTGGTTGCCAAGATCAGTGAGGTAACGGAGGGCATTGTGGCTGGCCTTGAGGCGAAGTTCACTCCAAAGCTCGAGCATGAGCCACTACCACTGACGGTATGCCCCTTTGATCCCATGACTTATTATCCCCGCACACACATGATGTCGCTTGGAGGCATCAAGCACTTTGATGATTTCATTGGTGGCACGCCAGAGGATCTTCTGTTGAGAGAGCCTCACTCCCACCTTTCCTACGGTGCTTCCGAGGTGCAAACTTTATCTTCACTCTTTCTTGCCTTTCATTTGTATTTCTTACACTGCCTTTCATTTGAATGCTCTTTATTACTGTCTTTCATCTGATTCACTATTTCCTTGCCACAGGAGGACTCCCACTCTTACAGGGGGTACGGAGTTGTGATAGTGAGAGACTGGTATTATGAGCTCCCGCCAGAGGTTTGCGACCCTTTCGATGAGGTTGGCTGTGGTCTATTCTGCACTGGACTCTCACAGTACCTAGCGAGCCAGGCTCTTCTCGATGTGCTGGTGGAGAGGTGGAGGGACACCCCCAACTCTTTCCACCTCTTTTTTGCTAGGGAAATGACAATGACTCTGTACGACTTTGCCATGATCACAAGCTTAGGAGTAGGGGTGATCTGATCCCCTTCGACATGGACATGGGCGAGTATGGATCCACCTACTTGGAGTGCACCCACCTCCATACAGACCGGCGATGGTGAGGTACAGCTGGTTCATAGAGAGCTTTTGCGGGAGCGAGCCTGAGACACTGGAGGAGGTAGAGCAGTATATCAAAGGCTTCTTGATGTTCCTCATCGGTACCACCTTGTTTGCGAACAGGTGGAACACCGTAGGCTTGTACTTGCTGAGCACCCTCGTGACATTGCCTCGAGTTTAGTTTTAGGACTGGGGTAGAGTTGTCCTCGCCACACTCTATGGCAACATAAGCTCTACTTCCCGCATGAGGGGAGAGCGGGATGCTGGCTACTGGAGAGCCTGGGAGGTATGCACCCTACCTTTCTGCTTTTGCACTTTCTGGTCAACATCTATTCACAACTTGTGTTTTCTGCTTTGCACTTTCTATTTTATATTTGTTCATGCATTGTGCTTTCTATTTCATATCTGTTCATGCATTGTTGATAAAATTGCGGCCCTTTTCTGGCAGCTATGGGTTTATGCCTATTTTTTAGCTCTAGCTTTAAAGCCTGTAGATGAGATTCCCCCCGTAGTGTCTTACTCATGGTGATACGACAGCTGGTGCCGGCGTCGGAGCCGTGATGACGTGACCTTTGCCTTTTACCATCGAAACTTCATTACGGTGGTTGCCTACGAGGTAATCTGAAACTCACGATCATTTTCGCTTTACTACTATATACTTCGACAACTGACGACAACTAACAATCTGTACATTCTTTGTTTGCAAATTACATGGCAGCCTTAGGCAATGATGCCGGTTGGTATGAGGGACTAGTACGCTAGGGCTTGGGCCATATCCTGATTCCAGATTTTTCTAGAGGGCCTATTTTGCCGAGCTTGGTTTTTGAGTGAGCGGTTTATTCGCCAGACTCTAGGCTTGCCTGATCCGGTTGGTCCCATGCCACCCCCAGCGTCCATGAAGATAGCAAATAACCTCCCAATTGAGGTGATTATTCAGTTCATGGTGGGACTAGATGCCGACTTCTTCAGAGTGGAGGGCAACTACGTGGCTTTCATCTAGACTTATCTCATACCGTCCCTGACCGAAGTTCGCACGGGCGAGGCAGTAGGTACTCCCTTGGTAGGTGAGGCTGCTCGGGAGCCGAGGCCGGCGTTGAAGAGGCCTCTCTCGTTGTGTAAGCAGCTAGTTGGCCAATGATTCTGACTACGCTTACATGTTGGCGGCCGACCAGGTCAGCCTATCAGATTCTGATAGAGCCACCTGAGACAGGGCATGGGTATGTTAGAGGCCGTGGCACACCTCAGGTATGAACCACACTTTACAGCTGGTAACTGAATTCTCCCTTTCCAGAGATTAATTATTCCAAATACTGATCATTCAGATGCACTTACAGGCATCGACCAAGTACATAGAGGGTCTGCTCCAGCTGGTTGCTTCTCTGATTGGTATGGTACAGAGGAGGGAGACATTGCTTGATCTCCTCGGTATCCAGGTATGTTTTTCCGCTTTCCACATACATTTCACTGCTACCCTGTACTGTTATGCACCATCATATCACATTTCCATTGATACACTGACACGCATACCATAACATTCACACCACTCCACACTGCACTGATTCACTGCACTCATACATTGTACTCATACACTGTACTCATATTGTACCTTTTCAACTCATTCCGCATGTATACACTGTATCTGATATGTCGACGCTTATTTTCCAGATCCCATCTGTACTGAGGACACCAACAGTAGTGGCCCTAGTGGCAGCTCCTCTGGTGACAGGGAGGAAAGGTAGACAGGCCTCAGCATGCGGCCAAGATGAGCGCTGAGGTTGAGGCAGAGGCAGGGGTGCTTAAAGCTAGAGTAGTGAGTCCGAGCCCGTATCAAGCAGGGATGATATTAAGACCAGCGACTTTGAGGATGTAGAGGTAGTGAGTCGACACTCTGAGTCTAAGGGTGGAGGCGATGATGCTGGCTCGGGGTCAGGGAGCGGAGATGACGCTGAGGCTGGCTCTGGCCTAGGGAGCAGAGATGATGAGACTAGCTCTGGCCCAAAGTCTAATTTTGATAGCGGTGCTAATGGAGACAGTACCCCTGAGTCCCCTTTGAGGAAGAGGTCAAAGAGGGCCTCTTGAACTTGAGATGACTGGCACCGATTTTTCTACTTTTTGCTTAGTTTCTTTTATTTTGGTAGTTCAGCACATGTATAGCTTTAGATAGGCTTTTATTTTTGCTTTCGAAAACTTGTACCTTTTTTTCTAAAAACTATGATCGGGGGGAAAACACTGCAGTTTTATGAAAAGAGTTATTGTTTTACATCATGAGCACCACATTTGCTTGAAATGAAAATGGAGTTGAATTTGAAACCAAAATTAAAACTTGTATTGGCATCCTTAATTGGGTAATGAGCCGACCAATGACTAAAAATACAGAATACAACTTGATAAACAAAGAAAAAACAACTCAAACACAGATATACACACTTGCTAAAACCAAAAGACTCAAAATAAGACCTTAAAACACAAAGACCAAGACAAAACTAGATTGCCTAAACTACCAGACCCACAAGTGGACAACATGTTAGAAAAGGGGGGATGTCGGCCACAAAAGGTGGGTTGCCGGCCACTAATGATGATACCACTAGACAATTGACAGCTGGCCTCCACTCACAGCCTTATCTTCTACAAAAGGTCTTTTTTCATGATTTCTTCACCAGAATCTCATTTTTGCTGTTGTTTCTCTCACAAATGGAGATATTCATTACCAAGAAGCTCACGGATTGGATAGCCATTTTAGATGGCACGGAAAAGGTAATTTTCTAAGGTTTTGGCATAAATGCACTTTTGTCGTTAAGCCATACTGCACTTTGCCTTCCGTTCCTCCATGCTGCGGCCCAATGCCGAACCCAATTATGCATGTATTTCACTTCGGAACACAATAAATGTGCCCGACTCTTAAAGAATTTCAGGCATTGATGGAAACCCGTCGCGATGAGGAAATCATACCTCAGCCCCGTTTTGGCCACACGAGGCTTTGGGACGGATGTGTGGGCTCACTTTGCAGGAAGCTTGATCTTTAGCACATAATGGAGAGCTAAAAATACCCAGCTTGATTCATCGATTTTCTGACATCGGTAATAGAGGTGACCTTCTTTGGTAAGGTTTTCGGCAACATGCCCTCTGTTTATGTATGCTTGCGCATTTTCTTCTCAGCCCTAGTTACGGTAGAACTAGAATTTAGTTGATCGAAATGGCCCAATGTCTGAAGGAAGGTAAGAGTTTTATCGGTTTGACGCTGGCCGAGACCCTGATGGGCTTAGATGCTTTTCATTGGCGAGAGACCTCCAGGTTTACGGGGAGTCTACTACTTCTTCACGTATTGTTTCCTACCCTTTCTGATATATACCTCATACATCACTCGAGACTCATGCTTTATTTTCTCTCAAAGCCCTTTCTTTACTTTTCTCTCCACGCACATCTCTTTATTCTTTAATCTCTTTTATTTTTCATCCCTTCCCAGGTATGGCTCATGGATAAGCTAAAGGTGGTGGACTCTTGCCCTGAGTATTCAGCTCGAGTTTATTTCTTCCACCAACGAGTAGTGGATTTTCCCAACGAGGGATGGCGGTGCAACTGGATGTGAAACAGATCTGCAGCTGACATAGCTTGGCGTTGCCCCTGGCTTAATCTGACTGAGATGAGTTACAGCATGGCTCGGTAACCTGGCATACAGTTAATTGGCCTTATGCACTGCATGTTCTACTTTCCTTTCTAGTTTAGACGCCAGTTTGGGCACGATCAGACCTGTCCAGAGGAGGGGGTAGAATACCCAACTTCATTCCCGATTCGTGCTTCACACCGGGCTAGGTATCTTGCTTCCTGGAGGACAAGAGAGCTTCTGGCCCTTGTCCCTAGTTTCAGTTATGATCTTTCTGGCGAGTGCTTGGCTTAGTTCAAGGATGAGGCACAAGTCGGGCCCACTTTGGCTACAGAAGCTTTCGCAAGCACAAGCAGAGGACGCAGGAGCACCCGACTCGTCTATACCCCTAGTTTATTGCTTTGAGCTTTATTTTCAAGTTTTATGATGTAAAAGCAACTTTGATTTGTATCGGAGATTGGGAAAACTTTATGTTGAAATCAGTGGAATTAAAGTTGTGAGCACTAAATTTTTTTCTTTTCGGTCCAAAAATGGTCTAAGTTGTAAAAGGTAAAATTTTGAACAAAATCAACTTTCATTAAAACTTTCCAAAACTGTTTTAATACATGATCATTGCTTGACATGCATAGAATTGATCCTCAAGATATACAACCCCAAATCATACGAACATAATTGCCCCTGCTTGAACACCACTACTGCTCTGCATTGTAACCAGCTCTTCTTCCCAAAATGAAGATCACAACCGAACTACTAGATGATGAACAGAGATGACCTGATCAGAAAAACGGACAAGATAGTTAAGTTAGAGATGGTTACGGCCGAACTTCAGGATGAAGTTTCCTACGTATCCCAAAGATGGGAATCAGGCCTTATATAGTTTGGTTCAGGTTCACTCAAGTATTAACTCTCTCCTTTTGCGCTCTAACTTTTGCTAAAGTCGCCCTTTAGGCTTTTCAACCTTGTGAGCTCCATTTTTCTTTGTTTCTACTTTTTCTTGCTCTAACTTTTGCGCAGGTCACCCTTTCGAATTTTCGGCTTAGCGAGCCTCTCAAGGGTAGTATTTCTTCAACATGTCCATATTGATCGGCTATGAAAATTCCAGGCCATCTAAGTCCATGAGAATAATTGGCCCTCTTGACCAAATAGCTTTGGTGATGTAAGGACCAGTCCAACTGGGTCTAAACTTGCCCCTAGGGTCATGGATGAGAGCTCTGTTGTCTTTCAACACCTTGTCTCCCTTCTTAATGTTCTGGGACTTAACTTTCTTGTTAAAAGCCCTGGCAATACTACGTTGGTAGCCCTGAACATAATACAATGCCCTTAGCCTCCTTTCATCAAACAACACCAACTCCTCAAATCTGCTCTGTTACTAGTCTGCCTCTGCTACCTGACACTCAACCATAACTCGCAGTGACGGGACTTCAATTTCAATTGGCAAAACAGCTTCCATCCTGTAGACGAGAGAATAAGGGGTTACCTCTGTAGACGTCCGGATCGAGGTTCTGTTACCCTAGAGTGCGAATGGCAATTTATCTGGCCAGTCCCTGTAAGTCTCAGCCATCTTCTGTAAGATGTTCTTGATATTCTTATCAGCGGCTTCAACAGCTCCATTGGTTTGTGGCCTATATGTGGATGACTTATAAAAAGCCACATTGTATGATCTCGTTCGAAACTCCGTACCGATAGATGATATTGTTTCTGATAAATTTGGCCACATGTGATGGCTTCAACACTGCATAAGACTGAGCTTCCACCCACTTTGTAAAATAATCAATCGCCACCAAGATATATTCATGCCCATTCGACCCTTTTGGTGAGACATCACCGATAACATCGATTCCCTAGACTAAGAAAGGCGATGCAAAGGCATGTTGTAAAGCTTTGATAGTGGAATATTCATGCGATTGGCATGAATTTGACATCTGTGGCATCACTATACAAAACTAGTACAATCCTTCTCCATGGTGGACTAGTAATAACCCTTCCTGAGAATCTTCTGGGCTAACATCACACCAATCATATGCACCCCGCATTATCCGTCGTGGATAGCCTCCATAAGGTGCTTCGATTCCTCTTCATCCACACACAATTTATGCATTCCTAGATGACCTCTTTTATACAGCTAACCTCTGCAGATGATAAATTAGACGGCCATATGTTGTATTCCCCATTTGTCTTTGGCGTTTGCCCTTGGTGGATATGTTTCTTTTTCCAAAAAGTTCCAAATATCGTAGTACCAGGGGTTTTTGTCTTGCTCTTCATCTATCGCGACAATAGTTTCATAAGCCGGCGTGTATTTTTGTTCGATGATAATCGGACACATCCGGACTCCAAGTGGGATGTCTACCATAGAAGATAGAGTTGCTAAAGCATTAGCGAACCTGTTATTCTCTCTTAATAGATGTGTGAATGTCAACTTTTCAAACCTAGGAATCAGAACATCCAGGGTCTGATTGTAAACCTTCATCTTCTATTCTTTGACTTTCTAGTCTTCGTTTGCTGGAGAAACAACCAAGTTCGAGTCCCCAATGACATCCAACCTTTTTGCCCCTAGTTCTAGGGCGGCTTCTAAACCAGCAATGCACGCTTCATATTCTACTTAATTATTGGACATCTTGAACGGGAGTTTGAAGGCTAAGGGTATATGGGAGTCGTCAGGTGCTATCAGCAACCCATCTATCCCATAACCGTACTGATTGGACACTCTATCAAAGTACATTGTCCAAGTTTCCTCTTCGACTTGCAGAATGTCTTTATCTGGGAACAAGTATTCCAGTGCCTTATCTCCTTCTACCGGGTGGTTTGCCAGGAACTCCGCTATAGCTCTTCCCTTAACCGACTTGCAGGTGTCATATTTGAGATCAAATTTGGAGAGAAGGAGAAACCAACGACCCAGCCTACCTGTAAGCGCCGATTTCTCAAAGAGATATTTGATGGAATCTAATCTCGAAACCAGGATTACAGAGTGAGCTAACAAGTAGTTCATCAACTTCCTGATAGCCTATACCAAGGCTAGGCAAGCTTTCTCCAAAGGAGTGTACGGGTCTCATAATCTAGCATTTTCTTGCTCAAGTAGTAGATGGCTTTCTCCACCCTATCTTCAGATTTCTAAGCAAGCATGCATCCCATGGTCATGTCTGTTACTGACAAGTACAGAATAAAAAGGCTTTCCCGACTCTGGTGGTGATAGTACATGCGGATTCTAGAGGTACTGCTTAACCTGCTCAATGGCAAACTAAATGCGATCATCCTATCAAAATTTCTTTCCTTTCTTCAGGAGACCAAATAATGGTTCACAATTCAAGGTTATTTCGGAAATAAACCATCTTATGAATAGGACTTTACCTAGAAAGCCTTGCATCTCCTTTTCAGTCCTCGGTGGTGGCATGTCTAGGATGGCCTTGATTTTGGAAGGATCTACTTCAATGCCTCTTTGTGTGATTAGAAAGCCCAGCATTTTTTCTGCCGTTACACCGAATGTGCATTTTTGTGGGTTTAACCTTAATCTGTATTCCCTGATCCATTGAAAGAATTTCTTCAACGCGGTGCAGTGGTCCTCTTGTTCTTTGGACTTGACAATCATGGCGTCCACGTACACCTCGACCTCTTTGTGGATCATGTCATGCAGAATGGTCATCGCAGCCCTCTGATAGGCAGCTCCAGTATTTTTCAACCCAAACGGCATAACCTAGTAGCAGTAGGTACCCCACGGCATGGTGAATGTGGTCTTCTCTCTGTCTTCGGGCGCCATCAGAATCTGGTTGTACTTGGAAAATCCATCTATAAATGATAGCAATGCATGGTCCGCAGTGAAGTCCACTAACTCATCAATGTGCAGCAGAGGAAAGTAATTCGTCGGACTGGCTCTATTCAAGTCTCGGAAGTCCACACACACCCGGATTATACCATCCTTTTTCAACACTGGGACGATATTGGCCAACCAAGTCAGGTACTTAGATAGTAACAAGAAACCTGCCTCAATCTACATGGTGACCTCTTTCTTGATTTTTAACACCCAATCCAGACGAATTCTACGCAGCTTCTGCTTGACCGGTCGGGCCTCGGGATCAAGAGGGATCCAGTGTTGTACAATCTCCGAATCGATTCCAGGCATGTCTTCGTAGGACCACACGAAAACATCTTTGAAATCTTTTAACAAAGCGATTAAACGGTTGCGCTCCTCTGAAGACAACGTGGACCCGATCTGGACCAAGCACAGACCCTTCTCAGTACCCACATTAATGGCAATGATTTCATCAGTATAGGGTTTAGCAAATCTCTCCTCTTCTCGATTAATCAAGTTTTTCAAAGCCAGGGGAATTTCTTCCCCTTCGTTTTCATAAAAATGTTGAAAATCTTAGTCAATACAATAAATCAAAGGCACAGAAAAGTACATAGAATTTGTAGAGTTTTTATTCAAATGGTCCAAATCTTCGGTTACAAACTCAAAAGAAAAACTAAATGAAGACCTAGACAAGACTTTGGTATCCTGGTTACCATCTCCCAGAAATACCAAACTCAAACTAATAGGAACTTGAATCTGATCCCGACCCCACGAACTCAGTGGAATCAGATTCTAACTCATCACCCAATTCATAACTGGACAGATAGCCCTCCTCCAGCTACCAAATAAGAGATGGTGCCCCTGATGCATCCAAAATGCCACCGGTTGGGTTCACACCCGGTTCTTCCCCGATCATGGAGACAGTGAGGTTATCCCCCAAGTTCTTTAGGTCAGTCGCAAGATCTGTTAGGAGACTAGCCAGTGCTGCTCCTACTCTAGGTTTGCTACCATCTGAGTCACCTTCCATGCCCTGTTAAGCTTTGATGCTTGGTTCAGCCCTTTTCTTATCATCACTGTCCTGCAACTGTAGATCAAAGAAGATCTTGAACCCAAGAACACGTTGTCTGGAGGAATTCACCCAAGGCTCGGGAAAGAAACAAAAAAAGAAATCTTCTCCCTCCCGAACAATGCGGCCATTCAGATGTCCCTTGGATTGGCCTGTGGATGAGTTTATAATGTTTCCCGGCTTGCTTAGCCTTGGCTCTTCCTCTTATTTATTTTCCCTTCCTTATCCAATCCTCTTTGGTGGGCACATAGCCCAGTCCAAAGGCATGTGGGTTGCGTGGCATATATGTTAGTGCTGCAACACCTTTCTGACCATTCCTTCCGAGTCCTATTCTTGAAAGTGCTGTAGTTTGTTCATGAAATAGATAAACTGGGTGCGGACGTGCATGCCTTCATTTGCGATCAAGATGGTCTGCACTACCCGGGCTTCAACCAGAGTGAATCTCGAGAGGAATACATCCTCCTCGCCATGGTTGATCTCTAGCATTGGTGTAGTTACCTCTGGCGGCAAATGGGTAGATGAATTCCCAAAAATAATCGCCACTCCTCCCCCATGTGGGTACTTCAACATCTAATGGAGAGTGGAGGAGACAGCCTTCACATGATGTAACCAGGGCCTTCCTAATAGTAAATTGAAGGTAGCCGGCACATCCAAGACATAGAACTCAACCTCTTGCTCAGCTGGGCCCACCTAGACTCTGACTTGCACTGTGCCCATGACCTCTCTACTTGTGTTATCATATGCTCGAATTACTTGGGCTATGGGAAGAAAGTCCATTGGTTTGAGGCCAATTGCATAGGCAGTACGGGAAGGACAGACATTAATGGCCGAGCCGGTATTTACCAACACCACCGGCACCGATTTCTCCCTACATTCCACATATATATACAACGGTTTATTGTGAGCCGAGCACTCCGACGACAGCTCTTTGTCAAAGAAGGTAAGAATTGGCCTAGCACCACTTGGAAAGACCAATCCCACAAGCTCTTCGGGCGTGGTGTCAATGGACAATTTAGTCTTGTCCATTGCCAATGACATTGCCTGTCGGTGTACCCGGGAAGCCATGAGAAGTCCCCAGATGGAGATGTCAGCATGGATTTTCTTGAGTTGTTTCAACACTACTTCTTCTTCTGGTTATTTCTCTTTTTGTTTCTCGGCCTCTTTGTCTTTTCCAAATGCCTCTGCTTGATATAGGTGCAGCGGCTTAAAATACCGCCCACTTCTTGTCAGATGGTCTATTTCCTCAGCATATCATGTATTTTCTGGAAGGCATTCATTCCAGTCTTCGTCAGTGTAAGCTACATGGAGATCATTATCGTCCCGTCATTAATGCTTAATAGCCGACAAATAGTTGTCCGGCTCTGTTTGTATCACCTTTACATCATCGGTGTCCCCTACAGGGTGTTGTGAATTCATAGTTTCCCGGCTATCTTCGATTCTCTCTAGTTCAAACTACCACAGTTCAGCTTCCTATTTAGTATCCACAGTATTCACAACGCCCACTTCCTAGGTTAGGTTTTCCACACTAGCGCTCTCTAGCAGCTTTTCTTTCTCATCAGCCTTTCCGGCCACTACAGCTACCTCTACTTCATTTCCTTCTGGTTTCATTCCAGTTTCTTCTTCCTTGTCTGGCTCATCACTCAGCCATCCAGTGTTGTTAGTTGATCCATTTAGGTCAAACCACCCGATTTGCATATCTCTCTGATCCTGCTCATCAAAGAACTGTAGGTTATCTAAATCCTCCTCAAGTTCTGCTAGATCATCCAACCCCTGGCTCAGGCCATCTTCCCTAATCACATTGATGTCTACCAAGGTTGGCAGCACAATTCAGGCTTGATTTGACTAGTTGACACAATGTAGCAACTTGGACCATACACCCTATCGGATAAGTCCTCGGGACACTCCGGCAATAGACTTTTACCTTCCTCCAAGGTCGACTCCCCTTCTACTGTAAGTCTCATCACCACAGGCTTGGGTTGAGGGTTGGACGTGTCCATTATGCATAGATCTACACCTTTCAGAATGAACAACATCGGTTTTGGTAGGTGGAAGGGAGTAATATATATGCTGGGTCATAAGAGGTGGCCAATGTATGGATCATGTTGAGATTTTGATGTGGAGGGACTTGGTTATAGGTTGGGAGTGGATTTGTGGATACGTTCAGCTTCTGAGGTGGAGCGATCACGTTGTTGTCAGTGAGATCCTGAATCTCATGACACAATCGAAAGCACTGGTCAGTGTTATGACCATATTATTGGTGAAACACACAGTATTTTGTGGGGATGTGTTTGGGTGGTAGAGGATCAGGAAGTGGGTGAGGTTTTAAAGGTTTGAGGTGCCCTTTCTTGACTAGCACCTTCATGGCTTAAGAGAGAGTCATGTACAGTTGGTTAAAAGTCCTCTGGGATTGGGTAGGGTTGGACGGTGTTTGTGAGCTTGTGTTGACAAAGGGGTCGGCAGTCTTAGTTGTGGTGACAACACTCACATCTAATGGTCTCACAGTTGTGCTACCACTGGCAACATTGGAACTTCGAACAAACGTCCTTTTTGCCAGCTCCTTCTCATCTATAATAAGCCCCTGTTTCATGGCGTCTTTGATTTGCACGCCCATTTCATGGTGTTCTGTAAATGTAAATGATGGGAGCACAATCATCTACTGCAACAGCTTGCCATGCAAATTCCAGACAACCATCATAATTTGATCCTTCTCGGAAGGCCTCGTGGTCATTATCAAGGCTTTAGCTCTCCACCTTGTCACAAATTCAGAGAAGCCCTCCTTCGGCTCTTGGCATGTTGCCTCGAGATCACGAATTGTGACCTCAATTTGAGTATTGTGCGAATACTACGCAATGAAGGCCTCGGCCATCTCCTCCCAATTCTGTTTGACAGAGTCTTCCAACTTAGCGTACCATAAGGCCGCTATACCTGACATGGTATGACCAAAGAGAGACAGCTTATGTAGTCTAGTTCAGCCCATCGTCTACAAGATGTTCGAAAATAGTCGTAGGTGAACCATCGAATCTCCGAAACTGTCAAAACAGTCAATGTACGGCATTTTAAACTGATTCGGTAATGTCACTGCAGAATCGGTGTACCCGTCCTCTATGTTCAGGATGGAGTTAACCCCTTGTGCTCTCTTGAATAACTTTTCCAGTTCATTGATCTTGAGGGCTGTTGGGTCAACCTCGAACTCGAACAGAGCCTCAGTCAGATAAACAGGGGTTGTGGAGGTTTGTGCTGGGATTGGCTCTATTGGATTACCCTAGTTTTCTTGAACATTGGCAATATGAGTGGTGGCTCCGGGTGCTGGGATAGTCGCAGGAGATACATGGAATGTAGACGTCGCAACCGGCTGTGGTTACTGTTGTTGTAGCCTGGTTATAACCTCAGCCTGACGGACCGCATCCGGTTGTAGGGCCTTAACTGTCAGTTCCATATGGTGTATCAATTTTCCCACACTGGCTAGGGGACACTGTGCCATTGGAATAGGTGTTTGATCACATGCTAGGCTGGAAGTAGATGACCGTTCCCCGACCAGACTGGTGTAAAAACTGAATTGGTGAATTCTACGTGATTCTCCTCCGTCTTGTAACCAGTGGGAGTGAGGTAAACACGGGTTGTCCTTGAACAACATCACCAGCTTTACAAAGTCTTCTTACTCGGGTCTAGAGTACTTAGGGGATATCCGAACTTTCTGAAGCTATGGTTTTAAACTACCTAACAGAAAGAAATAAAGCAAAAGAAAATAGTAATAAAAAATCGGACAGCACCTCAGCTAAGACGTTATCAACGCAGACATGATCAAAGCTATAGGACTGTACTCCCACTGAATTCTGCCTCCAAAACAGATACCAAATTTGCAATTGCTATGCACATTCTTGTACAGTTTCACTGTAAAGCACATACCAGTTAAGAGAGAGCCAAAACACCTCTATGAGGGGGTAGGGTTACCCTGTTCTAGTTTTGTCATGAACTACGTTTGACTATTTCAAGCAAAGCGGTTTCATGCAATCCTGCATTTTGGGTGAGCATCATGTCCTAGTTTGGATCAGTCACTAAGGCTTTTCTATATGCAGCTAGGCCAAATGGTCAAAAGAGTACCTCTGTAAGACTACCTAATATACCTCTCACACCTAACACCGAGAAGTGAAAGGAGGATCAAATGGTACAACAATAGTTCAGATCTAAGGGTTGTGTTCCCATCATGGCAAAGCCCACGACAGGTCAACCTTTTGGCAAGCTTTTGGGCAAGCGTCTGGTAAACCATCCATGAATAGTAGATGGTAAACACAGCGACTTAAGTGCACCAATGCAAATGCAATGCAAAGAACATATAAGTGTAGATAAGATTTCACATCATGAACTTCAAGTCAAATTCTCTAAATCCCCAGTAGAGTCGTCAGAAACTGTAGCTCAACTTTTCATGCTCCTTTCGGATACAACCAGCCCTACAGTTCGGACTCCCGCGGTTCTGAATCTGATCTCACTAGTGCAATATGAAATAGATAAACATCAAAGAGTCCAAATCCGGCAAATCTTTTGGAAAATTGATTTTGAATCAAAATACCAAAAATTGACTACTTTTCCAGATACAGAGTCGCAACCTAAATATTTTCGAGAAATTTAGGAAACCCATGACTTGTGCAAAAGGCGACGTGTCCGTCATCACCAAGATTGTCTCAGCTCAGGGAACTTAGGTACGAGAGGGGAAGGTCATGAATTGAGCACCTTTGCTCGCCCGATCAACGATCGGCCTCTACTAATCATGATGTGAATCTTATTTACACTATACGCTCTGGTTCCGATTATTAGGCTAACATTACTATGTGATGGACACATAAGTATAGACTAATTGCAAAAATTGGAACACTTTGATTCTTGTTTGTTTTGAAAATTGTTTCGAATATATACCACTTAAAAAAGTGATCTCATATATAAGGGTGTTGAGACAATGGAAAAAAAATTTCCAATTCAAGCAATTAGCCGTCATCCACAGGCATTCAAGAGTTATATCAATTAAGCACTTAGCCTCATGGCGAGCATGCTAGACATGGAAACAATCACACGCATACGAGTATGCTAAAGCAATAAATGCACATCTAGTACTCCAAGGCAAGCCAAACAAAGCAAAATAATTAGAAAAAATGTATGTTCCTAACTAGTGCAATATGACTAATGCAACACATGCAAGATGCAATTAATAGGCTCGACTACTAATATACCATGTGAATCAATTTGATAGCATGCGTTTTAACACGTTTTCAACGAAATATGGAAACGACAATGCTTGGTTTGAATGATGAGTCGAGCCTTAATGCATGCAAGATAAGTGAATGCAAACGTGAGTGATGTTCTAAACTAACCATCGTAAGCAAGTAAATAAAAGGGAGAAAGATATGGTGTTGGAAGACATACACATTATTACATGTTTGGCCCTCGCACAAGAGGGTCCGAATAAATAGACTAGCTAAGCTAATTACCTAATTAGCTAACTATTACAAAAACGAATTAATTAACTACACTAGCTAATTAACTAATTATTAAAACAACAAATTAATTAATTATACTAGCTAATTAACTAATTAATACAACAACAAATTAATTAACTATTCTAGCTAATTAAATAATTACAACACAAAACTAAACTAACTAGCTTATTCTAAGCATAACACTAATACTATTATAACATCACTTCACACTTCCCAAGGATCGAGGGAGGGCTCATGCATGGATGCGGATTTCCAACTGATAATGCTCTCCATTTTACTACTGGAATGCCTCTATTGCATAGTCACAGTTGGAAAAATGCCCTATTTTTCACCTCAGCTTTTACTTTGCTCTGATGGAAAAAGGGTACTGCCTGCCTTGAAAAAATGGCCGGCAACCTAGAAGTAGTGGCCGGTAGGGCACTAATAGTGGGTTACTGTCCAGAAAAAGTGGCCTACCGGCCACTAATGCTAGTTCTTTTCTGCAGCAACAGAGGATGAACAGAGCACAAACCAAAGTATTCTCAGGGGATGTATGTCCACCCTGCCTCTCCTTATCAGCAAAAAGGTCAAAGGAGGGGTAGGCTTGGTTCATAAATCATAAATCGGCGCAATTTCATTATGTGATGACTTATTAATCAAGGGACACAATTCAATAAATAATATATAAAAATTATACGAGTGTCGGGATTGTGAAGTCTTCCCCCCTTAAAGAGTTTGGTCCTCCAAACATGAGTTACCTCCATTCAGAAACAATTCCGGATAGCATTGCCTCATTTCATCCTCATTTTCCGATGTCGCTTCTTTTCTATAGTGTTCTTTCCACTCAACCTTCACATACAAATAGACTTGTTTCTCAATTGCTTGACTTGTCTGTCAATAACCTATGTTGTCTTATCTTCATAAATCATGTCAACATCAAGCGCTATTTTGTGGTAATCAATGTCATAGAAGGGATCTCTAAGGTATCCACGGTGCATTGATACATGAAAAACATTATGCATTTGCTCAATTCCTAGTGGCAAAGCAATACGATAAGCAGCAACGACAAGCCTTTTGAAAATCTAGAACGGCCCAATGTAACACAGAGTCAACTTTCTTTTTCCGCCAAAACGCGTTTGCCCTTTCATCGGTGTCACTCGAATGAACACATGATCTCCCACTTCATGTTTCAAATCTCTCATTCTCTGGTTGGCATAACTTTTCTGTTGGCTCTGAGCAATCTTGAGCCTTTGTTAGATTATTTTTATCTTGTCAGTTGTTTCTTGCACAAGCTCTGACCCATACAAAGCCCTATCACTAACCTTGGTCCAACAAACTGGGGGCCTACATTTTCTTCCATATAATGCCTCATAACGCACCATGTCGATGCTTGAATGGAAACTATTGTTATAAGCAAACTTAGCCAATGGTAGGTAAGTTTCCCAACTACCCTGAAATACAAGGATGCATAGACAAAGCATATCTTCTAATGTTTGGATAGTTCTCTCTGTTTGCCCATCGGTTTGTGGATGAAAAGTTGTGTTGAATCTCAATTCTGTGCCCATAGCCTGTTGAAACTTTGCCAAAATCAAGAAACAAATTTAGGATCCCTATCCGACACAATAGCTACTGGAACCCCATGTAATCGAATAATCTCATCAATGTAAATAGTGGCAAGTCTATAGGCGTTAAACGAAGTTTTCACAACAAGAAAATTAACAGATTTCATCAATCTATCAACAGTAACCCAAATAGTATTCGTACCTCGAGGTGTTCGAGGTAGACCGACAGTGAATTCCATTGTTATATGTTCCCACTTCCATTCTGGAATAAGAAGAGACTGAAGCAAACCTACTAGTTTTTGGTGTTCAGCTTTCACTTGTTGGCATTGAAGGCATTTGGAGTTGTAATTAGCAATCTCTTTTTTCATGTTTGGTTACCAGTACATTTGTTTGAAGTCTTGGTATATTTTGGTATTTCCTAGACGCATAGTAAACATTGACTTGTGGGCTTCATCTAGAATTCTTCTTTTCAATGTGGCATTATTTGGAACACATAGTCTTGGAATTTCAGAACTTGTTCTTCAATGGAAAATCCCGATCTGGGCTTAGTCTCAAACTCATTGCACACTTTCTTTAGGAATTGATCATCTGTCTATTTCTATTTAATTTCTTCAATAATCGTCAGTTGTGCAAACATTGTGGCCAAAACACTATTATGCCCGTGATATACAACTTCCACTTCAAGTCTGTCTATATCATGTAGAGTTTCCTTTTGGTCTATTAATAAACATGCCACAATTCCCGTACTTTTTCTTCTTAAAGTATCAGCCACTGCATTAGCTTTACCCAGATGATAGAGAATTTGCAAGTCATAATCTTTAATCAATTCAAGCCAACGTCTCTAGCACATATTCAATTTTTTCTGGGATAAATATTTATGTGGTCGGTGTATACTTCACACTTAGCCCCATACAAGTAGTGGCGCCAGATTTTCGATGCAAACACAACAATGACAAGCTCCAAATCATGTGTTGGGTAGTTCTTTTCATGTGGTTTTAATTGTCAGGATGCGTACGCAATTACTTTTCCATTCTACATTAAAACACAACCCAAACCTCGATGAGATGCATCACTAAAAATTAAAAAACCTTCAGTACCTAATGGTAAGGTGAGGATTACAGTTGTAATCAATCTCGTCTTCAGTTCTTGAAATGCGGATTCTCTTTGATTGGTCCACACGAATGGTTCTCTCTTTTAGGTTAATTGTGTTAATGGCATAGCAATGTTTGAGAAGTCTCTGACAAATCTCTGATAGTAATCTTCCAAACCCATGAAACTACAAATTTTCGTTACATTAATCGGAGTATGCCAGTGAACAATTGCCTCAATGTTTTGTGGGTCAATAGATATCCCATCTCTATTAGTAACATGCCTCAAAAATACAATTTCATTCAACTAGAATTCACATTTCTTAAGCTTTCCAAATAATTCTTTCTCCCTGAGTGTTTTCAGAATTGTTCTAAGGTGTTGTTCATGTTCTTCTCTACCCTTTGAATATATCAAAATGTCATCAATAAAAACTACCACAAACTCATCCAAAAATGGTTTAAAGATTCAGTTCATCAAATCCATAAAAGCTATCAGTACATTAGTAACTCCAAAGGCATGACTAAAAATTCATAATGTCCATACCTGGTTCGAAAGGCAGTTTTCTCAATATCTTCAGCTTCGACTTTCAACTGGTGGTATCCCGATCTCAAACCAATTTTCGAAAATACCTAAACCCCCTGTAACTGGTCAACCAAATCTTCAATCTGAGGCAAAGGATATTTATTTTTAACAATTACCTTGTTGAGTTCCCGGTAGTCAATATATAAACGGAGTGCCTCATCTTTCTTCTTTACAAACAACACAGGTGCACCCCACAATAATGTGCTTGGTCGTATAAACCCTTTATTAAGCAATTCCTGTAACTATACTTTCAATTCTTTTATTTCAGCAATTGACATACGGTATCGAGTTTTAGATATGGGTTGGGTACCAGGCATCATATCAACTACAAACTCAATTTCTCTATCAATTAACTGTCCAGACAACTCTTCCAAAAATACATCAGAAAAATCTTTCACAAGAGATATATCATCTAGAGCAACATTGGAAGACTGACTACTCAAAACACTACACAAATACCCCTGACACCCTTTGTTAATTAGTTTACGTGCTTTCATAGCATAAATTTGGTATAGTGGGGGAACTACACCTCTCCTCTCAAAATAAAACTCAGTTTGTCCTGGTTGTCGAAATATTACACGTTTAGATGCACAATTGATGGTTGCATAATAGTTGGACAACTAGTCCATACACAAAATAACATCAAAGTGAGTCATGTCTAAAAGAAACAAATCAACATATAGTATCGTGTTCTCAAGTAAAATTTCACAAGCAAGGTAATAGGTTGAACACAGCATAGATCCCCCTGATGGTGATGACACTCATAATATATATTTCAAAGTTTCTAACGGTCTATTCAAGCTGGAAGGAAATCGTATAGAGACAAAAAAGTGGGCGGAACCCGAATCAGTAAAAACATATGCATATTGCCTACAAATTGAGAGTGTACCTGAGACTACGGTTTCCCTATTTTGAGTGTCCCCTGATATAAGAGCAAAAACCCTCTCTTGTCTCTAATTATCCCTTGTGGCCTCAGGAGTTGCATTAGTTCTTACGTTTGGCGTCGATGCAGTCAAGCTTGCAGTACCCCGATTGTCACATTGCCATGATTGTGGACATTCCCATGCTACATGCCCCATTTTTCCACACCGAAAACAGACCCCGATGATTCTGTAACACGCTCCCTGGTGCTTTCTTCCATAGTTCGGACAAACAGGTGCAGAATTACCACTCTAATTGGAGCTACTAGAACTTCCTGACTTTGCCTTCTTGGCCATTGCTGAAGTCGCCCCTTTGTTCACATTCAAATTCTGCCTTTACCTCTCTATTCAAAATTTTGGTTACAGGTTGCCTAGTTTGTCTCTACCATAAGAGCCCTGTCTAATACATCAACATATTTAGGCAGTTTCAAAACATTAATTCTATCAAGAATTGCATCCCAAAGACCTCCCTCAAATTTCCTGGCCTTCTTATAGTCTGTGTCGACCATGTGTGGCGCAAACCATGTTACTTCTATAAACTGGGACTCATTCACTGATTTGTTCTCTTGTTTCAACTGTTCAAACTCTGTGACCTTCCTGTCCCGAGCACACTGCAGAAAGTACTTCTCATAGAAGACCTCTAGGAATTGTGCCCAATTGATGCCCCTGTTAGTGTCTCATACCAACATCTACCACCTTCTTGCTTCATCTTCTATGGTAAAGGCAGCTAACAGCACTTTCTATGTCTTCGTGCATGGAAACACCTCAAACAACTTCTCAATCCCCAAAAACCATGCCTCTGCCTTTAGCAGATCAATTCCCCCATGAAACAGAGGTAATTTCATATTTTTGAACTCTTTGGTGAGGGTAATGGTTTTGTCTTCATTCTGATGGTCCGATATCGGTGGTACAGGCATTGGAGGTCGGGGGTGGTTACTATCGCTGCCATTGCTGCCGTTGCCTTAAGCTCTCAACCATGTCATGTATCATCCTTTCCATTCTATCAAACAATTGGAGGTTGACTCCTTTAGTTCATTCCCTCTTATTCTCACCGTTATCTATATGAAACTTGTATCATAACAAACACATTGTATGCACACATATACATATACACATTTCAGAATAGATATCTCATATTGTTATTCAAATGCATATGAATGCAATTCTTAAGTTTTTTCTAGACATTTTATCGCCCAATGGACAAGTGAGTGAGATATAACTCATGCTCTGATACCAAACTATCACGACCTGAACCCGCCTCTAAAGGCCTGACCAATAATCCTAGATTACCATTGGCCTCACATGCAATGCTGATAAATAATAACAAAGGGGCATTACAGAAGCAATATTGAAATATAACACGTCCATCGACAGTGCATACATGAAAATTATACAAGATTTTAAACTCTAACTCCTTCATAGATATAGAAACAAACATCCATCATAGCATCTTAAAAATTGCACTAAGTGTCCATCCATTTCAAGTTCCAAAAGAAAAGTATTGAACAAAAGAACAAAAGAAATAAAAACAAGTAGCATGGTTCACTTGGTTGACAAAACTTGGCTCCGCATGAGACCCAGATTGCCCCATCACGGAGGCACTCCCAACGGCTGACAAAAGGGTGGACTCCCGAGGTTGAGATATTATTACCCTCAGGCAAGGGCCATATAGCATAGGCCACAGTATTGTTATCCTCGGGCGAAGGCCATAGTATTATTACCCCCGGGTGAAGGTCATAGGTATTGGTACCCCCAAGCGAGGGTTACACTAAGGATGCCCTAATTACATTTCGAAAGTGACAATCTTTCATTGTAACAATATAGAATTTCCAAAATATTGAACTTGCGGTAATTCAAAACACTTTAATAACATATCTTTACAAAAGTACTACTCACAGTGGGCGGGTACTAACGGTAGACCTCGATTGACCACCTACACAAACACATAGCACAAGTACACAATGAACCACACCTCCAAAACATGTAGCGTGCCTTATTTCATTTCCTTTATGTGCATTTCTAGGTCAATCCATGATTAAGGATGTTCAAATGAGGCTTAAGAATGCCTAAATGAGAATGAGAATGCAATTATGTATTTACAAGTGTTAATCAAGATTTGTTGAAAATAGGGTCTTCGCTCGAACGTACACTTGTTCATTCGAGCGGTCCTACAATATGCAAAAGGGTTTGCTCGAGCACACACTTGGTCGCTCGAGCCATCTGTAAAGATTGCAAAAGTACTGGATCCTCGATTTGTACGCTCGATGGTCGCTCACTAGTCGCTCGAGCCAAGTAGTTAGCAAAAGTGGGTTCCCTTGAGCGCACACTCAGTCGCTCGAGCCAACGGCCAAATGTCTGTAAAAGTACTGGATGCCTTCAAAGTTCGCTCGAGCCATGGTTCCTTTGCTCGAGCAAACTGTGCAAATTCTGTGTTTTCCATATTTGAGTTTGAAGTTCGAAAGCAATGTTTTCATGTCCAAGACTTGCATGGTTGGTCTCAAAAGCTTAGAAACTCATTTCAAAACATCAATTTTGGGAAATTATGGAACCATGATCTCAAATACTCTTCAATTCTTCAAAGCAAAGCTCAAAACATCTTGTTTAAAACATGCGTATATCAAATTCAACTCTTTTCTTTTTAAAAACATGTATAAATGGAATGTTGAGTGCAAAAACATGAAAAACTTTGACAAATAACTTGAGTAAGGCTCACGCATGTGTGAATTTGACAAAATCAAGTTCAAATGATGAAGGATTATGCATGTACACAAGTCACTTGAATTCACTAAACTATTATTGATTCATGCTCCATTCCTTCAATTACATGCAAATGGTCCTACAAATGGTGAATTCACCTTCCTACATGGTTTAACTTCTTGAATTATGGATAAGAATCTTACTTAGAGCTTGAATTTGGCCTTGACTAAGCTTATTCTCTACAATCTCTCTTGGCTTCTCTTGAATTATTCTCTTCTTTCTCTACAATGTTGAACTCTCTCTCTAAGTCTCAATATTCAGCACAAATTTAATGTCCAAAATGAAGCTTAAGAATGTTTATATATATATATATAGGGTGATTAGTGTTAAGCTAATTAAGTGTGATTAAGACTAATCATTTGGCTTAAGTCTAAGCAATTATAATTAGTTTATTCTAATTATTTTGATCCGAATCAAATTTTAATTAAACTTGCCATAAAGTTCTAAATACTCCAACTAACCTATTGGTTTAACCAATTTCGGTTTCTGAGTCCGTTTGGGCTTTCAATTTCGTATTCTACATTGACATTTAAACATATAATTCACTAACAAACAGATAAACATCAAATAAACACATAATCATACATATATGCTCAATAAAATAATGTATAAAAATAATACGAGGGTCGGGGTCATCACAATACCACTCTGTCATGGCCCTATCCCCCCTCAAACGGGATAGTAGTAATGACGGACTAGTAGTGCCTAACTACCCAAGGTCTATCAAGACAAGACAAGACTACACTCTAACTTTGGGGCCTATGTGGAATAATCTATTCATTATTTTAATTAACATATATTCAAAGCAAGTGCATAAATACGATGAACTCTAAACAAGCATACATTTTATTTATTTACCTTGATATTTACATGCCCAAACAACAAAGGAAACGGTACAACATCAAGAGACATTCTTACAAAAACTATGAACAAAACTTTTATCACCAAGTAGCAACTCTCCAAAAGAAAACCAAATAAAAGAAAAGAAAAACTCTAGTGCGACTCTTCCTCGTGTCCTTGGTCGACATCTTCACCTACACACATCTAAGGGAGGGGTGGTTATTGCCCAGTGAATAGTAATAAAGTAAGGTGGTAAATGAATGAACATTGAAATCTTTTAAACATTTAGATATTCCCCCAATAATGAGCCTCATCCATAAATGCCATCTAAGTACATAACACAAGAATATAGAATGTTCATTCATAGTAAAACATGTCAAGTTTATAAACATAATCAAGTTTTGCATTAGAAACATAATTTGAACAAACAAAGGGTTACTAATGCAAACAACAAACAAAGGGTTACTAAATTACTACTCACAAATAGCTCGTTTGATAAGGGGTTTCCTCCTTCCAAAGCTTAACCTACATTAAACAATAGCATAATATTGAAATGCAAAGCAAACTCAAACAAACCTAATAACTTAAACATTTAAGGTTTCCCTCAAACCTTTCTAAGTGTTTAGTATTGTTCTAGGTCTAATTTTGTCCTTTATTAAGTGTTAAAAGAGTTTAAAAAGTGGTTTAAGTGAAAAAGGGTTGCGAAACAAAAGCGCGTACAAAACATGGGATTTCTACACGTTCGGAAATGTTGGTGCATGTGCGGGCTGCATGTGCATTTATTCCAGTAGCTAAATGGTTGCACAAGTAAAGTTGCCACATGTGCGAGAAGCCCCACCGCACGTGCGGTTCTGGGCAAAAACCTGCTGTCCAAAAAACCAATTTATTCTAACTTTTCTCCTTTCATTTTGAAGCTTAGTATCATGACCCAAACTAGCCCTTATGGATTAAGATCATAACCGGCCAGTCATCATGAGATTACCCACGTCCTCAGACAGAATTCAAATCACATTTAAGAATAAGGGCCAAAATACGCAAGTAGAACTTGCAAAGATTGTCCAATGAGTTGTGCATACACGGCATAACAAAAGTTCACTTTTATAGTAACTCACACCAGATAGTAATTCAGAATATTTGTATGTATATATATGAGTCCAGGATCATTCAAAAGTAGTCTAAACCAAAACCAAGGTTATGTACAAACTTGGTCAACATGACCACAAAAGAAACAAAATAAAAACAAAGCAAAAGTAAAGCCTCTTGCATAAGGTGACCACAGTTGACTTCTCAAAACTTGGTTTTCTCCCATATCACTGGGGAAGGGGCTAGACATCCCGCTGCTCACCTACATACATATAAATAAAGAGTGAGCTAACGACCAGTGAATAATACCAGAGTAAAGAGGTTGCATGAATGAGATCCTCAAATAAGTAGCCCAAACTCATATGTAATGCATATAAATCATTATCAAAGCAAAACGACCTCAGGACCATTCCATAATACTCAAGGCCTATCAAAGGGGCAAAACGACCTTGGGCCGAACATTCTTATATTCATATTTATGCGCATATTCATATTCATGATCATGATCACGTCTGCATTCATATTCAAAACAACCTTTGGTCCAATCAATTCCTTATTCAAAACGACCTTTGGTCCATTTAATAATCACACAAAACGACCTTCAGTCCAATTCATATATAAGATGACCTTTAGCCTATATTGTCAACCATTCCAAACGGCCTTAGGCCCAATCAGTATCATTGTCAAATATACCAAACGGCCTTGGGCCCATTTCATATTCATACATTAATCACTTTACATATTCTATTACGAATCAAACAGATAGAATACTCATTCATAGTACAAATTCATAAGTTCATAAACTTACCACATAGGTAACATTTAGAAAATAATACATACACAAAAATATCTTTACTAAGATATTACTCTCAGTGTTCAGATGCTTGATTCGTCCTTGCAATTGACCCTACATAATTCACAACACATTAGGTCATAATACAATTCAATCCGTTTTTTAGTTTGCTTACTTCTCTTAGGCTTCTTACGTGTTCTTTAATTCATTTAGGATGCTCAATGCATGCCTAACAATGCTCTAAAATGAAAGAGAATGGAAATTGAAGCATAAAACAACTTTTCAATAGTTCCTGAAACAAAACCCTTCGCTCGAGCACAACATTGGTCGCTCAAGCGGTCTGCAAAGCTCTGCAAAAGTACTGGTTGCTTGAATTTTAGGCTCAAGCGCAAGTTTGGGTCACTCGAGCCATGAGCAGTTCAAAACAGGGTTCGCTCAAGCACAAGTTTTTCCACTTGAGCCACCGTGCAATTGTCTTCAAAAATACTAGATGCCTTCAATTTATGCTCGAGTAGTAACTTCACCGCTCGAGCGATGTAGTCGATTTCTGGGTTTTCCAGAATGCTGTTTAGGTTTCAAAATATGGTTTTCAATGGTACAACTTGCATATTATGTCCTATATTTGAGCCATACAACTACTAACATAATCATATGAGTCAATTCTACAAGATTGAAGTTCAATTCATCATGAATTCATCATGCAAGTCCCACATCATTTCAAATCCTACTTGATAACTTCAAAACTCAAGCAATCAAGTTCCATAACTTCATGGATTATGCAAGCATGTGAAATATAGTCTCTAATTCCATCTCAAATGGTATAAACGATACTTATATTCATAAGAGTTAACAAAATTATGCATGCATGTGTGATTTAATACCAAATTCTTCATATTAAATTCATATCTTGTACTAAGCCCCCAATTCTTCTTGAATACACATAATTATTGACTTAAGCTCATAAATTAAGGTTCAAAAGCTTACTTAGAGTCTTGATCAACACTTGTGTTAAGAAATTCTTGAGTTAATCTTCATTGTCCTTTAATCTACTAAGCAATTCCAAGCCTTTTCTCTCTCTAAAATCAAGTTTTCTCTCTCTCTAAAACTCTCTCTCTCTCTTGGCAGATTTTGAGCTCAAAAATATGAGTTAAGCCCCGTAATTAGCATATATATAGGCTTCATTAACTTAATTCACTAATCCAAGCTAAGCTAATTAATCAAGGCTTAGTTCAATTAATCTAAGGCTTATTTTAATTGAATTAATCTAATTAATTTAATCTGAATCAAATTTCACCGTAGGCTCTAAAAAGTATGCTAATCATAATGGTACAGTCAATTTTGGTTTCTATCGTCTCTACGCCCTTAATTTCAGTTTATGACAGAATACATAACAGATTTTCTTACGATGGACAAATATGAATTCAAAAACGCATATAATCACATAAGTAGCACCCAAAATCTTATTAAGCACATAATCACAAGCATAATGAAGGATAAACAGTATAACACAAATGGGCTATCACATTCTCCTCCTCCTTTAGGCAATTCGGTCCTCCAAACTCTTGTTACCTTCCATTGGAAACAAATATGGGTAGTGTTGTCATATCTGCTCTTCTTTTCCCCATGTGGCATCCCTTCCATAATGTTTTTTCCATTCCAGTTTTACCATTGGAATGGATTTGTTTCTCAGTTGCTTTACTTGTCAGTCAATGATTCGTTCTGGCCATTCTTTTTATTCCATATTTTTATCAAGAGCTATCCGGTGGTAGTCTATTACATGAAACGAATCCCAGACATAGCCTCTCAACATTGACACGTGGAACACATTATGCATTTGTTACATACCCGACAACAAAGCAATTCTGTAAGCAACTGGACGAAGCCTCTCTAGGATTTGAAACGACCCAATGTAACGAGGTGATAACTTATCCATCTTGCCAAATCTCAACCGGCCCTTCATTGGAATTACACGGATGGATACATGGTCACCAACTTCTTATTTAAGTGGCCTTCTTCTAACATCCACATAGATCTTTTGTCTGCTTTGTGCTGCCTTGAGCCTTTGCTAAATAACTTTGATCTTTTTTATGGTGATTTGCACAATTTCAGGTCCAAGCAAGACTCTATCCCCGACTTCTGTCCAACGAACCGGTGATCTACATTTTCTTCCATATAAGGCTTCATACGATGCCATGCCAATGCTGGAGTGGAAGCTGTTATTGTATGGAAACTCTACCTATGGTAAGTAATCTTCCCAACTCCCTTGAAAATCTAAGGCACACATTCAAAGTATATTTTCAAGAGTCTGTATGGGTGCTCTAATTGTCCATTAGTTTGCGGATGGAATGCAGTACTAAATCTAAGTTCTGTCCCCATCGCCACTTGAAGGCATTTCCAGAATCTAGACACAAATTTCGGATCTTTATCCGACACGATAAACACCGGCACACCATGTAAACGGACAATCTCATCAACATATATAGTGACAAGTCTATAAGCATCATAAGTAGTTCTTACAGGAAGAAAATGTGCAGATTTAGTCAGTCTATCAACTATAACCCAGATAGAATTCATACCTCCCGGGGTTCGAAGTAGTCTAACAATAAAGTTCATGGTTATGTGCTCCCATTTCCATTCTGAAATAGGGAGAGGTTGAAGTAGGCCTGTCGACTTCTGATGTTCAGCTTTAACTTGCTGGCATTGAAGACATTTAGACACATATTCTACAATTTCCCATTTCATATTAGACCACCAATAACTTTGTTTCAAATCCTGATACATCTTGTAGTTGCCCGAATACATTGCAAACACTAACTTGTGGGCTTCATCCAGACTTCTCTTATTTAACTCAGGGATGTTCAAAACACATAATCTATTTTGGAACTTCAATACTTCATTCTCCACATTAAACCCCGGTCTCGAATTCTATTCAAATTCATCAATTACTTTCTTGAGGAACTCATCCTCCCTTTGTTTTAGTTTGATTTCATCAATCATCACCGGTTGGGCTGCGATGGCAGTTATCAACCCACTTTCCTAATGTAACGTTACTTCAATCTTGGACTTCTCAAAGTCTTGCAAGATTTCGTTCTGTTCAGTCAGCAGGCAAGCCAAGTTCCCTGTTGATTTTTCGTTTGAGGCATGAGCAACTGTATTGGCTTTCCCCAGGTGATACTGAGTTTGGAGGTCGTAATCTTTTATCAGCTCAAGTCATCTTCTCTGCCGCAAGTTCAACTACTTTTGAGTAAAGAAGTACTTTAGGATTTTGTAATTTGTGTAAACTTCACATTTCATTCCATACCGATAATGCTACCAGATTTTTAAATCAAACACAATTGCGGCCAATTCTAGGTCATGCATCGGGTAGTTCTTTTCATACAATCTCAACTATCTGAAGGCATAGGCAATTACTCTCCCATTGTTCATTAACACATAACCCAGACCTTTGTAAGAAGCATCACTATAAGTCACAAAATTTTCAGTACCAGTGGGCAATGTCAACACTGGTATAGTAGTCAATCTCATTTTCAGTTCTTGGAAGGCAGATTCCCTTTCATCATTCCATTTAAATGGTTGTTCT
This sequence comes from Camellia sinensis, assembly GCF_055761805.1. Classification (NCBI taxonomy): domain Eukaryota; kingdom Viridiplantae; phylum Streptophyta; class Magnoliopsida; order Ericales; family Theaceae; genus Camellia; species Camellia sinensis. The sequence goes on from NC_138961.1 coordinate 103,415,060, forward strand.
TTGCGTATAAGTTGGGTAAGAGGTATAGCTATTTTTGAAAAATCTTTCACAAATCTTCTGTAGTACCCAGCTAAACTCATGAAATTGTGGACTTCCGTTACATTTGTTGGTGTAGGTTGATTCACAATTGCCTCTATCTTCTGTGGGTCTACCAAAATCCCATCTCTATTAATAACATGGCCTAAATATACAACTTCATCTAACCAAAATTCACATTTCTTTAGTTTAGCAAATAATTTATTCTCTCTAAGTGTTGGCAAGACAGTCCTCAGATGTTGTTCATGTTCAATTCTACTCTTTCAATATATCAGAATATCATCAATAAAAACCACAACAAACTCATCAAGATAGGATTTAAAAATTGGGTTCATAAGATCCATAAATGCTGCAGGTGTATTAGTCACTCCAAATGGCATGACCAAAAATTCATAATGTCCATACCTTGTTCTAAATGCGGTTTTCTCTACATCTTCTACTTTCACCTTTAGCTGATGGTATCCGGATCTCAAATCGATATTTGAAAACATTTGTAAACCCTACAACTAGTCAAATAAATCATCAATTCAGGGCAATAGATATTTATTCTTGATTATTACTTTGTTCAACTCCTGGTAGTAAATACACAAATGTAAGGTCCCACCTTTTTTTTTCACACAGAATACTGGTGCACCCCATTGTGAAGTTCTCAGTTGGATAAACCCTTTGTCAAGCAAGTCTTGCAATTTTTATTTCAATTCTTTCATTTCAACAATAGACGTTCTGTAGGGAGTTTTTTAGATAGGTTGGGTGCCTGGTGCAATATCAACGGTAAACTCTATTTCCCTGGCAATTCATCTGGCAATACATCCAGAAAGTCTATAACAGCAGGAATACTTTCTAATTCAACATTCATAGATTGTTCAATCAATATGCTACACAAGTAACCCTGACATCCTTTCCTAAGCAATTTACATGCTTTCATTGCTAAAATTGGGTAAGGCAGAGGCACTACACCATTACCAACAAACACAAACTCATCGTGTCTTGGCGGTCTAAACAAAACGTGTTTTGTTTCACAATCAATAGTAGCACAGTACTTAGACAACCAATCCATTCCTAGAATTACATCAAAATGTCTAATGTCCAGGGGCGACAAATCCACATATATAATAGCATTGCCGATACGCATATCACGAATACGATACACAAATGTACATAACATAGATTCCCCAGATGGAGCAGACACAGATAACAGATATGGCAATGATTCTAGAGGTCTATTCAATCTAGATACAAACGTTGGGACACAAAAGAATGTATGGATCCAGAATCAATTACCACAAAAGCATATTGATTGCATATAGAGATAGTACCTGAGACAATAGCTTCAGTATTCCATGTGTCACATGGGACGAGTGCAAAAACTCTCCCTTGTCTCATTGTGTCTTTGGTAGCAACAGGCCTTGTGGTATTCCCTGGTTTTGGGATGGATCCAATCGAACTAGCAACTGATTTCCCACTTCTTCGTTGCTCAGTTTGAGTGTAATCCCTTACCATATGTCCTATTTCACCACCTTTAATGCAAGCCCCTGAAATACAGTAACAAACCCTTTCTTACCACACTGGCTGCATATTGGTGTTGTATCTCTAGTGGAGCCTGAAATGCTCGAGGATCCCGTATTCTGCTTTCTCAATGATCCTTTATTTGAAAAGAAGTCATGTCTCTTACTTTTTAAGTCGGTTGGTGGTTTACTCTAATTGGCCATATTAGTTTCTGACATTAAAGCTCGGTCTAACAGATCAACATAAGTAGGCAGTTTTAGAACATTCGCTCTCTCTTGAATATCATTGCGGAGACTGCTCTCAAATTTTCTTGCCTTGTTATAGTCGGTGTTAACCATATGCGATGCGAATCTGGCGAACTCTGTAAACTTTGCCTCGTATTCTGCCACAGTTATACTACCTTGTTTAAGCCACTCAAATTCAGATACTTTTCTATCACGAGTGCATTGCGGAAAGTATTTATCAAAAAAGACTTCAAGGAACCATGTCCAGTCTATGCCCTTGTTGTCGTCACGAATCAACATCCACCACCTTCTTGCTTCATCTTCTAGTGTAAAGGTGGCCAACTGTACTTTCTGTGCTGCAAGGCATGGAAACACTTCAAACAATTTTTTAATACCAAGGACCCAGGCTTCTGCCTTCAACGGGTCCACTCCCCCGTGAAATAGTGGTGGTTTCATTTTCTTAAACTCTTTGGTGAAAGCTATTGTTTGATCATCATATTGCAAATCTTGCATAGGTTGTACCGAATGTGGGGTTGGCGGTTGTTGCCACTGCTGTTGTCGTTGTCGTTGTTGTTGTTGTCTCAGTGTTTCTACCATGTCCTACATCATCCTCTCCATCCTGTCTAATCAAGCAATGGAGGATTTTTCTAGTTCATCGGCTCTTGTTCTCACCAATATTTGATGAGACTTGCATTATAATTCATACAGAAAGTATACTCAATATTCATGTACAGAAAGAGCACGCACATACAAATAGGCAACAATTCATATATCACGTAGTAGCATATTTCAAATCACCTATTCATATTCTTAATGCATTCAAGCATATATTTATTGCATGAATGCAGCTTAAGCCCCTTCTAGACATTATATTACTCACCTGGACAACTATGTGAGTTGTATTACTCGTGTTCTGATACCACTCTATCATGACCCTAACCCACCCCTATGGAATACGATCATAACTGGTTAGTAATCATGAGATTACTTATGACCTCAAACAGAATTCAAATCATATTTAAGAATAGGAGGCCAAAATATGGAAGCAAAACTTGCAAAGATTGTCCAATGAGTTGTGCATACATGGCATAACAAAAGTTCACTTTTATAATAACTCACACTAGACAGTCATTCAGAATATCTATATGCATATATATGAGTCCAGGATCATTCAAAAGTAGTCTAAACCACAACCAAGGTTATTTACAAACTTGGTTAACATGACCACAAAAGAAACAAAAGAAAAACAAAGCAAAATTAAGCCTCTTGCATGAGGCGACCTTGGTTGACTTCTCAAAACTCGGTTTTCTCACACATCACTGTGGCTGGGTCTGGACATCCCGCTACTCACCTACATACATATAAATAAAGAGTGAGCTAATGCCCAGTCAATAATACCAGAGTAAAGAGGTTGTATGAATGAGATCCTCAAATAAGTAGTCCAAACTCATATGTAATGCATACAAGTCATTATCAAAGCAAAACGACCTCAGGTCCATCCTATTATGCTCAAGGCCTATCAAAGGGCAAAACGACCTTAGGCCCAACATTCTTATATTCATATTTATGCGCATATTCATATTCATGATCATGATCACATCCGTATTCATATTCAAAATGACCTTTGGTCCAATCAATTCCTATTCAAAACGACCTTTAGTCCACTTAATAATCAAACAAAACGACCTTCGATCCAATTCATATATAAGATGCCCTTTAGTCTATCTTATTAAACATTTCAAACGGCCTTAGGCCCAATCTGTATCCTTGTCAAATATACCAAATGGCCTTGGGCCAATGTCATATTCATACATCAATCACTTTACATATTCTATTACGAATCAAACAGATAGAATACTTATTCATAGTACAAATTCATAAGTTCAAAAACATACCAAATGGGTAACATTTAGAAAATAATACATACACAAAAATATCTTTACTTGGATGTTACTCACAGTGTTCAGATGCTTGATTCGTTCTTGCAATTGATCCTACATAATTCAAAACACATTAAGTCATAATACAATTCAACTCATTCTTTAGTTTGCTTAATTCTCTTAGGCTTCTTTCATGTTCTTAATTCATTTAGGATGCTCAATGTGTGCCTAAGAATGCTCAAAAATGAAAGAGAATGGAAATTGAAGCATAAAACACTTTTCAAAAGTTCCTGAAATAGAGCCCTTCACTCGAGTGCAAATTTAGTTGCTCGAGCGGTCTGCAAAGCTGTGCAAAAGTACTGGTTGCTTGAATTTTAGGCTCGAGCGTCAGTTTGGGTTGCTCAAGCCATGAGCAATTCAAAACAGGGTTCACTCGAGCTCCAAATTCATGCATGTGTGATTTAATACCAAATTCTTCATATTAAATTCATATCTTGCACTAAGTCACCAATTCTTCCTGAATACACATAATTATTGACTTAAGCTCATAAATTAAGGTTCCAAAGCTTACCTAGAGTCTTGATCAACACTTATGTTAAGCAATTCTTCAGTTAATCTTCACTGTCCTTTAATCTGCTAAGCAATTCCAAGCTTCCAAGCCTTTTCTCTCTTTACAATCAAGTTTTCTCTCTCTCTAAAGCTCTCTTGGCAGATTTTGAGCTCAAAAATATGAGTTAAGCCCCTTAATTAACATATATATAGGTTTCATTAACTTGATTCACTAATCCAAGCTTAAGCTAATTAATCAAGGCTTAGATTAATGTAATAACCCGACTATTTCATCTACTTTAATTTCCTAATTATATGTGTGATTATACATGTACTTATGTGCTTGATGTGAAATTACATGTTTAAATGTATGAACTCCATATTTCTGAACTTGTATCTATCAATTCTAAGAAAATCTATTGAAATTACAACCTTTGGACTGAAAATTGAAAGCCTTAGAGGCGCGATAAACCGAATTTGACTTGACAATTATGATTAGTATGATTTTTAGAATATAATATGAAGTTTGGTAAAAATTTGATTCGTAATGAATTAATTAACTTTATTTGGCTAAAACTCCTAGAGCTAACACTTTGAAACTAAAATTGACAACCTTAATGAGTTCAGAAACTGAAATTGAGTACATGATTATGCTCATGGGAATTTTTAGAGCCATTCGGGCAGTTTAATAGAAAATTGATTTAGTCTGATTCGTTAAGGCTCATTTGGCTGGCAAGTATTCTAGTTATACATCATACAAGTTCTTTTTTAACTCATATCTTCTCATATGTTGAGTGGAGAATTCTGGAGACCCATCTAAGAGAGAGATGAAGAAGAGAAAAGAGAGGGATAAAGGAGAAGAGCTTGGAAATCGAAGAAATTGATAGATTAATTAAAGGCTTAGCTCAAGGTCACTTGCAGGAAGCGACCGTTGCTCGCCTAAACCACTGTGAGTAATAGTATAGTAAAGATATGTTTTTCATTATCTATTGTGTGATATGATTCTCTAAATATCGTATTTTGTTAAAATGCACAAGTTTACAAGAAAAGTAAAATGAGTCATGAATAAGAAATGTGAATTTTTATAATATGATATGGTGGGCCCAAGGCCATTCTATTTCTCCGTTCCATTTATGCTATGGCATGATATGAATTGTTTGGTCTTTAAAACCTAATCATTTTGGTATGGAACAAAGTGTTGTACGGAACTAAGTGCTACAGTGTGAGTCATCTCTAGGGTCCGTACGAGTCACCTCCTGGGTCCAAACATACATGAATTGGGCCCAAGAAAAGGTGGAGACATGTCGATGTTCCATCTACTCCATGATAAGATATAGTGACACGATATGATACGTTCGGACCTAAGGCCGTTTTGATATATGATTGGGTCTGAGGCTATTTTGATATATAATTGGGCCCGAGGCCGTTTTGATATAAGATTGGGTCCGAGGCTGTTGTGTAAAAACCATTATGAATAATGTTGTGGATGACATAATTATGGAGGAGTATTGTGTTATGTTTCTTTTCAATCTAGATTATTCACTTTGATCTCTTTACTTTATTATTACTCATTGAGCTTTGCTCACTCCATGTCTTATATGTATGTAGGTGATCAATCTGGAGATCAACCTTAGCTCAACCACAAGAAACTTTTGACGGACCGATTTTCTTAAGCCTCCAAAATGGAGCCTTTCGTCTATTGGAATTGTCTCCACATTTGTTAGTCTTTTGAAGCTTGTTGCTTAAACACTTATGGACGTGTAATTTCTTTGGATTACTAGCGCATATGATTTATACTTGTATATACGAATTGTGTATATGAACCATTTGAATATGTAGTTTAATGATCCTGGCATATACGCACTGCTCAATGGACGTTCTGCTATTTATTTGTTTACGCTTAAAGCCCCATATTTGAATAAGTAGTTTTGAAATTTTGTCTTTGAGGTTAGAGTGTAGGCCGGTTATGACCTAAACTTTTAGGGGCAAGTTTGGGTCGTGACAATTAATTAATCTAAGGCTTATTTTAATTGAAATAATCTAATTAATTTGATTTGAATCAAATTTTAATTAAATTACACCATAGATTCTAAAAATTATGCAAATCACAATGGTACAATCAATTTTGGTTTATGTTGCCACTCCCTCAATTTTTGTTTATGACAGAATACAAAACAGATTTTCTTATGGTGGACAAATATGAATTCAAAAACACATATAATCACATAAGTAGCACCCAAAATCATATTAAGCACATAATCACAAGTATAATGAAGGATAAATAGTATAACCCATAACAGGGTTGTCACATGTAGGGTTCAAGCTAAAACACCCAAAAATATGCAAAATTTATAGGAAACATGAACATATAAACATTTTTCAAATCAAAACTTTACCTATTTCAAGAATCATTGATTGAATTTTTGAAATCTATCAAGAACTCCAAGAATTGAATCTTTTCCAAATCTTTTCAAAACTTTTCTTTTCCCTCATTCAAAACATGGATTTAATGTTAAAAACCCTTGGAAATCACAAGAATATCTGAGGGTCAATATCTTCATATACCAAATACATCAAAACTTCAATCAAAAGAGTAATTTCCCAAGCTTCCTAGCATATTTCCTTTCCTAGCTCAACTTCTCTTCTATTTCTTCCAATTTCTTCATTTCTAACTCATTTTGATTATAGTTTCTTCTTGATTCTTGATGCTAGGGAGGTCTATTACAAGATTATGGGAAGAAATCCTACCTTAGATTGATTAACAATTGAGTTTTGATTAATCTCCTTCAAGTTCTTCCTTGTTCTCTTTTTCATTCTTCTTTCTTTTCCTTCTCCTTTTCTCTAGCTTCTTCTAAGTTTCTCCAACAAATTTTCCTTTTATTTGGTTTTGATGAACAATGGTTTTATTTGGTGTAGCTAGGGAAAAAATGGTAAGGTGGTGCTTGCTTTCTTGGTTTAGCAAATCTAGCTTATTTAACTTAGTTAATCAGGGTTTGTATTAATTAATCCAAGATTAATCTAATCTTAACTTAATTAATCCTAATTAGCAAAACATCAAATAGTATGAAATGAACAAGTTCATTAGACTAAAGCCTCTAAGCTTCTTAATGAAGGCATAGGGATATCCTATGGTTCTTAAATCCTAATCTAAACCATACCATAACTTAAAGCATAAAACAAGCAATATTTTCTAATTTAGGTTTCGAAACTAACTTCTCCTTTTTCCTATACTCCTTCCAGGTTCTAGTTCAAGCAATAATACTTAACATGAGATTAACACTCATGAATGACATGATATGCATATGCATGAAGTGTCGGGTGTCACAACACTTCTTCAAGACATGGCCTACAAAAAAGAGCAAGACATTGAACTTCCTAAGCATTAACATAACAAGTTGGTTTCTAAACTTAACTTTAGTTTCTTTTTTTTCTTATTCTAGCTGAATTTAGATTGGTTTGTAAGTGTATTCGATTTACAAATAGGTTCAAAATGCATGTAAGGAGGCCTGAGGGTTGAAAAAAACGAAAAGAAAAATAAATGGGCTCCTCCCCTGAGATTCACATGTACAGAACCCTGGCCACACATGCAGGATGTGCATGCAATTTATGCAGTCTCAAAACATTTTTTGGGTTGGTTGGCCGCACATGTGAGGTCCATTTCCACATATGCAGTGCTTCTGACTGCACGTGTAAGAGAATAACACAATCGCGGAGTGGACTATTCTTCGCAGTTCTAGGGTAGCCAACCTCATTTTCCAAGCTTTCAAATCCCAAAACTTGTTCTATAGCATCCTAATATACATATATATATGATGAAAAACTAATAAAAACTTATGATTATTCATTAATTTGACGATTAAACAAGTAAAAGATAGATTAAATTCAAGTTCTAAATCTTTTGAATGTTTTCTTTTGTTCATGGCTTCCAATCCTTCAAAAATGTGTTCTAAGGCTTCCTAATTACAAATAAATGGTGTAGGTTCAAAACATAACAATTGTCTTGCTCAAATCTTACATAAAACTAATTCAAAACATGATTTTTCTATCAATTCTTCAAGATGTCTTCTAGTTTCTGAACTTTTCTATTTTCTTCTCATTTCAATCTTCCAAAACTTATTCCTAATCAATTTTTTAGCTAGGTTTTGATGAGATTATGGAAGAGGATTGACTTTCTTACCTAGCAGTGATTTTCTTAGGATTTCTAGGCTTGAATCTTTGGCTCTTTTGAATTTTCCTTCATTTTCTCTTCTTTTTCCCTTGTTCTTCCCTTTTTTCTTCTTTCTCCCGATTGCTCTTGATTCTCCCAGCAGGTTCTTCCTTTTGTTTGACTTAGGTCGTGAGATTCTATTGTGTGTGGTTGGGCAATGGTACAACATCATTAGTTAGCTAAGCTTGCTTACTTAGTTTGATTAATCTAGGTTAGAACTAATTAATCAAGTTTATTCTTAGTCCTACTTAAGGTTCCCTAAACATACTTAATTAACACTAACCCTAATTACCAAATTAACAAATAGCATGAAATGGTCAAGGTTATTAGACTAAGATCTTTAAGCTCCTCACTTAAGGTATAGGCATACCCTATGGTTATCAAATTAAGCTCTAAATTATCCCTTAACTTAAAACACATAACAAAACAATTCTTACATAACCTTCCAAACTCCTTCTTCTCATTCTAACGCTAGTAAGTCCTAAATCACACAAGCACATAACATAAGACATGAATGCATGAACAATTAGATATACATAATGCACGAATGGGTTTTGTTGTCACAAAATCTGAAGCCGATATGATACAACCAATAGTTTTTGTTTCTTGTTTTCTTGTTTTCTTGTTTTTTGTTCTTTTTATTTATTTATTTATTTATTTTAAAATGTGCTATGGCCGTCTTCATGTATAAAATGACCTAAACTTGTAACAAGTCAGTTTATCAATGAAAACTTTCTTTTTAGCAGAAAATATGTTTATGAATGAATGCTCCATATTGAAATACTCGCCATTTCAATCGTAAAAAATTGACATAATGAAAATTTAGAATCATAATTTCATTAACTGTATAATAATAACTCGGCACCTGTACAAATTGCATGCCAAGTAAACACCTTATTGTTTCATAAACAAGGCAAACTATGTCAGTAGATACATTTATCTATCCCTGCCTCAATTGGGAAATGAAGGCAATGCAATGAGCTGATTCAAAAGCATTTCACCATCTGAAATGATGCATACCGAGTAAACACCCTGCCATTTCACATCGAAGGTAAACTATGCCAATACATACATTTATTTGTCCTTGTCCCGATTAGGAAACAAAGGTGATGCAATGAGCCGATTCAAAAGCATTTCACCATCTGAAGTGACGCATGCTGAGTAAACACCCTATCGTTTCACAAACGGGGTAAGCTACGCCAATAGATAGATTTATCTATTCCTGTCCCAATTGGGAAGTGAAGGCAAAAAAAATTGGTTGACTATATAATGTCGAGTTGTCCCTGCCCTAATAAGGCACAGGTCGAGAGAACACGTAGCAGTCGGTGGCGTGTAATCTGGAAAATAATAGGACAGCAAACACGTGGCGTGTGCGAGAGTGTGATCGAAAATGGCACCCTGAGGCTCGTATAAAGTGACATACGCCTTTTCAATCCACCATTAATTATGTTGAAACCATTTTCACAAGGCCCAAAAAACCATTTTCATAAGGCCCAAATTTCACAATCATCGTTCATTTGCTTATATTCAAAGACGCACCAATAAAATTAATCTATGGCGGGGAGGATTTGGAGATAGAAATGAATCAACAAGCACCCAGCGAATCCGCTCGTAGAAGCGTAGTGGAACCAGTGGAACAAAGCAGAAAAGAAAGACAAAACAAGCCTCCCAGAAGTGAGTGTCAATCTCCAAGAAAATCGCACCAAATTTCCAATAAGAGAGTACGACTAAGGAAGTCTCCTAGAGGTGGTGCCTACGATAAATAAGGAAACAAAACACTTGGGGCTCAAACTAGGAGTACGTCGAGTAGGTCACCGCGTCCTTTGAGTTTTGCCGACTCTATTGGAAACAAACCAATGATAGAGGCCGATTCAATGGTAAATGATTCAAATGTGGCAGTAGAGTTTACATGACAAATCTTCCCCCCTAAAGTACATCAGTCGATGACTAATCAGAGCGACTATGAGTTTTTTAGGGAAAGAATTCATGGGACTATGAGAGGGCTCTATAGTGCATACCAAATTAGCATGCGCCTTCGTGCCACCTAGAGGGAGATCGTTCATAAAGATGGGCGAATTCAAAATTTAGAATGCCAACTGAATGAGGCAGAGAAAAGAGCTAACTCAGAGGCTCGAAATGCTAGAGTGATAGAGGTAAAAGCGGTGGGGACAATTGAATTTGCAACGACAAAAAACAAAGAGACGCAACGCGAAGTGGATCATGTGATAGTCGATCAAGAAACTACTTATTTTTTCCTTCAATGAAAGCCAATTATACAATAGGGGTGCAAACCACAAGGGATCAACTAGCCGGAGATGTTTGCCAATGCAAGAATCATGGCTTCAAGCATGGATGGACAAAAGCCCTCCAAGCAGCAGATGTAGATTTTGCTTTTGAGCTATACAAGAGCTACACAACGCTGTTCGAGGCATACGATATCGAAAAAACAAATGGTGAAGAAGAAGTTACCTCCAAGAATTAAACAATGGTTGTTACCGGTTTGATTCTTGGGTTCAACCAATTGACGCCGAGATGTAATGAGTCGGATGCCGAATATGACGAAGTACAAATATCGAGCGTAGTTTAGATGTACTTGTAATGTTATCACACAATTTGTATTTGTCATGATGTTTCCTTAATAAAATTCAGAATTGAAAATTGCATTCGAAATTGAATTCTTGCTAGAATAGTTATATTTGTTAATCTTTGTAAATTAGATGATATGATGTCCCTAAATGGAAGAAAGTGCATTTTGAACAATGGCTCTATGTCGAGCACGGAGATTGCTTTGAATTCAGAGACTTGTATTGAAGGTGCTCTATGCTGAGCATGAAGATTGCTCTGAATTCGGAGACTTGTATTGACGGGGCTTTGACAATCAATGTGAAACAATCAATATCAAATATATAAGGAATGAATATAACTTCTTGTATCATTGATTGTCTATAAACATATATGTAAAAAAGCAAAATAATATACATCAATGATAAAATTTACAAAAATGGGTCAAATTCCAAGACTAGGGTACTTTCTTGTCGTTCATATCGGAGAGGCCATATGCCCCTGTCCTAACGATGGAATCGATCTGATAAAGGTCATCCCAATTGGGGTCGAGCTTGCCGTCGGCAGGATTCTTACTAGCAGGCAATACTTTTTTGAGGACCAACTCTCCAGGCATATATCAGCGTAGATGCACTCATTGATTGTAGAACTTGGCAAGCTGTTGCTAGCATTGTGCGATTTTCACGAGTACCCTATCTTGGTGTTCTTTGATTAAATCCATATTGAACGCCAACATCATATCATTTTGTCCAGTGTCAAAGGCCCTCATTCAAAGAGTCAACAAATCGATTTCCAAGGGTATGATTGTGACAACCAAACCATTCATCCATCATATATATCTAATTGTTCATGCATTCATGCTATATGTTATGAGCTTGTGTGACTTAGGACTTGCTGATATTAGGATGAGAAGAAGAAGAAGAAGAAGTTTGGAAACTTACGTATAGGTATTGTTTGTTATGTGTTTTGAGTTAGGTAATAGTTTAGAACATCATTTGAGAATCATAGGATATGCCTATACCGTAAGTGAGGAGCTTAAAAACCTTAGTCTAATAAACTTGACCATTTCATGCAATTTGCTAATTTGCTAATTAGGATTAGTGTTAATTAAGTATGATTAGTGAACCTTAATTCGGATTAATTAACATAAGTAGGATTAAGTATAAGTGTAGACGTCCCCGAATGTCCCGGGAGGGAATCCCGTTTTGTTCATTGGGGCTTACAATAGTTTTGACACAATGTCACGGTCTTGTATCTAATCTCGCGGAGTGCAATGCAAGACCAATGAATCATTAAAGAGTCCAAATCCAGCAAACCGTTTTGAAAAACTGATTTTTAGAAAGGAGTGCCAAACATGGACTGCTTTGCCAGATACAGAGTCGCCACCTAAATATTTTATTTTGGGGGAATTTAGGAAACCCTGACTCGTGCCTAAGGCCATGTGTCCATCATCACCAAAGTTGCCTCGGCTCGGGAACTTGGGTACGATTGGGAAGGTCAACTATGAGCACTCCCGCTCGCCCGATCCGAAGATCAGCCTGTACTAAGCATGATATCGAGTTTTGAAAACATATGTTATGTGATGCGCCCAACACACAAGTATAGACTAGATCGCCTAATTTGGAACAAAGCATCGCATATCTGTTTGTTTGGAAATGGTTTGAAGTTTGCTACTCATAAGTAGGTTAAAACACGGGTTTCGATGAATTATTCCAATTCAAGCAACCCAACCTTCACCCACAGGCATTCAGGCAGTTATATCACGTAAACATATAGCCTCATGGTAAGCATGCAATCATGGCAGTCACTCACACACATGTAAAATGCTAAAGCGTAAACACTCATAGTGTACTCCGAGCCAAAACAAGAACATGTTAGTAATCAAATGTATGATCCAAGTCCATGTTAAAATGGCTAATGCATCGCAGGCAAAATGCAACTAGAATAGGCTCTGCTAATCTAAGATGACATATGATATGCGACAATTTGATACACGTATTCAAATTCGATTTGAAATGCTATGCAGTTAGTATGATGCGCCGAGCCCGGTGCATGCAATATAGATGAATGAATGCAAACATGCATAGCATAAGGTATGCTAAATCAAATATGCCCTAAAACTAACCATCATAAGCGGTTAAATAAAAGGGAGAAAGAAGAAGGGGGTTTGGAAGACATGCATCACACACACGCACGCTTATTACATAATTGCGTCCTCTCGAGGGAGGGACCGAAAGAATAATATAGATTAATTAACTAACAAGCTAATTAAATATTACACTATACCCAACTAATTAAACGAATTAATTAAGCTAAGAAAGCAGTAAAGAGGCCTCGGGAAGAGGGATGAATGCGTGCACGATCGGCTCCGCTCAGAAATCCATCGCCATACTCATGCTGCCTCTGTTTACACTGATCTGTGCTTTTGAAAACTTCACAAGTCCCAAGGAAGCTTCAGAATCACTTCCTGAGCACTGTGAGATGTCACCGACCAAGAGAAAACAACACCAGCCATGGAAGTATGGTCATCGACCAAAAATGGGATCACCAGCACTATTTTGGTAGTCGGCCGGCATTGAAAGTTGCCGACCGGCCATTTCTTCCTGCAGGACACTAGTTTGCTGCAGCAGAGGACAGACAGAATATGGCAATGCATTTTCAAAGCAATTTATGCACCACCACCCCCCTCAGCATGTTTGAGACTTAGAGGAGCATGGTTCTCGACCCTCGGGCCATCAATCACGCATTTTAATGCATGATGACCCAAGGTGTCGAGTGTGCATTTTAATATGGAATGAAATGCATATAACACGTAAGGGGCCCCCAACCTTTATCATGATTGATCAAGAGGCGAGGGATGCACACATGATGCAATGCTATCTAAGCATGCAAGCAAGCAAGCATGCAATGGACTTGGCATGCAACAACATGCAATAGAACTAACATGTAACAACATGCAAAGGCAAGTATACCTAGACCCATGTGATACATGCATGATGAACTTAGCAAAGCAACACAATCATGCAAGCATGTAATATGCAATAGACATACAACCTAAACATGTGGACATGTGTGGCATGCAACAACATGCAAAATGGAGCAAGCATGTAACAACATGCAAGACAAGCATGCAACAATATGAAAAGATGGACTTAAACTAACATGGATAGCTCACAAGCATGCCCAAATTAGTGGCCAAAGTCAAGAGTTGGAGGCATGAAAATGTAAAACAATCATGCACGAGTGAGTGGTCCAACACTTAAGTAACCCTGTACAATCCTCAAGCATGAGCAAGTTATGATAAATGTGAGAAAATGACAACGCATTAAGCTCTGAAAATATGTGAGGAATGATGCCAAATCAACCAAATAAAGCAAGCAAAGCATGCACGAAGGGCCAAGGCCTAAGGCTAACCAAAGGGCTCAAATCATGGCCATACATGGGAAGTCCCAAAGGGTCAAAGGGACTCAAAACAGTCCCAATGCAGGTCGAGACAAGGCCAAAAACACACTTAGATGGCATCCAAATGGCCTAAGCATGGAAGCATACACAATGATCCGTTCAAGAAGCATAAAATACAAACTCTTTAAGACATTAAAGGAGTGATAGGTGTAAGTTTATAGGCATAAAATATGGACTGAAATAACATTCTAAGTGATGCCAAACCACTAAAATGATCTACATAGAGCATGCTAGCAACTTGGACACTCAAAGCTAACAAGCTAGATTACATGGTGGCTATACAAAACAGTGCAAGCATGACCAAGAAGACCAAAATTAGAGCTCAAGCATGCTACAAAAAGCCTAAAAGCTTCATGGAGTTGGGCCAAAACATGTAATCATAGTAGTCTAAATGCTAGGTACATATTAAGGCAAATCATGGGTTTACAAGACAAGTATACAAAGCAAGCATGGCATGTCTAAACTAACTCAAAACAGAGGTGTATCATGGCAAAACAAAGCCTAATGCATGCTGAAATGGAGCTAAAACAAACTGAACGCACATGCTACCACATAAGCCATTTATGCAAGCATTAAACACAACAAGGAGAGGGGATGACCCTCTCCTTTTTAGGACCTCAAAACCACCTCTCCACCACTGAAAATCCTCTGGATTTCAATGGTAGAGAGGTCATGCAAAGACCAAAATAATGGCCAAAAGGTATGGCCTAAAACAAGGCCTAATAAGGCCTTGGAGGGGGGAGACAACCCCAAACCTCAAAGTGACCTTAAACAAAGTTCTAAAACACACAAAATCAAAACTTTTATCAGTTATAGTCAAAGCTTAAAACAATGAGCAAGAATGGTTAAAAGCCTAAGCAAGAAAGGGGGAACTAAAGTAAGGATGCTCACCCTTGTAGAAACTCTTCAAGAACAAAGCTCCAGCACCTTGCTTTGGTCAAAACCAGTCCAAGAACCCTAACAACAATCTTCTAAGGACTCAACAACCCAAGGATGGTGTAATGCTAGGTGTTCTAGTGCAAAAGTAAGACAAAAACTCACTTTAAGGCACAAAAATAGGATCAAACAAAGGAGTATAGATACAAAAACTATATCTCACTCTTTAACCCTAATTTTTTTGAACCCTAGAGGAGGGAGGAGGGGTTCCCTCCTTATAGAGGCTCAAATCCTCAAGCTTCCAAGAGAAGCTAAACAAGAGGCAAATCCTTCCATACACGTGTATGGAGGGGAATAATTGTGCGTGCCAGTTATGCCAGCTGGCACTAAATATCTGTATAAAGCAGATGAACAGGGGTCGGCCAGCTGAAAAGTCCGATTGACCAACAAAAATGGTCGGCCGACCAAAAACATTGCCGATCGACCAAAATATTTGGCCGGTAGCAAGAAAACAGGGTCGGTGGCCTCAAGCCAAGGCCGATGAGGTGTGGGGATGGCCAACAAGCCATTCCCTGCCCTCAGAAGCAAAACACAAGTGTTTGGTATACAACCAAGCACAAAACAAACAAGTCGAGAGGTCTTGAGGCAAAGCGCACGACCGAAGCCTCCGAGAACTCAAGACGAACACGAACATGGATGATCATCGAGTGTTCAAACGATGACGTCCAAGTCTTAAGGACGGTCAAAAATGGGGTGTCTACAGTTGCCCCTCTTTGACAGAACTCGAAAGTCATAACAATGACGGGAGTGAATGTCAAAGCCCAGAGACGACCCATTTTTGACAAGGTCGAACACTTAGACAAGCATGTAAGATAGCAAGATATGTGCCCGTAGGCAAGGGCAAGATGCCAAGAACATGCATGATGCCAAACATAACTTACGATCATGCAAAGAAAGCTGTAACGAAGCAAATACATACAATAAATGCAACAGTTTAAGTAGGCCAAAAACCAAACTACATTACAATGCAGAAAAGGATGTAAGAGAATTATTCAATTCTCGCTATGTCTCACGGAGAGAATACAATACCTGTGCGGTTCGTCTGGTCATGCCAGCTTCAAATGAACCGTACATACAATATCGTGCCTTAAAAAAAAAAGAAAACTTAACAGGTACAATATTGTTAGAAACATGCATAGCAATGCAAGTGAAAAGCACGTGACAACACGAGTGAGAGGGTGCATGACAATGCAGGTGGAAGAGGTGCATAACAACGCAACCCGAGTGTGTGCATAACAATGCGATTTGAAAAAAGCGTAACAATGGTATGAAGGCACAAACACATGTAAGTAAAGCATACGCGACAACGTATACAATGTGTGAATGTGAGGAAAAGCATACACATGTAAGTAAAGCGCGCGCGGAAACGCATGCAATGTGTAAAGCAAAGAATAAAATGTACACATGTAAGTAAAGCGCATGCTACAACATGTACAATGTGTAAAGCAATGTGAAGATAAGTATGAACACATGTAAGTAAAGCATGAGCGACAACGCAAGCAATGTGTAAAGCAGGAAAGAACACATGTAAGTAAAGCACACACGGAAACGCATGCAATGTGTGACCCCCTGAAAATATGCATGAACACATGTAAGTAAAGCACACGCAGAAACGCATGCAATGTGCAGAGCATAACAAATATACACATGTAAGTAAAGCATACGCAGAAACGTATGCAATGTGTAAAACAATACGAGAATGATGCATAAACACATGTAAGTAAAGCATACGCGAAAACGTATGCAATGTGTGTAACAATGCAAGAAAGGTGCATAAACACATCTAAGTAAAGCATACGCGAAAACGCATGCAATGTGTGTAACAATGCGAGAATGGTGCATAAACACATGTAAGTAAAGCATATGTGAAAACGCATGCAATGTGTGTAACAATAAGAGAATGGTGCATAAACACATGTAAGTAAAGCATACGCGAACACGCATGCAATATGTGTAACACTCCGAAAATGGTGCATAAACACATGCAAGTAAAGCATACGCGAAAACGCATGCAATGTGTGTAACAATACAAGAAGGATAGAAAGGGGTTAGTAAGGGTTAGTTTCGTCCACATGTGGCACGCGAGTGGAGAAAAGTTAGATACGTCCACACGCGGCACGCGAGTGGAGAAAAGTTAGATACGTCCACAAGTGTTTGGTATACAACCAAGCACAAAACAAACAAGTTGAGAGGTCTTGAGGCAAGGCGCGCGACCGAAACCTCCAAGAACTTAAGACGAACACGAACATGGATGATCATCGAGTGTTCAAACAATGACGTCCAAGTCTTGAGGATGGTCAAAAATGTGGTGTCTACAATAAGCTTTATTAATCAGCTCAAACCTAGATTAGCTAAACTAAGTAAGCAATATTAGAGGCTTAATAATTTTCCATCTTTTACCCCAACCACACATAATAGAACCTCATGCCCAAACCAAATAAATAGAGAAGAAGAGGCTAGAGAATCAAGAACAAACGGGAAGGAGAAGAGGAAGAAAGGGGAAGAAAAGAGGAAAAAGAAAGAAAAATGAGAGAAAATTCATAGGAGCTAAGGATTCAAGCCTAGAAATCCTAAGAAAATCACTACAAGGTAAGAAAATCAATCTTCTTCCATAATTTCATATCAAAATCTAGCTAAAAATTGATTAGAAACAAGTTTTGGATGATTGAAATGAAAGGAAAATAGAAAAACATGAAAACTAGAAAAGAGTTTAAAGAATTCACTGAAAAATCATGTTTGAATTAGTTTTATGTAAGATTTGGGCAAAACAATTGTTATGCTATGAACTTACACTACTAATTTGTGATTAGGAAGCTTTAGAACACATTTTTGAAGGATTGGAAGCCATGAACAAAGGAGAATATTGAAAAGATTTGGAATTTGGATTTAAATTATCTTTTACTTGTTTAATCTTCAAATCAATACATAATCATAAGTTTTTATTACTTTTTCATCATAAATATGTATATTAGGATGTTATAAAACAAGTATTAGGTTTTGAAAGCATGAAAAATAGGTTTGGGAACCGTAGAATAGCAAGAAAAGCCAACTCCCTCGACTGTGTTCTTCTCATGCACCTGCGGCCGGAAGCACTGCACGCATGGTACACCCTACGCACGTGTGGAAATTGCCTTCGTACGTGTGGCCAGCTAACCCAAAAAAATATTCGAGACTACTTTAAATGCATGTGCGTCCCTGCATGTGCCGCCCTATTCCACTGTATGTGCGGATTTCAGGGGAGATGCATGTTTCGTTTTCTTTTTGTTTCCTTCAACCCTCGGGCCTCCTTGTACATGTTTTGAACCTATTTGAAAGTCAAATACACTTAGAAACCAATCTAAATCAAGTTAGAATAAGAGAGAAAACTAAGTTAAGTTTAAGAATCGATTTGTTACGTTAATGTGCAGGAAGTCCAATGTGTTTTGCTCTTGCTTTGTAGGCCAAGTCTTAAAGAAGTTAAACCTTTGATCAAGGAGCCAATTGTGAGTAGTAGTGTAGTAAAGTTATGTTTCTTTAAAATTATGATTCGAAATACAAACACATGATATGTTTAAAAAATTATGCTATTGTTTTGCTATGAATGAACATCATATATTTTTATATCATGTACTAAGATGGTTTCTTGGAATTTGTTAGTTATTGGAAGTCTTGCCAATAACCTTGTACTAATTGAGCTTTTTGCCACCCACTATGGCCCCCAGTTCTGATCCGAAGTACCTTGAGAATGTTCATTGTTATCTATATGCTTGCAAGTTAAATTTTGTTATCATGCACAAATTAAATTATGTTTGAAATAAACTTGTGCTTGGTTTTAAATAAAGTTATTGGTGTTCATTCATTCACCCTTCTCCCCTATACGTATGTAGGTGATGGCGAAGATCCAATTATGGATGAGAGATCATGCTAGAAGTATTTTTCTTTTCTTTTCCTGCTTTTGGGAGTTGGAGTTTTTGGATGAAGATCTTGTATATTTGTAAATGTTGTACTTTCCTTTTGGATGTTGACTTTGTAATGTCAAAGATAAATAAATAAAGTTTGCTTGTTTTTGTATCATATGACTTATGCACATGCCATGGATGGACTCTTGGTAATTAATGGACAATGTTTCTGCATAAGCCCCAATATTTTAGTCTAACCTTGTTTTGTCTTGCTAGACCTTTGGTCGTCAGACACTGCTGGCTAGTCATAACTACTATCCTGTTTGGGGCAGGATGGGGTTGTGACAATAATAGCTTTATTGCCAAAAGACAAGGCAAATGGAGTTTCCCAATAGATGTAGGTACCCCATTTTTGATCGCCCGTAAGACTTAGATGCTTGGTTCAATGCACTCAATAATGAAAGTTGAATTATGAATTCGTAGCGATTCGAAATCAATCAGGCTTCCAAAATAACCTCACATCTTCAACATTTACCTTGTTTGAACCCTTGGGTTTCATTTTTGGACCATTTCTCACCCTGAGCTGAGTTTGAACCAAAAAAACAAGGGAGGCAATCAAGGCCCGGCCGTGCATCAGTGATGGCCGGCCGGCGTTCGATGGCGATAAACACTATTCTGGGCGGGAGGCCGCTAGCTGTCCATTTTTGAAATATTTATCACCTTTTTAGCTCGAATTCTTTAAAACCGAAGCTCTGGGATTGTTTTGAGGGTTGAACAAAATTCTAGAAGAGATATACACCGTAAGAGCCCTTCACTCCTCCTTCTTCCATTGCAAGTTATCTTTGAGCTAACCTAGCTTGCTTACACCACCTATATACATCATATACAACCTTGTCTTACCATCCTAAAGCCTTACTTGATCTTGAGGAAGTGTAATTCAAGCTTGAGAATACATTGAAACCAAGTTTGAAACTCCAAGAACAAGCTTACTTCTTGAAAGGTATAAGATTGTTTTCTCTTCTCTTGACTTCATTTTTATCCTTTACTTCATTATTCTTGTTGTTTTGGTTGGTATTGAGTTTTCTTGAAGTGTTAGAGTTGGGTTTGAAGAGTTACCAAAAGGGTAGAGAGAGCTTGCTCTTTCTACACCTTTATTCATAACTCAAACCTTCTCCCTTTTCACTCTTTTTCTTTGGTATTTACACTGATTTTCAGAGGTTTGAAAAGGCTAAAAACCATGTTTTGAAGCTCCACAAATAGAGGGGTTAGCCACCCCTCCTTATCCTTTGTTTACTAGCCTTAATTCTCATCTTTATTTTCTAGCTTTTGAACCCCTTCTCATGCATGTTTCACCTCTGATTTTCATGTATTTAGGGTTGTTTTGAGGTTGTCTAGGCTTTTTAATTGATTCATGCCTTATTTAATACACTTGTGGTCTCATAAGTTGACATACTTGTTGTTTAATATGCTTTCTTTGTTCATCTTCCATGTTTGGAGTCTAAGTTTGCTAATCAATCAATCATTTCATATCTTTCATTCATAAGAATGGTTTCAACCAATTGAGGTTGCTCAATGCATGTAAAGGACACCTACACTTAATGGCTTAATCTCTTTGGAGATTCATCATCAACAGTGTAATCTCCTTCTCATGTCTTGGAAAGACCTCTTGTTTGACATCACTTCTTTTTTAGAGGACTTTAATATCATATTTGGACAAATGGATTAAAGAATGGAAAGGCCTAAAACAATTGTTTTAAAACTTGGATCAACGCACCTAAAGAAAATAGCTTAAATAGCTTGAACTTGGCTGGATGTTATACCAAGTTTCTTGTGTCAAAGGTCATCAAACATCAGTTCATGGTGTTTTTGATGTCCTTGAAGCATCTCAACTTCCTTTTTTGAGTTCATTCCATGACAAAAAGGGAGGGGTGGTCCATTTGCATCACATTTATTGATTTTTGGTCCAAAATGATATCCGAGATCATCAAGTGATCATATCGCTCGTTGATGGTTTTGGAGTCAATCCCAACCTTCTCTTGAGGCTTTCCTATGATAGCGAAACAATGAAGGACAAACAGAGCTTGAAAATGCTCTATCTGCATTGATTTCACCTCAGAGTACAGAAACACAGTTTGCACCAAATCAATGCACAGCCGGCCCTATGTAGGCCCGGCCGGCCATCAATAATGCATAGTCGGCCCTTAGTGTGTGACCAGCAGTGCAATTTTGCAAAAACAGAGGCAGTGGCTGAATGTGAAACAGAGGCATTTTGGAGCAGACAGAGTAGCTTTTAGGCGATGCGTATGCAACCTCCATCCATCTTCCTTGGTGCTCATATCGAATGCATTTGATTATTTAATTGTTTCATTGGTATAATTAATTGTGTTGTAATAATTAGTTAATTAGTTTAGCTATTCATTCAAGTGTTGTAATAATTAGCTTAATTAGCTTAGCTTAGCTTAGTTAGTCAGCTTTATTCATTCAGACTCTCCTTCGTGAGAGCGTAATGTAATAATGTGTATGTCTTCTAACCCCACATCTTTCTCCTTTTTACTTAATCGCTTTTGATGGTTAGATTAGGGACATATTTCAAATTAGCATACCTTAAGCTTGCATCCATTCATTCGTATTGCATGCACCGAGGCTTGGCGCATCATTCAAACTGCATTATCATTTCATTACTTCTTTGAATACGTGCTTAGACCACATGTTATCAAAATCGAATCACATGACATATTAGTAGCCAAGCCTATTAATTGCATTCTTTGTATGTGTTGCATTAGGCATCTTATGTAGTTAGGAATCATGCATATTTTTCTAACTCTTTTGTTTTATCTTGGCTTGGAGTACTAGGTGAGTTTTTTAGTGCTTTAGCATACTTACATGAGTGTGAGTGATTGCCATGACTAGCATGCTTGCCATAAGGCTAAATGCTTACTTGCTAAACTGTTTGAATGCCCGTGGATGAAGGCTTGTTATTTGAATTGGAACGATTCGACGAATGTATGTTTTATGCCCACTTTGTTGAGTGGCAAATTGTCACAACCCGAACCCGCCCCTATGGGTTTAGGCCATAACCGGCCAGTAATCCTGAGATTACCTACGGCCTCAAATCAAACCAAATGTAACTCATCAGAGTAAAGGGGCCAATCGGAAGCAAAATTTAAAACTTTGTCCATAGAGTCGTGCTTATATGCACATCATAACATTCCATACATACATATGTTAATAACTCACAACAGAAAGTATAGTAACATAAAGTTCTATACAGACAGGATCATCCAAATTTAAGTCAGCCAAAACAAAGCTATATACAGACGTACACCAAAGTCCTCACCAACATGACAAAATAACATAGAATGGCAGAAGGGTGAAAACGTGTCTCGTGCATGAGACGCAAGGGCTGACTCTTCAAAACCTTAGTTGTTCCATACAGACTTCACTGTGGCTGGGTTTAGACTTCTCTTGGCTCACCTACAAACGCATGAATGAGCGTGAGCGATAGCCCAATGAATAATATCAAATAAAAGAGTTATACAAACGGTATATAGAACAACATGCTTCAAACGGCCTTGGGCCCAATTCATATTTCTATTTAACATATATATATATATATATATATGTACACAATTTAAGTCAGGTGACTGTGGTTTCAAACATACTGGACTTTGGCCCATTTATCTTCCATTTGTCAACTAGCCTTTGGCCCATTTATCTTCCATTTGTCAAACTGGCCTCTGGCCCATTCATACATGTCAAACTGGCCTCTGGCCCATTCATTCATGACAAACTGGCCTCTGGCCCATTCATGCATGTCAAACTTTCATTTGTGTCAAAATGGCCTTTGGCCCAATCATTTATGTCAATCGGCCTTCGGCCCAATCATTCATGTCAATCGGCCTTCGGCCCAATCATTTATGTCCATCGGCCTTCGGCCCAATCATTTATTCTTATCAAAACGGCCTCTGGCCCATTCATTTGGTATAGCAAACATTGTCCACCAATCGAATACCAATCATTTATACAACTTACATGGACGTAAGCAATTGGACAATAACACATTTCAGATATCTTTGTTAGATATTACTCACAGTGATCGGCTGATTGATTTGCCCTGGAGCTTGACCCTACACATCACATAACACATATGGGTCACAACCAATTCAATCCGTTCTTAATTCACATATTCCTCTTTAGGCTTAATTCTTATTCTTCTAACTCATTTACAATGATCAATGTATGCCTAAGAGTACTTAGAAGTGAAAGGGAACAAAAAACGGAACACAGAATGCATTTTCAAAATTTCAGGAAATAGGGTCCCCGCTCGAGCGTGGACTTCCCCGCTCGAGCAGACCCATGAGGTCTGCAAAAGTGCTGGATGTAACAAATTCACGCTCGAGCGTGAACTCGGGCGCTCGAGCGGAAGGTCTGTCTACATAGCACTATGTCTACAAAAAGTTCTGGGAGCACGTATTTCCTGCTTGAGCGGCGGTTTCCATGCTCGAGCGGACATCAAAAATTCTGGGTTTTCCAGCAATGTTCTTGAGCCGAAATTCAACATTCCAACCAACATTTCTTGCATATAATGGCTCAAAATTTACATAATCATATACTAACATGGTACCAACACCAAATTACAACACAATGGAGCTCAATTTCACAAATTAATCACATGCATGTCCCAATTTACACCAAATTCACTTTCAACATAATAATTTCATGCATTCAAGCTCATACTTCTTATGAATGGCACATGCATGTGAGATATAACTTCCATTTCAACTCAAATTGTACAAATGGTGGTCACAAGCATGGATTCTAGCCAAGATTCTACATGGATCATATTTTTCATGCTCAACTATACCAATTTATGGCAATTATACACATGCATGCATTCCATGACTTCAAATTCATCAAATACAACATAATTCTTGTTCTTGATCGCCCTTCAACTTTGAATTCACAAAATCACAAGATTAGGCTCATGAATTTATAATCAATTACACACCTAGAAGCTCAATCTTCTCAATAGAAGCAAGTTCTTGAGCCTAGCCCTTCAAAGCTTGAGCTCCTTAGCAAAATCTTCAAAATTGAACCCTCTCTCTCTTTAAATCCGGTTCTCTCTCTATTTCTAGAGAGGAATTTCGGATGGTGTGCTCAAAAAGGAATGAAGTGAGGGTGTATCATGGCCTCTAAAAGCCCCCTCTCAAATACATTATTCTAATGTAAAATAGTTGAGCACTAACCCATTAATTTAATCCAATTAATTTGATCCAAATCAATTTTCAATTAAATTTCACCGTAGGCTCTAAAAATTACGCCAATCACAATGGCATAGTCAATTTCGAGTTCTGTGGCCGATAAGGCCTTCAATTTAATTTTCAAAGCAGATAATCCAACAGATATTCTTACGGTGAACAGATAGAAATTCAAAACCACATATATTCACATAATTGGCACACAAAATCATATCAGACACATAATCAAATTCATAGTAAGGACCAATTAGCATAATACGGAACAAGGTTATCACACAAATCATGTTTTAAGCCCACTATGCTTGGTGGCAAAGCCGCAAATTTTAAGCCCACTTGAGGTGGCAAATTCAAACCATTTTCACAAATAAACATGAAATTGAATTGTTTCAATTTGTGCAAACTAGTCTATACTTGATTGTGTGCATCACATAGTAATGCTAGTTTAATAACATAAATAAGAACACATGATGTTGATAAAAATCATATCATGATTAGTAGAGGCCAATCTTTGATCGGGTAAGCGGGGCTGCTCAATTCATGACTTTCCCCTCTCGTACCCAAGTTTTCAAGCCGAGGCAACTTTGGTGATGACGGACACGTGGCCTTTGGCACGAATCATGGGTTTCCTAAATTTTTCCAAAATAAAATATATAGGTGGTGTAGACACCTCATTTTTGACCGTCCTCAAGACTTGGTTGTGTTTGCAGGTACATCCAACAACAAGTTCGATTGCTCGTTGAGTACTCGACTGTTGCGGCGGAACGTCACAGGTTTGAGCTTTCCAAACCCTGTATCCTTTCTGCCCTATTTTTGGACCATGCATTGACCCTTCCAACCTGATTCTCTTGGTGCACTACCGGCCATCCTATGCTACTGTCGGCCATGCCTTTGTTACTGCCAGCCATTGATAAAGCTTGCCGGCCATCAATGAGCCACTGCCGGCCACCACTGATGGCCGGCAGAACCCTTGTCTCAACAAGTTTCACACCAAATTTTTTGAGCCAGCTGGTTTTCACTCATCTCTCCTCCATACACGTGTATGGAGGGATGAGCCCCTTTTCCAAGCTTGTTTAACAAGCTTTGCATTGCTTTTCTTCTATATAAGGAGAGGCTCTCCCTCCCTATTAGAGGGTCAGCCATTTTTAGAGAAGTTGTATTTCTTTCTCTCTATATTTCTCATTCTCTCTCTATATATTGCATAGAAGAGTGCTCTAAAGTCCATTTTTCTTGCACTTTTGCACTACAACACATAGAGGTACACCACCATCGTTGGGTTGAGGTTCTTGGGAGTGTTACTTGAGCTCTAAAAGTTGGTTTTTTAGCCTCAGAGCTTGCTGGTTTTGAAGTTGAACTTCAAGGGTGAGTATATTCCCCTTTTTAGCATTTATTTGTACCTCATTTTGGCCATCCTTGCATATTGTTTTAGGCCTTGATTTCAATTGAAAAAAGTTATATTTTTGCATGCTCTAGACCTTTGTTTAAGGTCACTTTTTCGTTGGGGGTGATTTACCCCCTCTTAGGCATTGTTAGGCCTTGTTTTGAGCCATCTCTTTAGGCTCTTGTTGAAGCCTTTGCATGACCTTTCTACCACTGAAATCCAGAGGACTTTCAGTGATGGAAAGGTGGTCTTGGTGTCTAAATAGGAGAGGGTCATCCCCTCTCCTTTGTGTCGTGTTCACAAGCTTCATATGCCTCATGTTTGAGAACCTTTGTTAAGCCTTTGTTGGCCATATCTTAGCTTGTATTTGTGGTTATTTTGCTGAGGCATATCACTGTTTTAGGCTGGTTTGGTCACCTTTTGCATTCTCCTAGTATGTGTAGTGTAATCCCATTTGTGGCTCATCAAAATAGCATGCCATTCTAGCTTGTTTTCTTTCCATTTTAGTATGTTTTTGGTGATGTTTTTCCATGTCATGACTCCGTTTTGGTTTGGTTTAATAGCTCTTTGCATGCTTCATGCACTTGTAGTATAATTCCATGAAATAACGTAATATGTCTCATGCTTTAACATCTCATTCTAGCATACTTTTGGCTTAGCTCTGAGGAGACTTTGTTCATGTTTTAGCATGCTTAGGGTCTGATTTGTGTTGTTTTGGTCATACATGACTTGCTTTGTATAGCCTTGGTTCAATCTAGCTTGTTGGCTTTGTGTATTGAGTCCACTAGCATGTGTTACTTGGCCTATTTCAACAATTTGGCATCACTTGTTATGTTATTTCAGTCTGTGCAATGTGGTCATACACTTGCATTTGACAAGCTTTCAATGCCTTGGAGAATTTGTGTTTTATGCCTCATGAATGGATCATTGTGCATGCCTCTATGCTTAGGTCGTTGGGATGCCATCTCAGTGGGTTTTTGGGCTTATTTTGACATGCCTTAACTCTGATTTTTATTGGTTAAGTCATCCCATGCTTGGTCTTAATAGGTGTAGTGTAATCCACCTTATTTGTCTTGTATGCATCATGCCTCATGCTCACCATTCTAGCTTGTTTTGGCTTCCTTCTATACATGTTTTAGACTCATTTTAACATGTTCTAGGACTACTTTGGGTTGCCTTAACCACGTGCTTCATGTTTTGTATACTTATAGTATAAATGCTCTTGCTTGCCTCAAGCTTTGAGCACCATTGCATGCTTCATTTGTGCTGTGTACGTGATTTGGCATCACTTAACATGACATTTCAGAGCTTATAGCATTGCCATATTCCCACTTCAATCATGCTTTAAGTGCCTTTGAGTGTTGTGCATTATTGCCTAGTTTATGGCTTAGCTTGTATGCTTGCATGCCTAGGTCTTTGGGCCCTCATCTCAGCATGTTTAGGTCCTTATTTTGACCTATTTGAGCTCTGTCCATGCTTAATTCATGCATTTGTGCCATGTATTGCATGCCTCCTTTGTAGTCCTCTTTGATTGCTTCATGCTTTAAGGACCTTCGCATGCTTTACTTGTGTTGTTTAAATGATTTGGCATCATTTATCACATCATTTCAATGCACTTAGTGTTGTTACACTTCCATACTTTTCACTCTTTAGGTGTTTTTGAGAGTTGCACCTTTATACCTTAATTGGTGAGCCAATTGGCATGCATGCTTGTATGTGTTTTTGGTGCCTTCATCTTAGCATTTTGGCCACTGATTTGGGCATGATTGAGGTCTGTCCATTTTGGTTTAAATCCATTCGGCATTGTGTATGCCATGCAGTTCATCACATTGTGTATGCCATGTTGTACCATTGCACTTGTGTATGCCATGTTCATAGCATTGTGTATGCTAGTTGTCGTTCTTAGCATCGTGCATTGTGCATGCCATTAGCCTTGTTAGGTTGTTCATGTAGTTGCATGTTTGCATACTTAAGTCATATTGCATGTTTTTCATGCTTGTGTTGCATTTGTTGTTTGGATTAAGTATTAATCCAAGCACGAGAAACGAGGGACATTTCATCCTTCGAGTGATGAAACGTGCCTCAATTCTTGGTCACTGACGCTCTTGACAATGCATGATAGAGTTTTAGGCATTTATGTGTTTTTTGTGCATTCATTTTACATTGAATTGCACAAGTTGGATCTTTGGCCATCATGCATCGGGATGCGTGATTGATGGTCTTAGATCCGACTATGCCTCTCCCTTGATGATTTGAGGTGATATGGGGTGGCATAGTGCGCACATATCCTTGGGAGACCCTCTCTTTCCTCTGTTTTGTGCTCTTTTACAGCTTGGTGTCACAGCACACCAGTGGCCGGCAGTCTGTCATCCTTGGCTGGCACCCCCCTCATCCTTGGCCGGTAGTGGGCATTCTTGGTCGACAGTGGGGTCGGCAGTAGCTTCTCATGGCCGGCAGGCCACTGGTGCACTCCCCAGCATGTTTTTGGTAATATCCAGCAACTAGTTTTCAAGGACACCTTGCAGACAGAGCCTCAAGAGAGCAACCAGAGAGCTTTTCGGGGCGGTAACCGAGCTTGCATCCTCTTCTTCTTCGAACAGAGCTGGAGCAGCTTAGTTTAATGCTTACTTATTAGTTAGCATCAATTTGTAATTAATTAATTTGTTAATTAATTAAGTGTTGTAATAATTAGTAAGTAGATTGCTTATTATTCAATTTGGTTATGTAATAATTAATTAGCTTGTTAGTTAGTTAATTAGTTGGTTTGTATTATTTATTCGGACCCTCCGTCGAGAGGGCGAATTTTGTAATAAGTGTGTGTGCGTGTGTGCGTGTGTGCATGTCTTCCAACCCCACGTCTTTCTCCCTTTTACTTACCCACTTTCGATGGTTAGTTTAGGGCATTTTTCAATTAGCATACTTATGCTTCGCATGTTTGCATCCATTCATTTGTCTCGCATGCACTGGGCTCGGCGCATCATACTAACTACATTGTATTTTAATTCCAAATTGAATACATGTTATCTAATCGCATCTCATATGCCATCTTAGAATAGCCGAGCCTATTTCTAGTCGCATTGTTGCGTGTGTTGCATTAGCCATCTTAACATAGCTAGGATCATGCATTGATTACTAACTAGTTATTGTTTTGGCTCGAAGTACTAGGTAAGCTCTTATGCTTTAGCATACTGCATATATGTTAATGTTGCCATGATAGCATGCTTGCCATGAGGCTATGTGCTTAAGTGTTTAACTGCCTGAATGCCTGTGGGTAAAGGTTAGATTATTTGAATTGGAACAATTCATTAAAACCCTCGATTTAGCCTACTTGCGAGTAGCAAACTTCAAACTGTTTTCAAACAAACGGATATGCAATGTTTTGTTCCAAATTAGGCGATCTAGTCTATACTTGTATGTTGTGCGCATCACATAGTAATTCTAGGTTTAATAATCGAAATAAGAACGAATGTGTTTTCAAAAACAAGATATCATGTTAGTAGTGGCCGATCTTTGATTGGGCGAGTAGGGGTGCTCATTGCATGACCTTCCCCTCTCGTACCCAAGTTCCCGAGCCGAGGCAACTTTGGTGATGATGGACACATGGCCTTAGGCACGAGTCAGGGTTTCCTAAATTCTTCCAAAATAAAATATTTAGGTGGCGACTCTATATCTGGCAAAGCAGCCCATGTTTGGCACTTCTTTACAAAAATCAATTTTCCAAAACGATTTGCCGGATTTGGACTCTTTGGTGATTTATCGGTCTCACATCACATATTGTGAGATTAGATTCAGAATCGTGACATTTTGAGTCCGAACTGTAGTAGTAAGCCCTAATTCGAGCACGTCTATAGGTGGTTACTCTGTATCTGGCAAAGCAGTCCAATTTTGGCATTTTCGATTCCAAAATCAATTTTCCAAAACAATTTGCCGGATTTCGACTCTTTGGTATTTATCAATTTCACATTGCACTTATGAGATTAAATTCAGAACCACGGGTGCCTGAACTGTAGGGCTTTCTTTTCAAACTTCAGAAAGGGGGGGCGAAAAAGCTGAGCTACAATAGCCCTTCTCGACGTAGTTCGATGAGCCCACAATATACTTGGCAATTCTTCAAGCCATTTGCATTTTTCTTTCTCCAGCCATTTCTTAATGCCGTCGAGAACTACTTTGTTGGTAGCCTCAGCCCATCCATTTCTTTGTGGATAGGCTGGCGAAGAAAAGTAAGGTTGAATCCCATATATGTCGCATAACTCCCTATAAACGCTGCAGTCAAATTGCTCCTTTTTTTCTCTCTCTTCTTTTTTATAGCCGCAACCTTTTGCTATGTTACTTGGTAGATTTTTTGATAAACCTGAATTGCCCAAATATGAAGAAAGACAACCCTTTGTACAAGTGTTTCAACAATTTTTTCTCTACATCAATATATATATATATATATCAGCATGTATACGTCAAACTGCTCCTCTCTCTCTCTCTTTTTCTTTTTTTCTCTCTTCTTTTTTATAGCAACAACTTTTTGCTGTGTTGCTTAACAGATTTTCTACTAAACCCAAATAGCCCAAATATGAACAAAGACAACCCTTTTTATTTGCAACAACCTATTTGTTGTTGCGTTGTTTCTTTGTTTAAACCATGCAACCACTATGATAAATTAATTCTGATAAAGGATGGTAAGAAGTCAACTTACAACTATAGCTCCCTATCTTTTTTCTTTTTCTTTTTCTTTTTCTTTTTCTTTTTCTTTTTTTTTTTTTTTTTGGTAACCATGTAAGGAGATCACTTTTTATTCAGCCCTTCCTCCCCTACTTCATCATTTTTTTACAGCAGCAACCCCTTCTCGCTCTCTCTCTCTCTCTCTCTCTCTCTCTCTCTCTCTCTCTCTCTATTTTAATGCTGAGACCTGTCTCTTTTTTTTTTTTTCTTTTTTTTACTCAGCCTTCCTTTCTTGAAGCTAAAAACAACCTGCTACCTTCCAGAAGAAACCTTTTTTTTTTTTTTTTGGCAATTTGTATTTGAGCAACACCTCCTTAAGGAATAAAACAGCCCCTTTTTTTTTTGGGTTGTTTGTAAGGATTTTTTTTGTTAGCATGTATGTATATAATTTTCAAGCCATGCTAGTTAACAAAGGATGACATGTCTTAGGTCAGGAAAACCATCCTTTTTTTTTTCCCTAAATCTAATCAAGGCTTGCCCTTCGTGATTCATGCTAGTGGATCTTAAATGTATGAATCACGATAACTGAACCTTTTCTTTTTCAAGAAGACAATTTCTTTGATGTCTTTTCGCCTTATTTTGTAGGCACTACGCAAGACTTCGGAGTTATTTCAAGTATCACTACCCATTTCACTCCAATGGCTTTAATCTACTTATAAGGGTTTCTGTTGATTGGTGGTTGCAACCTTAAGACGGCTTTGCAAAATTGGATTTTGGACTTAATTTAAATCCTACGGTAGACCATCAAATCATTCTAGATTTCACTCCTTTCACCCCAATGGCAATGATTGTGTTCCTTTCACCCTAAAGGCTTTAATCCTTAGCATTGAATGTGTTCATTTCACCCCAATGGCTTTAATTCTTCTATGAGGGATTTTTATTTTTATTTTTTTATTGGTAGTGATTATATTCCTCTCACCCCAATGTGGTTGACTCTAGTATCTTCAAAGAGGCTTTTGTCACTTAATGACCTTAGCCCTCAAAAGGGGCTTTTGTCAACTTACTTAGCTTATTGCATTATTATTGTGTATTTTCCTTAACTAACCCTCTCTTTTTTTTTCTATTTCTTTTATAGGATTCTCACATAAAAGAAACTTGAATATCTTCAACGCGATGAAAGGGATGTACTTGACAAATCTAGTTCGAAAATAATCAGGCACGAACCTATCACTGCTTTATTGTCTTCCACCGAGTTGGAGCCTTAAGTTCCCTTTCATACACCTTCCGAAGACTTGGTCTACACAAGAATCCAAAACTACTGCAAGATTCTTGAGAAAGGACACTCCAAAGCAATTGGTTGCTCTAAATTTAACAATCTTCTTAGGAGGATGAAAATGAGAAATTAAGATGGGATAACTCTCTTAATGTTTGTGGCATCCCTATCTATCTTCAATCCCCTGTATGGACCTTTTGGTTGAATGACGTTCTTCCCATATTTTTCCCTATCTTGGAAAAGTCTAGGCCCCAATCTATATATCCCTATTTTCTTATGCCAGGAATGTCTGTGTCATGACCCCATCCTATCCAAAACAAGTTAACAGTTATGACCGGCCAGTAGTGTATGACTATCAAAGGCCTGACAAGACAAGACAAAACTGAACTATCACCTTGGGGCATATACGGAATAACCTGTTCGTCCATCCAAAGCAAGTGCATAAGTAAGAATGGAAACAAAACAAGCAAACCCCTTATTTATTTATCTTGATATTTACAAGCCCAAACAACAAAAAGAAAAGAGTACAGCATAAAAAGACATTCATACAAAAAAACTATAAATATATAAATATGCCATTGTCTCGAAGTTACAACTTCCAAAAGAACAAAATAAAAGAAAAAGGGTTCTAGTGCGAAATTTCCTTACGTCCTTGATCATCATTTTCACCAATATATATATATATATATAGGGGAGAAGGGTGAACCATTGCCCATTGAATAGTAATAAAGTAAGGTGGTAAATGAACGAATATTGAAAGCTTTAAACATTCTTTCAAAGTAACATACAGGCTTTTACGAGACAAAACATAGCCTGGCTTGTGAACAAAACACATGGTGGTGAGCATTTCAAGGATTACAAGGTGCTTAACTAGCCCAGGTATCGGCTAAACGTAACAAGATGAGCTCAGCCATAATACATGATTGGATATTCCCCCAATTGTGTGACCTGATCCAAGAATGCCATCCAAGTACATGATAAAAGAGCATAAAAGTTCATTCATAACAAGATATATCAAGCTTGTAAGGGTGTTTGGGAAGTTACTATTTTAGTAGGCTATTTTAGTTTTTAGCTATTTTAGTAGGCTAAACTTTTTGTGTTTGGGAAGATAATTGGATTTTATTGTAGTTGGATGTGATATTTGTGAGAGAAAAAGTGAAATGATTATGGGTCTGATGTGATATTTTGTCTTATTGACTATTTTGGCCTACTTTGTCTTTTTGTGAATTTTAGCCTAAATTAAGCTAAAATCTCACTTTCCAAATAGCCCGATAATTAAGGTTTATATTGAAAACATATTTGATTGAACATAACATTATTAAATCACCACTCACAAATGGCTCGGTCAAACAAGAGGTTTCATTCTTCCGAAGCTTAACATACATCAAACAATAACACAACATTGAAATGCAAACCTAATTCGAATAAGCTTAACAAACTAAATACTTAAACGTTGTTTAATGTTTCCATAATTCTTCTAAGTGTTTAATATTGTTGTAAGTCTTGTTCAAGCCTTATCTAGGTGTCAAATGCATGCAAGAAGTGTCCCGACTGGAAGAGGACAACAAAACAAAACTTTGCTCAAAACAGGGCTTTTCTGTACATGCAAGACCAAAATATCATGTGCGAGAAGGCTGGGACAGGTGTAGCTGTAGGTACAATTTTTTCAGAATTCAAGTCAAGAACAGGGAAAACTTGCCGAATGTGCGAGAACCCCCCACCGTACGTGTGGTTTGGGAATCCAGGTGTTGTTTGAGAAAATCTGCAATTTTCAGCTTTTTCTTTCCATTTCTTTAAGCCAAGGCCTAAGAAAACTTAACACAATTCATGCAAATTTAATGGGAAACATGAAAATGAAGTTGTTTTCTAAATCAAAACATCAAAACTTGGTGTGAATCTAAGAATTAGGAATCAAACTTTGAAATTTGACAAGAATTCAATGAAAACCTATCTTTTCCTAAACTTTTCTTTTCTTTTCTTTGTCATCATGGATTCAAGTCATGAAATTCCTGAAAATCAAAGGAACGATGATAACAAGGATCCATATGCATCAAAAACATCACAAACTTCTCCAAAACAAGATGAAATCCTATGTTTTCTGCCTAAATCTTCATCTAGCTCAACTTTCCTTATTCTCTTCCAACTTCTTCATTTCTAAAACAAACTGCCGTGAAATGGATTTAGAAATACTCTCTCGTTCAAGCAGCCTCCTCCATCTCTTCTATCTCACCCCCTTTTGTACTACCCCCCATGGGTCCTCCCAGGGACCACTACCCCCTCTTGGGCTTTGACTTCATTCCTGGGCCTTTTACATAACCCACGGGTTACACGGCTCTCACAGCACTTCAACTCAATTGTACTCAGCCACGGCTCTCCACTAGACCTAGCATGGGCCGACTTATATGTGGCCAGCTAATGGGCTTGATATGGGTCATGGCATGGCCAACTTATTTATAGCCATCTTATTAGCTTGGCATGGGCCAACTTGTATATGGCCCGTTCACGAAGCTTAGGACCATATTTATTCAGCCACCACAATTGCCCCCTAAACACCCGATTAACATCTGTTATTTGGCGTAGTTGGCTTATGTGTGTACTTTTCAGTTGATAGATTTCTCAAGCCTCGAAAGTCAAAAATACAGCGCACGCGTGCCTTTTAGTACTGATACGTCAGATCAAACGCAATATGGAGTCATCATTGCTTCCTGCCTCTTCGTAATTTGATGCTCATTTAATGCAATTTGAAATTTGTGTGTGTTGAACCTTGGTTCTTTGGCATTCTTCACACTATTCTTCCTTCCTCACAAGATTCCTGCATTTTTAACTTTGCTTCATATCACTTCTTTGCTTTGCTCCCTTGTTCTGACCTATAAGTCCCTCATTCTCTTCCACTTTTGTTCGCATTCCAGTCCCTCTGTGTGTTTTTATTTTCATTTCTTCTATTCTGTCTAGAATGGCGACTCATTTGAAAGCTCTCCTTTCTGCGGAGTGAGTCGCCGCTTTTCATCATCACTTTTCGATTCTAGACGATGTCCACCTATCGCTTGTTGCAGACAGTGTGGTTGATATGGAGGTGGAGGATGCAAACACCATCATCTTCCCTCTCCTATCAATTGCTGAGGATAGGGTTCGTTTCCCCTTACACCTTTTCCTTAGGACTGTTCTGCGTTACTGGGGTCTCATTCTCTCTCAACCCAATGTGAATTTTTACCGTATAATCATGATTTTCATGGAACTAAACCGCCGACTTGGGCTTAACCTAGGAATTTCAACCATTCGGCACTACTACGTCATGGCAAAATCGACTAGTCGGCAAGGCCATTATTTTCTTAGAGCCAAGGACATAGATCACCACTTGGAGACTATGCTTGCCAGCTTTGGAAAAATAGTCAATGATGTAATGGTCGTCATTCGAGGCAATTCAGAATTCGGCGAGGGAGAAGATTCCAAAGACCCTGTGTCGAGACAGAAGGGTGAACCAAGTGGCTGAACATAATTCTAAGTTTAGCGTTCTATTCGGCTCTAAAAGACTTCTGACTAGTTTTGTTATGTGCAAGTAACAACTTAAAGAGAGTCCTTCCGTCGGCGGATGAGGCCGTTCCTAATCAAGTGAAGACGGTCCTTAAGTACAAAGGGTGTGTAAATCTACAAGGGCAAGGGCGTGCTGCACACCTGGTGTTAAGATACAACCCAACCTACTCAATATTTTCGACGACTAACCATATCCCTATGTCGATAGGTGAACAGCAACTTACGGCGCTCATATTCCCCAACTTCGAGAGCCTAAGGGGCATTGGCCTTGAAGATTCAGAAGCCGAAGAGGCTGGACCTAAGGGTCGTTTGGAAGAAGGTTCAAACGCTGAAGATGCTAGACAGGGGGACCGTTCGGAGGAACAAGAATTAAATAGGAAATTTGAGTTGGCCTTTGAGCAACTTAACCCTGAGGGCAACGGCCAACCCTCTACTTTTGGCCGAGCAATGACTGCTTCTCTAGAGGATGACATATTAATCGAATTAGGATATTTACATGGGGCCAAGTTTGAGGAGATAGGCAGAGAGTCACTTGCCCAGTTTGCCAGACGAAGAAATGCCAAGAAAATGGCAGCAAGGAGGAAAGCTAGTGATTCTAGGGGGAATCTAGAAACTCCACCTCCAACGACCATCCCAGAAACAATTCAAGAATTGATTGTGGCTGATAAAGTCTCTAATCTGAAACCAATAGAAACCTCTGCCTCCAATCAAACTGATCAAAGAGGCAAAAATTGCCCTATCGAATATATTGTCGAATCACCAAAAGAACCAATTGATAAACGGAAAAGGTTGGAGGCGCTTTCCACGAATTCAGCTAAGCCGTTCGTCATCTAGCCAAGGATGAAAAATGCGCCGGTTCTTACCAATGGATCTGCCATTAGGGATTCAGCCTTGGCTTTAATTGTAGTGTCAGTGTTTTCGCTTCCGTTGGACAAAGTTGCATTTTGTGCTGAACCGAACGTTGTCTTCAATCTTTTTGTGCCATTTTGTTGTTGACTAATGAAACTGCTACATCATGCTTGTTAGGCGGCGGACAAGATAGTGGAAATTGGCCATCGTCACTACGACGTTATGGAGAAACTTGGTGTGATAGAAGGCCAACTTGAGGATTAAAGAAACAAGGCTATGGCCGCAATGGCAGAACTGA
Organism: Camellia sinensis; assembly: GCF_055761805.1. Taxonomy (NCBI): domain Eukaryota; kingdom Viridiplantae; phylum Streptophyta; class Magnoliopsida; order Ericales; family Theaceae; genus Camellia; species Camellia sinensis. Next base: position 103,451,540 of record NC_138961.1, read on the forward strand.
CGGCGGCGATGGCAAAGGCGGAGGCCGAATCCAAGAGGGCAGAAGATGAGCGGGCGAAGGCTGCTATCGAAGAGGAGAAAGCAAGGCATGTTGATCTACTTTGGCGGGCCACTGAGGAGAGGGCTACCTTGATAGAAGGCGAGTGGAAATTGGCCAAAGTAGAGAATGCCAAATTAATGGCCAAATTGGAGGAGTCAAAGAGAGCCCACGAGTGCGCGGAGGTAGATGCAGCCAAGACATTTGATGCTGGTGAGCTTAAAGCCAAGGAGTTATATGCAGACGAAGCATTGAAGTTTGAAAACCGAGGCTTCAAGCATGGCTGGCTCAAGACTTTGGCAGCTGCTAAAGTGACTGTTGACCTGTCAATTTCGTACGAGTAGCTGGAAGTTGAACCTCTAGAGTTAGACCTAGAGGACTTTGAAGATGTTTGAAGATAGTCTGCTTGTAGTTTGTTTATTTATCTAGTCATTTTAGTATTAGTATAGTTTTTGTATTAGGGCAGTTTTCACTGATAAAGTGATACTTGTTTGTATATAGTTTATGAATGAAAAATGCTTGTTTTGAGAAATTACTTATTGTAGACCGCCCCGAACTTTGCTCCGCACGCGAGGGCGCGAATCGTTGTTCTAGGCTACTACAGTTCGGACTCATGTCACGGTTCTGAATCTAATCTCACAAAGTGCAATGTAAGACTAATAAATCACCAAAGAGTCCAAATCCGGCAAATCGTTCTAGAAAATTGATTTTAATCAAGAAGTGCCAAACATGGACTACTTTGCCAGATTTTAGAGTCGCCACCTAAATGTTTTGTTTTGGAAAATTTAGGAAACCCTGACTCGTGCCTAAGGCCACGTGTCCGTCATCACCAAAGTTGCCTCGGCTCGGGAACTTGGGTACGAGAGGGGAAGGTCATGCAATGAGCACCCCTGCTCGCCCGATCAAAGGATCGGCCTTTACTAACATGGTATATTGTTTTTGAAAACACATGTGTCCTTATTCCGGTTTATTAGCTAGCTTACTATGTGATGTGCACAGCATACAAGTATAGACTAGATCACCTAAATTGAAACAAAACCTCTCATGTTTGCTTGTTTGAAAATGGTTTAAAGGTGCTACTCGCAAGTAGGCTAAGACGCGGATTTTGCCACCCTCAAGTGGGCTTAGAAAACATGGTGATTTGCCAGTTTCAAGTGGGCTTAAAACTCGCATTTTGATGAATTGTTCCAATTCAAGCAATCCAACCTTCATCCACAGGCATTCATGCAGTTATATCATTTAAGCATTTAGCCTCATGGAAAGCATGCTAACATGGCAACATACACATCTCATGCAGTATGCTAAAGCATAAAAGCTTACCTAGTACTCCGAGCTATAACAGAAGCTAGTTAGTAATCAATGCAAGATCCTAGCTATGTTAAAATGCCTAATGCAACACATGCAAAATGCAACTAAGATAGGCTTGGCTATTCTAAGATGGGATGTGAATGCAACTTGATAACATGTATTCAAATTGGTATTGAAATACAATGCAATTTGTATGATGCGCCGAGCCCGGTGCATGCAAGACAGATGAATGGATGCACGCATGCAAGCGTAAGTATGCTAATAGAAATATGCCCTAAAACTAACCACTGAAAGCGGATAAATAAAAGGGAGAAAGAAATGGGAGTTGAAAGACATACATCACACACACACACGCTTATTAAAAATTCGCCCTCTCAACGGAGGGTCCAAATAATAAGCTAACTAGCTAATCTAAGCTAATTAAACTAATTATTACAAAAAGAAACTAATTAACTAATCCTAGTTGACTAATTAGGTACAAAACCAAAGCATTAGCTAGCTAAGCAAAGCAGCTAAGTAAAGCAGGAAAGAGATGTCCTCAGGACGAGAAGTGCATGCATGCTCGGTCGCCTCATTCAGAAATCCATTACGATGCCCCAACTTGCCTCTGTTTGCATTTGATCTTAGAACACTGCACAAAGCTCCAGATAGCTTCTACCCCAATATGGAGACCTCCAGGAGCATTGTCGGCCACTTGTTGGTGGTGTAGACCACCTGTAGATCACTTCCACTTGCTGCAAACCAGAAAAAGTGGTCGCCCAGCTACTTTTTCTGGTCTGCCGACCAGAAAATTCTGCACAACTCCAATTTGCTGCAACAGAGAACAAAAAGGGGCACGGCAGTGTATTTGCAAGGTATGTGTGCACAACAACTCTCCGTATCATTTCTCAAGCTCAAGGGAGTGTAGTTCTCGACTCTCGAGCCACCAACCGAGCATCGCAATGCACGATGGCCGAGAAGCCAAGATTGCACAATCAATGTGAATATGTCACGCCCCACTTTTTATTACTCGGAGTCATTACCAAATTCATTAACTTAATACAATTTCAGAGATAACATGCGGAAATAAACTCATACATAAGTGATTAACAATACTCCCATTCGTATGCAAAGTAAATATTACATGAACTAACTTAATAAATTGCCCTTAGGCTTACATCATTAAAAGTACAAGAAGAAGGGTGTAACCCTTTACAACAATGGCATTCCGCCAACATAACAGAGGCCCCGTGGCCAACAAATAAGAAGATCCAAATCTTGTAGCACACCCTGCTAAACACCTGAAAAAGATTCAACAACGTGGGATGAACATATAGTCCAGTAGGGAACTCAACATGCTCCTTAACAATAACAACATTACAGATAGCTATGATCATGAACACCCATTCTCATACTAGAATAATAATGTGACAGTTTATACAAAATATATATATGAATATATATATGAACTTTTCTTGAAAACAATCATTTAATTCACCGCTATAAGCGATTTATCCTTCCTTTTTCCTTTCATTAACCCCCGTTCCCAATCTTTTATAACATAAACAACTATTTAGAAAAATAGATTCACTAAGCCCATTACTCTTCCATTTGCCACACATACAACAGATGTGCCTTTTCAAAACATATTTGGCATTTCAATGCAATTCCCATTATATCATAATTATCCACACACACCTCTATAAAAAAGATAACAACTCAACTACATACATAAAATCAATCAATGAGTCAACTCGTCCCTCCAACACTATAACAAATACAATCCACAATGTTTCCAGATACACTGAAACAATAACAAAACAACAATGCACTACTAGCTATATGCGTAGTAAGCCAAAGATACACTTCTCACAACAATCTACCAGTTTACCAGGCGCTAGCTGGAAGGGTATGGTACCTTAGATTATCAGCGCGTCAGTTCTCCAGGCGCTAGCTGGAAGGGTATGATACCTCTGATTATAAGCGCTGAACACATAAGTGTGTGGAGTTCATCACCTATCTTCTCACACACACTGGAGTACAACCCCTCTCTTCTCCTCAACCGGTATACAAACATAATGTAGTTCAGCATTTCATTACATATGATGTTCAATCAACAATGGTGTAATACATACACAACAATTCAACACAACCTTATCATCCTCCACCGATGACCAAAATATCCAGATGCATGCATATTATACATCTATTAACAGACCCAACTAACATGAGAGTACAAAACTCAGCAACAACATGAACATGGTAGTTAAAGCTATACCCCACACAAGTGTGTTCAACACTCAAGATACAACATTACAATTCTCTTATACTTGTTTCAAAATACCTTTCCCATTTCACAAAATGAATTCCACTTCCTTTGTTTTCACAAAAATCATTCCTATGGACAAAAGCCATACTTCATTTAAATTCACTACATTCTTTTCAAAGCCATTTCAAACTAATTATGCACATTAAGTCATAAACAATAAATTAGGGTCTTTCCTTCATCTTTCTCAATATTGACCAAAAAGGCCTAATTAACATCAACAAATAACAATAACCACATTTAAGACTCAAAATACCTAGGTATTTAACCAAAGATCTAAACCCCTCAATTAATCTATTAAATCAAATAAGAAAATTTAGGGTTTCCTCTCCTTTCAACAACCACATGCTAATTAACACTCCAATTAGCCCAAACCACAACTAATGATAATAAACCCAAATTCAACAACCAACCCAAGGTTCAGTCCCATGATTTTCACAAATTCAACATGATACAATTTTTATGCAATACAAAAACTACCACATGTCTATCTATAGATGAAGTATTGAAAAGAAATAAGGAGAATCCCTACCTCGAACAAAGAACACAAATGGAGAAGATGACCCAAAATCCAAGTGCTCCAAAACCACTATTTCTCAGATTAGAATGAAGCCCAAGCCGCCCTCTATCTTACTTACAAAGAACTTAAGATGGATTCACACTAGAAGTAGATGAAAACCTGGAAAGAAGATGAGTTTAGAGAGAGAGAAGTCGGACCTAGGGTTTGGAAACTAGAAGAGGATGAAAAGACTGATCAAAACCCGCTGCTGCCTATTTAAACTGGACAGGCTCGCTCGAGCGAAGACTTGGTCGCTCGAGCGACCAGACACAGGAAAGCCTCGCTCGATCGAAGAAACTCTCGCTCGAGCGAAGAAACACTGCTCTCAGGTCTATACAAGACGCAAACACTCGCTCGAGCGAAGGAACCCTAGCTCGAGCCACCAGACACAAAACTCAACCCTCGCTCGAGCGACCAAACTCCCGCTCGAGCGACCAATCCAAATTCTGGACAGTAACACCTGGTTTCCGAACCCAACCAATCTAAAACAAACCTGCCCAACACATCCGATAACTCAAAAAGAGAAAATAAAGGATGACAACCACAATTATATAATGAGAGAATCCAGGGAACCTAAGTCCGGATACAACAACCAAAAGGAGAAAGACCGGGGTCGCTATAGAATAAATGCACAAAGAAAACATAAGGGGGCTTAACCTCTATCATGCATTATCAAGAGGGTCGGCAACCGAGAATTGAGGCACGTTTCATCACTTCAAGTATGAAACGTCCCTCATTTCTCGTGTTTGGATTAACACCCTATCCAAACACAATGCAATGCAACGACATGCCAAACACAATGCAATGCAACATAAGCATGTCAAAACAAAGTCCTTAAGCATTGAGGCACAAAACACTAAGGCTATACAATGCAATGCACAATGGACTAAAACAACCCCAAATAGACTTCATGCATGCCAAGACATTGGCCAAAACACTCTTAAAAGATGGCATGAAAGGCTAGAAAATGCATGCTCAAGCATTGACTCACCAATTAAGCATAAGAGCACAACTCTCAAAAGTGCACAAGGAGTGACAAATGTAAGAGTGTAGCCACACTATAAGCACTGAAATCATGTATGAAATGATGTCAAATCACTCAAACAACACATGCATAGCATGCTAGGAGGTTCAAAGCTTGAAACTAGCATAGGCACTTGCACTATAGCTATGCAATACATGAACCATATGGCCAAGACAACCCAAAAAAGTCCTAGAGCATGCCAAAACAAGGCTAAAACATGCATGGAGCAAAGCCAAAACAAGCTAGCATGAAGGGCCAAAACATCAAGTAGGCTAGGCCAATGAGCATGATTACACTATACCTACCAAAACCAAGCATGAGATGGCTTCACCAACAAAAATCAAAGTTGTATCATTGCAAAACAAGACCAAAAATACACTTAAATGATAGCCCACAAGCTTAGGTAAGATGGCATACACAATGGTTCATTTTTAAGGTATAAAGCACCAACCCTTCAAAGCATTGAAAGAGTGAAAGATGTGAGGGCATGACCACACTACATGCACTGAAATCACATACCAAATGATGCCAAATCATATGAATAGCCCAAATAATGCATCCTAGTGACTTGGAAACTCAAAGCTAGTGAGCTAGAATGCACTATGGCTATACAAAGCAAGGCATGCATGACCAAAACAACATAAATCATAGCTTCAGCATGGTAAAACATGAGTAAAATCTTGCTGGCGTTGAGCCAAAAGCATGCTAGAATGATGGTCCAAAGCATGATGCATGTTAGGCTAGATAGTGGAATTGCACTACAAGTGCAAGGAGCATGCAAGAGGCAACCAAACCAACCCAAATCAGAGTTATGACATGTCAAATAATGGCCAAAAACATGCTAAAATGGAGCCAATACATGCTAGAAAGACATGCTACTTTGCAAGGCTACAAGTAGGATTACACTACAAGTACAAGAAGCATGCAAGAGGTGACCAAGACAACCCAAAACAGAGTCATGGAAGGTCTGGAAAGTCACAAAAATGAACCTAAACAAGCCTCCAAGAAGTACAAACACGTGCTCTTTTGGAGGGCCATCAACACAAGCACACAAGAGAAGAGGAGGGGGGACAACCCCCTCCTATTTGGGGCCTCAAAACCAAGTTTCCACCACTGAAATTCCTGAATTTCAGTGGTAGGAAGGCCAAACAAAGGTGATTACAAAGGGCTAAAGTGATGGCCCAAAACAAGGCCAAACAAGGCACAAGAGGGGGTAGACCACCCCCAACACCAAAGAAGCCTCAAACAAACATCTTAAATACTGAAAATCAGAACTTTTTGGAGTAAAAAGTTAGGCCTAAAACAACATGAAAATAGGGCCAAACAAGCAATGAACACAAAGCTTAAAAGAGGGCTAATGACTCACCCTTGTAGAACCACTTCAAGGAAGCAACTCCAACAACTTTCTTAGCTAAAAACCAACTCTTGAGTTCAAACAAGACCCTCAGGTACCTCAGCAACAAGAGTGTGGTGTTTCACTATGTGTTTGTGTGCAAAAGTGTGAAGAAACTACACTGTAGACACCCCATTTTTGACTGACCTTAAGACTCAGACGTCATCGATTGAGTGCTCAGTGATGGTGCAAATTGTGCTCATTCTGAGGTTTCGGAGTTTTGGCTGAGAGCCTTGCCTCCGGGCCTCTAAACTCTTTATGCTTTGACTCGGTTACGGACCAAGTCTTGTTTTCCCTTCCCGGAGGGAGGGAGTGGTCTTGTAGACCATCTCTCTGTGGTCGTAGACTACTTTTCATGGTCGTAGGCCACTTTTTCCATTTGGAGACTAGTTTTCGATTTTTGGAGCCTTTGGTCGTGCGCCTTGTCTCGGGACCGCTTAACATTCTCCGTTTGGCATGGTTTTTGAACCATACCTTGTTGCCTCTGCCTAGAGGAACACTGTGGTCCAGGAGACCACTTTTGTGGTCGCATACCACTTTTGATGCTCGTCGGCAAGTTTTTGGGGCTTTTGGCCGCGTATTTTGCCTCCCGATTTCTCGTCTTGCATCCGTTTTGGTTTGTTTTTGGTACAAACCTTGCTTTCCTTGTTTAGAAGGTGGTATAAGGGTGGGAGACCAATATTTCTCCTGGCCGACCACTTTTCCTTTTTCCAGCTAGTTTTCTTGTCAGATAACTGGCTTTCTTGGTCTTTGGACCATTTTTCTGGTCGACCACCACACCACCACCTTGCATTTAGTGTGTTGACCTCTCCCACCTATGGCCGACCAATTTTTGCTCTGGTTGACCACTTAAAGTGGTCGGCTAACCACTTTTACTAGCAGGCCGACCACTTCAAGTGGTTGGCTGCTTTTTGGCACCTTTTTGGAGATATTTTGGGACAGCTGGCACAGCTGGAGAGCATTTGAGCCATCCTCCATACATGTGTATGGAGGGATGGCATTCAAGCTTAGCTTCTCTAAGAAGCTTTGGCTTTCCTCTTCTATAAGAAGGAGGCTCCTCCTCCCTCCTCCAGGGTCAGAAAATTGCCTTAGAAGAGATAGATATAGCTTTGTCTCTATATTGCCTTGTTTCTTCATTTTTGTGCATCAAAAGTGTATTTGTCTTAGTTTAACACACAAACACACACTCAAACACCATCCCTTTTCTACTGAGGTTCTTAGGGGCTGATTTTGGTGTTCTTGGGTTGCCTTAAGCTTGAAAAACCTGCTAGAGTTGCAGTTATAAAGAGGGTCCTCAAGGGTAAGCTTTTGACCTTTAAATCCCCCTTCCTTGCTTAAGATTTTAGCCTATCTTTCATGCTATTTTAATCTTAGCTCATAACTAATAAAAGTTCTATTTTTTCATGCTTAAAAAGTTTGTTTCAGATCACTTTTGTGTTTGGGGTTGTTTACCCACTCTTAGGCCTTGTTTGGCCTTATTTTTTAGCCTTTTTTGTGAGTTTCGGGACCACATTGTATTGGCCTTCTCACCACCGAAATCCAAAGGGATTTCAGTGGTGGGGATGGTGTTTTAAGGTCCTAACAAGGAAAGGGCCATCCCCTCTCCTTGCATCTTCTTTACATGCCTTAATATGCCTCGTGTTTGAGCATCTTTACTAAGTGTATGTAGACCATATCTTAGCTTGTATTTGTGGTTATTTTGCTAAGGCATACCACTATTTTTACTTTCTTTGGTCACTCCATGCATGGTTAATAGTGTAAATCACACACACTAGCTTTGTAAGCTTCATGAAGTAGCATGTATTTCTAGCCTATGTTGTGTCCATTTCAGCATGTTCTTGGGCTTGTTTTACCATGTCATACCCCTGTTTAGGTTTGGTTTGGTTAGCCTTTGCATGCTCCATGCACTTGTAGTGCATTTCCATGAAATAGCCTAACATGCGTCATGTTGTGACATGTCATTCTAGCATGCTTTTGGCTTAACTTCATGAAGCTTTTGTCCATGTTTTAGCATGCTTTAGCTCTGATTTCGGTTGTTTTGACCATGCATGCCTTGCTTTGTATAGCCATGGTTCAATCTAGCTTGTTAGCTTTATACGCCAAGCCCACTAGCATGCTTTACTTGGCTTATTTGAATGATTTGGCATCACTTGTTATGTGATTTCAGTCCATGTTTCATGACCATGGACTTGCATTTATCACTCATTCAATGCGTTGGAGGGTTTGCCCCTTTATGCCTTAACATGAACCATTGCGTATGCCTTCATGCATTTGCTTGCGAGCCACCATGTTTATTTGGGGTTATTATGCCATGATATAACTCTGATTTTTGTTGCTTAAGTCATTCCATGCTTGGTCTTAATAGGTGCAGTGTAATCTACCTTATTTGCCTTGTATGAATCATGCCTCATGCCGTTCATGCTAGCATGTTTTGGCCTACTTCCATGCATGTCATAGACTCATTCTAACATGTACTAGGACAGTTTTGGGTTGCCTTGATCACATGCTTCATGTTTTGTATACTTGTAGTACAAATGCTCTTGCTTGCCTCAAGCTTTGAGCACCATTGCATGCTTCATTTGTGTTGTGTACATGATTTGGCATCATCTAACATGACATTTCAGAGCTTATAGCATGCTTTCGTTCCCACTTCATTCATGCTTTGAATGTCTTTAAGTGTTGTGCATTATTGCCTTGTCATGGCCTTAGCTTGCATGCTTGCATGCCTTGGCCTTTGGGCCCTCATCTCAGCATGTTTAGGTCCTTGTTTTGACCTACTTGAGCTCTATCCATGCTTAGTTCATGCATTTGTTCCATGTGTTGCATGCCTCCTTTGTGCTGCTCTTTGCTAGTTTTCATGCCTTAGGACCCTAGCATGCTTTACTTATGTTGTTTGAATGATTTGGCATCATTTCTTGCTTCATTTCAGTGCACTTAGTGTTGTTACACTTCCACTTTTGTCACTCATCGAGCACTCTTGAGAGTTGTGCTCTTTGTCCTCTTTGATGGCCAATGCATTGTGCATGTATGCCTTGCTTTACGTGCCTTCATTTCATCACCAATGGCCACTAATTTGGGCATGACTGAGGTCTACCCCTGTTGGTTTAAGTCCATTGATTATGTCATGAATATTGCATTGAGTATGCCATATTGTTTCATTGCATTAAGTATGCCATGTAGTTTATTCGCATTGTGTATGCCATGCTTGCTTGCATTGTGTTTGGAATAGGTATTAGTCCAAACACGGGAAAAGAGGGATATTTCATACTTCAAGTGATGAAACGTGCCTTAATTCCCGGTCGCCGACGCTCTTGATCATACATGATAGAGTTCTAGGCTTTATGTGTTTACTTGTGCATTCATTTTCATATTGAATTATGCAACTTCGCCTCTCGACCATCATGCATGAAAATGCACGATTGGTGGCCCGAGGGTCGAGAACCACACCCCCTTGAGTTCATAACATGATAGGGAGGGGTGGTTGTGCACACATATCTTGCAAATATATTTCCATGCCCTTTCTTGCTCTCTGTTGCAGCAAATTACAGCTCAGCAGCAACAGCTAGTCGGCCAGCCAGAAAAAGTAGTTGGCCGACCACTTTTCTTGGTTTTCAACAACAAAAGTGGTCAGCAGGTGTTTCTAGGGACCAAAAGTGGTCGGTCACCCTCCCACTAGATTCCCAAGGTGGATTTTCATCTTTTTGGAGCTTGGTGCAAGTTTTTGAAAACAAATGAAAACAGAGGCAAATCGGGGCATCACATTGGATTTCCGAACAAGGCAACCGAGCATGCATCCAGTCTTCCCCCTCCGAGAACCTCCTGATTTACTGTTTTCCTTAGCTGCCATGCTTAGATAGCTAGCTTTTGCTTTGGTTTGTACTCTTAATTAGTTAATGCGTTAGCTATTCAATTCATTTTGTAATAATTAGTTAATTAGGATTAGTTAATTAATTTGTTGTGTAATAATTAGTTTAATTAGCTTAGATTAGCTAGTTAGCTTCTTATTCGGTCCCTCCCTCGAGAGGGCGTATCATTGTAATAGGCGTGCGTGTGTGTGATGCATGTCTTCCAATCCCCATTTCTTTCTCCCTTTTACTTAACTGCTTACGATGGTTAGTTTTAGGGCATATTTCATTTAGCATACCTTATGTTTGCATGTTTGCATCCATTCATCTGAATTGTATGCACCGGGCTCGGTGCATCATGGTAACTGCATTGTATTTCAATTCCAATTTGAATACATGTACCAAGTTGCATCTCACGTGACATTCTTAGGATAGTCGAGCCTATCTTAATTGCATTTTTTTGCATGTGTTGCATTAGCCATTTTAACATGAACTAGGATCATGCATTGATTTCTAACTAGTTCCTTGTTTTGGCTTGGAGTACACTATGAGTGTTTACGCTTTAGTATACTGCATGTGTGTTAATGTTGCCATTAAAGCATTCTTGCCATGAGGCTATTTGCTTACGTGATTAACTGCCTGAATGCCTGTGGGTGAAGGTTGGATTACTTGAATTGGAACAATTCACTGAAATTCGCATTTTAGCCTACTTACGAGTAGCAAACTTCAAACCATTTTCCAAACAAATAGATATGCAATGCTTGGTTCCAAATTAGGTGATCTAGTCTATACTTGTTTTGCTGTGCGCATCACGTAGTAATTCTAGCTAATTAACCGAATAAGAGCACATGTGTTTTCAAAAACAAGATATCATGCTTAGTATAGGCCGATCTTTGATCGGGTGAGCGGGGGTGCTCATTAAATGACATTCCCCAATCGTACCCAAGTTCCCAAGCCAAGGCAACTTTGGTGATGACGGACACGTGGCCTTAGGCATGAGTCAAGGTTTCCTAAATTACCCCAAAATAAAATATTTAGGTGGCGACTATGTATCTGGGAAAGCAGTCCATGTTTGGCACTTCTTTACAAAAGTTTCCAAAATTCCTGCAAAATAAAATATTTAGGTGGCGACCATGTATCTGGCAAAGCAGTCCATGTTTGGCACTTCTTTACAAAAAACAGTTTTCCAAAATGATTTGTCAGATTTGGACTCTTTGGTGATTTATCAATCTCACATCGCACATTGTGAGATCAAATTAAGAGTCGTGACATTTGAGTCTGAACTGTAGCATGAAGCCCAAGGGGCGCACCTACAGTTTCTAGCGACTCCGCTGGGGACTTAGAGAACTTGACTTGAACTTATGATATCTTGTTTTGCTTACACTTATGTGTTTCTTTGCATTGCATTTGCATTGGTGCGCCTAGGACACCGTGTTTGCTGTATGCTATTCCTAAACAGTTTGTCGGAGGCTCGCTTTGAGAAGCGTGCCATAAGGTTGACCGGTTGCGGGCTCTGCCACGACGGGAACACAAACCTCGGTTTTTACTGAGGCACCCTTTTTGACCATTCGACCAAGTGCATATTCGAAATCCATAGTGACTATTCCAAACTAGGACAGGTTGCTTACCTGATTATAGGTTGTTTGAAACTGCTGTGTGCGTAGTGAAACCCTAGCTCTTGACAAAATAGGACAGGGACACCCTACCCCAACATAGGGGTGTTTTTGGCTCTCATTTGCTTGCTATGTGCTGTCAGAGTGTGTCTCTACAGGTTGCACGTATCAGTTTGCAAGTCTGGGTATCAGGCCTGAGGGCATCAGTATTTGAGAATCAGTTATATCTGCGGGTATCAGATTCAGTTTTGGGGCAACTATTTGGGAAACAGCGATCAGTGTTTGAGAACAGTGTGCTTCAGCTCGCAAATATCAACTGTGTGTTGTGTTTATTTAAAGCCGTTATGCTGTCCGTTTTTCTAGTCGTTTATTTATTTATTATGCTTTATTTATCTTTTTTCAAGGTAGTTTAGCACAATTGCATCTAACTAGGTAGATATTCCCTGAGCACTCTGGGTTAGTGGTCGAAGACTCAATCGATTCAGCGATCTGATTGATGGACAAGCAGTGTTTCTTTCTTTACCACCGGTTGCTAGGCGGAGGTCAAGAAGGCGCAGTGTATCAGTACAGAGGTTATCAGATCGGCAGTCCTTGAACAGTCAAGCTGAGGTCTCAGTTCCTACTACAAAGTCAGATATACCGTTTGTTCAGTTAGATCCAGACAATATGGCAAGATTGGAAAAGATGGTGCGTCAGCTCCAGGAAAGTATGAAAACCATGCAGCAGGATGCTGCCCGTCAGGCAGAAGTATCTGCACATCAAGCCGAGGTAGTAACCCAACAGGCAGATTTAATTGCTAAACTACAGCAGCAAACCGGAGCATCTGCTTCTCACACACCTCCTCCCCCACCCAGGGTTCCAATACTCGGGGAGATGCCAAATGTCCAGGAAGATACGGACGTTCCGACAGGGCCAGCTCCGCCCCCAATCCTACCCCAGCTATCTAAAACACCCACTAACCTAGTGGATTCACTGTTTGAGTTTGAGGTAGATCCAACGGCGTTAAAAGTAAGCAAGCTTGAAAAGCTATTCAAGAAATCCCAGGGCATGAAATCCATTCCAGATATAGAGGATGGGTATACTGACTCGGCCGTGACGCTGCCAGATCGGTTTAAAATGCCACACATCGACCGCTTTGATGGGTCTGGGGATCCTATGGTACATTTGCAATTGTTTTCAAACATCCTAAGGTCGATGGGCCTCTCCAAGTTGCAGAAGCTTTCTCTGTTCAGCCGGACCCCGTCGAGTGCAGCGGCTATTTGGTACACAAAATTGGAGGACTCTATCAAGAGGAGTTGATAAAGATATGGCTGATGCCTTCATAGCTCAATATTCCTATAATACATAGATCGAGGCCACAACTCGCGACCTCAAGACTACCAAGCAAGAACTGAAGGAGAGCTTCTCCAACTTCGTAACCCGCTGGAGGGCCAAAGCCTCGGTGATGACCATCAGGCCTGTAGACAAAGATCAAATTCGGATGGTTGTGCGCAACCTCCAACCCAAGCTCATGCAAAAGATGATCGTCCTTCCCCTACCCATCTTTGCAGATCTACATGAGATTGGGGTGCAGATCGAGGATGCAATGAAACAAGGCCTCATTGATAATGAGAGAGAGCAGCCCAAGAGGGCATTTAACCGCAGTAAAAATGCAGGCACAAGTAGTGCTGTAGCTGGCAGAACTTCAGATGTCGGAATGGTCACCACCACCCTTCTCAAAACCCTCACAGCTACCCCATTCACTGGTGCGTCTGGTAGTAGCTCACAACCAGCTAGATATGCGCCCAGAGGCCAAAGAACCGTCACCACACTATACATGCCCCTATCCAAAGCTTTGGGGGTTTTGATCAAGAAAGGGCACTTGAAACCCCTAGAGCCGCGGCCCTTGCCAAATACACTTCCTCCTTCCCATAACCGGCAAAGTATTGTTCCTATCACCAACAGCATGGTCACGACACCGACCAGTGCTTCAGACTGCGTCACGATATCCAAGATCTCATTGACAATAAGGTGATCGCACCCCCGAAAAAACCAAACATCACAACCAACCCACTCCCACTACATAACCAAGCTCCATCTCCCAAATGCATAAACCGAATCCAAATTGGGGTTGTGTCATACGACCCTAGCATATATATCACCCCTTCTCACCTACCCAATCCGGAGGTGTTCATTCCAGAAAGCACGGATCTGTGCATGTTGGACATCTCCCAAACCCAACTTGAGCCGGTGGTGGTGACTATCGAAGATAGAACCGGGATGATTACTGGAACAGACGGAAATGATTATTCAGGGCCTAAGGGGTCTGCGAGATATGTGTACGACCTGAGCGGTTACATTACACCAACAGGGCAGACTAAGTCAAGGGCGGAACTACCGGCCGGGGCAAAGATCTGTGTCGTTCGAGAGGATGGACCTAATCAGGTGCTAGATGACCTAGCGGAATTGGAAGAGGACATAGCTAACCTTCAATTCTTTAATGAACAGGATTTAGGGGACGTGACTGTCAACTGGTTTGATTTAGATGGGTCAACAGAAGCTACTGGATGGCTTAGTGACAAGCCGGATGCTATTGAACAACTTCAGCCAGACCAGGGGCAACCAGGGGTTGGAATATCATCAGCAGTGGCCAGAATGGCCGGGAATCAGGAGCAACTGCCGGAGAGCACCGGTGTTAAGAATTTTGCTCAGGATCAGAATAGTTTGAGTACAGAGGATGTTGAATAGCAGGCTGCACTAAAACAGTTTGAGCAAGAGAAGATCGAAGATCTGGAGAGAGTTAGAAAGGCCAAAGCCCCTATGGGGACTAAATGTGCTGTGAGTATGGGAACAGAATGTGCTGTGGACACAGGAACAGTTGTTATAAAATCGAATAGTTGCTTGTCAATGGCTGATAGCATATGGTGGGAAGATGATGACCTATGTCTTGCCCACACAGACGAGGATTGGGGGAACAACCGGCCGGATGATACCTGGTATATTGGAGACATTGATCACATTACTAGGAGTGAGCGGTACTTCAAGCCCCCACACCTAGATCAACCAGAGGCGTCCGAAAGGGACACGGAGGCGGAGAAACGGAAAGAAAAGTTATTCAAAGAGGAGGCTGTGCTGAAATAGTTGAAGAAGATACAAGGAGACATCTCCATCTGGGGACTGCTTATGGCTTCAAGAGTACACAGACAAGTTGTCCTTTCTGCAATGGACAGAGCCAAACTTTCAATTGACACCATGCCTGAACAGCTGGTAGGGTTGGTTTTTCCGAGAGGAACTTCCCCGACGTTAACCTTTACTGATAAGGAACTACCACCCGAGGGCGTAAACCATAACAAACCACTCTACATCTCTGTGGAGTGCAGAGACAAGTGGATACCAGTGGTTCTTGTCGATACAAGATCCCCCATCAACGTATGTCCGTCAAGGACAGTATATGCAATCGGATTGAAGCCCGTGGACTTTGTACCCACTGCCCAGGTGATTCGGGCATACGACAACACTAGCAGAGAAGTGATGGGGACTGTCCAGATTCAAACTAAGGTCGGTCCAGGACAACACGATATTGACTTCCATGTCTTGGACATTCCCGCAACCTTTAATCTACTCTTGGGGCGGCCGTGGCTGCACCAGGTGAAGGCAGTCTCTTCCACCCTCCATCAGATGTTGAAATACCCCCACGGGAAGGGGGTGGCCATTGTTTTTGGGAATTCGTTAACCCATCCGCCGCCAGAGGTGTCTACACCAGTATTGGAGATCGAACATAGCGCGGAGGATGTGTTCCTATCAGGGTTCACCCTAGCCGAGGCCCGGGTTGTACAGAACATTCTGGCGGCTCTATGTCAGCGCACAATCAGTGTATCTCATGAACAAGTTACAGCACATCCCCGGAATGGGATTAGGGCACAGTGGCCGGAAAGGCGTTGCAGCATCGGCCGAAGTGCCACATAACCCACATACCTTTGGTCTAGGTTATCTGCCTACCAAGCAGGACTGGGTGAGAAAAGGCAAAGAAATGGCCGGAAGGGCCAAAGCTAAGTAGATGGGAAGGCATTTTGAGTTGATGCATTGACCAATCCAGGGTACCCTAAACGGACACTTTGTCTGGGAGAGGGAGGACTTCCCGTTCTGCGGCTTCCTAGAGCCATGGTTTAATGCAAAGAGGCGGCGCTTGCCGGGATTTGAGATCTTCTTTGACTTACAATTGTCTAGGGATGACATTGCCGAGAAGTTAACAGACCCGAGGAAGCAGAGATTGAAACGGGGGTAGCACTGTCTTGTCTACTTTCAAATCCTCCGATCATACATGAGTGCTTGGGGAATGACCTCTCAGTGTTCATGATTGGGAATAAAATGGCTACAAGCCCATCTTCAAATATCTTGGATGCGTCCATTGTACATTCCCTCGTCTGGCAATACGAGGAAGGATTCTTATCGAGCAACACCGGGTCAGGTAGTGAGCCGGAATCTGATTCCACCGAGTCCGTAGGGTGGGAATCAAGTTCCAGCTCGTCTGAGTCTGAGTCCGGTATTCTTGGGAGTGATAAGCCGAATGCCATAGTCCTGTCTAGGTCGTCTTTTTCTTTTTCCTTTGAATCTGTTGTAACAAAGGAACCAAGCAACTTGGGAGTACTTAATGAGAATGATGCGGCTGTGGCCTTCGATTACTTTTCTGTGCCCTTAATTTATTACATGAATCAGGATTTTCAAAATTTTGATGAAAACGACGAGGAAGAAATTCCTCCGGTTTTCAATATTTGCTTGATCAAGAGCAGGAGAAATTTGTTAAACCCTTGGTTGATGAAATCACCCAAATTAACGTTGGTACTAAGAAGGACCCGCGGTTGGTCCAGATCGGGTCCACGTTGTCTTCAGAGGAGTACGAGCGCTTAGTCACTTTATTAAAAGATTTCAAAGATGTTTTCGCGTGGTTCTACGAAGGCATGTCTAGAATCGATCATAAGATTGTACAGCACCGGATCCCTCTTGACCCAGAGGCCCGACCTGTCAAACAGAGACTCAGAAGGATCCGCCCTGACTAGGCTCTCAAGATCAAAGAAGAGGTTACCAAGCAAATTGACGCAGGGTTCCTGCTGGTATCTGAATACCCAACTTGGTTGGCCAACATAGTTCTAGTGCCGAAGAAGGATGGCAGAATTCGGGTATGTGTGGACTTCAAAGATTTAAACAAAGCTAGTCCGAAGGACGACTTTCCTCTGCAGTATATCGATGAGTTAGTGGATTTTACTGCTGGGCATGGACTGCTCTCATTCATGGATGAGTTTTCTAGCTACAATCAGATATTGATGGCACCCGAAGACCTAGAGAAGACTACTTTTACCACCTTGTGGGGGACCTATTGTTATAGGGTAATGCCATTTGGGCTGAAGAACACCAGAGCTACGTATCAACAGGCTGCGACCGCAATATTGCATGATATGATCCACAAGGAGGTTGAGGTGTACGTGGACGACATGATTGTCAAGTCCAAGGGAAGAGAACGCCACTACACTGCCTTGTAAAAATTCTTTCAACGGATCAAAGAGTATAGGTTGCGGCTGAATCCTCAGAAGTGTACATTCGGTGTTACAACAGGGAAAATGCTAGGGTTCTTGATCACACAGAGGGGCATCGAGGTCAACCCTTCCAAAATCAAGGCCATCTTAGAAATGCCACCACCAAGGACTGAAAACGAGGTGCGAGGCTTTCTGGGTAAAGTGCAATTCATAAGACGGTTTATTTCAAAATTAACCTTGACTTGTGAACCACTCTTTGGTCTCCTGAAGAAAGGAAAGAAATTCCAATGGGACAGCCGATGCCAAGCTGCTTTTGAGCAGATCAAACAATACTTACAGAACCCACCTGTGTTGTCACTGCCTAAGCTGGGGAAACCATTGATTCTGTACCTTTCAGTGACTGAAACTACAATGGGCTGTATGCTCGCACAAGAGTCTGAGGACAAAGTAGAGAAGGCTATCTACTATTTGAGCAAGAAAATGCTGAAGTATGAGACCCGCTGCACCCCGCTGGAGAAGGCTTGCCTGGTCTTGGTATGGGCTACCAGGAAGCTGCGGCACTACCTATTAGCTCACTTTGTAATACTGGTTTCGATATTGGATCCCATCAAATATCTCTTCGAGAAACTAGCGCTTACAGGTAGGCTAGCCTGTTGGTTGCTTCTGCTTTCTGATTTCGATTTAAAGTATGTGACGCGCAAGTCAGTAAAAGGGAGAGTGGTAGCAGAATTCCTAGCCGATAACCCAGCTGAAGGGGATGAAGCAGTTGAGTACCTATTCCCAGATAAGGCCATTCTGTATATCGAAGACGAAACTTGGACAATGTACTTTGATGGAGCGTCAAACCAATATGCCTATGGGCTGATAGCGCCCGACAATTCCCATACACCTTTAGCATTCAAACTCCAGTTCAAAGTCTCGAACAACGAAGTAGAGTATGAGGCATGCATTGCTGGTTTAGAAGTTGCCCTAGAACTAGGGGCAAAACGGTTGGACGTCATCGGGGACTCGAACCTTGTTGTATCTCAAGCTAAAGGAGATTGGAAAGTCAAAGAAGAAAAAATGAAGATCTATCACCAAGACTTGGACGTGCTGATTCCTCAGTTTGAGAAGCTGAATTTTGCCCATTTGTTAAGAAAGAACAACAGGTTCGCAGATTCACTAGCAACTCTATCTTCCATGATAGACATCCCTTTCGGAGTACGGATACGTCCGATCATCATCGAATAGAAGTTTGTGCCGGCCTACGAGCTGCTTGCTGCCATAAATGAAGCACAAGATGAGAATCCTTGGTATTACGACGTCTGGAACTTCTTAGAAAAAGAGGTGTATCCACCAAGAGCAAATGCCAAAGACAAGAGGGCAATTAGACGAATGGCTGCTCAATTCATCATCTACGGGGGTAAACTACACAAGAGAGGTCATCTCGGGATGCATAAGCCATGTGTTGATGCCGAAGAATTGAAGCGCCTGATGGAGGCCATCTATGGAGGAGAGTGTGGAGCGCACATGAACGGGGTAATGCTAGCCCGGAGGATCCTTAGACAAGGTTACTACTGGTCTACCATGGAGGAGGATTGTATTAGCTTTGTCCGACGATGCCACAAATGTCAGACCCACGCCAACCGCATGAACATTCCGCCATCAAAGCTGTACAACATGACCTCGCCATGGCCCTTTTCAGTCTGGGGGATTGATGTGATTGGAGTTGTCACTCCGAAAGGGGACTAATGGGCATGTGTACATTTTGGTAGCAATAGACTACTTCACAAAGTGGGTTGAGGCCCAATCTTATATGGTGTTGAAGGCTTCGCATGTCACAAAGTTGATCAGGAACAACATCATCTGCCGTTATGGGGTTCCGAATGAGATCATTTCAAATAATGGCTCTCACTTCAAGAAGGAGGTGATCGACTTGTTGGATAAGTATAACGTGGCTTTCCATAAGTCATCTACATATCGGCCGCAAACCAATGGAGCTGTTGAGGCCGCCAACAAGAACATCAAGCACATACTACAGAAGATGGTGGAAACCTGCTGGGATTGGCCAGATAAGTTGCCATTTGCTCTGTGGGCCTACCGGACTTCAATTCAGACTTCTACTGGGGTGACTCCGTATTCCTTGGTTTATGGGATGGAGGCTGTCCTCCCTATCGAAGTTGAAGTTCCGCCATTACGAGGACTGGCTGAGTGTCAGATAGCTGAGGCAGATTGGCAGCAGAGCAGGTTCGATAAGAGAAGGCTAAAAGCATTATACCATGTTCAGGGTTATCAATGACGAATTGCTAGGGCTTTCAACAAGAAAGTTAAGTCCAGGAATTTGAAGGAAGGGGATCTAGTGCTCAAAGACAACTGAGCTCCCATTCATGACCCTAGGGGCAAGTTCAGACCCAATTGGGCTGGTCCTTACATCATTAAGTCTATCTGGTCGGGCAGAGCTGTCGTTCTGATGGACCTAGATGGTCTAGAGTTCTCCCAACCGATCAACATGGACAAGTTGAAGAAATATTATCCCTGAGTGGCTCGCTAGGCCGAAAACCCGAAAGGGCGACCTAGGCAAAAGTTAGAGCATGAATAATTTGAAACTATAAAAACTAAGCTCGCAAGGTTAAAAACCCGCAAAGGGCGGCCTTGGCAAAAGTTAGAGCGCAAAAGAAGAGTGTTAATACATGAGTGAACCCAAGCCGAACTACGCAAGGCTTGATTCCCATGTTCGGGATACGTAGGCAACTTCATTCTGAAGTCCAGCCATAAACACTTCCTCGATCAACTTTGTCCATGTGATCATGTTTGGTCATCTTTGTCTATTCTGCATTCAAGAGCTCGGTTGTGATCTCCGATGCAATGCTATTCAGACTAGGGGCAACTTTCCAGTTGTTGGAATCCGGGGTTATGCGTCTCAGTGACAGATCTCGGGCGTGTTCAGTTCTGATCCATATCGAAAATGGTTTTGAAAAGTTTTAATAAAAGTTGATTTTGTTCAAATTAATCTTTTTACAACTTAGACCATTTTTGGACCAAACGGGAAATTTTCAGTACCCACAATCTTCAATTTCATTGATTTCAATACAGAGTTCTCCTACTCTTGAATACAAAATTGAAGTTACTTTTCATTACATTCATAGAGAAAACTTGAAAGTTTTGATTAAAGCAAATAAATCTGGGGCCTAGTCAGGTGTTCCTGCGTCCCCTCCCAGAGTTGGTCGAAGCTTCTGATGCCAAAATGGGCCCTACCTGTGCCTCTTCATTGAGCCAATCTATGCACTCATCAGAGAGGGTACAACTGAAAGTGGGAGCGGGGGCTAGAAGCTCTCTAGTCCTCCATATTGTGGCATACCAAGCTAGCTGCGCGCCTCGGACCGAACATGTAGCAGGGTACTCTATCCCCTCCTCTGGGCATGTCTGATCATGTCCAAACTGGCGCCGGAACCGGAAAGGAAAATAGAACACACAGTGTGTCATGTCAATCAACTGAATCCCTGGTTGGCAAGTCATACTGTAACTCATTGCCAGCAGATTGAGCCAAGGACAACGCCAAGCAATGTGGTCCGCGAACAAACTACACATCCAGTCAAACCACCATCCCTCATCAGGGGCATCGACTAGACGTCGTCGGAAGAAATAGCTGCGAGCTGAATATGCGGAGCAGGAGTCCACAATCCTCAATTTGTCCATCAACCATATCTGAGGAGGGATTAAAAATGAGAGATTAAAGAATAGAGAGGTGTATGTTGAGAGAAAAGTGAGAAAAGGGTTTTGAGAGAAAAACTGAGCCTGAGGGCCGAGTGATGTGAGAAATATATGTGAGATAGGGTGGGAAGCATTATCTGCAATAGTAGTGGACTCCCCGCCAAGCTAGCCGTCTCCCGGCAATGAAAAGCGTCCAAACCTATCAATGTCTCAGCCAATGTCATGGCAATGTAGCCCTTGCCCTCTCTCAAGCCTTGGGTGACTTCAATCAAACAAGAAATGAGACAACATGCACAAGCAAAGTGCATGTCGCCGATAACCCTGCCAGTCATTGTCGTCGCGGTCACTGGCATCAGAAAATCGATGAATCAAGTTAGGGATATCCAGCACTCCATCGCGAATCAATGACCGAGCGTCATGCAAAGTGAGCCCACGCATCCATCCTAAGGCTTGGACGTGGCCAAAGCGGAATTGTGGCAAAATTTCTTCATTACATTCGGATTCCATCAAAACTTGAAAGTCTTCAAATGTGGGACACATCTCTTATCCGCCAAAGCTAAAGACGTGTGTTACCAGGTTCCAAAACCTTGCTGAGGCATGGAGAAACAGAAAACGCAGCGGGGTGCGGCTCAGCGTGAATAGTGCATTTATGCCAAAGCCCCAGAAATTCACCTTTTCTGAGCCATCCAAGGAAACAATCCAATTTGAGAGATTTCGGATGAGAAACGCCCCCATTTTGGTGCAAAACTGAGTTGGAATGAGGGAACCATGAAACTGGAACCTTTATGGAGGATAAGGCACTGTTTGGAGGACAAGTGCCACAAAACTGGAGGTTCCCAGGATAAGTGGTCGGCTGACCACTTTTTCTAGTTGGTCAGCTACTTTTTTGGGCTGCAGACAGAAAAACTGGTCAGTAGGCTCCTCTGGTGGTCGGCCATGAGTATGAAAGTGGTTTACACCTATTTCTTGCCTCCAGGAGTGAGTCTCTAACTTCCCCGTGTGCTGGGAGTGCTGAAGGTTCGAGTTTGCCTCTGTTTCGGATGCATTTTGTCGATTTGTTTGCCTCAAAATGCATTCGCTCTTCGAGTTGCTAAGTTTTTGCTTATTGAGTTGTTAAGTTTTTGCTTATCGAGTTGTTAAGTTTTACTTATCGAGTTGTTGCTCTTTGTTTATCGAGTTGTTGCTCGTTGCTTATCGAGTTGTAAACTTGCTAAGGTTTTGTTTCTTAGTGAGTTAGGTTGTTTAGGTTGTTGCATCGGTTCACTACCTGACTTGGCAATACACGTTTTTCTGTTTTCATTCAAATTTCATTTTTGTGCAAAATGGTGCGATGCGATGCTCAAAATACAAATACAACACTCTTTGAATGAAAAGTCGATTTTATTCCATCATAGCTTCTTTTTACAACATTTTACAAAAGGGTACAAGTTTTGAAGAGAAATAAAACTGCCTAAGCAGTACAATGTGCTACAACTACATGTAAAAGGAAAAATAAAGCAGGAACATTTGCATCAGTGCCATCAAGCTCAAGACCGAGAGGCCCTCATCACCCTCTTCGGCTGAGCAACCTCTGCGCCACCGGCACCGACAGTATCATCTGAATCAGAGTCACCGTCCTTGGAAGCCTCCTCGGTGTCGCCTCCACCCTCAGCACTGGAACCAGAGTCATTGTCCCTACCTGCAGATGTCTCAGACTGAGGATGTGCCAACTCCTTCTCCTCGCTAGACTTGTCGTCCTGTCTGACAGATGCCCTGCGCCCCCCTCGGCCGCGTGCTGAGACTCCTCTCCTAGTGCTCGAGAAGGCCTGGATGGCCCAGTCCGCAGAGGCGGGACCTGAAAAGGACAGTCTGAATGCGTCAGCCAGTATACATATCAGCTACAGATGCAAGAATTACATAGAGTGGGTGCATGCAGATATAGTGTGTGAATGCAATGTGTTAGATGTACTGTATACATGTAATGAATCAATACAGTGAAATGTTCAGTTTCCATATGTCATCAGAAGCATGATAAATGTGAGGAAATTGAAAAGTACTTGAATGCCGGAGGCACAAAGCATCGTCTCCCTCCTCAGAACCATACCCTCGAGTGAAGCCACCACTTCTAGTAACCCCTCAGTATACTCCCTGGGAGGCTGCACACACAAGTTCAAGTCATCAGTGAATGAATGAATGTCTAAATATCTGAATGATAAATGAAGGCTGTAAAACATACTGGTGGTGAGTCAAGGTCACTGATGTATCAGTGATTCGGCCGCAGAGGCTCTAGCGGGATCTGGTATGGTGTCCCATACTCCCAACCTGTCAGCCTAGTCAGAAGATCTGGCCATCCGGCATACTGGCAAGTAGAGGGCATCCATCCAGCCCCACCCCTCGATGTGCCGGCTCCGCTGGTCAAAGGAATGCCTCTAGCTCGGGCGTGACTCGAGGAAGACACGTCAGCAGCTCTCCTCCTGGGGATACGGACATCTGACAGTAGAGGCATCAGGTGCGTATGACGATATGTGGCGTAATCCCCCTCCTTCAGGAAAAGCACTACATCAATACCCAGCATGAGGTCCTCTGTCTTTTGAGGCATGAGATCCCCTGTGGACCGCATCTCTGGTGGAGGCAGTGGGGGAACGTCTTGATCGGAGTTGCCCATCGTCTGGCGTATGAAGCACTCTCCGAGGAACCAAGCTCTGCCAACCGGTCCCTCAAGCAGGACCTTGTATCGCGAAGTGCCCCGTGCCCCAATGAACAGAAATCGAGGATTCCCCGGCATGGCTATCCAAGGTTACCAGGACACCTGCGGGTAACAAGTGCATAAATTGATTAGATGTCATAAATATGAAAGATAAATCAAAGCGGAATGCATGAAGAACTGAGAGTTCTGGATTACCTCCGTTGCCCACACAGTATTGAAGAACTGTCGGAGAGAGGGCAAAGTCTCCCGGGGCCTAGGCCGACACCGACCCTCAAATCTGCGCGAGTAAGGGATCACAAGGGGTGCCTCAACCTCTAGCTCAGGGGCTAGCGTCAGGAAGTATGCATAAACCCACAGCTGTAAAAGGCAAGACAGTGGTCGTAAGAATACAGAATGCTGAGTACAGAATGTTGTGTGCAGTATACAGAATGTACAGAGAATACAGAATGCTGAGTGTAGAATGTTGTGTGCAGTGTACAATATATAGAGAATACAGAATGCTGTGTACAGCGTACAATATACAGAATGTTGAGTGTAGAATGTTAGAATACAAAATGCTGTGTGCAGTGTACAGTATACAGAATGCTGAGTGCAGAATGTCAGAATACAAAATGCTGTGTGCAGTGTACAATATACAGAATGCTGAGTGCAAAATGCTAAGTGCAGAATGTAGAATACAGAATGTAATGTGTGCCATGTGCAGTGTACAGATAATCAAAAGCAGAACTATAAATTAAGAGGGCAGAATCTACCTCCTAGGCTTGCCAGTAGCCTCCAAATAAGGTCCCCCGCTTACGGGAGGTCGCGCTCATGTAGCAGTAAAGGGTAGCAAGGCCCGCGCCACCCCAATCATATTGATTGACCCGTGATAGGTCTACCAAAGCACTGAGCAGATAAAGCCCAACTGTGTTCCCCCTGTCAGAGAACAGTGTGGTCCCGAGGAGGAACATCAAGAATCCCCAGGCATACTGTTGTATGGTCTCAATGGTCTGGAGCGAAGTCCCCCTGTATTGCTCTGCAAACCAGGTGTACCTGATCCTACTCGATGATCTGTCGATCAGTGGACAGTCTTCGAGCAAATAAATCCACGCGGCCTCCCACTCGCCCATATTTGTGTTATATGGGATCGGCCGGCCTGCCACGTCAAGGCCCGTCAACATGGAGAAGTCATATGGGTCATCGTCATGTCCCCAGTAGCTGAAAAATGGAAGGAGTTGGTAGTGTCCCACCATCTCTCTACAAGTGCGCCTAGGAGGGCCCTACTCAATGGATAACGTGACAATCCTGCACAGAATAGGCCAAACCCTACCTCATCCACTATATGTCGGATAACGTCTGGGAGCTCCATGTACCACTCCCTCGCGAGGATGGACCCATAACCCCATGTGAAACGGGAAGATACCTGTATTCAGAATGGACAGATATATTCAATTTCAGAATGAAGAGTATGAGCTGCGGTTTCAAATTCAAATGAATGAGCTGCATGCAAATGAAAATGTATGAGCTGTGTGTTCAGAATAAAATGTATGAGCTGCGGTTTCAAATTCAAGTGTATGGGTTGCGTGCAAATGAAAATGTGTGAGCTGCGTGTTCAAATTCAAATGTATGGGCTACGTGTTCAGAATAAAATGTATGAGCTACAGTTTCAAATTCAAGTGTATGGGCTACGTGCAAATGAAAATTCTTGAGCTGCGTGTTCAAAATTTCAAATTTCAAAAAACGTGAGTTGCGCGTTCACAACAAAATTCTTGAGTTGCGTGTTCAAAATTTCAAAAAACGTGAGCTGCGTGTTCACAACAAAATTCTTGAGCTGCATGTTCAAAATTTCAAAATTTCAAAAAACGTGAGCTGTGTGTTCACAACAAAATTTTTGAGCTGCGTGTTCAAAATTTCAAATTTCAAAAAACGTGAGCTACGTGTTCACAACAAAATTCTTGAGCTGCGTGTTCAAAATTTCAAAATTTCAAAAAACGTAAGCTGCGTGTTCACCAAAATTCTTGAGCTACGTGTTCAAATTTCAAATTTCAAATTTCAAAAAATGTGAGCTGCGTGTTCACAACAAAATTTGAGTTGTGTGTTCAAAATTTTCAAAAGATGTAAGCTATGTGTTCACCAAAAAATTTGAGCTGCGTGTTCAAAATTTCAAAAGATATGAGCTGCGTGTTCACCAAAAACTTTGAGCTGCGTGTTCAAAATTTCAAAAGATGTGGGCAGTTCACCAAAATATTTGAGCTGGGTGTTCAAAATTTCAAAAAATGTGAGCTGCGTGTTCAAAATTTCAAAATATGTGGGCTGCGTGTTCACCAAAAAATTTGAGCTGCGTGTTCAAAATTTCAAAAGATGTGGGTTGCGTGTTCACCAAAAAATTTGAGCTGCGTGTTCACCACAAAAAATTTGAGCTGCGTGTTCAAAATTTCAAAAGATGTGGGCTGCGTGTTCACCAAAAAATTTGAGCTGCGTGTTCAAAATTTCAAAAGATGTGGGCTGTGTGTTCACCAAAATATGTGAGCTGCGTGCTCACCACAAAAAGTTTGAGCTGCATGTTCAAAACTTGAAAGATGTGAGCTGCGTGTTCACCACAAAAATTTGAGCTGTGTGGTCAAAATTTTCAAAAGATGTGAGCTGCGTGTTCAAAATTTCAAAAGATATGGGCTGCGTGTTCACCAAAATATTTGAGCTGCGTGTTCAAAATTTCAAAAGATGTGGGCTGCGTGTTCACCAAAAAATTTGAGCTGCGTGTTCAAAATTTCAAAAGATGTGGGCTGCGTGTTCACCAAAATATTTGAGTTGCGTGTTCAAAATTTCAAAAGATGTGAGCTGCATGTTCACCAAAAAAATTGAGCTGCGTGTTCAAAATTTTCAAAAATGTGAGCTGCGTGTTCAAATTTCAAAAATGTGAGCTGCGTGTTCACAACAAAAGTATGAGCTGCGTGTTCAGAAATTCAAAAGTTTGAGCTGTGTGTTAAAAAATGCAAAAGTGTACTATGTTATGAGCTGTGTGCCGATCAAACAGAATGTTGTGTTATGCACTGTGTGTTCAGATTGAACAGTGTTATGAGCTGTGTGCCAACAAAACAGAATGTTGTGTTATGGACTGCGTGTTCAGATTGAGCAGTGTTATGAGCTGTGTGCCAAAAAAATCGAATGCTGTGTTATAGACTACGTGTTCAAATTGAGTAGTGTTATGAACTGTGTGCCAATCAAACAAAATGTTGTGTTATGGACTACGTGTTCAGATTGAGCAATGATATGAGCTGTGTGCCGATCAAACAAAATGCTATGTTATGGACTGCGTGTTTAGATTGGGCAGTGTTATGAGCTATGTGCCGACAAAACGGAATGATGTGTTATGGACTGCGTGTTCAGATTGAGCAGTGTTATGAGCTGTGTGCCGATCAAACAGAATGTTGTGTTATGGACTGCGTGTTCAGATTGGGCAGTGTTATGAGCTATGTGCCAACAAAATAGAATGCTGTGTTATGGACTGTGTGTTCAAATCGAGCAGTGTTATGAGCTATGTGCCCAAATATGCTATGTGCCCAAATGAACCGTGTGCCAAATTAGCGGAATGCTAAGTATAAACTATGTATGTGAATATGCAAAGAAGTGCAAAATACATCGTAGAAAATGTGCAAATATAGGGCGTACCTCATACGCGTGATGAGATAGATGGGACTCCGGCTCCCGCAGTAGCAGATCTTCAGGTGCCCGCCGCGCAAAGTCCGTGAAGTGATAGAAGGTGCTAGGAGAAAGGATATGCTCCTCCGGGTCGTACCCCTCAGGGTCAAATGGCAGTATTCTCGGAGGCGACGGTATGATGTCGGGCTCGTCCTCTGCATATGGAAAGCCTCCGCCATACGGAATATCGTCGACCATCTGAAGAAATCTGCAAAAGAAGCAAAAACGAGCGAAATAAGCCAAAATCGCAAAAAGTCAACAAAAGTCAACTCTTGGGAAGGGAAAAAGTCAACAAAAGTCAACGCCTGAGAAAAGGTGCCAAACTTTGAGACAAACATACCTCAAGTGGTGAAAATTGAGAAAGAAGCTCCGAAAACAAATTCTAATCGGTTCAAAACGAAGAGAATCGAAAGTTTTCGCGAAACAACTTCGCGTGGGGCGTTGGAAAACGCGTATAAAGTGCAGATCTGAGAGAGAAAAGGGTCTAGGGAGAAAGAAGAATGTATTTCGGCCTTGGCGGTGTGATACAAACTGATTTGGAGTTGTGTACTTAAAGAACCGAAGCTTAAAAGACCAAACTGCCCCGAATTTCTATAAACTGGTCAGCCAGCCAATTTTTCTGGTCAGCCGACCCCTTTGTGATCAACAACTGGTCGGCCAACTTCCTAGGTGGTCGGCCATCCCTCCTGGGTGGTTTCCAAGGTCCCTTTGTTCTCCGTATGTGTTTTCATAATGATTAGAGTCCTCGGCCCTCGAGAAATTACAAGAAAAGTACACTTTTCGGCTCAAACATGTCCCCGCGGGAACTTCAATTCAAGTCTTCGATGCGTAGCTCATCGTTTACTCGTCAAGAGCAAGGTGTATCCTTTCTGAGTATGTTGTGACCCCTCCGAGAGGTAAATCGGGGGTTACGTGTGAATTATGCTTTTCTCTTTCGGCATTTCCTTTCAAACACGCATTTGAAGTTGCGCATTTCTTTTGCATTACCTTGCACTTTCCACGCGCGTTGTCGCGCATGTTTCACCTGCATTGTTATGCACACCACTTGTGGCTTTGTTATACACTCACTACTTGTGTTGGCACGCTCGTTTCAGCTGCATTGTTTTGCATCCATACCGCATTGTTATGCGTCACACTTAGGTTGTATTGTCATGCATCCCTCGACTTGCGTTATTACGCACTTTTCACTTGCATTGCTATGCATGTTTCTAACAATATTGTACCTGTTGAGTTTCTCTCCTTTGCAGGCACGATATTGTATGTACGGTTCATTTGAAGCTGGCACGACTAAACGAACCCGACGGTATTGTATTCTCCGTGTGAAACGTAGTGAGAATTGCATAATTCTCTTTCACCCTTTCTACATGTAATGTAGTTTTTTTTGTATTCGCTTGCTTAAACTGTTGCATTTATTTTGCATAATTGCTTCATTACAGCTTTCTTTGCATGATCATAAGTTACGTTCGGCTTCTTACATGTCACTTGCATTTTGCCCCAGCCTGCGGGCACATCTCTTATTGTCTTGCCTATTTATCTAAGTCTTCGGCCTTGTCAAAAATGGGTCGTCTCTGGGCTTTGACATTCACTCTCATCACTTATGACTTTCGAGTTCTGTCAAAGAGGGACAACTGTAGACACCCCATTTTTCACTGACCTTAAGACTCAGACGTCATCGATTGAGCGCTTGGTGATGGTGCATATTTTGAGGTTTCGGAGTTTTGGCTAAGAGCCTTGCCCCCGGGCCTCTGAACTCTTTGTGCTTTGACTCGGTTGCGGACGAAGTCTTGTTTTCCCTCCCAGGAGGAAGGGAGTGGTCTTGTAGACCATCTCTCTATGGTCGTCGGCTGTGGCGACCCGATTCTACACTATTGGTTGTAGTCAAGGGAGAGTCACTAATGAGTCCTATGGTCAATAACCAAGTAAGATCCCAGATCGCCGGAGGAGTCAAATTAGTCTCCCTTCTAAGTCCAGCTTTCTTAGGCAGCGCACTGCCCTTTTGACAGATCTTAAAATGTATTCACACAAGGTCTCATAAGCAACGATAAGGTTCATACATAGAATATAAATACCTAAGAATCACAAATATACTTAATTCAAAAGCGTGTTCCATTACATTACATCCAAAAGAAAGTTTAAATCTTCACGTGAGTCTTACAAAATATCAAAAAGAAATTTCTAGCTTCCCTAAGATAGCCAAAAGTCTTCAAAAGTTTCAGGCTCGTTGTCTCCAGCTATGAGTTCCGCTTCGTCACCTGGCATGACACGTCGTGAGCTTTGAATGCCCAGTAAACACACACACACCTTGTCCCCTTTTCCCAGTCCAATACGCAATCACAATTTTAACATCAAGTAGTAAACATGATATTCAAATAAATAAAGAGCTAAGTTGGATGTTAGTAAACTAGAAATCCCCCAAAGAGATTTCGTCCTCCCGACCACAAGAATCGGACGCGGATTATTCGGTATGCCCCCTCTTTTGCTACTTTGTTGCAGAACTAACCTCAGATGCC
Source organism: Camellia sinensis (assembly GCF_055761805.1). Lineage (NCBI taxonomy): Eukaryota > Viridiplantae > Streptophyta > Magnoliopsida > Ericales > Theaceae > Camellia > Camellia sinensis. The sequence goes on from NC_138961.1 coordinate 103,481,697, forward strand.
TACCAACGGTTACATACTACATAGCGCCAACCGCAGGGCCTCAAAAGAGACGGTAAAATAGGGCCTTGCCCAAATCCCTCCTCACACCAAACCACCTAGGGTCCGAATACAACCGTTCGGTTCAAGGGTCTCGAAAACCACTTGCGCAAGACTTTAACTTCCAAATAGGGAACGCATCCCAACAAACCATATATCACATATTCTCATCTTTTCATTACTCAAGTGTTCGAAAACCCAATACCCTCCCTATTAGGTTTCCCGTTGAATTAAATGTTTTAAATCAAGATTAGTCCAACTTACAAGACAATAATATCCATGCAAGCACGCATTCTTAAAATGAGAAAGGTAAATAACATAACTGCAACACATATAATATCATGCCAAGATATGATCATAAGCTAATAAGCAATCTCATGAACTCAAGGGCATAAAACATCCACCATAACACAATTTCCAGATTTAGTATCGCATAAAGATTAAAATGAAAGGACTATTTTAGATCTTTCACCGGACTCGGCCTTTCTATGGATCGTAGAGAATTTGATCTAGTTTCTAGAACATATTTCAGAAATGGGATAGTCTTTCTAGATTTTAAGTTATTTAGAAAACATTCCAGCACTGTCCAGATTTGTCGATCGTTACGAAAATTTGATTTTCTTGCAAACTGCTCACTGTTTTTCTATGAAACCAATTTTAGTTGAAAAATAACTCCTTAAGGAAGATTTTTACATAAAATAGAGGTCCAGAATAATTTTATACATTTTTCTAGAATTTTTGAAAGTGGGCTGCAAAAACAGATTCCAAGGTAAAATGCCCAAAACAAGAAGATTTATGATAAAACGGTTCCACCAAGGGAAAATTTTCATTTCTTTTATGATGAAAACATGATAACTAACATATATTAAACTCAAAAAAATTTCTTGAAAGTGTGCCCTTGGAAAGTTGAGAGATTGGTATAAAAAAAAAGATGGTTTTGTGCCGAAAGGGGGAAAATACAAGAGAGATAGAATCAATACTCAACTCTTAGCATTTTTAACACAAGTAACTCATCATTAACAGATCTGAAAACATTATTTAGAACCCTTAGAAACATGTATTTGAAAAAGGAAAATGAAAGAGAAGGTTGTGTTGTGGCTTACTTGCTAAGCTTAGAATAGGAAGGCTCTCTTCTTCCTCCCTCTTCCTCTCTAGACTTCTCTCTCTTGCTCTCCTCCCTCTCCTCTAGCTGAATGTGTGTGTGAGTGTGTTGTTTTGCTTGCCAAGCTAGGGAATGTTGGTATTTATAGACAATTTTTGATGTAAAAAGTCCTAAAAGCCCATTAGTTGGAAATTGATGGAAGGGTTAGGATTTGTTTAAAGTTTAAAGGAATAAGAGTGATTTGGGGGGGCTTACTCATAGGTTTAGGCAACATTTAGTTGAAATGGAACTAGTATTGGAATTATCATCCTAGGTCTAGGGTACTAGGTTTGTGGTTTTCTAGAATTTCATGATGATAAACTTTGAAAATTGGCTCCTCACTTCCTCCTAGAATGGCCGGCCCTAGGAAAGGGTGAAGGGGCTATTTTTTAATCAATTTAGGTTCTAGGGCACACTTCTCAAGGTGTATATATATATATATATATTTCACTTGATTGATGGTACTCATGGTAGAAGGGTACAAATACTAGTTTTTGGGGAAATTTTGAATTTAAATAAAGAATGAAGGTTTGGTATTAAATTCATGTAACTTATGTAGAATTAAATTAGGTTAGCGAACCTAATCTGGCTAGGGTAATTCCTGTTTTGATAAAAATAAAAATAGTAATGCTAACCGACAAGATTCGAATTAATTCAAGTAACCGAGGGGCTTTAAGAAAATAATTCAAACATTAAGGTCTTTAAAGAGAATACATATTTCAGGGGCCTCACAACCTATCCCCCTTAAAACAATTTCGTCCTCGAAATTCAACTACATACTGCCTCCGAAAAGCTCGGGGTAGTTTGCCTTCACCCAATCCTGGCGTTCCCAAGTAGATTCCTCAATTCCCCGATGACAACATAGCACTTTTACCAAGTGAACCATCTTGCCTCTAAGGTTCTTCTCTCGACTATCCTGTATTGTTACCGGTCCTTCTTTAAGTGTAACATCTTTGTCAAGACTGATCTCTTCCCATTTGAGGACGTGTGATGGGTCAGCGATGTATTTTCTCAACATAGATACATGGAAGACGTTGTGTATTCCTGCGAACTGCGGGGGTAGAGCTAGTCTATATGCTACTTCGCCCACTCTTTCCAATACCTCAAAAGGCCCAATATATCGTGGTGACAGCTTCCCCTTTCTCCTAAAATGTACGGCTCTACGCCTAGGTTGTGCCTTTAGGAACATGTGGCTGCCTACTTCAAACATCAATGGTCTTCTCCTCCTGTCTACATAATTCTTTTGGCGGTCTTGAGCAGTCTTTAACCGTTGTCGGATCAATTTGACCTTCTTAGTAGTTTCTAGAACAAGTTCAGGTCCTATCAGATTTGCATCACCCACTTCCGTCTAACAAATCAGCCATCTACAAGGTTGTCTATATAATGCTTCAAAGGGTGCCATACCGATGCTAGCTTGAAAGCTGTTGTTGTAGGCAAATTCAATTAGGGGTAGGTGTTGTTCCCAACTTCCTTGAAAATCCACGTCTGTGGGTGAAAGGTGGTGCTAAAACATAACTCAGTACCAAGAGCTTCCTGCAAGCTCCCCCAAAATCGAGAGGTGAACCGTGGATCACGATCTGACACAATAGATACCGGAATTCCATGTAGTCGAATGATCTCCCCAATGTAGAGCCTACACATAGACTCTAAAGTGTCGGTCATCTTATAGGGTAAGAAGTGTGTTGACTTGGTGAGGCGATCCACTATTACCCATATAGCATCGCGCCCTCTAGGTGACTTAGGCAACCCTGTCACAAAATCCATCGTCACATACTCCCACTTCCATTCGGCTATTGGTAGAGGTTGCAACATTCCCCCTAGTTTCTGATGTTCTGCCTTCACTTGTTGGCATGTCAGACATTTTGCTACAAATTTTGCCACTTCCTTCTTCATTCCATTCCACCAATATTGCCTCTTCAAATCTTGGTACATTTTGGTCCCTCCTGGATGCACCGCAAATGCAGAATGATGATATTCCTTCAGACCTTTTCTCTAAGTAACTCGTCACTTGGTACAAACAATCTGCCTTGGTATCTTAAACTCCCATCGGGGTGAATTGCCCAATCGAACATGGGTTCTCCAAATTCCAGACGTCCCTTGATATAGGCTACCTCTTGATCGTGCTTCTGGGCCTCCATGACCTCGTTCATCAACTTAGGCATCACCTTCTGCGCACTAAGATATGCTTTTGTATCCTGAGATTCTACTTGGATCCTGAATTCATTGAGTGTCTTAACCATATCTCATTCCTTGACGGAGATCTTAGCCATCAACCCTCTGCTCTTGCAACTTAGAGCATCGGCTACTACATTGGCTTTGCCGAGGTGATATGAGAGAGTGAACTGGAAATCCTCAAGATACTCCATCCATCGTCTGTGTCTCAAGTTAAGGTCCTTCTGTGTAAATAGATACTTCAAACTCTTGTGATCTGTGAAAATCTCAAATTGTTCCCCATACAAGTAATGTCGCCATTGTTTTAGGGTAAAAACTACAACTGCTAACTCAAAGCTATGTGTTGGGTAGTTACGCTCATGAGGTTTCAACTGCCTAGATCCATACGCGACTACTCTTCCATTTTGCATGAGCACGCAACCTAACCCTTCTTTAAACGCATCACAATACACAGTGTACCCTTCTTCTCATTCTAGAATGGTCAAAATTGGCGCACTAGTTAATCTCTTCTTTAGCTCTTGGAATGATTTTTTGCAAGCTTCATCCCACTCATAATTTACTCCTTTTTGCGTCAAACGAGTCATTGGTTTAGCTAGTTTGGAGAAATCTTGGATGAACCTCCGGTAATAACCGGCCAATCCTAAGAAGCTGCGGATTTCTGACACGATTTTTGGTTGTCTCCAATCTAATACTGCCTCCACCTTGGTTGGATCCACCGCAATCCCATTCTCTGATACCACATGCCCTAAGAATTTTACTTCATTCAACCAGAACTCACATTTACTCGCCTTGGCATATAACCGATTATCCTCAAGAACTTGAAGGACAGTCCTTAAATGTTGCTCATGCTCTTCTTCAGACCTTGAATATACCAAGATGTCATCAATGAACACTACTACAAACTGGTCAAGGTATGGTCTAAAAATCTTATTCATTAGGCTCATGAATACTACCGGTGCATTGGTTAGTCCGAAGGGCATTACTACAAACTCATAGTGGCCATATCTAGTACGAAAGGCAGTTTTTGGTATATCCTCCTCCTTGACTCATAGTTGATGGTAACCTGACCTGAGATCGATCTTTGAATAGCACCTTGAGCCTCTAAGTTGGTCAAAAAGGTCATCAATCCTTGGGAGTGGGTATCGGTTCTTAATTGTGACTCAATTGAGTTGACGATAATCGATGCATAACCTCAATGACCCATCCTTCTTTTTAGCAAACAACACGGGTGCTCCCCATGGAAAAGTACTTGGCCTAATGAATCCTCTCTCGAGCAATTCCTGTAGTTGTGTCTTCAATTCTTGTAGTTCCGCTGGTGCCATACGATACGGAGCCATGGATAGTAGGGTAGTTCCAAGTTGTAGCTCGATGCTAAAGTCTACTTCCCGGGTTGGTGGCAATCCTGGTAATTCCGTAGGAAATACATCTGCATATTCACATCTTACGCGCGGAAGTTCTATTTCTCCTTGGCCCTCCTCATTTAGAATTAGACTTGTTATTCTACCCGCAAGTTGATCGCACCACTACGTCCGATATTTTGTTGAAACCATGGGGTCTTGTCTATCCCCCTTAAACAGGAAATGTGTCCCATTTTGCGTATGAGCTACCACTTTCTTCTGACGACAGTCGATCACCGCTCGGTGGGCGGACAACCAGTTCATGCCCAAAATGATATCGAAGTCTGACATTTCCATGACACGAAGGTCGTAAATTAAGCGTAGGTCCGACATCCCTATCTTACAGTCCTTACAGATCGATCCTACCCGAACGCATCCTCTCATAGGTGACATTACACTTAAGGCAGTTGCTAAGGGTTCACATTCAAGTTCTAATGACTTAACACAAGCAGAGGATATAAAGGAATGTGATGCACCAGTATCAAATAAAACATGCACCCAAGAATTGTATAGTACTAAATTACCCTCAATTACAGACGGGTCCGCTTCTTCCTCTTGCAAGGCAAAGATTCTGCTGGTTGCCTTCTGGTTGCCACTGGTCTTGGCGTTCTGAGTTCCTCCACTCTTCTGGTGCTACTGCCCGGTAGATCCTGTCTTATTCATCCAAGGCTTTTGCCTACCTAATGCTTGGGTATTTGCTCCGGAACCTCCTCCTTGGTATCCATATGGAGGGAGTTGGGGGCATTCGCTCTTTTTGTGCCCTAATTGTTGGCAATGAAAGCACTAGATTTGTCTCATCGGCCTTTGTTGATAGCCTCCTCTCTGGATCTGTTGTTGCGGTTGCTGTCGTTGCTGTTGTGGTTGTGGTCTGGAGTAGGGCTTTGAGGTCATGCTTCCTCTCTAGTTCCTCTGAGGTCCAATGGACGCCTGACTCCCTTTTCTCTTGTTTCAAGCCTTCCTGGCGTCGTTCACTTCCCTTTCAGATTCTAATGCCGTTTCCAGCACCTCGGCATATGAGGGGAATCGTTGCGGAAGAACTCTTCCCCTGATTGTAAGGTCCAGTCTCCACTTGAACATCCTTGCCTTCTCTTCATCATTTGCCACTTATCTAGTTGCGTAACAGGCTAGCTCTTCAAATTTTGCAGCATATTGGGTCACAGTCATATTTCCTTGTTCCAAGTTTTGGAATTCCTTGGCTCGTTCTCGGCGGATAGTACTTGGGAAATATTTATTTAGGAATAGTTCCCTGAATTGGTTCCATGATAGGCTCGCTACGTCACGAGTATTCCTGATTAACTCCCACCAATGGTCAGCCTCATCATCAAGCTCGAATACTGCCAAGGTTATTCTATCAGCAGCCTCAGTTATGCCCATGGTGTCTAGCATTTTCTCTATCTGTCGAAGCCAATTTTCAGCTATCTTTGGGTCCAGTACACCTGTGAACTTTGGAGCCTCTGCTTCCGAAACTCGGAAAAGAGTCGAGTCCTCTCATTCTGTTGATTGTTCCTTAATTGCCCTAGTTCCTCCAAAATTTGATGACCTAGGTTATTGGGGATGTTAGCCCCTATGGGGATGGGTCCGTGTTGATTTCTGGGACAGTTTCGAACATTGTTGCTGGTTTCGGTATAGCCATTAGCTCGCGTGTCCACCATTCTGTTCATGGCACGTGGTGAGTTGCTTTCCAATCTTAGAAAATCTTACTACTTAGATTTGAAATAAAGGTTCAGTTTAAGTCTTCTTCTGGGTCTTCATCAGCGGAGTTAGTGGCTTGGTCCGAAGAGCGAGGGGTGTACATTGGTGAGGGGGGATTGTGTTCAGATGACACTTCTATAGGGTAGGCTGGGTTTGCTCCTTGCTGTTCTGGTGACTACTCCATATTCATTGGTTGATTGTTGCCTGGCTCCTGATAACAAGATGCGTAACTTTCAACCGGAGTTGGTGGTCGGTGGTCGGTGGTATGCTTTAGCGGTCAAAGCTTGGTGTATCAAGGAGTTCATTCTCTGATCATCTTGCTCCATTCGGATCGCCTTCTTTACTGCCCGGCTCAAAAATTGTAGGTGGCGCCACACCAGGGACCTCTTCTGCTCCCTCGTATAGTGGGAGTACTCTGTCTCCACCTTACGTATCTCGGTTCTGATCATTTCCTCGGCGGTACTTGTACAGCGTCGGCGGCTAAAGCAGGGGCTAACAAACATGGCCCTCCTTCCTTGCATACGGAAAGTACCCCACGAGTCGAGACTGACGCCGCATCCTGGATAGTCTCCCGCTGACATCCTAAGGTGGAAAAGATTTTTATTAGTTAATCTTCTTATAATAGCGTGATAGAATAAAATAAGATAAAGAGGTAAGGGCTTCTAGAGTCGCGTATAGGGTTGTGAGGGTTAAGGGTTGAACCTAGGCTCTGATAACAAGTTGTGGCGCCCCGATTCTACACTATTGGTTGCAATCAAGGGAGAGTCACTAATGAGTCCTGTGATCAATAACCAAGTAAGATCCCAGATAACCGGAGGAGTCAAATTAGTCTCCCTTCTAAGTCCAGCTTTCTTAGGCAGTGCACTGCCCTTTTGACAGATCTTAAAAGGTATTGACACATGGTCTCATAAGCAACGATAAGGTTCATACATAGAATACAAATACCTAACAATCACAAATATACTTAATTCAAAAGCGTGTTCCATTACATTACATCCAAAAGAAAGTTTAAATCTTCACGTGAGTCTTACAAAATATCAAAAAGAAATTTCTAGCTTCCCTAAGATAGCCAAAAGTCTTCGAAAGTTTCAGGCTCGTCGTCTCCATCTATGAGTTCCGCTTCGTCACCTGGCATGACACGCCGTGAGCATTGAATGCCTAGTAAACACACACACACACACCTCGTCCCCTTTTCCCAGTCCAATACACAATCACAATTTTAACATCAAGTAGTAAACATGATATTCAAATAAATAAAGAGCTAAGTTGGATGTTAGTAAACTAGAAATCCCCCAAAGAGATTTCGTCCTCCCGACCACAAGAATCGGACGTGGATTATTCGGTATGCCCCCTCTTTTGCTGCTTTGTTACAGAACTAACCTCAGATGCCTACCAACGGTTATATACCACATAGCGCCAACCGCAGGGCCTCAAAAGAGACGGTAAAATAGGGCCTTGCCCGAATCCCTCCTCACACCAAACCACCTAGGGTCCGAATACAACCGCTCCATTCAAGGGTCCCGAAAACCACTTGCGCAAGACTTTAACTTCCAAATAGGGAACGCATCCCAACAAACCATATATCACATATTCTCATCTTTTCATTACTCAAGTGTTCGAAAACCCAATACCCTCCCTATTAGGTTTCCCGTTGAATTAAATGTTTTAAATCAAGGTTAGCCCAACTTACAAGACAATAATATCCATGTAAGCATGCATTCTTAAGATAAGAAAGGTAAATAACATAACTGCAACACATATAATATCATGCCAAGATATGATCATAAGCTAATAAGCAATCTCATGAACTCAAGGGCATAAAACATCCACCATAACACAATTTCCAGATTTAGTATCGCATAAAGATTAAAATGAAAGGACTATTTTAGATCTTTCACCGAACTCGGCCTTCCTATGGCTCGTAGAGAATTTGATCTAGTTTCTACAACATATTTCGGAAATAGGATAGTCTTTCTAGATTTTAAGTTATTTAGAAAACATTCCAGCACTGTCCAGATTTGTCGATCGTTACGAAAATTTGATTTTCTTGCAAACCGCTCACTTTTTTTCTATGAAACCAATTTTAGTTGAAAGATAACTCCTTAAGGAAGATTTTTACATAAAATATAGGTCCAGAATAATTTTATACATTTTTCTAGGATTTTTGACATTGGGCTGCAAAAACAGATTCTAAGGTAAAATGCCCAAAACAAGAAGATTTATGAGAAAAGGGTTCCACCAAGGGAAAAATTTCGTTTCTTTTATGATGAAACCATGCTAAATAACATATATTAAACTTAGAAAAATTGCTTGAAAGTGTGCCCTTGGAAAGTTGAGAGATTGGTATGAAAAAAAGATGGTTTTGTGCCGAAATGGGGAAAATACAAGAGAGATAGAATCAATACTCAACTCTTAGCATTTATAACACAAGTAACTCATTATTAACAGATCTGAAAACATTATTTAGAACCCTTAGAAACATGCATTTGAAAAAGAAAAATGAAAGAGAAGGTTGTGTTGTGGCTTACTTGCTAAGCTTTGAATAGGAAGGCTCTCTTCTTCCTCCCTCTTCCTCTCTAGACTTCTCTCTCTTGCTCTCCTCTCTCTCCTCTAGCCGAATGTGTGTGTGAGTGTGTTGTTTGTGCTTGCCAAGCTAGGGAATGTTGGTATTTATAGACAATTTTTGATGTAAAAAGTCCTAAAAGCCCATTAGTTGGAAATTGATGGAAGGGTTAGGATTTGTTTAAAGTTTAAAGGAATAGGAGTGATTTGGGGGGGGGGGCTTACTCATAGGTTTAGGCAACATTTAGTTGAAATGGAACTAGTATTGGAATTATCATCCTAGGTCTAGGGTACTAGGTTTGTGGTTTTCTAGAATTTCATGATGAGAAACTTTGAAAATTGGCTCCTCACTTCCTCCGCCGGCCCTAGGGAAGGGTGAAGGGGCTATTTTTTTAATCAATTTAGGTTCTAGGGCACACTTCTCAAGGTGTATATATATATATATTTCACTTGATTGATGGTACACATGGTACAAGGGTACAAGTACTAGTTTTTGGGGAAATTTTGAATTTAAATAAAGAGTGAAGGTTTGGTATTAAATTCATGTAACTTATGTAGAATTAAATTAGGTTCAGGAACCTAATCTGGCTAGGGTAATTCCTGTTTTGATAAAAAAAAAATAGTAATGCTAACTGACAAGATTCGAATTAATTCAAGTAGCCGAGGGGCTTTAAGAAAATAATTCAAACATTAAGGTCTTTAAAGAGAATACATATTTCAGGGGCCTCACATAGACTACTTTTCGTGGTCATAGGCCACTTTTCCCGTTTGGAGACGAGTTTCCAGTTTTTGGAGCCTTTGGCCGCACGCCTTGTCTCGGGACTGCTTAACATTCTCCGTTTGGCGTGGTTTTTGAACCACACCTTGTTGCCTGTGCCTAGAGGAACACTGTCATCCGGGAGACCACTTTTGTGGTCGCATACCACTTTTGATGCTCGTCAGCTAGTTTTCGGGGCTTTTGGCCGCGTGTTTTTCCTCCCGATTTCTCGTCTTGCATCCGCTTTGGTTTGTTTTTGGTACAAACCTTGCTTTCCTTGTTTGGAAGGTGGTACAGGGGTGGAAGACCAGTATTTCTCCTAGCCGACCACTTTTCCTTTTTTCAGCTAGTTTTCTTGTCAGATAACTGGCTTTCTTGTTCTTTGGACCATCTTTTCTGGTCGACCGCCACACCACCACCTTGCATTTAGTGTGTTGACCTCTCCCACCTATGGCCGACCAGTTTTTGCTCTTGTTGACCACTTAAAGTAGTCAACCAACCACTTTTACTAGCAGGCCGACCATTTCAAGTGGTCGGCTGCTTTTTGGCACCTTTTTAGAGATATTTTGGGACAGCTGGCATATCTGGAGAGCATTTGAGCCATCCTCCATACACGTGTATGGAGGGATGGCATTCAAGCTTAGCTTCTCCAAGAAGCTTTGGCTTTTCTCTTCTATAAGGGGGAGGCTCCCTCCTCCAAGGTTAGAAAATTGCCTTAGAAGAGATAGATATAGCTTTGTCTCTATATTGCCTTATTTCTTCGTTTTTGTGCATCAAAAGTGTATATTTGTCTTAGTTTAACACATAAACACACACTCAAACACCATCCTTTTGCTATTGAGGTGCTTAGGGGCTGATTTTGGTGTTCTTAGGTTGCCTTGAGCTTGAAAAACCTGCTGGAGTTGCAGTTATAAAGAGGGTTTTCAAGGGTGAGCTTTTGACCTTTAAATCCTCCTTTCTTGCTTAAGTTTTTAGCCAATCTTTCATGCTGTTTTAAGCTTAGCTCATAACTGATAAAAAAAAAAATTTTTTTGCATTCTTAAAAAGTTTATTTAAGATCACTTTTGTGTTGGGGGTTGTTTACCCCCTCTTAGGCCTTGTTTGGCCTTATTTTTTAGCCTTTTTTGTGAGCTTCGGGACCACCTTGCATTGGCCTTCTCACCACTGAAATCTAGAAGGATTTCAATGGTGGGGATGATGTTTTAAGGTCCTAACAAGGAGAGGTCCATCCCCTCTCCTTGCATCTTCTTTACATGTCTTAATATGCCTCGTGTTTGAGCATCTTTACTAAGTGTATGTAGACCATATCTTAGCTTGTACTTGTGGTTATTTTGCTATGGCATACCACTGTTTTACTTGCTTTGGTCACTCCATGCATGGTTAATACACTTGTAGTATAAATCACACACACTAGCTTTGTAAGCTTCATGAAGTAGCATGTATTTCTAGCCTATGTTGTATCCATTTTAGGATGTTCTTGGACTTGTTTTACCATGTCATACCCCTGTTTAGGTTTGGTTTGGTTAGCCTTTGCATGCTTCATGCACTTGTAGTGCATTTCCATGAAATAGCCTAACATGCATCATGTTGTGACATGTCATTGTAGCATGCTTATGGCTTAACTTCATGAAGCTTTTGTCCATGTTTTAGCATGCTTTAGCTCTGATTTTGGTTGTTTTGACCATGCATGCCTTGGTTTGTATAGCCATGGTTCAATCTAGCTTGTTAGCTTTGTACACCAAGCCCACTAGCATGCTCTACTTGGCTTATTTGAATGATTTGGCATCACTTGTTATGTGATTTCAGTCCATGTTTCATGACCATGCACTTGCATTTATCACTCATTCAATGCATTGGAGGGTTTGCCCCTTTATGCCTTAACATGAACCATTGCGTATGCCTTCATGCATTTGCTTGCGAGCCACCATGTTTATTTGGGGTTATTATGCCATGATATAACTCTGATTTTTGTTGCTTAAGTCATTCCATGCTTGGTCTTAATAGGTGTAGTGTAATCCGCCTTATTTGCCTTGTATGAATCATGCCTCATGCCCTTCATGCTAGCATGTTTTGGCCTACTTCCATGCATGTTTTAGACTCATTCTAACATGTACTAGGACTGTTTTGGGTTGCCTTGATCACATGCTTCATGTTTTGTATACTTGTAGTACAAATGCTCTTGCTTGCCTCAAGCTTTGAGCACCATTGCATGCTTCATTTGTGTTGTGTACATGATTTGGCATCATCTAACATGACATTTCAGAGCTTATAGCATGCTTTTGTTCCCACTTCATTCATGCTTTGAATGTCTTTTAGTGTTGTGCATTATTGCCTTGTCATGGCCTTAGCTTGCATGCTTGCATGCCTAGGCCTTTGGGCCCTCATCTCAGCATGTTTAGGTCCTTGTTTTGATCTGCTTGAGCTCTGTCCATGCTTAGTTCATGCATTTGTGCCATGTGTTGCATGCCTCCTTTGTGTTGCTTTTTGCTAGCTTTCATGCCTTAGGACCCTACCACGCTTTACTTATGTTGTTTGAATGATTTGGCATCATTTCTTGCTTCATTTCAGTGCACTTAGTGTTATTACACTTCCACTTTTGTCACTCATCGAGCACTCTTGAGAGTTGTGCTCTTTGGCCTCTTTGATGGCCAATGCATTGTGCATGCGTGCCTTGCTTACGTGCCTTCATTTCATCAACAATGGCCACTAATTTGGGCATGACTGAGGTCTACCCCTGTTGGTTTAAGTCTATTGATTATGTCATGAATATTGCATTGAGTATGCCATATTGTTTCATTGCATTAAGTATGCCATGTAGTTTATTCGCATTGTGTATATGCTTGCTTGGATTGTGTTTGGAATAGGTGTTAGTCCAAAACATGGGGAAAGAGGGACGTTTTATACTTCAAATGATGAAACGTGCCTTAATTGCTGGTCGCCGACACTCTTGATCATACATGATAGAGTTTTAGGCTTTATGTGTTTACTTGTGCATTCATTTTCAAATTGAATTGTGCAACTTCGCCTCTCGGCCATCATGCATGAAAATGCATGATTGGTGGCCCGAGGGTCGAGAACCACACCCCCTTGAGTTTATAACATGATAGGGAGGGGTGGTTGTGCACACATATCTTGCAAATACATTGCCATGCCCTTTCTTGCTCTCTATTGCAGCAAATTACAGTTCAGCAGCAACAACTGGTCGGCCAGCCAAAAAAAGTGGCTGGCCGACCACTTTTCTTGGTTTTCAACAACAAAAAGTGGTCGGCGGGTGTTTCTAGGGACCAAAAGTGGTTGGTTACCCTCCCACTGGATTCCCAAGGTGGATTTTCATCTTTCTGGAGCTTGGTGCAAGTTTCTGAAAACAAATGAAAAAAGAGGCAAATCGGGGCATCGCATTGGATTTTCGAATGAGGTTACCGAGCATGCATCCAGTCTTCTCCCTTCGAGAACCTCCTGATTTACTGCTTTCCTTAGCTGCCATGCTTAGAGAGCTAGCTTTTGCTTTGATTTGTACTTTTAATTAGTTAATGTGTTAGCTATTCAATTCGTTTTGTAATAATTAGTTAACTAGGATTAGTTAATTAATTTGTTGTGTAATAATTAGTTTAATTAGCTTAGATTAGCTAGTTAACTTCTTATTCGGTCCCTCCCTTGAGAGGGCGTATCATTGTAATAAGCGTGCATGTGTGTGATGTATGTCTTCCAATCCCCATTTCTTTCTCCCTTTTACTTAACCACTTACGATGGTTAGTTTTAGGGCATATTTCATTTAGCAAATCTTATGCTTGCATGTTTGCATCCATTCATCTGAATTGCATGCACTGGGCTCGGCGCATCATGCTAACTGCATTGTATTTCAATTTCAATTTGAATACATGTACCAAGTTGCACCTCACATGACATTCTTAGGATAGCCGAGCCTATCTTAATTGCATTTTTTTGCATGTGTTGCATTAGCCATTTTAACATGAACTAGGATCATGCATTAATTTCTAACTAGTTCCTTGTTTTGGCTTGGAGTACACTATGAGTGTTTACGCTTTAGTATACTGCATGTGTGTTAATGTTGCCATGAAAGCATGCTTGCCATGAGGCTATTTGCTCACGTGATTAACTGCCTGAATGCCTGTGGGTGAAGGTTGGATTACTTGAATTGGAACAATTCACTGAAATCTGCATTTTAGAGTACTTACGAGTAACAAACTTCAAACCATTTTCCAAACAAACGAATATGCGATGCTTGGTTCCAAATTAGGTGATCTAGTCTATACTTGTTTTGCTGTGCACATCACATAGTAATTCTAGCTAATTAACCGGAATAAGAGCACATGTGCTTTCAAAAACAAGATATCATGCTTAGTATAGGCCGATCTTTGATCGGGCGAGTGGGGGTGCTCATTAAATGACCTTCCCCAATCGTACCCCTAAGTTCCCGAGCTGAGGCAACTTTGGTAATGACGAACACGTGGCCTTAGGCACGAGTTAGGGTTTCCTAAATTTCTCCAAAATAAAATATTTAGGTGGTGACTCTGTATCTGGCAAAGTAGTCCATATTTGGCAATTCTTTACAAAAATCAGTTTTCCAAAACGATTTGCCAGATTTGGACTCTTTGGTGATTTATCAATCTCACACCGTACATTGTGAGATCAGATTAAGAACCGTGACATTTGAGTCCGAACTGTAGCATGAAGCCCAAGGGGCACGCCTACATACACTTTCAAGCACAAATGTGAGACAAAGGGAGAAATATAGAGATAGATGTGTATGTATAGCTCAATGCAATTTTTCTCAACCTGAAGTAAAAGGGGGGGAGGTTCCCTCTTCTAGAAAAACAAGGATCAAGCTTGTTGAGCAAGCTAGGGGCTCCAAGCAATCCCTCCGTGTACGGAGGATGCTTTCTGTGCCCAACAGCTGGCACAGCTGGCAAGAAAATATCTACAGGAAACTGCAGGAAAGCTGCCGACCACTTGAAGTGGTCGGCCAGCTACTTGCACTGATCGGCGGACCACTAAAAGTGGTCTACAAGAAGACCAAGTGGTCAGCAAGGGGGGAGAGGTGGTCTGCACAAGGAAAGAAAGGTGGTGGCATGGCTGCCAACCACTTTTAGTGGTCCAAAGACCACCAAGACTAGTTGGCCGACTAGAAAACTGGCTGGCAGGCAAGAAGGAAAAGTGGTTTTCAGGGAGAGAAACTGGTCTACAACCCCTATTCCACCCTCCAAGCAAGGAAAACAAGGTTTGTGCCAAAAACAAATCAAAAAGGATGCAAGACAAGAGTCCGCGGGTCAAGGCACGCAGCCAAAAACCTCGAAAACTAGTCTACGGGCACCAAAAGTGGTCTACGGGAGGGAAAAGTGGTCTACAAGACCTCTATGTCCCTCTAGGCAAAGGCAACAAGGCATGGTTCAAAAACCAAGCCAAGAGGAGAATGTTAATAGGTCCCGAGACAAGGCGCGCGGCCAAAAGCTCCGGAAATCGGAAACTAGTCTCCAAGTGGGAAAAGTGGTCTACGGACCTCTCTCTCCCTCCAAGGAAGGTCAACAAGGCTTGGTCCACAAACTGAGCCAAAACACAAAGAGTTCAGAGGCCCGAAGGCAAAGCACTCAGTCGAAAACTCCAAAAACTCGAAACGAGCACAAATATGTGCAATCATCGAGCGCTCAATCAATGACGTCTGAGTCTTAAGGTCGGTCAAAAATGGGGTGTCTACACTTATGTATGTCAATGAAACCTGTTTTGAGAAATAACTTATGTATGTCAATAAAAGTTGCAATGAAAGTTGTGTGTGTTGTCTAAAGGACCAAACTAAGCACAAAATAAGAAACAAGCTTCAGAAAATGGTCAAGTGGGGCAGTGGAGTAATTCGGCCAAAAATGGATAAGCCAAATAGATTCACAAATCTGCCCTTACCCCATTTGAGCATGAGTTCACCGCTGAATACACCAAATAACCTCAATGGTCAAGTGGGGCAGTGGAGTAAATCAGCCAAAGATAGATAAGCTGAATAGATTCACATATCTGCCCTTCCCCCATGTGAGCATGAGTTCGACGCCGAATACACCAAATAACCTCAATGGTCAAGTAGGGCAATGGAGTAGATCGACCAAAGATGGATAAGCCGAATAGATTCACATATGTGCCCTTACCTCATTTGAGCATGAGTTCACCGCCGAATACACCAAATAACCTCAATGGTCAAGTGGGGCAGAGGAGTAAATCGGCCAAAGATGGATAGGCTGAATAGATTCACATATATGCCCTTTACCTATTCAAGCATGAGATCGCCACCGAATATAGGTGGCAATGGTTAGTGATGCACTTCGTAATTAATGAAGAGGGCGCCATTAAATAGCCCTTGCATAGCCCATGAAAAGGGTTATCCAACCATAATGGGTAGCGAACAAAGTGGAAGAGGTGAAAGTATTTGCACCGTAATCAGTGTGAGCGTATGTCTAGAAGATTATTTTTCAATAGTAGAGGCGAAGAAAAAAGTTTGGTAGAACTGGATGAGGAAATGAATCGTGGAGAAGGTGGCGCAGCTTCCCGAGTGAGCATTGTAGCATCGGAGGAATGGGAAAGACGACGTTCACCCCGTCGACGAAGCAGGTCCCCAAGGAGGAGTGAGATAGAGAGATGACCCAGAGGCGGGGCGCAGCAAAAAGGTAGCACCAGGGCTGCAACCGTACAGGGATCCATGCGACATAAGCCGAGTAGACTGTCACGCCCTCTAAGCTTTGCTCTCTTTGTTGGCAACAGGCCCATGACCGAAGCAAACTCAATTATTAATGATCCGAATGTGGCGGTGGACTTTACTCGGTAAATATTTCCACCCAAAGTACAGCAATTGATGATCGGGCGGGATAACTACGAAGTTTTCAGAGATGGTGTGCAGGGGTCAATCAAAGGACTCTACTGTGCATATGAGATCGACATGCGGCTTCGGGCCACTCATAAGGAAATCGTTCACAAGGATGGGCGGATTTGAGATTTGAAATGCCATGTATAGAAGGCAGAGAGCGAACTGCGCAGAGCCAGTGCCGTCGAGAAGCAACCCTAGAAATAGTGCATTAGCATCCACCACAAACGTCAAAATCAGCTTTTCCAAAAGTAGCTACCGAGTCTCAGCGTCGACCATTTCCTTGCTGACATAGAAGATGGGCTTTTGCTCGCCTAACTCTTCTTTTAGGAATACAGCACTGACCGCGCAATCCGATACCGCAAGATACAAGATGAGTGGGCCGTTCGGCGATGAAGTTGTTAAAAATGGTATTGAAGGGACATAAGTTTTCAGTCCATCAAAGGCGGATTGGCACTCGGGGGTCCAATGAAATGCATTTCCCTGCCGAAGGGTGTGAAAAAATGGTCGACAACGATCCGAAGAACGGCTGATGAATCTATTGAGAGCTGCGGTCATCCCCATTAACTTCTACACATCTTTGGGTGATTGAGGAGAGCCAAATTCCAAGATTTCCGTAATTTGCTTTGGGCTGGCTTCTAGTCCATGCTGGTTCACAATATAGCCGAGGAATGTGCCAGATCCGATGCCAGATGCGCATTTTGAGGTGTTGAGTTTCATCTTGTACTTTTGAGAATGTCGAACGTTGTGGACAAGTCGGCCAGGTAGGCATGCTTCTCTTTGGATTTTACCACCATGTCGTCGATATACACTTCCATGGTATGGTCGAATTGCTCTTTAAACATTGTAGTGACCAGCCTCTGGTAAGTTGCCCCAGTATTCTTTAGGCCGAAGGGCATGAGTTTATAACAATAAGTGCCCCTTAGGGTGAGGAATGTCGTTTTGTCCTGGTCATTAGAGTGCATGGCAATTTGATGATAGCCCCTGTACGCATCCAAGAAGCTCATACGTTGATGGTGCGCAGTTGCGTCAACTAATTGATCTATTCTGGGGAGAAAGAAACAATCTTTGGGATAAGCCTTATTCAGGTCTGTGAAGTCCACGCAGATATGCTAGGACCCATTTTTCTTCTTAACCAAAACAGTATTGGACAGCCAGGTGGGGTAATTCACTTCGCGAATTGCTCCGGCTTCTGGAAGTTTATTGACTTCGGCGAGAACAGCCAAAGTATGTTCGGCTGTAGATTGGCGACTCTTCTGAATGACAGGTTTGGCCTTTAGGTCAACATTCAAACCGTGTTATGCCACGCTGGGGTCCACTCCTGGCATCTCATAGGGTGTCCAGGCGAATACATCAATGTTGCCAAGTAAGAAGGAAATCAGCTCTTGACGGTCATTGGCAATGAGCAAAGTGCCAATCAGGAAGAATTTATGTGGTTCATTCGCAAGTCTAATCTGCTCGAGATCCTCAACCACCTTATCGGTGGGGAGTTTCCCAATATCCTTGAGGCTTTCTTAGCTTGGAATTTCAATGGAGTTTACTTCCATCTCCTTTGGCTTTTATGCTGATGCAATAAGGTAGCATTCCTTTGCTGACTTTTGAGAGCCGTGAATCTGCTCAATGTCGTGTTGCGTTGGGAAGCGAAGTAGTTGATGGTACGTACTTGGTATGGCCTGCATCGCTTGTAAGCAGGTCCTACCTATGATTAAGTTTTATGGGGATGGAAGCTTTACGACTAGAAACTCCACATCGAGTGTCCTAGTGCCTGCGCGCACGTAACCCTGACCTTGCCCAAAGGGTATTCAGGATTGACGTTAAAGCCGAACAAAGGGTATTCTGCCGACAAGAGGTACGACTCTCTAAAGTTGAGCTTATGAAACATCTTGTAATACGTAATCTCTAATGTGCTTCCCTGATCAATCAAAATGAATTCAACAACATACTTGTTCACGCGTAGCTCGATGACAAGAGGGTTGTCATGGAGAAGGGTCAATCCCTCGAGATCTGTGTCATCGAAGCAAATCTTGCCAGTCTAATGAGGTCGTTTGGCTGGCGTGAACGGCTTGGATGGGCATGGTTGAGACCCTTGAGATTAAATCGCATGGATGCTATTTGCCAGCGGAAGACTATATATCATATGAATTACACCAAGTGGAAGTGAGTTTGGGTGCAGAGCCACTGCATTGGGTGTGTTATCTTTATGAAGGAGGTATTAAACCAGTCGGCCATCCTGTACCAGCTTCTCAAGATGGTCCTTCAAGGCGTAGCACCTGTCGGTTTCATGCCCATGGTCCCTATGGTATTCACATCATCGATCCCTTCATCTTGTGTCGGGAGGTCCAATCATCTTGGCCGGCCACTTAAAGAAGGGTAGATGCTAGACTTTAGGAAGTATCTTGCTAATCGGTTCGGTCAATTCGGTATATTTCTTGTTAGACCGCCTGGGCGTCTGCTTTCCACTTGGTATTGCTCGCTCGATCGGCATGAATGCAAATCTTTTGATCGGCGTTAGTCTCAAAGACTTTCTTGTTTTGGTCTACTTCGTGGCTCGGGGCTCCTTTCCGGCAGGGTTACACTTATTAGCTTTATCGGGGTAGGTGCCGCCATTTCCATGACCTTCTGACCTGCCTTAACGTGGAGGGTGTCATCCTCCACCTTGCAATACTCTTCAACCTTCTTCATTAGGGCCCACATGATTTTCGGAGGTTACCTTGTCAACGAGCTCTGGAGCGAACTATCAGGATACAAGCCCATCTTGAAGGTAATGATTGCCATGGAGTCATTGCAAGCATCCTCAACCAGGTTGAAACATTCACAGTAGCGCACCGAATACTCACAGAGGGTCTCTTCCGGCTTGATTTGCATCACCCAAAGCGAGTCGGCTTGCTTCTCATTCGTGATAAATCTTGTGCGGAAAGACTTTTGGAGCTGATGAAAACTCTTCACCGAGGCTGGTTCAAGTTTATAATACCACTGAACTGCCAACGGACCCAAACTGCTTGGAAACATGTGACACATAAGTGCCTTGTCATCAACGTGCAATGTCATTGCCTGCTTATAATGGCGAATGTGATCCATAGGATCCGATTTACCATCATACAGCATAAACGTCAGTGCCTTGAATTTTTTAGGCAAGACGACCCTTGCAATCTGTCGTGCGAAAAGATTATGTCTATCTTACCCATCTAAACCACCACCTTTTCCTTGCCTATGTTGCACATATGGACTTCCCTCAAATGAACTAGTCATGCTAACACACCCCTTTTTTCTGGGTTCTTGAGCTAACGAGTTGAAGGCGGTGCTACTATCATGTTTCCGTTGCCGGAATCGTGGACTATCCTTCCTCTGTTCTGGTAACCAATCCCGCTCGTGATACGGTGTGGTCTGTTGAGATTTGGCTAACTCCAGAGCTGGCTCTTTACGTAAACGTTTATTGTTTGCCACCATCTCTTCCAATCGTTGTTCATTTTGTTTTGCTTGGTCCATTATCATCTACATGGTTTCTTGCACTGGAGTCGAAGGTGAAGACTGAGTGAGTGGATCGACTAGATCAAAATTTAAAGCTCTTCGTGCGGTGATATTCTCCAGACCAGCCAGGGTTCTCAGTGTAACATCGTCAGCAACGAATGGGGGATCATTTGTTAAGTCTGCCATGAACGCGCTAGAGTATTTCCCACAAACAGCGCCAATTGTGGTGAAATGGATTTAGAAATACTCTCTCGTTCAAGCAACCTCCTCTATCTCTTCTATCTCACCCCTTTTATACTGCCCCCCCACGGGTCCTCTCAGGGCCCACTACCCCCTCTTGGGCTTTGACTTCGTTCATGGGCCTTTGACATAGCCCACGGGTTACACGGCTCTCACAGCCCTTCAACTCAATTGTACTCAGCCAATGCCCTCCATTGGACCTGGCATGGGCCAACTTATATACGGCCAGTTGATGGGCCTGATATGGGTCGTGCAATGGCTGACTTGTATGCAGCCAGCTTATTGGCCTGGCATGGGCTAACTTGTATACGGCCCATTCACAAAGCTCAGGACCGTATTTATTCAGCCACCACACAAACCAATCCTAGTTTCTTCTTGATTTTAGATATTAGGGATGTGTACTACAAGATTTTGGGTAGAAATCCTACCTTAGATTGATTAAGGATTAAATTTTGGCAAGATCCATAAGCTTTTCTTCTTTTTCCTCTTCTTTCTCTCTTTCTCTCTTTTTTTCTCCTTATCTCTAGTCATTTCTCTAATTCTCCAGCAAAGTTACCTTTTTGTTTGTTTGATTGCTTAAGGTTTTATTGAGTAAAGTGGGGCAAAAGTTGTAAGGTTCATTAATTGGTTAATTTCCTTACTTTGGCTTAGTTAACTAGGTTTATGTCTAAGAAATTCAATCTTATCGTAAGTATACTTAACTTAATTAATCACTAATCATGCTTAATTATCACATTAAACTAAGGTCTTTAAGTTCCTCAATTAACACTAATGCACATCCTATGGTTTTCAAATCAGGTCCTAAGTCACCCCCCTAACTTGAAACATATAACAAGAAATTTTTTAAACGTAAGTTTTCCAACTAACTCGTCATTCTCTTATAATTCCTATCAGGTGCTAGTTCAAACAAGTAATATTTAACATAGCTTAAAATACATGAATGTGATGATATGCATTATCCATGAGATGTTGGTTGTCAAATTCTTCCACCCTTAAGAAGTTTGGTGCTCCAAACTTGTCTTACCTTCGCTTGGAAACAAACTAGGATATCTCATCATCATCTCGTATTCTTTTTCCCAAGTAGCATCTCTCTCATAATGTTCTTGCCATTCCACTTTTGCCATTGTTATTGCTTTGTTTCTGAGTTATTTTACTTGACGGTCAATAATTTGGATAGGTCACTCCTCATACTCCAAATCTTCATCAATAACTAGTCATTGATAATCAATCATGTGGGAAGGATCCCCAAGCATAACCTTGTAGCATAGAAATTTGAACATGTTATGCACTTGTGTCCATCTCTAGTGGTAGTGCGATCCGGTAAGCCACTGGGCTGATTTTCTCCAAAATCTCAAACGGTCCAACACAACGTGAAGCCAACTTTCCTTTCTTTCCAAACTGTGTCTGGCCCTTTATCGGAGTGACTTTCAAAAATACATGATAACCAACTTCGAATTCTACATTCCTCTTCCTTGCATCTGTGTAGCTTTTTTGACAACTTTGAACGGTTCTAATTCATTGTTGGATAACCTTGATCTTTTTAGTAACTTGAATGGTTTCAAGCCCCCAACATTGCTTGATCTCCTACCTATGTCCAACAAACGAGCGATCTACATTTTCTTCCATATAATTCTTCATAAGGTGCCATACCAATACTTGCTTGGAAACTATTATTGTAGGCAAATTTCACCCAACATCAAATGAGATTCCCAACTTCCTTTGAAATCTAAAACACACAAATGAAGCATATCCTCTAGAGTCTGTATGGTCCTTGCTGACTGTTCATCTGTTTGTGGCTGGAAAGTGGTACTAAACCTCAATTCTGTTACCATTGCTTTTTGCAAGCTTTGCCAAAACCTAGATCCAAACTTGGAATCTCTATCCGATATAATAGAAACAGGCACACCATGAAGTCTAACAATCTCATTTATATACAATGTAGCAAGTTTGTCAGCGTTGTAAAAAGATTTCAGAGGTAAGAATGGGTGGACTTGGTCAATATATCAACAATGACCCAAATAGAATTCATACCTCTTCGTGTGCAAGGAAACCAACTACGAAATCCATCGTAATGTGTTCCCGCTTCCATTCCAGAATAGAAAGAGGTTGAAGAAGACCAGCTGGCCTTTGATGTTCAACTTTGACTTGTTGGCATTGAAGGCAACATGAAACAAACTCTACTATGTCCTTCTTCATGTTTGGCCACCAATAGACTTGCTTAAGATCTTGATACAACTTAATATTCCCAGGGTCGACCGCAAACTTGGAACGGTGTGCTTCCTCCATGACCTTCTTTTTCAAGTCTACTACATCTAGAACACACAATCTGCCTTCAAATTATTACACTTGATCTTTGATGGTAAATTCTGGCCTTGGCCTTAAATCAATTTCTTCAAAAACTTTCTTTAAATAAGCATCCTCCATCTGTTTTTGTTTGATTTCTTCAATAATCATTGTCTGTGCTAAAATTACAGCCAAAATAAGCATCCTCCATCTGCTCTCGTGTTAGGTAGAACTAACTCGACCTCCATCTTTTGTAGTTCTTGTAAGATGTCTTCTTGCTTGGTAAGTAAACACGCCAAATTCTCCATGGATTTTTGGCTAAGAACACATGCCACAATGTTTGCTTTGCAAGGTGATATTGGATTTGCAAACAAGTTTGGAGAAAGGTATAACTCTCTCTCTCTCTCTCTCTCTCTCTCTCTCTCTCTCTCTCTCTCTCTCTCTAAATACTTTTCATTTTCTTAGGCACTATGCATGTTGCTTGAACTTCCCTAACTACCTCGTATATGCCATTGGCTACTTTTAAAGGTACTCTTATTCATTCCTTGTACCTCATTTTATTCTATTTTATATACGTACTCTGGGAACTCTTTTCTCTTTAGGTCATGCTACAATGTAGAATACATGGTTCACCTGCAGTAATCACAATCTGTTTTCTTTCACACCTAAGTCTCATCAAGCCTTACATTAAGGTATACTTCATTCATCTACATATCTATATTCCTTTTACATTCCATCTTTTTGTTGAGTGTCTCCCTCTATTTTTTCATAGAAATTGCTTCTGATACATTGGAAGATACCCAAACGCTTGTAGACTTGATTAAAGCAACTAGGGTTAATAAATTATTTGACCAACTTGAAGCACCCCTTTATCTATCTAGTCTTCTTTCAGGGACTTCATCCAAAGAAGCAACCACTCGTATTTAGAAAGGCCTTGCTATTTGTCTCTAATCAATGATGGATGTTAATGGCATGATTGTTGTAACGAACAGTGTTTTTATGGTTTTGAAGAGTTTGGGTGTAGACTTGACCTCCTTTTACGAGAAAGTGAAGATGTTTACTGGGTGCTTAGCTTTGAAAACTCAACTTGTAGATTCTTCAAGCTCCTCTATCGTAGAACTTGAGGCCCAATACCATGAGAAGAAGCTCTATTTTAACAAAGTTTCTGGTGATCATGAAGAGTTGTCTGCCTCAATTACCATGTCTGATGAATGCATTGTAGGCCTTAATCAAATGATTATTTAAACCAAAGAATTACTCAAGCAACTTGAAGAGGAATTATCATCTGCCCATGTAGAGCATGCATTCTGTACGTGTGATTTTGCATAAGTTTCCGAGAGTATATCCAAATCAGAAGAAGATGTTCAAACTGTTTTGAATGCTTTGAGCCAACACAAGAAGAAGAATGTGCAATACAATGTTGTGGAACGTTCTTTTGATAAGGCCAAGGCTTCTCTTAATGAATGATGTTATTTTTATTTTGTTATTTGTTCATTCATTTATTATTTCCAAGGAACCTTTTTTTTTTTTTTTTTTTTGGTATGAAGGACAATACTATTTATGAAATTTAGCACAATAATAGATTTATTTGTTATATGAAATTTCATAATTGTAGACACCCCATTTTTAACCGTCCTCAAGACTTGGACGTCACCGCTCGAACACTTGGTGATTACTCATGTTTGTGTTTCGCTTTGAGTTCCCGGAGGTCTCGGCTACGCGCCTTGCCTCAGGATCTCTCAACTCGACTGTTCTGTGTTTGGTTTTGCACCAAACACTTGTGTTTTTGCTTCTGAAGGTAGAAAGTAGCTTGTTAGCTACCCCTGACACCCACCGGCCTTGGTTTGAGGCCACTGGCCATGTTTTGAGGCTACCGGCCATTGGTGAATTATACCATTTTCCGGTCGGCACTCAGTATGGCCGGCCGGCCATCTATTTGGCCGGTGACCTCCTTTTCTGGCTGGTAGCACCTTTTTACCTTTTTCAGGCATGGTGCATGCCAGCTGTGTATAGACGCGCCCTTGGGCCTCGCTACAGTTCAGACTCAATTTGTGTCACGGTCCTTAATCTGAACCAAAGAGTCCAAATCCGGCAAATCGTTTTGAGAAAACAGATTTTGAAAGAAATGCCAAACATGGACTGCTTTGCCAGATACAGAGTCGCCACCTAAATATTTTATTTTGGGAAATTTAGGAAATCCTGACTCAGTGCCAAAGGCCACGTGTCCGTCATCACCAAAGTTGCCTCAGCTCAGGAGCTTGGGCACGATTGGGGAAGGTCAGCTATGAGCACCCCCTCTCGCCCGATCCGAAGATCGGCCTCTACTAACCATGATATCCGTTTTTGAAAACATTATGTGTTCTTATCCTGGTTATTAGCCTAGAATTACTATGTTATACGCACAGTAAACAAGTATAGACCAAATTGCCTAAATTGGAACAAAACATAGCATGTTTGTTTTGAAAAATGGTTTGCTACTCGCAAGTAGGCTAAAATGCAGGTTTTGCCACCCTTAAGTGGGCTTTTAGAAAAGCTGGTTTTGCCACTATCCAGTGGGCTTAAAACTCACAGTCTTAATGCATTATTCCAATTTTAGGTAATTCAACCTCCATCCACAGGCATTCAAGCAGTTATATCACATAAGCAGCTAGCCTCATGGTAATCATGTTGTTATGGCAACACTCACACACATGCGGTATGCTAAAGCATAAATGCTTACCGAGTACTTCGAGCCAAAACAAAAACTATGTTAGAAATCCATGCATGATCCTAACTATACAGAAATGCCTAATGCAACACATGCAAAATGCAACCTAGATAGGCTCGGCTATTCTAAAGATGGCATGTGAAATGCTACAACTAACATGTATTCAACTTGGATTTGAGATACAAATGCAGTTAGTATGATGTGTCCAGCCTGGTGTATGCAAGACAGATGTATGAATGCACGCATGCATAGCATAAGGTATGCTAATTTAAATATGCCCTAGTCTACCATCATAAGCGGGTAAATAAAAGGGAAGAAAGACGTGGGGTTGGAAGACATACACACAATCACGCACACTTATTACACAATTGCCCTCACTCGGAGGGTCCGAATAAATATTACAGTCCGAATACTAAATTAATTATTACAGAATTGCTAATTAATTAACAAATTAAACAAAGAATTAAAGTGGCCACAACTCCTGCCTCGAAATGCGTGGATGATGCATGCTTGACTCGCCTTGCTCGGAAACCTGTGCCATGCCACTGTTGCCTCTATTTACACTGCTTTGCTCCTCTGAGAATTGTGCAACTCCCAAGGTGCACTCTCTGGACACTGGGGAGCATCACCGACCAAGTGGGATCACCCGGCCATGTCCGGATGGTTATCGGCCATTTAAAAGTCCATCGGCCAAAAATTAATGGCCGGTCGGCAGTATAGGTGGCTGGCCGGCCAAAGCTTCCTGCAGGACCTGTTTTTGATAGTAGCAGAGGGCAGACAGTGCATGGCAAGGAAATTCAAGGCAATGTATGCATGGTCATTCTCCCTATCATGCAATGGACTCAAGGGAGCATGGCCCTCGACCCTCGGGCCATCAATCACGTACTTCAATGCATGATGGCCCAAAAGCCAAGTGTGCAACTTTGATATCAAATGAAATGCAAGCACGAAACACATCAAAGGGCCCCAACCCCTATCATGGTTGATCAAGAGGCAAGGGAATGCATAACGATGCACATGCGACCTAAGCATGCAAACAAACATACGAACATGCAATGCAACTACATGACACACACAATGCTAACAACATAACATGCACAACGCATTGAAACATGGCATGCCAATGCAAGATGGACTTATACCAATGTGAGTGGACCTCAGCCACACTCACATCAGTGGCCAATAAGATGGAAATGAGGCAATCGAAATGCACACAAACATGTCCAATGCATGGACCGATCCTAAGATACAACACGCAACTCTAACTAAGCATGGAAAATGATGAAACATGGCACATGAACATGCAAATTCCAGCACTAAAGTATGATGCTAAACAGCCCCAAAACATGGAAGAATGGCACCCGATGCATGAGATGAAATCCGCAACTCGAAACTAGGCATACGGAATGACTTACAGCTATACAAAGCATGCATTATTTGATCATGGAGCATGAAGACGGATGTAAGACAGTCCCAAAACATGCATATTTCCAGTTTATAACAAGTCTAAAAAATGAACGCAAATAGGGCTAATCTATCATGCAAAAATGGCCCTAAAAGGGAAATTAAACACAAAGGGACAGCAGCTGGCCCCAAATGGAAAAGAGCCCTTCAAAAAATTTTAAGAGGGACTCAAAACAAGGCACTTTACAGTTTACATCAAGCCACGAAATTAATCACAAATAAGGCCAAACTATCATGCAAGAAAAGGCCTAAAAGAGGGGTAAAGAGACAAGTGATAGCTTCTGTTCTCAAACAGAGGAGAGCCCTTCAACAATGTTGAAGAGGGGCTTAAAACAAGATATTTCACAGTTTATGGAAAAGTCCAAAACAGCTTGCAAATAAGCCTAAAATACTATGCAAAAATTGGCCTAAAATAGAGACAAAGAGGCAAGTGGTAGTAGGAGACCTCAAACAGTAGGAGGTCCTTGATCAAACATGAAAAGGGGCTCAAAATATGACTATTTACAGTTTGGATTGGAGCCCAAAAAAAGCTAGCAAGTATGGCTTAGATACAAAGCAAAATAAGGCAAGAAAAGAGGAGAAGAGGACTTACCCTTGAAGACCAATGAACCAGCAGCTCTTGGACCAAATTTCTGAGCCTTTAACCTCTCCAAAACAATCCCAAAGTGCTGGAATGAAGGATGGAGGCCTTGTGCTATGAGGTGTAGGGTAAATGGTGCAAGAACCTTAGGATTTGAAGGGTTTGGGAGAGAGAGGTAAGGAAAGAGCTGAGAATTTTTAGAGAGAGAGAGAGAGGAAAATCTTCTTCCTCCGAGTTGTATCTCTCTTCTCTTCTCTCCTTGTGTCCCTTTTTCTTGTCAAGAAGCTTGATTGATATAGAGATATATCAGTCTGCAGCTCCTCAGAGCTCCCACGTCCAGGCATGGGCTGGGGTAAGGCCTGGAATGACAGCTGCCAGCTGTCTGCAAAAATATCTGTTGAAAATCACATTTGGCCGGCCGGCCATCAAAGTGGCCGACCGGCAGTCAAATTGGCCGGCCGGCCATCACATTTGGCCGACGGCAACATAACACAGCCAGTGGCCTCAAGCCATGGCCGATGGAGTGTGAGGATGTCCCAAAAGCCATTCCCTGCCCTCCAAAGCAAAAACACAAGTGTTTGGTACAAAACCAGACACAAAATAGTCAAGTCGAGAGATCCTGAGGCAAGGCGCGTAGCCGAGGCCTCCGGGAACTCGAGACGAACACAAAACATGGGTGATCACCGAGTGTTCAAGCGGTGACGTCCAAGTCTTGAGAACGGTCAAAAA
This sequence comes from Camellia sinensis, assembly GCF_055761805.1. Taxonomy (NCBI): domain Eukaryota; kingdom Viridiplantae; phylum Streptophyta; class Magnoliopsida; order Ericales; family Theaceae; genus Camellia; species Camellia sinensis. The sequence goes on from NC_138961.1 coordinate 103,509,784, forward strand.
TGGGGCGTCTACACTATGCTAGCTGGAATGCACCAAACCTGTCCCGGGGCATACATGTGGCTGTTTTGCCCTTTTTGCACCCTTTTGGTCAAAGCTTCTTGAGGAAGCTTGACCCTTGGTCAAAGCTTCCTCAAGAAGCTTGCCAGCTGTCCTAGCTTCCTCAGGAAGCCTTGCCCCCTTTGACCCCTTTTTTTGTTTAGCTTCTTTGAGAAGCTTCAAAGCTTTCCCTTGTCTATATAAGAGACCTCCCTTCTCCTTTGATTGGGTTGAGCAAACAACCAGAGCTATACACATATATATTTGATATATATCATCCTCTCTCTCTATATCTCCCTCTCTCTCTTCATTTTGTGTGTGTTTGAGGGCCTAAAGTGTGTGTTTGTTCTTAGTTTTGCACTAAAACACATAGCATTACACCTTACTTCAACTTTGAGAGACATTGAGGGTTTGTTCTTGAGGTTTTGGACTGATTTTGGTCAGAAGAGAGTGGCTGGGCCTGCTGTTCTTGAAGTATCCTTCAAGGGTAACACTTTTGCTTTATTTTTCCCAATCTTGCATTAGCTTTTGACCTATCTTGCATCTATTTTTGAGTTTAGCATATAACATATAAAAGTCTTTTTTTTGTCTGCTCTAAATAGTTTGTTAAGGGTGTTTTAAGCTTTGGGGTTGTTTGACCCCTCTTAAGGCTTGTTTGGCCTTTGTTTTGTGCCATTTTGGTTGAGCTCCGGGACCATTGTGTTTGGGCCTCCTCACCACTAAAATCTTGAGGGATTTTAGAGGTAAGGATGGTGCCTTGAGGTCCAAGGATGGTGCCTTGAGGTCCTAGGAAGGAGAGGACCACCCCCTCTCCTCGTTGTCCTTGAAAAGGGCTATTTTTGCCTCTTGAGGGAGCATCTAGTTTAAGTGTGTGTTGACCATGCCTTGACTGATATTTATGCTTATTTTTCCATGAAATAGCATTGTGTTGATTTGGTTTTGGTACACCATGCTTGCTTAGCATACATGCCTTGTAATGCCATGATTTGCCTCAATACATGCATAGCATTTAGACTACCATGCTCATGTGTTTTTGTAGACACCCCATTTTTGACCGTCCTCAAGACTTGGACGTCACCGTTTGAACACTCGGTGATCATCCATGTTTGTGTTCGTTTGGAGTTCCCGGAGGTCTCGGCTACGCGCCCTGCCTCAGGATTTCCGAACTTGACCGTTTAGTGTCTGGTTTTGCACCAAACACTTGTGTTTGCCTTGGAGGGGCAGGGAATGCCTTGTGAGGCATCCCCACACACCACCGGCAGTGGCTAGAGGTCACTGGCTGGTTTTTGCTACCATCGACACTTTTTGTTGCTGGTCGGCACTTTTTGTTGCCGGTCGGCACTAAATTTTGTCAAAATGACATTTTTGGCCGGCCGACTACTGTGCATCTGCTTTTTCAGATATTTTGTCACAGCTATCTTGCTTTTGGCTCCCCTCCATACACGTGTATGGAGGGATCTCCCTCTTTGGAAGCTTGTCTTGTAAGCTTTACAAGACAAAAGGCTCTATAAGAGAGAGCCTTGTCTCTTGGCTTTAGGGTTAGACACTTTAGACATTTTAAAGATAAAAAATACAGAGAAGAGCTCTAGTTTTAGGGTTAGGGTTTGATACACATTCTCTCTCTCTTTTTCCCTCTTGTGTGTGTCTAGGTGCATTTGTGTCTTACTATTGCACACAAGCACATAGTATTACACCTTCCCTTGGCTACTGAGGTTCCAAGAGGTTGTTCTTGAAGTTCTTGGGTGGTTTTGAGCTTGAAGAACCAGCTGGTCCACCATTTTTGAAGAAAGTCTTCAAGGGTAAGAAACTTGCCTTTATATTCCCCATTTTTACATTGTTTTTTAACCTATCCTAGAACTATTTTTGTGTTTAGTGTATAATACAAAAAAGTTCTGTTTTTAGGCCCTCTAAATAGTTTGTTTAGAGTGTTTTGTGGTTTGGAGGAGTTTGACCCCTCTTAGGCCTTGAAAGGCCCCATTTTGTGCTATTTTGAGTGAGCTTCGGGACCTTGATGTTTGGGCCTTCTCACCACTGAAATCTTGAGAGATTTCAGAGGTGAGGATGGTGCCTTGAGGTCCTAGGGAGGAGAAGGCCACCCCCTCTCCTTGTTGTCCTTGAAAAGGACCATTTTTGGCCTCTTGAGGGAGCACCTAGCTAAGCTTCATGTTGATCATGCCTTGGCTGTTTTTTGTGCCTATTATGTCATAATATGCCTCTGTTTTTCGTTGGTTTTGGTACACCATGCATGCTTAGCATACCTACCTTGTAATGCCATGTTTAGGCCTTAACATGCCTTAGGTTGTAAACCCTTATTCAAGCATGTTTTAGGCTTAGCCTTGTGAAGCTTTTGTGCTTATTTTGTCATGATTAAGGTCTGTCCATAGTTGTTTGGATCGACTTTGCCATGCATTTGGTGCCCCATTTGCATTTTGGCTTGTTAGCCTTAAGTGTATGAGTGTGTAGCATGCATTACTTGCTTTATTTTATTGGTTTGGCACCATTTAGAGCATAATTTTAGTCCCTTTGACATGCTCGTATGCTTGCCTTGGACACCTCTTTAATGCTTTGAAAGCTTGTGTAGCATGCTCCATGTTTTGACATTTGTACATGCCTTTGAATTTAGGTCATTTGGATGCCATCTAAGTGATCTTTAGGCCTTGTCTTAATGTGCTAAAACTCTGTTTTTGGTTAATAAGTTCATGCCATGTTTGGTCTTGCTAAGTATAGTTCAATACTTCATTAGTTTGATTTGAATGCTTGGGCCATTTATTGCATGTTTAGCCTATCTTGCTTCCTTGGTTTGGCACCATGTTCTTGCATAATTTTCAGAGTTTAATGCATGCCCCATGTCCATGATTATTCCCTTTTAAGTGTGCTTAAAAGATACCCTTTGATGCTTAAGTGCTTAGGCCTTAACATGTGCATGTGTGTAAGTGTGTTTGGTCCCTTTTCTTAAGTTTATGGCCACTGTTTTGGGCCTAATTAGAGCTGCCCGAATTAGTTTAAGTCCACTCTTTGCATGTTGTTACATGTCTTACGCTTTGCATGCTTTGATTGCATCACGTCTTGCATGCCCACTACCTCGCATGCTTGTTCATTGCTTGCTTGTTTACATTACCATGTTGCATCCTTAGCTCGCATGCCTAGGTTGCATTGCATTTAGCATGTATGTCTTGTTCCTTGATTTAGTGATAGGAATTGGGCTTTAGTTTGTTGGTTTGCATTGCATTTGACATCAAAATGTGCACACTTGGTCTCTTGGGCCATCACCACGCATTGAAATGCGCGATTGATGGTCCGAGAACCAAGAAGCATGTCCCTTTGACTCACTAACATGATAAGGGACATGATTGGTGCATATATGCCTTGAATTGTATTGCCATGCTCTACCTTGCTCTCTGTTGCTGTCAATTGCAGATTCTGCAGGATCTTTCTGCCGACCGGCAGTTCTAAGTGCCGACCGGCAATCCTCTCTCTGCCGATAGCTTCACCAATGGCCGGTGATCACAGGCCACTGCCGATGGGCATTCTACTCAGCCGATGGCATTCCCCAGCATCCAGAGAAGCAATCCTGAGGTTTTAGCAGCCTCCAGAGGAGTACAGCAAGGAAAACAGAGGCAGCAATGGCATGGTATGGGTTTCCGGGCTTTCGGGGGAAGATAAATCCGAGCATGCATCATTCACGCATCCCGAGGCGGGGGCTGCGGCCATCCTCTCTTTGCATTTAATTTGTTAATTAGATTAGAAATTTTGTAATAATTAATTTAGTATTATTTATTCGGACTGTAATATTTATTTGGACCCTCCGAGTGAGGGAAATTCTGTAATAAGTGTGGGTGAGTGTGTGAAAGTCTTCTAACCCCCACTTCTTTCTTCCCTTTTATTTACCTGCTTATGATGGTAGATTAGGGCATGTTTAAATTAGCATACCTTATGCTATGCATGCGTGCATCCATACATTTGTTTTGCATGCACCGGGCTCGGTACATCATTCTAACTGCATTTGTATTTCAATCCCAAATTGAATACGTGCATTAATTGGTTGCATTTCACATGCCATGTTTAGGTTAGCTGAGCCTACTCTAATTGCATCTTGCATGTGCTGCATTAGTCAACTTGACATGAACTAGGATCACGCATGTTTGCTAACTAGTTTATTGTTTTGGCACGGAGTACGATGTAAGTATTTATGCTTTAGCATCTCGCATGCGTGTGAATGTTAACCTGATAGCATGCTTACCATGTGGCTAGATGCTTATGTGTTATAAATTGTTTGGATGCCTGTGGCTGAAGGTTGGATTGTTTGAGTTGGAAAAATTCGTTGAAATCCGTATTTTAGCCTACTTGCGAGTAGCAAATTCCAAAGTACTTTTTTTTAAAGACAAACGGATATGCAATGTTTCTTTCCAAATTAGGCAATCTAGTCTATACTTGTTTGCTGTGCGCATAACATAGTAATTCTAGGCTAACAATTGGAATAAGAACACATAATGTTTTCAAAAATGGATATCACGGTTAGTAGAGGCCGATCTTCGGATCGGGTGAGAGGGGGTGCTCATAGCTGACCTTCCCCAATCGTACCCTAGCTCCCGAGTCGAGAAACTCCGGTGATGACGGACATATGGCCTTCGGCACCGAGTCAGGGTTTCCTAAATCCCCCCATAAAAAAATATTTAGGTGGCGACTCTGTATTTGGCAAAGCAGTCCATGTTTGGCACTTCTTTTCAAAAATCTGTTTCTCAAAACGATTTGCCGGATTTGGACTCTTTGGTTCAGATTAAGAACTGTGACACAAATCAAGTCCGAACTGTAGCGCGGGGCCCCACGCGGGCGCGTCTACAGTTTCTGGCGACTCTGCTGGGGATTTAGAGAGCTTGACTCGAACTCGTGATATCCTGTTTTGATTACACTTATGTGTTTCTTTGCATTGCATGTGCATTGGTGCGCCTAGGAACACAGTGTTTGCCATCTGCCATTCCTGAACGGTTTGCCGGAGGCTTGTCTTGTCAAGGCATGACCATAAGGCTGACCGGTTATGGGCTCTGACAGTATGGGAACACAAACCCCGGTTTTTCCGGGGCACCCTTTTTGACCATTCGACCTAGTGCATGTTCGGATCCGTAGTGACCATTCCAAGTTAGGACAAGTTGCCTACCCGATTATAGGTTGTTTGAAACTGCTGCGTGCATAGTGAAACCCTAGCTCCTGACAAAATAGGACAGGGAAACCCTACCCCAACATAGGGGTGTTTTGGCTCTCTTTACTTGCTATGTGCTTTTAGAATGTATTTCTACAGGGAAAGTATATATCAGTTTGCAAGATTAAGTATTAGGCCTGAGGGCATCAGTATCAGTTTATGAGAATCAGTTATCTGCGGGTATCGGGTTCAGTTTTTAGGACAGTGATTTCTGGGAACAGTGATTAGCAGTAGAGTACAGTTGTTCAGCTACACCCGTGTTCGAGCTGTTTGAGCTGAAATGCTGTTTGTTTCTCCTTTCAGTTCAGAGTGTCCAGAGAATTGATACAGAATAGCTAGTGTTCCCTCTCGCTGAGGCAGGGCTTATGATGACGCAGAATTCGGAAGAGATCATGATTATGACGGCTGCATTGGAGCAGGGGATCACTCTCCAAAGTGAGGCCAACACTAATGTGTCACATCCACCCAGGTCGCCTGTTGCGCACCTGTCACGACCCGAACCCGCCCCCGTGGGTTAAGGACGTAACCGGCCAGTAATCATGAGATTACCTACGGCCTCAAACTGTTCTAAACGTATTTTAACAGAGTTAATGGGGGCCAAACGGAAGCAAAATTAAAAACTTTGTCCATAGAGCCGTGCTTATATGCACATCAAACAAACCATACTCAGATACGTTAATAACTCACATCAAAGGTACAGCTTCACAAAATTCATTACAGACAGGATCGTCCAAAACGAGTCAACCTATAACAGACTATGTACAGACATGCACTGGGTCCTTGCCAACAAGACAAAACATAGGTACATAATGAAAGGGCAAGGATGGTCTCATGCGCGAGGCACAAGGCTGACTCTCCCAAAACTCCTGTTGTTCCTAGCAGACTTCACTGGGGCTGGGTTTGGACTTCCCTTGGCTCACCTACAAATACATGAATGAGCGTGAGCGATAGCCCAGTGAATAATATCAAATATAACAGTTACATAACAATATGTAGATCAACGTGCTCTAAACGGCCTTGGGCCCAATTCATACTTCTGTTTAACAGCAAAATATTATATATAACTATACGAAATGCAAGTCAAGTAACTGTAGTTCCAAACATTCTGGCCTTTGGCCCATCCGGGTTTCCATTCATGGCAAAACGGCCTTCGGCCCATCTATTCATGTCAAACGGCCTTTGGCCCATTCATTCATGTCAAACGGCCTTTGGCCCATTCATTCATGTCAAACGGCCTTTGGCCCATTCATTCATGTCAAACGGCCTTTGGCCCATTCATTCATGTCAAACGGCCTTTGGCCCATTCATTCATGTCAAACGGCCTTTGGCCCATTCATTCATGTCAAACGGCCTTTGGCCCATTCATTCATGTCAAACGGCCTTTGGCCCATTCATTCATGTCAAACTTTTGTCCACCATCCCAATTAACAACTCATAATATTTATAGGGGAATAGCAATTGGACATTGACAAGTTTTCAAATATTGATATTACTCACAGTGATCGGCTTGTGGATGCGCCCTGGAGCTTGACCCTACACATTTCATGAATACAAAAGGGTCACTAACAGTTCAATCCGTTCTTTAATTCACATATTCCTCTTTAGGCTTTGTTCTTATCTCATTAACTCATTTACAATGTTTAACACATGCCTAAGAGTGCTTACAAGTGAAAGAGAACGGAAAACGAATCACAGAATGCATGAACAAAATTCCAGGAAACAGGGTCCCCGCTCGAGCGTAAGATTCTCCGCTCGAGCGGACCCTTAAGGCCTGCAAGGTACTGGTTGCACAAAAGATGCGCTCGAGCTGAAGGTCCGTCTACAAAAATCCACGCTCGAGCGTGAAATGTCCCGCTCGAGCGGGCATCCAACTCTGCAAAAATGCTGGGAGCACGATTTTCCCGCTCGAGCGGCCATTACCCCGCTCGAGCGGACCTCAAAAATCTGGGTTTCCCAGATCGTGTTCTTGAGCTCCAAATCAGTTTTCCATCTACATTTCTTGCATGCAATGGTTCAAATTACACATTTACACATGCTAACATGCTACTAATGCAGATTACAACATTAGGAAGCTCAATTACATGAATTATCTACATGCATGTCCCAAATTGTCTCAAACCCATCATCAACATGCTCAAATTCAACATTCAAGACTTATACTCCCATGATTTGTACATGCATGTGGGAGATGCTCATCATTCTCAACTTAGATGGTACAAATGGTGACTACAATATGAGCTTTACCCAAAACTCCACATGAATCATGTGTTTCAAGCTCAAACATGCAATTTCAAGGTAATTTCTTACATGCATGAGTTCTAAGACTTCAATCTCAACAAAAATCAACTCATTACATGTTCTTGATCGCAAACAACCCTTGAACTTACAAATTACAAGTAAGAGTTCATGAAATCACTTACCTAAGAGCTTCAACACTCAAGCTCTAGCCAAATCTTGAGCTAGATCTTCAAATTCCCAAGTCTTGAGCCCAAATTACACAAATCTCTACCTTTTTCTCTCCATGGCCGGCCTCTCTCTCCCTCTCAATTGTCTAACTCAGATTTTGAGTTTTAAGAGAGCTAAAGGGGAGTGCAATGCAAATATAAAACAAGCCCCACTAACAAATATTTTAATATAAAATAATGGGGTACTTAATTTATCAATTTAATCAGTTTAAATTGGCCAGAATCAAATTTCAATTAAATTTCACCGTAGGCCCTAAAAATTATGCCAACCACAATGGCGTAGTCAATTTCGGGTTCCGTGGCCGATAAGGCCCTCAATTAAATTTCCAAAACAGACTACTCAAACAGATATTCCTACGATGAACAGATAAAATTTCAAACCACATATTTTCACATAGTGGAACACAAAATCATATCAAAATACATAATCACATCATGTTAAGGACCAATTAACATACTACGGAACAGGGGTGTCACAGTCTCCCCCCCTTTAGGAAGTTTGGTCCTCCAAACTTAACTTACCTTCGTCGGGAAACAAATGTGGATAGCGTAGCCGCATTTCCTCCTCTTTTTCCCATGTAGCATCTGCCCCATAGTGTTCCTTCCATTCCACTTTCACCATTGGAATGGATTTGTTTCTCAATTCTTTCACTTGTCGGTCAACAATTCTTTCCGGCCATTCAGCATATTCCATATTTTCATCAATAGCAATCCGGTGATAATCAATCACATGCAACGGGTCTCGGAGGTAACCCCTCAACATTGACACATGAAACACATTGTGGATTTGCTCAAATCCCGGTGGCAAAGCAACTCTATAAGCCACTGGACCAAGTTTCTCCAAAATTTGAAACGGCCCAATGTAACGGGGCGACAACTTGCCCTTTTTCCCAAACCTGACTTGGCCTTTCATCGGAGAAACACGGATGAATACATGGTCGCCGACCTCATATTCAAGAGGTCTTCTCCGAACGTCTGCATAATTCTTCTGTCGGTCTTGAGCTGTTCTGAGCCTTTGCCGAATAGTTTTGATCTTTTCAGAGGTGTCCTGTACAATTTCAGGCCCGAGCAAAGCTCTGTCCCCGACCTCTGTCCAACAAATAGGTGATCTACACCTCCTACCATACAAAGCCTCGTATGGTGCCATACCGATGCTGGAGTGGAAGCTATTATTATAGGCAAATTCTGTAAGTGGCAGGTAATCTTCCCAACTCCCCTGAAAATCCAAAGCACACATGCGAAGCATATCTTCCAAAGTCTGTATTGTTCGTTCCGACTGCCCATCTGTCTGTGGGTGGAATGCAGTGCTGAACCTTAGTTCTGTTCCCATAGCTTCCTGCAAACTCTTCCACAATCTAGATACAAACTTCGGATCTCTATCCGACACAATGGATACTGGAACTCCATGTAAACGGACAATTTCATCAACATAAATAGTAGCCAACCTGTAAGCAGTAAATGTAGTTTTGACAGGCAGAAAATGTGCAGATTTAGTCAGTCTATCAACTACAACCCAAACAGAATCCATACCGCGGGAAGTCCGAGGTAGGCCAACAACGAAATCCATAGTCACATGTTCCCACTTCCACTCAGGAATGGGGAGAGGTTGAAGTAGACCGCCTGGTTTCTGATGTTCAGCCTTAACTTGCTGACACTGAAGGCACTTGGACACATGTTCTGCAATCTCTTTCTTCATTTTAGGCCACCAATAGGTTTGTTTCAAATCCCGATACATTTTATTGTTACCCGGATGCATAGCAAATACGGATCTGTGGGCTTCATCTAAGACCCTCTTCTTTAGCTCCGGAATAACTGGAACACATATTCGGTTTCGAAATTTCAACATTCCATTCTCGATACTGAACTCTGCTTTTGGGCTGACTTCAAATTCATCAATTACCTTTCTGAGGAACTCATCCTCTTTCTGTTTTTGCTTGATTTCATCAACAATTGCCGGCTCGGCTGTAATAGCGGCTATCAATCCGCCCTGTTCACACACTACCACTTCAATTTCAGACTTTTCAAAGTCTTGCAAAATCTCCCTTTGTTCAGTAAGCAAGCAAGCCATACTCCCTGTTGATTTCCTGCTCAAGGCATCAGCCACTGTATTAGCTTTTCCGGGGTGATACTGAATTTCTAGGTCGTAATCTTTTATCAATTCCAGCCATCTTCTCTGACGCATATTCAACTCTTTCTGCGTGAAGAAGTATTTTAGGCTTTTATGATCTGTGTAGACTTCACACTTTGCCCCATACAAATAATGCCGCCAGATTTTCAAAGCAAAAACAACTGCGGCCAATTCTAGGTCATGTGTTGGATAATTCTTCTCATGTGGCCTCAACTGTCGGGAGGCGTAAGCAATAACCTTTCCGTTCTGCATTAACACACAACCCAAACCCTTATAAGATGCGTCACTGAAAATCACAAAATTTTCCGTACCTGAAGGTAGTGTCAAAATTGGTGCAGTGGTCAATCTTGTCTTCAATTCATGAAAGGCTGATTCTCTTTCACTATTCCACTCAAATGGTTGTCCTTTACGTGTCAATTGGGTAAGAGGCACAGCTAATTTCGAAAAGTCCTTTACAAACCTTCTGTAGTACCCAGCTAAGCCCATGAAACTGCGAACTTCTGTCACATTAGTTGGTGTAGGCCAATTTACAATTGCTTCTATTTTCTGCGGGTCCACTGAAATTCCTTCCTTGTTGACCACGTGCCCTAAGAAAATAACCTCATCCAACCAAAACTCACATTTCTTTAACTTAGCAAATAGTTTTCTTTCCCGAAGTATTTGTAAAACAGTCCTCAAATGACGTTCGTGTTCAAGTCTATCTTTAGAGTATATTAAAATATCATCGATGAAGACAACAACAAACTCATCAAGGTAGGTTTTAAAAATTCTATTCATTAAGTCCATAAATGCTGCCGGAGCATTAGTCACTCCAAATGGCATAACAAGAAACTCGAAATGACCATACCTCGTTCTGAATGCGGTTTTCTCAACATCTTCTGCCTTAACCTTCAGCTGATGATACCCGGATCTCAAATCAATCTTAGAAAACACCTGTGATCCCTGCAACTGGTCAAATAAGTCATCAATACGGGGTAGGGGATATTTATTCTTTATCGTTACCTTGTTCAATTCCCGGTAATCAATACATAGGCGTAAGGTACCATCCTTTTTCTTTACAAATAACACTGGTGCGCCCCAAGGCGAAGTACTGGGCCGGATAAACCCTTTATCAAGAAGGTCTTGCAACTGTTCTTTTAATTCTTTCATTTCGGCTGTAGCCATCCTGTAGGGAGTTTTAGAAATAGGTTGGGTGCCTGGCACAGTTTCAATAGTAAACTCTATCTCCCTGTCTACCAATTCCCCTGGTAATTCATTTGGAAACACATCTGGGAATTCTCTAACGATGGGAATATCATTCAATTCAACATTCACGGATTGTTCAGTCAATACATAACACAAATAACCCTGGCATCCCTTCCTGATCAATTTACATGCTTTCATTGCAGATATCAAATATGGTGGAGGTACTACCCCATTTCCCACAAACACAATTTCTTTCTGTTCTGGTGGTTTAAATACAACCCTCTTTGTCACACAATCTATAGTGGCACAGTATTTGGTCAACCAATCCATGCCCAAAATTATATCAAAGTGTCTAAAGTTTAAGGGCAACAAATCTACATACAGGGTAGCATCCTCAATATGCATGTCACAAAACCGATATATATAGTCACATAACACAGATTCCCCCGATGGAGCAGACACACATAACAAATATGGCAACAATTCTAGGGGTCTTTTCAGTCTAGATGCAAATGCATATGTCACAAATGAATGCGTTGATCCAGAATCAATTAACACAAAAGCATCCTGATTACATATCGAGATAGTACCTGAGACAACGGCATTGGCATTCCGTGTATCACCCGGAACGAGTGCAAAGACTCTCCCTTGTCTCACTGTATCCCCAGTAGTAGCAGATCTCAAAGTGTTTCCCGGCTTCGGGATCGATGCAGTGGAGCTAGCAGCTATCTTCCCACTATTCTGATTACAATCTCGGGCTATATGCCCTTGTTTCCCACACTTAAAACAGGCTCCCGATGCACGGTAACAAACTCCACGGTGCCTTTTGCTACAAGTGTTGCACATGGGAGTCGTGTCTCGGGAAGAACTTGAGGTAGTTGAGGAGCCCGTGTTTTGCTTTTTCAGAAATTTCTTCTTCAAAAAGAAGCCTTGTCTTTTGTTGCCTCTCCATTCGGTTGTTGGCTTAGCTTGTCTAGCTATATTAGCCTCTGATATGATGGCCCGGTCAAGCACCCCAATGTAGGTCTCCAATTTCAGGACATTCACCCGCTCTAGGATGTCACTTCGGAGCCCACCTTCAAAATGCCTTGCCTTCTTATAATCAGTGTCGATTACGTGTGGTGCAAACCTGGCCAACTCAGTAAATTTGGCCTCATACTCAGCTACAGTCATACTGTCTTGTTTGAGTTCCATGAACTCTGCCACTTTCCTGTCCCGGACACACTGCGGGAAGTACTTGTCATAGAAGATTTCCAAAAATTTCGCCCAATCAATATCTCTGTGGTTTTCCCTCATCAACATCCACCATCTTCTCGCTTCATCTTCTAGCATAAAGGTGGCTAGAAGCACTTTCTGTGTATCCGAGCACGGAAACACCTCAAACAGTTTTTCAATCCCAAGTACCCAAGCTTCGGCTTTTAAGGGATCTAGTCCACCATGGAACTGTGGTGGTTTCATTTTCTTGAATTCCTTGGTGAGAGCGATTATCCGATCATCATTTTGATTATCTGGCACAGGTGGTGCCGGAGGTGGAGGTGGCGGATGTGGTTGCTGCCACTGTTGTTGCCACTCCTGTTGCTGTCTCAAAGCTTCTGCCATTTCCTGAATCAGTCTTTCCATTCTGTCCAGTCTGGCAGCAGAGGATTCTTCTAACTCATCACCTCTGGTTCTCACCATCTGATTAAACTTGCGTTATATTCCATACCAAAGGTACACAAGTACACATACACTAAGGAGCACATATTTCCAGATAATTCGTAATGCAAGTAGTTCACAACTTACACATATGATTATTCATAACAAAACATTTAAGTATATAATCAATGCTTCCAACCTCGTATTTATCACATGAATGCATCCTAGATTTCATCTAGACGCTTATTGCTCTTTTTGGACAAGTGTGTGAGTTATTAACTCGTGCTCTGATACCACTCTGTCACGACCCGAACCCGCCCCCGTGGGTTAAGGACGTAACCGGCCAGTAATCATGAGATTACCTACGGCCTCAAACTGTTCTAAACGTATTTTAACAGAGTTAATGGGGGCCAAACGGAAGCAAAATTAAAAACTTTGTCCATAGAGCCGTGCTTATATGCACATCAAACAAACCATACTCAGATACGTTAATAACTCACATCAAAGGTACAGCTTCACAAAATTCATTACAGACAGGATCGTCCAAAACGAGTCAACCTATAACAGACTATGTACAGACATGCACTGGGTCCTTGCCAACAAGACAAAACATAGGTACATAATGAAAGGGCAAGGATGGTCTCATGCGCGAGGCACAAGGCTGACTCTCCCAAAACTCCTGTTGTTCCTAGCAGACTTCACTGGGGCTGGGTTTGGACTTCCCTTGGCTCACCTACAAATACATGAATGAGCGTGAGCGATAGCCCAGTGAATAATATCAAATATAACAGTTACATAACAATATGTAGATCAACGTGCTCTAAACGGCCTTGGGCCCAATTCATACTTCTGTTTAACAGCAAAATATTATATATAACTATACGAAATGCAAGTCAAGTAACTGTAGTTCCAAACATTCTGGCCTTTGGCCCATCCGGGTTTCCATTCATGGCAAAACGGCCTTCGGCCCATCTATTCATGTCAAACGGCCTTTGGCCCATTCATTCATGTCAAACGGCCTTTGGCCCATTCATTCATGTCAAACGGCCTTTGGCCCATTCATTCATGTCAAACGGCCTTTGGCCCATTCATTCATGTCAAACGGCCTTTGGCCCATTCATTCATGTCAAACGGCCTTTGGCCCATTCATTCATGTCAAACGGCCTTTGGCCCATTCATTCATGTCAAACGGCCTTTGGCCCATTCATTCATGTCAAACTTTTGTCCACCATCCCAATTAACAACTCATAATATTTATAGGGGAATAGCAATTGGACATTGACAAGTTTTCAAATATTGATATTACTCACAGTGATCGGCTTGTGGATGCGCCCTGGAGCTTGACCCTACACATTTCATGAATACAAAAGGGTCACTAACAGTTCAATCCGTTCTTTAATTCACATATTCCTCTTTAGGCTTTGTTCTTATCTCATTAACTCATTTACAATGTTTAACACATGCCTAAGAGTGCTTACAAGTGAAAGAGAACGGAAAACGAATCACAGAATGCATGAACAAAATTCCAGGAAACAGGGTCCCCGCTCGAGCGTAAGATTCTCCGCTCGAGCGGACCCTTAAGGCCTGCAAGGTACTGGTTGCACAAAAGATGCGCTCGAGCTGAAGGTCCGTCTACAAAAATCCACGCTCGAGCGTGAAATGTCCCGCTCGAGCGGGCATCCAACTCTGCAAAAATGCTGGGAGCACGATTTTCCCGCTCGAGCGGCCATTACCCCGCTCGAGCGGACCTCAAAAATCTGGGTTTCCCAGATCGTGTTCTTGAGCTCCAAATCAGTTTTCCATCTACATTTCTTGCATGCAATGGTTCAAATTACACATTTACACATGCTAACATGCTACTAATGCAGATTACAACATTAGGAAGCTCAATTACATGAATTATCTACATGCATGTCCCAAATTGTCTCAAACCCATCATCAACATGCTCAAATTCAACATTCAAGACTTATACTCCCATGATTTGTACATGCATGTGGGAGATGCTCATCATTCTCAACTTAGATGGTACAAATGGTGACTACAATATGAGCTTTACCCAAAACTCCACATGAATCATGTGTTTCAAGCTCAAACATGCAATTTCAAGGTAATTTCTTACATGCATGAGTTCTAAGACTTCAATCTCAACAAAAATCAACTCATTACATGTTCTTGATCGCAAACAACCCTTGAACTTACAAATTACAAGTAAGAGTTCATGAAATCACTTACCTAAGAGCTTCAACACTCAAGCTCTAGCCAAATCTTGAGCTAGATCTTCAAATTCCCAAGTCTTGAGCCCAAATTACACAAATCTCTACCTTTTTCTCTCCATGGCCGGCCTCTCTCTCCCTCTCAATTGTCTAACTCAGATTTTGAGTTTTAAGAGAGCTAAAGGGGAGTGCAATGCAAATATAAAACAAGCCCCACTAACAAATATTTTAATATAAAATAATGGGGTACTTAATTTATCAATTTAATCAGTTTAAATTGGCCAGAATCAAATTTCAATTAAATTTCACCGTAGGCCCTAAAAATTATGCCAACCACAATGGCGTAGTCAATTTCGGGTTCCGTGGCCGATAAGGCCCTCAATTAAATTTCCAAAACAGACTACTCAAACAGATATTCCTACGATGAACAGATAAAATTTCAAACCACATATTTTCACATAGTGGAACACAAAATCATATCAAAATACATAATCACATCATGTTAAGGACCAATTAACATACTACGGAACAGGGGTGTCACAGCACCCGGTTTGGGCCCCCCAGCTATACCAGGCTCGCGAGCCTACTACATTTGAGCTAATGGGGATGATAGGTGATCTCCAGAGGTCTGTGGCGGATCTCGCCTACGGAATGTCAGCTTCACCTCCAGCCGCACCATATGCCAGGAGTTTTGTACCCCAGGAGCCCCCGCTGTTGGGGCGAATTGTGATCGAACTTAGTCAACCGGAGATGGCCTCCAACTATGGCAATGACATATCAACATCAACTCAAACCCTCGATCAGGCTGAGGCCAGAGGAAAAGACAAAATGAAGGCAGATGCCGATCCCATTGAACAACTGCTGTGGGCAGTCGAGGCTTTGAAAGCCGGGGGGATGAACAAGCAACAGATATCCGTAGTTGTGGCAAAAACTGTGGAGGATACTTTCCCCACTCCACCTGAGGGTAGTTCAAGCCAGTCAGAAAATCGGGATAGGCCCCGTCATGCCAGAACAGTTTCTCCTATTCCCGCCCCTGCACCCGGGAAAGATCAGAAAGCTAAAGTGGCGCCTGCCGACCCTTTCGCCTGTGCAGCTAGTAAGAGCGCTCAGACCCCAAAGTACCTGCCCCGGGGGCGCAGGACCTTTCATGCTCTCTACATGCCTTTGTCCAAGGCACTTCAGATCCTTGCCGAGAGGGGGCACCTTAAACCCTTGGAGCCTTGGCCTCTCCGGAAGAATCTCCCCGCTACGCATGATGCTGCTCAGTACTGCGCGTACCACCAGCAGACCGGCCATGCAACCGACAATTGCTTCCGCCTCCGTCATGAGGTGCAAGATTTGATTGACAACGAGGTTATCCTCCCACCCACCTCAACCAAGTCCGTTACTGCTCAGTTATTGAAATTTGAGGACACAGATACTGCAAGTATGTAATCAGAAGGTGAACCACCTGCGGGCGGCATCTGGATGTATTTTGAATGTGGCGTCTGGCACGCATTTTTGAGTGGCTGTGAACGCTAGCTTTGTAAATCCTGGCTTGGGTATCGAGTCAGTCTTTTGTTTTGAGTCTGTCTCTTTGTCTTGAGTCAGTCTTTTTGCTTAAGGGTCCGTCTTGTTGTAGCGAGTCAGTCCTCTTTGTATAGAATACCAGGTGATTCCGGAGTTGTTGCCTCGAACACCGTTTTGTCTTGTAATTACCTGTTTTTGTTTTTTTGTTGAGTCTGTTTCTGCCGAGGGGCCAGTTACACCAACAAATCTGAATAAAACAGCTGTTGCTATCTCACTTTCATGCTTGCTTTCGGTTTAAGTGCCAGAGAATTTGATCGGACTGACAGTACATCTCGCCTGCTCCCCCGCGCGTCAAGCTCATTGCATTAACCCAAGTTTTTCAAAAAACCTCTTCCGAGCACTGCGGTGATAAAAAATGAAGAGGAAGGAATTCCTCGGGTTTTGCAAAATTCTGATCATTTTGAGAGAAAGGAGAGGCATGCTAGGCCTTTTAATGAATGAAATCATGCTTGTCAGCGTGAGTACTGAGAAGGATCCTGGCCTGATCCAGATTGGTTCCACACTATCTTCGGCGCGAGCGATTCGTCGCTTTCTTAAAAACTTTCAAAAACAAATGTTTTACATGGCCCTATGAAGACTTGTGTGGAATCGCTCTTGAGATTGTGCAGCCTAGGATCGCTCTCAGCCTCAAGTTTCAACCCGTTCGCTTTCAAACCTTGAACCCGTTCAGAACATTCAACAGTCGACCGTCAGAGAAGGCCCGTGTGGCCAGTTTTGAAGCAGCCCTCGAACAAGAGGCACCAAAGTCGAATCAAAAGAGTAGATCTCACCTGAAAGAGCTCGTGGAGCAGCCATGACGGAGTCTCCTACAAATCATTGCAACAGCCGTTCTCCTAGACACAGAGAGGCTTCAACTTCAAAAACCATTTGGCATGGACTTGTTGCAGTTTTTCCCTTTGAGAGGCTCGCTGGGCCGAAATCCCGGAAGGGCGACCCAGGCAAAAGTTAGAGCAAGAGAAGAATACAGAAAAGAAAAGAAAAAAAAGAAAAATACAAAAAAAGCAGAAAAGAAAAGAAAAGAAAAAAAGAAAATGCAAAAAAAAAAAAAAGAAAATGAAAAGAAGCTCGCAAGGTCGAAAATCCGCATCGGGCGCCTTGGCAAAAGTTAGAGCCTGAAAAGTGAAGGTTAAAATACCCGAGTGTACCTTAACCGGAACTACGTAAGGCTTGATTCCCATGTTAGGGATACGTAGGCAACTTCATCATGAAGTCCAGCCCCCAACGCTTTCATAGCGTCTCAGTCCATGCAATGGTTCCGATTTCATCCCAAAGTCCAGTCGTCAACACCTTCCAAGGTGACTGTGTCCATATATTTGTTGTGACCGTCTTCGTCATCTCTGTGTCCAAGAGCTCGACCACCGCCAATGAAGACTGTTTGCGGACTGCTGCGGCATCATCCAAACAAAGGGCAACTTTCCGTTGCCACGAGCCGTCGCGAGTCGCCATTCAAACCAGGGGCAACTTTCCGTTGCCATCCACCCCCTTTAAGCCAGGGGCAATTTTCCATTGCCTCCGATCCAAGGTTGCGCATCTCAAAGAGTAAGTTCCATGCTCGTTGAGCATTGACTGTTTGCAAAATAGTTTTTGAAAATTTTTACTAAGGTTGACTATTTTCTCGAAAACTATTTCATTTTTCAAAACTGGACCATTGTCTCGGACCCAAAAAGGGAAAATTTTCAGTGCTTACAGCCTGACTTGCATGATTTTCAAATCAAAAATCGAACAAGTACGTTAATCCGACTCTCATTTTGATCAAAACTGTTTTAGCAGAAAGTAAAAACAAGAATGGTTAAAGTGATGAACTGAGGGCACAGTTGATGCCAGGCGCTCTGTTCCTCCCCCTCGTCGTCAACATACTTTCCAGAAGGGCACTCTACCCGCCAGAAGAAATAGTCGTGAGCTAACGGCATTGGGCATGAAACCGCAACTTCCTATTCATTCATTGATCGCCTTGGGGAGGGACGAAAAATGAGAGAATAAAGAATAGAGAGGTGTAAGTTGAGAGAAAAGTGAGGAAAAAGGGTTTTTAAGAGAAAAAACGAGCCTAAGGGCCGAGTGATGGGAGAATCAAAAATGAGAAAAGGGTGGGAAACGATACCCAGAGAAATTGGCTCCTCGTGATCTGAGGTCCCCCGTTTTCGTTGACGCGTCTGTGTATCGTGTCTTTTTGATTTGTCGACCTCAACCTGTGTTTTAGGTCTTTTCCGAGCGTGTCTCGTTATGTTTAGGTCGTGCACCCTTTTGTTTGAGTCCTCCCCGCTGTGTTCAGTTGTAGGCTCGATACCCCGGTTTGAAAAACCCTTATTCAATTTCAAAAATCGTTTAGGCTCAGGATGCTGTGCCATTCTCTACATCTGTGCGAAGCAAAAGGAGAAGAAAAAATTTTGGGGCATCTGAGCATGTTTCAACCCTAGCCGGTTTCACCTTTGAAGGCCGTCTTGTCAGATTGGGCTGTTGTGTCTAAAGTTTGCTGTGTGCAGAATGAACCAAATGCTGTGTTATGGGCTGTATGCAGATTAATCCCCAACAGAGTAAAAGGGCTATGTGTCCAGAATCAGGCAGTGGGTTGCTTGGGTTATTTTGCTGTTAGCTGTTTGGTTATCCGATTACCACAGTGCAAGTGCTCAATCATTCAGACAACAAATCAATTCCATTTACATTAAAGTGTAACACGATGTGATGCGATGCAATACATGAGATATGTAAATGTAACACTTTTTAAGAAAAAAATTTTGTTCATTTCATAATCTTTTTTTAAGTACAAAGTTTTGAGGAAAACAAAAATCTGCCTGCGACAGTACAAGGTAATCTAACTACCAACAAAAAGCGAAAAGTACAAAGAAGAAGAAAAATAACAAAAAGCTGTATCCGTGTCCAGCGACTCCGAGGACTATCGGTCTGTCCTAGTCCTCTTCCTGGACGAAGGTCCAGGAGCATCATCAGCATCGTCGTCAGAGCCCGAGCTAGTGCCGCCTCCGGTCTCCTCCTCCGATGACTCCGCCTCCGACTCTGCCTCCGCCTCTGACCCGTCATCATCATCAGGGACGGGAGCCCGCGAACTGCTCCCGGCATAAGTGCGCCCCGCCTTGGTGTGGAGGAATACTCGGCCCTCCTCATCTCTCCCTCGGGCAGGGACGGAAAGTCCAGCTGATGCACCTCCTACACCGGGAATCTGGAAGGGAGGCTGAAAAAGTACACAAAAGGTAAATGCATCAGTATACCGTGGATAGAGTATAGTGCAGAATGCAGTGTATAGTGCAAGAATGCCGTGGGCAGTTTATTAGTGAGTACAGTGCAAGAATGCCGTGAGCAGTTTATCAGTGCAGAATGCAGTATATGTCGTGGACAGTTTATCAGTGCAGAATGCAGTGTATGAGTACAGTGTGTGAATGCCGTGAGCAGTTTATCAGTGCAGAGTACAGTGCAAAATGCAGTGCATGCAGTGTATCAGATGCTGTGAGATCAGTATATCAGGTGTTGTGTCATGCATCAGATTACGTGAATCAGCTTGTGAGTGATTTGAGGCCGTGATCAGAAGAACATACCGGAATGCTGTAGAGGGCCAGGAGATCAAAGGTCCGCTGCAACATCCCCATCATGGAGGCATTCATCTCCAATGACTGCCAGGTGTACGCAGAAGAAGCCTGCAAAAGTATCAGATGCATCAATATTCTGTGGAATATCAAATAAACTAAAATGAAATGACTGTACAGAAATGCAGTAATACATACCGGAGGTAAGTCAGGGACACCGACAAACTCGTGATCAGCTGGCGGAGGGGCGAAGGGGATCTGATAGGTCGCCCCACCCTGCCCTCGGAAAGTCAGTGAAGTGGGCAGAACAGGCCAACCGGTCCCCCGTCCCTCCTGAACTCTGCCCCTGCCACGGACTCGGGCCCTCCTCGAAGCTTCCGCTCCACCTCCTGCTCCCGCCCTAGCCGCTGGCACTACGGGCCTAGCTCCCTCAACCCGACGACCGCCGCTCAGAGGCCGCATAAGGTACATCTGCACATACTCTCGGTAGTCGCCGATGCCTCTGAAGCGGGTCGCCTCCCAACCGATGGTGTAATCATCCATCTGCTCAGTGGTGAGCCTCTCGGTCTCCCTCATATCCTCGGGAAGGTGAACCGGGACTATCTGCTCCGGTAACCCTAGGGTCTGGCGTAGGAAACGCTCACCCAGGTACCAAGCCCGACAGACCGGGCCCTCCAACAAGATCCGGAAACGCGAGGTCTCATCGGCACCGGCAAATCAATCCCGCGTCACGGCTGGCAAAGGAGCCCAAGGCTGCCAGGTGATCTGAAAATGCAACACAGTTTGTTATCTACTGTTATTGAAATATGCAGTGGAAGGGCGAAGCTTAAATGAACTGCAAATAAAACATACCTCTGCGGGGGTGATGGTGTCGAAGAAGCGGCGGAAGAAGCCGAAAGTCTCTCGCGGCCTCCAGGTGCATCTCCCGTCAAAGCGGCGCGAAAAGGGGACGACCAGAGGAGTCTCTGTGACTGGCACGGGTGCGAGCCTAGGAAAGTAGGCATAAATCCACAGCTGCAGAAAACATCAATATGACTATCAAATAAAGCAGAATACAGAATAAAGCAGAAATGGAGGAGCCATGTGTTGTGCAGTGTATTGTGCAAAGTGTGCAGTGTGAGCAGTGTACAGTCAGTGTAAAGCAGAGTGTATGTGCGTGCCGTGTGTACAGTATACAACAAGTACAAAGCAGACTGCAGTGTGTGCAGTGTACAGAGTACAGAAAATATAGAACAGAAATGAAAAGCGGAGAAGAAATGTACCTCCCAAGCCCGCCAGTAGCCTCCGAGCAACTGTCCGCTGCCGCGGGAAGCTGAGCTCATGTATCCGTAGAGAGTGGCCAGAGCGGCGCCACCCCAGTCATAATGCAGGATCCGCTTGACGTCCACCAGTGCGCTAAGCAGACAGAGAGGCACTGTGTTCGCCCGGTCAGCGAAAATAGTCGTCTCGAACAAAAACATGAGGAAGCCGCGAGCGTACCTCTCCACGGCCTCCGGGGTCATCGGGGCAGCGTCAACAAGGGTGGGCTGGACCCGGAACTGCACCTCAAACCAGGAGTATCGGACGTAGCCTGGGCGGGCGAGGGGTGGCACCTCACCAAGTAGATGGATCTGAGTGGCAATCCACTCGTCCATGTCGGTATCAAAGGGGATCGGATCGCCCCCTACCCCGATGCCTGTGAGCATCGAGAAATCGTAAGGGGTCATCATCATGTCCCCTGCCGCGGAGAAGTGGAACGAATCGGTGGTGTCCCACCACCTCTCTACCAAAGCGACGAGTAGAGGTCTGCACGTAGTGAGCCTGGAGAGTCCTCTGCAGAATGCGCCGAAACCCGCCTGGTCCACGATGCGACGGATCGCATCAGGAAGCTCGGCGTACCAATCCCGGGCGCCGGTGTTCCCATACCCACGAATGGTATGGGAATCTCCCTATAAACAGAAAACAACAATTGCAAGGCAATATTCAAGATGCAGTTCTAAGGAGCATATAGATGTAGCATGCGTACAAGTTTGACAGATTTAAATAAATACCAGGTGCCGATGTGCTTGCAGTCAACTACAACGTGTGATGCGTCAGCGTGTTTGGGTGGTTCAGAACAGATGTAGCATGTGTGCAAGTTTGACAGATTCAAATACCGGGTGTCGGTGTGCTTACAGTGAACTACAATGTGTGATGCGTCAGCGTGTTTAGGTGGTTCAGTACAGTATAGCATGCGTGCAAGTTTAACAGATTCAAGCAAATACCGGGTGCCAGTGTGCTTACAGTGAACTACAACGTGTGATGCGTCAGCGTGTTCGGATGGTTCAATACAGTATAGCATGTGTGCATACGTTCAGACTCAAGCAGATATCGGGTGCCGGTGTTTGCAGTGGAATACGGTGTGTGCCGTGTGTTGAGTGGTTCAAGGCTAGTGTAGTGTGTGTGCACGTGTGAGTCTTAAACAGATAATCAGTTGCAAGTGCATTTGCAATCAACTACAATATACAGAGTATCGACTGTAATCGGTTATGGCAGTTGACAGTTTTGTATCCTACATTGTAGAAAGTAAAGCAGAGAAAGGATAGTTACCTCGGAAGTGTCGAAGGACAGGTGGGAGGTAGGCTCACGTAGTAGTAGCTCGGGTCGCGCGTACCTCTCGAAACTCCTGAACTGGCGCAGTCCGTCAGGGGGCAGAACATGGATTGCCGGCCGGTAGGTCGCCGGGTCGAACGGGCGCTCGCTCAAGGGTAGGAGCTCAACCCCGGGATCCATCTCGTGATCTGGGGGAGTCCCACCGCGTGGAATGTCATCCGCCATGTCAAGAATGATGAGAAAATAGCCGGAAGGAGGAAAATCGGGCTAGAATACGGAAAGTTAACCGAAAAGTCAACTCCCGGGAAGGTCGAAAATGGCCGAAAAGGGCGGGATGTGAAAAGGGCACGGAAATCAAGAGGAAAGCGAGGGGAACAAACCCCAAAAAGGTGGGAACGGCAAACGAGGCACCGAAACAAAGATTTGTTCGGTTGAAAATGTCCGAAACGCGAAGAAAATCGCGAATCCGACGACGAAACGGGCGTAGAACGCGAAGAAACGGAAGAAAAATGAAGGGAAAACACTCTAGAGAGAGAAAATGTGAGCTTTCGGCGGAGAAAGAAGTGAAGAATAGGGTTTAGAAACCCTATTTTAAAACACCCGTGGTGAAATGTCGAATCTGCCCCGACTCAGGAATTTTTTGCCGGTCGGCAACATTTTGTGCCGGCCGGCAGAATATTGTGCTGATGGGATTATTTTTCAGCCGATGGACAGCCGGTGGCTCCCCCTCCCGGCTGGTGGTGTTCCCACAGCCTTGTTTAGGCCATATGAGTAGTTTTTGGTCTTCATAGCTCAAGAAAGTGCAAGAAAGTGTATCTCCGACACTCAACCGGCCTCCGTTGTGACCTCGGATCGTGTCTTCCATGCGCGGCACTCGGATTCGTGCAAGGTGTACCCTTTTTATATCCTTTTAGCTTTTACAAAAGCTCAAAAGTTTTCCCATGTGTATCGCAAATAATCGCACTGTTTTGTGCATTTAAAACAATCGCACTGTTTTGTGCATTGCATATCACTCGCGCTGTTTAGCGCATCGCACTATTTTGTGCATTGCATTTCAATCGCGCTGTTTAGCGCATCGCACTGTCTTGTGCATTTCAAAATCACTCGCGCTGTTTAGTGCATCGCACTGTTTTGTGCATTGCATTTCAATCGCGCTGTTTAGCGCATCGCACTGTCTTGTGCATTTCAAAATCACTCGCGCTGTTTAGCGCATCGCACTGTTTTGTGCATTGCATTCAATTCGCGCTGTCTAGCGCATCGCACTGTTTTGTGCACCTCAGTTGTATCATTTTACACTCCGTGTGGCATGCGTGTCACACTTGTGTTATTTTGCATCTTATGAGGCATGCGTGTCTCATTTGTATCATTCTGCATCTTGTGAGGCATGCGTGTCTCATCTGCATCATTTTGCATTCCGTGTGGCATGCGTGTCACACTTGTATCATTTTGCATCTTATGAGGCGCGCGTGTCTCATTTGTATCATCTTTCATCGGCACGTGTGCCTCATCCCCATTGGCATGTGTGCCTCATCTCCATCGGCATACGTGTCTCATTTCCATTAGCATACGTGTCACATTTTCGTTGGCATGTGTGTCGACATTTGCATTAGCACGCGTGCCTCATTTGCATTGTCATGCATATTGCTAACGACATTGTACCCGTTAAGTTCGTTTTCTTTACAGGCACGATATTGTATGTACGATTCATTTGAGGCTGGAGTGACCAGACGAACCGCACAGGTATTATACACGGTCTAGGAGACCTTAAATCCTTGGGAGGTGCGAAACCTCCGGTGCATTGATATGTGTAGTTCACTTGCATTGTTATGCATTTCTTGTGCAATCTACACGGTCTAGGAGACCTTAAATCCTCGGAAGGTGCAAGTCCTTCGGTGTTTTTACATTTTGTCTTCACGGTCTAGGAGACCTTAAATCCTTGGGAGGTGCAAAACCTTCAGCACATTGATGTGTGCAGTTTGCATACATTTTGCATCCCGATCTAGGAGACCCTAAGTCCTCGGAAGGTGCAATTCCTTTGGTGTTTGTCATGCCCGAACGACTTTCGGTGGTCTGGTAAAGCCACCTGCCTATGTTTGCGGTGAGTTCCTAGAAGACCAACTGGGACGGTGGAAACTAGAGTTCGAACGGCTTATGCCTAGAACGCAAAGGTTCGGGAGTTCCGAGACTAAAGTCTGGTTTAAATACCCAGGGGTGTATCCTTGGCTTGAAATCTGTATGGAAGCCCCATAGATTGAGGCGGCGTGTCTACGCCTCAGTTCTGGATACTGAACCAACCTAGTATATCGCCCTGTTGGTAAGATAGGGAAAGTTGCAATCATAGCCGTTGCATCATAGTGCATTGTCATGCATTTCCATTATAGCTTGCATGCATTCATTACATTTTCCCCAGTAGATCGCATCATACTGCATTATCATGCATTTTTGTAAATATCCATTCCATTGCATATTTGTAAATATTGCATTGTAGTTTGCATGCATTCATTACATCACCTTCCATCTATGGCTTGCGCCTTTCCATGTTGAGCTTGGTCTGGTATGTGCCCTTACTTTTCACGTTAAAGCACGGTTCTGCATGTGTACGCGCCTATTCCACGCTAGTATGTTGGTTTGAGGGTTGCGGCGCCTTTTCTGTGTTAGACATGGCTCGTATGCGTACATGCCTTTCCTAGGCAAAATTTGGTTTGGCCCGCATGCCATACCCATTGCATCGTAGTTTGCATGCACTCATTACATCACCTCCGCCTATGGCTCGCGCCTTTCCATGTTGAGCTTGGTCTAGTATGTGCCCATACTTCTCGTGTCGAAGCGTAGTTCAGTGGACTGTTCTATGTTAGACGTGGCTTGTATGCGTACATGCCCTACCTAAGCAAGATTTGGTTTGGCCCGCGTGCCATATCCATTGCCATCTCCCCAGCATATCCACATATATATATTACATTGTAGTGTAACTTGTGCATCCGGCATTAGGATCATTGTCCTTTATCCAGCGGGTCGTTTCCCCACTTATGTCAATTCCCCCAATACTTGTTCTCGTGTCTGTCTACGATGCTCATAGTTCAGTTGACCGTTCTATGGTAGACAGACTTGTTACCTCCATCAATCTATTTGACATAGGTGTGGTTTCGAACCACTCATGATTGGATCGTGATTCAATTGCTTTACGTATAGTTTACATTGTTTCAATTACATTGCATTTTCATTTTCATTTGCATTGTTTATGCATTGGTTTGTATATATTGCATTATCATAAGTTATGCTCGGCTCTGTGCATTGTCTTGCATTTTGCCCCTGCCTTCGGGTGCATATCTTGTTTGTCTTGCATGTTTGTCTGAGTCTTCGGCCTTGTCAAA
Organism: Camellia sinensis; assembly: GCF_055761805.1. NCBI lineage: Eukaryota > Viridiplantae > Streptophyta > Magnoliopsida > Ericales > Theaceae > Camellia > Camellia sinensis. Next base: position 103,535,688 of record NC_138961.1, read on the forward strand.
AATGGGTCGTCTCTGGGCTTTGACATTCACTCCCGTCATTGTTATGACTTTCAAGTTTTGTCAAAGAGGGGCAACTGTAGACACCCCATTTTTGACCGTCCTCAAGACTTGGACGTCACCGTTTGAACACTCGGTGATCATCCATGTTTGTGTTCGTTTGGAGTTCCCGGAGGTCTCGGCTACGCGCCCTGCCTCAGGATCTCCGAACTTGACCGTTTAGTGTCTGGTTTTGCACCAAACACTTGTGTTTTGCCTTGGAGGGGCAGGGAATGCCTTATGAGGCATCCCCACACACCACCGGCAGTGGCTAGAGGTCACCGGCTGGTTTTTGCTGCCATCGGCACTTTTTGTTGCCGGTCGGCACTTTTTGTTGCCAGTCGGCACTAAATTTTGTCAAAATGACATTTTTGGCCGGCCGACTACTGTGCATCTGCTTTTTCAAATATTTTGTCACAGCTATCTTGCTTTTGGCTCCCCTCCATACACGTGTATGGAGGGATCTCCCTCTTTGGAAGCTTGTCTTGTAAGCTTTACAAGACAAAAGGCTCTATAAGAGAGAGCCTTGTCTCTTGGCTTTAGGGTTAGACACTTTGGACATTTTAGAGATAAAAAATACAGAGAAGAGCTCTAGTTTTAGGGTTAGGGTTTGATACACATTCTCTCTCTCTTTTTCCCTCTTGTGTGTGTCTAGGTGCATTTGTGTCTTACTATTGCACACAAGCACATAGTATTACACCTTCTCTTGGCTACTGAGGTTCCAAGAGGTTGTTCTTGAAGTTCTTGGGTGGTTTTGAGCTTGAAGAACCAGCTGGTCCACCATTTTTGAAGAAAGTCTTCAAGGGTAAGAAACTTGCCTTTATATTCCCCATTTTTGCATTGTTTTTTAACCTATATTAGAACTGTTTTTTGTGTTTAGTGTATAATACAAAAAATTTCTATTTTTAGGCCCTCTAAATAGTTTGTTTAGAGTGTTTTGTGGTTTGGAGGAGTTTGACCCCTCTTAGGCCTTGAAAGGCCCCATTTTGTGCTATTTTGAGTGAGCTCTGGGACCTTGATGTTTGGGTCTCCTCACCACTGAAATCTTGAGGGATTTCAAAGGTGAGGATGGTGCCTTGAGGTCCTAGGGAGGAGAGGGCCACCCCCTCTCCTTGTTGTCCTTGAAAAGGACCATTTTTGGCCTCTTGAGGGAGCACCTAGCTAAGCTTCATGTTGATCATGCCTTGGCTGTTTTTTGTGCCTATTATGTCATAATATGCCTCTGTTTTTCGTTGGTTTTGGTACACTATGCATGCTTAGCATACCTACCTTGTAATGCCATGTTTAGGCCTTAACATGCCTTAGGTTGTAAACCCTTATTCAAGCATGTTTTAGGCTTAGCCTTGTGAAGCTTTTGTGCTTATTTTGTCATGATTAAGGTCTATCCATAGTTGTTTGGATCGACTTTGCCATGCATTTGGTGCCCCATTTGCATTTTGGCTTGTTAGCCTTAAGTGTATGAGTGTGTAGCATGCATTACTTGCTTTATTTTATTGGTTTGGCACCATTTAGAGCATAATTTTAGTCCCTTTGACATGCTCGTATGCTTGCCTTGGACACCTCTTTAATGCTTTGAAAGCTTGTGTAGCATGCTCCATGTTTTGACATTTGTGCATGCCTTTGAATTTAGGTCATTTGGATGCCATCTAAGTGATCTTTAGGCCTTGTCTTAATGTGCTAAAACTCTGTTTTTGGTTAATAAGTTCATGCCATGTTTGGTCTTGCTAAGTATAGTTCAATACTTCATTAGTTTGCTTTGAATGCTTGGGCCATTTATTGTATGTTTAGCCTATCTTGCTTGCTTGGTTTGGCACCATGTTCTTGCATAATTTTCAGAGTTTAATGCATGCCCCATGTCCATGATTATTCCCTTTTAAGTGTGCTTAAAAGATACCCTTTGATGCTTAAGTGCTTAGGCCTTAACATGTGCATGTGTGTAAGTGTGTTTGGTCCCTTTTCTTAAGTTTATGGCCACTGTTTTGGGCCTAATTAGAGCTGCCCGAATTAGTTTAAGTCCACTCTTTGTATGTTGTTACATGTCTTACGCTTTGCATGCTTTGATTGCATTACGTCTTGCATGCCCACTACCTCGCATGCTTGTTCATTGCTTGCTTGTTTACATTACCATGTTGCATCCTTAGCTCGCATGCCTAGGTTGCATTGCATTTAGCATTTATGTCTTGTTCCTTGATTTAGTGATAGGAATTGGGCTTTAGTTTGTTGGTTTGCATTGCATTTGACATCAAAATGTGCACACTTGGTCTCTTGGGCCATCATGCATTGAAATGCGCGATTGATGGTCCGAGAACCAAGAAGCATGTCCCTTTGACTCACTAACATGATAAGGGACATGATTGGTGCATAATGCCTTGAATTGTATTGCCATGCTCTACCTTGCTCTCTGTTGCTGTCAATTGCAGATTCTGCAGGATCTTTCTGCCGACCGGCAGTTCTAAGTGCCGACCGGCAATCCTCTCTCTGCCGATAGCTTCACCAATGGCCGGTGATCACAGGCCACTGCCGGTGGGCATTCTACTCAGCCGATGGCATTCCCCAGCATCCAGAGAAGCAATCCTGAGGTTTTAGCAGCCTCCAAAGGAGTACAGCAAGGAAAATAGAGGCAGCAATGGCATGGTATGGGTTTCCGGGCTTTCGGGGAAAGATAAATCCGAGCATGCATCATTTAAGTATCCCGAGGCGGGGGCTGCAGCCATCCTCTCTTTTCATTTAATTTGTTAATTAGATTAGAAATTTTGTAATAATTAATTTAGTATTATTTATTCGGACTGTAATATTTATTTGGACCCTCCGAGTGAGGGAAATTCTGTAATAAGTGTGGGTGAGTGTGTGAAAGTCTTCCAACCCCCACTTCTTTCTTCCCTTTTATTTACCTGCTTATGATGGTAGATTAGGGCATGTTTAAATTAGCATACCTTATGCTATGCATGCGTGCATCCATACATTTGTTTTGCATGCACCGGGCTCGGTACATCATTCTAACTGCATTTGTATTTCAATCCCAAATTGAATACGTGCATTAATTGGTTGCATTTCACATGCCATGTTTAGGTTAGCCGAGCCTACTCTAATTGCATCTTGCATGTGCTGCATTAGTCAACTTGACATGAACTAGGATCACGCATGTTTGCTAACTAGTTTATTGTTTTGGCACGGAGTACGATGTAAGTATTTATGCTTTAGTATCTCGCATGCGTGTGAATGTTAACCTGATAGCATGCTTACCATGTGGCTAGATGCTTATGTGTTATAAATTGTTTGGATGCCTGTGGGTGAAGGTTGGATTGTTTGAGTTGGAAAAATTCGTTGAAATCCGTATTTTAGCCTACTTGCGAGTAGCAAATTCCAAAGTACTTTTTTTTAAAGACAAACGGATATGCAATGTTTCTTTCCAAATTAGGCAATCTAGTCTATACTTGTTTGCTGTGCGCATAACATAGTAATTCTAGGCTAACAATTGGAATAAGAACACATAATGTTTTCAAAAATGGATATCACGGTTAGTAGAGGCCGATCTTCGGATCGGGCGAGAGGGGGTGCTCATAGCTGACCTTCCCCAATCGTACCCTAGCTCCCGAGCCGAGAAACTCCGGTGATGACGGACATGTGGCCTTCGGCACCGAGTCAGGGTTTCCTAAATCCCCCCATAAAAAAATATTTAGGTGGCGACTCTGTATCTGGCAAAGCAGTCCATGTTTGGCACTTCTTTTCAAAAATCTGTTTCTCAAAACAATTTGCTGGATTTGGACTCTTTGGTTCAGATTAAGAACCGTGACACAAATCGAGTCCGAACTGTAGCGCGGGGCCCCACGCGGGCGCGTCTACAGTTTTGGCTAAGCTTTGTGAAGTTTATATGCATATTTTGATATGCTAAGGGACTGTTTTAGGTCATTTGAGTCATTCATGTCTTGCTTTGTATAGCTACCATGCAATCCCTCTTGAATGCCTTAAGCTTTGGCCTCTCTAGCATGCCATCCTTGCTTTGTTTCAGTGGTTTGGAATCACTTGGTATGTTATTTCAGACCTCATGATGTGCTTATATGCTTGCATTTTCCATCCCTTTCATGCTTTGAAGAGTTGATGGCTTATGCGCCATGTTTAGGCCCTTGTTGATGCATATTTGTGTGTGTGTTTTCATGCCTTTGTTGCATCATTTTGGCCACTGTTTTAGGCTTGTTTGAGGGCTGCCTAAATTAGTTTAAGTCCACCCCTTTGCATGTTGTTGCATGCTCACCTTGTGTGTTGTTGCATACTAGTGTGTTGTTGCATGATTGAATGAAGCCACATGCTTGCTTGCATGCTTGAACATCCATATTGTGTCTTGCATACTTGTAGGTTGCATTGCTTCATGCCTTACATGCTTCTTTACTTAGGTTGTGTGCCTAACCTACATTACACATTGCATTGCCATGTTGCATACTAGCCTCCATACCTAGGATACATTGCATTGGCATGCATGCTTCACCTCTTGAGTTGAGTATGATAGAGGTTGAGCCCCCCCTTGCTTGGTTATGTGCATTGCATTCCATATCAAAATGCATACTTGGTTCCTTGGGCCATCATGCATGGAAATGCGTGATTGGTGGTCCGAGAATCGAGAATCATATCCCTTTGAGTCATGAATGTGATAAGGGGTGTGATTGGTGCATACATTGCTTGAAATGCATTGCCATGCTATGTTTTGCCCTCTGCTGTTGTCAAAAACTGATTCTGCAGGAAGATTTGGACGGCCGGCCATCTGTAGTGTCAACCGGCCATCCATAAGTGGCCGATGGATTGATTTATGGTCGATGACCATTCCCCATGGCTGGTGACTATTCCTCACGGCCGGTGGTGCTCCACAGCACTCAGAGAAGCAACCCTGGGACTTGTGCAGTCTTCAGAAAAGCAGAACAGTCAAAGCAGAGGCAGCTTGTGCATGGCAGTGACTTCCGAGCGAAATCGAGCACGCATCGCATTGGACCCTCTTCCCGAGGCTATTTATTGCTTAAATTAGATTAATTAATTTGCTTAATTAATTAGGTGCTCTGTAATATTTAATTAGTTTGTTAGTTAGTTAAATTGTATTATTCTTTCGGTCACTCCGAGTGAGGGCTAACTTGTAATAAGTGTGGGTGCGTGTGTGCATGTCTTCCAACCCCCACTTCTTTCTCCCTTTTACTTATCTGCTTTTGATGGTTAGTATTAGGTCATATTTGATTTAGCATACCTTATGCTATGCATGCATGCATCCATACATTTGTCTTACATGCACCGGGCTCGGCGCATCATACTAACTGCATTGTATTTCAATTCCAAGTTGAATACGTGTTAGTTGTAGCATCATCATATGTCATCCATAGATTAGCCGAGCCTATTGTAGCTGCATCTTGCATGTGTTGCATTAGCCATCTTAACATGAACTAGGATCATGCATATGATTACTAACTAGTTTCTATTTTGGCTTGGAGTACTCGGTGAGCATTTATGTTTTAGCATCCTTGCATGCGTGTGAGTGTTGCCATGACAGCATGCTTACCATGAGGCTACTTGCTTATGTGATATAACTGCTTGAATGCTTGTGGATGGAGGTTGAATTACCTAAATTGGAATAATGCATTAAAACTGTGAGTTTTAAGCCCACTAGATAGTGGCAAAACCATCTTTTCTAAAGCCCACTTGAGGGTGGCAAAATCTGCATTTTAGCCTACTTGCGAGTAGCAAACCATTTTGAAAATAAACATGAAATGTTTTGTTCCAATTTAGGCGATTTGGTCTATACTTGTTTACTGTGCGCATAACATAGTAAATCTAGGCTAATAATCGGAATAAGAGCATATAACGTTTTCAAAATCGGATATCATGATTAGTAGAAGCCGATTTTCGGATCGGGCAAGAGGGGGTGCTCATAGCTGACCTTCCCCAATCGTACCCAAGTTCCCGAGCCGAGGCAACTTTGGTGATGACGGACACGTGGCCTTTGGCACCAAGTCAAGGTTTCCTAAATTTCCCAAAATAAAATATTTAGGTAGCGACTCTGTATCTGGCAAAGCAGTCCATGTTTGGCACTTCTTTTCTAAAATCTGTTTTTCTCAAAACGATTTGCCGGATTTGGACTTTTTGGTTCAGATTAAGAACCTTGACAATTTGAGAGTCCGAACTGTAGCAAGCCCAATATGAACAGAACGAGAGTCATTCTCCCGGGACGTTCGGGCGCGTCTACAATAATACAATACATTGACTTGTCTAATTTTAGCCCTTCACTGTTTATACTCTTGCGGGCTAGAAGTATCTTACATTTATTTTTGGTTGGGCTGTACATAGTATAAACTCTTGTGGGCCAAGAGTACCCAATGTTTTACCTCCTTAGACTTTGGTGGGGTATTTTAACAGTTTAACCACATACAATACCGTTGGTGGGTCTTTAACTTATGTTTGGGTCATACACAGTTTATACTCTTGCAGGTTAGGAGTATCCAATGTTTTACCACCTTAGACTTTAGTGGGATATTTTAGCAGTTTAACCACATACAATATTGTTGGTGGGCTTTCGACTTCTTTTTTGGCTATACATAGTTTATACTCTTGTCAGCCAGGAGTATCTAATGTTTTATCACCTTAGACTGTGGTAGGGTATTTTAGTAGTTTAATCATATACAATATCATTGGTTGTTTTCAAATTGTGTTTCGGTCTTTTATTTTTTATATTTTTATTTTTAATGCCTTAACTTTTGCCTTGGCCACCCTTTTGAGCTTTCAATCTAGTATGCTTGTTTTTATTTTTTGCCTAGGCCGCCCTACTAGGTTTTCAACCTAACGAGTTTTTTTTTATAATTATTTTAATGTTTTAACTTCTGCCCAGGCTGCCCTTTCAAGTTTCCAACCTAGCTTGCTCTTATTTTTTCCTAGGCCGCCCTTTCGGGTTTTCCACCTAGCGAACTTTTTTTTTTTTTAACGCACTAAATTTTGCCTAGGCCGACTTTACAAGTTTTCGACCTAGCGGGTTGTTCTTAAGGGTGATATCTCTTCAAGAACCTTGCATTGGTGGGGAAAATTATTTCGTCCCCATCCATCTTAATCAACAAACAGGCCTCATTAGAATAAACTTTCTTAATCACATAAGGTCTATCCCACTTAGGCTCAAGTTTTCTCTTGGTTCTTCGTGAGAACACTTTGTGAAAGTCTGCCATATTTTTTTTCCCTTTTGTCTCGACGACAAGATTATTGACATATCACTCAATGGTGTCTTAAAGCATAAGCATGTCACTAAAAACCGCAATCATTGGCCTTTGATAAGTGGCCCCAGTTTCCTTTGCTAAAGGACGACCTCTTCTTTTATGATTTGCTCAGTATTCACTTTTTCTTCAACATTTCCAAGTAAATGGAATATGATAGGTCTTGACTATTTTCTTTTAAGAGTAACCACAAACTTATTGTGTGTTTCCACATATGTGCATTTAGTCTTTCTCAATGGCAAGTATAAATTCACCAATTAGATCCAAAGTTGAGTTTATTGGGGCTAGAGTCTTTGCCCCTGGCTTCCTTTTAGATTTTCACACATCATTTGAATTGGAGTACTCTTAGATTTTTCACATTTTTTTGCTTTCTTTGTGCAGTCCCTGTATAGAAACAAGTATCAACGTAATAGGTTTTTACCCCCACCAAATGTGTCATTGTCAACCACAATTATTCCCCCATGTCTTAGTGGAGGTAACAGTTATCTTATGTAAAGGTATTGATTATGCTTCCAAGGGCGTTACTCATTTTAATTGAATTCCTAGATAAACCCAATGATGAGGGCAATTATGGTTTGTCACTTCAGCACACATGTAATCGTTGCTAAATGTGTCATAGCCATGCATAAAACTATTTTCCCTTGACTTTTTACCTCAATCTCATTGTGGAAGTCTTCCACCTTTGACAAGGCATAAATATCATAGATCTTTGAAGGTCTGAAGACATTTTTAGTGCATCACACATACTCAATAATGCCAAAATTTCCTTGAGATGAACTAGTACATCATATTTTACTTGCTCTTCCTCCAATGACTTATGGGACTTTTTTTTATGCTACTGATGTTTGAGTGTCGTATGGATTTTGTGGTGCCTTCGGTATGAGATATAAGTCTAACATAGCTTAACTTTTTGCTTCATCACTTATTTGGACCATGTTAATTGATTTGACTAGACATCAATTGTCATCCCCAATCATTTCTTTATCTTTCTGAAGTTGCATTCTTGTTACAATTCTTAGGTATCAAGAGTCGCGGCTATATAAGCATTGGGATTTATAAATGCATTTTTCATAACTTCCCAACTAGGCACAACATCCCTTTCAAATGAGAGTAATACCAATCAATAGTTATCCCCTCTAAAAAGGGAATATTGTAGGCATAGTGTTTGACTTTGAGTCATTTCCCAACACTGCTTTCAGAAAACACTTAATGTATTTTTCAAGATTTCCATGTCCTTGTTATAGAACAAAATTTGCAAGTTCATATCTTTCAGGACATGGTGTTTATCCTTCCTATAAAGGGAACAAATCACTTGGTTTGTAAATGCCCATTTCATGAGGATCAAGAATAGTTTTAATGTTCCCTCAATTATACCTTCTATGAAGCCATATCTTTGAAAAGATGTACATTCATCTTCCAAAGGTTTCAACATTCTGATTTCCATTACTATTGGACTATAAAACCTCTCATAAAATCAATCAGCCATGGTGTCCCAATTAGGGATTGAATTGGATAATAGACTGAAGTATCAATCTGTTGCCTATTTATCTAAAAAAAAGGACAAATTGTCATAGAAGCAATGTTTGGCTTTTCACTGTATTTCCTTATTGTGCAAGGAAACTCTAAAGTTCGTTCATTGACCTTGCATTGTGAGTTGCATTTGCCTTTGATGAGGGATCACTTTGCGACCTTTTACTTTGTCAGTGGGTTGAACTACTTTTGCTTTACACAATAGAGACGTGTGTTGATAAGAGATCAAGTAGACGAAGTCTAATATTTTGAGTCCCGTTGGGCCAACAAATATTCTTCTTTTTTATTGTGGACTCATCATAAATGACTAAACCTTTTGTTCAAAGGTTGGCCAAATTTTAATGAGAAAAGTCATATTTTGAATAGCCAAATTTTATGCCTTAACCAAAACCTTTTGTTCAAAGGCTGGTATTGGCTTTACGTGGTTAGGGGATCCCTCTACCTTAACGACATTTTCAGACCTTTTGAGTAGCCGCAACAATTTTTCTTGTTCTTATAGAGTTGTAGCCTAGGCCACCTCCTTTGCTTGGACTAAGAAAATTTTGTTCGAGGAAAGAAGTGCATCTTTTCAAGATTTTGCTTCCTCTATTTTGGAAGATTTTGGAATTTCCAAAATGTAGGCGGGCCTTTTTGTTCCATTAAACATTTTGAAATATGGTTGGAAAGAGCCAGAAGGAAATGGAATGGTGTCCACCCATACTGGATGAGGCTTTGTAATCATCCAAAAGCTCAAATCATCCTTCTCTTTGGCTTTATTTACTTGTCTCCTTACTATATCATCGATTGTGGCTATAAGGATTGGATTCATACCACCATGTAATAGGTCTAAGAAATAAGAACCGATGCCCCCGGGGCTGGTACATTTTGTGTTCCTATGGATGCCTACACTACTACAAATTATGTCTTTTGTTGTCATCATGTGGGCTTGCAATTGTTACATTTACTCCAACACAATAGTCCTTTCCCGTTCATTTCTTTCTAGCTCGTCCTATTGGGTCTATGAGTTTTGGCCATTTTCAACATCAATCATCATCACTTCTACGTCTTTGGTGATATCTTTCAGAACGATTTCAATGTTGGTTGAAGTAGATGAATTGGATGAGACAGAATCATCATGTTCATACAAAGGATTATTAATCCTCATAGCCTTATTTATACTTAAAGTGTCTGACTGTGAACCCAACATAGGTCATGTACCTTGTTACGAGTCCTTTTCTTGCCACTTCCAAATGACATGCGAGTGCACCCCTTTTACTCATTAATTTTTTTTTTTTTTTTTTTTTTGTTGACCTATACACTGTTGTTGACATGGATGGTCAAACCAAATTTCTAAATTACCCTCCAATTGCGGTAAGATCATTTCCCAATGGCAACTTGCCCTTAGGTTTTGAGAGGTTTAAGTTTAACTTTGTAGTGGAACTTGATTCCCTAGTTACTTCTAATGTGAAGAGAAGAGTCTCCACTTGGCTTTGACTATCATTCCTTCCAAGAGCCATTTGGATAGCTCCTATGGCATTTGCTACTATCCAGCTCCCTTAAGGCTTTATTTTCTTTTGCCTTTTGTCCTTTTAAACCTGGACCATTTGACAATACATCAAGTCGAGCTCCTATAGGCATAGAAGGAACAGCTTGTGTAGTGCCTTTTGCAAATTCCTCCCTGTGAATTTTTAAGACATTGTGTATTTTTTATAACAGAGAAAGTTTTGTTATGTCCCACAACCGAGTTTTGGTGTTGTTAATTTGGACCCTATTAAGCCAACAATTGTTCTTTCATTTTTTGGAGTCAAAATCAATTCCTCATAAACAACTGGGTGAATTTTTAGGACAATCGTTTATTTTTATTTTTTTTAATAACAAAGAGGATCTTGTTCTATCCCACAACTTGGGTTTGATGTTGTTGATTTGGATCCTATTGAGCCAATGGATGTTTTTCTATTTTAGGAATCAGAATCGATTCCTCAAAAACAACTGCATGAATTTTCAGGTCGTGTTATGTTCCACAATCAGTTTTGATGTTGTTGATTTGGAACCTATTAAGCCAACGGATGTTTTTCTGCTTTAGTAGTCAAAATCGATTCCTCAAAAATAACTGGGTGAATTTTGGGGTCTTGTTATGTTCCACAATCGGTTTTGATGTTGTTGATCTGGACCACGTTCAGCCAACGAGCATTCTTTCCATTTTAGTAGTAAAAATTGACTCCTCAAAAACAACTAGGCTCCAAATAGCCAAACTTCATTTCTTTTAGTTCCATGGCCCCAATGATGCTCTTGTTTTCAGCAAAGACTTTCATTTGGGTTGATTCCATCATTTTAAAGGAGTCTTCCAATTGGGCCACAACATTTTGTTATGCCTGTCAAGGTCGCAACAAGGGTACTAGTTGCAGTTTGATCCACCTCTCTTACCCTAATCAAAAAATTCTTTGTTCGGGTCGTGGCCCTCACGAGTCACCTTTGGGATAACCAAGAGCATTCGCTCTGGAGCCCCTTGGGTGATAGGCACTGAGGAAAGAAGTGTATCTTTTTAGGATTTTGCCATATCCGTCTATGGTGATTTTAGACCTTCTCTGTGACACGAGTAACCTTTAGGACAACCAAGAGCATTCGCTCCGGAACCCCTTGGGTGACAAGCTCCAGGAAAAGAAGTGTATCTTTCCAGGGTTTCAACATCTTCGTCTTTTGTGATTTCCGACCTTCTCTATGACACGAGTAACCTTTAGGACAGCCAAGAGCTTTCGCCCTAGAACCCCCTGGGGGACAAGCTCCAAGGAAAGAAGTGCATCTTTCCAAGATTTTGACATCTCCGTCTTTGGTGATTTTAGAACCACCAAAGTGTAAGCCGGCCTCTTGACAGTCACTTTGGTGTTCCTGTAGCTTAGAAAATGCATCAATGAGTTTAGATAGATATATATATATATATATAAATATATTCTATTTGTTTTTCAAAAGATATGAGGAGAAATAGATCCCACTGAGCGTGTCAAAATTTGTAGACACAAATTTCGAAATGTGAAATGTTTCAACACGTTTTGAAGTTCATGTTACAAATGTCCATTGGTTAGTTTTTTGACTAAACAGTATTGATTATTTGAATAATAGGTTCCTATTTCCGATCTGTATTTCAGATCGTTAATTACATATTTTTAATTAAATGAAACCTCTGATTAATAAAGAACAAAAAATTAACAAAAAATAATTTAAGGAAAATAAATATTTTATTTAAATTGTTGTGGGTTTTGAACCCTTGAATACAAAGTACAATTCTTGGGCTTGGAACCCTTTGCCTATTGATTGCCATTATCTATTGCAGCATTGGCTCTTGAGTTCTCTCAGTTTCTTCTATTCATTCTTGTGAGGAGTTCTTTAACTCTCTCTCTCTCTCTCTCTGATCTTCTGACTACTTATTTTCAATCTTTGATCTTTTGATCTTTTTTCTTTTTCTCCTCCTCTCTTATGTGATTGTCCTTAGATTTATAGAGGGTCATTCATGTGATAAGAGTGCCTCATCTTAAATTTGAATTTCAAATGGAATGATAAGGCTGCTTGAATTTAGGCATAATCGTATCTAATTTATTGTATATTTAATTGACCGTATTGATCTTTTGCATTTCATCTCATGTGATGTCCATACTATAGGCTCTATAAGTATATCATCTTTTATAGCCTCCACGTATCATTTGAGTATCTTGAATAACACCTTGCTTTGAAATTTTAACATAAATTTGGTTGAAATTTATGTGCCAACATGTACTTCACTCCTCATTGATCATCCTTCCTCTTTCTACCTCTCTCTATTCTTTCTCTTTTTCACCTCATTAGAGGTCAAAATAAATGTGATATATTAGGAGATACAATATCACTCTATTAAAAAATTACTTTCAAAGCATGGAGTCAAAAACAATGAAAGAAAGGGATAAAAATAGTTACAGAATGCACATTTTATATACTAGAATGTTACATATAGTTGCATCACGTGTAGAAATGAAAGACAATTGTAACAGTTATTTGGAGAAAATTAAAAATTAAAAAATTAAATGATGGAGGAAAAAACAATTGAATGAAATCAAAATTTTGATTAATTATATAACAGTAATTTGTAGATAAAAACATGTGTGACATAATTTCGCTTAGTGTTGTGTGTTTTATATAATATAAAATAGGAAATAAACTTTGAACAGGTGGCTTCACGGTGATACAAATTTTGGAGAATAAAATCGATAGTAGTGTTACTCTAATTTCAAAGTTAAATTCATTTTTTCAAATTTAATGATGTTACAATTTATTACAATACCTAAATTAACTCTCTCTTTCATGAGTAATTATTCTGTAATTCCGGAGTATAAACACATGATATGCCATAGTCTTATGATCGTGGAGAAGGTAGATAGATGGCGTATTGTGTTGGGTGATTGAAAAACATGAGAAGCATATTGAATGATGATTGGTTAAGAAGTACAGACACATAATACTTCGGGAATATTGAATTTTACCTCTTTCATAACTTTTCTAATCAATTTTCATTGAATTTCTCTCATATTACGGAATTGTATGTAATTGTTTAATATTTTCTAATTCAGGCTTTTTTTTTTCGATTGATAGAAGAGGAGTTACAAATATGACAAATATTTATATTATCAAATAAATTATTATCCCACAATAGCTAGAAAGTGAACAAAATCAAATACAATCAATGAGCAATGATTCATACCCCCTTAAAAGTCTCACCCCCACACACACGTGGGGGTTGGGGATTGGGAGATCATAAAAAAAAAAAAAAAAAAAAAAAAAAGAAAGTTAACTAATCAAATGCAAAGAAGGTGAAGGGGGTGACTCCCAAAGGGGTCTCAACCTTTGTTGTACAATCAATATACTAAGTTCATCAAGCCAAGGCCAACAAACAACCCCATAATGAGGGAGAAATAAACAACTCCATAGAAATTGAATTCAAGACCTCACACCACAAAGAGTATTACACAACCATTAGGCAAAATGTGCTGGTTATTTTTTTATTTTTTATTTATTTATTTGTTTTGTGATGGTTACTGGGTTTAGTCAGGAACGAAATTAGAAATTCACTTGCAGGAAGCCAAGACGTGAATAAATATTTTTATATGAATTAATATAAACTACTATTTTTTAATTCAAAAAATCAAGTAAAATTTAATATTAAATTAGTACATAAAAAATTAGACAATCATATATTCAGCAATAATATATGGATAAAAGTAAAGTCATGTATTAAATAATTTTTATACAAATCAACTCAATCATGTATCAAAGTAGAACTCGATATTCTTTCCTATCTTGAAAGTCTTTAATGATTGATTCTGTAATAAAATTTTTAATAATTTTTTTTTTAATATACACAAACAAAGAGTCTATGAAAAATTAATCTTCTATTTTGTTGTGAAATCTAATTTTGACTAATTTCATTCAGAAGAAGTAAACTTTTTTATATTAATATTTCAATTTTTGTCTGGGTTCCATAATGGGAAAGTGGGGTGTATGAGGTTGAAAAGTACTTCTTTTTTTTTATTTTTTGAAATCAGCAGGACCGTGGCCCCATTAATCATGTTGTCAGTCCGTCCTTGGGCATAATGATGGTTGGATTCTAACTATGTGCGGATGAATAATAATTATTTAGGGTCGTAATGACTTTTTTTAATTAATTTTTTAATTTTTTTAATTGTTTTAGTCTGAAATTTTTTGTTTGTTTAATTTTTTTGGCTTTGAAATGGTAAATATTTTTTTATCCTTTTGTGATTTTTGACTTTTTGATTTTTTAAATTTTTTTTTAATTTTTTTATGATTTTTTAGCCTAAAAAGAAAACCAATCCAGAGCTTAATTTACTATAATTATTTATATTGATAATTAATGTTCTACCAATTAAGATTTTTCTGATTGGTATGGGCTTGGTGCCACAAATACTTCTTGATTATAAATTATATTCATTATTTTTAGCCATGATGGTCGGACAAGAAAACGGACACGCAAGGTCATGTGTCCATACTATGTGAAGATCACCTTATTATATAGGTTAATAATTAACAAATATAATATGTGTCCATACCCAAAAACTAGTTATATATGTGAAGATCAAAGGTATATTATGGTTACCTATAGTTTGAATATAATATAAACATTCTAAAAGATATGCAAAGGAGAAAGCTGGTGCTCTCTCATTCGACAGATTTTTTTTTCTTTTTTTTTTCTTTTTTTTTGAAGACAATTACATATGTACTTCTTATAGTTTATTTTCTGTATTAATTTAATTTTGTAGTTTTAATTGTATCAATTTTATTTTAGAATTTTTCAAATTTTGGGAATCAATTCAGTTGATAACGCCCCTTTAAGAATTAGACTGAATTCAAGAAGCAAAATAAATCACTTATTCTCCTTAAAGTGACGGCCAATTCAAAATGGTCCACTCCTTTTAATTGGATTACTTCACCTTTGATTTATGTCTTATCTAATTTTTTAACCGAAATTATTAATTGGATTAAATTCACATAATATGAAAAATTAACAAAATTGATATAATTGGAACTAGATGACGACATTAACACAAGTTACAAATTACATAGACTATAAGTATAATTTACGTTTTTTTGGATAAGTAAATGAATTGTATAAAGATGGAGATATTCATTCGTTGTTTGGTTGTAAGGTTCAGAATTATTTTTAGATAGGTTTCCGTTTATCATTTCTAAACATTTTTTGTATTTTAATTTTTATATAAAAAGTAAAAAAGTTTAACTAATAAAAAAAATCACTAAAAACAAGTGAAAATCTGAAAAAAAATCACACAAATTTGTGTTTGTTTTTAGTGATTTCTTTAATGCTTGTAGCTAATTTATTTTACTTTTTAGATACATCTTGATTATGTGCATCTAAAAGTATTTAAAGAAAAATTAATTAAAATATCAAAAAAATCATTAAAAATAAACGAAAAATTTATCTAAAAGTAGTTTTTGAAAAATCAAACCAAACAGTCATTAGTTGGAGCAAAAATAATTACAAAACACAACATAAAACAACACTCCCAAAATGAACTGGAAGGTAATTAAATAGTTTGAGTTTCAAATTTCTTCATTCATTAACTAATTGTATCATAATTTGTTTAATATGTTGACAAATTTTGTGAGAGATTCGTATATCATATTAATTGCATGAAGGGTACTACTATATGGGATAAATTACACCGACCTCTCTTTTTTTTAATTGGCAAAAAGAAAACTTTATTGATGAGACACATACAAAGTATGAAAAAGTACATCAATAAAGAGAAATTTGGAGCTAGTTCAAGCTCCAACATTCTAGTTGGTGAGAGACCAACAAACAAAGCAAAAGCAAAGAAAAAACCCGCAAGCAATCCACTGTTGAGCTTAGCAGACCAACAGAGCAGTGCAACCAACCCCAAGACTTAGACGACCAACATCAGCAGATAGCATCACAACCCAGCAAACAACAAACAGCAAAAAACACCCATGAGTTCCAGCCACTACTAAGCATTGCATTCCAACAAACTATGTAGCCCCAAAACTAAATTTGGACAAGTCACACTTCACACCCTTCCACCAATACATTTCCTAATCTGATCAATATTAAACAAGAAATCATTAATAGAGTATTGGAAGTCTTTGAATGAAGCTTTGAGCCAAATAGCTACTCTGATGATAATTGATTCATGCAACTCTTTCATCTTCGGTTGAACACCATTGAACACATAATCATTTCTACACTTCCAAATCAACCAAAGAGCAACAAGTGGAAGAGCCTTCTAGATTCTCCTCTCTAATTTGTTAAACCAGATGCCAACCCACCATTGCAGCAGACATTCGACTGAACTAGGCACAACCCAAAGCACACCCTACCACTGCAACAAACCTGTCCACATACTCCAGACCATGGGGCACAAAATAAGCACATTCTCTACTGACTCTGGCTCATTTTTGCAGAATACACAATCAGAAGGTATACTCTCATCCAGTATCCCAATCATCTGCAGAAACACAGAGGTCTTTACCTTATGTTTCCAAGCAAGCCACCCAAAGAATTGCACTTTGGGTGGCAGATAGTTCACCAAAACTGATCTACTAAGAAACCCCAACTCAGCAGCATCTACAACTGTGTGATTATACAGGGTTGAGACAAAAGACTGACCTGATTTGGCAACCAACCAAACTGGTTTATCTACACCATCCAGATTAATAGGTGGGGCCAATCTCAACACATCTCTAAGCCTAAAAAGTTCCTCATCCTCCCAAACAAACAAATGCCTTCTGAAGCTAAACTCCCAATTTTTCTGAATTTCCTTTCTTCTCAACAAAGAGCCTTAATGATCCCTTCCACTCAGTAGATATTCTGAACAATCTAGGGAATTCCTCTTTAGAACATACATCACCACACCATTTATCATGCCAGAACTTCACTCTAAGGCCATTACCCACTGCAATCTTGAAATGACTCGCATAAAAATGAACCAAATTGGCCCTATGCTCTACTACAGCTAAGATGTCCCTCCATAGTTTTGAGATCCTCTTACCTTGATTCAGAATAGGAAACCATTCTCCCCATTCCAAATTATACTTGTTGCATATCACCTTCTTCCATAAAGCTTCCCCTTCATTTGCAAACCTCCAACACCACTTAAGCAATTGGCAAATATTTACATCTCTAATTCTCCTAATACCCAACCCTCCCTATATTTTGCTCATAGTTACCTCCTTCCAGCTCACCATATGTGTTTTGCTCTTCAAATCTGTGCCTCCCCATAAGAATGCAATCTGAATTCTATCAATTTCCTTGGCAATTCTTTTTGGCGTCTTGAACAATGATAGGTAATACACTGGAAAATTAGATAAGACTGCCTTAATCAACATCAACCTACCAGCAAATGACAAAAATCTCCTCTTCCATCCAGATAGCTTGGCCTTTAATTTATCCACAACTGGTTTCCTGATTTTCTTTCTACTTGGACTCACTCTCAGAGGCAACCCAAGATATTTCAATGGGAACCCCTGAGTTTTGTAGTTCAACAGTGTTGCAAACTCCTTAAGCAGTGCATCAGAAATACCAACCCCACAAACCACACTTTTATGATTATTAATCTTGAGCCCTGATAAGATTTCAAACCGCCTAAGAATCCTTTTGAGATTTAGCAACTCCTGCCTATTAGCCTCACAGAACAATAGTGAATCATCAGCAAATTACAGATCAGAGACTACTATTCGATTGACACCTATTTCCACTCCTTTTATGATTCTCATTTCTCTTGCTCTCCTCAGTAAAACACTCAGCCCTTCAGTAGCCTGGTTAAATAAGAATGGTGATAATAAATCCCCTTGTTGAAGCCCTTTTTGAGGGAGAAATTCTTTAGTTGGTGATCCATTCACTAAAACCGAGACTCTGGCTGATGACACACATTCCTTCATCCATGAAATCCACTTTGATCCAAACCCAAAATTTGAGAGCATTGAAACAAGAAATTCCTAATTAATGGAATCATAAGCCTTCTCAAAGCCAAGCTTAAACAACAACCCTTTCT
Organism: Camellia sinensis; assembly: GCF_055761805.1. Taxonomy (NCBI): domain Eukaryota; kingdom Viridiplantae; phylum Streptophyta; class Magnoliopsida; order Ericales; family Theaceae; genus Camellia; species Camellia sinensis. The sequence continues at coordinate 103,554,031 of NC_138961.1, forward strand.
TCTTAGCCTTCTTCCATCCGTCTACTACTTTATTGGCTATCAACACTCCATCTAAGATGTTTCCCCCCCTCCCCCTCCAAGAAATGCAAATTGTGTTTCACTAATTACCTCATGTATCACTGACTTAAGCCTAGTTGCAAGAACCTTAGATAGGATCTTATACATAGACCCTATCAAACTTATTGGCCTGAACTCATATAAACTCATTGCATTTTCCTTCTTTGGAATGAGAGTAATAAATGAGCAATTCAAACCATACTCCAACCTTCCTCTGTTATAAAGCTCTTTCATAAAATGGATCACTTCTTCTTTGAACACCTTCCAATTCTTTTGAAAGCACAACAGATTGAAACCATCTAGACCCGGTGCTTTATTACCATTGCAGTCTTTCACTGCTGCCTATATCTCTTCCTCAGAAAAATCTACTTCTAGCTGTGCAAAATTATGACTGTGCCTGACAGTCTTGAAATCCCCTATTAACATAGGCCTACTACTCCAATCTTCTGAAAAATGCTTTTTGAAATAATCTCACACATCATGCTTTACTTGAGCAGGTTCTTCAACCACAACCCTCCCTACTGTAATGAAATTTAGTGCATTTCTATTGAGTCTGCTGCTTTCTGTGATATGGAAGAATCTAGTATTCCTATCCCCTTTCAGGTTCCAATCCAATCTTGATTTTTGAAGCCAGGCCCATTCAATCATACAACTAAAAGTCCACACCTTACTTCTTAGCTCTCTTTTATGTTTCAGTCTGCCTCCACTAATGGGCTGTCTTCAGCTTTCAAATCAAGCATATGTAATTCATCCTCAGCTACTTTTAGTTTTGATTCCACATTACCAAACACCTCTCTATTCCACTGTTTCAAAGCCATCTTTAAAGCCTATAATTTCTTTTAGAGAATAAAACTAGCATCCCCTACTATGTGTGACTCTCTCCATACCTTTGCCACTAGAGGATCAAACTTAGGGTGCAATAACCAAGCATTCAAGAACTTAAAAGGTTTTAGGCCCCAGTCCCTCACTGTAGACACCCCATTTTTGACCGTCCTCAAGACTTGGACGTCACTATTTGAACACATGGTGATTATCCATGTTCATGTTCGTTTGGAGTTCCCGGAGGTCTCGGCTCGAGCGCCCTGCCTCAGGATCTCCGAACTTGACCGTTTAGTGTCTGGTTTTGCACCGAACACTTGTGTTTTGCCTTGGAATGGCAGGGAATGCCTTATGAGGCATCCCCACACACCGCCGGCAGTGGCTGGAGGCCACCGGATGGTCTTTTTCTGCCATCGGCACTTTTGTTTGCGGGTCGGCACACTTTATTGCCGGTCGGCATAGATTGTTGCCGGTCGGCACTGTTTTTTGCCGAAATGGCATTTTTGGGCAGCCGACCACTGTTCATCCACTTTATGGAGATATTTTGTGCCAGCTGTGATAGCTGGCACCAACTCTTCCCCCCTCCACACACGTGTATGGAGGGATTTCCCTCTAGCCAAGCTTGTTGAATAAGCTTTGCAAGAGGGAGTCTTATAAGAGGAGGGTCTTCCTCTTTGATCTAGGTTAGCTTCTTGCAACCAAAAACCAGACCTTTGAGATATAGATACATATTATCTCTATACCTCCCCCTCTCTCCTCCTTTGTGTGTGTTTCTTAGCTCAAAAGGTGGTTTTTACCTTACTTTTGCACCATTACACACACCATTTCACCTTACTCCGAGATTGAGGGACTTGGAGGAGTTGTTTCTTGAGTTTTGGACTGGTTTTGATCCAAAGAAGGAGGCTAGACCATTTGTTCTTCAAAGGTTCTTCAAGGGTGAGCATCTTGATTTATATTCCCCAAACTTGCAATAGTTTTTTACCTATCTAGCTTGCTGTTTTAGCTCTTGTGTATAACATAAAAAGGGCTTGTATTTTCCTGCTTTAGCACTTTCATTAAGGTCATTTTGTGGTTTGAGTGCAAACTCCCCCTTCTAAGCCTTGTTTGATCCATTTTGGTGCTCTTTTCTTAAGGTTTTGTTTACTTCAGTGTTTTGGTCTTTTGACCACTGAAAATCAGTGTATTTTAGTGTCAAAAAAGGATGGTTTGAAGTCTTGCATAGGGGAGGGACACCCCTCTCCCTTCTTGGTTTTGTTTCCTTGAGTTGTGGTTCAAAAGGGTAGCATGTGTGCTTGATGATCCTTGGCCTCATTTCAGATTTTTTTTGGGTATTCTAGGTCATATGCAACCTCTGTTTTTGGCCGGATTTATGCGTCCTTGCATGCTTGTAATACTTGCTTTGTATTGCTCTACTTTGCTTAGAAGTACATATCATGATTAGGCCATGATTCTTGTGTATGTTGGCTTGGTCCCATGAAGCTTTTAGTATTGTTTTTCCATGCTTAAAGTTTGGTGGTTATCCATTTGATCATGCTTGACATGTTTGTTAAGGTTGCTTTGTATTTTGGCTTGAAAGCTTTGAGCATATTGACTTCTAGCATGTATGTTTGTGATTACCCTCATGATTTAATATCATCTAAGGACCATATTTTAGTCCAAGAATCATGCTTGTATGTGTGCGTGCATGGCCTCTTTAATGCCTTGAGGATGTGTCCTCTTATGCCTAGGAATGAGCCTTAGTGCACATGTTTCATGGGAGATGCTTTAGCTGCCATATTAGGAGTTTTTGGGGTCCCATTTTGCATGCAAAAATTCTGTTTTTACTTTGTTTTGATCATGCCATGAGTGGTCATGTTGATGAGAGTGAAATGTTTCCTTTTTGTGCCTTAACCATAGGACTTTTGGCTTGCATGTTGGCATGAACATTGGTCCATCTATTGGGCACTTTTGGCCACTGTTTTGAGGAGGGTGGGGGTCTGCCCCTTTGCCGTTTTAAGCCATCTTTGCATGATTGCTTCGTGGTTGATGCATGGTTGCGTCGCATATTGTTGTAGCATGATGATTCTATTGCTCAAAGCGTCCATGTTTACATCACATTTGTGCCTTGTATGTCTAATATTGCATGCTTGCCATACTAGTTGCATGATTCTTGGCATACCTTGCACATTGATATCATGTTGCATTTTGAGCCATGTTTTGCATAACATGCATTGCATTACTTGGTTTGGGGTGTCAAACCAAGTGTGAGAGTTGAGGGGCGTTCATACCACAAGTGATGTAACGCGTCTTAATTTCGGTCCCCGAGGCCTTTGACTTCGCCATGATAAGGTTTCGGAGTTCATTGTGTTTATTGCATACATCCTTACATTAAGTGGCAAATTTAATCCCTTGAGTCATCATGCACCATTGATGGCTCAAAGATCGAAGGTCATGCTTCTTTGAGTTCAAAATATGATAGGAAGTATGACCATGCGTACATGTGTCCAAAAACTCCATACCATGCACTGCCTGTTCTCTGTTTGCTGTCAAATTGTCTTCTGCAGGAAGTTTCTGCCGACCGGCAGAATTTAGTGCCGGCCGGCACTATCTGGAGTGCCGAGGAATCCAACAAATGCCGATGGGAACTGTGAAGTGCCGGTGGTAATTCTGTCCGGCCGGTGGTGCTGTGCAGGATGCAAGGAACTTGCTCCAGTACTTTGGCAATTTTCAGAAAGACAAGGCAGTACAAACAGAGGCGGCAGGAGTACAGTACGGGTTTTCCGGACGAGACGGATTCGAGCATGCATCATTCGCGCATCCCGAGGCAGAGGCTGCGGCTACCCTTTTCTTTCCTTCGCCACCTTTTCTTTTAAATTAAATTAGAAATTTTTGTAATAATTTTATTTGTTTATTATTCGGGACTGTAATATTCATTCGGACCCTCTGAGTGAGGGTAAACATGTAATAAGTGTGGGTGAGTGTGTGTATATCTTCCAATCCCCATTTCTTTCTTCCCTTTTATTTACCTGCTTATGATGGTAGATTAGGGCATTTTCGAAATTAGCATACCTTATGATATGCATGCGTGCATTCATGCATTTGTTGACATGCACCGGGCTCGGTACATCATGCTAACCGCATTTTTATTTTCAAATTTCAAAATTGAATACATGAATCAGTTGGTTGCATATTGTATGCCATATTTAGGTTAATCGAGCCTAACTAAAATTGCATCTTGTATGTGTTGTATTAGGCAAAATAACATGAACTAGGACATGCACATTTGCTAACTAGTTTATTGTTTTGGCACGGAGTACAATGTAAGTGGTTATGCTTTAGCATCCAACATGCGTGTGAATGTTGCCATAATAGTATGCTTGCCATGCGGCTAATTGTTTACATGAGATAAACTGCTTGAATGCCTGTGGGTGGAGGTCAAATTGCTTAAATTGGGATAATGCGTTAAAACTGCAATTTTTTTTTTTAAGCCCACTAGATAGTGGCAAAACCATCTTTTCCAAAAACCCACTTGAGGGTTGCAAAATCTGTATTTTAGCTTACTTGCGAGTAGCAAACCGTTTTCAAAAATAAATATGAAATGTTTTTATTCCAATTTAGGCGATTTGGTCTATACTTGTTTGCTGCGCGCATAACATAGTAATTCTAGGCTAACAATCGGTTTAAGAACATATAAAGTTTTCAAAAATGGATATCGCGGTTAGTAGAGGCCGGTCTTCGGACCGGGCGAAAGGGGGTGCTCATAGCTGACCTTCCCCGATCGTACCCAAGCTCCCGAGCCGAGACAACTCCGGTGATGACGGACATGTGGCCTTCGGCACCGAGTCAGGGTTTCCTAAATTCCCCCATTTTAAAATATTTAGGTGGCGACTCTGTATCTGGAAAAGCAGTCCATGTTTGGCACTACTTTTCAAAAAACTGTTTCTCAAAACGATTTGCCAAATTTGGACTCTTTGGTTCAGATTAAGAACCGTGACACAAGTCGAGTCCGAACTGTGGTAACCCCAAATGAACAGAACAGGACTAACCCTCCCGGGGCGTTCGGGGGACGTCCACACTCACATCCTCCATAAGAACTAGGAGACAATGACCTGAGATTGTTCTTGATAATCTCCATAATTTGAGCTTGAACCTTTCAATCCATTCAAGACTAAGAAGGAACCTATCTATTTTACTCCATTTAATCCCATCCTGAGCATTGCACCAGGTATATTTTTTGCCAAGCATCTGAATTTCAATTACCTCACACCTGTCTATGAACTCATTGAAGTCTTTCATTCACATATCCCTTCTTGAGCATCCTACTCTTTCAACTACATTTCTAATTTCATTAAAATCTCCACCCAAACACCATGTCTTTGAGAAACCGCTTTTAAGGTTTAATATGATCTCCCATAAGTTGCCTCTCTTTACCACGTCATTTGGAGCATATATATTTAGAAGCACACACTCAAAAAATTTATGAAAAGTACCTGATAGTAGAATCAAATTTCTATTGCGACAACAATCCGATAGCTGAAAAACTCTAGGATCCCAAATGCATAACAACCCTCCAGCTCTTCCTTCAACCTCTACAGACATGAATTCAAATCTGTCTCTATGCCATAATCGTCTGACCTCCACCTCTGATATGCTTAATAACTTGGTCTCTTGAAGTAAAACCATATCAATTTTTCTAACAATTAAGAGATTCTTGATCTGTCTTTTTTTCTCAAGTCTTCCAACCCCTCTAATATTCCAGCTTAACATCTTCATAACAACATATATTAACCACTGTAGACCACCCTCATAAAGCTGATTACAAGCATCTGTCATTTCCCTCTCCCAATCTCTCTTTATCATCTTCCTCAAACAGGATTAATTTTTATATGATTACATCATCTTGGCCCTTGGTTGCAATCCCTAACCTTTTACCTATTTGTAGAGTTTCCTGTGCCTCCTTTAATCTCCCATCTTCACAAATGTATGGTGTCTTTTCTGAGAATGACCTTGACAACACTTTTGCCGCAACTCTAACCACTACAGTTTTTTGGGTGCCTTTGCTTGGCCTTATTCCTCTCTGCCCTAACCTTATAACAAAACCAGAGAAGCCGTCCTTTATTATCTGGTTTCTTGAGCCAATCCTGGTCATCCCTCTCCTTTTCCCTTTCTTCACTTGATTATTAATAGAGTCACTACAAAAATAACTTATAGTGTTACTTACATATGACTTAAAGCCCACCATAACTGGCCCATACCATTTGCCTTCATTGGCCTGGCTTGTACTCTTTAGATCTGACCTATACAACCCTAGCCCATTAAGTTGGTTTATGAACTGATCATGGCCCAAATTGACCTCCACACAAATGCATGGCTTCTCCTGTTGAGTCCCATTGATACTCGAAATAAGCCCATGTGTGACAATCTGGCCATCTACTTTCTGAACATCATGATTACACCTCTGCAGTTGCCTACTCTCATCACTCAACAATGATTCCTCTATACATGGGCCTACCACATTTGATTTCCCTAGGCAATCTTCAGACTCTGCAACTACGGATACTACCTCTCACCTGCTGTCCACCTCCATCTCACCTCTATCCTGCCTCCAAGCTGTCATATACCCTTTTGCCACCTCTTCCTTTTCAATTTCTTCATCAACCATGACATCATCATCTTCTTCCTTTTTGCCTTCCTCCACCAGCTGAGTCTCACCATGAACATTTGAACTAATATAATCCATAACACCTTCATACGTATTACATCTGCAACTAACCTTCACCTCCTTCACTATCTGTTCTTCGCATACCCTTATTAGGTATATTCTTCCTTTGCATTCCAAACTTAAACTTGAATTAATCAACTCCATAACACTTGTAGCTATTCTAATCCTTCCACATTTGAAAGATGAAGGTTCACAGATATCCTCATCAAAATTAACTACCTCACCCCATAGTCTTCCAATTTTTCTTAAAGTGACAGAATTCCATAGTTTCAAGAGAATACCATAACGACTCAACCATACCAATCTTTCTTGATCAAGATGAAGACCTGGTGACCATCCTGTGATATAGTCGCACCACTTGTGGAAACCTGCATATAATACACTCTCTTTGCTTTTTAGCTCCTCCATCGACTTGAATGTTTTACCACATCCTTTCCACCTCTCCTTCTGACTAACACATCATTCATACCTATGTTTCTGAGTTCCTTTTTCAGCTCCATTGCAGAATATTGTGATTTAAGTTTCATGATCTTTCTCTCATATAACCACCCATTTCCAATCTCCTCTACTTCAATAGTAGTCATTGTTGTTTCTCTTTTCGCAACCCCTCTTTAAAACCTCAGCAAGCGATCTTTTATCCATACCAGAAGTGTAACAACCTCGACCTGTGATTAGCCTTTAATCCATGATTAAATATGCCTAAGAAGAATTAAGATGAAATTCTAAATTTATTTGCATGTGTGTATGGCATTATTTGTGTTTCTATCTGTCCATCGTAGAAATATTTGTTTGTAGTTTTATTCTATTCTGTGAATTGAAGGCCTTATCGGCATCCAATCATGAAATTGACTTAAATTATGTGTTAGTTAGAATTTTTAGAATTTTATGGCAAGTTCAATTGAAAGTTGATTCGAAACAATTTAAGTGGAATAATTTATGTCTAATTGAGTAATTTGATCAACCATTTAATTAAACCATTAATTTAGACTACATAAGGCATTAGTGGACCCTCATTCACATTTTACACTCTCATATCTTCATTCTTGGTGGCAAAAACGTGAGAATAAGAGAGGGAGTAAGAAGATTTGACTCTAAGCTTGAGAATTTGAGAGACTTAAAAGGGAATTGAAAGAATTGACTTGTGAGCTCAAACATCAACACATCTAAGCTAAAATTGGACCCCTAAGGTGAGAAATCAAGCCTTTTGTTGTGTAATTGGAGTACTTACCACATGTATTTAAAAGAATTAAGTTGATTGATGTAGAAAGAAGAAGATGCATGCATGCATGTGCATCACATGACAAATAGAGCATGTTGTCTAAGAATTTGTCCCATGCATGTTCATATTATAACTATGGTTTAAGAATTCAACATGTTTTTTAGCTAAACACCTCATTTGATTATGTTTTGGACACTTGAAGCTCAAACCATTTCATGCATGTAGTATTCATGTTATGTTCTTAAAGTCTCTAGGTGGATTTTGAACAATTGACATAATTTTGAGCCTTGATTTCATGAAATGATCTTGAATTTCCAAGTTTTCCAAGTTTAGATGTGTTTTCTTAAGTTTCTGGCCCTCAAGACCATAAATTACAGCTTTGGGGTGAGTTTGAAGCTTGGGAGTGCAATCTAGAAATTCCAGATTCTACTTCTCCGCTCGAGCGACAGATCCTGCGCTCAAGCAACCACCTTTGTTTTCGCACTTCCGCTCGAGCGACTAAAAGTTGACTCAAGCGTGAAATGCAAGCCCCCAGAAGTTCATATGTTTTGCAGACCATATGTTTTGCAGACCACTTGAGCGACAAGAGTTGCGCTCGACCGGGGACCCTAGTCTCACGCTCAGAATCCACACAATTAGTACTTTTTCAGAGTTTACAAACTGCTTGAGCGAAGGAAATTGTGTTATTTTGACCTTCCGCTTGAGCGAAGGAATTTGCGCTCGAGCGAGGCCCCTGTTTTCCAACATAATTGACTATAGTGTTTCAAAGTGTATTTTGGTATCCTCATCGCATCCTAGGCCTTCCTAGGCCATAATTAAGACATAATAATGAGGATAAGACTTAGAAACACACTAAGAATGAAACATAATAACTGTAAAGAATTCCGAGCGTGTATTACAATGTGTACATGTTATGTGTTGTTGTAGGTCACACGCCGTAAGCTATCTGATTTGCTTGTATCATCTATCTGCTTTTGGAGCCCTCTGTGAGTAATAACTTAGTAAAGCTATGTTCAACTTTATTTACTTTCTGTATGATAAAATAAGATCTATTTTCTGAAATGCTATGTTATGTACAATGAATGATTGTCCAATTTTTGACAATGTATTTGTGGCATCCTTAGCATCACGTGATATCTGCTAGTTGTTACCCGGTATCGAAGGTTCCATTATGGAACTTATTATGTCTGCACTCTGTTACCCGTACCGCAGGCTCCATCATGGAGCTCAGCATATCTGTCATCTATTACCTGGATTTGGAGATTCCTTTATGGAACTGGTTACTCATAACCACCATATGTTCTGCATCTGTTTTGTATCTGTTCTGTTAGCACTAATGGATGTACCATGTACGATTAAGCATGAACTCTAATTTCTATATATGATTTAAACAAGATTATGAATATAGATCTGCTTCTAATTCTGAAATAAATATGAATCTGTTTCCTGAATCTGGTATGGACATCATTCATTAAATCCTTTACTCTATTATTATTCACTGGGCTGCCACTCACTTTTTATATTATGTATGTAGGTGATCAGGCACGTGACCAGGCCCAGAGTTGACGGCCTAAGATTCTCTTTTGTCAGCTAACCACTGTGCCTCCCGAGGAGGTTCCTTTTGAGAGGTCCATATCAAGGCTTTATTTGGTTTTGTTATGTTTATCTGTACTTGGGCTAAGTTTCCTTTTGACTCTATCTGTGTAAATGGGTGACGTAAGGCTATTGTATTTGTGACGTCATATGTATATATATATATGTTTGTTTTGAAAATTTTGTCTCATATATGTCAGTACAACTCAATGGACTATGTATGTTTATACATTGCTTCCGCAGCTCGTAATTATATGTTATTCTGTTAAGAGGCCTTCAGTAATCCAAGGATTACTGGCTGATTATGATGCTAAACCTATAAGAGCGGGTTTGAATCGTGACAAGAAGTCCTCGCATTTTTCTGTACTATCACTGAAGCTTTTCGCACCTCAAACTTTCCCTTGTGTGTAACTGCCTCCATTGGATTTTACCTTGTTCTTTCCTATAATCTGCACTTTTAACAGCCAATGCTTTGTTGTCTATCCAAAGGCCATTTGCTTTTTGTTCAGCAATTTGAGTTGCTACTGGGCAATCAAAACGAACAAATCCAAACCTTGTTTTTGTTGCTGACCTTGTTTGGGATAAACACATCCCTGACCACTCCAAACATTGTAAACAAAGTATACATGCTCTTTGGATTCATTACTTCAGGTAGATTGTCCACAAATAATGTGAACAAACCTAATCTTCTCTTCTCATTTCATGCTTCCAGCTTTCCCTGTCTACCTCGTTGTTTTACCACCAGTGTCCACCCTATTTGCTCTCGTTGCTTGTCCATTACACTCACTAGTTTATATAGAAAAAATGGAAAGATATGTAGGAACCTTTTTACTTGCACATACACCGACCTCTCTTGAGTTGTAGAGGAAATACGGTAAATCCTATAGTTTTGATATAATTAAATTAAATTTTCTTGTGATTTTAATTTATACAACATTTAACTCTCTTTTCATCAATAATTTCTTAGTTATATTGATGAAAAAAAAATGCTATTCATCTTTTTTTACACAAAAATATAAATTTTTATGTTTTTTTTTTTTTTTTTGTATTTTCGCAACATTTGCATAAATTTCAATCAATTTAATTTTACTAAAAGGGAGATCAGTGTAATTTTTTTTAAAATTGTGAAATTTACCATTTTTTTTTTCAAATCTCAAGGAGGTCCTGTGATAGATCTAGCCTGTGACCAAGGGAGTCACACAACCCCCATGAACTATTAATAATTATATTAATACCCTAGATATATAGATTATATCTTATATATCCTCTATAAAATTGTAATAGTATCCATTCTTAAAATTGTAATAGTGCCTCTCTATTAAGAATTTTCTTTCTAATTACAAGGATCTTACTAAAATGAATCCTTCTATTATAAACACCACCCAAAAAGGGTGTACCATATACAAGTTATGATAATTTGTAATATTGATATCATAAAGCTCATAACCAAAATCACTTTTAGTCATAATTAAAATGACAACTATAAATTAGGGCACTCAAGCCATGTCCATTTTAAAGACTTTTAAGGGTATAAATTCAATAACCTTTTTGTTTGGGTCAATAAGGACAGACGCATAATTTGCTTGGTCCATGAGGACAACCATTATCTGTATAATTTAATCATCAGAAGACAAAGAATTCAAGCAGAATAAAGTATTAAGAGAAGTCTTGTTTCTCTCTTTCCTCTAAAGTTACATAACCATGGTTGCCTCCACCACCACCAATCTCTCTTATCTATTATCTTTCTCCCTCCACAAACCCTACTCTCTCTCCAATAACCTATCTCCCAATCATTTCTCTTTCTTTCCGATGACCCAAAATCATTACCCTAATTAACTCCGTCAAAGCTGCTCTCGATCGAGTTTCATCAAAGTCTTCTTTCAACAACAACAACAACTCCACATCCTCCTCCTCTTCTTCCTTGACTCTCATCACCACCACCCATGGCAAGTTCTTCTCCAACGGCTACGATCTCACCTGGGGAAAATTTGACGGTCCCACCTCTGCCACAAAAGACCATTTCGTACTTATGTCCTTAAGTTCCACTCCGTCATCACCAACCTCATTTCTCTTCTCATGCCCACTATCGCCATCGTCACCAACCATGCCTTTGCCACTGGTTTCATCTTCACTCTCTGCCACAATTACGTTCTCATGAGAAACAATCAAGGGTTTCTATTCATGAGCGAGCTAAATATTAGCCTTTCCATTCTGGCTTGGTTCACCGCTGTGCTCCGAAGCAAGATTAGCTCCCCGATGGCTCGGCGCAACACGCTGCTAGGATCGGTGAAGTTGATGGTTAAAGCGAAGGTTGAGAGAGAATCATCAAGTCGGCACATGATAGCGCGGATGAGACGGTTAGGGTTGTTGTGAAGTTGGAAGAGGAGCTGGTAGGTAGGAAATGAGATGAACACGTATACGACATGATAAGAATGGTTGTGTTTGATGATTTGTTGAGGGCAAAAATTTAAATAGATAGTGTAATGTCCCAAAAATTACAAATATCAACGAATATATTAACAAATAAATATAAAATTTTTCTAAGGTTATAAGTCCAAAAATAAATAATAATACATCAGAGTTAAATTTATTACAAACAACGTTGTTCTAATTTTACAATTTATAGGTAAAAATAAAATAAAATAAATAAATCCAACTTCGGTATTCAGGTTGAAAGTTTGACGTCAGTCCACGATTGATGCAATCTTCACCGGTGAATTCTTCAAAAATTTGGCATTAATACCAGAGCAACGAAAATGGTCATTAGCGCTTGACACCCCGTAAGAACACAAACATACCCCCAACTTTCTACACTCTCAGAATATACAAACAAGTATAGACAGTACGAACAAGTATAAGTACAAAATATAATTTGCATAAATAAAATATTTCATGAAATTATGAAGAGTTACATAAATACATAGTCACAAACAACAGTGAGGAATAATAATGATAAGTCACAGTCGGTTAGTAACACTTATCAGTTAGTAGCAACAGTGAGATCAAGGCTACTAGAGTCTCCCAAAGAGATCCATCCTCCTAACTGCTAGAATTGGCCACCGGAGTATTCGGAACTTCCCTTTTTGCTACTTTGCAAGCCTTACCACAGATGCCTGCAACGATTATATACTGTCCAACACCATCGATGGACCTCAAAAGGGACGACTAAAAGAAAAAATGTTTTATCATCCTGAATCCAACCTTATTCCTCCAAAACAGAAAGGTTTTATTCTCCTGAATGCCCTATTTGGACTCATCCTTATCTCACCAAATCAAACCACCGCATTATGCTGTGTTTGGTTGGAAGATTTGATGAGGGATTTGGAAAAGAAAATGAAAAAGGTAGGTGAAATGTGAATAAAATATATCTATATTTCACCTAATTTCACACACCTTTTCCCTTTCTCTTTTCAAATCCTTCCCCAAATCTCCCAACCAAACACAACGTTAGTAAAATGACTACCAATTAATTTGCTAAAGATTGGAGGTGATAATGGTAACCTATTAGGTTGTGTTTCCTCTAACAATTTGGGTAGGGATTTAGAAGGAAAACAAAATGTGTAATTATATTTGATTCACATTTCATCCTATTTTCTTTTTTTCTTCCCAAACCCTTAGCTAAATCCATAAACCAAACATAACATTACTATACTCACTAAATGGTTTAGCTAAAGAATTATGCTTCAAAAAAAAAACCAGAATCATGGTCTGTTTAATCAAGCATTGGATATACTGATGAAGCTGAAGAATGCAAACCATTAGCTAATTACCAAAAGAAAAACACGCCGCTTATCATAACTAAAGAAAATGAATCAGATTTTTTTAAAACGAGTTCTGTTTGTTTTGCAAGAAAATTTTCTTTAGAAAAGTGAAGGTAATGTTTGGTAGAGTTTTAGAATTATGATTTGATAATAGAGTTGTATTTTGAGTTTGTGAGTTTTGAAATTATGATTTGAAAAGAGAAAATTTATTTAGTTATGAGTTTTGAATTGAATTTTAAATTTTTGATGTGACATATGAAATGAGAAAATTTGTTTGGTTATGAGTTTTGAAAGAGTTTTCAAAACTTATAACTTATAACTAAATACACAACTCAAAACTCTATTGAAAATTCTATTAAAAGCTTATAGCCAAACTCTTTTTTAAATTCAATTAAAAAAATAATTTGTCATTATGGTCTAAAAAAATAATTTCTATATTTAAAAAATATCAAAAACAAATATAATTTTTTTTTTCTTTCCAAATAACAGGTGGCGATTGGCAATTGCAAATTGCAAAAAAAAAATAGTACTGTTCCGATCAACCGGTCAGACGTCTAGAGGGACGTTCGAGAGGATGACCGGGTAGACTTAAAATTCAAAAATTTCTCTGCTATCCAAACATGATCTGAAATGTGACATTAAAATCAAATTTTTAAAATTTAAACCAAACAAAATATTGAAATGTGCACTGAAATCATATTTCCAGAGTTTCTCCAAACACGGCCGAAAATTTCCATTTGGGGCTCCACTTATTTCCATATATCAACAAATAAAGACCATTAAAACTTTGAGTTATTCTATAATATATATATATATATATATATATATTTGGTGGTGTTTGGCAAGTGATTTTGTGGCTAAAATAGCCATAAAAGACAAAATAAGCTATTTTAGCCACAACAAACAAAACATCACATCCAACCCATAAGCACTTTTCTCTCACAAAAAAAAGTCAAAAAAGTCAAAAAGCTAAAAAATCCTTTCCAAACCAAACTTTTTAGCTCAAACTAAAATAATCAAAAAAATTAAAAAATAAAAAAGCCAACCCTCTTCTCAAACGGAAGCTTTGTATATATATATATATATATATGCAAACGTCATACATGTTTTAATAGATACATAAATCCACAAACAATGCTCAAGTTCGGGGTGAGACCAATTATTTTGACCGAGATGGAATCATTGCTTCCCAGGTTGCGCAGGAAATTGAGCCTAACTACAACGATCCGAGTAATACCACTCACGGAAAACATACTACAATTCATATTTAAATGCTTTAAACTAAATTAGTTATTTTATAATATAAAATAGTTAACTAAATGGTCAGTAAAAAATATAGATAATAAGTTTGACCATTTGAACTCCCTTGTCAATTGGTAAAAGTTAAAAAATAATCACCTCCTAAATTGTCAAAGGAAATATATATCACACCAAATGTTATATTACATAACATACATGACATAAATAAATATATATGTACTATAATTTAATAATTATATAATATTCTAGAGATGGATATATGAATTATTAGAATGGAGTGTTCGAATATAAATATAATGTCAAAGAATTTTAAAGAAGCACATGTGATTAAAATTGTGTGACTTAAACAAATTGGATCAATTTTAAGGAAAGCATTTATATTAAATTTTAATGTATAAAATTGAGTTAGAGGATAACTTCAAACTTGCAACTGAAATATTTAACTCTAATTGAAGGGCTTAATAGCTTAATTTGACGTTTAGAATATTTTAGAGGATTTGTTGTGTTAGTATTATTAGTGTAATATTAATGTAATACAGCTGCATTATCTAGCTGTCCTACTCATGTTGTTGTATAAATAATGTTGTATCTTTATGCTTTCAGTGGGTTAGCATCCAATGTACCCTATTTACTCTGTATAAATGAGAGTGTTGTAAATCACTGAATAGATCATCAATCATAATACATACAATTTATTTTCTCTGTAATTCTCTCTCTATCAATTTATCTTACATGTTGAAAAATTGATCAAGTTAACGGAAATTAGGCGAGTTTAATTTAATTTAATTGGAATCAAATAGGTAATGAAGATCTAAAATTGAATCTGATTAATTAAACTAAATCAAGGTTAATGAGTTAATGAAAGTAATTAAATTAAAAGAGATTTTGTTTCAAATCAAAAATTGAGTTATTATTTGATTTAGAAACCACAATGAAGAATTTAATAAATTTGGTCTTATGTGTAAAGTTCGTGGAAGCTTAATTAAATTTAAGTAAGATTAAAATAAATAAAGATTTGGTTGAGATTCGATAGATTAATTATCATGAGAATTATACATAATTAATTAAGATTAAGAGGTGATTAGTTAAGTGATGGGATAATTAGTACGTTAATTTAACTTGAGTCAATAAAATGAAAGATGGAGAAACTTAATAAATGTGTAGGGCCTTTAGTTGAATTAGAAATTGAAGGTTGAGATAACTGAAGAAACCATAACGAACTTAATTGAATCAGTTTAATATGTAAAACTTTATGGGAAATTTATTAGAAATTTGATTTAGATTAATAAATTTAGATATGATTAAATTAAGTCGCAATTGTAAATAATTAGATTAATTAAGTTATGTTGTAATTATAATTTATTAAGACTAAGTGATGTTTAATAAGTTAATGAACAATTAGGCCTCGTTTGGGAACAAGCTATTTTAGTAACTTTTTTATTTTTTGGCTAAAATATGAGGGTAAAAAACTAGTATGTTTGGGGTGACTTTTTGACTTTTTACAAAAAGATGTGCAAAAAGTAGAGAGAAAGGGGAATCTTTGACTTTTTGTTATAGGTTATAGACTTTTTGATTTTTTTAATTACTTTTTGACGTTTTGGCTAAAATGTTAACTTGACAAACGAGGCTTTAGTGTGTTAAGCCCATCCTAATTAGAATTTAAGTTGTGAAATAGTATAGAGTTTTGAGGGTATATATGCATATGTTGTGCTGGAAGCCTTGGGTACACGTGTTATAGTTTCAAGAGGTGGGTGTGCTTTGTATTCATTTGTTTTGTTGAGCCAAGAGGTAAGGGTTAGTTCATCTATCTTGTGCTGGAAGAACTCAGAAAGTAAGAGAGAGCATCGAAAGAGAGAGGGAGAGAGCAGCGTAAGGAGAGAAAAAGAGAGAACCGAGAGAGAGAGAGAGAGGCAACCGAGAGGGAAAAAGAGCGAAGGAGAAGGAGGAGGCTCAATAATTTGTGAAGGGATTCACCAAATTGAAGATTGTAGGTAAGAAATTTCATTCTCTTCCTAATATTGTTTAAATAATCTATACATAAATTGATTCAAGATGGATTTTGAAAGAATTAAAAATAAAAAATTTGAAGAAACTTTGAGTTGAGATGGATTTCAAAAAGATTTTATGGAAGGTATGTTTTAAGTCAATTAATTCCCAAATTCCTTGTAGACAAATGTTTTCCTAAAGATTATAATCTTCTATGCATGGGTTAAACATATAAATCTGAAATTGAGGTCTAATTTAGATTGCTGCTATTAACACCTACCTAATTTCTTTGGACCCCCATTTCTTTGAACTCCCACCTTAAATCTTAAATTTTAATAAGATTTCTTTGAACACTGCACTTAATATCAATTTTACCCATATTCATAATATTATCACACCCAAGTGCACACCTACCTAATTTTGCACACCATCTCTTCTTCTTCTCTTAGTAAACAATGAACGATTGAGAGACGATCGAGAACAACAAACGATTGAGAGACGAATCGATTTTCCCTCTCTTCTTCTTCTTCTCTCATAAACAATGGTCTCTTTCTCTTTGCCACCGTGAACGACGGTATCTCAGTCAGAAATCTCTTTCTTCTTCTCTCAAGCAACCTCCAACTCCCCATCACATTATTTTTTTTGTTTATTCGGGGGTAAAACCCTTGATACAGGGGGTTTTAGAGGGAAAAATTCTCAGAAAAAACAAAAATAGGTTACAAAATGGAACCGGACTGTATTACCGATCTAAATTTTTTTGTTCAGCACTGTATTACTGAACAAAACCTTAACAGTCGGCAAATCAGTACCGAACCGAAAATAACCCAGAATCGTTAATGCAAGATAGATAAACTTACCAATGCAATATCAACCTCATTAGAGTTGTTGTCATCATTTTTCATTGCTCTATAAGTATCAACGAATGGTGAAAACGACCACAAATGTAGAAACTCAAAATCTGTAATAAGATTGTTTGCAACGTTAACTAATTTGGAACACCAAACACATTTGAAATCACCGAACAAATTGTTAACTAATTAGGTGGTTTCAAATGTTTTTCATTGAAGATAAATACGTGGGTTTAGGATGATAATGAAGAAGAATACAATTAGGGTTTAGATTAGTAAGGAATATGTATAGATGTGGATGGAGGTGGGTGTACAATATTGTAGAGTATCATTTTAATTGTTTTCATTTGGTGGGTAGGTGTTCCATTAAAAGTTATCATTTAATATAATTTTACTTTAGGGTATAATTATAATAAAAGAAAAGGTGAGAATTTGAGGGTCCAAGGAAATTAGGTAGTGTAGACACCCTATTTTTGACCGACCTTAAGACTCAGATGTCATCGATTGAGCGCTCGGTAATCGCGCATGTTGTGCTCGTTCTGAGGTCACGAAGTCTCGGCTGAGAGCCTTGCCTCCGGACTTCGAGACTTTTTGTACTTCGCCTCGGTTTGCGAACCAGGTTCTGTTTTCTCTTCCCGAAGGGAGGGAGAGGTCTCGTAGACCATCTCTCAGTGGCCGTAGGCTACTTTTCGTGGTCGTAGACCACTGTTCCCGTTTGGAGACCAGTTTCTGGTTTTTGGAGCCGTCAGCCGTGTGTCTCGGTTCGGGACCGCTTAACTACTTCCGTTTGCTCCAGTTTTTGGCACACACCTTGTTTCCTCTCTTTAGAGGGACACTGTGGCCCGGGAGACCACCTTTGTAGTCGCACGCCACCTTTGATGCTTAACAGTCAGTTTTCGGGGCACCTGGCAGCGCGTTTTGGCCCCCGAACCCTCGTTTTACATCCGTCTTGGTTCATTTTTGGCATGGACCCTAGTTTCATTGTTAGGAAGGTGGTACAAGGGTGGGAGACCATCTTTTCCTCTTGGAGACCACCTTTCCCCGGTCGGCCGGTTTTTCTTGACAGGTAAGTGGTCTCCCTCACTTTTGGGCCACAATTACTAGTCTCCCATATCACCACTGAGTTGTATTTACCTGGGAGACCACCAATCAGGGATGCCGACCACTTTTTGAACACTTGGAGCTTTTGAACTGGTCGGCCGACCAGGGGGAGTGGTCGACCGACCACCTGAACTGGTCGGCCAGCCTTCTGCTTTTTTGTCTCCCTGAATGCTATCCAGCTGTGCCAGCTGGAAGGCATTTGCACCATCCTCCATACACGTGTATGGAGGATGTTCATTCTTGGTTTTAAGCTTCCAAAAGAAGCTTTGGCCTCTCTTCTCTATAAAGGAAGGGCCCTTCCTTTGCAAGGGTTCAGAAAATTGTTGAGGCTCATACATACACTCCCCATTTGTATCTCTATATTTGGCCTTCAAAACTCCATTGTTCTTGCACCATTGCACTATACCTCTTAGCCTAACCTATCCATCATCCATCTAAGCACCTTGGAGCTCATTTTCAGAGGTTAAAGGCTTGCTATTTTGGTCCAGAAGCTGCTGGCCCTTTTGGCTACAAGGATAACTCTCTATTTCCCTCTTTGTAGCATTGTTTTGCTCCATATTTTAGCTCTACTTGCAAGCATATTTGGGCTTTGTCATAAACTGAAAAAAGTCTTATTTTGAGCTCCTTTTGAAGTTTTTTTAAGGTCATTTTTCTGTTGGGGGTCGTCTACCCCCTTGCATGCTTGTTTTCATCTTGTTTTGAGCCATGCATTAAGGCCTTTGTATTGTGCTTTGTTTGGCCTTTTAGCCACTGAAATCCAATGCATTTTCAGTGGCTAGCATGCTATTTTGAGCCCCAAAATCAGAGAGGGGTGGCCCTCACACCCCTTGTCTTGTTTACTATCATTCTTGGCCTTACAAAGGAGCCCATATTTTCACACTTCTTGAGCATGTTTCAGGCCCTTTTCAGTGAGTTTTAGGGCCCTCATAACCTCTTTCCAAAGGTGGTTTTTCCATATTAGGTGTCCCTCTTGCATGTGTAGAACAACCCTCTTTATAGCCTATCAAAGGAGCATATCATTCTTGCATGCATAGACCATGTTTCAGTGGGTTTTGGGGGTTTATTTGGCATATAATACCTCTCATTTTTTCTGGTTTAGTGGCCTCTTGAATGCTTAATATACTTGTAGTGTAAACCCTCTTCACTAGCTTGTATTGCATGTTGCTTTGGCCCTTGATTTTAGCACTTTTTGGCCATGCCTTAAACTGGTTTTGTACATTTTTTGGACGAATTTAGCTCTGTTTTTGGGTCTCATGGTCGAATGATGTTTGTTTTGCATGCCTGTAGTTCAATATCCATGCTTAACTTTGAGTTTTGAGGTCCATCGCATGCATATACTGAGGTGTTTTCATGTTTTGGGGCCATTGCACATCATATTTCAGAGCCTATATGCATTCCATATTCCCGTGATTTTCACTCTTTAAGTGCATTAGAGAGTCGGGCTTGTATGCCTCATTTACCGACCATTGCATGGGCTTCATTTGAATGCATTCCGAGCCATTGTTTTAGACCAATTTCCCACTATCTTGGACCTACCTAGGGTTTGTTTGGGCTTGGTTTTTCCATTTGTGCATTGCTTTATGTACCTCTAGTGTAACGCACTTCACTAGTTTCAGTATTCGGGCCATCTAGCATGCATCGTGTGAAGTGTTTGCATGATTCAGGACCATTGTGCATCATATTTTAGAGCTGGATCATGTGTTCTATGCCATATTTCATCCTTTGCCATGCTTTGTTAGAGTTGCATGTTGTGCCTTAGGATCGGTTCTTTGCATTCGTGCATGTTTGCATGTATTTCGGTTGTCTCATTTTCATCATGTGGCCACTGATTTGGGTGTGGCTGAGGTCCACTCATGTTGGTTTAAGTCCATCTTGCATTGTATATGCCATTTAGTTCACGTTGTTGCATGATTTGATCATTGCATTATGTATGCCTTGTTCGATTCATTGTGTTTGTTAGTCTTCATATGCATTACGTATGCCATATAGAATCATCTTGCATTGAGTATGCCATTGATTATTTCATAGCATTGTGTATGCTAGTAGCATGTTTGCATGTCATCCCTTGCATGTTTGCGTTGTCTCTAGGTTGCATGTTAGAGTTGCATTCATACATGTCATGCATATTGCATCGTGTTTGGAGTAGGGTTTAGTCCAAACACGGGAAATGAGGGACGTTTTGTACTCCAAGTGACGAATCGTGCCTCAATTCTCGGTCGCCGACACTCTTGACTGTCCATGATAGAGTTGTTGGCTTTACTTGCTTATATGTGCATTCATTTCACATCGAGTTGTGCAATTCGACTTCTCGGCCATCATGCATCGAGATGCGTGATTGGTGGCACGAGGATCGAGGACTACACTCCCTTGAGCTTGTGCAAGGACGGGGAGAGTGGTCATGCACACATTTGTTGAAAATACATTGCCTTGTCTCTCTCTTGCCTTTGTTGCAGAAAAACCAGAAACCAGAGGTGGAAACTGGTCGGCCGACCGGATTTTCGGCCGATCACCCTCTTTGGTCTCCACCACAAAGGGTGGTCGGCAGGTGGTCTCCCATGCTAATAACTGGTCGGTGGCCTTCCCTAGGTGGAGTTTCAGCCTTCTAGAGCTTTGTGCAAGTTTCTGAGATTAATTGCAAACAAAGGCGAGGCGAGGCGAGGCGTCGCGATAGAATTTCCCGACAAGGCGACCCGAGTATGCATGCATCCTTCATCATTCGGAACAGAGCTAAGGTAGTCCATTGCACGTAGCATAGCATGCTAGTTTACTTTGCTTACCTAATTCATTTGTTAAGTAATTAGTATTGTGTAATAATTCGTTATTTATTTTGGTTGTATAATATTCTTTCAGACCCTTAGAGGGCCAATTGTTGTAATAAGTGTGCGTGTGTGTGATGTATGTCTTCCAACCCCACGTCTTTCTCCCTTTTATTTACCAGCTTATGATGGTTAGTTTAGGGCATGTTTCAATTAGCATACTTATGATAGCATGTTTGCATTCATTCATTTGTCTTGCATGCACCGGACTCGGCACATTATACTAACTGCATTGTATTTCAATTCCGAGTTGAATACTTGTTAGTTGTAGCATTTCACATGCCATCTTTAGAATAGCCGAGCCTATTGTAGTTGCATTCCTGCATGTGTTGCATTAGGCATTTCAACATAAACTAGGATCATGCATTGATTACTAACTAGTTTCTGTTTTGGCTTGGAGTACTCGGTAAGTATTTATGCTTTAGCATCCTTGTATGTGTGTGAGTGACTGCCATGATAGCATGCTTACCATAAGGCTATGTGCTTATGTGATATACCTGCCTGAATGTCTGTGGGTGAATGTTAGATTATCTGAATTGGAATAATGCATTGACTGTGAGTTTTAACCCCACTTGAAAGTGGCAAACCATCACGTTTTCTAAGCCCACCCGAGGGTGGCAAATCCACGTCTTAGCCTACTTGCGGGTAGCACCATCAAACCATTTTCAAAATAAACAAACATGAGATGTGTTGTTCCAATTCAGGCAATCCAGTCTATGTTTGTATGCTGTACACATCACGTAGTAAATTTAGGCTAATAACCGGAATAAGAATGCATAATGTTTTCAAAACTCGATATCATGGTTAGTAGAGGCCGATCTTTGATCGGGCGAGCGGATGTGCTCACGAAGTGACCTTCCCCAATCGTACCCAAGTTCCCGAACCGAGGCAACTTTGGTGATGACGGACACGTGGCCTTCGGCATGAGTCAGGGTTTCCTAACCTCCCCCAAAATAAAATATTTAGGTGGCGGCTCTGTATCTGGCAAAGCAGTCCATGTTTGGCATTTCTTTCTAAAAATCTATTTTCCAAAACGATTTGCCAGATTTGGACTCTTTGATGATTCATCGGTCTTGCATTACACTCTGCGAGATTAGATACAAGACCGTGACTTTTGAGTCCGAATTGTAGTGAGCCCAACGAACAAAACTGGATTTCTCTCTCGGGACGTTCGGGGACGTCTACAGGTAGATGCTAATAGCAACACTCTTAATTTAAGAAGATGGAAGAAAATTCAATTAATTTAAGAAAAAAGAAGTGGATTTAGAAATTTAGTATTTGAGTTTGATTTTTATTATTTAAATAATCCTTCACGAATTTGACCTCAATCTTTGCATATTTCATGATTTTTATAAGTTCTGAGACTTTAATTTCACGATCAAAAGTAAAAGAAAGAAAGGTTTTGGTAAATATTAAGTTCAAGGAATTTAAGTTTAATTTTGGAATTAATAATATTTTGATGTTTTGATTTAGAAAACAATAATAACTTCATGTTTTCCATTGATTTTGAGTGTTTTTGGGCGTTTTAGCTTGAACCTTAACTTGAGAAATGGAAGAAATTGACTTAGAACCAACAACTTTTTCGGGCAGTAGTAGTTTACCCAGCACTGCACGTGCGGTGAGGCTTCCTACACGTGTGGCACACTGTTTCCAACAACAAAGTTAATTTGTGTTAATTACACGTTCCCTTGCACATGCGGCCAGGGTTCCGCACGTGCAACCCTGTTCACCGCACGTGAGGTTTGAAGGGCAGTCACCCGTTTCGTTTCTGTTGACCTCTGGATACCCGTATACATGTTTTGAACCTTAATAAAAATCGAATGCATTTAGAAACCAACCTAAAACAAGTTAGAAGAATAGCAAAAAGTTAAGTAGAAACCAATTCATCTTGTTTGTGCTTAGGAAGTTCAATGTCTTGTTCTTGTTTTGTAGGTCAAACCTTGAAGAGTTTATCCTTGAACAAGGAGCCACTATGAGTAGTAGTGTAGTAAAGTTATGTTCTTAAAGTTATATTTTGAAATACAAATATATGATATGTTTAGAAAGTTGTATTATTATTTTGTTATGAATGAACATCATATACTTTTGTATACGATGACATCTTGGACTTATTTGTTATTAGGAATCATGCCAATAACCTCTTGCTAACTGAACTTTGCCATCTATTGTGGCCTCTTGTCTTGTGAATCGAAATGCCTTGATAATAGTCATCATTATGCATATGTGGCAATCTTGTTTTGTTTGAAAAACTATATTATGTTCAATTGCTTGCATGCTTGGTTTTGCTAAAACTAGCAGGTGTTCATTCATTAACCATTTTACTATATTACTATTCATGGAGTTTTGGCTCACCCCCTTCTCTTATATGTATGTAGGTGAGTAATACGAAGGGCAACGTTAGAGTTTGCATTGAAGATTCTGAAGAGAGCCTTCTTGGAGTTGTCGCTTGGGTGGAGTCTACATTATGAAGTTGTGTTTTGTGAATGGTTGGATTTAATTTACTTGTGTGGGTAATATAAACATGATATATATGTAATATTTTCATGTTAGTTACGCATTGCTCAATAGACAGGTTTATTTTTTGATTAGTTGTTGTAAAAAAAATAAAAAAAATAAAAAAAAAACTTCCACTTGTAGTCCCAGTATTCTATTAAATATTTTGTATTTTGTCAAGATAGGCCTTGGGTAATCTAAGATTACTGGTTGGTCACCTCTCTTACCTTTAAAAGCGGGTTGGGGTTGTGACACTAATAGATTGAAAGACCATTATGTTGGTGAATAAAGGGTTTCAGAGCATTGTGCTACCGTTCGGCGACCAGAGGATGCAAAAATAACCACTATCAATGAAGAGAGAGAGACGACAAATAGAGGGAGGAAGTGGGTTTGTGTTTTGTTTTTCATCGACTGTAACAGGTAGACTTAAGTGGGTTTTGCTTATGATCAGACTACACAAATTAAGGATACGTTTATTTGGCGGATTAGAGTGGATAGATTGTTAGTGGGGGAATGATTAGCGAGCAAATTGTTAATGTGAGAATTGTTAGTGAGAGAATTAAATAAGTGTGCTTGTTTTGATAATAGTGAGAGAGATGGTTAGTGATGAGATTGTTGAATTATTTTTATATAAAATTAAAAAAATCTATATTAAAAAAATTAAAACAAATATAATTTTTTTTTTTTTACAAATAATAGACTGTTGTTGGGTAAATAAAAAGAGAAGAAGAAGACGAATAAATAGCACTGGATTCTTAATCTCCTCATTATTTTTTTAATCTTATACGCTTCCTAACTTTGTTAATTTGTCTATGCAATGGGATTGCCAATCTAGCTGGACAAATAATCCACTCACAAATTTCCTCAACCAAGCATGCTTTCAGAGTTCCAACCTCACTATCAGTCCAATCCCACCACTGATGCGGGATAACAAACATGGCCTAAAATATGAGGATCAATGGCTGAAATTAATTTTCATGATATTGTAAAATTGATTTTGCATACTACAGTCAGACCCTCGTATGAAACTTTTAGAGTATCTCCGATGTTTATTTATTTTTATTTTTTTTCTATTAAATTTAAATAAAAATTTGTGTAAAAATTTCATATAATATCGCACGTCCCACGAAGGAATCTAAAATTTTATCAAACCATTAGTCAGTGTAAATTTTCTAAAATTCTAAAGCAAATTTTGCAAGGAGTTGATCTGCATCTGATATGCGTGCATACCTGTAAAACTAGCAACTTACAATAAATTGAAAAAAGATATCAGTCATCCTCAATTTGATCCCAAAAAAAAAAAAAAAACGGATGAAACTTTGGAGAGGCTGTTAGAGATCCTCATTGCAATTGGAGAAGACAGCGAGCGCGCCAAAACATCCCAAAAGAACCAAGCGTAGCAGAGTCCTGCCGCAGCAGCAGTGCAGATCCACCACCACCACCACCGCCATGGGAAAGCAGAAGCAACAGGTCATTTCCCGCTTCTTCGCCCCCAAACCCCAACCCCAAACCCAAACCCAAACCCAAACCCCTTCAGCTTCTACTTCTACTTCTTCACCCTCACCACCACCACCACCACCATCAGAATCTTTGCACCCTAACCCACCAACCCCTCCCCCTAAAGTCTCTGCTACTGTCACTTTCTCTCCTTCCAAACGCCGCCGAAACTCCCAACTCACCTCCCCCAACCAGCCCAAACCCTCCAAATTCCCTACACTTTCTTATCCAGAATCTCCCCCCAACAGACCCTCCAAAAACCCTAAACTATCTCCCCATACCCACAACCCTATACCTCCTCTTCCCAATCCCTCACTCCACCAACGCTTCCTCAAGAAACTTCTGGAACCTTCTCATGACCTTCTCCAGCCTTCTCCACAACCTCCACTTTCAAATCCCAAGTATACTCCCCTTGAGCAACAAGTTGTTCACCTTAAAGCTGAGTACCCTGATGTTCTTTTGATGGTTGAAGTTGGTTACAAGTATCGGTTTTTCGGAGTAGATGCCGAAAATGCGGCTAGGGTTTTGGGGATTTATGCCCATGTTGATCATAATTTCTTGACGGCCAGTGTGCCAACTTTTCGATTGAATGTTCATGTGAGGAGGCTTGTCAGTGCTGGGTATAAGGTGGGTGTTGTAAAACAAACTGAAACCGCTGCAATTAAGGCACATGGGTCGAACCGGTTAGGACCATTTTGTCGCGGGTTATCGGCATTATACACAAAGGCTACATTGGAGGCATCAGAGGATGTTGGAGGTGGTGAAGAGGGATGTGGTTCATGTAACAATTATATGATTTGTGTTGTTGAGAAGGGGGTGGTTGTTGAAAATGCAGAATGTGGGATTCAGACGGGGTTAGATGTGAGAATCGGGATTGTTGCTGTTGAGATTTCTACTGGGGATATTGTTTATGGTGAGTTCAATGATAATTTTATGAGGGCTAGCCTTGAAGCTGTCATTCTGAGCTTATCCCCTGCTGAGTTACTCATTGAGGAGCCTCTCTCTAAACAAACAGAGAAGGTAGCTTTTACTTGCAATGAATTTCATTAACCACGCCAAAGAGATATACTTTTTTTTTTAATCTTTTTGGGTTGTTATGTACGTAATGCTTCCTCCTTGTATTGAATCCCATCATTTATTGTTTTTATCTAGGGAACTATGCCCTGTGTCATTTAAATAATTGAGTCTTCTTTGTATAAACAAAATGTAATTTCTTTACTGTTGAGAGAGAGAGAGAGAGAGAGAGAGCAATACCTGCAATTGAATTACTAAGGACAGTTACCTTCTTGCTTTGAGGAAACTCAAGGATAGTGCTCGCTCACCAATTTAAGGAACTTTATCAAAGACTACAATGTTCATTTATCTCATTTTTGTTAAGAATAGTTTTCATCTTTCAATTGCAGAAGTTTCCTTTTTTGTCATTACGAGTCATGGTTATTGTTATTGTATGAAAGATCAGTTTTTAAGTGTCTTTTAAACTAAACATGAAAAGGAATTGTCTTGTTTTCATTTTACAAAATGATTTGTTTTGTATGCATTTTACAGAATGACTAGGTCTTATCTTGTTAATCATCTATCCTAATTGGCTGATAAGATTGAGAGCTTTCATTGCAGTTGCTATTGGCATATGCTGGACATGCCTCAAATGTTCGTGTGGAGCGTGCCTCCCAAGATTGCTTCAGTGAGGGTGGGGCACTTAATGAAGTGATGACTTTATACAAGAACATGAGTGAAAATTGCTTAGTGAGTCACCAAGGGGAACAAACAGTGGTGGCAGAACAGGGAAATAACCGCCTGGCAATTGAGGTAAACTATCTCTTTGCGTATTCCTCTATGCACAAACTATGGCCAACCATTGATTGTTTAAGTGGCAATGCTTTTTAAAAAACAAAAGCATAACCTTCTGTGCTTATATTACAATGGCTGAATAACATCCTACATGCCTAATTATGTAGATTCATAGTGGTCAATGAATGGCTGTATTTTTCTCTTGCTTTCACTTTCCTGAAAAGATGCCACTTAGTTATTATTTCTGCTTTATGGAGGCTGCTGTTTGCCATATAAATGCCGATAATTTATTATTTATTGTGCTGATAATTTTTGGTTTTAAAGGCAGTTATGGCCATGCCAGATTTAGCTGTCCAAGCATTAGTGTTACTCATTCGTCATCTAAAACAATTTGGATTTGAAAGAATTTTATGCTTGGGAGCTTCATTTCGGCCATTCTCAGGGAATAAGGAGATGACTTTGTCGGCCAATGCACTTCAACAGCTAGAGGTAATTGACATGGCCACTGCACTATTAATATGTAGATAGAAAACATTAAGATTCCTAATGGTGTTTGAAATTTGTTTTACTTTTTATCAATGATTTAAGGCATTATTGGCCAATACTACTGGATCCCATTCCACCTGTTTATCTATCCCTTCTGCCAGCTTCGTGCATGTCTCATTGTTTGTCAGGCCTTGGAACACATGATATAGCGCTTAGCAAGATGGGAGAAACTTGACATCGTTCTTAACCAGTTTAAAATATTAGGAACTTTCTTTGTATTTTAACATATTTTTGTAGAATCAGTTTGCAATCACTCGGTGAAAGAGATCATAAAATTTTTAGCTTCATTTCAAACTTTGAAATTGTTATTTTTCCTAATTTAGACTTTCTTCACTTTTGCTTTTTCACTCTAAATTATGGGTTTAACTAGTGAAATGTTTTTAGGTTTTGAAGAATAACTCTGATGGATTCGAGTCTGGCTCCTTGCTGCAGTGTATGAATCATACTCTTACTATATTTGGTTCGAGGCTTCTTAGGCACTGGGTATGGGGTTGCACTTGATTCTTATTTCTTTGTGCTGATGGTTGTGTTTACATATTTCATGATATTTGAGTTTGACTTTTTCTGCATGGTACAGGTGACTCATCCTTTAAGTGATCGAAACATGATCATTGCTCGTCTTGATGCTGTTTCTGAGATTGCAGAGTCCATGGGGTCTTGTAAAGCTTCACAGAATTTGAGCAGCATTGATGTGGGTGGTTACAATGTCGCATTTGCGCAACCTGATTTTAGTTATTTGCTTTCTTCAGTTTTAATTACTCTAGGAAGGTCACCTGATATTCAGCGTGGAATAACTAGAATCTTCCATCAAACAGCCACTGCGTCTGAGGTAGAATGGCTTATCCCGATGCTTGCTTTTGTGTGTCTGTATTGATGTCCAACATGTTGGGTTATTTTAACCTTCACTGCATCTTAAATTTATTCTTTTAAACCTGTGTGTTATTATGAAGTTTGAGTTTTAATGTATAAAGTTTGAACATTTTGTATGTTTAGAGCTTAAACATCTATTGATCAACAGAATGTTACTGGTGGACTTTGTGCAACATATTTTTGTGCTCTTAATATTAGGGGTGCAACTTGGGCAGGTTTGAGAGGGTCCAAGCCCAGTCTGATTGCTAAGAGTTGCCCAGGCCCGCCCAAGGCTAACATTCAACCCGAGGTTGTCTACCCAAGTTTGACCCGAATTACTTGAATTGCCCAAAAATTGGAGTTTTTTTTTGGGTGTGTGGTTAGGTTGATTAATTTGTTAAAATAGACTCTATCAACATTTTTGATAAATCTTTAAAAACATCAAAATGATTAATTTATATAATGTGAGAGATATGGAGAGGAGAGATATAAAGAATTGAAGAATCGATACGCAATTGCGGTGTTTTTTTCAATTACTTAGTAAGAAAAAAGAAAGGGTAAGGTTTTGTGTTGTGTTACTTGTGTATATAATGTATATAGTGAATATGATCTAACGATATCAATTATTTTAACTTAATTTAACCCCTAATAATTTATATGTATATTTAATATTTTTATATATTTATATATATAATTCGGACTCCGGGTTGCTCAGGTTGTTTGATGTTTCTACCCAAGCCCGCCCAAATTTCATTGGGGCTTTTGAATTTATGCCCAAGCTCACACCGAATTCAAAAATATGTTACCCAAGCCCTAGAAATTTTTGGGCTGGCCTCGGGTTGATCTGGTTGTATGTATTGTTGGAAGGCATGATGGTTGACTGAAATGATTAGTCGTATGTGAGTGATGGTATGATGTTATGGAAGAAATAACTAGTTGTGTCTGAACCAGCTATTTATTTGTTCTTCTCCTTTTTTCTTTTTCTTTTTCTTTTTTTCATTTTTTTTTATTTTTTTAATCTAAACCAACTGGAATCAAAATGGAAACAACATTGGTAGTCTGAATTCATTTAAGCAAACACATTTCTTAGCAGGAGAACTACTCTTCATTGTTGTCATCAATTTACCATGCCCTTGACAGTGCTTGGTTATGGTCTTCATGAATTGATGGTACAGTTTGTGGTAATTATTCAAGCTCTCTTAGTTGCTGGAAAACAACTTCAGCAACTTCAGATTGAAGAAGAGGTCAAAGGCGAGCCAAGAAAGACTGTGCGCTCTGTCTTGTTGAGAAGGTTGATTTTGACAGCTTCATCATCCAGCGTGATTGGCAATGCGGCAAAACTTTTGTCCACCTTAAATAAAGAAGCTGCTGATCAAGGGGATCTTCTAAACTTATTCAACATTTCCAGTGGGCAATTCCCAGAGGTTTCCCATGAGAAGCTTCATGTTTTGAATTTGCTTTTGATTTCTACTGCATGTTGCCTTCACTTGTTTCCCCTAATCATTGTAGAATAATTCTTGTGCAGGTTGCTGAAGCCCGGTTAGCAGTTCAATTGGCAAAGGATAAATTGGATTCAATGATTGGTTTGTATCGCAAACAGCTTGGAATGCAAAAATTGGAGTTCTTGAGCGTGTCTGGAATAACACATTTGATAGAGGTGTTTCAGTTGGAATTGGCTCTGCCCAAAATTTTTCCTGTTGAAAGTTTCGAAATTCATTCAGCTTGATATTCCATTCTTTTTTGTATGGCTTGCAAAGTTTAGTTTTATTTTGGTGATTTCTTGTTTCTTTAGTTCTTATTATGATGGGAGATCGAAAATAATGAATGTTTGAGTTTCTATTGTTTTTAATCATATTGATGTGTGAATATCCTCTGAATCAACTGTTCTAGATTTCTAGGTTGTTTTCTAGTTGCGTAGTGTGAACTGGTTTTGCAGTGGCATAATATGAAACACAATTTTTTGTTGGCTTGTTTGTTGGGGTTGGGATTATGAATTTAAGTAGATACACTTAGTAGTGTGCTTTTTCTTAGAGAGTGACTAGATAGGTTTCCCACCCCCAATCAGTTTTCATTCCCCAATCAGTTATCAAATAGTTTTAAGAATATACCTGCTTTGATATCAACTCTAATAAAGTGACATTATGTAGTTATATTTATCATTTGATTATGGATTTAAGATGTGTATGTATTGCTATCCTACACATAAATGCTATGCAGTGCGCCCTGAGTTTTGGTTGCTTTATTAATGTTGTTATTGATATCATGATGATGTGTTGTTTCTATGTACTGCTTTATGCGTAGCCCTAATTATGTGTAGCTTTAATTGCAGGTGCCATCAGATGTAAGGGTACCGTCAAACTGGGTCAAAGTAAATAGCACTAAGAAAACAATTCGCTATCACCCTCCGGAAGTATTGACTGCTCTGGATCAGTTATCACTGGCAACTGAGGAGCTTGCTGTTGTCTGCAGAACTTCTTGGGATGGTTTTCTTAAGGACTTTGGTAAATTTTACGCAGAGTTCCAATCTGTTGTTCAGGCACTAGCTACTTTGGATTGTCTACATTCTCTTGCTGTTCTTTCAAGAAATGAGGTTTACTCTTTGGTGGATTTCATGGATTTTAACTGTTCATCTTGCAACATTTGATGTTAAACTATCCCCTTAACTTCTCTGTTGCAGAATTATATCCGTCCAGTTTTTGTTTATGATACTGATCCTGTTCAGATACATATATCTACTGGTCGTCATCCGGTATGCTTGTTCGCTGCTCATTAAATCACATGTTATGTGTTAAAATAAGATCTTTATCAGGATGGCAATTACTTGTTTTATTCAGATAAAAATTTAAGAGCTTAAGTACCTAACTATATCGATGCTTAAGGCAATACACCCCACTTATACAATAAAAACTAAGAAGCCATCTCCTTTGACATTTGGGAGCAGATAGGACTCTTTGCTTAGATAGTTTTCCCTTATGAAGTCAATTATGGTGTCAAATGATGAGTTATAAAATACCACTTTTCATTTGACAGCCCCATTCCACAAGTGCTAAATTTCTTGACTATTTATGTTTTATTTATTTATTTTCACTAGACTCAATTCAATTGATGTCCCAAAAGTGTATATATGCAACTGTCTTCTGCAATTTCATCAATTGGACTAATAGGGCTATTTCAATTATTTGAATATAATGCTTATCATGTTAGAACTTAGGTTGACAAAGTCAATATATAATATATAAACTATGAATCTTGAAGCCAGAGGTAGTGATGCAGGACAGCGCTGTTTATACAGCGTTGTTTAGAACTTAGGTTGACAAAGTCAATAAATAGTATATTTCTTTTTTATCTATGTACTCCAACATTACTCTTTATTTTACCTATTTATACACACAAACTGTTTAAAGAGCCTCCCAAGGCTCTTCAAATATAACTAGCCTTGAAGAATTTTGTTAAAATAACTATTATATTAGCAAAAATATGATAATGCTAGCTATAATAGCTAACAGGTCTCATTTAAACAGCCCCTTGGAGATGCTGTTACATGACTTTATTTATAACTAGAAAACTTCCTAAACCAACTAGAACCAAAAAGTAAAATACTAAAACCTTGACTTCCAAAACCCATTTAAAACAAAATAAGAAACAAACAAAAATTAATAAAATAACTTGACCCACAAAATACCCTAAACTAGAAATTTGACCAACAAAACCCATAAGGCTAAACTATTGCTATCCAAGGTTCCAAGTGAGTCGCTTATCATCCAATGCATGCCAAATCAAAGCTTGGGTCTTCGAGGCATTTCTTCTGCGTCTCTTGTACACCTTAGGAGGCTGCTGCCACCTGCCTCCATCATCTCTCCCCGGCTCAACCCTGGTGAGTTAAAAGCATGGAATCGTTCATGCAAATCATGGTCTAGGCTGTAGAACTCCTCATCATTGTTGGTGCCTTTTTGTTTGATGTGGTTAGTTTGGTTGGAGAGGAATCGTTGTACTTTTCAAGAGACTTCACATTCGATGTCGTGGCTTAAGAATCGATTGATAGTTACTTTGTATAGTTGGTTGGAGAAAAGAGTGGATCCAGATTTGTTCCTTTTTTTAGACTTTTTAGATAGCGTCATTGATTAGGCTTTGTAATGTCTTCTTGAGATTGAGTGTTTTGTATTCTTTGCATGATATTGATGCTTTTTCAATAAAGTTCTTTTATTTATCAAAAAATAAATAAAAAAGTGGATGCCCTTCCATTTAATGAGGTACTTTTGATCACCACCACCTTTAGTTAAAACAAGTTTATGATCAATAATGTCTTCAATCTCTTCCTTCAAACGTGGGGCTGGTGGAAGTCAAGTAGAACCATCATTAGGCTCATCATCATCATGACCTCGGTGTATGTAAGATCTTCAATGTTGAAGACATTACTTATGCCTACGTTGTCCGGCAAATCAAGTACATAGGCATTAGAACTATTTTTTTTTGTGAATTTTGTATGGACCAAAACTTCTTGAATGGAGCTTCTTGTATGCACCCTTAGGATATCGCTCAGGTTTGATACGGACCATAACCATGTAAAGGAACCAAATCAATTGGTTTTTGAGGAAGTAAACCTGTTACCGTCTCAAAGGGGCTGCAACTGGTGATCCAATTAACTGAACTGTTATATGCAAATTCAGCCATAGAAAGAACTTGATCCCAACTATCAACATGATCACCTACAAGGCAACGAAGAAGGTCACCTAAACTTCAATTAACAACCTCTTTTTGACCTTCGGTTTGGGGATGGAAAGAAGAAGAAAATTTCAGCTTTGTATGCAACATCTTCCACAAAGTACGCCAAAAATAACTCATAAAGTTCACATCACGGTCCGAGACAATTGTTTTTGGCAAACCATGAAATCGGACTTCTTTGAAGGATATTTTAGCAATATGGATAGCACCGGAAGTCTTTGAACAAGGGACAAAGTGAGCCATTTTTGAGTAGCAATCCACCACCACAAAAATCGAGTCATCCCCTAAGAGTTCATGGCAACCCTAGGATGAAGTCCATACTTAGGTCTTGCCATGGGTCATGTGCTACTGGTAATGGAATGTATAAACCAGTATTTTTCTTTCATCCTTTACAAAGTTGACAGGCACGACCTTGAGAAACCGCTCTAGCGACATCTCGCTTAAGACTTGGCCAATAATAACATTCTTCAACCATTGTAATCATCTTGTCTTTGCCAAAATGACCTGCCGCTCCTCCAGAATGCAATTTTCAAATCACCTTTTTGCGTAGAGATGTACTAGGCAAGCAAAGATGAGTTTGTTTAAAAAGATACCCATCATATAAGAAGAATTCTGGATATTCAGCATGCTATCCAGCCTCTAAGTCAGTGTAGATTATGCTGAAATCCTTGAAAGACGAGTAGTCTTTCTTTAGCGAATCAAGCCCACAACTTGGATGGACGTAGAGTTGAGAGTTAGCACCACAAGGCTGAGTGCATTAGCTGCCTTATTTTCTGTTCCAGCCTTATGTTTGATGACGAATGTGTATTCTTGCAAGAAAGAGACCCACTTTCCATGTTGATGATTCAACTTCTTTTGGGAGTTGATGTACTTGAGAGATTCATGATCAAAATACAACACAAACTCCTTGGATATAAGATAGTAACGCCAGTAACGGAGTGCTTGAATCACAGCATAGAATTCCTTGTCATAAGTAGAGTACTTTTGTCATGCTTCATTAAGTTTCTCACTAAAATAAGCAATTGGGTGGCCTTCTTGACTGGGTATACCTCCTATTCCCACATGTGAGGCATCACAAGTCACTTCAAACACTTAGAGAACTCCGGAAGGCATAAAAGTAGAGCTTCAATCATTTTTTTCTTTATCTCTTCTAATGCTTTAGTTGCTGCCCTGGTCCAAACAAATTCTCCTTTCTTCATGCAATTAGTAATTGGTGCCATTATTGTTCTGAAATTTCGAATAAAGCGCCTATAGAATGTTGCCAATCCATGAAAACTTTGAACTTCTTGCAAGGTGGTAGGAATCGGCCACTCTATGATTGCTTTGACTTTGTTCGGATCAGCCGCTCCACCCTTGGAAGAGATAACAAAGCCCAAAAGCACAATGCTTGGACTCATGAAGGAACATTTCTTCAATTTTTCATATAGTTTCTCTTGGCAAAGAGCTCTTATAACCTATTGGAGATGGAAGATGTGTTCTTTGGTCTTGCTATAGATTAATATATCATCAAAATAGACCACAAGGAAGTGACCAGCAAAAGATTTAAGTGCATGTGTCATAAAACGCAAGAATGTGCTAGGAGCATTGGAAAGACCAAATGGCATAAACTCATAGGTCACATTTGATTGCTGAATTATTTTTGATGGGATTAGATACAACAGGATTATTAATAGGATTGTGAGAGATACGTTATAGCATGGTATTAGATGGGATAAAGGATTGGATATATGATAGGATTATGGATAGGATTGTGAGGGATAACTCATACCGTGGGATAATAGATGGGATAAATGATTGGATAGAAAGAGTGAGGTATTATATTTGATTAGAATAAAATAAAAATATATAATTATTTTTGACTGTTGGATGAAGAAAAAAAAATTAATCTAGAGAGGCCTCATTCTTCTAATACCACACTACCTATGTATTATTTAATCCCTCCATTTTCCTCTATTTAATCCTCCATACCAGTACTAAAATTATCCGAAATCTAGTACCATGCAAAACAAACACTGGATTGGACTATCCGGTGGTACACAAATGTTCCCCACCTCCAATCCCTTTCTCCTTATCCCGCAATCACAGACTAACAATCTGGTGGACCCCACATGTTTCCTTCACTTTCAATCCCACTTATAGTGAGATAATTGAACATGCCCATAGAGACAATCCTTTGTCTTGAAGGCAATCTTCCACTCATCTCCGTGCCTTTTGCATATTTGATGGTAACCACTCTTCAAGTCTGTCTTTGGAAAAAATAGTTGAACCAGCTATCATGTCCAACATATCATCAAGTCGAGGAATTGGAAACCGATATTTGATTGGTTATTTTGTTGATAGCTCGACTATCAATACACATGCGCCATGTGCCATCCTTCTTTGGTGTGAGCACGGCAGGAACAATACAAGGACTCAAACTTTTGCAAATAAATCCTTTGGACAACAGCTCATCTACTTGCCTTTTTAGCTCAGCATGTTCACTAGGATTCATCCGATAGGTTGGAAGATTAGGCAATTGAGACCTGGACATAAGATCTATTGCGTATTGGACATTACGCATGGGAGGAAGCTCGCTAGGCAGCTCTTTTGGTGCTATGTCAGAAAATTCATACAACTACTTTTCAACCTCTAAAGGCCTTTTTGTCTCAGGACCAGCAGCTGGTTACTCCACTGCTTTAAACCTACAGCATAGATAAGCTTCGATTTTTTGCTTTCGACTACAAATTGCTTTTTAGAGAGTATGTGGAGAGGTTTGGTACGACTTTCAACAACGCCTTTTAGCTTTGGAGATTCATATCTTTTCATCTGTGCCATAATCATAGGTTGTAAGACAATTGTCTTCTTTGCAAGTGAGAAAGTGTATGTGTTTTCTCTTCCATTGTGTTGCACAACACGATCGTGAAGCCATGGTTGACCAAGAAGGATGTGAGTGACGTTCATAGGAATTACATCACAAACAATAGAATCACTATAATTAGGCGAAGCAAAGAAACAAGGCAATTACTGAGTTA
The DNA here is from genome assembly GCF_055761805.1 of Camellia sinensis. Taxonomy (NCBI): domain Eukaryota; kingdom Viridiplantae; phylum Streptophyta; class Magnoliopsida; order Ericales; family Theaceae; genus Camellia; species Camellia sinensis. Next base: position 103,590,098 of record NC_138961.1, read on the forward strand.
CCAGAATAGAAGTGTTATCAATCCAAGCTACCTTGTAAGGATGAGGATGTGGCTCAACTGGAAGGTTAAGTTGTTCAATTGTAGATGCAGAGACAACATTCATGCAACTTCTGCCATCAATAACAAGTTTTTTTGTTTGATTTCCACAATGGATCAGCATCTGAAAGATTGATGTTCGTCACCAATCTTCTTATTCCTCTTTTGTCTTTGCACAGGATTTTCACACTGGTCTGCTTCTTGCTCACCTTGATTCTCGCCATTCTCACCATGATTATTAATTCCAAAGTTATCTTTGTTCTCCGGTGGTTGCAGTGCTCATTAGCTTGAGTTGCTTGGCCTTCCAAAGCACTGATACAAAGATTACAACTATCAAGTTGCTCCAAAATTTTTAAAAGCATCTCGTCATGTAGCCATGTTTGAAACCTCGCTCTGATACCAAATTGATGTAGGATAGCTTTGTTAGGTGCTGTTTTGTGGTTGTAAAAATGCTGAAATTTAAGAAAGAAAGAAAGAAAGGAAAAGAAGATAGTTTTAAGAGTCACTGGTAGAGGCCTTAGGCATTACACCTAGGGTTTGATTTCATCACACAATCCATAAAGAAGTTTCAAAAGCTCTAAAAATTCTCTAAAAAATTAACTCTATTAAATATGAAGTATTATATGACTTTATATGGAACTAGAGACTTCCTAAACCAGCTAAAACCAAAAAAAGAAAACTATTAAAACTCGACTTTCAAAACCTATCTAAGACCAAGTAAAAAACATAAACAAACACCAATTAAATAACTTGACCTGCAATATGACCCATGGCCAACCTGGATAGCCTAGTACTGAAATTTTGAAATTACCAAAATACCCCTAAACTAGAAACTTGACCAGCAAGACCCATTGATGCAGGACGATGCTGTTAGGATGAAAATAGAGGCTATTTGATGGCTTAAACAATGAGTAATTTAGGGTTTTAAGGGTTAAAATTGAAGATTATTGTATCCATTCTCGTTCACCGTGGAAATCCATTTCTCGTTTGTATCCCCTTGTGTCTAACTACTTTTCGTTGAGAGTGGGGAATGGGGTGAACATTCGCTTTTGGGAGGATATTTGGTTAGGGGATATCTCGTTTGATAGATGTTTTCCCCTTCTTTACTGGTTGGTTCGTTCTTCAAATATTTCGATAGCGTCGGTGGCTTGCTCTTCTATGGCACCCATCTCTTGGAATTTTGATTTCATTAGAAACTTGAATGATAGGGAGGCGGGGGAGCTAGCATCTTTGTTAGTAGTGCGTGAGGGGGTCTCTCTTTCTTCATCTTGTGATATTAGGGTGTGGAATCTGGGCTCTTTAGGTGTCTTTTCATGTAAATCCTTTTTTGATAAGCTCATTGATAATCCCTCTATTCCCTTGTTTCCTTCTCATAAGGAAATTTGGAAAGTGGATGTCCTTCGTAAAGTGAAGTTTTTCATGTGATCTTTGGCTCAAAAGGGTGTAACAACTAATGATGTTTTTCAAAGGAGAAGGCCTAATCACTCTCTTTGTCTTCAATGGTGTGTGATGTGCAAGAGGAACTTGGAGGAAACAGATCATCTATTTCTTCATTGCCCGATGGCTCGTGTATTATGGCAGCGGCTGTTCGGCTTATGTGATGAGCAGTGGGTTGTTCCGCGGGACTGTATTCAAATGCTTCTTATTCGGTTTATAGGATTTGGGAGAACCAAGAGAGCCAAAACAATGTGGACATGCATTGTTTTTGCTATTTTTTGGGTCATATGGTTGAAGAGAAATGCTAGAATCTTTGATGGCAAGGAATCAAGTGTAGAGACTTTGTGGGATATGGTGAATTATTTGGCGTCATTTTGGGCATTTGTCTCCCCTCCTTTTAAAGGAGTTCCCTTGTTCTTGATATCTAGGGATTGGGTTGCTGTTTGCCTTCCCTAGGGCTATGAATTTTATGTTTTTGTTTCGCTCTTTTTCTTTCTCTCTTTGTATGAGGACTCCTTGTCCTCTTTCACATTTTTAATAAAAAAATTTTGTTGCTCAAAAAAAAATAAAAAATTGAAGATTATTGGGTAGGAGAAGGGATTAGGATTGATTTGAGGGGTGATTGGATGGAGTTTTGAGGATGAAAAGCGCACTTTCAGAGGGTTGTGAATAGTAATCCGAGAATAGTAAATTGGAATAGAAAAGAAGAACAAAGAAGAGAAGAAAGGTTTAGGCATTGCACCTAGATTCCATAGACATCACACCTAGGATTTGATTGCATCACACAATCTATAAAGAAGCTTCAAAGATCTCTATTTTTTTTTTATAATAAAATATTAACTCTATTGAATTAGAAGCGTTACATGACTTTATATAGAATTAGGAGATTTCTTAAACTAACTATATCCAAAAAAGAAAACTATTATAATGTCTTTGACTTTTAAAACTAATTTAAGGTCAAATAAGAAACATAAATAAATACTAATTAAGGGGTCGTTTGGCATTGGCTAATATAGTTAACTTTTTTGTGTTGGGATTATTTTAGCTTGGCTTTTTTAGCCTCGTTTGGTTTTTTTTTTTTGGACTTTTTTGACTTTTGTGAGAGAAAAAGTATAATGATTATGGGTAAAAAGTAGTATTTTGTCTTATTGACTTATATAGCTTGTTTTGGTTTTTTTGTGCTTTTTTAGCTCCAATGAGAAAACCAAACGAGGGCTAAATAACTTGACCCATATGACAACTCCTGGGCGGCCCACGCAACTCATATTTAGAAATTCTTCAAATTACCAAAATACCCTTAAGCTTAAAATCTTAAAAAACATAAATATAATTATAAAATAAGACTAATAATACTAGAAACATAAGTATGAGATATTTCTATCAGTTTCACTATAAAATCATGCCAATGTCCAAATATCATTGCTTCTTTAAATTTAGCCTTCCTTGAACTTCTTCTACTATGCATCACCCATAAGGCTAAAACATAACCATCCAAGGTCATAAGTGAGTTGCTCATCATCCAATGCATGCCAAATCAAAGCTTGGGCCTTAGAGGCATTGCTTTCGCGTCTCTTGTACACTTCAGAGGCTGCTGCCACTTGCCTCCATCAGGTATCCTATTGTGCTAGTTGATGCAGGTCATCCAAGCCTATGAAGTAATGTGTGGCATGTAAAAAACATTTACATTTTAAAGGGTGCCGGTTTGCCTAGCTGGTAAAGTCACTTAGTAACCATACCAGAGACTTGGGGGGATAGATTCTAACTTCATCCAGGATGTGGGGGGTGGGGGGTTTATGCTCAAGGGGAAGGCTACCAATCTTTCTTATTTATTTGTTTATGTTTTGGATCAGCCGCTACCACTCTTTTGTAACCTGTTACCAATGGTCCAAAAAAAAAAAAATCTCCATCTCTCTCTCTCTTGAATACGTGCATGCACAAATATATCTTGTTTTCTCGTAAAACAGTCTTGGCCAAGCAAGTTGGCATCTTCAGACCATTATCTGGAGTATAGGTAGGTATTCTGATCTGACCTTTTCGCTGGAACCAGATAAATTCATTTATGTTAGAAGTTAGAAACAATTTTGTTTTTTTGTCAAAATGTAGCCAACTAAATTGAGATACTTTTGTCTTGCTAAGGGGATCACTCTTATAATTATATCAATTTATTGATTTTGTCAAATTGAAATTAGCGAAATAGACTTTTTCATTCAATGTATACACTTTACAGTGCTTGTTAGTTCTGACCAGCATGATTCTCCCAAAATCATTTTTTACCAGGTTATGGAGACTATGTTACAAGATAATTTTGTCCCAAATGACACAAATCTGCATGCAGAAGGCGAGTACTGTCAGATAGTGACAGGACCAAACATGGGAGGAAAGAGTTGCTATATTCGCCAAGTTGCTCTCATTGCCATAATGGCTCAGGTAGATTTTAATATTCAGTGCTCTCATCAATATTACATGTTATGTTATGGTCCATGTTTTATTAGGGCATGAACTGTGTCCTTCCCCTTGATTACAAAGAAAACCATATATATTTTCCTTTGGCCAGAAAAAATAAAAACTAAATCTCACGGTTGTAGTTTTATAAAAATGTGCCCTCTGATCCGTCTAGGTTGGTTCCTTTGTCCCAGCGTCTTTAGCAAAACTGCATGTGCTTGATGGCATCCACACACGAATGGGTGCTTCCGACAGTATCCAGCAAGGACGGAGCACCTTTTTGGAAGAACTGAGTGAGGCATCTAACATAATCCAGAATTCCACACCCCGATCACTGGTTATCATTGATGAGCTTGGGCGAGGCACAAGTACACATGACGGGGTAGCAATTGCTTATGCTGCATTGCATCATCTTCTTGAGCAGAAAAGATGCATGGTCCTCTTTGTCACCCATTACCCTAAAATTGTCGACATAAAGAATGAATTCCCAGGCTCTGTGGGGGCATACCATGTTTCATATCTGACATCACAGAATGAGGATATGATGGAGTTGAGTGATCAGAATGTTGAGACAATGGATCATCAGGATGTTACTTACCTTTATAAGCTTGTTCCTGGTGTTTCAGAGAGGAGTTTTGGTTTTAAGGTTGCTCGGCTTGCCCAGGTAAATTACCATCTCTCTCTCTCTCTCTCTCTCACCCACACACACACATGTGCACACCCACACCCACACCCACACCCACACCCACACCCATGGAGACCTGAAACTTTGTTCTTGCAAACAAATAAATATAACTCCTTGGCAAGCTAATTCCCAAGCATCTGAGTCTCTGCTCCTAGAAGTAAAATGGGGCCAGACCAAAGTTGAAGTAGCTTTTCAAATCTAAGGGTCGTCTACTTCATGTAATTTATGCTCTATATTTGATTCATCTGCAGCTATCTACCTCATGCATTCACCGAGCTACGGTCATGGCTGCAAAGTTGGAAGCAGCAGTAGGCAAACGAGAGAAAAGTAGACTGGTGCAGAAGTTGCTAAAAGAAAGATTGGCAGTGAATGAAGAAGCACAAGAGGACATCTTGAAACCTCTTGATTGTTCCCATGCAGAAGGGATACTGACTGACGCATACAGGGAATTCTTTAACAACCTAAACTTTGCATTGGCTGATAATAATGACCTTGCAAAATGCTTCCAGTTTTTGAAGAACGCTAGAAACATTGGAATGGAGTTGATTGATAGGTAAGAGTATTTAGCCTTCTTTTCTTTTGTTTTGTTATGTGAGTGATGTTATTAGCTAAAATTCATTTCTTTAGTTTTGTGAATGGTGTTTTATTTTTTGTTTTATATTTGATTTACTTTAGTTAACCATTGACCATTGGTTCAATGGTTAGGACTTGGCCTAATAACATTAAGGTTATGGATTCAAGTCTTGGGACTACCACGTTGTGCATTATACTAAAGGTTAGGTGTATACTCAATCTTTCCCCTCCCAAACACACATTAATGTGTACTAATTGGGCGTTGTTTTTTAACTTTAGTTGGGGATGGTTGGGTTGGTTTTGGCCTTGATGATTTGTGGAGCTATTTAGTTTTTTTTTTTTTTTTGGGGTGGGGGGGGTGGGGGGGGGAGATTTATTACTTCTTACATTTATTTGAATCAGAGATTTCTCTCAGGATATCATATATGATGTATGGAGGTTTGACTTTGTTTAGGAATCAGTGTAACCCCATCATGCGAGATGTATATATTTGTCTTTCCACAATTCACTCACTTACGCATCTGCACTTTCCTCAGAAGTTGTGTCTCTGCCAGTTTGCTTCATTGGCTTCATAGGTTCTGATTAATTTACTAATTTTGAAACATTTGCAGAGCAATGACATAATCAGAGAGCTTGATGAATGACATACGAGTCTGTAAATACCCATGGGTACAAAAATATTCGAAAATTGTGGTTCTTTCTGCTGCAAATTTTCATTTTGTGTTCTTTACTAAAGGGAGACGTCAAATGGAAAATTCTCTCTTATAACTCCTGCATGAAGATGGACAAAACAAATTGGTGGGATTAGTTGCAAATTCTATTACCAGCCATTGTGCATGTTTTCTCAATGCAAGTGAGTCCTGAAGTAGAAAGGCAACGATGAAAGATCTTTTGAGCAGATTATGAATATCCATATGTATTCTCTCTTTAGATTTGTAATTATGCCCAGCAGTTTGTACAATTTTAAAAAACGAAATGAGTTAAATTTCGTAGTAAAGAAGGCCACGCCATCTCAAATTGGAATTGTGTTGTGATTTTCTCTACTATGATGATCTTAATGTCCTTATCGAACAGTTGAATCAAAATGACATCATTTTGAGATGTGAGTATTTTTATTTATTTTTGTATTGTAACTAGTTGGGGAATTGATTTATAAACGAAATATGGGTTCTTATTTGGATTGTTTTATTAGATAATCTTGTATTGATGTTATAACAATTCTCATTTTGCGTTAGTCATATTCATGAGAATTTATATGATTTTGGTTTGTTAAGCTTTCATCTTGTGAACTTTAATGTTGTCTTTGTACGGGAGCATATCTTGTTTTGTGCTATTTTGTTTTGTGTAAGTATAAGATCCATGCTTTGTTCCTTTGTGTGTTGAACCTGAGCCATCTATCTTTGCTTCCTCATACTTAAGTCGCACCTTTGAACCTCTTACGCTTAGGCTGTTGAGCGTTAACACCGAGGATTATCTTGGAATCATTTTGGTTGACCTCTACGTTCACCCTTGTACCTTGGCCGATGTGTGCATCATCTAGACCGAGATGTGCGTCATGTAGGCTGAGATGAGTGTCACCTAGGCTAGGATGTGCATCACCTAGGCATCCGAGATCTTTGATCCTTGAACCTTGCAATCTTGTGCACTTTAGCTAATGCATAGCAATCTTGTTCATTGACTTGTACAACCCAAGCTGAGGTGTATCACACCTAGGTCGGGTGTCCTCCTAGGCGAGATCAGAAAGACCTTACTTATCCTTCACTTGTTTGAAGCTTATGTTTTGTTTTAGGATCCTTGCATTGTCATAATGCCCATGCCACTTACTCTTTGACCTATTATTATCTTTTCATTCTGGCACCTTTTTGAGGAGATTGATCAAATGATGCCATGTGTCTTAGTAGTGGGTTTAAGTCAGATTAGTAGTTGAGAACTCATATCTTTGCCATATCTTTGTCTTGAAAAGAGAGAAGCTCGAGGAAGAGGATGAAGAAGAAAAAGTTCTTAGAGTGAGAGAATTAGATTTTTAAGTTTGATTTGCAAACCTTAAACCATTGGATTTGTGTTTTGAAGTTAGATTACTGATCTACGTTTGTTGTTCTTTATGTTAATCTGATCACATTACATGATCTAACATGACTTATGAGCCATGTATTGATTTAAAGTTTTGTTTAGAGAGAGAAAGTAATGTTCTTGTGTTCCTAAAGAAAAGCTTTGTTTTGGACTAAAAGTTTGTATTAAGTTTCATGTTTTTGTGTTTGTTTTCATGAAATTTTCAAGTATGGGTACCTAATTCCATGTTTTTGAACTCATATAATGAAATCTCAGATTTTGAATAAGAAATTATGATTTTTAGCATTCATATTCTTCATGTTCATGTTATTTATATTCTTCAAGAGGAAACTCATATTTCCAAACTTCACTTTCCGAAGTGTGGTTATCGAGACTCACTTTTGTCCAGTTTCCACACCTAGGCCAAGCATTGCATCTCAACTTGGCCTATCTTGCAGGATTACTTGCACCTCAGTCTACTTTGCATGAACTAGGGGTCAGCAACGGATATATCGATCCGCTCAAACTGATCGAACCAAACCGATCCACTGCGTTTTGGACGGATGTGTTATGACGAGCAGACAGTTGTGGATTAATTTTTTTCCAATCTGCATAGTTTTGAACAGATGGCAGATTTGAGGTTCATTTGGCCGCAATTGAACGCACCAAACCGCGAGCTCTTCTAATAATTTGTAAGACTTTGTGTTTTCAATTTGTTTAGATATTTTGTTCGTGTTTTCAATTGAAAAAGAGTTTCAATATTCTGTTGAAAAAGAGTTTTCAACTTGAATGTATTTTTTGAATTGAAAAAAAATAAATGTATTATTTATCTATATTTTTTGGTTTTTAAATCTAACTCTAAAAATAGTAAAGAAAAAAGATGATATATGTTGGTTGGTTTTTGTTTTCAAAAACAGATATAGACGTAACATTACAGAGGCATACAATTTCTACTACTACTTTGTTCATGGTTTTGTTGGTTTGAATTGTTTTTATATTTTAAGAACCACATATTGTAATACTTTATGTAGATGAGGCATGATGTAATTGTAATATGTGGATGGGGCATGCAGTGATTGTAATATTTTAAAGTTTCAAATTTTCTTTCTTTAGATGAGGCATGCAGTGATTGTAATACTTTTTTAAGTCATTGATTTATTTATTTATTTATTTATTTTTGAAGAAGTGCACAAGTTGAATTATGTTGAAAATTTATAAAATTTTAAACCGCCAAATCGATTCACATCTATTCGTCAATCCGCCAATCTACTCAATCCACATCCGCTAGATTGGAGAACAGATGCGAATTGATTTTTTCCAATCCGTCAATCTGGCGAACGAATGGCAGATTGGAGGTTCCGTGGCTGCAATCGATTCACACTCACCCCTAGCATGCACACCTAGGCCGACCATAGTACACCTGTGACATTTTGCTTTCAAGGCCGCTTGAGCAGGGAAACCGCCGCTCGAGCGTAGAATTGTCGCTCCCAGTATCTTGTTGCTTTGCAGACGTGTCCGCTCGAGCGTGAAATGTCCCACTCGAGCGTGAAATGTTAGCTTCCAGAAATTCCACTGTAGCGCTGCAAAACTTCTGAGGTTCCTCTTTCTCAACTTGAGCAGAGAAGTTGTCGCTCGAGCGGGCCTTCTTGACGGTGTCTGGACGCTCGAGCATAGAAAGTCACACTCGAGCGAGGAACGCGATAGCAGCTTTTTAAACTAGGTGATTCTAGATCATTCTCTTATTTTTCTTTGGTTCTATCTTCATCTCCTCTTCCTTCTCCCATGAAACCCTAGATCTCCATCATCATATACCTTCCATACCATTGAAATCCACTCAAATTCGTTGGCTAGGGGTGAAGAACATTTGAAGATTAGCATTATCTTCCGATTGGATTGCGAGTTTGCGATAGTTTTGTGAAGGAGCTCGAATTTTGACTTGATAGTTGAGGTAGTGATACTTTTACCCTTATATCTCTTCATTCTTGAAGAAATTTCATGGTATTGTGTGTGATTGCGAACTAATTGAAGATTTTGTTGAACTAAATCCACATTTCACATAATTACTCATTTACTTATTATTTTGTTTGAAATCCCTAAATCTCTCTCCCTAATATAAATGTAGATATGGTTAAAAATTAGGTCGGTGACAAGGAGTAGAAACCCCCAAATTTAGGGAAACCCTAAGTTCCTAATTGGATAGAAAATACTCAAGATAATGGAATTTTCTCTTGATTCATGGAAATTGATGGATAATGGAGAAATAAAATGTGGGTATTGATGTAGTTTAAGAAACAGTGGCGTGAATGTTGTTGTTCCTTGAGTTTTATGTGATGTTTATATGTGGTGATGTTTAACGTTTGTTTGTGGGATTGAGATGTGATATGATTGTTGCATGTGCATGAATCCAAGTGTGAGTCGATGGTGAATGAGTGTGGTGTTGTGTTGGTACCCGTGCGAGGAGTTAAAAAGGTGCCCAATTGCCCTGTCTAGGCTTATCGCTGAACGAATGTAAGAAAACGTTTTTGGGTGTACACACAGTCCCACCGTATAGTAGCCGGCGAAAGTGGAAAAATGGATGATTTTCTTAGGGTGCCCACTTCCCGCCGTATAGTAGCCAGCGAATGTAGGGGTTGTCTTTAAAAAGTAAAGGCTGTTCTCAATTGGATTCATATAGAGAAAAGTGTGGTTTGATTTCCAAGATTGGTAGGTGCTTAATTGTTGTACATGATGACATGAGTTGCACTTGCCACATTATACTATAGTGTTTCATTATGAATTATTGACTATTTCTTGTGAAAACAAATTTTATTATAATGTTTTATCACATAGATGCCATAATCTTGTTCAAAGGATTAGATACCTGGATAAATGTATTTCTATCGGGCATATAGCTCAACCCTAATTGATTTTTTAGGAATCGATGAAGGTCAGCCTCATTGAAGGGTGGATTCAAGCACTAGCTCCATCTATGTTTTTGGGAAATTAATTGAAGTCTAGAGCATATCAGATGTTTTGTATTTATTTTGGGATTTTGTAACTGAACCTTTGTATGTACTTTGTAATGTTGTATGCCCACTGGGCTTATGTTTTGTTAAGTCATCTAGTTTATTGAACTGAGTCTTGTACTTCGGACATTGTGGAAATGTATTAATTGAATTGTAATCACTCAACCCTTAGTTCAATGAGAAAGATGACCCTTTTTGGATTTCATGATCATGTTATTATCATATATTATGGTGTGATTTATCAGGGTGTTACAACACCTTTGCCGACACCTTGTAACATCCCGAGCGGGTAGCCCACATCTCGGCCAAGGAGACTACACCTCGGCCAAGACCTCCTAAGTTCACCCAGCTAGGCCATTTCGGCCCAGCTTATCTCTGTGCATCCATTCCGAAACCTGGTTTGTACCCAGCATGCTTTTCCAAGAAGAAAAATATTGATTTAACTCCCAACACATGTTTTGCTTTGTTTTGACTTGGTTTTGGGAAGAAATGTCGAGATCTATTTTACTCATTTGAAGCTTGTTTTGAGTGTGCATTTCATAATCATCTTTGAGCATATATTCTTACCTTCTTGAAGTGCATTCAATTGAATTACTATGTACTTGTAGGTCTTGGATCCTTGCCTTAATTCCCACAACCGAAGAACTATTGTGAGTAGCATTTTTAATAAAGTTATGTTATAATGTTTTGATAAAAAGCTTTGCTTTGTTTTGGAAAAGTATTTTGTTAGCCCCAAGGTTATTCAAATTTAAATTCTATTGATTTTGATTATTGACAAATATTAAGGTAGCGTTTGGTAACATTTACCTTTTGGTTTATGTTTACAAAAATTTTATAAATTAGTTTTTGTTTATTTTTAGAAAAACATAAATAATAAACGCGTTTGGTTTGGACAAAATGTTTGAAAATTTTTAAAAACATAAACTAAAAAACGTGTTTGTTAAGGCCTAAAATATTTATTTATTTATTTATTTTTATTTTTGACAATGAGATCATACACATTATAATAAACATCCATAATAACCATATAGATATAATATCAACCATAGATAAATTTAATAACCATATTAGTAATGTTCATAACAACTTACAAACCATAATAATAATATCTCAATTCTTCCACAAACCATAAAACATCTTCCACAATTTATTATATGCATAAACAATATTTCAATTGTTTCTGACAGATTCCCAAATTTGACCAGCAATTTGATTCCTTACATCAGACATGTGACATAGTTAAGGTTGACTAATGTCTACGTCAATTGGTTGCTGAGAACTGCATGTGTCAAGCTACTACTATCACCTCCACTAAGCCCATCATCTTCAACGATACGATCTGGATTGGCCCATTTAGTGAACAATGTGTCACCTTGAGAATGTATCCTAATCTAGTTGTGTATTGTACAACATGCAATGGGGATGTACCTCTGTGTCTTAGTTGAATACGGAGGCATGTCTCTCAAAATTGGAAAACGAGCCTTCAAGACACCGAAGCATCTCTCAATCACATTGCGCAGTGAAGAGTGTCGGTAATTGAACATTTGATTCTTGTTTCTTGGTTGTCGACGTTGAGTACGAAACTTATTTAGATGGTACCTCTCACCACGGTATGGTGATAAAAAGCCAGGCATATTTGTATAACCTAAGTCGACAACATAGTATTTATCTGTTCAACATGTATGTATCTATTATTATGGGTTGGCAGAAGAATATTCATTAAAACTTAACAAAATGCCATATAATACGTACCTCTTGGTGGCATTGGAAATAAATTTGTTGGATCATGTACGATTTCAATGAACACTCTTAAATCATTTGCAGTGCCCTCCCAATCGGCCAATACATACATGTCGCATGTCAAATGAGCAAACTGTCACAACCCAAACCCGTCCCTAAAAGTTTGGTCCATGACTAGCTTGTACTTAGGCCTCAAAACAAACTTTCAAAATAATATTTATTCAAATACGGGGCCTTAAGCGGAAGCAAATACCAACATAGATAAAATGCCCATTGAACTCGTGCATACATGAAGGTTTAGAGTAATTTAAGTATTTAAATACGCTTCCATATGTACATATATAATCACAGAATTACATAGATCTCACACACACATTTACATAAGACTCAATAAATTACATAAATCCCAATACAAAATTAAGGCCTCAATGCGGAGGCGTAACCCGGGCGGCTTGATAGACAGGTGGACCTCAATACAACTCTAGTGCCGATCGCCGATGGCTCACCTACATAAATATATATAAAGGCGGAGTGAGCAAGACTCAGTGAATAATAATAATGTAAGGAGGTTAGTCAAACGAGCATAGTCTTAGAGAATATAAATATACATATCAAACCATACACAGATCTTATTCATAACCATATTTCAAAACGGCCTCAAGCCCACATGTAATACAGAACGGCCTCAGACCCATGTATGATACGAAACGGCCTTAGGCCCAACATAACGACAGTTGTCTAGAGCAATATAAGGAAGATGGAACATCGGCATGTCTCCATCTCCCTTGGCGTTAGAGCCATTAGTCATGTATGATTCATATCATTATAGGGTAGATGGAACATCGGCATGTCTCCATCTCCCTTGGCCCTAGGGCCGTGAGTCATAAACAATTCACATCATAACTGTGATATCCCTGTTCCGTAATATGTTAATTGGTCCTTAACATGAATGTGATTATGTGTTTAATATGATTTTGTGTGTCATTACGTGAAAATATGTGGTTTTGAATTTCTATCTGTTCGCCGTAGGAATATCTGTTTGATTGTCTGCTTTGAAAATTAAATTGAAGGCCCTATCGGCCACCAAAACCGAAATTGGTCACGCCATTGTGATTGGCATAATTTTTAGAGCCTACGGTGAAGTTTAATTATAAATTGATTCAAATCAGAATTAATTGATTTAATTGATGAATTAGTGCCCAATTATTTATTATTATTAAATTGGAATTAGTGGGATTTGTTGTAATAAGGCACTACACCCTCAAATTCCCTCTTTAGCTTCATTTTGGCTAATTCTAACCTTAAGAGAGAAGAGAGGGCCGGCTAGAGAGGGAGAGGGTTGAAGTTGATCATTGAAGCTTGAATATTTGAAGGCCAACTCTAGATTTGACCATAGATTAGAAGAATTGAGTCTCTAGGTAAGTAAATTCATGAGTTTAATGTTGTAAGTTGTGAATTCAAGTTTGATTAATGGTCAAGAACATGAATTAGTTTGATTATAAGGAAATTGAGTTGTATTTGTTGAATTTAAAGTCAATAGATGCATGCATGTAGGAAATTACTATGAATTTCCATATTTGAGCACAATGTGTATGATCCATGCTGAATTTTTGGTTTAAGTCCATATATTTTATCACCTCTTCACCAATTAAGTTGAGGATATTGTGTATATTCCACATGCAAGTGCAAATCATGGAAGTATGAACCTTGAATGTTCGAATTTAGTGTGTTGGTGATGAGTTTGAGTCAATTTGGGACATGCATGTGTTTGATTCATGAAATTGAGCTTCATTGGGTTGTAATTTGAGGTTTATACCATGTTAGTACAAGTGTATGTGAAGTTTGAGCCAAAAGCATGCATCTAGAACCATTGAATGTCGAATTGGAGCTCAAGAACATGTTCTGGAAAACCCAAAAAATTTGATGTCCGCTCGAGCGGGGAAACCGCCGCTCGAGCGTGAATTTCGTGCTCCCAGTATTTTTGCAGACTTGGATGTCCGCTCGAGCGGGGAAGTTCACGCTCGAGCGGGAAGCTATGTAAACAGACCTTCAGCTCGAGTGCCAGACTTCACGCTCGAGCGTAATTTTGATGCATCCAGCACTTTTGCAGACCTCATGAGTCCGTTCGAGCGGGGAAGTCCACGCTCGAGCGGGGACCCTATTTTCTAAAATTTTGAAAAGGCATTCTGAGTTTTGTTTTCCATCCTCGTTCACTTCTAAGTACTCTTAGGCATGCATTGAGCATTGTAATTGAGTTAAAGAGATAAGAATGAAGCCTAAAGAGGAAAATGTGAATTTAGAACATATTGAATTGTTTGTGACCCTTTTGTGTTCATGGAATGTGTAGGGTCGAGCTCCAGGGAAAACCAACCAACCGATCACTGTGAGTAATATCTTAACAAATATATCTAAAATATGTTGTTGTCCAAATTACTTACTTCTATGTAAGTTTTATAAGTTCGTTGATTTGATTGGTGGACAATGTTGCTATGCCAAATGAATGGGCCAGAGGCCAGTTTGATCTGAATGATATAGTGAATGGGCCAGAGGCCGTTTTGACAAGAATGAATGGATGGGCCAAAGGCCGTTTTGACATGAATGAATGGGCCAAAGGCCGTTTTGACACGAATGAACGAATGGGCCAGAGGCTGTTTCAACATAAATAAATGAATGGGTCAGAGGCCAGTTTGATCTGAATGATAGAGTGAATGGGCCAGAGGCCGTTTTGACAAGAATGAATGGATGGGCCAAAGGCCGTTTTGACATGAATGAATGGGCCAAAGGCCGTTTTGACACGAATGAACGAATGGGCCAGAGGCCGTTTTGACACGAATAAATGAATGGGCCAAAGGCCAGTTTGACATAAATGAAAATATGAATTGGTCCCAAGGCCGTTTGAAGCATGTTGTTCTACATACCGTTTGTATAACTCCTTTATTTGATATTAGTCACTGGGCTTTCGCTCACGCTCATTCATGTGTTTGTAGGTGAGCCAAGAGAAGTCCAAACCCAGCCCCAGTGAAGTCTGTGAGGAATAACAAAGGTTTTGAAGAGTCAGTCCTTGCGTCTCATGCACGAGACCCGTCTTCGTCTTTTTGTCATTCTGTTTTATTTTGTCATGTGGGCGAAGTGTTTGAATATGTTGTATATAGTTTTCTTGGGTTGATTTAGACTTATATGGTCCTGTATGTACAGAACCTTGTGTAGCACATGTTTTGTTGTGAGTTATTAACATGCATATGTATGGTTTGTTATAATGTGCCATGTAAGCACAGCTCTATGGACAAAGTTTTAAACTGCTTCCGTTTGGCCCCCATTAACTCTGTTAACATACATTTGGTTTGGTTTGAGGCCGTAGGTAATCTCATGATTACTGGCCGGTTATGTCCTCAACCCACGGAGGCGGGTTCGGGTCGTGACAATAACGGCCTCGGGCCCACTTTTATTAATAGGAGCAAAACAACCTTAAGTCCATATCAATGCCATCGTTCAATCATATCTATTAATTCAATCAAAGCACAATGGCAATAGTATATGCCATTCACAAACTACGATATATAAATCATGATCACAAGAAGTAAGTAAAACATATCGTTACACTACTATTACTCATAGTGATGGGCTTCCGGTAGCAATGGGACGATGTCCTCGTCTTGACCTACAAACACAATGCGCAAAGCATAATATGAGAATATAACCGATCCCTTACTTGTTCTCTTTGATCAATTAGTTATATCAGTTCTAAACTCATTAGTCCTCACTAGATCATAATCTATGTCCAAGAAAATAGAAGGAAACAAAAGGAAACTAGGTTAGAACGGAGAATAACATGAAACGGTTAAAGGGAAACTGAGCAGTCTTCACTAATTTGGGCATATCTATTTTTGTATTTAGAATTTGGGTGTGAGACCACTACCATTGGAAACTAGACTTATGGGGCTTGAGTTTAGGCTCAAGAATCACTTAAAACGGAGTCCGAATGAGAGAGGTATGCTTATTTGAAGTTGGCTGAAACAGGGTTGTCCCGCCCCTGCGGGAAATAGGGCCACACGTGCGGGAATTGGGCTGTACGTGCAGGACAACGTGCTTTTTTAGCAGAATCAGATTTGGTGTTGGCAATGGACTGCCGCACGTACGGGAAGCCCCGCCGCACGTGCGGCTCTGGGCAAAAACTAGTCTGAAAATGGCTTCTTGACTTGGAACCCCTCATTTTCAAAATTAAACTTCAATTTCAGGTAAATTAAAGTCCAAAACTATTTAACAGATGTTAATTTTCACATTCTTAGCTTCCATCAAAAATCATAACTCCAAAATACTACTCAATTTCCCAATTACAAGAACAAGATTAAGAATCAAAACACAAAAGCATAAAGTAGACATGGTTGGGTGTCCAAAGCTCACTTACATGGTGAAATTCTCTTTAGCCTCTTCAAGAGCCATAAAACTCCTACAAGAAATTAAGTTGTAACATAAATTTATGTCATGTATAAAGATTCACATCTTCTTGCTTGAAGAAACAAAACTCATACATATAATCATAAAACTCACTCTTTAACTTATGATCTTCAAGTATTGAGAGGGAAAATCTTACCTTAAGCCTTTAACACCACTTGTTCTTGCATAATCATGATGAATTCAAGCCAAATCTTAGATTTCCTCTTTCATTCCTACACTTTCTCCATTCTTCTCTTCAATCTCTTCAAACCCCCCATGAATGTTGCTCTCTCTTAGAGAAGCTTTGTCTCTCATTCTCTCTCTCTCTCTCTCTCACGGTTCTCTCCCTCTCCCTTAGATATTTTGGACTTCAATTGATGAGTTCAACAACTCATATCATATGTGTATATATATAAAAGCTTATCACAAGTAGGGAGAGCCAAACGCGCCCTTACGAATCTTACGAAATTAAATTTCAATTAAACTTCCCAGATGACTCTAAAAATTATGTTGATCATAATTATGTACTCTGTTCTGGTTTCTGAAGCCTCTAAGGCCTTCAATTTGTAGTGCAAAGTTAACTACCCAAACATACCTTAACGAATCAGACAAAATAAATTTCCAATTAACTTTCCCAAATGGCTCTAAAAATTCCCATTCGTATATCCGTGTACTCAATTTTGATTCTTAAACCCATAAAGGTCATCAATTTCAGTTTGAAGGTCATAATTCAACAGATAATTCTTTAATTTGAATCGATATCATTAAATTAAAGTACATTTACCCACAAGTAAATAAAGGTAATTTCTGATACACATTTTGGGGTCGTTACACAAACACACATTACATTTTGCGTTGTAATAGTATGCTTACCCCGATATGGTATTTGCTCTGATGTTGGCACCTTTGCAGATATTTGGGTACTATCAATTGCTCCAACACAATCCTATCTGACAAATGACTTTAATAATGCAAGATATTTTACTAAAAATTATACTTCAAATATTCTGTAAGTGATTACCTTAAAAAATGGGTAGAATCGTGGATTATGTCGGATTTCTGCAGGCACCTCATTAAAATCTGGAGGCCTTATAACTTGTTTACCAAGCCTACACACTGCTTTCAAGACTTGGTTGAAGTATTTGGAGATGGTCTGGACAGAATGTTGGAATCGCTCTTGGACAACACAATTCCGTTCGTTCTGACCAATTGTTAGCAAAAATGTACAAACTTGCTATTGGACAGTTAAATAACGTGAGTGTTCTAGTTTACCATATACCTTAAGTGCCTCACACAAACCCATAAATACATCTGGTTCCATTCTAAAATTTTCCTTGGACCTTGTTTCATTTCCATTCAATATTTCTAATACGTAGTCATGTCCTTGTAATATGGATGTTTAGCATGGTCTAGGTTGAAGGTAAGTATTACAATACTCATGTAGTGCTACACACCCCAGAAATTGTATATTTTCATCGTCACTGTCTGAGTCAAAACTCAAATCAAGAGCATACATCGGCTCCATATATATCACTGTGATGTTGTCTTGATCACCAAAATAATGCCATGTGCATTATGCAAATAAAAGTGAGAGGTCAAAAATTAGTACTCCAAATTTTCCTTGTGCATATTTTTGTCATAACGTTATTGTAGACACCCCATTTTTGACCGACCTTAAGACTTAGACGTCATCGATTGAGCGCTCAGTGATTGCGCATGTTGTGCTCGTTTCGAGATTTTGGAGTTTTCGGCTAAGTGCCTTGCCTCCGGGCCTCTGAACTCTTTGTGTTTCGGCTCAGTTTGCGGACCAAGCCTTGTTTTCCTTGCCTGAGGGAAGGAGAGGTCATGTAGACCACTCTTTTGTGGCCGTAGACCACTTTTCCCGCTTGGAGACTAGTTTTCGATTTTTGGAGCCTTTGGCCGCGCTCCTTGTCTCGGGACCGCTTAACTTTCTCCGTTTGGCGTGATTTTTGAACCACACCTTGTTGCCTTGGCCTAGAGGGCCACTGTGGTCTGGGAGATCACTTTTGTGGTCATAAACCACTTTTGGTGCTCGTAGACTAGTTTTCGGGTCTCCCGACTGCGCGCCTTGCCTCCCAGATTTTCGTCTTGCATTCGTTTTGGTTTTTTTTTGGTACAAACCTTGTTTTCCTTGTTTGGAAGATGGTACAAGGATGGGAGGCCAGTTCTTCCCCTTGGAGACCACTTTTCTTCCCGCCAGCCAGTTTTCTGGTCGGGAAACTGGTTTTCTTGGTCTTTGGGCCACCTTTTCTGGTCGGCCACCACACCACCACCTTGGTCTCATGCTGCAGACCACCACTCCCACCTGGCTGACCATTTCCACTGGTCGATCGACCAGTAAAAGTTGCTGGCTGCTTTTCACCAGCTTCCTAAAGATATTTTCTTTATAGCTGGCATAGTTGGAAGGCACCAGAACCATCCTCCATACACGTGTATGGAAGGATGGCCTTGGACCCTTAGCTTCTTCAAGAAGCTTGAGCTTTTGTTCTCTATAAGAGGGAGGCTCCCCCTCCCTCCTCCAGGTTCAACTTTTGGTGTTAGGGAGTGATGATACACCTTTATCTCTATATCTCTCTCTTTGTTTCATTTTTGTGCCTTAAAGTGTAGTTTTATCATACTTTAACACACAAACACACACTCAAACACCATCCTTTTGTTGCTGAGGTGCTTAGTAGCTGGTTTTGAGGTTTTTGGTTTGGTTTGAGCTTGAAAAACTTGCTGGAGTTGTAGCTTCAAAAGTGTTCTTCAAGGGTGAGCCTTTAACTCCTTAAACCCTTATTTTTGCTTAAGCTTTTGAACCTATTTTCATGCTGATTTAAGCTTAACTTTAAACTACAAAAAGTTCTATTTTTGCATGCTTAACATCTTTGTTTAAGGTCACTTTTGTGTTGGGGGTTGTCTACCCCCTCTTAGGCCTTGTTTAGCCTTGCTTTTGTGGCTTCTTTTTGAGCCTTTGGGACCACCTTGTTTTGACCTTCTCACCACTGAAACTTAGAGGAATTTCAGTGGTGGAAGTGGTGTTTTGAGGTCCCAAATAGGAGAGGGTCATCCCCTTTCCTTGTGTCTTCAATACTTGTTTCATTAGCCTCATGTGTGAGCATGTTTGTCAAGATTTTGTTGGCCATATCTTAGCATGTATTTGGGCTTATTTTGATGTGGCATACCACTGTCTTTACTTGGTTTTGTCACTCCATGCATGCCTAATACACTTGTAGTGTAAATCTCATAAACTAGCTTTGTATTCTTCATGAAGTAGCATGTCATTCTAGCTTGTTTTGTTTCCATTTCAGCATGTTTTTGGTGATGTTTCGCCATGTCATACCTCTGTTAAGGTTTGGTTTGGTTGGCCCTTGCATGCTCCATGCACTTGTAGTGCATTTCCATGAACTAGCCTAATGTGTATCATGCTTTAACATGTCATTCTAGCATGCTTTTGGATTAACTCTAAGAAGCTTTTGTCCATGTTTTAGCATGCTCTAGCTCTGATTTGTGTTGTTTTGGTCATGCATGCCATGCTTTGTATAGCTATAATGCATTCTAGCTTGTTAGCTTTGTGCATCAAGTCCACTAGCATGCATTACTTGGACTATTTGAATGATTTGGCATCATTTATAATGTGATTTCAGTCCATGTTTCATGGTCATGCACTTGCATTTTTTACTCTTTCAATGCGTTGGAGGGTTTCCCCCTTTATGCCTTAACATGGGTCATTGCGTATGCCTTCATGCCTAAGCTTGCGAGCCATCATTTCAATGTGTTTTGGGGGTTATTTTTCCATGATATAAATCTGATTTTTGTTGGTTAAGTCATCTCATGCTTGGTCTTAATAGGTGTAGTGTAATCCACCTTATTTGCCTTGCATTCATCATGCCTTATCCCCTTCATGCTAGCTTGTTTTGGCTTCCTTCCATATATGTTTTAGTATCATTTTGACATGTTTTAGGACTGTTTTGGGTTGCCTTTGCCATATGCTTCATGCTTTGCATAACTGTAGTGCAATTAGTCTTGCTAGCTTTGTGTTTTGATGACTCATGCATACTATCTTTGAGCTATTTAGATGATTTGGCATCATTTAATACTTCATTTCAGAGCTTATAGCATGACTATGTTCCCACTTCTTTCATGCTTTGAATGCCTTTGAGTATTGTGCATTGTTGCCTTATTGTGGTCTAGCATGTATGCCATCTTGCCTAGGTCCTTGAGCCTCTATCTTAGCATATTTTGGTCTTTGTTTAGACATAATTAAGCTCTGTCCATGGTTGGTTCATGCACTTGTGCCATGTATTGCATGCCCCCTTTGTAGTCCTCTTTACTAACTTCATGCGTTAAGGACCTTTGCATGCTATGCTTGCTTTGTTTGAATGATTTGGCATCATTTCATACCTTATTTCACTGCATTTAGTGTTGTCACACTTCCATGTTTATCACTCCTTGAGCACCCTTGAGGGTTGTGCTCTTAGGCCTACTTGATAGGCCAAGGCATGTGCGTGTTTGCCTTGCCCTTTTGTGCCTTTGTTTTGGTGTTATGGCCACTGATTTGGGCATGGCTGAGGTCTGTCCACTTTTGGTTTAAGTCCATTTGGCATTGTGTATGCCATGTAGTTCATCGCATTGAGTATGCCATGTTGTTTGCATGTTGATTCATCGCATTGTATATACCATATTCTTTGCATTGTGTATGCTTATATTACATTGCATTGTGTATGCATGCCATTAGCCTTGTCAGGTTGTTCATGTTGCATTGCATGTTTGCATGCTTAAGTCATTTTGCATATTTGCATGCTTGTGTTGCATTGCTTTTTTGCATGTTCCATGTTACATAGCATTGTGCATGCCATGTTATGTGTTGCATTGTGTTTGGAATAGGTGTTAGTCCAAACACGAGAAACGAGGGACGTTTCATACTTGAAGTGATGAAACGTGCCTCAATTCTCGGTCGCTGACGCTCTTGATCATACATGATAGAGCTCTAGGCATTTATGTGTTTATTTGTGCATTCATTTCATATTGAATTGTGCAACTTCGCCTCTCAGCCATCACGCATTGAAATGCGCGATTGGTGGGCCGAGGGTCGAGAACCACACTTCTTTGAGCTTATGAAATGATAGGGAGGGTGGTTGTGCACACATATCTTGCAAATACATTGCCATGCCCTTTCTTGCTCTCTGTTGCAGCAAATTGGAGAAGTGCAGCAACAACTGGTCGGCCAGCCAAAACAACTAGCTGGCCGACCACTTTTTCTGGTTTGCAACAATAAAAAGTGGTCGGCAGGTGGTCTCCCACATCAACAACTGGTCGGCCACCCTCCCACAAGTCCCCAAGGTGAGTTGGAAGCTATCTGGAGCTTGGTGCAAGTTTCTGAGAGTAGTTGCAAACAAAGGCAAATTGGGGCATCGCGACGGATTTCCGAACGAGGCGATCGGGCATGCATGCATTCCTTTCCCTCTGAGGACTTTGCTTTACTGCTTTACTTAGCTAATTTGCTTAGCTAGTTTATGCTTTGGTTTGTACTTAATTATTTAATGCGCTTAGCTATTCGATTTGTGTTGTAATATCATAACTAGTTAACTAGGATTAGTTGATTAGTTTTGTGATGTAATAATTAGTTTAATTAGCTTAGATTAGCTAGTTAGCTTCTTATTCGGACCCTCCGTCGAGAGGGCCAACTGTTGTAATAAGCATGCGTGTCTGTGATGCATGTCTTCCAACCCCCATTTCTATCTCCCTTTTACTTAACCGCTTACGATGGTTAGTTTTAGGGCATATTTCGATTAGCATACCTTATGCTTTGCATGCGTGCATCCATTCATCTGTATTGCATGCACCGGGCTCGGCGCATCGTACTAACTGCATTGTACTTTCAAATACATTTACTTGAATACATGTTCAACAGCATGTTATCAAGTTGCATTTCACATGACATTCCAGATAGCTGAGCCTATCTTAGTTGCATTTTTGCATGTGTTGCATTAGTCATCTTAACATGAACTAGGATCATGCATGATTTCTAACTAGTTCTTTGTTTTGTCTTGGAGTACACTGTGAGTGTTTACGCTTTAGCATACTGCATGTGTGTTATTGACTGCCATGTTCAGCATGCTTGCCATGAGGCTAACTGATTATTTGATATAACTGCCTGAATGTCTGTGGGTGAAGGTTGGATTACTTGAATTTGAACAAATCATTAAATCTCCGATTTAGCCTACTTGCGAGTAGCAAACTCCAAATCATTTTCACAAATGAACATGCAATGTTTTGTTTCAAATTAGGCGATCTAGTCTATACTTGTATGCTATGCACATCACGTAGTAAGATTGGCTAATTAACCAGAATAAGAACACATGTGTTTTCAAAAATAAAATATTATGCTTAGTACAGGCCGATCTTTGATCGGGCGAGCGGGGGTCCTCATTGCATGACCTTTCCCTCTCGTACCCAAGTTCTCGAGCCGAGGCAACTTTGGTGATGACGGACACATGGTCTTAGGCACGGGTCAGGGTTTCCTAAATTTCACCCAAAATAAAATATTTAGGTGGCGACTCTGTATCTGGCCAAGTAGTCCATGTTTGGCACTTCTTTATAAAAATCAGTTTTCCAAAACGATTTGCCGGATTTAGACTCTTTGGTGATTTATTGGTCTCACATTGCAGTTTGTGAGATTTAGATTCAGAACCGTGACATTGAGTCCGAACTGTAGTAGCCTAGAGAACAAAACGAGATTCGCGCCCATCGCGCGCGGATATCGGAGAGTTCTCGCGGGGCACGTCTACAGTTATACAAATTTCTCATCAATTTATTACTACTAGAGACAAATGTAATGGAACCTAAATACCATGGAAAATACCAAATTTTTGAACCGAGATATATATATATATATATATTAATGTGAGCATTTATGTATGTCTAGTGTAGTAAGAAAATATGAGTACAAATTTATTTATAAATATATATAATGTAATGTAGTAAGAATCTTTGTTGGACTCTTAAGAAAACAAACTTGGAATGACCACCATTATATAGGAGAAGATCATTGAATATAGCAATAGCATTCAAGTTGGGTTGTTTTTGTTCAATACTTCAACTACCCATCAACTCCCATTGTAATAGCATTCAAGATTATTGAATATAGCAATAGCATTCAAGTGCATTGTCAACAATTTGATATCTACCCGTCAACTCACAATGTAATAGCATTCAAGTACAATATTAAAAACATGTTGTATAAACCCAACTCTGTTTCCATAATAAATAATTCTAAAACAAATAAAATAAAATAAAAAGTACAATACACTGAATCAGCAAATGCCATGAAAACATCCATACGAACTAACATATTGAACCACCAAATATTATTCAACATTACTAGTAAATAAAATAACACAAGGACATATCACACTAAGCTTGAACTCTCTGAGAATAACTTTCAAAGATTAAGGACCCAATCCCTCATCCTACTAGCAGGCATATCAACAAATACCTCCCTTATTATGGGATCCGATGCAAGCTTGTTCACAGCTTTAGTGTAAGCAAGTGCATGAATTTCCTCCATAGCATGCAATAGTGCCATGCACTCTTTCAGTAGTGAATGTGAGGCAGTAGAGCCACCTTCAATTGAACCATTGTCATCGCCAACATTAGTAACTGAAGCACTTGTCAATCGCTTTTCCATTAGGTCCACCTTTCTCTTGATATTTTCACTCATTTCTTTGAGTGCTTCAAAAATATTAGCTTGAAAAGAGCTCCTCTTCTTACTCTTTCTACCTGCCATTTTGCTCTTGCCCTTGCCCTGGCCATCTCCATTGTCATTATCACTATCAATTTGCAATGCATCTAAGTCCTCATTCTTTACCTTAAATTCAGGATCAGAACTAGCACTACTTTCAGAAGGTGATTTGGTGGAAGGGTGAGCCAGTTTACCAGTTGCGGATGTGTCTCCTAAAATATGAGACAACTCATGGTAGTAAACCATCCCTTTCTTCCTGAACCTCTTTGCATGGCTATTAACCTACAAATTAATGAATTTTAGGTTAACATGAAGAATTCCCCAATTAAATGTAGCAAACAAAATGCAAAAAGTTAATAAAACCTTGTAAAGGGTCTCCCAAACGTCATCCGGTGCAGTGATAGTAAGCCATTGTCTATCCCAACCAACACCAGTATGCTTCAGTAATGCTGCAAATTTGTTGAACATGATACGCAGCTAATTGTATTTGTTCCGAAGCTGGTGTGCGTTATACTGGTATTGGGTTTTTGCGGTCATTTGATCTCTCAACCTATTCCAAGCTTGTTTAGTGAATGTCCTAATTATTTTACTATTCTTGGTTTTGACCTCCTCATCCATAAGGGTAATGAAAAGAGCCCCATTTGCCTGAGGCAATTGACCACTGTTTCCTCTACCAACTTCAACAACATCATCATTATCAGTGGGGACATCATTGTGTACTGTTGTTGCCATTGCCTAAATACCATGGTGTGAAAATAAATCATAAATTTTAATAAGTCTTCAATAATAAATTCTAAGAGTAGACATGCATAGCAGTTCTTAATAAAGGAACTAATAGCCTAAATACCATTGTGTATTCTCTGTGTGTGTGGGTGCCGTGTGTTTAATGTTCATGTTTGATTTTACAAAAATTCAAATTAGCTTCAGTATTTTTATCCATTCACTAAAATCCACTCAATCTAGTGTTTGATAAATTAGCTTCGGGCAACTGGGACATTCAGACAACTAAATCTAGTGTTTAAATCTAGTATTTTTATTCATTCACTAAAATCCACTAAATCCAAATTAGCTTCATGTAGACCGCCCGAACTCCGCTCCGCGCGCGAGGGCGTGAATTGTAGTTCTAGCTACTACAGTTCGGACTCCTGTCACGATTCTGAATCTAATCTCACAAAGTGCAATGTAAGACTGATAAATCACCAAAGAGTCCAAATCCGACAAATCGTTTTGGAAAATCGATTTTAATCAAAAAGCGCCAAACATGGACTGCTTTGCCAGATTTCAGAGTCGCCACCTAAATATTTTACTTTTGGGAAATTTAGAAAACCTTGACTCGTGCCTAAGGCCACGTGTCTGTCATCACCAAAGTTGCCTCGGCCTGGGAACTTGGGTACGAGGGAGGAAGGTCATGAAATGAGCACCCCCGCTCGCCCGATCAAAGGATCAACCTCTACTAATCATGATATGTTGTTTTTGAAAACACATGTGTTCTTATTCCGATTATTAATCTAGAATTACTATGTGATGCACACAGCATACAAGTATAGACTCAATCACGCGGATTGGAACAAAACAACTCATGTTTGTTTTTTAAAAATGGTTTGAAGTTGCTACCCTCAAGTAGGCTAAAATGCGGATTTGCCACCCTCAAGTGGGCTTAAAACATAATGATTTGGCACTTCAAGTGGGCTTAAAACTCACAATCATCGAATTGTTCCAATTCAGGCAATCAAACATTCATCCATAGGCATTCATGCATTTAAACACATAAGCACATAGCCTCATGGCAAGCATGCTATCATGGCAGTCACTTACACGCATGCAAGGATGCTAAAGCATAAACACTTACAGTGTACTCCAAGCCAAAGAAAGAAAAACTAGTTAGAAATCAATGCATGATCCTAGCTATGTCAACAATGCCTAATGCAACACATGCAAAATGCAACTAAGTAGGCTCGGCTATCTAAGATGGCATATGAATGCAACACTCGATAACATGCTTTGAAACACGTATTCAAGTAAGTATTGAAATTCAATGCAGTTTGAATGAGGCGCCGAGCCCGGTGCCTGCGAAACAAATGAATGAATGCACTCATGCAAGCATAAGGTATGCTAATTGAAATATGCCCTAATCTAACCACTGAAAGCGGGTAAATAAAAGGGAGAAAGACGTGGGGTTGGAAGACATTCACACACACACGCACACTTATTACAACATTGTGCCCTCTCGACGGAAGGTCCGAATGAATAAGCTAAGCTACATCTAAGCTAAGCTAGCTAACTAATCTAATAATCTAATTAGACTAATTATTACACAACCGAAATGAATAATAAGCAATCTACTTACTAATTATTACATCACTTAACTAATTAAATTACAAATTCATGCTAAGCATTAAAGTATGTGAACTAGGCTACCTCAGCTTTGCCTTGAAGAAGTTGAAGATGCATGCTCGATTCCCGTCCCGAAAAGCTCTCCAAATGCTCTTTAGAGGCTCTGTTTGCAGGGTGTCTTCCAATTCTTGTTGTTGAAGCTTACCAAAACAATGCTGGGAAGTACACCAGTGGCCTACCGGCCAAGGATGTGTAGTGTCGACCCCCCTGCCGGCCAATAGTAGGCACTGCCGGCCATGAATGAGAGGGTACCGGCCACTGGTGTGCTGTGACACCAAGCTGCAATAGAGCACAAAATAGAGAAAATGGAGGGTCTCCCTAGAACATGTATGTACTATGCCCCTCCAAATCATCTCAAAACATCAAGGGAGAGGCATAATTGGATCCAAGACCATCAATCAAGCATCGCAATGCGTGATGGCCAAAGATCCAATTTGTACAAACTCAATAAATGCATGACAAACAAGACACTTAGACCATCTCCTTATCATGAGAGATCAAAGGTAATGGAGACCAAGGGAGATTGGCTCATTTCATCACTTCAAGTATGAAATGAACCAATCTTCCTCGTGTTTAATACGACATCCGATTGAACACAATGCAAAGCAAGCAACATGCTCGTGCAAACAACATGCTAATCTTGGCATGAAATGCAAGATTCTAACATGCAAACACTCATGCACAACATGCTAGAATACTTAAGCATTAAAAGCTAGTGAAAGACGCAACACTAGAATCATGCAAAGCAATGCTCGATGGACTAAACCAACACCAAACAGACCTCATGCATGCTAGAACAGTGGCCAAAATGATCTGAAATGATAGCATAAATGGCAAGGGAATGATGCTCATGCAATGGCTCGCAAGCTAGGCATTAAACACAACTCTCAAACACAATCAAAGAGTGATATGCTCAAGAATATGGCAATGCTATATGCTCTAAAATCAAGTATTAAATGATGCCAAATCATCCAAATATCTCAAACATAGCATAATACGGTGCTCAAAACTCAGGTCTAGCTAAGGTACTTGCACCATAGCCATATCAAGCAAGCCCCACAGGGCCAAGATGACTCAAAATAGTCCTATGGCAGGTCAAAACAATGCCAAAACATGCATGGAGTAGAGCTACCACACGTTAGAATAAAAGGCCAAAACACCAAGTAAGCTAGGCCAATGAACATGATTACACTACAAGTGTAAGAAACAAATGAGGGATGCTCTAACCAACCAAAAATAGAGTTGTATCATGGCAAAACAAGACCAAAAACACACTGAGATGGTAGCCTAAAAGCTTATACAAGCATGCATACACATTGACTCACAAACAAGGCATGAAGACATAACTCTCAAATACATTGAAGGAGTGGAAAATGTGAGAGTGTGGAAATGAAATATGCTCTGAAATCATGTGAGAAATGAGGCTACACCATGCAAACATCACATTCCAAGCATGCTAGGGACCTCAAGCACAAAGCTAGTCAGAGCCACTTACACTATAACCATACAAGGCAAGCCTCACATAGACAAGACCAACCAAAACAGAGCTAAGACATGCTAAAATAACAACAAAAACATGCTGAGATAGAACCAAAAATAGGCTAGCATGATGGATCAAAGCATTGAGTATACAAGGCTAAATGGCAAGATTACACTACAAGTGTAAAAAGCATGCATGAGGTGACTCAACCAAGCCAAAACAGAGTTATGGCAGGTCCAAAAAGTCACAAAAACAAGCTTGAGCAAAGCCACAAAGGAGTATAAACACATGTTCATTTGGTGAGCCATCAACACATGCATGCAAGACATGAGGAGAGGGGACCACCCCCTCCCATTTTGGACCTCAAAACCACATTTCTACCACTAAAAATCCACTGGATTTTAGTAGCTAAAAGGCCAAACAAAGATGAACTCAAAGGCCTTAAAGGATGGCTCCAAGCCTAAGCAAATAAGGCACACAAGAAGATAGAACACCCTCAATACCAAGGAGGCCTCAAACAACCATCTAAAACACTTGAAAACAAAGCTTTTTGTAGTTGAAAGCAAGGCCTAAAACAATATGCAAGGATGGCCAAATAAGCAATGAAAACAAAGCTTTAAAGAGGATATGAGACTCACCCTTGAAGCACAGCAATAACAGCAAGTTTCTGAGACAAAACCAAGCTAAAACCACTCAAATACAACCTCCAAGAACCTCAACTCAAAAATGAAGGTGTTTAACTAGGTGTTGTAGTGCAAAAGTGAAGAGAAAACACACTTTAAGGCACAAACTAATACAAATATAGAGAAAGGGAGAAATAAAGAGAGAGAGGGATATGTTTAGCCCTAAAATTGCTGAACCTCTAGAAAGGGAGAGGAACCTCCCCTTATATAGAGCAATGCAATGCAAAGCTTGTTTAACAAGCTTGAAATGGCCTCCATGTGTATGGAGGATGGCTCAGTGAAAAACAGCTGGCTTAAAAGATCTAGCACAAAATCTGCTGAAACAAGGTGGCTGCCGGCCATCAGTGGTGGCCGACAATGCTTCATTGATGGCCGGCAGGCCTCATCAATGGCCAGCAGGGCCAAAGCCATGGCCGGCAGTGCCAAAAAAAGTGGCCGGCAGTGCACCACAAGAAGCATGCTGAGAGGACCAACACATGGTCCAAAAATAGGGCAGAAAGGATACAAGGTTTGGAAAGCTCAAACCAGTGACGTTCCGTCGCAAAATTCGAGTACTTGATGAGCAATCGAACTTGTCATTGGATGTACCTGCAAGCATATCCAAGTCTTGAGGACGGTCAAAAATGGGGTGTCTACACTTCAGGCAACAATATCATTAAAATCCACTAAATTAGCTTCAGGCAACAATGTCATTACCCTACTAAAGATCTAGAACAAGGGAAGGAAACAAAATAATTGTAATTGCTAATATGCAATTTACCCCACTCAACATCCAGAAATTCAAAGCAAAATGAAGAATCACAATAACAAAAAGCACAAGATTTGTAGATTTAAAATGAAGAATAACAGTATATGTTCTTAAAAAAAAAAAAAAAAAAAAGCAACATAAGCAAATTTACAAGGTGTATACCATATGCTCCTTTTGAGGGCTGTGTATAGTAATACTTTTGGGATGTATATATACCAATATTATATTTAACAACTAACACTTTTACATCCATAAAACATTCTTGAATAAACTCTCTAGATAATTAAGTGCAACAAAGATACAATAATCCCATTCTAGCATGAATATTTTCCCAAACTCAAGATTTACCTAAATCAACTGTGAATCTTGAAATGTTCACATAACACATTGTATAATACATTGATGGTAAAATAAAATTTGTATAGCATCGACCATTATCGTCTATAAAAATTTCAGTTGTAAATGTCCAACAATCTCTATTGACAATTCAAGATCATCTTCCATGTATTCTACCTACTAATAATGATACTAATGCACAGATGTAGTTAGGCAAAATAATAACAACTTAATGAACCATTTATACACCTTAAAATGATATATGCATTGGACCAAAACATGTGAATTTATCATCATTACAGTACATGACATATGGACTTGTCAATGTACCTATCTGCTTAGCTCTTCCAACTAATTGAAGAAATACCATGAGATATATTAAAAAATAACACCATAGAGACAACATTGTATCTCAATCACAACATTATTTAGTTATACTCTCGTGAAACCTGGTCTTTAGCTTTCTATCATCAAACTTGCCCCCACTTAACTCTTGGAAACACTAGATCTAGCATAGATCTATAACAAATCTACAAACAACCACCAACAATGTTTATACATATAAAAATATAAATAATAATAAAAAAGGGGATATGTTGTTAAAAAAAAATAGAAGTTCAAGCTCTCTGTGAAACAGAGAGCAAGAGAGAAGAGAGGCGAGAGAGAGAGAGAGAGAGAGAGAGACTGACCTGAGATCAATTTGGTTTGGAAATTTGCAAAATATCTGTAGATTTGCAACAAATTTTTTGTTTTAGAAAGAAAAAAAAAAACCATGAAGCTTGATGAAACACAGAGAATAGAGGAGAGAGACCTGAGATCGATTTGGTTGGAAGATCTACAGATTTGCAACATTAGTAATGTTTTAGAGAAAAAAAAATGGAAGCTCGGTGAAACACAGAGAATAGATGGGAGAGAGAGAGAGAGACAAAAGAGGGGAGAGAGAGTAGAGAGAGATTGACCTGATCTTCAAGATTCATTCAACATGAGCAAAGGAAGAAGATAAGGTTAGATACAAGTTTTATCACCGTTAGAGAAAATAAATTGAATTGTGGTGCTCCGAAGATTTGAACTGTTGTCGTTATGCCCACTTTTCATTTACTGTAGCTCTTCTACAATGGCTTCTGCTACAGTGACTTCCGTTTTTCTATTTATAAACCAATGAAAACACATCTTTTCAGTTTACATTTTTTTGGTCAAATTTACAAACTGAGTAAAATTATTATAAACCAAAAAAATTTACCAAACAAGCTTTTATGAAAGTTTTTTAAATTTTTGTAAATATAAACTGAAAAATAAAAACAAAATGGTTACCAAACAAGGCCTAAGAATTCATTTTATTATTCAAGTTTTCAAAATAACAGTATACAAATTGTGCTTCAATGGTTCTAGAAGATATATGATTCTAGAGTGTTGATTTTCAATGGCTTTTAGCCCCTCAAAACATGAGAATAGCATTTGTTTGCAAAATTCTATTTATGCTTGAAACAGGTCCAAGGGCCGACACCAAAATAGCAAGGGTCGACACCAGAGTGAAGCTCAAAATGTCTAAGTGTTCCAGAAGCAAGGGTCGACACCAAGAACAGCAAGGGTCGACACTAAATTTCAGAATGCAATCCAGCAGCAAGGGTCGACACCAAGAATGATAAGGATTGACACTAGGAACACCTGGAACTAAACTCAGACAGAGAAGAAGAGCAAAGGGTCGACACCAAAAACAGCAAGGGTTAACACTAAATTTTAAAATGCAATCCAGCAACAAGGGTCATAACCAAGAATGATAAAGGTCGACACCAGAAACACCTGGAACTAAACTCAGAGAAGAGAATAAGAGCAAAAGGTCGAAACCCAATTTGTAGGGGTCAACACCCGTAAAATCTGGATTTCAAAAATCCAACTGCCAAATCAGATCTAGATTGACACACCCCTTTTCTCAACCACTTTTTCAGATTTATGTGCAGAATATGTCATCTTTTCTGACCCCAGAGCAGATCTTCTGCCACCATATCTTCTTCCATGAAGTTGACTTATAAGAATGAGCATTAAATAAAAACTTGTGCATTTAATGAGCCTTCTCTTCCCAAGACATGCCTACAGTCTGCCTTCTCCATACTCTGAGCAAACATAGCTGGAAGATATCTTCCGTGATTCTTTCAAACGGCTAGAAGATTCAAATCTCCTCTCTCCGACAGCTAGAAGCCATTAATGCTATAAAGATGAAGCTCTCCTTGTTCAATCAATACACTTCTTCAATACAACAAACCTAGAGCATTCAAGAGTAATCAAGAGCTTTTAATATACTCCATTGTACTTCCATTCTTACATCTGAGTGTGTCTTAAATTACCTGTGAGCTTACACTTTCATATCCATCTTTTGAGAGAAAATATTTGTAAAAGAGGACAGTTGTACCTCTTTCTCATGCTCCTTATTTTCTGAGTGAAACACTTATAAAGTGAGGCATTTAGTTGGGAGGTCCTCAACAGATTGAAGTAAGTCCTTTGTAAAAATCCACAAAGCATTGATTCTTAGTGAAGAAATTCTCAAAGAGGTCTCTTGAGGAGTGGACGTAGGCCGGTGAACCGAACCACTATATATCTTTGTGTTAGGCTCTTCTTTCATTTCCTTTTATTTTTTGTGTACTTATTAATTGTCTACTGCATTTAATCACTTAGTCTTTGAAATCTATTTTCTTGCTAATTTTTTAATTACCTAATTCACCCCCCTCTTAGGTTGCTTTCCTGTATAACAATTGGTGTCAAAGCCAAGTCTCTAGTATTGTGACTTAACCGTCTTAGAGTGATCCATGGAAAACCCTAGCTCCTCTCTTCTTGAAGGTTAAGCCTCAAACCGACCACCCTTCTTCAATGGCACAAATTTCAACTATTGAAAAACTCGGATCATTATGCATATCCAATCTATCAACTATGAAG
Organism: Camellia sinensis; assembly: GCF_055761805.1. Taxonomy (NCBI): domain Eukaryota; kingdom Viridiplantae; phylum Streptophyta; class Magnoliopsida; order Ericales; family Theaceae; genus Camellia; species Camellia sinensis. The sequence continues at coordinate 103,622,812 of NC_138961.1, forward strand.
TTCAAAAAATCATATGTGATGGTCCTAAAGTCCCCACAAAACCATAGATGGCCTATTAGTTCCCAAACTTGAGAGTAAGTGGACTAGTGCTGATTATAAAGATATTCAATCCAATGTCGAAGCTGTTAATATGTTGTATTGTGCACTTGATGCTACTAAGTTCAACATAATATGCACTTGTACAATGGTGAAAGAAATTTGGGATAAACTTATTGTAACTCGTGAGGGAACCACTCAAGTCAAAGAGTCTAGAATGAGTTTGCTTGTTCATAACTATGAGCTCTTCAAGATGAAACTTGATGAGAACATATCCCAAATGTTCACTCGCTTTACAGATATTATAAACAGTCTTAAATCTCTGGGAAAGACCTATACTAATGCAGAAATTGTCAGAAAAGCCCTCCGTTCATTGCCAAAAAGCTAGGAGAACAAAGTTATTACAGTGATAGAAGCAAGAGACTTGTTGACATTAAGTCTTGATGAGTTAATGGGATCTCTCCTAACCCACAAGATCATTATGCAAGAAAGAAAAGAAGAAGAAGACAAGAATAAGAAGAAAGGGATAGCCTTCAAGTCTACCTCAAAATCTCAAGAGGAAGAAGAAGATGCTTCAGAGGAAGATAAAGAAATGGCTTTCATTACCAAAAGGTTCAAAAAAATTGTGAAGAAGAAACAAGGTGTAAGGAAGTTCTTCAGAAAAGACTTCAACAAATATTTTCAAAAAGGAGAAAGCCAAAAAAATCTGAAGTTACTTGCTACGAATGCAACAAGTCGGGACACTACAAATCGAAATGTCCAAAGCTCAAGAAACAATTCAAGAAGGACAAAAAGAAAGCCACGATCTCAGCATGGGGAAAAGACAGTGATGACAACGACTCAAAGACTAATATTTGCAAAAATGAATTTGCAAATCTATGCTTGATGGCACTTGAAGATAAAAATGAGGTAAATGATGGCTCTTTTACCTTTGATGAATTACAAATTGCTTTTGATGAATTACATGTTGAATTTAAAAAAATTAAGTATGAAAATGAAGTCTTGACTTCTAAGATCAATACTTTAGAAAATGAAAATGATCTCAAGTTTATCTCAAGAAAAGGAATCCTTGACTTCTAAGATCAATACTTTAGAAAATGAAGTCTTGACAATGGACAAGAAGAAAGAATTTTCAAATGAAAAAGAATCTTTCATTTTTGAAAAGAAAGTAGATGATTTGCAAAAAAAAAATGAAACTTTGGAAAAGGAGAAAATTGTTTTAAATGAAAATATAGAAGATTTAAAAAATATTCTTTCAAAATTTACTCAAGGTAGAGGTACCTTAGATAAAATTCTCAAAAGTCAAAATCAAACCTTTGGAAGAATGGGAATTAGATATAAACCTTTTTCAAAAGCAAAAAATTCTAAAAAGACTTTTGTTCATGCATCATCTAATCATTCTCATCTCACATGTCATTATTGTGGAAGAAAAGGCCACATCTCTCCTTCATGTCCTGCTAAGAGAAACTCATTTGTTAGAATGAAAAAGAAGTGGGTTCCCAAAAATACTTCAACTCCTAACTCTCATGGACCCAAGAAAGAATGGGTACCAAAAGGCCAACAAAAATATGATTTTTGCAGGTGTGCTTTAGGTCAAAATCCAGCAACAACCGATGGTACCTTGATAGTGCGTGCTCAAGGCACATGACCGGCGATAGAGCAACGTTCTCAACCCTTAAATCCAAAGAAGGAGGTCACATAACCTTCAGAGACAATTGTAAGGAAAAGATCATCGGCGAAAGTAATATTAATAAAACTTCTTCACCCATCATCAAAAATTTGTTGCTTGTTGAAGGATTGAAACATAACTTGCTTAGTATTAGTCAAATGTGTGATAAAGGCAATCATGTTACTTTTGAAAGATCCCATTGCACCATTAAAAATTCTGCTGATAACAAAGTGCTTTTTGTTATGAAAATGTGTATATATTTGATTTGCATAGTTTATCTCCTAATCATGATATTAAGTGCTTATCTGCTATAAATGAATCTAGCTGGCTATGCATAGAAGGCTAGGACATGATCATATGGACTTGCTTTCAAAACTTTCAAAACTTGACTTGGTTGTTGGTTTACCAAAAATCGATTTTGAAAAAGATAGACTTTGTGATGCTTGTCAACAAGGAAAACAAACAAGAGTTTCTTTCAAATCCAAAAATATTATTTCCACTTCTAGGCCTCTTCAATTGTTGCATATTGACTTGTTTGGACCTTCTAGAACTTTAAGTCTTGGAGGTAAATCTTATTGTCTTGTTTGTGTGGATGATTATACTAGATTCACTTGGGTGATTTTCTTGGCACACAAAAGTGATACTTTTTCTGCATTTTCAGCTCTTTGTAAACATATTCAAAATATACCTTGCTTGGTTATCATTTTTCAAAAACACTTTTCAGAAAATTCTACTTTCTTATTTTCTGTGTTTTTTTGTTTTTACTGATTTTTTAAAATATTTTAAGCAATTTTTTTAATTTTTAGACATACTTAACATAAATATACCTAAAAAGTAAAAAAAAAAATTTGAAAAAAACCTTTTAAAAATTCACTAAATACCAAAAACACAAAAAAAAAATGAGAATTCAGTACATTTTTTATATTTTTATGTATTTATTAATTTTTTAAAATATTTTTTCACAAATTTTTTACTTCTTGGATACATCTAAGTAAGGTGCATCTAAAAAAGTAAAAAAAAATGTTTAAAATTTTAAAAATATTCACTAAAAACAAAAAAACACAACAAAAAACTCAATTTTCAAAAAACTTAATCCAAAAAACTCAAACTAAACACACTGATTAGTCTTGCTATTTGTAGCATTAGAAGTGATCATGGTAGAAAATTTGATAATGATGAGTTTATTCTATTTTGTAATGAGCATGGCATTGATCATAATTTTTCTACTCCTCGAACTCCTCAACAAAATGGTGTGGTAGAAAGAAAAAATAGAGTTCTTGAGGAAATGGCTCGGACTATGCTTTGTGAAAATAATTTGCCAAGATATTTTTGGGCGAAAGCCATCAACACTGCTTGTTATGTTATTAATCGTGCCCTGATTAGACCCATACTTAAGAAAATGCCATATGAATTGTTGAAAGGAAGAAAACCCAACATTGGTCATTTTCGTGCATTTGGTTGTAAATGTTTTGTACTTAATAACAATAAAGAAAATCTTAAAAAATTTGATGCAAAATCCGATGAAGTCGTGTTTCTTGGCTATGCAAATGCTTGTAAAGCTTATCTTGTCTTTAATAAAAGAACTTTACTCATTGAAGAATCTACACATGTTGTTTTTGATGAATCCAACTCCTTTGCTTCCAATAAAATTGTTAGTGATTCAAATCCAAGAATTGAAGGCAATTACTTATCAAAAAATGATGAACTTCATTCTTCGGAACCAATGTTGAAGTCTCTATGTAAGATCTTCAAAAAGAGTTTGCTCATCTAGCAAAGGAAAACGATCTACCCAAAGAATGGAAGTATACTCATGGACATCCCAAAGATCTCATCATAGGAGATGCCACACAAGGTGTAAGAACTCGTTCTTCTATTCATAATGTTTGTGGCAATTTAGCTTTTGTTTCTCAAATTGAGCAAAAAACTTTTTCTGAGGCTGAACACGATGAAAACTAGATTTTTGCTATGCAAGAAAAGTTAAATCAGTTTAAAAGAAATGAAGTTTGGTTTTTAACTCCTCGTCCTAAGGATCATTCAGTCATTGGAAGAAAATGGCTTTTTCGAAACAAAATGGATGAATTCGGTTGTTATTCGAAGCAAAGCTAGACTTGTAGCCCAAGGTTATAACCAAGAAGGCGTCATTGATTTTGATGAAACTGTTGCACCCGTTGCATGTCTTGAAACCATTCGCATGCTGCTCGCATTTGCTTGTTTTAGAAATTTTAAACTTTACCAAATGGATGTGAAAAGTGCTTTTCTAAATGGGTATATTTCGGAGGAAGTGTATGTTGAACAACCTCCTGGTTTTGAAAATCACAAACACCCAAACCATGTTTATAAACTTTCAAAAGCTTTGTATGGTTTGAAACAAGCCCCTAGAGCTTGGTATGAATGCTTAAGAAATTTTCTTATTGAAAAAGGTTTTTCTCATGGGAAAATTGATACTACTCTTTTTATAAAAACCAAGAATGATGATATGCTTATTGTTCAAATTTATGTTGATGATATCATATTCGCAGCTACTAATGAATCCTTGTGTGAGGAATTTGACAAGGATATGCAGGGCAAATTTGAAATGAGTATGATAGGAGAGTTGACATACTTTCTCGGATTACAAATAAAACAAACCCAAGTGGAATCCATTTATCTCAAGCCAAATACGTCAAGGATCTCCTCAAAAGATTTGAAATGGACTTATCCGAACCCGCAACAACTCCCAGGAACACATCGATTAAAATCAACAAAGATGAGCAAGGTAAACTAGTAGACGAAAAGAAATACCGAGGTATGATTGGTTCCTTACTCTATCTAACAACTAGTAAACCTGACACCATGTTTAGTGTGTGTGTATGTGCACGTTTTCAATCGGCTCCAAAAGAATCACACGTCACTGCAGTAAAACGCATTTTTAGATATCTTGTTGGCACTCCACTTTTGGGTCTTTGGTAAAACAAATCTTTTTGACCTTTTTGATTACTCGGATGCCGACTTTGTGGGATATAGACTTAACCGAAAAAGCGCTAGTGGCACTTGTCATTTTCTTGGAAATTCACTCACATCATGGTTTCTTAAGAAACAAAATTCTGTGGCTTTATCTACAGCTGAAGCGGAAAATATTGCCGCCGCTAGTTGTTGTGTTCAAATGCTTTGGATGAAATAACAACTTCTTGATTTTGGACTTCACTATGATCACATTCCTATTAAATGCCATAACACCAGTGCCATTAATCTTTCAAAAAATCCCATACAACACTCACGCACTAAACAAATTGAAATAAGGCATCACTTTCTACGAGATCATGTACTTAAAGGAGACATTGAACTCGAATTTGTGCCTACAAGCCAACAATCGGCCGATATCTTTACCGATGAGGAACAATTCTACTTTATACAAACTGAGCTTGGCATGCTAAATATTCCTATGTGATGTTAAACTATGTGCTATTATGCTTCATTGTGTTATTTGCTGTGAAAAACACTAGTTTTTGTCTTTCAGGACCCCTAAGAGTCGACCCCCTGCTCTATAGGGTCGACACCCTATGAATAAGTTTTGTGCTTTCTATTGATAAGGGTTAACACCCATCTTCTCTGGTGTCAACACCAGTTGATTTCTAATACGTTTTAGGGTCGACGCCTCTCTTCGAAGGTATTGACACCTGATGTATTTGAGAACACTGCTTTTTAGTGTCGACCCCCTTCCCCTAAGGGTCGACACCTGTGTTTGGCCAAGGTTTTTCTGTGCGATCTTTTCAAATTTGAAGGGTTGACCCCTCTCTTCATGAGGGTCGACACCCTTTCAAGGGTGCAACCCTTCCATTCTCTCCAGCGACACCTCCCAAAACCTAGCCCTAGCTCATTTTCCTATTCCGATGATTCACATTTTGATCCTCTTTCATCTCTCTCGCGATCTCTATTCTTACTCTTCATGGATTCTCAAGCCCCTCCTCCTGCTCCAACACGTAAGCGACCACGAACCTACTCCACTTCCACCGTCGTCACTGCTTCTCCTCCCGTGCTTCAATTCAAGAACCTTGAGTGCAGATCTGCCTTCAATAAGGACTTCAATCTACGAAAGGTAATCTCTGGTCGCACAATAGACATCTCATTCTTTGAAAAACATTCTATTCTCGTAAAAACTTGGTTTGATAACCAGAAATGGTCATCTCTTTTGAAACTCAACTGTAACATCTACCCTAGTCTCATTAAAGAGTTTTTTGCAAATCTGTCCTTTGATGAGGATTCTTCTCCTCATACCCTAGACTGCTTTGTTAAGGGTGTTTCTTTCACTTTGACACCCTCTATCATTAACTCCATTCTGAAAACCTCCTATGATGGACACAAGGTCAATCCATCTGTAACTCTTAAACCACCCCAATACTCTCAACTCACTGGTCTCCATCTCCTCACAAACAACCCTGACCTAAATCACCATGTCACTGTCTCTGGGAAAGATCTTTCCCTAGAACTGAGACTGTTACATCACATCATCACCCACAACATTATCCCTCGGTCCAGTCGCTTTGATGCTGTGACCTATGGTCAAGCTTATCTCATTTGGGCCCTATCCACTGGCTTTCTCACTGATTTCGGTTTTTTGGTGATTCACTGTATTATCAATGCTCATAAGCAAAATAATCAAACTTTTCCCTATGGAATGATTTTCACAAAATTTTTCAAGCATTTCAAAATTGATCTTAAGGGGAAAGAAAAAGTCCCTAGAGACCCCTCTTGTTATGGGGCTGAAACTCTGAGAAATATGGGCTACTCTCTAATCAACCGCATCTAGACCAAGACCAGGAAAACTGGGTCTTCCCCTAGTCTCTCTACCCCTGGTTCTTTCCTTCTCAGTCCCTCTACCCATCTTTTCTCCACCCCTGGTCCTTTTACTCTACCATCTCCTTCTGACCTCTCCTCTCTCTCAAAAAAAATTGAGCATCTTGACTTCATGGTTTAGGGTCCCCTGTTCAATGGGATTGCTTCAATCAATTCTAGGCTTAACAATCTAAACCTAGATTCCCAACCTATCCCTGCCTCAGACATTCCATCATCCTCTCACTCTATCCCTGCTTCATCATCCTCTACTTTGGAACAAAAGGTGGATGAGTTCTTTGGTTCTACAACTTATCTCTCAACAAACTGAAATGCAAAATGACATTGATCGTATGAAGCTGCAACAAGCTCAAGTCATTGCCTCTGCTAAACAAAGTATAGAAAGTATGGTGATTGCAGTCTATGGGATCAAGAACTCCAACGAAAAATTCCATCAAATCTTCCAACAGCGCTGGGACGATTATTTGGGTGAACAAATCCGAAAGTTTATGCTATGGTTTGCCTAAGGTTGGCGCACAGCTGCACCACATTGGCCTCGCTCTCCTCTTTCGTTTCGCTGATGCTCCATCCCCACTTTTTGATAATGACAAAGGGGGAGAAGTTGTAGATGTTGTAGTTATTCTAACTGTAGTTGGTTGGTTGTTAACTATTAAGTACAATTAAGTCTTTGGATGTTAACTATTAAGAAACATAGATATATATGAATGCCTGGGTCAAAACACTTTTTGGGTACAAAATTTGGGAAACACAAGTTGAGAAATTGATGTATATGGATATTTTTGGGCACATAGATACTTTGTGCTAATCTCTTTAATGGTATGAAAACTTGAGGCTACTTAAGTGTTAATTGCAATTGGTTATGAATGCTTATGATGAGTTGTGATTTTTTTTTACACTTACTTGGAGCATTATGGAATTTGTTTTAAAGAGCTTGTGATTTCATTCAATGAAAATAAACTGAAGAATTTAGTTTTACTAATGAATGGTTTAGTGCATATTGACAGGGGGAGCTTACTCTATGTTGTATCAATTGAAAATCTCCTTGGCATACATATTCCTCATTATAATTTCAGTTATCTTTGTTACGGCCTCAAAGTCCTTTTTCTAGGGGGAGTTTTCAATCTCATTTTTTTCAAAACCTTGATTTACAAAACTCCTTCAAAAACACTTCTCAAGGTTTTCACTTTTAAACTCGTTCTGTGAAAACTTTTAATATATTTGTCATCATCAAAAAGGGGGAGATTGTTAGCCCCAAGGTTATTCAAATTTAAATTCTTATTGATTTTGATTATTGACAAATATTAAGAATTCATTTTATTATTCAAGTTTTCAAAATAACAGTATACAAATTGTGCTTCAATAGTTCTAAAAGATATATGATTCTAGAGTGTTTCTTTTCAATGGTTTTTAGCCCCTTAAAACATGAGAATAGCACTTGTTTCCAAAATTGTATTTATGCTTGAAACAGGTTCAAGGGTCGACACTAGAGTGAAGCTCAAAATGAATGTTCCAAAAGCAAGGGTCGACACTGAGAACAACAAGGGTCGACACTAAGTTTCATAATGCAATCCAACAACAAAGGTCAACACCAAGAATGATAAGGGTTGACACCAGGAACACCTGGAACTAAACTCAGAGAAGAGAAGAAGAGCAAAGGGTCGACACCAAAAACAGTAAGGGTCGACACTAAATTTCAGAATGCGATCCAACAACAAGGGTCGACACCAAGAATGATAAGGGTCAACACCAGAAATACCTGGAACTAAACTCAGAGAAGAGAAGAAGAGCAAAGGGTCGACACCCAATTTGCAGGGGTCGACACCCGTAAAATCTGGATTTCAAAAATCCAGCTACCAAATCAGATCTGGACTGACACGCCCCTTTTCTCAGCCACTTTTTCAGATTTATGTGCAGAATATGTCATTTTTTCTGACCCCAAAGTAGATCTTCTGCCACCATATCTTCTTCCATGAAGTTAACTTATGAGAATGAGCATTAAATAAAAGCTTGTGCGTTTAATGAACCTTTTCTTCCCAAGACCTACCTACAGTCTGCCTTCTCCATACTCTGAGCAAACACAGCTAGAAGATATCTTCCATGATTCTCTCAAATGGCTAGAAGATTCAAATCTCCTCTCTCCAACAACTAGAAGCCATTAATGCTATAAAGATGAAGCTCTCCTTGTTCAATCAATACACTTCTTCAATACAACAAACCTAGAGCATTCAAGAGTAATCAATACCTTTTAATATACTCCATTGTACTTCCATTTTTACATCTAAGTGAATCTTAAATTACCTGTGAGCTTACACTTTCATATCCATTTTTTGAGAGAGAATATTTGTAAAAGATGACAGTTGTACCTCTTTCTCATGCTCCTTATTTTCTAAGTGAAACACTTGTAAAGTAAGGCATTTAGTTGAGAGGTCCTCAACAGATTGAAGTTTAAATCCTTTGTAAAAATCCACAAGCAAGGTAAAGCATTGATTCTTAAGAAATTCTTAAGGAAGTCTCTTGAGGAGTGGACGTAGGCCGGTGAGCCGAACCACTATAAATCTTTATGTTCAGCTCTTCTTTCCTTTCCTTTTATTTTCTGTGTACTTATTAATTGTCTACTGCATTTAATCACTTAGTCTTTGAAATCTATTTTCTTGCCAATTTTTTAATTACCCAATTCACCCCTCCTCTTGGGTTGCTTTCCTGTATAACATATTTAATCAAGCATGAATAATTATCCCATAGTTTTTGTATCAATATTATGTTTGTTTTGATAACATTCTTGAAAGGTCCTTAGTGCTAGGGGACTTTTATGCAACTAGTACCTTTGTTTGAGATATCTCCTTTGCCACCGATGGGTGGACTTGTCTAATTGATTCTGGGTCGGTTATTCCTTTGTTTGGTCAATAAATGTTATCCTTTGTATTATGTAGATATTAGTAAACATCCCTTAAAGTTTTGAAAGCCTTTGATTGATGAACTTGGTTCATTCTTTGATTTTGTTACAAGCTATGATATGTATTGTTTTGATAAAATCTCAAATATCATTCATTCAAATATTTATTACTTATATCATTCATTGAGTTTTCAGCTCACCCATCTCCCTTGTATATATGTAGGTGATGATTAGGAAGGCGATGTCACCTAAGCTTTATTTGGAAGATTGTTTTGGTTTATGGCCCATAGCATCTTGAAGATTATGTTTCTTAGCTTTGTAGATCATTTGTCTTGTATGTTTAGGCTTGAGAAGCCTTTTGATCAAGATGTAATATTAAATTTATTTTATTTTGTATTCAAGTTGTAAAACTGTGTTAATATATATGTCGTTTCATTTAATCTATGTACAACTATTATGGACTAATTATATTTAAATTTATTGCTTCTGCACATGTATGCCCCATATGTATACTCTGTTTATATGAATCTTTGTAAGTTGGCATTCGATAATCTTGGATTACTGGCCATCATAGCATCATCCTATTAGGGGCGGAATGGGGTTGTGATAGATTGGTATCAGAGCACAAGTTTCTTATAATACATTTATTCACACACTCTTGGTCCTAAAGAGTATAAGATTTTCCTTAGAATGATATTAGGATTGCATCATATTGCTCGCTATTTGACAAGGTGTACATTATTTTGGCATGGTTATTTGCTACTTGCCTACTTGTCTTTTTGTTCATCTTGTTTTAAAGTCACATTTCGCATACCCTTAGCATCATGAGAAGAGGAAGACCTCCAATTAGACGACATCATTCTAAGGATAGGTTGGATAGAATAGAAAGGATGGTAGAAGGTTTGACTCGTGAGTTGAGGCAAGCAAGGGAACAGAATACTGGTACCACCTCTACTCAAGTCGAGTAGACAAACAGCCAAAATGTAGTTCCACCTCCACATCCACCTCCTCTAATACTGCAGGTGCCTCCATAGCCAGCTTTATATGGGGACAACACGTTAACTTTGATCAAAGAGTTTAAGAAAATGATTCCGCTGAGGTTTCAAAGGGGTATAGAGCCATTGAAGGAAGAAGCATGGGTTCTTGAAATTGAGAAGCTATTTGAAATATTTCCTAGTACTGACACCCAGAAGGTGTCATTGGCAGCATTCACACTAGATGACGATGCTCGTAGGTGGTGGATGATGATCCAAGAAGGTAATTTGGGTTTGACATGGGCTAGATTTTTGGAATTAGTTTATGACAAGCACTTTCACCTTAGTGTCCGAGATCGCGAGACCACATAATTCCAGACTCTGACACAGGGTAACAGAATAGTAGCTGAATATGATCGTATTTTCATCGAGTTGTCTAGGTATGCACCTTAAACTGTCAATACCGAATACAGAAAAGCTAGAAAGTTTGAGAGTGGGCTTTGTGGACCAACAGAAGATCAGATTAATATACTTAACATGTCGACTTACGCCGAGGTATTAGACAAAGCCATCCTGGTAGAAGCTAACTTGAACAGATATCAGAGTTCATGAGAGAATCAGAGAAAGAGGTAGAATTATGACAATCGTTGAGCACCGTTTGATGCCAAGAAGAAAGTGAATGTGGGCAGTCCAAGCAACTCAAGTCAGAAAAGTGGTACTAAGCCGACGTGTACAAGTTACGGAAAGCAACATTGGGGAGTTTGTCATCGGACATCTAGAGCATGCTTTGAATGCGGTGAGATGGGTTATCATGTTAAAGACGGTCCCAAGACAAAGGCTAAGGATGGTAAGAAAAATGAGAGCACCTCAAGTTCTTCACAGAAAAACAATGTCGGGAAAGGACAAATAAGGCAGGGTAGAGTCTTTGCATTAGTGCCATGGGACACTCAAAGTGCCAAGACAGTAATGTCAAGTATACTTTCTATTTGCACTCAGGATGCATATATATTGATTGATTCGAGTTCTAGACATTCATTTGTATCTGCTAAGTTTGCCGAGAAGTTTAATAGAGAACTAGAACCCCTTGGTTATTTATTATTTGTCGCTACTCCATCTGGAAGAACTATGATTGTTGCATCCATTTATAGAGCATGTGTTGTTATGATTGAGAATGTTGAATCATTAGTTGATTTGATGCCGTTGAACATAACTCATTTCGTTGTTATATTGGCAATGGATTGGTTAGTAGCAAATCATGCATCCATTAATTATGTTTCTAAAAGTGTCACTTTTAAACCCCTGCACCAAACTGAGATTACATTTCAGGGTAAAGGAGTAGTATCCCCACCTTACTTGATTTCACTCATGAAAGCTTATAAGTTGATCCAAAAAGGATGTCAAGGTTATTTGTGTAGTATACTAAGTAATCTGAATAGAAATGTTGAATTGCATGATATCCCAGTTGTTAATGAATTTCCCGATGTTTTTTCGAATGATTTGTGTCATGACCCGAACCCACTCCTATGGGTTAGGACCATAATTGGCCAGTAATCATGAGATTACCTACGGCTTCAGACAGATATCAAATCATATTTAATAATAGGGGGCCAATGGTGGAAGCAAAATCTCAAAGACTGTCCAATGAGCTTGTGCATATATGACTTGAAATAAAGACTTTTTCATCATTCATAATAATAACTCACACATTCATATGAAACAGTATTAAACGTGTCTAGGATCATTCATCACATACTCTGTCAAGTCAAACTTATATACATAAGCGGTCACACGTGACCAACAAAAGCAACCCAAGGACAAAACAAAAGTGTAAAAATAAAGCCTCTTCCGTGTGGCATCTCGGGTTGACCTCTCAAAACTTGGTTTTCTCACAGATCACTGGGGCTGGGGCTGGACATCCTACTACTCACCTACATACATATAAATAAAGAGTGAGCTAACGCCTAGTGGGTAATATCAGAGTAAAGGGGTTGATGAATGAGATTCATTAAATATATCATACTACTAATTTAAACACTTGAAATACTCTTCTCATTTGATGCCAGATTTAGAATTCATAATAAACCAAAACGACCCCAGGTCCAGTATATCATATCCAAATACAAAACGACCTTGGGTCCAACATTCCATATTCACATTTGTGCGCACGTTCGGATCCATGATCATGTTCACATTCGTATTCGTATTCAAAACGACCTTCGATTCATTTAACAAACATACCAAAGCGACCTTCAGTCCAATTCATATATAAGACGACCTTAGGTCTGTATTGTGAAACACTCAAAACGGCCTTAGGCCCATTTTGTGTCTTTGTCAATTACATCAAATGGCCTTAGACCCATTTCATGTTCATACATCAATCACTTTACAGATTCTATTACGAATCAAACAGATAGAATACTCGTTCATAATACAAATTCATAAGTTCAGAAACTTACCACCTAGGTAACATTTAGAAAATAATACATACACAAAATATCTTTACTAAGATATTCCTCACAGTGTTCCGATGCTTGATTCGTCCTTGCACTTGACCCTACATAATTCACAACACGTTGGGTTATAATACAATTCAATTCGTTCTTCAGTTTGCTTAACTTTTTTAGGCTTGTTTCGTGTTCTTTAATTCATTTGGAATACTCAATGTATGCCTAGAAATTCTTAGAAATGAAGGAGAACAGAAATTGGAACATAAAACAACTTTTCAAAAGTTCCTGAAATAGGGCACTCCGCTCGAGCGCAACTTTGGTCGCTCGAGTGGTCTACAAAGCTCTGCAAAATTATTGGTTGCTTGAATTTTAGGCTCGACACAAGAACTGGTCACTCGAGCCATGAGTAGTTTAAAACAGGGTTCGCTTGAGCGCAAGTTTTGCCACTCGAGCCACCATGCAATTGTCTGCAAAAATACTAGGAGCTTGAATTTTATGCTCGAGCGACACTTTTTTTGCTCAATCGACCTGTACGAATTCTGGGTTTTCTAGAATTCTGTTTGAGCTTCCAACTTGCACTCATGCATGACTCACTCAAATATGCAAGAACACTCCCAAATACATATATTTTCAGGTAGTTTCAACCCATTGTTCAAAATTCCATGAATTCATCAAAATACAAACCACAAATTTCATGTATGTAAAAGCCATGTTTTATATCTTGCATTTACAAGCTTCAAGACTTCAAATTGAACCTCAAAACATGACAATCCATGCATGCATGTGCAATATGGCTTTGAACCCAAACTTAAACATCACAAATCATGTTCAAAAGCATAAGACTTCACAATTCCATGCATGCATGTATGATATTACACTAAATTCTTCATGTTAAGCTCATATCTTGCATTAAATTACAAATTCTTCTTGAATTCATATAATTATAAGATTTCAATTCGCAATCTATGGTTCAATTACTCACCTAGAGCCTTTAACCCTTTCAAATTGACTAGTTCTTGAGCCTAGCCCCTCAAATCACCAAGTTTTTAGTTCAAGTCTTCAAATTAGAGCCTTCTCTCTCTTGGAATCACACACACTCTCTCTCTATAATGCTTAATTTCAGCCAAATGTTGAAGAAGAGTTCAAAAATTATGAGCTTAAGCACTAACTCCTCATATAAATAGTAAGTGATTAGCTTAAGCTAATTAAACATGACTAAGACTAATCAACTTCACTTAAATTAAATTAATTTAATCTTATTAATTTGATACGAATCAATTTTTAATCAAAATTCACCGTAGGCTCTAAAAATTGTGCTAATCACCATGGTACAGTCAATTTTGGTTTTTGTCGCCTTTACAGCTCTCAATTTCAATTTATAACAGGAAATAGAACAGATTTCTCTACGATGAACAGATATAACTTCAAATTCACATATAATCACATGATTGGCATTTAAATTCATATCAACACATAATCACAAGTATAATTAAAGGTTAACAAGATGACACAGAATGGGGTTGTCACAATTTGCCTGGCCATTTGGTGGATAGGGAGATAGAATTTATTGTTGATGTTATACTGGGAACACAACCTATTTCCAAAACACCTATAAGATGGCCCTTGCTGAGTTTAAGGAGTTAAAAATTCAGTTACAAGAGTTGTTAGACAAGGGTTTTATTAGGCCTAGCACTTCACCTTGGGGAGCGCCAGTTTTATTTGTTAAGAAAAAGGATGGCACACTTCAGATTTGTATTGATTACCAAGAACTGAGTAAGATAACCATTAAGAATAAATATCCATTATCGAGGATTGATGATTTGTTTGATCAATTACAGGAAGCACAAGTCTTTTCTGAAATTGATCTCAGATTGGACTACCATCAGCTCAAGGTTAAAGCCGAGGATGTTGAGAAGACTACTTTTTGAACAAGGCATGGCTACTACGAATTTTTGGTAATGCCTTTTGAAGTAACCAATGCTCCTGCTGCATTTATGGATTTGATGAACAGAGTCTTTAAACCATACTTAGATGAGTTTATGGTTGTTTTCATTGAGGATCTCTTGATCTATTCCAAGAGTAAAGATGAGCATAAGAATCATTTGAGACTTGCCCTACAAATTTTAAGAGACGGAAAATTGTATGCTAAGCTTAGCAAGTGTGAGTTTTGGATTTCAAGCATTTCATTTTTGGGTCATGTGATTAATGAAAAGGGTATTTCTGTTGATCCTAGCAAAATTGAAGCCATTGTGAGTTAGCCAAGACCAATTAATGTATCTAAGGTTCGTAATTTTCTGGGTTTGGCAGGTTATTACAAGAAGTTTGTGAAGGACTTCTCAAAGATTGTAGTACCATTGACACAGTTGACTCAGAAGGGAGTGGCATATGAATGGACCGAGGATAAGGAATCAATTTTCTGGGAGCTAAAGACGAGGTTAGTCACAGCACCAATTCTTGTACTACCATCAGGTAATGAGGAATTTCAAATTTATAGTGATGCTTCATATAAGAGTTTGGGTTGTGTGTTGATGCAAGGGGATAGAGTCATAGCATATGTATCTCGTCAATTGAAACCTCATGAAAAGAATTATCCTACCTATGACTTAAAATTTGCAGCTGTGGTATTTGCTTTAAAAATTTGGCGTCATTACTTGTATGAAGCTTCTTGTTAGGTTTTCACAGATCACAAAAGTTTGAAGTATTTGTTCACTCAGAAGGAATTGAATATAAGGCAGAGAAGGTGACTTGAATTATTGAACGACTACGGCATACAGATTCAGTATCACCCAGGTAAAGCTAACTCAGTGGCTAACGTATTGAGCAAAAAACCTGTTGGGAGTTTGGCATGTTTACTAACTAAGCAAAAGAGCATACTTCGAGATTCGCAAGACTTAGATATTAATGTTGTACTTTGCCGAGATGATGGAATTTTAGCAATGGTTTCAGTAGAGCCAACTATTATTGAGGAAGTAAAGACAAGACAGATGGAGCATGAATTTTTCAAGAAGGTAGTTGATGAGATTATCACGAAGCCGAGACCAAGATACACCATTGATAACCAAGTACTAAAATTTGAGGGAAGATCGTGCGTGGCCGACATCCTAGAGTTGAAAAGGAGAATTTTGCAAGAAGTTCATAGTTCTAGATTTGTTGTTCATCCAGGAAATACCAAGATATACCAAGATATGAAACAAATTTTTTGGTGGCCGAACATGAAAAGAGAAATAGTCTAGGTTATCGCAATGTTTATATTGTCAATAGGTGAAAGCAGAACATCAAAGGCAAGCCGGACTTTTTCAACCTTTGTCAATTCTCCGAGTGAAAATGGAAACACATCTCCATGGATTTTGTTGTGGGTTTGTCGAGGACGCAAAAGGGTAGGATGCAATTTGGGTTATAGTTGATAGATTAACTAAGTCAGCACACTTTTTACCGATTAAGACTACATTTAATGCCGACCGACTTGCTACATTGTATATGAATGAGATTATAGACTTCATGGGGTGCCAATATCTATTGTTTCAAATCGAGATCCAAAATTTTTTTCTAGATTTTGGCAGAGTTTACAAAGAGCTTTGGGAACTGAGTTGAGATTTAGTATGGCTTTTCATCCTCAAACCGATGGGCAAATAGAGAGACCGATTCATACACTTGAAGATTTGCTCAGGTTATGTGCATTGGACTTCAAGGGAAGTTGGGAATTACATTTGTCATTAATAGAATTTGCTTACAACAATAGTTTCCAAACTACCATTAGCATGGTGCCGTATGAAGCTTTGTATGGGAGAAAGTGTAGATCACTAATTTGTTGGACCGAGGTATGAGATAAAGCATTGATAGGACCCGAGATAGTTCAACTGACAACCAAGAAGATTAAACTCATTCAACAAAGGATCAAAACCGCTCAGAGTCAACAAAAGAGTTATGCCGACCAAAAAAGAAGAGAGATAGAGTTTGAAGTTGGAGATCACGTATTCTTGAAAGTTTCACCAATGAAGAGTTTCAAGGTTTGGGAAGAAAGATAAGTTAGCACCTCGTTACATTGGCCGATTTAAAATTCTTGAGAGAGTTAACCCCATTGCCTACCGACTTGCTTTGCCATCGGAATTAAGTCAAGTCCACAATGTGTTTCATGTTTCGATGTTGAGGAATTATATTTGGGATCCAGTGCATGTGATTGATCATTTTGGGATTGTGGTTAATGGAGATTTAGGTTACAAGGAGAAGCCGATACGGATTATTGATAGGCAAGTGAAATAGTTGAGGAGTAAGTCGATACCTGTCACGACCCAAACCCGGTACCCCAAGGGTTTAATGTCGTAACAAGATAAATGAAATAAAATAAGGAAATTCGGAAAATTTTACAGCGCAAACGGATAATTTAAATAAATTAGAATAAGTAACTGGGTATCAACTGTTTATTTTAAAGGTAATAAACATAGTCATTGGAGCTTCATAGTATTACAAGAGTTTAATAATAGAAGACAAAAATCTAAAAAAAAAAAAAAAGAAAACAAAATAACATAGCGATTCACTTTCCATCTTGATCCCGCTAAACCTCGTCACCTGAAAGGGGTAACAGCTATAAGCACATAGCAGAGTGAGAAATATTATACTATGAGGGCACAAAATAGCCATGGATATTTATTTAAGCTAAAAACATTATAAATTGAGTTGAATTGAATACATAATTTAATTAAGTGCCAGAAACTGAAATAATCACTATAACCACGGTACATCACTAAGTGACTAGCACTACACTGGTCAATAGATCCATGACAAACACTGGGCCACAAAGTGGTCAATCACTAAGCCAATGGTTATTTAAGTCCCCCAAGGCATGGGACTCCTGTGGTGGTATTCACAAAACATATTTTCACATAAGGTTATAGCCAAATATTCTTTAAAATAAAAACAAACATATCCATGAGTTTCCTTTTAAGCAAATAGGGTTCAGAAATAAAACCACGTAACTGAAATCTTTATAAAACATAACTTTTATTAATATACTAATAAAATATAACTTGTATAAAATAGATTTTGGTAAGTCAAAACATAAATAAAATACATTTTGGTAACTTAAGGTATAATATAACTCACCTTAATAGTGACCCTTAGCCTTACTCCACTAACCCAACTTATTTACGTACCTCTCCCACTCTCTTTTCTTTCTTTCTTCTTTCTTTCTTTTCCTTTCTTCTTTCTTTCTTTTCCTTTCTTCTTTTCTGTTTCTCTCTTCCACAGATTGAGCAACTTCTCACTATTTATAGTGAGATGAGTCCACCGATTAGCCGACACGTGGCCGATTCGAATCCCTCCCCAGATTGTTTCTGATTCACCCGAGATTCATATCTATCTTAAGAATTAATTGAGATAATAATTAAGATAATTACATTTGACCCAATATTTTAATATAATTATATAAGTAAATTAATTTTTAATTAAATTACATATTAGCACATACCAACAGAAAATTACTTATTTATTTTATTACCATACCCATTATTATTATTTATATTATTATTTATTCCCCTTTTTTTTTCTTTTTCTTTTTTTAATTTAATTTGTATTATAAATTTTATATTTAGCCTCAAATAATAATCCCTAATTAATAACCCAATGCCATTTTAGATTTATACATTTATTCATCTATCATCACGTGCAACCATAATTACGTGCAACCATAATTATATATAAATATAAATATTTATATGGACTTGACTAAACGTTCGGAGTGTCACAATACCAATGGAGAAAATTGAATGGAAAGGACATTATGACAAAGATGCTACATGGGAAATGGAAGAGTAGATGAAAATCCGATATCCGAAAAAGTTTTCAGGGCAAGGTAACTTAAGTTTGGGGACCAAACTTTTTTAACGGGTGTAGACTGTAACAACCCTTATTTTGCCTTAGTCATATTCATGAGAATTTACATGATTTTGGTTTGTTAAGCTTGCATCTCGTGAACTTTAATGTTTTCTCTTAGTATGGGAGCAAGTTTTGTTTTGTGCTGTTGTGTTCTATCTAAGTATAAGATTCATGCCTTGTTCCTTGCTTTGTGTGTTGAACCTAGGCCATCTATCTTTCCTACCTCACACCTAGGTCACACCTTTGAACCTCTTACACCTAGGCCGTTGAGCATCAACACCTAGGATCATCTTGGGATTATCTTGGAACCATCTTGGTTGACCTCTACCTTCACCCTTGTACCTTGGCTGAGGTGTGCATCATCTAGGCCGAGATGAGCATCACCTAGGCCAAGATGAGCATCACCTAGGTTGGGATGTGCATCACCTAGACATCGACATCTTTGATCCTTGAACCATACAGCCTTGTTGTGCACCATAGCCAACACCTAACAATCTTGTTCCTTGACTTGCATAACCCAAGCCAAGGTGTGTCACACCTAGCCCAAGTGTTGCTTCTCCTAGGCGAGATCAGGAAGACCTCACTTATCCTTCACTTGTTTGAAGCCTATGTTTTGATCCATTATCCTTACCTTGTCATAATGCCCATGCCACCTTACTTGTTATATACACTTTGACCTACTCTTGTCTTTCCATTCTGGCACCTTTTTAAGGAGATTGATCTGATGATGCCACGTGTCCAAGTAGTGGGTTTAAGTCAGATTATTAGTTGAGAACCCATATCTTTGCCATATCTTTGTCTTGAAGAGAGAGAAGCTCTATGAGGAAGACAAAGAAGAAGAAGTTCTTAGAGTGAGGGAACTAGATTTCCAAGTTTGATTTGCAGACCTTGAACCATTGGATTTGTGTTTTGAGGTTAGATTCTTGATCTACTTTTTCTCTTCTTTGTGTTAATCTGATCACATTGCACGATGTAGCATGATTCATGAGTCATATATTGATTTAAAGTTTTGTTTAGAGAGAGAAAGTGGTGTTCTTGTGTTCTTAATGAAAAGCTTTGTTTTGATCTAAAAGTTTGTATTAAGTTCCATGTTTTTGTGTTTATTTTCATGAAATCTTCAAGTATGGGTACCCATTTATGTTCTTCATATTCTTCAAGAGGAAACCCAGATTTCCAGACTTCACTTCCCTAAGTGTGGTCACCGAGACCCACTCTTGTTTAGCTTCCACACCTAGGCCAAGCATTGCATCTCACCTTGGCCTACCTAGCATGATCACTTGGACCTTAGTCTACCTTGCATGCGCACCTAGGCCAACCACAGTACACCTTTGTCGACACCTTCTAACATCCCAGGCGGGCAGCCCACATCTCGGCCAAGGAGATTACACCTCGGCCAAGACCTCTTGAGTTCACCTAGCTAGGCCATTTCGGCTCAACTCATTTATGTGCATCCATTTCAAGACCTAGTTTGTACCCAGCATGCTTGTCCAAGAAGAAAAACATTGATTTAACTCCCAATACATGTTTTGCTCTGTTCTGACTTGGTTTTAAGAAGAAATGCCAAGATTTATTTTACTCATTTGAAGCTTGTTTTGAGAGTGCATTTCATAACCATTTTTAAGCATATCTTCTTACTTTCTTGAAGTGCACTCAATGGAATTACTATGTACTTGTAGGTCTTGGATCCTTGCCTTAATTCCCACGACCAAAGAGCTATTGCGAGTGGTATTTTTAATAAGGATATGTTATAATGTTTTGATAAAAGCTTTGCTTTGTATTGAAAAGTATTTGATCAAGCATGAATGGTTATCCCTTAGTTTTTGTATCAAGTATTATGTTTGTTTTGATGACATTCTTGAAAGGTCCTTAGTGCTAGAGAACTTTAATACAACTAGTACCTTTATTTGAGATATCTCCTTTGCCACCGATGGGTGGGCTTGTCTAATCGATTTTGGGTAAGTTATTCCTTTGTTTTGTCAATGAATGTCATCCTTTGTATTATGTAGATGTTAGTAAACATCCCTGGAAGTTTTGAAAGCCTTTGATTGATGAACTCGGTTCATTCTTTGATTTTGTTACAAGCTATGATATGTATTCTTTTGATAATATCTCGGATATCATTCATTTAAACCTTTATTACTTATAGCATTCCCTGAGTTTTCAACTCACTCATCTTCCTTATATATGTAGGTGATGATCAAGAAGGCGATGTCACCTAAGCTTTATTTGGAAGATTGTTTTGGTTTATGTTTTGTAGGATCTTGAAGATTATGCTTCTTAGCTTTGCGGATCATTTGTCTTGTATGTTTAGGCTTAAGAAGCCTTTTGATCAAGATGTAGTATTAAGGTTATTTTATTTTGTATTCAAGTTGTAAAACCATGTTAATATGTATGTCATTTCATTTAATCTATACACAACTCTTATGTAATAATTAGATTTAAATATATTGCTTTCGTACATGTATACCCCATATGTATACTCTGTTTGTGTGTGTCACAACCCAAACCTGCCCTTCTAGGTTTAGCGTTATAACCGGCCAGTAATCCTTGGATTACCAAAGGCCTCTGTACAGACCAACATATAATTAAGGGGCTAAAGGAAGCAACTTACAAAAAATAATGTCCATAAAGCTGTGCAGACATACATGGGATAGAAAAAGTTAAAACTTATATACATATAAGTGACATTATATTTACATTAATCTTACCCCCCCCCCTCCAAAACCTACATATACAGAACTTACAAAAACTTGTTCAGTCAAAATAAAAGAAATACAAAAGTCTCAAAACTTGATTCATATAAACTTGATCAGATCTCAAAAGGGCACAGAGGTTGATAGACAAATAGAATTCCAGGCAATCATCGCTGAGCCTGGCCATGCATCTGGTCACCTACATACATAAATAATACAGTGAGCTAGAGCTCAATGAATAACAAAGTAAAGGGTTTAATGAATGTTGTCCATAACAGATACAAAAAACTAAATTCAGTTCATATCAGAAATGGAATCAGAATTATATTCATAATCAGAATTCACAGTTAATTATACATGGTACATCTATTAGCACTAACAGAAACAGTTGACCCATAAAAGGACAGCCATGAAGGCATACAGTTGACTCACGTGCACGGAGACGGTACAATTGGCTCATGAGACGTACAATTGGCCCATAAATGGGACGTATATAGAAGGATCCATAACAGTTGGTTCATGAGACGTATAGTTGGCCCATAATTCAGACATAACAGAATAGATAACAAATGTCATCTGAAACTAAGGATGCCACGAATACATTTCAAAAACTTGGACAATCATTCATTCATTCATACAAAGCATAGCATTTCAGAAAACTGATCATTTCATATCATCAAAAAATAACTAAAGTTAAACATAACTTTACAGAATTATTACTCACAGTTGGCTCCAATAGCAGACAGACAGAGCAGATAAAGCAAACAAACAAAGCATATAACCAGATAGCCTACGGTGCTTAACCTACACAAACTCAGAACATATACACATTGAAACATATGCTCAGAATTCATTTAATTTATTCATTTCTTGCCTGGGTGTGTTTCTAATCTTTAGCCTCATTATTATGTCTTAATTAGGGCTTAGGAATGCCTAAGATGCATTGAGGATGCCAAAATGTAACTTGAAACATTTAGTCAAATTTTCAAAAACAGGGCAGTCCACTTGAGCACAACTTCTATCGCTCGAGCGGTCTGCAAAATCTGCAAAAGTACTGGTTGCATGATTTTTTCGCTCGATGAACGCTCGACTGTCGCTCGAGCCAGAGACTGAGTAAACAGGGTCTTCGCTCAAGTGGTCTGTAAAAGTCTGTAAAACTTTTGGGAACATGAATTTACACTTTAGCTTAGACTTCTTCGTTCGAGCAGAGGTACAAAACAAAGGATGGTCGCTCGAGTGCAACTTCTGTCACTTGAGCGATGATGTAGAATTCTAGAATTTCCAAATTACATTCCCAGCTTCAAAACTCAATTCTAAGGCAACAAAACATGTTCTTTTAGGCCAAAACTTAAGAAAATACTTATAAATTCATAATATATCATGAGTCAAAGCCATTTCGCAAAATTAAACCCAAAAACTATCAATTGTACAAAATCAAACTCGAAATGTTAAAAACATAACATGAGCATGACGTGCATGATATAGTCTCCAAATCATGATCAAATGAGATGTTCTACTCAAAAACATGGTGAATTCTCAAACTAAAACCAAAATATGAACATGCATGGGACAAATTCATAGACAACATGTTCTAAATGCAATGTGATGCACATGCATGTATGCAATTCATCTCGAATTGATCATATTCATGGAAATTCATGTTCAGCCCACTCAAATTCATGCCAATGATCCTAGAACTCCATGAACTTAGTTTCTACATGACTTAATTCCAAAAATTTAGGATGAATTTCATACCTAATGTTGAACTCAAGTATTGTCTTACTTCAATTCTTCAAGTCGTAACCAAATCTCCTTCAATTTCTTCTTTCTCTCACCAAATTGATGAGTCGTCTCTTATCCTCTCTCTCTCTCTCTCTCTCTCTCTCTCTCTCTCTCTCTCTCTCTCTCTCTCTCACAGCTAAGGGGTTGTAAGTATGAGCATACAAGCTTAATTGGACCCTTTTATAGGACTAGACTAAGTTAAGTTAGTCATAGTGATTAGAGTTAATTAATCCGCCTCTAATTTATTCTAATTATTTGATTCCGAATCAAATTTCAACTAAACTTACTATAAAATTCTAAATAACACATATACCAAGTCGATTTCGTGATTAGATGCCAATAAGGCCTTCAATTCACAAAACAGAATAAAAACACAAACATATACTTCTACAATAGACAGATACAAACACAAATAACACAATTCACATGCAATTAACTCAGAATTTCCTCTTAATTACTTATTAGACATTCTTAATCAAAGATTTAGGTAAATCACAGGTCAGGATTGTTACAGTGTGAATCTTTATATGTTGGTCTTTGGTAATCTCGGATTACTAACCATCACAGCATCATTCTATTTGGGGCGGAATGGAGTCGTGACAAATGTATTAATGTGAGGATTTATTTTATATAGTGATTTTGTGTTTAGGTTACAATACTGTAATTCTAGTTGATTTTGCTGGCACAATCACTCTAAGATGGAAATAAGTTAAAATGCTGGCTTGTTTGGGAGGGCTGCCCATTCCAGGCTAAAATAGTCAATAAAACAAAATATCACATCACATTACTTTCTCTATTTTTTTTTTTTTTTGACATCTTTTCATAAAAAATCAAATAGTCAACTAAAATAGCTTATTCTCAAATGGGTTAGGTGATCATTTATGGATCTCTAATCCTTTAGAAGTCAAGTTAATGTTTAGTTTTTTTTTTTTTTTTTTTTTTTTGATTTTTTAGACACTTGGTAAATCTACGATTTCTTTTTTTTTTTTTTTAATAATGTTAAGTGCAAAGAAATAGACTGTAAAACATATAAAGAAATTGTCTTGGGTAATTAAAATTCATTTTGAGTGTGATGTGAGTTAGACTTAAAATAAATTCCATCCAACACTTTTATGTGCTTTATTTTTGTGAATCCAACACTATTATTCCTATTATCTAATATATATATATATATACATATATATTATTTCCTTCCTTTTACATAATCCAACTATTGCGAAAAATTTATTGAATACAAATAATACAAAAATTTAGTACATTTTAGTATTTTGTTATATTCAATGATTTTTTTTTTAAAAAAAATGTACAAATTATATATTTTTTAAGTGTATATATATTAGTCAATCTAAAATTAAAAACTCAAAAAATTAATGTTGAAATTTCAAACTATAGAGAGTGATTTCTTTCTTCTTCTTTTTTTTTTTTTTTTTTTTGACATAACCTTTTTTTAAATTACTAAAAAAATCAATCAATTTATAATTAGTGCACAAAAGGACTATAAAATAGGGAATAACTTCTCTCCAGCTCGATTGGACTGGAGCTTGTTGTTGGGCTCTATGGGCCCACCGTAAAACTAATATTAATAATCTGAACTGTTTAATGTGTAGTCCTTGTTGACTACTTTTACCTTGCAAAAAATAATGTTAATCAGATATTGATAGCCACTTAATCAAATCAAATTTGTGTCAATGGTAATTGTGATTTTAAAAATAAATTCTTAATACAAATGTGGTCTAATCAAGTGGCTATCGATATCCGACCAACGTGATTTTTTATAGGGATAAAATACTTGACGAGTTCTACATATTGAATGGTTTGGAATATCAATGTGAGCTCCATACTAGGCCAACAAAGACTCAACAATACGCTTCAATTGGAAAACCCAACTGGAGAGAAGCCTGAACTTATAAAAATATTGTCATAACTCGAACCCGCCCCTAAAGGTTTGGGTCATAACTGGCTAGTAACTATATGGCCTCAGGCAGAATTCAAACATATTTAATAATAAGGGGCCAGAAGCGGGAGCAAACTAATAAATTTTTGTCCAATAAGTTGTGCATATATGGCTTAAACGGAAACACTTTGCACGTTAATAACTTACATCGGATTATATATACTTTTCAAAATATTACACATATCCATATGTCAATCCACATAAGGACGAAACATTATCTTACCATACTTAAGGTTTAAAGTACAGAACGTGGACAACATGACCAACAAAAACAAAAGATCAAAAGTAATAAAAGCCTCGCTCATGAGGCGCTCCAAAACAGACTTCACAAAGGTTAGGTAAACATAACCGGATCACTAGGGTTGATCATCTCGCTACTCACCTACATATATATAAATAACAGAGTGACCTAACACCTAGTGAATAACATCAAAGTAAAGGGGTTATATGAATGAGTTCTATTAAATAATCATAAGCTTTTCCATATCATATGCAATTCGAAACGAAATGAGCTTTGGTCCAATAAATAGCAGAACGATCTCAGGTCCAACGTATAACAGATGTACAAAACAGAACTGATCATAACTTAATGGAACAACCTTGGGTCCAATCATTTACAGCTATATAATGACCATTCGGTCAACTCATAACAAATAATCAAACTTATCAAATATTCAGAAGGACCTTGGGTCTATCTTATCCAATATACAAAACGACCTTGGGTCTATTTCAATTGTACAAAACTTAGGTCCAATCATATGCTTTAAGTCTTGTCAATCACATTTATAGATCTTTTTACGAATCAAACAAATAGAATACTCATTTATAGCACAAAATCATAAGTTTGGAAAACTTGCCACATTTGTAACACTTAGAAAATAAAGTATATGAAAATATATTTACTAAAATATTACTCATAATGATTTAGTTGCCGACACGTCCTTGCAAATGAACCTACACAATTCATGACATATACATATTGGATTACATTGCTTAACCAGATCGTTCTTTAACTTATTTAATTCTCTTAAGTTCCATTCTAACTCATTGATTCATTTAGGAGGCTCAATTCATGCCTAAAAATGTTTAGAAATGAATGAGAATGTCAATATGGATAAAACATGACTTTTCAAAATATACTGAAATAGAGCACTTTGCTCGAGCGCAACATTGGTCGCTCAAGTAGAGTACATGGTTTGCAAAAGTACTAGATAGTCTGAAACTAGGCTTGACTGTCACTAGAGCCAACATGCAAAATAAACGGATTTGCTCAAACGGTTACATAGTTGCTCGAACCGACAACAAAACTCTGCAAAACTATTGGATGCATGATAAGTGCACTCAAACGATAACTTGGTCACTCAAGCTATGTGGAATATTGCTACAAAAATACCAAAAGCCCTCATTTTGCGCTTGAGCGATAACTTTTTCGCTCGAGCGATAAGGTCGAATTCTAGGTTTTCCAAAATAGAATTAAGTTTCAAAACACAATTTTCAAATCATAAACTTGCATGGCTCATTCACAACTTAAAAGAACACTTAGAAACTCTTTCAAAAACATAATCATGTACTCAATTTCCAACCCTTGGCTCAAAACTTCAAGAATTCTTCGAAATGAACCCCAAATTCTCATGCATGTATCAATAGACTTCAAATTCTTTTCCAAGACTTCAAAAACATGAGATTCAACTTTAAAACTTTATGAATTATAAATTCATGTATGATACAACTTCCAATTCAAGCTTAGATAGCAAAAACATGTTTAAAAATGGTAGAACTCTTCAAAATCATGCATACATATATGAATTGACTCTAATTTCAACATCCTCAGCTCAATTCTAATATTTAATCATATAATCTCTTGAATTCACATAATTGGTGATTTAAATTCATAAATTAGAGATTAATCACTTACCTAGAGTCTTCAATTACACTCAATTAAGCAAAATCTTAAGCTCTACTTTACAATTCTTTAATCTTCTAGACCAATTCTCCAAGTCTAGCTCTTTTCCTTCTCTAGAATGAAGTCTCTCCCTCTCTCTCAAATTTTCCAGTAGATTTTGATATAAATATGAGTTCAAAAATGAGCTAATTACTCCTCTTAACGTATATATATAGGCTAGGTTAGCTTAGGGTGCTAATTAAGGCTTAAGTTGATTAATTAGGTTTAAGGTAATTAATTGAAACTTAATTTTTCTAAACTGGACCAAATTTTAATCAAACTTCCTAATAAGCTCTAAAAATTATGCCATTCTTATTAAACTAACCAATTTTGGTTTCTGAAGTCGATAAGACATTCAATTTTAGACTCAAAGCAAAAATCATAACAGATTTTCTGACGACGAACAGATATGCATTCAAATACATATCAAACATATAATTAACATTCAAAATTGAATAAATAAAAGTATAATACAAGGTAGGGTTGTCACAAATATGCTCAAGAGTCGTCTGCTTTTCTTTACACATACATGAACGAAGAACAAAAAAAAACAAGAAGGCTGCTACTTGTATAAAGCCTAACCTAATAAGTGGACAGTTTATCTATGAATTAGAGTGGGCTGTTATGTTTTTATCTATTTGTACAACTACTGGGTTGTCAAGTAGAGTTGATTGAGAGACAATACGATTGACTGTTTGGTTTTGAAATCTAAAACAGAGTGGGTAACAAAGAATTAAGATGTTATGATAATTCAAAATAATGAATCAACTCAATAATCGAAAAAAAAAAAAGAAACGAATTAAGGGTACTCAACCCACTATTAGTGGTTTTAACAAAATCACCCACTCAAATTGATTGTGGGGTTGTACTATTTAGGTAATACCTTTGAGCTGTATAAGAGCATTTTCAATTAGTTGACAATATTGACGATATTACTATGAATGGTTATACATGTAACGCCCCAAAATAAATACAGTAACCCATCCACAACATTGACAAATATCAACAATGATAGAGTAATTATCTTCTATTAGTTTTCGATTTAGTTTACAAAAGAGTAACATATGAAGATATACATTCATAAGTCTATCCCTGAATCTATAGCATATGTTACTTAATAAAATGAACATCAAACAAATAAGAAATGCCCTGAGGGCTTACAGTTTTCCAAGATAGTGCTTGGTTACAACAAAATGGATTTAAATCTAATACAGTTAAAGCCCTAGACTTGTACAATTAAATACAACAAAATAAACAAAATGAAGCCCTTGCTTCCAAGTCCTTCCAAGCTATTGCCTTGGCGGAGGCATATCATCAACACCTGAAAATGGTTTTCCTACATAGGATGAGACAAAGTCCATTAAAAATATTCCAACACAGCATATGAATCTTAACAAAGATATAATGGTGAGATACATATGCAATGCTAGTGAAAAAACATTTTATATCTCTTTCAAACCATGCAATGACCGGTTTATATCACAGTTCGTAAAACATTCTCTTTTGAATGGAAAACTGGGTAATGAATCATATCTCAAGGAATCTCTAAAACAAGTATCACATTTCACGAAAATTTCGTCTGTGGGAAACCGTAAACTAGCACCTATATAAATGTAGGTTATACAACCACTACTATTGCCATTTTACAGATATTTCGTCCATGGGATTGGCACCCATGTATATGCGTGGTTTTTGAAACTTTCACCCTGGACACACAGGCTAACTTATTTGATGCAACAACAACTCCTTTCTAGATGCTCAATGCAATTTCTCAAAACAACACATTTTCCACAAAACAAATGTACCACAATGCTTAATGCACAACAACACATTTTTCTCAAAACAACACATTTTCCACAAAACAAATGTACCACAATGCTCAATGCAAATGGATGAAAAATTAGTTTTCAATTCTCCTAATTTCCATGCAATTTCTATAACAATCATAGCTATCCTCCACCGATAGCCCAAAATAGATATCTCTAAACACATAGATAATTTCAATAAAGATAAACTTTCCAAATTTCAAGATGCGAGTGATAATACATATCCAACTCCACCATCCTCATCCATAACAACTCAGTGTCACCATTTCAATATCAATTCCATTTATCAATACTAAATCAACATTTGAGATTTCTAGGGCAAAAACTCTCTTTCCTTTTTCAAATCATTTCCCAAGGTAAAAACCCTTCATTTCATCATGCCTTAACAATAAACATCTATCCACAATCATTTCCGATAAACCATTTGAAAACTCCTTTTTTGTTTTTGAACCAAAACCGAGGTTGTGCAAAAATCCATTTCTTTCACAAAGTGGTTTTATAAAAAAAAATAACTAAGTTAAAACTCATAAGGAACTGCGGAGAATCCCTACCTCAAGCTTAGAAGATGGAAGAGAAGAACTCAAAAAACTCAATGTCGACGAAATAACAAGCCACTCGGATCAAAAGGGAGCCCTTCAGACAATCTACAATCTATTTTAGAGGATCAAGATGAGAAGGTACCTCTAAGTGAGTAGATTTAAATATCTAACTGAGAAAAAATGAATTCTGAGAGAAAGAGAGAAAGTCACGGGTGAGAGGGGAAAAAGAGAAGGAAATGATAAGAGGAAAGTGTTTGGAACCTATTTATAGTGGCTAGGTATTAATAGAATAATAGCTCCAAAGTCAAATAAAAAGAACAAGTCAAAATCCCCAAAAAGTAGGGCCTAAACTGAACAAAATCTGGAAAAAGACTAATAGGGGTCGACCCTCGTGACAGTAGTGTCGACCCTTCAGGAAGAAAAGCTGGCACACTAATGTTTTGCAGCAGACAGGGGTCGACCCTAGGAGACAATTGTGTCGACCCTTTATTTCAGAATGCAATGGAAGGTCGACCCTAGGAACTTAGGGTGTTGACCCTAAAAACCAGTAGCAACACCAAGAGCAAAGCAACAGACAAGGGTCGACCCTAAGAAGACTGGTGTCGACCCCAGAAGCTGAACAAAACAAAAGAAAAAAGACAGTGTCAACATCACCAACGCTGGTGTCGATTCTTGAAGCCAAAACCGAACATAATAGGAAGAAAAATAACCGCTACGGACATGGTTTCCTAGATTTAAAAGTAATAAATGGGTTGGGTCAAATCGTGATCGCTATACTGCATATTATAATACAAATAGTATAATTGAATGATGATACATTTTATAATACAAATAATATAATTGGACGTGAGTCATGAGTCTGAAATAGAGAACTTGACAACTTTACAAAGTACCAATACTAATAATATGTAATGTAAAGATATTCAGAAAAGTCAAACATTTTGGAAGAAAAGCTCTCCGAATCATCCAACGTGTTTGAAAGTAGATTGTGATATTTCACGGTGTTTGGTTGTTTTAAGATGTATGATGTTTGAAGGTGTTTGAATTTCGAAAGATTTATGTGGTTGTTCGTGGTTTTGTTGATGTTTAATAAGTTTGGAAGGGTATTTTCAGGATACGTAAAAAGTGGAAAACATTATAATTTTTCATACTTTTATAATAGTAGATAGATTAGATTGTTGCCATTTTTACAATAAGATTATAACAGGAAAATCATGAGAGTATGTTGTTGCTCACCATCTCCTATATGACATATGAGTATGAACTTCATGATGCCTCTTCTAATTTATAGTTGTGTTGAAGAATTATTTGCAAAGATTTTTTGGAGGCCATGGCTTTTACAAATGCTGAAATGGCTTTGGGAAGTACCTATTGTTTTAATGTCTTGTACCTTACAGCTCGTTAACACTGTGTTGGTTTAGCGGATTTGGGAAATAATTTGGAAAGGAAAGAGGAAAAGGCAGATGAAATGTGCATAAAATATGTCTATATTTCACTTAAATTCACACTTTTTTTCTTTTTTCCCTTTTTTCTTTCTAAATCTCTCTCCAAATCCTCCAACCAAACACAGTGTAAAACTACTATATTGCCTTGGCCAAAATAATTTTAGTTTTAGAAGTAGCCACTTTCCTAGAATTCGAAGCCTTTTCCAAGAAAATGTGGAGCGCCAGAACTTATTCGGTACCTTTTAAATTTCGTACCAAACATTCAAAGACCATGTTTATTTTTATTTTTATTTTATTTTTGTCTTAAATTTTTAGGTAATCAAATGAAAACTACAATACTTTCTTTTCTTTTCTAATCTAAGCTGTATTTGGGGGTTGGTTTAGAAACAGACTATTTTAGTCATTTTTTGACTTTTTAGTTAAAATATGAGGTTAAAAAAATTAGTATATTTGAGATGATTTTTTTCTTTTTATGAACAAAAAGTTCAAAAAAGTAGAGAAGAAAATGAATCATTGATTTTTTTTGACTTTTTTAGTGACTTTTTGACTATTTTTGAAGTTCCCAAACTTATAATATCATAAGAATTTTGGTATTACTAATATAAAAAATAATTGTTAATCTTTTTATCACATTCTCATTTTTTTTATTTATTTGATTCATAAATGATATTGCAATGAAACTCGAAATAAGACACAAACAAGTAAAAAATTTGAACCACTGAGCTCCTAGTAAAGTACAAAATTACTGATTCTTTTTATCACGCTCTCTCTATTCAATCCTTTTGTTCCCATCTATTTATGTCACGGTACAATTTATGCCCAATAATTGTATTCATAAACCTATTACATATCTAATCTTTAGTTCCATCTATCCATGCCAATAATTGTATCAATAATCTTATTCATATCTAATACAATTAAATAATAATAATAATAATAATAACAAAGGTAAATTACATTGACCTCCCTGACATTTGAGGTTTGGCTTCTCTCAAATTGGTCATCTCAACTTAAGAGAGCATTTGAGCTTGGTAGATCCATTTCGAAGATCAATTTCGGTGATCCGAAACGTTCACTTTTTAAGAATCATTGAGTACAATATTCATGCAAAAAAATTAGAATGATTAGATATTAGTAACTATATGTTTGAATCAAATTTGTATTACAAAAAATGACAGGCTATTCTTGAAATTATATTTGTAGTCCATTTTTTAAAATAAATATGATTCAAACATATAGCTATCGATATCCAATCGTCTTATTTTTGCATTCATATTCTACTCAACAAATTCTAAAAAAATGAACGGTTCGGATCACCAAAATCGGTCCTAAAATGAGCCTATTATAAGCCCAAACTATGAGATTTATTGTATTCTACATGTTAAACTGGGTATGATTCTACATTAAAAGACAATTTTCATAATTTGTTTTTTGGTGGCTCAATTTGTGTCCCAAAAGTTTAATTGAACTAAGACTGTGTAAAATATCGCCCAATTTGTATCGATCTATTTGTTAACTACGGGTTTGTTTGATCCACGGTTTGAAATTTACAATTTTCCTTTGAAACCGCCCTGCTTCGCTATGGTTAATACATATATATATATATATATATATATTTATGAAATATCAAAGTATAAATCAGTGTAAGAGAGATTTAAGATGTAAAATTTGTTACAAATTAGAGTAGTATATAAAAAAATATTATGTGAAATTAGTTAGTGTTATATATGAAAAATATTTTGCAAATATTTGAAAACTGTTTTAGATTATTCTTCAATCAACTAACAAATTAAAACTGCCCAAATCACGGTTTTGTTATTTGCCAATCCGCCATTCACAATTTGGTTTATAATTTTATTCTAAAACCACACCGAACCGCACCATGACATCCTTACTTTGGACACCCCAATTTAAAATTTAAAATTTATTCTATTATTTTGAACACTCCAAATAATACCTATTTTATCCTCAAAAACTCTAGAGAGATACTTAGCACACCCCCACAAATCAAATTGGTCACAATTGTCTCCAATGCAACTTATTATGCAGAGCAACACAACAAATTAAACTTCTCCCATCGGAGCCCACAAACAATGCCAAACATTACCCTAAAACATAATAGGTGAAGTTAGAAAGTTTAAAAGTATAGAAACACAAAGCCGAATATTTTCATTTTTTTGGGATACTCAATACCAAACAAAATTGAACTTACTTGGAAGCTAATTTCCAAACATATGTAATTTTCTTGGAGATATAATACCTAATAGTTCTTTTTGTTAGGAATTGGAATATGAAGAAGTTAAAAAATTAAATATTCCAAAATACAGAGTTGAACATAGACAATTTGTTCTATTTTTTTTTTTGGTGAATAACAATTTGTTCAAATATTAATGAAATGCTAAACGATGTCAAATAATTCGGAAACACAATGCTGAATATATGAAAATTTTTTAGAAATAAATTTCCAAATAAATTCGATCAGTCTTTTTCAATAAAAATAATATAGAACTAAGCTAAACACTAATTCTATAGAATAGTGAATTGTCCAAGTATCGTACCATGAGGACTGTGGGCTAAATTGTATCAATTTGATTGGTAATTTCTAAACTAATTTGAAGAAGAGAGAATGATTGATTTTAACTAATGAGAATTTAAATTAAACTAAATTAATTGCGCGAATCAAACTGAGTTGTTCCAAATCTGGAGAGAGACTTAGGATCTCAAATCCACTACTAATCGCACATCACATAATTTAAATATCCAATTCTAGTAAACCAATTGCCCGGATAATAATGATGTATCTTAGCTACAAGCTTTGATAACATCATCAAGAGGATGAGTATATTCAAAATGTAAAAACTAGGGTTATGGCACGACTCATCTCGCCTATGACTCATCTCACAGTTTGTATATATAAGAAAGTAAAACAGTTGTATGATCACGCATTCTCAACACAAAAATCGAATGAAAAGATTATTTGAATAAAACATCTAAAACTATCATACAACGATTATCCAAATCCAAAGACAAACTAGAATTGAAGTAAAAAATTTCATGATACTTTATTAGAGTTTCATCTCGATCATAGGAAGAGCTTAGCCGCTCATGGAAAGGTTGAACACTTCAAAGGTTGAAGAGAACGCTATGGATTGATGATTGTTCTTGCTTCTCAAGTTTCTTTAGCCATTTTCTATAGGGTTTTAGATCGCTAAAACGAGCTCCAAACCCTCTTTTTATCACCTCCAGTCAAATCTAAGTAAAAAATGTGCACACGTAAAACAAGACAAATCTGCTCGTGCGGTTTAAATATTTTGCTGGAGTTGAGTCGGGGCAAAAATAGGCTCTAGGAAATCCACTCATGCAGTTTCTTAATTCCTTTCGAGCGGATTGACTCAATTAGGAATCTTTGCTCTTTTCGTCTCTTTTGCGAACTTTTTGTCTCCGAAATGATACAGCTTGAAAATGAAGAAAAACACTTTATTTTATCAAATATTGTAATGCCTCAAAATAAATAACAATAAATCAACTCATAACATTACTTACAACTGATCAACAACATCATGTCTTCTATTCCATTCATAACTTGGATCAATACAAAAGATGGCATATGCAATATACATTCAAAAACCTTAGGCTTGGTGTGGTTTGTTTTTCAGAAAAATTTTTGGAAAACATTCTCTACAAACAAATTTTCAAGAGTAATCAAACCAAACAAATTTTTCCAAAAAAAATCTCAAAATTTTGTTTGGTTACCTACTTTCCAAAATCACTCTCTCTCTCTCTCATACACATCAAATCAATCACTTTTTTTAAAACTCTCTCCCCAACACAATTTTCCAAAACCATTTTTGAAAAAAGGCAAACCAAACAAGTTTTCGTACTTTTTATCTCAAAAACTACTCTACAAACACAAACCAAACACAACCTTAGATTATGAATCTATAGCATGTGGCATGGATACATGAAATAAAGTAAAAGTAAAACCAAATAATTCTATGACTTAATGGCTACAACTTTTCAAGTCAATGCTTGGGTACAACAAAATAAGTTTAACTCAATACAGGTAAAGCCCGAGGCTTAAAAAAAATAATTACATCAATAAACAAAAATGAAGCCTTTAGCTCCAAGTCCTCCCAAGCTACATCCTTGGTAGAGGCATATCATCAGCACCTGAAAGTTATTTTCCACATAGGGTGAGCCAAAGCCTAGTAAATACGCTCTAACACGGTATATAAATCTTAGCAAAATTATAAGGTGAATGCACATGCATGCCATATGTCAAACATTCCTTGTTTTCCAATCTCAAAACAATGCAATGCTAGATTATAAATTAATTCATGAAAATAATCCTTTTATAAACAGAAAATAGGGCAGTGGATACAAAACACTAGGAATCTCTAGGTACGTGTTTGCTACAAGCACTACCAAAGCCATTTTACCGGTACTAACCAAAAGGATAGATCCCTAACCACATGGGTTTTCTGGACTTTCACCAAGGACATACAGACCAACATCATAACCACAACCACCCTCCCTAACCAGATTCACCAAGGTATTCACTTATTTTTCTCAAAATCAATACATTTACAATGTTCAATATGAAATGATACTCAATGTACAATGTATGAGAAATTAGTTTCAATTCAACCTAATCCTCATGCAATGTCTACAACAATCAAGACTATCCTCCACCGATAACCCAAAACAGATATTTCTATACAACAGATAGATTTCAATCAAAAGATATAATTCCATCATTTTTCAATGGAAGTGATATTGCATACCCAACTCCACCATCATCATCAACATAATCATTGTTCCAATCTTACAAAACCCAACATCATTTTTCATTTTCTTCCACAAATCCAAACATCCAAAATTTCCATTTTCTTACAAAATCAATTTTAAGAAAAGATATCCTTCATTTTAACATATCTCATCCATAAACACATCCCCACAACCATTCTCAAGAATCCATTTAGAAAACTCCTCTTTTGATTTCAAACTCTTTTCCTAAAAATCCCCAAAACCATTAAACCTTTCAAAGAGCAAATAATTAAGCTAAAAACCATATTAAAGGTCAAAGAAATCCCTACCTCAAAGTAGAAGACAAAGGAAACAAAGGAACTTGACAGAGCCGAAAACACTAACTTCTCCGATTAGAACGAAGCCCTCGACATGCTCAATCTTTTACTCCAAAAGACTACGGTGAAGAAATCAAAGGATTGAGAGTATTTAGAGCTAGAAGGTACGAACTTAGAAAGAGAGAGAGTGTGGATTTAGGGTTTCGAAATGTTCAGCGAGAGAATGAGATAAAAAAGTGACTCAAGATGGACTTTTCTCGGATTGATATACGCATAGACCGCTAAAGCGATCAAAACAGCTCTCGAGCGAACAGACACAATAAGTGACACTGCTTGAGTGACCAAAACCACCGCTCGAGCGCACAATGACCCCCTCCCAGTAGTTTTACAGGCTATAAAAAACCGCTCGAGTGCAAAAAGGACCGCTCGAGCAAACAAGCAAAAATTTGGGCAACAACTCATTGAAAAACTAACTTCCCAACTTGTTTCAAATGCAACCAAAACTCACAATAACCAAACTCAACAAGAAAAAAGATGGAAATGAGATGAACAACTGTTAAGTACATGGGTTCTCATATTCAAAAGCAAGAAAATAGGTCGGGTCTAAACTAGAATAGTTATAAATATCATAGGCTAAAAGACTAAAAACATACATTAGGGAGCCTCAATGTGTAACATTTTGAATCATATCACACTCTCTAGCTTACACTTTACTAGTCCTCAAGTAAAGAAAAACAAAGCCAAAATGTATCTACTCCACTTTCGTAGAGATCATAATTGCATTTAGCATATCAACAAGCCTGTGACGACCGGGTCTTTTCTTTTTTTCTTTCTTTCCCTCTTCACTTCGTTTCCCTTTTATCTTCGTTGGGTTTGAAACATCCGGAAATTGTTTTCTGGTTCTTGTTTCATTTGGTGTTGAATTTCGCTTGTTCCGGAAGGTGCGCGGGTGAGTCCGGAGTGCCGGGAGCAAAGCAGGAATTTTGGGTGGCTGGGCCAGGGCCGCATGTATAGGGAGGGGCCACACGAGCAATGGGTTGGGCCGCTCGAGCGGTGGAGGCTGTCACCCAGAATTCTGCATTCTAAAATCGACGCACGAGCGGGGGAAGTAGGCTATACGAGCGGTGGAGGTGGGCCGCACAAGCGGTGGGGAAGGCCGCATGAGCGGCCAACTGGGCAGTCCAAAACTCTGTTTTTTGTATCTTTTTGGTCCTAATATATCTCACATTTTGTTCATCTTTCTCTCACTCTAAACCCTATTTTTCTCCACATTCTCTCTAGAAAACTCCCTCAAACACCTAAAGCACTTAGATTCTTGTAAATCTTGAGTCAAGATCATCAACATCTTCCTCTAATCTTGAAGGTCTAGGGCTAGAGCTTCACTTGGTGTGGTGGAAGTCAAGGGTTTCTCTTATCTTTGAAACTAGGGTTTCTCTTCTTCATCTTCTCAAAGACCTTGAGGTAGGGATTCTTGAGTTATATATACTAGTTTTGTTATTTTGATGATGATTTAAGAGTTTTCTTCTAGTTTTGATGATTCCAACTTTGTGATTTCAAAAATGTAGAGATTTTCTTCAAAAGAGGGTTTTTCTTTAAGCTTTTAAAATTTTGGTCAATCTTTGAGGGTTCCATCTTGTTGATCTAAGAAAGGTGTTTTAATAAGGGTGTTCACCAAGAAATGAAAAGTGATTGTCTTAAGGAAAAACCCTAGAATTTGGGAATTTTGAGAAAACATGAAAATACTTGTGAAATCATTTATTATTTGTGTCATGAAGATGAATGAGAATGTGTTGGATTTATGATGAAAACCCTAGAAATTGGGGGTTTTTGGAAAATATAGGAATGTCCATGAAATTCTTTCTTTTCTTGTGATAAAGGATGAGTGTATGTAGATTCCATAATATGGTTGCAAAAGATGGAAAGTTTTTGACATGTAGATAAGGAGAACTTGTTTTAGAAAACCATGATTAAAGATATGATGAATTTGTTGAGAAATTATTATTAAGTACTTGAATATATATATTGCTATGAAATGACAAATTGTTGTGCATAAGGGATTGTGAGAATTATGAATAGTGGAGGTTGATATTTGAAAACCTCACATGTGGCTTCGAAAGGATTAAATTGATGAGAAATTGTTGTTGTGTGTTGAAGACACATGGTTATTTTGCGAAATAATGTGGAAAGGAGGAAAAGAGACATGCATTTGGTTATTATTGTTATTATGCCTTCTGGAAACGAAGAAAGGCCGTGAAACATGGAAATTTATTATCTTGCATATTCATTTGATTAACTATCATACATTGCATAATTTGAAAGGAAAACATTTGTTTCATGAAAAGAACATATCTATTGTAATGAGAACAACGGAAATGTATAAGGGGTAAATACGCTGATAAGTCCGATTAGGGGGTGTAGATAAATTTTGTTAAGTTGGCCTGAGTGTCCATGGTGAAAGACCAGAAAATCGCGCGGATAGGTGTCGAGCCTTCCGGTTAATACCGATAAAAATGACAGTTTGGTAGTACTCGTAGAGTCTACTTGCAAACACCAGCCTAGGGATTACCAGTGTCGTATTTACCGTCCCTACTGATTTAACTATTGGAAATTGTGAAATTGATGAGATTGGAAATATTATGATGAACATGATGATTTCCAAACAGTGCATTGAAATAAAATTTTCTTTCATTATGGGCACTTGCATGGCTTTACATTTGCATTTTTAATGTTGAGGGAATTGGCATAACTGTATATACTTTGTGAGAATTCTCTACTAGGCTTTGTGCTCACCCCTATGGGTTTTGGTGCAGGTAAAGATGTTGTGATCCTGCCGAATTGAAGGTGTGGATATGTTCTTGTGATGAGTAGATTGCTCTTTATTTTGTTGTGAATTTTTTTTGTAAAGCCAAGGGCTAAGGTGTATGGGTTCAAGAGACCATTTTGTGTAACCGTGTTGTTGCCTTGGAACTTGTAAGCCATTGAGGGCCTTATTCGTTTTGTTTTTAATGATTTTACATGTTATAGATTCATGTACTATTTCGTTAATGAATGTATAATCGCATGTGAGATTACTATCGTATAACATTCGGAATTATGTAAAGGAACATGGTTATTATTATTTTATATTTGGAAGCGGAATTGATGCAATAGATTTGTGGGATTATTTTTTTGGGGCGTTACAAAGCCTTTTAAACTATAAGGTTACCAAATGGATGAGTGAAGTTTCATGAGGGTTTTCAAAGATGGTACCCACAAACATCATACTTGATTGAAGGAGTTGAAATTTAGTACAGGTTTGTACACAATACTTAGCACCACCCCCTTTTTAATCAAAACAACCCCTCTTTCAAGCAAGCAAGTTAGATGAATATTCAACTATTCATGAGCCCATAAATATGCTAACACACTGTATCAAATCACAATCAGATAGAATCCATTACGTGTTTCTTACGTGTAAAGTGAGATTCAGTGTGAAGTGAAAGGCAAACATCTCCTACTCATTTACTTGCTCCCAACAAAAACTATGTGCTTTGAACCTTCAAAATCAAACATGGGTCTCAATCTTCTTCTTCTTTTTTTCTTTTTTTTTTTTTTTAATTTATGAATAAATGGTTCTCTTAAACTTTCTAATTAACCCATCTAGCAAGCGTTAGGCCAATGACTCCCAATCCATATCGATTTAGGGCACTAGGTATAGAAACACCCCCAACGAGATATACAAGAAGATAAGAGGTCCATCATTAGTACCCTAAAACAAATATATATACAGATCCAACAAAAAACAAATGAAAAAATAAAAGAAGAAGTGAACTAAACCCTAAAAGAAGAGGAACAAATCCAAAGTACAGAGAATAGTAATAACATCATAGCCTAACAAGAACATAATAGAGATGAGTAGGGTATCACAGAGGCAGAGGTGGGTGATATTTCGCAAAAAAGAGAACACATAAGAGATTGGGTCTCAAAAGCATTCTGACAGATCTGGGACTACATATCAGCGAGGGACTGCTGCATATACACCTAGAAGGCATCATAGCGCTGCTAAGAGAGGTCCCAATAAGCATAGAAATTGGTCTTGAGGGTATCTATAAACTGTTAAATGCGGATGTGCTCATGATAGGGGGCCTCATAGTCAGCACGAATCATAAAGATGAGTGCAAGAAGATCAACAAGGGCGTGGGCAACAACGCCAAGGGTAGAATCGGTCATGAGAACATTATCGCCCAAACCCTCAACGTTAGTATGGGCAACGAAAGGTTGCATCTGAAGAGTATGTAGCCGAGCCAAACTATGAAGCCAAGTTTGCTCGGTGTAGGGCATTATCTCATTAATCACCTCCTCCTCTGGATTGAGCTAGTAGGTAGTGTGGCAGCGAATGAGATGTGTGATCAGGTTGGCAAAGGGAAACGGCCAAGTTTGAGAGTTCTTAGTTTGCTTGAGCTAGACATCGGTCATGATTTTATACATTTGCTCCCAAATGAGCTTCGAAACAACCACCCAAAAGTCAAACTTAAAATGGTGAAGTGCATGAAGAAAGGCACCACATCGCTCCTTTTTATGTCTCGAGGGAATTACATTCCACCAGAAGATGACATCAATCAACCAGATGCAAGGCAGCAAATTGAAATACAAGGTACTGCTAAGTTTACAAGTTCAAGAATAAATAATGATGCATCACTAATGAGTCCTTTGATGAATAACCACGTAAAATCCCAGGAAAGATCGAAGGAGTCAAAGTAGCCTCCTTTCTAAGTCCAATCTCCTTAGATAGCAAAGCTACATTTTATACAGATCTTAACAAGGTATTAACGCAAGGTCTACATAAGTTGACAAATAAATGACAGGTTACAAAAAAGATACACATAGATATATAAGCAAATAAAAATTACAAAGTTATGTCTTAAGTAACA
The DNA here is from genome assembly GCF_055761805.1 of Camellia sinensis. Classification (NCBI taxonomy): domain Eukaryota; kingdom Viridiplantae; phylum Streptophyta; class Magnoliopsida; order Ericales; family Theaceae; genus Camellia; species Camellia sinensis. Next base: position 103,663,707 of record NC_138961.1, read on the forward strand.
ACAAGAGTTTTTATGTTACAACCGCAAAACAAGATTACGAAGAGAGACTTAAGAAAACTAGTTCTAGTTTCTTCTAAGATAGCCATACGTCTTCGAACATTTCTGCGGTACCGTCTTCTGGATAAAGTTCTTCTACACCTGGCATGAAATGCCATGAGTTTGGAATGCCCAATAAACTCATACACACCCCGTCCCTTTTTCCCAATCCAATACATAATTACAATAATAGCACAATCATATCATACAACGGGAACAATAATCAAGCATAGCTTATAATAAATTTCAGCTCATAAGAATACTAGTCAATCAAGCTAGTTCTACGCAACTCCTTGCGAAATTCCATTCCTACCCAACACTTCAAGCTTGGCTTAAGCCAAACTAGTACCCTTTCTTGCTCACCTTTCCAGATTTCCCACTCATAGGGCTATGTACCCAGATCGTGCCATCTTGGAATATAGTATAGTCACAACCCGTCGGCCACAAGAATACTCATATATGTTCCAATCTTCCACATGAATTCTCATTTATGCCACAAGCATTCTCATTTGTGTTCTGCAAGACCACCGCACAGTTGATATAAATGACCACATTCTAAACCTAAGCCAACTTGAGTAATGCAACACAACTTGCGCAAGACTTAACCCCACAATCCATCATTTTCCTTCCATTTCCAAAATAACTAGTCCATTTGTCTCATCAATCTGATTATCTCATAAAAATTTCTTTGGCGATTGAAAACCTAACACCACCCTTATTAAGTTTCCCGTTGAGTTAGGTGTGTTATGTTAAGGTTAGAACAAGTTATTGAAAAAACATTTACTACACAAGTATAAGCATTTCAAGCCACAAATTTTAAGTAATACAACCACAAACATATGTAGATGTCATACTAAAGCTTGAACAAATAATAAGAAGTGTATTCAATCAACTAAGAACATGAAACTATTAACAAGAACAAGCTTCCAGATTCGGTTTACCTTAAAGATAACTATCAAAGTGGTATTTTTAAAAAATTTCCGAAGTTGGCTTCTATAGACAATTTTGCCTAGTTTCAAAATCAATTTACGAAAGTGGGATAGCTTTTCTAGATTTTTAGTTATTAATGAAATATTCTAGCTCTGTCCAGATTCATCGATTGTTACGAAAATTGGTTTTTCTCTCAACCACTCATTCATTTTCAATAAAAACCAATTTTTATTGAAATTTAATAATTTAAGGAAGGTTTTGATGTAAAATTGAACTTAAGCGGAGTTTTCTATTATTTTCTAGAATTTTTGGAAGTTGGCTAAAAATATCAGTTTTTGGTGCACAAAACTTGAAATAAAAAAAAGTTAAAAGAAAATGGGGCAACCATGGGTAATTTTCTACTTCTCTTATGATGAAAACATGATAGATAATATACTAATAACTTAGATTTTTAGTTCGAAAGTGTTACTTTAAAAATGATACATGAATTGGATGGAAATTGGTGACTTTGCTTCAACAAAGAAAGAATACACGCAAGGTAATCAACAAAGCTCAACCTCTCTTATTCAAACACAAGGACCCTATACATAAACATATGGAAACAATATTCTAAGCACATATTATCATGTATTTAGTAGAGAAAAGAAAATGATAGGTTGTGTTGTGGCTTACTTGTTTGCTTAGGAAATGGTGTATGCAAGCTTTCCCTTCTTTTATTTCCTCCTCCTCCTCCTCCCAAAGCTCACACTTTTTTTCCTTCTCTCTCCCTCTTGCTAAAAATGTGTGTGTGTGTGTGTGTGTGCGCACGCATGTGTGTGTGTGTGTGTATAAAAGTGTTGAGGGAGGTGATCTATTTATATGAAAATTGTGGTGAAAAGTCCAAAATGCCTTTGGTTCCAATGGAATGGAATAGTTTTTGATTTGGCTTGAATGCAATGAAATGCAGGATGATTACAAGGTCTAATTAAGTGTTAAATAATGATTTAGTTATGAATTTGTCAAGATTGAAATACATTGATATAGGGTATAAGACAAACTCCTAAATTCTAGGTAATTTAGTCAATATTCTTCCATGATTTAAGCAATTTATTCCAAAAAGTACACACCAATTCACCTATATCTATATAGCTGGTCATGTGGAGGTGATTTTAAGAGATTTTTCAATTTATTTTTGTGTACAAAACCTTATATATATATATATATATAGATATATATATTGTATTATAATAATGGATGGTACCATTTCACATATAAAGAATGGTTTTGGGGCTAAAGTGCAATTTTAATGAAGTGTGATAGCATGGGCTCAATTTATGAATTATGATATCTATTTCAAGTGTAGAATTAATTAAGTTAGGGCCAAAGGTGATGGCGACACCATCAATAATGGACCTCAAACAACCACAAAAATTTGGATCTGTGAACAAATTCTGATAGAATAACCAAACAAGTAGTGCATACTCAAGGACATCAACCCTACACAAGCCTAAAAGCTAACGAGTAGTTAAGGTGGTGACCGCCTAACTGGTGGAGGCATTAGCCGTAAAGTAGGCCTAATCAAATGTGTTGTTTCGGGCGATGTCCTGGTGGGCCCATTGAATAGTAGGGATGTCCCGGGTAAGAGTAGCAGGTGTAGTATCAATGGTGGAGTGGACTGGTTTGCCGCAGTGGCCAACACTGATCTTCATATTTACAAAACTAGGTAACCATAAAGAGAATGAGATAGATGAAGCATAAGCACCAAATAATAAAACAATATAGTATGTGCGTAACTCATGAAAAACAATAGTGTATGCATACAATGAATGTTGTCCCTCTGTCCCCAATTGTTTTCAAAACAAGAACAAATAAACAACACTATTGTAGCCGCCAAAATACTCAACCAATCCCAACAATTATGCCAAAATATTACAACCAATCCCAACACAAGGAGTCAATGAATATGCCACATAAGATGGAGATAAGATAATTCACTGAGAATCATGTCCCATAAGCAAGTGACACAAAGAGAAGGTTCCAATCAGGCTACAGGTATATCAACAACAACAACAACACGTGCATCCAAGCTTCTTCTTTTTTTATGTTAAGTTTCAGTGAGACAATTATGGATGTTTGGTGATGTTATATTTATATTTTGTTTATAGAGTTTGTTGTTGTTGTTGTTGTTGTTTTTGTAGTATAAATTGTGTAATAAAATAAAACAAATAGATTCATAATTACCAATCTAAATTTCATGGAGGAAAAACAACGTGCTAAAAATTACAAGATCGACAGGAATACATAATAAAATAAAATGGCAAAAAGAAGCAAACCGAAGCTTGCACTAGAGAGTGTCCTTAAAATAGATTCGTCACCTCACCATTTAGGTGTTGGAGGTTGTTCGACGTCTGTCTCCGAGGATATAATGGTTGGACCAGCTACAACAGGGCACCTACTGAGTAGCTTCGATGAACTGAACTAAGGCAGCACTCTCTCACACTAGGAAGAATGGAAAAATTGGAATTTTTGGAAGAACACAAAGACAGCAAAATTTCTAGTGTTCAAAACTAAAGGAGGTGGCCTCCTTTTATACACATTGAGGGAGAGAGGAAAAGGCTCCTACTATCAAGGTCCATCCCAAATGTAGAAATAAATTTTGTATTAACCTACAAAACTGATGGATTAATCCATCATGAATGTGTAGAGGGGTTACACATTTTATATATACACATGTATAATCCTACAGCCACACATCTGGCCTAGCCCAAAAAGATTAAGATAGGTAGGCTAAGAACTCGGCCCAACCCCCATACTTAATCCAGTCCAACAAGCCTCAAGCTCAAGCCCAAGATCCAAGATCCAAGATCAACGACCCATGACCCATGGATCATAGACCACAGACCCGGACTAGCCCAGGCGGACGGGCAACGCACGCACGTATGGTGATTTTTGCATACCCAACTTGGACCATAGTCTTGGCCCAAGTCCATCCATGAAGCATCCACAACTCCCTTCCGTTGGAAAATTTGGATGCCCCAAAGGGCTCATACCCTTAGACAAAAAATGAGATTTAAATACCCATCAATGATTTCCTCTACAATCAATGTGAGATAAAAGGCTTTACACCTTTCCCAACACCTTTTTCATGAGGCCAACTTAATGAGTCAATTTCTCATTCAAATCTTAATGATTTCTGGTCATTCTTTTTGTGGTGTAAAGATTTCATTACAAAGAATCTAAACCCACTTTAATCCACCTCAATTGAGGATTGACACCCACTTTAATATTGCATTAAAGTCACCAAAAAACCATTATTTTCCAACAGTTTTTTTCTTTTTTTCCCAACTAAAATAAAGAGAATAGGCCAACAAATCAAAATGAACAAAAACAAAAGAAACAAAAATAGGAATAAAAGAGAAGGAATAAAACTAAACGGGAAAAAAAATATATACACAAAGAATAGAAAGCATAATAATAACAATAATAATAATAATAATAATAATAATAATAATAATAATAATGAGTAAATAAATAAATAAATATGTATAAAGAATATAAAAATATATAATAAAAAAATTTAAAAGAAATGGAAACCTGTTGAAGGAGGGAGTGATCGACAGTTGGGGGGAAAAAGTGTTTGCCGGTGAGGAAGAGGTGCCGGCGACGGCAAGGCAGTAGTGGTGCAGGAGGGAAGGGGGTGTGAGTTGGTGGTGTGGTGAATGAAGGAGAAGAAAAAGTGGAGGAGATAAGGTAGTGCAATGGCGGCAGACCTGCGACGACGGTAGTCAGCGAGATTGAGTAGTGGTGCGCCGGTTGGTAATCCGGAGGGTAAGGAGAGAGAGAGAGATAGATAGGTCAATGGTGGTTGGTGAGTGGTCCCTAGGTTTTTTTTTACTAATCTAATTTATTTATTTTTTATTAGGAAGGGGGTGAAGACATTTGCACGGGCGGATTAAAGAGGGAACTTGGGTAGATCAAAGCATAGACGACCCAATTTGAACAAGGACATACCGCACTTGCGGAAATGACTCGTCGCTCATGCGAAAATCTGGGCATGAACCGCTTGTGCAGTACTGAAAATCCGCACGTGCAGATCAAGTAATTTATTTTTTTTTAAGACAAAAACAACAAAATTGCAAACCGAAAAAATAACCCATTACAACTTCTACTTTTATTTTGCATTTGAAATAAAAATAAGCACTTCAAAGACCCCAAAATGCTCAATAAATGTATAATCTCCATGCAAAAACCACGAGTACTACTTCTCTCCCTAACTATGTTTACAACTTTTATAATGATTCTAGTTTAGACCCAACCCATTTTCTTGCTTTTAGATTCGAGAACCCATGTACTTAATTGTTGTTCATTTCATTTCCATCTTATTGCTTATTGAGTTTGGCTATTGGGATTTTTTGTTGTGTTTGAAATAGGTTGGAATGTTAGTTTTTCAATGAGTTGTTGCTCAGATTTCCCTCAAGTGGTCTTTTATATTCTGTAAAATTACTGGGAGTTGGGAATCTTCGCTCGAGCGGTATTTCTTGCGCTCGGGCTGTAACAACCCCGACCTATGATTAACTACTAAACAACGATTAAAGAGGCCTAATAAGTAATTACGATGAAATTCTAAATTAATTGCATGTGTGTTGCATTATTCATGTTTATATCTGTCTACTGTTGAAATATTTGTTTGTATTTCTGCTTTGTTTTGTGAATTGAAGGCCTTATCGGCATCCGATCACAAAATTGACTTGATTCATATGTTATTTAGACTTTTTGGGAATTTATGGTAGATTGAATTGAAATTCAATTCGGAACCAATTAATTAGAATAAAATTATCCCAATTAGGTACCTTTAACTTAAGTTAATTAGATTTCATTAGTTGAGCCTATATAAGGCATGTGAGACCCCTAGGATACACTTTACACTCTCATTTCATTCTCTTTGAGCTCCAAACGTAAGGGAGAGTGAGAAGAGAGAACTTAGAGTCATTTTGGAGAGGGATTAAGCTCAAGCTAAAGGAATTGCTAGGAATGTAAGGCACTGGACTTTAGAGACTCGAGAATTAACCCTCTAGCTCTCACCTTGGAAAGCCTAGGTAAGAATTCTACCCTTAGATTGTACAATTATGATGTTTAGGCCGTGAACTCTAGAGAATTAAGTTGAGTAATGAAATAATGAAGCTAGAAATGAAGAGAATTGAGTTATTCATGCATGCATGCACTTTCATCACATTTTTGAGTTTGAATTTCAAGTAATTCTCACATGCATGTGCCAATTGTACCTTAGGTTTGAGAGTTTACCATGTCTTCCATCAATTGATCTTATTTGATTATGATTTGGAAGCTTTAAACTCAATCCATTGCATATATGTGATACTTTCAAGTTTTGAGTTTGATTTCACACAATTGGCATGCTTTTGGACCTTAATTTTGCCAAATGATTTTGAATTCATGAGGTTTGCCAAGTTTATACAAGGTTCCTTAAGTTTTTGGCCCAAAAGATCATGATTTGTAGCTTTAAATTGGAGTTTTGAGCTTAGGAGCAAATCTAAAAATTTCAAGATTCTGCTCCTTCGCTCAAGCAACGGATCCTGCAATCAAGCAACCACTTTATGCTTTGCACCTCCGCTCGAGCGACTAAAAGTTGGCTCGAGCGTAAAATGCATATTCCCAAAAGTTTACACATTTTGTAGACCGCTCGAACGACCAAAGTTGCGCTCGAGCAAAGACCTCAGTCTCACGCTTAAGTGACCGTCGAGTGTGCGTCAAACAGAAAAATCACACAACCAGTACTTTTGCAGAGTTTACAGACTGCTTGAGCAAAGGAAGTTGCACTCGAGCGACTACTCATATTTTTTGGACCTCCACTCGAGCGAAGGAAGCTGCACTCAAGCGAGGACCATGTTTTCAGCAAATTTGACTAAGTGTTGAACAGTATGTTTTGGCATCCTCATTGCATCCTAGGCATTCCTAGGCCAAGATTAAGACATAATAGTAAGGATATGGGCTAGAAACACATTAAGGATGAAATGAAATAAGTTAAATATGACTCGAGCGTGTGTTTCAATATGTGTATCTGTTATGTTAGTGTAGGTCACGCGCCATGAACTATTGATCCATTGGTTGCTATCAAAGCTATCTGTGCAACTATCTGTGAGTAATAACTTAGAAAAACTATTTTCAATATGCAATACTTTCTGAACGTTATGATATGATGTGAACTATTTCTAAATGATACAAAAGGCTATTTTGTGATTACATGAATGATGATCCAATTCTTTGAAATGTCTTTGTGATATCCTTAGCAAAGGCCCTCGCCTAGGGAAAATAATATTGTGGCTTATGGTTATGAGGCCCTCGCTCGGGGAAAACAATACCGTGGCCCAGGCCCTCGTCCTGGTGAAACAATACCATGGCCCACGTATAAGATATGTTACCCGATACCGAAGGTTTCATTATGGAACTTGGCATGCTTGACCAAAGAGATATGTTAATGCTAATGGATTCACCACGCATGATATGAATATGAATATGACTCTGTTTCTGTTACGAACATGCTTATGATTCTATTCTGATAAGAGATTTGAATCTGTTAAAGACATCATTCATTAAAAACTTTACTCTGTTATTATTCACTGAGCTCCAGCTCACTGTATTATATATGTATGTAGGTGACCAAGCGCCTGACCAGGCACAAAGTTGATGACTTGGAGTCTCAGTTTTGTCAGCCAACCGTTGTACCTCCCGAGGAGGTTTCCTTTTGTGGCCTAATCTAGTTTATATAAAGCTTGTGTTTGAGACCTTCTTTCCTTTTGAAATTATAAACAAGTTTTCTTTTGTTATATCTATGATGAATGTGACATGGATTACTATAAATATGACATCACGCCTATGTATATAATGTTTTTGAAATTTCTATCCCATATATATCTACACGGCTCAATAGACTATGTATATTTTATATTTGCTTCCGTAGCCCCTTATTATATGGTAATCTGTTTAGAGGCCTTTGGTAATCTAAGGATTACTGGTCGATTACGATGCTAAACCTATAATGGCGGGTTTGGGTCGTGACACAGATGGTCTTTTACAGTCTGCAAAACTAGTAAGGGGGTTATTGCGCACTTGAACGGTGGTTTTGATTACTCAAGCGGTGTCACTTATTGTGTCTGTTCGCTCTAGCGATATTTTGGTCGTTTGAGCGGGCTGCACATATATCAATTCGAGAAAAGGCCATTTTGAGTCACTTTTCCATCTCATTCTCTCTCTAAACATTTCAAAACCCTAAATTCACACACACACACTCTCTCTCTCTTTCTCTCTCTCTCTCTCTCTCTCTCAGTTCTTACTCTCTAGCTCTAAATGCTCTTAATCCATTGGTTTCCTCACCCTAGTCCTTTGGAGAAAAACGTTGAGCACGTCGAGGGTTTCGTTTTAATCGGTGAAATTATTGTTTTCGACTCTGTCAAGTTCTACCCCTTGTTTCCTTTTTGTCTTCTACTTTGAAGTAGGGATTTTTTTGACCTTTAATATGATTTTTAGCTTAATTATTTGTTCTTTGAAAGGTTTAATGATTTGGGAATTTTTGGGAAAACTTAGGATTTTAGTTTGAAATCAAAAGAGGGGTTTTCTAAATGGATTCTTGAGAATGGTTGCGAAGATGTGTTTATTGGGTGAAATGTGTCAAAATGATGGATATCTTTTCTTAAAATTGATTTTGTAAGAAAATGGGATTTTATTCTAAATTTTGGTTATTTGGATTTGTGAAAGAAAATGGAAAATGATGTTGGGTTTTATAAGATTAGAACAATGATAATGTTGATGATGATGGTGGAGTTGGATAAGTAATATCACTCCCATTGAAAAAGAATGGAATTATATCTTTTGATTGAAAACTATCTGCTGTATAAAAATATTTGTGTTGGGCTATCGATGGAAGATAGTGTGCATTCACCTTGTATCGCACAAGTGTACATTCACCTTGTATCGCACTGTGCGATACAAGGTGAATGCACAGATAGTCTTGGTTGTTGTAGACATTGCATGAGGATTAGGTTGAATTAAAACTAATTTTTCATACATTGTGCATTGAGCATCATTTCATATTGAACATGGTAAATATATTGATTTTGAGAAAAATGGGTGAATGCCTTAGTAAATTTGATTAGGGGGTGTGGTTGTGGTTATAATGCTGGCCTGTGTGTCCTTGGTGAAAGTCTAGAAAACCCGCACGTTTAGTTGCCGATCCTTCCAGTTAGTACCGGTAAAATGGCTTTGGTAATGCTTGTAGCAGAGGTGTACCTAGAGATTCCTAGTGTTTTGTATCCACTGCCCTGTTTTCTATTATAAAAGGATTGTTTTCATGAATTGATTTATAATCTAGCATTGCATTGTCTTGAGATAGAAAATGAGGAATGATTAACAAATGGCATGCATGTACATTCACCTTATAATTTTGCTAAAATTTATATACTGTGTTAGAGCATCATTACTGGACTTTGGCTCACCCTATGTGAAAAATAACTTTCAAGTGCTGATAATATGCCTCCACTAAGGACGTAACTTGGAGGACTTGGAGCTAAAGGCTTCATTTTTGTTTATTGATGTAATTATTTTTGTTTAAGCCTTGGGCTTTACCTGTATTGAGTTAAACCCATTTTTTTGTACCCAAGTATTAACTTGGAAAGTTGTAGCCATTTGAGCATATAATTTTTTGGTTTTACTTTTACTTTATTTTATGTATCCATGTCATATGCTATAGATTCAGAATTTTAGATTTATGAATGTATATTGCATGTCATCTTTTGTATTGATTAAAGTTATGAATGGAATAGAAGATATGACATTGTTGATCAATTGTAAGTAATGTTATGAGTTGATTTATTGTTATTGCAATGAAAGTTATGAAAAAATATTTACAAATTAATTAAAAAAAACTATGTTACGTTCAAGATATTTATTTTTGAACTTGCCATTCATTTGTTACTGGGGAAATCACTAGTAAGGGGTAATTTTTTAAAATAATTACATATTAATAAAAGAAATGACAAATTACCAATAAGTCTTCTTTGAAAAAGGTGTAACCTATTTAATCTCACACCTTTCTATTTATACCCAAAAGTCATGTAGCTTTTTTCTTCTTCTCTATCTTCGAGCTTCTCAGTCTCTTTCTCTTCTTGATTTCCGGCGATCGACGACTAGTGACCACGTCTTACTTCTTCTCCTTCTCCTTCTCCTTCTCCTTTTGATATATATAGTCACTAGCTACTAACAACCACCATCAATTAGGGTTTACCAACAACCACTGACCACTGACTACTTGCTTCACCTTCACCGACGACGAAGGAGATGAGTATCCGGCGAAGAAAATGAATAGATCTACTCAAATCTGATGTAGATCTACTCAGATCTACATCAGATCCAGCTAGATCTAAACAAAAAAATAGTTATCGGAATACAATTCTCTCTTTATGTCTCTCTCCTTCGATCTATTAATTTTTTTACCTTTTCTCTGTTATACACTTCTCTTTTCCTGTTTTAATGGAGAAATTTTTCAAATGCTAAACAAGTTGTTATCGAGTTTTAGTTATAGGCGATGAAAATTGTAAAATTTTACAGTTTCAATTTTTTGATACTAAAATGAATCATGGTTTAAAATTATAAAATTTTACAGTTTCATAACATTTTTTACAATTGTAAAATTTTCAGTTTGATAATATGCTTTAGAAATATAAAATTTTACAATTATAACATGTTTTTCAGTTTAATTAATAAGGATAAATGCTTAATAGATTTTTATTTTGAAACTGTAACATTTTACAGGTTCAAAACTTATTTTTCAGTTTGATCAATATTGAAAATTATTTACTTAAACCTTACAAAAATTAAAAAATAACATATGTTTTTTTTTCCTATTATTGCTATTTGTTGTTGTTACGGTTTTTTTTTTCTTTCAGTTTATCAATATTTAGGACATGCTGGTATATTTTTTCACTCTAATTTCTTTATTTATTTTTTTTTCCCCTCTAATTGGTACAAATATTTTATTTTTGAATTAAATGAATTTTAAACTTTATGGATCAGATTTACCGGTAAGTTATCCTAAACCAAATTATATATTTAGGTCTTGTTTAAAAAAATCAAAAAATCAATAACTTATACTAAAAAATCAAAATTTTCATTTTCTCTCTATTTTTTATACATCCTTTTATAAAAAATTAAAAAATTATCCCAAATATATTAATTTTTTGACAACATATTTTAATTAAAAAACCAAAATATTACTTAAAAAAACATCATCCTAAACGAGGCCTTAATTATTAATATTTATTACCCTTTGCTGATACGTTCAGGTTATTTCCCCTCAAGAAAACGACTTACAGTATTACGAGAGAGAGAGAGAGAGAATCAGAGTTGCTGTTGCAAATCTGATTGGAGAAGTAACAAATCATCGAAGCTGGAGAAAAAGAATCGAAGCTTGAAATCAACCGTCTTTACAGATCGGAAGCCAAAATGAATCCTTGAATCAAAACCCTAGGTTTGCCTTGTATGTTGTATTTCTCAGATGCGTGTCATTTTCCAATTTTTTTCTTTTTCTTTTTAAATTTCCATCACAGAAGGCGTAGTACGCCTCAACCATTAAAGCTCAAAATCGCAAAACATTTTCATAATGCCAAACCAACATATAATAATGTAAAAGTACATGTTAACATGCTATTCAAGTTTTTTTTTTTTGTTTTTCCCCAACAAATTTTACATGAAATCAAATATATATATAAGTTAATAATCAATGAATCAAGGGAGAAAGTAATGAAAATGAAAGTTTAACCTTGATATCAACTCCGATATTGTACAACTTCAAAATCGGCTACTTCAAGCATGTAGATGTAAGATTTTCATATAATTCTGTGTCTTTTCTCTGATTTTAATGGCTAGGGGGAAAAAAATGAGAAAAAAAAGGCCTTGTATACCAAATTTGTTGAAAATGAACTGTAATGGCTGTTACGGCCTTTACGTACGGTGGCAGCTATTACTGTTGGAATTTATGTCACACTACTCCCACTATAGTGGTTGTAATAGGTGGCGGTAATTACGAAATCTTTGTGTAACAATTGTTGTTGATTTTATAACCTCGATCCCAGCTGCATAGTGGGTATTATTTATCAAAACAGTAAGCCTGTTGGAGCCTTGGACGCAGATCGATAGTGGTACTTGTATATTCTTGTTGTAGGACATCTGCACCTACCATTTAGAAGTGCATTTAAAATATAGCTTAGATGACTCAGAAAGAATTTGGCTTCCGTATGGAGCCTTGTTTTACATGGGTACATAAATAATCTGGTTCTAAGCATTTTTACATGTGTTTATCACCTCTTCTGACAGAAGGGAGTTGTTGTTCCCTGTGCTGGATGGTTTTATTTTTTGTCTTTTGGGGATAAATTTTACACTTAATAAGTTCTTTAATGGTGGTTATGGCGATGCCACCTTCCATTCGGTATTCGTATGTGGTAGAATTATTCTTGTATGTTGTTCCTCAGGAGTTGCACAAACAAATTTTGTGTCACACTTATTCAATAGAAAAGTTGTCTTGGCATATGTTGTATTTATAATGGTGTTCGCTTTGGCATTATAGGTGGTTTGTGATGTTCTTTCATTGTTATAGGTATGTCATTGATTGGAAGTGTAGGTATAACTTTCCAACTCTGCCATGTGGCATCTCCAAATTGGCATCTTCATGAGTATGATGTTGACCTTGTGAAGTGATGTGTGGGCCAATATGACATCCCCACGTACTGCCATCTGAGGTCAAGCAGGAGATGACAGCCAAGGGTAGCGTAGCACGCATGGTGCCTTAACCTTGGCTTAGGCATTTAGGGAAAAACATTCTCTAGACAGCATGTCTTCTCCTGCTTGTGACTAACACGCTCGGTGTTGCATTGGCTTGGCTGAGTGTGCTCCATCCTAAACATACACCTATCTCATATCTAGACTATTAAGCATGCACACTCTCCATCGAATGCGTCTTCCATCACAACTGCTTGGTCTTCCTTGGCTTGTCCAGACAACCTCTGCCAAGAGGTGCCTCAATCTCGTATATACTTATCTCCAGAGAAGCACCGTGACACTTCTATATCAGCTGGGTCAGGAGTAGAGCCAAGGAACTCCACTTGAGATCACTAAAGGACTTGTGGCTTGTAGGCTAGAGGGCTATAGTTGAGGGTTTGTTGAGGTGTCTTGCCATCCCCCTCCTCGAGGGGACCTGCACGTCGACTAGTCTTAGAAAGGAAGCTTCACACACCAAGCCATTTAACCGAGGCGTTACATATCGAAAGACAAAACATACCTACACTGCAACTTCTCAATATCTGAGGCTTAACATACTTACTCACTGCAATCCTATGATATGACCACCAAGGTTTGACCATGGGCACAGTGGGTAGTTGAGAAACCTCCAGCTTGTCATATCCAGAGAGTTGAGCCACCTATCCTTGAGCATGGGACACCATGCATAGCCACCCTAAAAGGAGACCTCCCTCATGCATAAAGCATCAAGCCATTTAATCAACTCCACCACCTCTGGCAAAGCTTGAGATCTACACTGTCACCCTCTCTAAGAGTTGTCTATGCTCTAGCCTCCTTCATGGATCTATTTTCTAGACAGGCACGTGCATGCCTTGTAGAGTAGCTTTCTACAAAAATAATTTGCTTTGTATTAAAGATCCTTATTAGCTTCTGTGCAATTATGATGATCTCAGTTTGTTGTCCTTTCAAGTCTCAAAATAACATAATCACTTTTATCTGTTGTATAATGACATCATCAACAGTCCAAATTCTGGTCGGTACTCTTTCTTTTAGTTTTTAGAATCTTTCTTATTTTGAATTCCAAATTTTAGATAATAATCACCGCCTTCAAATGACAGGTGACGCAAAGCTTCATGTAATTCAAAAACAAAAGAGAACTACAGCTTTGAAGCAAAGGAATCAAAGGATGACTGGGGAACTGGAGGAAGAACCAATAGAGGACCCTGATGAAGATCCTGAAGAGGATCCTGAAGAGGATCCAGAAGAGGAAACTGAAGAAGATCCAGAAGTGGGCCCTGAAGAAGATCCGGAAGAGGAATTAAGTGTTGGACCAGATGAAGAGTCAGATGAGGAAACTTCAAAATGTGTTTCTCCAGTAATGTCTTACTGGAAATATGATGTGTCCAAACAACCAGTTGAGGATCCAGATGGGAATGCTGCAAAAGATTTTGCTCCTGAGCTGTCTTCTCAGAATGACGCTTGTGGAACTTATCACCAATCAGGATCTGATCACAACTATTCAGAAGAAAAGAAGAGATCATTGAATGCAACAACATCTGATTCAGATCCGTTGCAAGTTTATCAGTCACAAAAGAAGTTCAGACAGGAGGATGCATTTAAAGCAAAATTAGATGTTGGGACCATTGTTACAGATTTCCATGGTAAATCTGTAGTTTCTGAGGCTATTTTGAATGATGAAAGTGTTGCTAAACTACAGGAGCATGGTGGAAGTTCTGGAAAACGAAGGCGTAGTAGATGGGAACCTCAGCCTGAACAAGATGGGGAAACTGGGGAAGGCAACGTGGCTAGTAAAAGAAGGAAAACCAGGTGGGCTAGTGATGTCTCACAGTTAAAAATGCTTGGCCCAATTCAACTTCCGGACTTCATGGAAGGCTTTGTTGGATCTGGGTTAGATCCAAAGATTCAGAAGTTGAAATTGAGCCTGTCAGAGCTAAACAGTAAGCTGCTTAGTTCAGAGTTTCATGATGACAGGCCTGAGGAGGAAAGATCTCCTTCTCCCCAACCAGTGTACAACAATCTTGGTATAAGAATAAATACAAGGCAGATGAGGGTTCGTGAGAAACTAATAAAACAACGCCAAAAAATCATTTCAAAGTTGGTTAAGAAGAATCCAACCTTCAAAACTCTTCCTGATTACAAGCCACCAAAGCTCTTTAAAAAACTATACATACCAGTGAAAGAATATCCTACATATAATTTTGTTGGCCTTATAATTGGCCCAAGGGGAAACACACAAAAGAGAATGGAGAAGGAAACTGGAGCTAGGATTCTACTGCGGGGTAAAGGCTCTGTGAAAGCACCACAGAAACCTGATACCTCTTCTGATGATGAAGACTTGCATGTTTGTATAGAGGCAGATAACCAGAAGTCTCTGGATGCTGCTGTAACAATGGTTGAGAAATTGCTAATCCCAATAGATGAAGGAATGAATGGACACAAGCAAGCCCAACTGGTGGAGCTTGCAAAACTGAAAGGAACTTATAGAAATGAGAACATCTGCAGTGTGTGCAAGGAGGAAGGACACAAACACTATGCCTGTCCCCTCCGGCAATCTACTTTTAAAATGGAGATCACCTGTGCAATGTGTGGAAGCTTTTGCCATCCCACGTCTAGTTGTCCCTTTATTACATCACCTCAGGTTGGCACCACTTTGTGCAGTACTGGGCGTGGCAGTGGTTCAGTTCCTAACACAAAAAGGAAGCCCAACAAAGAAATCAATGATGCAAGCCTCTATGTTGGCTATCTTCCTCATGCTGTTGATGACAACCAGTTGAGAGAGCTGTTTTGTTCATTCGGTAAAATCACAGAAGTGAAAGTAATTAAAGATCGAAGCACAGGTTTCAGTAAAGGCTACGGCTTTGTTACATTTGAAAGTCCCATTGATGCTGCCATGGCTGTGACACATATGAATGGGCACAAAATGGAAGGGAAGATGCTAGCAGTAAGGGTGGCTGGCCAGCCACCACCTGCAGGATTGTCAATCATGAGCCAACTTCCAATATACCCTGGACCTGCAGCTATTTCTGCTAGTGTCCCAAGCCAGACAGCTTGGCCTGGCCCACCTGGATCGATGCTGCCTGAAGCTCAAGCTACCTTTCCAAATAGTGAGGACTTGGGTCTGCCTTCATCCTCTATCTCATTGGGACACGGTAATCATCTTCCTGCAAGTGAGGCCGTAAATATCTTTCCGTCTGTTGTCTCAGGCAACATGGGTTCAAAACTGTCTACCAGGTTTGATTCGTTTTATGGATATCCTAACCAAATCCCATTCTCATCCCCTGGATTGATGTCACAATTTCCTGCTGCTCCAGATTATCCTCCTGGGTCCCAATTGCCATCATATTTTGCTACACCAGTACAGAAACCATCTTCATTACCATTTCAGTAAAGACATCTGAGAGTATCTGATGCCCCATTTCTTTGTCGTTCTCTTAGCTTCCTTGATGAAAAATAGAGTTGTGAAACCCCAATTCTAGAACAATAATGTTGTTGCACTTGCAGAAAGTGTAAGAGTGTTGCTTCCATATGGTGAGTTGTCTTTCTTTTCTTTTTTTCTTTTTTTGGAAAGGAAACATTTGTAAACCAAATTTAGCATTTTGAAGTGCCGGGCAACAAACTCCTCACTACTGTAGCAGCATATCATCAGATAAGTAATGATTAAGGATACAAGGAGCTGCTAAGTGAAACAAAGTGAGCCCTACTTCTCTAGTGCCAACTTGTCTGAACAATTGTTGCCTATGTGATAAATGTAATTAATTGTTGTTATGCCTAGTTGGCCCCGTGAGAAACCTGCAGTCAGAAATAGGATGAAATTGCAAATAAACTCGGGTTAAGTCTTGCAAGCAGATTTACAGCTGCGTCAAACGCAGAAGGTTCTAGAACTTCTAAATTTAGAGTCAAAATGGAATGGGATCACAAAATTCAGAATTTCTGAATTACCAAAAAAAAAATCGATATCATTCTCTCCTTTTTGTTCCTGTTCTTGTTCCTCCCAGACTCGAGACCTAACCCTGTTCATTGACATGCTAGAATTGCTTTGGCTTTGTTTAATCTTTTTTTATTTTTTTTATTTTTGTGTGAACACCGCCTTGTTTAATCTGATGTCAGTTGCTTCATAACATCACAATAACAATCTAAAAGTGCCTACTTTTCCAAGACTAGGTGCTAGTTTTTTATACAATGTAATAACACAAGAAGCAAATGAACATTCCTTAACCCAGCTAGCCTATCTGTAACAATGCTAAGAACCATTTCATTTTAACGACACTGAAAAAGGAGAGTATCATATATGAATACGAAAAGTACAGTGTGCACACACATTCACACACTCTGTAGAAATACAATATACATATGCATAATGGTCATATTCAAGAAATGTCTTTTCTGATGCTATCTAAGAACAATCTCAACTCTCTAGCCTTCCTGGTGTGCTCTGGCGATGCTTCAGTTTCTGATTCACTCAAGTCAATCATGTCGATACATTCAACATTGGCTTGTTGACATCTCGAAACAATACGGCCATGCACGGGTGGGGAAGGGCTCAAGAGATCAATGACCTCCATAGTTGCAACACTTGAACCTGTTGTGTAGCAATCTGCGGCATTGTTCCTTTCAATGTTGCCTTTTGACTTGGTAGAAATACGCAGGTTTTTGTTCATCAGATCACCTTTGATCACAGCTGCATTTCTGCTCTTTGGTTCATTTCCTCTCTGACTGGCACTGCTTTCTTGTTCAATGTCTAGAAGCAGATCTTGAAGTTTTAGGTCAATTTCTTTCATCGGTGCTCTGTTCTCTGATTTCTTTGTTCTTGGTTTACGATGATTTGGTTTGTTTCGTTGAGCTCTTCTCTCCTCAAACTCCAGAATCTTTTCAGGACAAGCTCTGGGGAGAAAAGGGAGAAAATGAACATTTTCCATTAGTGGAAGGTACTGAGTATCCTATCGAAATCATCTGCCATACATCTTTAAAGGAGACATAGTATACAAGCTTACTTTTCTTACAGTTTTTTTTATGCAAACTGATGTGCCATGTAATAGTGAAGTTTTGGAATTTACAAACTTTACAAACCGATGTGGCAATGAGTTGTTACTATCATTTGAATCCAGTGGTCCTCATTTCAAATTCCAAACTGGATTCAAATGATAGTAACAACTCATTGCCACATCAGTTTGTAAAGTTTGTAAATTCAGATATATATATATATATATGTATATATATTATCGTCCTTAATTTAATATAATAAAAATGAAGGTTAGTATAACTAGATGGTATGGATGAATGCAGTACAACTCAGAAACTTATTTTCTTTTGCCAAGCATGTCTTGAAATCTTTCCAAGAGATGCTCCACTCTTAGGGTGGAAAATATAGGAGTATTGACCAATGCTAATCTTCTTGGCATCTGAAATACAGGTGGAGAAATGCTGCTGAAATTTTGAGTGAGCACTAAATCTCCACCAAGTTGAAGTATGATTCTAAAGCAGCTACAATTTACAATATCAGACGCTAACAAGCCATGAAATGGCATGCCTTTTATGGTAGAGATAATTGCTAGATCACCAAATGTTCCAAGCCCAACAACAGCAATTTATGATGTTTGAGTGGTAAGTCAAGAAATTACAGAAAGAAATACTACATACAATCTACTGAGGATGTGGTCGTAAATGAAGCCGAGCAAGAATTGAATCCCAACCTAAGTGGCAACGACTTGAGGCTAATTTGAAATGAATTTCCTTTCTATGAGGAAGATTTGTTGCTATTACACTTTTTTTTATTTGATTAAACAAGAGAAAATTGTTTAGGATATTGTCACTCACTTCTAGGCTTGATCGGAGGTAACACATGTTTTTCATTGTTCTCAAAATGCCAAGTAAAATTGTAAAGGCTTGCTTGGGTTTTTTTCTTCATGTCATTCAACTCAAATATGAAGTTAAATTAGAAACCTATTTCATCATGCCTACCATGCATACCTCAAAGAAATGCAATCAATTAATTGTTACTATTTTACTAGTAGTCTAGTACAACAACAATGACAGTACCAATAGTGATGGTCATTACCTCTCAATTAGATCAGCTGGAACTATTGAGGTGTTAAGCCCATGCATTTCTTCCCAGGAAACCTCCAAGCAATCTTGTCCTTGAATTTTTCTCTGCTTGATGATTCCAGATACAGGACACTTGACAGGCATCTGTACTCAGAAAAGAGTTGTCAGTCGGTGCCAAGTATTGAAACAACAAAATCTTGGTCAGTAGAGTAACATGATAGAACCCCAAATGAATTATTTGCCGAGATTTTGATACCATGGAGTACAAAGATGAAAGTATACAAGTATATAAAATCAAAATTTACCAATTATTCATATTACACATGCTGGGCACTTTATGAAGCTATTTAGTTATGAACTCAATTTTTATCCAAGCATGAAAAGACATCCTTGGGTTTTTCTGTAATAATGATGTTGATGGCTCTAATTTTGCCCCTTATTGTTTATGGGGTTGAATGCTGCTCCATGGATTACACAAGTGCCATTAGAGCAAACTCACTCGAGGAAGCAGTTGGTACACATTGTAATGATTTTGATGGCCAAGAAAGGATCTATCGTGTATTCTATCAAAAGCCCCAAACATCGGAAAGTTTATCAATTGCTCCATAGATGGATGGCACAACTAGCTTTCATAGTGGGAGGAAGGTTGTACTGGCTCCATTAAATATATATATATATATATATACTTTTGTCTCAAACCCTATTGAGAAAGAAAATAAAAAAATAAATTCCAATTTCATAAAATGTCCAAGCAAGCCTAGTAATATTAACTCCCAAATATAGCAGCAATACAAGTTCACCTTCTGGGAGTGAGTCAATTGATTACTTCAGAAGAGATTGAAGTGCAACACGCCATACAATTGAGTAAAATTCTAGGATAAAAAAAGCAAGAACTATCAAACAGTACCTTGTCCAATGGAAGCCTAAGTCCTAGTTCTGATGAAGTAGAACGCAAATTAGCAAACCGCCGTAAGTCTCTTTCAGCAATCTTAGGCAGGATATACTCATCTGAAACACAAATACTAAACAAGATAAATATGAAAATAGACAGAACAAGCCTCCCTCTTAATCGCACGAGGAGCAACTCTTTTTTTTCCTTTGTGATTCTCACTGATTAAAAAATATCATACTTCCTCTCCGCAATTTCAGGTTTTTGAATAATAGTAGTTGAACGCTATCTGACCATTTCAATTTTCTGAATTTTGAACATCAGAGAAGAAAAAAAATCCCAAAATTTCAACCACAAAATAATAAATAAAATTCTCATTGGTAGCCTAGCCATTCCTTCTCATCAGTGATCGACAGAAAAATGTGATAACAATAGTTATGATCAGCTTGCAGTGTTACTAAACGTCTGAAAGAAAGGTTCCAATGCTGGTTGCCCATGCTGTAACAAAAATCTATAAGCTGAGGAACAGCCCAACAAGGAGGTAATTGATATTGTCTTGTAAATGAACCAGTGAACCAACTAGATGATAGAAGTACAGATACCTAACTCGAAAAAGCTCATGAATCCAAATGATGTGAACATGTGCATGCTTGCAAGTTACTCTAGAATACATAATTAAGATTGTGAATTACAAAACCTGTTTTCTCAGGAGGCCAATCAAAAAACTGAGTACATATCTGTTGAATATTGGTGCGTTGAAACGGATACAGAGCAAGAACCCTACAAGATTTAGGTAGTTAATGTTAGAATGTTTCATTACCTCTTCTTCTTTTTTCTTTCTTTTTTTTTTTTTTTTTTTTTTTTTTTTTTTTTAAACTTGGGCAAGTTCACAGCCCTGTTTCCAAAACAAGGTCCTAAATGACTTTCAGAAAAAGATCGATTTCTTAATCCTCTTATTGATAGCAACTGGTGCAAGTAGTACTGTGGGGGAAAAAAAAACAAATAAGCAAGCAGTGAAACCCCCACCTATGAACAGCCTCAGAGTCACCTGAATGGCACTTTGGCTTTAAATATGCGTCAATCACTTGCAGGAATTGATCTTCCCCTTGTAAATCAGGTTCACTTCCTACCAAAACAACGATATATTCCATTGCAAGAGTTAGACAACCAAAGATCTAGAAGACCATAAGAATATATAAAGTCTAGCTTTATCCTTTTAATGCTTTTTCTGGGGACATTCAACTATTATTATAGCCTTCTCTTCTCACTGCCTTGTATCAATTTGATGCAATAGAGTACCCCTGGGAAGTACAACTAGGATAAAGCATGATTTCTAGGGACATTTTGCTTTCTCCTTTCGTTACTTTCTAGGAATGTTCCACTACTACTACAGCTTTTTTGTCTTACCGCTATACACCAATGAATTGTTGCACAGCAAAATATACCGACTATAATGCCATTTTTTTCTAGTCAGGATATGATCATCAATTTCTCCATTTTCTATATTAGCATGAAGATAAAGAAAAAGGAGAACAGAGAGCTTGTTGTGTTATACACCTTGCATCGGAGAACTTTTAATTATGGACACACTAAAAAATATTGGATACATCAATATCGCCAACATTAGAGATTAGAAATCATATCACAGAATATTAAATTGCTTGGGCTAAAGATATTGCTTCTCTGGAATTAAAATTTATTCCCAAAACCACTTATGCAAGTACTTAGCAATACTATCAGTTTGGATATAATTGGGTTAACTAAATTCAGAGTTTATCTGGCATAAAGATCCAAATGCAGGCTACGCCAGAATATTCACAATTCATTGGTGGTATGTTTTGTTTGGTTTACCATTAATTTTCATTTCATGATCCGACTCGTTTTCTTTGTAACTGCATCTGATAATGTGCCCTTGTTTCCTTGAACCCTTTAACTTCTTTGCAAATGACAATCCTTCTGATGCAATTTGTTGAAGAATGGCACTATCACCCACTGACTTAACAATCCGGCATGCAGACTCCTGTAAGCAGGTTGGTACTTTGCAAATCATTCAATAGAAGGGAGAAAAAATGCAATCCAACCAATCTGAGGAGCAATAGACTATTCAACTTACAGGACCAAGCCCACGAACTCCTGGAGAGTAGTCACTGCCAAGAAGAATGGCCAGTGTAATCTGAAGATCATAGTCATAAAGTTATAATAATACTTGAGGACAAATTAAATCCCATGTGATAAGCTATAAACTGGAAATTTGGTTTTATTATACTAGATCAGTTAAATGTGAAAAGGCTCCTGCATTTGATAGAATACATGTACTTTTTTTATGGGTCGCACATTCCACCCTGAACCATTGACCGGTCACCATTTGTTCACTTCCAGATGAAAGGGATCAAATCTTGATCATATTTTTCCCACCCAAAGGCATGTACCACTATGGGCACATAAATTTCAACCAAATTAATGTTCAAATTTCAAATATGGTCAATCAGTTAATGACACATATAGCGCCTATGATAGGGTTGTCATAGGTAATCAATTCCTAAAATGATCAACTTGATCCGTGGAAGTGGATAAATAAAACGATGTCATATCTCAGCGACATTATTCAAGTTATTCAAATGACGTGTGGAGCCTACAAAAGATAACACCTGTAGAGCCTATAGCAAGGACACCACACAGGATGAAATCCAAAGGATCAATACGATTAATCAGATATGGTCATTGGTTACACCTAAATTCAAATGGCGCTATCATTCAAATTCAAATGGCGTTATCATTCAATTTGTTCAAATTGAGGATGAGGCACTCTTATCACTTGGATGGCCCTCTATAATTATGAGGGATCATCACACAAAAAGGGAGATCGAAAATCAAAAGTCAAACAATCAAAGGTTAGAGAGAGAGAGAGAGAATGAAATCAGGAGTTAAAGAAGTCTTCACAAGAAAGAAGAGAAATTCAGAGAACTCAAAGAGCCTACACTACAAACGCATAATAGCAATGAATAGGTAAAGGGTTCTAGGCCCAAGAATTGTACTTTGTGTTCAATGGTTTAAAACCCACAACAATTTCAATAAAATATTTCTTTTCCCAATCTTATTTTCTATTAATTTTCTTGTTCTTCATTAATAAGAGGCTTCATTTAAATAAAATGTGTAATTAACGATCTGGAATACAGATCGAAAATAGGAACTTGCTAATCAAATAATCTACACTGTTTAATCCAAAAACCAAATAGTGGACATTTGTAACATGAATTTTGAAATGTGTTGAAACACTTCACGTTTCAAAATTTGTGTCTCCAACCACAACTTTTTTTTTCCCTTCTTTTCCTGTAACCTTACTCTAAAAATGGAACTCAAATCTCTTAGTGGTTATTTTATCAGAAACTTTCCAGAAAGAAAATTACCAAGGAGTTCCTTCCGAACCCGAGCTTTTTCTCAATGTCAGCCATTTCATAACAAACAACATAGCCACCTTCCCCTAAATCATTAGCAACTAGTCAGCATTACTAGCACCAAAAGGACTGAATCAAAATAAGGACGTTGTGAGTAGAACAAATGCAGAATCAACAAAAACCCATCTAATTACTCACCAAGGCAAATATCTCTGTATACTGTCCTTGCACCAAACAGGAAAATATCAGAATCTGAAGTGAAGCATCCATCCTGGTGACATGATAATAATAACAACAATAATTATGAGATTGTCACCCTCCTCATGAGTCCCTATTAAGCATCATTTAATCCAAAAAAATAAAAGTAACAGATTCTACTTACACATAATGATTCAGAATTTAACAATGCACACTGAGCTTCAGCTTCCTCAACCCTGAATATTGTTTGGAAAAATGCAAGGGTTATTATAGTGGTCGAACTGTTTCAAGCAAATGCACATTCCTAGCTTTTATATGACACAGATGATTATGATGTTATGATGTTATGTCGCAATCAGATTTTCACAGAATCAAAGTTTAAAAACCTTTGTTTCTCCTTGATGCAGTTCATTCCAAAATATTAGAAATCAACAAGCTACTCTTACTTCATTGAAAACATGAAAATGGCATTCAAGTCTAATGCATATGTTTATATGTTTAAAACAATAAGGATACTTTTAAGTAATGAATTCACAGAAGTATTACAACCCACAGAGTTACGGAAGTACATATATATGTTGCAAACCAATTGCCACTCAAAACTTTTAGAAACATGCAAAATTTTCAAAAATAATCAAATTTATTACCCACATTAGTCATAAATGATCTTGTGCATTAGGTAAGCAGGAGCGGGAGCGGGAATGGGAGAACGAGGCCCTATAAATAGTTTAAAGTTGGGAGCAGGAGCAAGGGCAAGAGAGGGATTGATGTTTCAAAGCAAGCCCCCCCATTTAGGAGTTTCTTGCAACCTAAGAAGCATGGACACGGACACAAGTATAAACACAGGACAACAATTTTTAAAAAATTAGGATATGAACATGGTGGGTGTAGACACCCCATTTTGACTGACCATAAAAACTCAAGCTTTTGAATGATTCCCGATGATGAAAAGTGTTGAGCTTTGACTATAGAAATGTTTTGGGTTGTTGTGAGTTGCTATTGTAAGAATTCTGAATAACTCTATCTATTCAATTGTATACAATAGACCAAATCTATAATACAAAGAGTACAACTGATTTATATAGACCTAATCTAAAAAAGGAAATAAGAATAAAACCCTATATTCTTACAATCAATCTAATATATTTACATAATTAACATAATATTCTCACACCCCCACTCAAACTTAAGATGTTTTAATAGAAAACACTGAGAGTTTGCCAAGAAGAAACTGAAAACAAGTAGTAGTAGTGTGAGTCTTGGTAAAGAAGTAAGCAAGTTGCAATGCTAAGCGACAAAAGGAAACGAGATAGAGCCAGACTGCAAATGCTGACAAACCAAATGACAATCAATCTCAATGTGTTTTGTCCACACATAGAAGACAATGTTATAGGCAATCTAAATAGCACTGTAGTTGTCACAGTAAAGAGAGGTCGGAGAAGACTAAAATACACCAAATCAAACAAGAGACACCGAAGCCGAACAATCTCAGCAGTGGCATGGGCCATAGCACGGTACTCAGCCTCGACAGTGGAACGTGAAACAAAGGTTTGGTTCTTGCTCTTCTAAGAAATCAAGGAATCACCAAGAAACATACAGAAGCCACAAGTAGATTTGAGATCAGTAACATCACTAGCCCAATCAAAATCAGCATAGGCTACCAAGTCCAAAAAGGAAGTGGAGGACAACAGTAAGCCCTGAAATATAGTACCCCTGAGATAGAGAAGAATGTGAACCAAAGCAACCCAATGTGTAGAAGGAGGAGTAGAAACAAACTGACTAACCACATGAACAACATAGACAAGATCAGGGCGAGTGACAGTCAGATAGACTAAGCAACTTACAAGCTCTTGATATAAAGTACGATTATCCAGAGGACACCATCAATAGTGCTAAGCTTTACATTAAGCTCAATGGGGATTTCAAAAATCTTAGTATCAATAAGACCGGCACGGTGAATGACCTCATTTGCATATTTGGCTTGAGACAGAAAATAGCCTTTAAGAGAATAAACTACCTCATTATTAAGAAAATACCACAAGGGGCCCAGATCCTTCATTTCGAAAATGCGAAAGAGATGTTGCTTGACCTCAGAGATAGCAGAAGAGTCAGAGCAAGCCGAAAAGATTACTTCAAACCATATAGAGCAAGCCGAAGACGACAAACATGGCCAGAGGAATAGAGAAGGCCAGCAGAACGCATGTAAACCTCCACAAAAAGATGGCCATTAAGAAAAGCATTCTTTTTTTTTTTTTTTTGAGAAACAACAAAATTTTATTAAAACGGAAAGGAGAGAGGACAAGAAGTCCTCATACAAGGAGGGAAAAAAGAAGAAGAAAAAGCAAAACCAATCACAAGACTCCAAATACTAAGAATGACAAACAGCTGCCCAATCCCTAGAAATCAAAAACAAAGGAACTCCTTTAAAAGGAGGAGATACAAAAGCCCAAAAAGAAGCCAAATATTCAATCCTATCCCACAAAGTCTCTACACTTGCTACTTTGTCGTCAAAAATCCGAGCATTTCTCTCCAACCATATAACCCAAAAAATAGCAAAAACAATACCTAACCACAGTGATTTGGCTTTCTTGGTACTCCCAAACCCATCAAACTGAATAAGAAGCATATGCATACACTCCCTTGGAGCAACCCACTGCATATCACATAGTCTGAAAATGCGCTGCCATAATGCTGTAGCCACCGGGCAATGAAGAAAAAGATGATCTGCTACCTCCAAATTATTCTTGCACATCACACACCATTGGGGGCAAAGAGAATGATTAGGCCTTCTCCTCTAAAAAACATCATTAGTTGTAACACCCTTTTGAACCAAAGGCCACATGAAAAACTTCACTTTATGAGGAACACCCGCTTTCCAAAGTTTCTTGTGAAAAGGGAACAATAGAACCGAGGGATTATCAATAATCTTATCAAAAAAGGATTTGCATGAAAAGACCCCAGAGGAAACAAGATTCCACACCCTACTGTTAGGAGTCGAAGAAAGAGAAACCCCCTCAAGCACAACCAACAAAGAAGCCAGTTCCCCCACCTCCCTATCATTCAAGTTTCTAATGAGATCAAAATTCCATGATATGGGTGCCAAAGACGAGCAAGCCATCGACACTAAAGGTCTCCTCATAATCAATACCATACTCCTGTGAGAACCTTTAGCAACCAAGCAAGCTTTGTATCGCTCGAGAGAATCATCAGAATAAGTCTTGATTTTATAAACCCATTTGCAATCAACCAGATTCTTGCCAGGAGGCAAATGAACCAGCTCCCAAGTAGTAGGTTTCTGCAAGGGAGACAACTCATCCTCCGTAACTCAAACCCAATTAGGATCCTGACAGGCCTCCTTGTAAGACTGGGGTCCTAAAAAGGAATGACTAACAGACAAGAAGGCAAGATAGGAAGCAGAAAAACATGTACTAGAAAAACCCAACCTATCCGGGGAATGACATTCATGATCAGGATATCAGTGTGCAATAGGATCAATGGGAGGAGCAGAGACAACCGGTGGAGGGAGAGCCCTGCAATGAGAACAGACTAACAACAGAGGAGAACAAGGAGGAGGAGGGAGAGGGAGAGGGGAGGGAGAGGGGGAAGAGGAAGAGGAGGAGAGGAAGGAACAAACTCATGGGCGACAGTGGAGAGGGACTCAGCAGGAGGGCGGTAGGAGAAGAAGAGGGAGCAAGCTCGTAGGGAATAGTGGAGATGCACTTATCAAGAGAGACCTCAGAAGGAAATGGATCAATGTAAACCAAATCTTCTTTGAAAACCGGAGCAGTGATAGGAGGAAACTGAAAGTAAGCTAGACATTCAAGAAAAGCAACATGGCAAGAGACATAAAGGCGACGAGAAACAAGGTCGTAATAGCGATAGCCTTTCTGGGTTAGACTGTAGCCTAAAAAGATACACAAAACAGGAACTAAGTTTGGTCCTATCTTTACGGGAAACAAGGACAAAACAAGCAGACCCAAAAACACGTAAGAGGAAGTAATTGGGAAGTTGGAAAAGCAGAGCCTCATAAAGAGAATGACCAAAGAGTAGGGGAGTAGGCATATAGTTGAGAAGAAAAGCAACAGTAAGCAATGTCTCATACCAAAACGAAGCCGGAACAAAGACAGAGAGAAAAGGAGACCTAGCTATCTCAAGGAGATGACAGTGTTCACGCTTAGCTCCACTATTTTGGGCAAGTGTATTAGTACAACAAGTTTGGTGAATGTTACCCAAGTTAGCCAAATATTCACAGAACTCAGTTTTAAAACATTCCCCACCCAAGCCAAACTATGTAGTGATCATTGACTGAAAAGTACGGTATATCTAGTAGAAGTCGAACTTATGATTCATAAGATAAACCCAAGTGTAATGGGTGCAATCATCAACAAATGACACATAATAGTATGCAGAATCCCGTTTGGTGAGAACAGGAGAAAAGTCCCAGACATCAGTATGAACTAAAGAAAATGGTGTATCAGAGATAGAAGTACTTTTATGAAAAGGCAAGGTTGTCGTTTTGGCAAGTTTACACCCCCGACACTTGGTAAGTTGACTAGGAGAAACTTTACTAAATAAACCTAACTGAGCTAAAAATTGTAAGCAGTTAGCAGACAAATGCCCTAATCTAGAATGCCACAAATAAAAAGGGCTCGATAGAGAATCTAACTGAAAAGAGGAAAATGCAGCTGGAAATTTAGTCATAGGTAGATGCAAGCTCACCACATAGAGGTCTCTAACTATACGACCGGTCCCAATCTGCTCCTTGAAAATTAGTGACTTTTTTTGCGACAATTTTTGTGAACTGTGGCTAAAACTTATAATAGTGACTTTTTTTTGACAATTTTCAAACTGTCGCTGAAAATTAACAATTAATGACTTTTTTAATAGTGTTTGATGAAAAACGTCATTAATTATCATAGGACCTATTAGATAATAAGTCCACTTATTAGGACCTACACGTAAGTTCCCCAAAATTAAATGAGTATGTGAAATTAATTAAAGAAATAAATGTCATAAAAAAAGAATTAGCAGAGGCTAATCAATTGATTAGACGAAAGGGATACTCATATTAATGACCTTTCCCTTTTGTATCTAAACTCCCGAACTGAGATTTTTTGGTTGTGACAGATTAGTAGCCTAAATTAACATGGAGTTAGGGTTTCCTAGTTTCTCCTAAAAATTAAATGGCAGCTCCAATCTCTGTGAATCAGTCTTTATTTGGTAATTTGTGAGCTAAATCGATTTGTGAGAATAATACAAGATATTTGCCAATTTAGACCTCGATGATTCACATACATAAAACTCCGACGTGTGGGTGCGCCAGAAGGCATGGTATCCGCAACGGGGATACAACAATTTTTTGTATGTTATGTAAATGAATATAAATTTAGGGCACATAGATATAAGAGGCATTATTGTATATGTGGGTTCTTTTTTTTCACTTTCCTCCCTTTTTGTTTTCATATATTTGACTTTGATCCCAAATTAGCTTTTTGGAAAAAAATAAAAAAGAACTCACAAAGGAATCTTGAGACATGACCAAACACAAGACACACATGTCCATGAAGTGTCCCCAAAGTGTCTTGCATAAAGATAATTAAAAAAATTGACACGCCATGTGGTATGTCCGACACACAGACATTGGCGTGTCGGTTTCAGATGTGTCCGACATGGACATGGCACCCATTTTGAAGTGTCGTGCTTCATAGCCCACTTAAGGGCGAAATTTCTCTTCTTTCATATTTACGAATTTTAGCTCCAGTGGAGATGGATTCTGGTTTATTGACTACCCCTAGGCATCAAAGTGAAAGAGAGGAGATATTGGCTGATGTATCAGAAAAGATACTTATAATTTTGCATCTCATTTCAACTATGAAATTGAAAACCCTTAAAATGAGATATACTAAACCTGGAAGTGGTGTCTAAAAATTGTCCAGGATGTGTCTTAATGATATGCCAAACACATGCATAAGATTATTATAACCACATTAAGATGGCTAATTCTCACCCTCTAAGATTGCCCTCTTTGCAGCCTCTTCCTATAACAAACTTCAATTTAACATTAGACCTATTAGAAAATATCACTCTCACAAACCAAAGATGCAAACAGCAGGTACTTCCTTCCAACTCACAAGAATCTCAGCAGTGATAGGTCGAGATTATCTGAAAACTCGGGAAAAGTCATTTCTCTGAAATATGACTTGACCTTGAAGCCAATGAAATTTCTTTTGATAAGTAAAGCCAGTGAAAATATATTATTCCAAATAACTTCAATTCAGGCCA
Organism: Camellia sinensis; assembly: GCF_055761805.1. Taxonomy (NCBI): domain Eukaryota; kingdom Viridiplantae; phylum Streptophyta; class Magnoliopsida; order Ericales; family Theaceae; genus Camellia; species Camellia sinensis. The sequence goes on from NC_138961.1 coordinate 103,693,281, forward strand.
AGAATTTTGTAAATCCTCTTTTGCTACTTCTAAATGCACCAGTATGAGAAAAGTAAACCAGACCTCAAAACAAGCAAACTTGACCAACAAATAACCTAAAATACCAACCTTGAAAAGGTCCACATGAGGAGGGGCACAACCTAATAACTCAAAAATACTTCACTAGTTCTGAGTCAAATGTAACAGAGTGAAAGGTGAGTGACTACTAGTCAGTATCTTCTGAATATACAACATCTCATTTCATCTTCTCTGTTAGGTCTTCTCTTTCTAAAGGAGAATGTTACCTCAAAGACCAAAACAGAAAAATCAATACACTCAAGAAAGAAATATTAATCATCATAAACCTTCCAAAATCATTTCTTATTCATCATCTCCACTTCTAGAGTTCATTTGCAAGTTAGATGAAAATTCTCAAAGTAAATCAAGATTACCCATCTAAGCAAGGAATCCCAAGTGCCACACCAAGGAGTTTGGCCTCTTTTATCATACAAGAAAACTCAGATCCCATATTTCTTCGAAGTGAAGTCACTTTAAGTGAATTTGTTTCATCCTGCGTAGCCTGCCTTAATTAACAACTACAGTTAGTACAATAGAGAATTTTAATGTGAAAAAACTTAAAAATCCAAAAGAAAGAAAACAATGTGAAGTTAATCTAATAAGTTTCCTACCTCAGATCCCGACTTTAAGCGCCGCCTATAAGTAGATAATTTGATGGCAGGAATTGATCCATCTATAAACCAACACAGATTACATAGATTGTTGAATGTTTGTCATCTTTTGTAAATAAGAAAAATCTCAAAGTAAAGATTATACAGGTCGCAGACATTTGCTATTTAGGAACCATCCAAACAATGAACAGAAAAATTAGAAATCCAATAAATTCTAGAATTCACTACTTGTGTAACCTTGACAGTTTAAAGCAAAAGCCAAGTTCTCTATCTTTAGCCTAAAAATACAGTTTTTGAATATAAGCATATATTCCACTGTCACTATTAAGTTTTCTTTCAGTTGATCTGCCAGTCAATACACTAGGCCTGGATGCTTTTTACGCTAATGACATGATTGTCCTTGTGTTCTGAAAATTTGTGTCACACCATTGTGTCTGACAGCGTTCTACTTCTGCCAAATTCCATTGCAAGTACGCAATGCATCCTACAAAATCAAGGTTCTGAAAAGCGGTTGCGGTCGCCGTAACGGTGGCGGTGACGCGGTTGCGGTTGCGGGGTGTAAAGGCCGTAGTGTAACGGTTGCGGTAACCGGAACCGTGAATTTTTTTATTTTTTGCACAATTTGAAAAAAACTTACCGATACGCATATTTTTTTTCCATGATCATATTTATTGGGTTAAAAATAAATATTGATCAATTTTTGTAAAATTTTAAGTATGATCCAATATATTTCATATTTTTAAATCACTATAAACTGAGTTTTTTATATTTTATTTTAATAATTAATAACTTTATATTATACAAAAAATCAATCACTAACTATTATATATAAGATAAACAATGACAAAAGTAAGAGAATAAATAAGAGTCTAAATATATATATATATATATATATACATATTTTAACCAAGCCAAATAGATAATAACCACACTTATTATTATTATTATTATTTTCAAACAATATATAGATAGGCACACACAAACAAAATGGTTTAGTGATAGCAGCTGAATAGAATAGCATAGGTCTTACAGTTTCAACAAATCAATAACATGTTCTTCATCTTCCCTTTTCTCTCTCTCTATCTTTTGCTCCTCCATTTTCTCTCTTTATCTTCCCTCTTCTCTCTATCCCTCTTCTCCCATTTTCAGCTTTTTTTTTGTGTTTTTTTCGAAAGAAACAATTTGGAACTGTTACGTAACGGTATGTAACAGGCCGTTACGACTGCTACGGCACCGTTACGACCGCTACGGCAGCTGCTACGACCGATACACCTGTGAATCTCAATCACACTGCAAAAGCGGCCGTAACGGGTGGCGGTAACCGCCAAAACCGTTATGTAACGGCGTTACGTAACGGTTGCGGCCGCTTTTTAAAACCTTGTACAAAATTCTAAATTGATTCAAGGTCTTTATGTCAAAATCTTTACACCCATGTCAAACACCTATTGCCTCAAACAATCATTGCAAATGTCACTATTACATGGTCATAGCACTAATTAGTGATATGTGCCGAAATGTACACATAAGGCCCCCTAAATTACACTTGTTAAGTCCATGAATCCATTGTTACTTGATTCTTTGATGCGTTTGCATGAATAAAGGTTGCTTGGGATCTTGGGATGAAATTGAGCTTATTTTAGAGTAACCGAAGTCAAGAGAGCAAAGTGGGACTGTCAGTTGCTTAAATTCTTATTTTCATTCTTAGTTTAGGTTTTGTGTACTCTTTTTTATTTTGTTCTATTTTGTGATTGCAATTATTCAAGTGATTGTAGGGAAAGGACTTGCAGCTATTGCCAGTGCCACTGCAGAATTCAAGTCTCAAAGGGAGTAAATTGAAAATATATATATATTCTTTCAACCAAGTGTTGTGAGTTTTATTTGTTTACAATTAATTGAATTTTGTGTATTAGAGTTAGTTACAAGAAGTGCGGTGTCTCGTATTTGCATGATACGGTGTCGTTCTTGTCATCCAAAGTTAATCCCTATTGACCCTTAAATTGAGCGCACCCTTAGAGTTCTGTGAGCATCCTCTCGAACCACTAGAGCTTTAGAAACTCCTCTACATTCGGCAAATGGCAGACGAGCAAGACCCCCCCTCCCCCCGTAAGTAGTTGAGGGAGTACTTCACTCCTCTTTGGACTTAACAATGAAGATCAATACAAGCAACTAGACTAATTCCTAGAAATTTGACGGTAAGTTTCAAAACTTCACCAATGATGATCTAAGATTGTGTCTTTTACCCTTTTTGCTTAAGGATAGAGCTAAGCAATGACTCAATTCCTTGGTGGCTAACACCATCTCCACATGGGCTCGGATGCAACAAGAATTTCTGAAAAAGTACTTCACCATTGACAAGACTAACCAAATCAGGTGAGCCGTCACTAGTTTTTCTTAAATTGATGACAAGAAATTTCATGAAACATAGGAGAGGTTAAAGGACCACATTTGCAAATGTCCCCTGATGTATGACAGCTCTGTGAGGACTTTAAAACTGAAATTCTGTTAGTTTTTGTAAGAAATAAATTGATAGATAGAGAATAAATTGTATATATTATTGATTGATTTGTTAATTTCTATTACAATGATTCATGATTCCTATATATAGAAGAGGGTGAGTGTGTAGTAGGTAAGGAGTAGGTGAAGTGGAGGTGGTAGTGGTGTAGTGGGTTAGGTTTAGTGGAGTAGGTGAGGTGGTAGTGGTGTAGTGGGTTAGGTTTAGTGGAGTAGGTTTAAGTGGGTGAAGTAGGTGGAGAGTAGGTGGATTTTAACAGCCCCCGCAAACTCAAGGGGGATAGGAACTAACCAACTTGAGTTTGGAGAGAGTAACAAAACAAGAAAATACATAAAAATAAAAGAGGATAAGAGACACTGTATGGTCGTGTCAGACCATTGGTGAAGACACTGGATGGTGGTGTCATAACGTTGTAGAGGACACTGTATGGGGATGTCATAACCATGTAGAGGACACTGTATGGTGGTGTCATAACGGTGTAGAGGACACTGGATGGCGGTGTCAGACCGATGTAGAAGACAGTTTATGGGGTCATGTCGGACCGTTGTAACAGACAATGTTGTGACAGTTGTGGTGACAGTTTACGGAGTCTTGCTGGACCCTTGTAGAAACTAACCGGAATCAATGTCGGGACAGTTTACAGAGTCTTGTCGGACCCATGAAGGAGCTAACCGGAATCAATGTCGGGACAGTTTACAGAGTCTTGTCGGACCCTTGAAGGAGCTAACCGGAATCAATGTCGGGACAGTTTACAGAGTCTTGTCGGACCCTTAAAAAGTCGCACCCTCAAAAGGTGTGCCTAATCTTTCAAAAGGCGTGCCATCAAAAGGCGTGCCCAATCCATAAAAAGGCGTGCCATCAAAAGGCGAGCCCAAGTCATAAAAAGATGTGCCGGACATGATGGCGAGGCACGTGAGTGCCTTGGCTGGCGCGCCCGTTTGTCGTCTGGCGTCAAGTGGCGCGCGATACGCGTGGCTGCCTCGCTATTTAACCAAGGTTGATGCTGAGGCTGAGGCAGAGGCAGACAAAAAACTTCTGAAAATCCTCTGAAAAAACTCTTCCTTTGCTGAGAGAGAAACTCTGTAATACTCTGTAACCAACCCGTCTCTGAAACACTCAGCAACATGGCCTCTTCTTCCCGTCCAGCTACCCAGAACATGGCCTCCTCTTCCCGTGGTCTGCTCACGCTCTTTCCAGAACTGAACGAGTCCACAAGAGAAATAACTGGTGCGGTGGCCAGTGAACCTCAACCAAACACCTCTGGTTTTGCTCCGTTGAACTTTTCGATGCGGTCGGTGGAGCAAAAAATGGCGGTGCAAACTGATATTGAGGCCAATCAGTATACTCTGAAGTCATGTGTGGAAACCATGACTGCGGTCACAAACTTGTCGCACCGGCTGCAGAGCAGGACAAATGAGGTGCAACAGTTAAACTCCCAGCTGGCTCTACTCCAACGCATGTATAAGGATGCGCGAGTAGAGATAAGTGTGCTAAAGACAGAAAACAAGGAGCTGAAGCGGAAGGCCACCGTGATGTTCCGATTTAGAGGGCCACCATATGCTGTAGTGGAGGAGCAAGGAGGAGGCAACTTGCTTGGTGGTCTAGGAAGCACGGAGACCGGACTGGCACGGGACACCCAAGATAAAAGTAAGAAGAAGAGACCTGCAGTAGAGTAGAGAAGGGAAAAGAAAAATCCCACTGTGGGTGTGGTTGTGTTTGTTTGTTTGTTTGTTTTTTGTTTTTTGTTTTTTGTTTTTTTTTTTTTTTTTTTTTTTTTTTTTGTGTGTGTAAAAGTGGGAGCAGGGTTGATACCTGAGATGAATAAAATATGGTTTGGTGTGAAAATTTGTAAATTTTTTTTTTATTATTTTTTTTTTTTGTTTTAAATAAAAGATAAAAAGTTGAGGTTCAAAGAAAAGTTGGGCGGTGGAAAATGTGATGATGGTTTTGAGTGGAGAATATTTTAAAAGATATTTCTCTCTTTTTTGTGTATGATGATGTCTGCTCCTCTGCCGACATCACAAACCCTCTTCAGCCTCAGCTTTCTTCTCTTGGAACAATGGCAGCGGCCGGAAGAGCCACTGCACTTGCCGGAGGCTGCGTTTTCCGACAAACTGCACTTTCTCTTCAACAAGGGCGGTTTTCCCGCGGAGGAAACCTGCGACAGATTCGAAATCTGAAACGCCGACGACGACGAAAGTTGCTTGCTGTCGGTGTCTCCCGTCAAAGACGACATGAACGAGGTGGTGGCGCCGGAAATCGCTGGCGAATATGAGGAGAAATTAATTGATTTCGACGCCGAGTCTTTCCAATCAATAACCCCATTTTTCATGATCATGAGGTGGTCGTGCTGAGATTGAAGATGGTGGTGGTGAGAATTTAGGTGAGGAACAGCGAGAGGAACTTGTTGGATTGGTCTCGGGCAATAGATTCTAGTCGATTCAGAGACTTCTTTGGAGTCTCTTTTCTGGTTTTGAACCGGTAACGCCAGAGGGGCTCCTCTGAACCGGGCATGGCCGGTTCTAGTCCGACCCAGAAGAGAAATGACTTGCTTGAACTTGGTTACAGCCACATCAGCAACTGCTCTACAGTCCATCTCTATCTCCATAGTCGATCTCTGCTCTGAATTAGCTGATAATTGACCCTCTTGTCTCTGTTGTTGTTGTTGAGACTGAGAAAGAAGTCTAATGAGCTTCTCAACACTCTCTCTCATGATTTTGGTGGGGATGATCATGCATCCGCCAACCCCAATGCAGGGAGTATGTCCAATTTGAAGGAACTTGTGAAGAGGCACTCTGAGCTCATTAGCTACCCAATCTACCTCTGGATAGAGAAGACCACAGAGAAAGAAATTAGTGAAGATGAAGATGAGGAAACAAAGAAAGAAGAGTTTCAGGTATGTGTTTGTGGTATGTGTTGAAAATTCTAGCGGACTAGGTTGAGGTCCAGCGGGCGGCCAAGGCGAGGTTGCCGCCCGCCGGTGAAGCGAGAAATACTAAGGTCTTAACCTCGCTCTGATACCATGTAAGAAATAAATTGATAGATAGAGAATAAATTGTATGTATTATTGATTGATTTGTTAATTTCTATTACAATGATTCATGATTCCTATATATAGAAGAGGGTGAGTGTGTAGTAGGTAAGGAGTAGGTGAAGTGGAGGTGGTAGTGGTGTAGTGGGTTAGGTTTAGTGGAGTAGGTGAGGTGGTAGTGGTGTAGTGGGTTAGGTTTAGTGGAGTAGGTTTAAGTGGGTGAAGTAGGTGGAGAGTAGGTGGATTTTAACAGTTTTTATGGTGGTGTAAAGCTAGGTTTCATAGGTTTCACAACTACGGTTAGGGTTGCATCACACAAACCCAAAAGAGGCTTCAAAGTTTTGAAAATTCTTTAAAATATCAACTCTAATAAATTAGAAGTATTACATTGCTTTATATAGATAGAATTAGGTGACTTCCTAAACCAACTAGAACTAAAAAAGGAAACTACTAAAATTATTTTTGACTTTCAAAACCCATTTAAAACCAAATAAGAAACATAAATAAAAACCAATTAAATAACTTGAACTCACAAGACAGCCCATGAACAAGATCCTTATAGCCCATGCTAGAAAATATAAAAATTACCAAAATAACCCTCACCTAAAAATTCTAAAAAATATAAAAAATAATCATAAAATAAGATTAAATACTAGAAACATAATTAGACAATATTCCTATCAATTTCTCTTTAAAATCATACCAATGTCAAAGTACCATCGCTTCTTTGAATTTAGCCTTCCTTGAGCTTCTTATACTTTGCATCATCCCCACAATGCACTGCTCAACTTGCAATTAGTTCAGTGTTTTTACGATGGTTTTTCTAACCACAATCGTCAAATGATTGATGCATCATGTGGTGGAACATTTATGCTCAAAAGTGAGCAAGAGGCACGAAGTTGTTTGAAAACCTTAGTGAAAATTCCATTCAACATGCTCCGCCACTCGTTCTGAGAAACTTACATCTTTTGGTTCCCAAAAGCAATGAAGCACTTATGAGGTTGAACACTCCGTAGATGTCTCGGATAAAGTGGACGCATTGTCTCGCAAGTTAGATCAACTGATGTCAATTGGATACATGCGTACTCCACCACATTCTCCTATTTTACACAAGGCATGTGCCATTTGTTCTAGTCCTGCTCACCACGTAAGTCAGTGTTCATCAGCCCCAAACTTTCTTGAGATTGTCCAGGAGCAGGTGAAGCTACATAGGGCTACTCTAGACCAAGAATGATCCGTTCTCAAATACCTACAACCTAGGATGAAGGAATCATCTCAATCTTTCTTGGAATCAACAAGCTCCAGATAACTCCTCTACTCAACCTTCAAGGAAAAATTTCCCCAATCCACCTCATCCTTCGTCCTAGCCTTCACAGCAATACCAACACCAACTCCTCCACCCCCCCCCCCCCAAAGAAATATCACTTTTAGGGAAAAGGTATTGACAGCCCTTCAAAGCCTTGAATCTTATTCTCAATTGCTACACTCCCATACAAAATCTATATCTAAGTGTGAATCTCAATTGGGGCAACTAGCTAATGCTATCCACAGAAGGGAGGAAGGGAAGCTTCCAAGCCAACCAATGAGAAATCCAAAAGGTTAAAATGCAAAAATAATGCTCAAGTGCATGACCAACACTATAAGCAAGCCAAATCCATCACGACCTTAAGGAGTGGGCGGGTAATAGGTAATAATAAGGTTGGGAGAGCAAGGGTTAAAAAATGTGAGTTCATTGATGACCCTGTGGATCATGGGGTCGAGGGAGTGAGTGCATCGAAGGGGGATTCCCATCCCTCTCATTCTTCATCTAGTGCGATTCCGGAGGCACTTTTGTGCCCAAGGTCCCCTTCATACAGTTTCTAGCTATGTTGCACGGACACGGACACGACATGGACACGCCGACACGTTAATTTTCAAAAAAATGCCGAACTCGACACGTTAAAAATGTATTTATTTATTTATATAATATACCTCATATATATAAATATTTTATTTAATTTTATAAAAAAATAATTTAACACTAATTAAAAATTTAAACATTCAGTTGCAACACATAAGTGCAAGTTAAAATACCAAAAATGAACCGTATCACACATTCAGCAAAAATATACATTCAAATAATTATTTTAACCATTTGACTGGTAGGTGGAAGCCAGCTGTGTTTGACCATTTGACTTCTAGGTAGAACCTTTTATTAGTCTGGTAGGTGGAAAGTTGTATACCTTTTAGGAATACAAGGAGAGAGAACAAAAATTTGTTGCAGCAGGAAGCTTCCTCTCGCAAATGGAAAAGCTTGTTTGTCTTCTCTCTCTCATCTCTCTTGCAGCTGCGACTTCGAATAGTGCTCAATGGGTCTCAAACATGTCACTTGAACAGATCTTCTGGTATTTCTTCTTCTTCTTCTTCTTCTTCTTCTCTCTCTCTCTCTCTCTCTCTTTCTCGCGAACATGTCCAACTCTCTCTCTAGCAAACATGTCCAAGATGTGTCTGAGATGAGGGGAAAAAAAAAAGGGCCACGGCAGGCTGAGTGTCGGACATGTGTCTACTGCGTGTCCGATACGTGTCCGACACTGATACGTGGGCTTGGCAGACATGTCGATGCTTCCTAGGTTTTTAGATGCACCCTCTCCCTTTAACAAAAAAGAGTGACAAAGAAAGACATGTTTGAGGTTTTTAAACATGACAAAATCAACCTCCCACTCCTAGATGCCATAAAAAAATTTCCAAAGTATGCCATGTTTATGAAGGACCTTTGCACGTAAAAGTGGAAATCTAGAGCACGTGTATCTAAGAAGGTATTTCGCATTGATCATGTAAGCTTTATTATTAAACACAACACCCCACCCAAGTTCAAAGATCTTGGTGCGCCCACCATCCAATGCGTCATAGGAAATCATTCCATAGACCAAGCACTCTTGGACTTATGAGCGAGAGTGTTAAATTTTTTCCTTAGTGTATAAGCAACTTAAGTTGGGAGAGTTAAAGCTCACAATAGTATCCTTGCAATTAGCTGCTAGATCCATTAAAATACCACGTGGGCTGATAGAGGATGTTCTAGTCAAGGGGAAAAGTTTTACTATTTAGTGGGCTTCTTGTCCTTGATATGGGCCGGTGCATATTCCTATGAAACAAATTATTGTCATCTTAGGTCGTCATTTCTTAGCTACAGTTAATGCTTGCATCAATTGTAGGATTAGGGTAATAGATGCATCCTTTCGGAATATGAATGTTACTTAATGTATTTCATGTTCCAAATCAACCCCCAAAGGAGGAGTGTTCTTGGTGGGTGTGATGAATGATTTAGTAAAAGAAGCATCTCCACTACCTGAGGAATTGCCTATCGTTGCTAGTGCACCGATTCTTCTCTTCATGGACCCTCCAACAACTTGAGTAGGAACCACTTTCGGTGCCACTCAAGCATGCCTTCTTAGGGCCTAGTGTGAGTAGTCTGGTGAACATGTTTTGACATATGAATGTCATATTGGACCCCGATGTGACGGGAATTGGATGATTGATTGTGCTTCATTAGGTCTAGCTATAGACCATAAACTTAGCTCTACATGGGAGGAAACCCAAGCTTTTATTGTTTTGTGTCATTTTTAAGGTCGCTTATCTCTTTCTTTATTTTCTTTCTTTGCTTTCTTTTCTTTCTTTTTTGTTCATTTCCGCTTAAGCAGAGGGTCCTTAGTGCTTGAGAGGCAAAACCCATATTTTTGCCTTGAACCACTCGAGTGGTGACATGGTCCCACTTGGGCGGCAAACACCTAGTCTTTTCTTTTATGTTTTGTCTAATCTCGCACTTCCTCGAGCGGAGTCAAAAAAAAAACATATATATCTTTAACTTTGGTAGTTCTATTTTTCTTTCAAAAACTAACTCATTTATTTTATTTATTTTGCAGATGCCAATTTCTAATCTTTTATAGGTACATTTTGCTTCAAGTTGGGGGGAATCTCACTCTCTCCCCTTTATATTTGTGTGCCAATCCATTTCTCAAGGTGATATCTTTCTTACTTGCTTTATGTAATCCATTGTCAATTTTGTGAGTGACATTCAAGTCGGTGGAAAAGGTTTGTGCTTAAATTGTTCAGATTTTTATTTTTTCACCCTGAGATAGATGCCTTGCTTTTGATGTTGTAGTCAAATGAATGACTAATCCACGTAAGTATTGAATGATCGTGGACTATAGTTTAAATTCATTCATTGAGTTAACCTTTTGAACACTTTTCATGGGTTAAGTGATGTTACATCAGTTTTTATATTTGTGTTAAGCAGAGAGTTTATCACTTGTTCACCTTGAAATCACGAGCACAGTGTATGTGTCCTAAAACTTGAGACTAACATGCATGCCTTTGATATTATGTGATGAATTGTATGATCCATAGAATGAGTGATTTTTGGCTTGATTGAATATATTAAGTAGTGATTTTTGGCTTGATTGAATATATTAAGTAGTAAGTGGGCCTGTTGCCTCACTAAGCATTGAGTGTCCACATAAAAAAAAAAAATGAGTTTGTGCAGGATGAAAAGAGTGGCTAGTTTGGGTTCATAGCCTTTTTTACTCGAGTTATTAAGCCTATAGGGGTATCTTTACACCTAGTGCCCTGAAGCTGTTTGGTTTGGGAGTCGTTGGCTTAACACTAGTTACATGGCTTAATTAGAAATCTTAAGGGATTTAAACATTGAACAATCACAGAAAAAGGATAAGAGTTTGTGTTGTTCTATGAAAGGTCTGATAAGTTGTGGGATATTAATGAAATCTATGTTGGGATTGGGGGGTCGCACATCTACGTGAACATTCACTTTACACCAATGGAGCATGTGAGGATTTTCTATTCAGGTACAAATAAATTGAACTTGAGTAGCATTACTTACAAGTGAAGTGTTTGACTGTTTAAATTAGTTGATGAGTGATAATTGCGTACCAAAGTTGTTTAGTATTCGATATTGATCACTTGATAAAAGTTGGGCATTCCTTAGTAACCATCAAAAATGATGTTTTTAGGTAGCATCTCTGGAACCCTCAAGAGACTACAACTCATCCACTCGGGGTAACCTTGTGGCACAAAGATTGTTGCATATGCTAAATGCAATCGTGTATACCATGAAAGATGATGTAGTTTAGATTTATTCTAGTTTTGCTATGTTTGCTTTGCTCGAGGACTAGAAGAGGGTGAGTTGGAGGGTGTGTTAGGTGCCGAAATGTATACATTGAGACCACCTAAAGTACACTTGCAAAGTCCATGACCCATGGTTACTTGATGTTTTTGACATGTTTGCATGAATATAAGCTGCTTGGATGAAATTAAGCTTAATTTGGAGTAACCAAAATTCGGAGAGCAAAGTGGATTCCGAATGACATGAAATCAGAAAAATGTTCAAGAGGCTGTCTTGGTCCACTCGAGCAGACCATGACCTTCGCTTGAGCAGAGGTCCCTAGCAAAGTGTGATTTCTGCATTTTTGGGGGTGAAGCTTGTAGAAATTTAATGTATAAAGAGAAATAGAGAATTGTATTATTGATTGATTTATGTTCATGTCTATTACAATGATTCATGATTCCTATATATAGAAGAGGGTGAGTGTGTAGTAGGTAAGGAGTAGGTGAAGTGGAGGTGGTAGTGGTGTAGTGGGTTAGGTTTAGTGGAGTAGGTGAGGTGGTAGTGGTGTAGTGGGTTAGGTTTAGTGGAGTAGGTTTAAGTGGGTGAAGTAGGTGGAGAGTAGGTGGATTTTAACAGCCCCCCGCAAACTCAAGGGGGATAGGAACTAACCAACTTGAGTTTGGAGAGAGTAACAAAACAAGAAAATACATAAAAATAAAAGAGGATAAGAGACACTGTATGGTCGTGTCAGACCATTGGTGAAGACACTAGATGGTGGTGTCATAACGTTGTAGAGGACACTGTATGGGGGTGTCATAACCATGTAGAGGACACTGTATGGTGGTGTCATAACGGTGTAGAAGACAGTTTATGGGGTCATGTCGGACCGTTGTAGAAGACAGTTTATGGGGTCATGTCGGACCGTTGTAGCAGACAATGTTGTGACAGTTTACGGAGTCTTGCTGGACCCTTGTAGAAACTAACCGGAATCAATGTCGGGACAGTTTACAGAGTCTTGTCGGACCCATAAAGGAGCTAACCGGAAGTAATGTCGGGACAGTTTATAGAGTCTTGTCGGACCCATAAAAAGTCGCACTCTCAAAAGGTGTGCCCAATCTTTCAAAAGGCGTGCCATCAAAAGGCGTGCTCAATCCATAAAAAGACGTGCCATCAAAATGCGTGCCCAATCCATAAAAAGGCGTGCCATCAAAAGTTGCGCCCTCAAAAGGCGCGCCCACTTCATCAAAAGTCGTGCCCGACAGAAAGCGTCGAGCCATCAAAAGGTGAGCCGGGGACGCGGCGAGGCACGTGAGCGACAGAGCGGCGTGTCGGCCGCGTCGTCAGTGTCAATATAAACCAATGCGGAGGCGGAGGAAACCAAACCAGACTGAAACCTCTGAACTTGTTATTCTGAAACAATCTGTAAATACTCTGTATCCAACCCTTCTCGGAAACACTCAGTAACCCAAAAAACATGGCCTCTTCTTCCCGTTCAGCTACCCAGAACATGGCCTCATCTTCCCGTGGTCTACTCACTCTCTTTCCCGACCTCAACGAGTCAACAAGAGAGATAACTGGTGCGGTGGCACTGGAACCTCAACCAAGCGCCCCGGAGTTTGCTCCGTTGAACTTTCCTATGCGGTCTGTGGAGCAAAGAATGGCAGGGCAGTCGGATGTGGAGGCCAATCAGTATACATTGAAGTCCTGTGTGGAGACGATGACGGCAGTCACAAACTTGTCGCACCGGCTGCAGAGTAGGACAAATGAGGTGCAGCATTTAAACGGCCAACTGGCTCTGCTCCAGCGCATGTATAAGGATGCGCGAGCAGAGATAAGTATGCTAAAGGCGGAAAACAAGGAGCTGAAGCGGAAGGCCACCGTTATGTTCCGATTTGGAGGGCCGCCATATGCTGCTGTGGAGGAGCAGGGAGTAGTGATCGTGCCCGGAGTAGTGGGAAACTCGGAGGCAACACCGTCAAGGGCCGCCCAAAACGGAGGCAAGAAGAAAAGACCGGCGGAATAGGCGAAAAAGTGAGGTCGGTGGGTGGCCGTCTGCAGAAAAGAAAACAAATCTTGTGGTGTTGTGGTTTGTGTTTTTTTTTTTTTTTTTTTTTTTTTTTTTTTTTTTGGTTAAAATTGTGATCGGGGTTGATTCCTGAGATGAATAAAAGATGGTTTGGTGTGCAAAGCTATATGGTATGAATGGAATTTGAAAAAGATTAAAAAATAATGTGAAAGAAAAATAAATAAAGAAATAATAAAAATATATTTGAAATCAAAATGAAAGATGGAGGAAATAAGGAAAGTGGTTTGGAAAAAATAAATAAAAATAATGGATTTTGAAATCAAACGGAGGAGAGAGAGGGGACAAGCCCATGTGAGAGAAAGAGGGGAAAAATGATAGCCGATGCACCCAAAAATAATCTAGCTGCTATCCACAGGCGCTTAGGGGAAGGAAATGGTAGCAAGAGACGGCCAACACCATATATGGCTATAGCAAAGAAATGGAGTATCAAGCTCAATGGGCTAGGATTTAGACCAGAGAGTAAAGCCACTGGTCCTGTTGAACACACACCTCCAAGGCTCAAATAATCAAAACATGCTTCACGCATTTCCTTCCTTGCTTGATCAGGAGATGCACAAAACACCTTATACAGGGCTCCAGTCATTCCTCCACCAGTTAAAGGATGACGCATGTTGAAAGCATCACCTATTAATAGTGCTCCAGGAGTAGGGTAAGGAGCAGCTGGCATACTTCTATTGGGCATTGTTCTAATACTTCCCTTATCAATTGCAGCTATAAATGAATCATGCAGCTCAGGTGGAACCTGGGGAGCCACCAGAGGGAAGCAAAGCCGAAGGCTGCTGCAAAGCCGAAAGCTGTAAAAGCGAAAAAGGAAAAGAAGGCTCTGGCTAAGACAAAAGCTGCTGCGCCAAAAGCTAAAGCCGCTGTGAAGCCCAAGCCAGCGGCAAAGGCCAAGCCAGCTGCGAAGCCAAAAGCTGCTGTGAAACCGAAGGCTGCCGTGAAGCTGAAAGCTGCAATGAAGCTCAAGGCTGTGGCGAAGCCCAAACCAAAGCTGAAGGCGAAGGATCCTAACAAGAGGCAAATGAGCATGGAGGAGAAGCATAGATTGAGTGTTGGGTTGCAGAGTTTGCCCCAGGAAAAGATGCCACAGTTAGTGCAGATTATGAAGAAGAGGAATTCACATTGGCCTCAAGAGAGAGGATTTAGGCAGTGATGGGAAGGTATGTGTAGAAAATAAGCGGAATAGGTTGAGGTCCGGCGGGCGGCCAAGGCGAGGTTGCCGCCCGCCGGTGAAACGAAAAATACTAAGTGCTTAACCTTGCTCTGATACCATGTAGAAATTTAATGTATAAAGAGAAATAGAGAATTGTATTATTGATTGATTTATGTTCATGTCTATTACAATGATTCATGATTCCTATATATAGAAGAGGGTGAGTGTGTAGTAGGTAAGGAGTAGGTGAAGTGGAGGTGGTAGTGGTGTAGTGGGTTAGGTTTAGTGGAGTAGGTGAGGTGATAGTGGTGTAGTGGGTTAGGTTTAGTGGAGTAGGTTTAAGTGGGTGAAGTAGGTGGAGAGTAGGTGGATTTTAACAAAGCTACTGGACAATTTTGCTCGAGCAAAGCCTGAGCTCCGCACTAGCAAAGACTAACGTGAGGCACAGCATGTTTAGGTCAATTTACATAGAATTTGACCTACAAAAAGACCTAGTTTGGAAAGAAAGTATAAATAGGAAGTTAGGACTTTAGAAAAAGGGCCCTGGACATTAGAGAATGGCTCAAGAGGCAGAGCAATAGTTTTTCAAGGCAAATCGATTGACTTCTCACCAAAGATGGCTGATTCCACCTCAACCATAGGCAACTAATCTTCATCCTTAGGGTTTAGATAAAACCCTAGTCAAGTAACACTGGGTGTTTTGTATCATTATTTTGGGATTGATTATTTAGGCATGAATGATGATTGTATAGTATTGATATTCGTTTTATAAAATCATTTCAATGCTTGATTCAATGGTTGAGTTAAATTTTGTGATCTTAAATACAATGCTTATACAATGGTTATATTGATACACATTTTGATTATTGAAATGAGTCATGCCCAAAGAATACAAGACGTCCTACAACCCTAGTTTAGTGTAGATGTCTCGTGCCAATTGAAGATGGTTCATACCTGATTTTCAATACATGATCTCTTAAGGATCTCATTGTGGCTAATCATAGTCATGACTCGTGACATTTAATTAGTTTATGATATTGATAAAAATACACATGTTACAAGGCTAATAGTGGATTAACCCTAAGCTCTCCTCTACTTTATTTCCACTTAATTTAATTTTCATTCAACAATTGCTTTTAGTTAATTTAGATTTAGATTGAAAAGCACCATTCTCTTTGTGTGAATTAATTAAAAATTGGTTCCAAAGCTTTAAATAACTCAACCTTTTGGCCCCTAAGGATATGATGCCGTACTTTTCCATTGTACTCATTTTACATTGTTACAGACTCTTGATTCTAACATAATCAAATAGTATGTTTCACTCAACACCTACCATCCTCTTGAGATTTCTTCTATGCTGATGTCATCCATTCTAATACCTAAAGTGCTAATCTAGGAAGCACAAACGCTTCAAAATGGGTTGGTTCAAAAAAAAAAAAAAAAAACACTTCAAAATGGGTGTCGTGTTGGACACATATCAGACACCGACACGCCGCAGACACTTGTATCCATGTGTCTAACATACCACATGGTGGGTTAATTTTTAATTATTATTTTCTCGTCTGTTTGGACATGTTTTAACTTAACATTTTGCAATTGCAACCCAAAAAAGAAAAAGAAAAAATTATCATCGAAACAAGATATTTATTTATTATTTAATAATATGAAGAGAAAGAAAATCAGGGTGAAATTACAATACCGGTAACAAGGATAAGGCTGCAATTCAAAGCAATGAGGGCTCTGAGTCGGTGAAAGAGACCCTTGAGATAAAGCTTGTCCTTGAGGGAACAGTGAGACTTGTTGACATTATGAAGTTGAACCATCCAACATGATAAATCTATACACACCCTTTTATTCCTAGTGGCCAAAAAGACATAGCCTTTATACATATGCATATCCAAATATACAAATATAAATGTCTATGTATGTGTAAATTATGGGTTTTGCAGAAAGAGTAAGGGGGGTATGTGGTTTGAGTAATTAAATCCAGAGAGAGAGAGAGAAGGGGGGGGGGGGGGGGGGGGGGGAATAATGGTGCAAGAAGCTTAGTGGATTGTACAAAAACAAAACAAAAAGAAACTTACTGGAGATGATGAAGAGGGAGAGTTTTCTTGCAGGATTCTAGGATGTCCCACAGGTTTTTCACCCCCATATTTGCCCTACTTCTCACACGAACGAGCGAGAGAGAGGGAGAGAGATGGGGTTAGAGTGACGTTGGAAAGCTTGTTTTGCAGAGATGAGAGGGAAATTTGGCAAGGCGAATTCTGAATTATACATTATGATGGTTTTGATTTTCACAAATTTTTAAATTAAAAATTAATTTAATGAAAAATAAATTAAAGTATTTATCATTTACATATAACTTTTTTGGGGAAAAAAAAAATTGACATTTATTTTGTCAAATTATTTATTTTTCAAAAAAAATCTAAAAATTAAACCAGTAAATCAACACACAATTTTAAGTTGACCTGATAATTAAAACTTGACGTTTTGAAGTGTACTCTTTCCATAGTCTCAAGTCCGGGTCGGCCCTGAGGGCAGGCAAGAGGGGCCTGCACCTCGGGCCCCCAAATTTGGACTGAAAATAAGGATCCCCAAATAAAATTTTGTGTTTTAGATTAAAAAAAAATGCCCAAATACTATAGACCCAATTGAACTGATCGTGGCTCAATTGTAAACGATATTGCCAAACTATAAAGTAACAAGACCAGTTTTTTTTTTTTTTTTGAGTATTTGTAATGATTGATTCTTATCTTAATATATAAAAATAAATTTTTATTTATAATTTTAATAATTATATGCGCAAATAATTTTTTTATGGCTACAAATAAATAAAAAAGTTGTTATAACTTATCGTTTTATCCGTGAATTCTTTTTTTTTTTTTTTTAATGTAAGAAGGGTCTCATTTCTGAAGCTCGCCTTGGGCTTCTTAAATCTCAGGGCCGGCCCTGTCTCAAGTTCAAAACTTCTTAACACACAATTTTAACTTGATGCTTTGAAGTGTACTCTTTCCATGGTCTCAAGTTCAAAACTTCTTTAACACACAATTTTAAGTTGGCTTGGTAGTCAAAATTTGACGCTTTGAAATATACTCTTTCCATGGTCTCAAGTTCAAAACTTCTTGGGTGTAAATAATTTATTGGGATCAATTGTGAATGGTAAGATTGCTCTCCAGATTAATCGATTCATTGGGAAAGTAATTAAAATAAATAAAATTTGGTGATAAATTTACATTAATGTGCATGGTGCATTTAGGCTAAGTTTGTTGGTCATAAGGATATGTGATGGTAATTTTGTAGATGTTAAACTTGCCCAAGCCGAACCTAATTTAAGTTATGGCAAGAGTTGCCTAGGCTACCAATTGTGATATGTAGTCCGAAATTTTCAAGCTTGAATTTGCCCCGAATCCAAAATGATGTCGTTTTGGATTTTTTTTTTTTTTTTCTTTCCTTTTTTCTTTCTCTCTGTTTTGAAGATGAAAAGAGAAGAGAAAGCAGAAGCAGAAGCAGAAGCAGAACAAGAAGAAAAGAGGAAGCAGAAGCAGAGAAGAAGAAGAACAAGAAGAAGGAAAGAGAAGAGGAACAAGATCAGCCAACAAATTTTTTTTCCCCCCTTAATCTTCAGATCAGATCCACTAGAAAAAAAAATAAAAAAATAAAAAATCAACAACATCTTCATCAACACATCATCATCATCATCAACAACAACAACAACATTTTCATCAACATCATCATCATCAACACATCATCATCAGCAAAAAAAAAAAAAAAAGAGATTCAGATCTGAATCTCCGATCACCGTCATCACCGTCGATTTTCCTCCTCCGCCTCCGTCTTCTTCTCTTCCTCCTCCTTCTCCCTATCTTTTCTTCTTCTTCTCTCTTTCTCTTCTCTTCTCTCATTTCTCTCTCTTGCCTCTGTTTGTCTGTGTTCAAACAAGAAAAGGAAGAAAAAGAAAAAAAAAAACAAGAAAAGGAAGAAAAAAAAAAAAAAGAAAGAAACCCAAAACGACGTCATTTTGGGTTTCGAGCCAATTCAAGCCAAACGATTTCAAGCCCTCGAACAATTTTCCTAGGCTACCTAGGCTTAACTTGCAATCCAATGTTATCGGTCCAAGTTCAATCTGAGTTAAGTTTGAATTACACAAAAAATTGAGGTTATGTTTGGTAAAATTTTCTAAATATGATTTGAGAATAGAGATATATTTTTTGCGTGTGTACATGCACACGCATCTAGGTTGATTAATTTATTAAAATTAGCCTTTATTAACATTTTTATTAAAAAAAAAAAATCATTACAAACTTTAAATAAGTAATTTATATAATGCGATAAATATAGAAAGGAGAGAGATAATAATTGAAGAATCGTTGCACTATTGTGGTGGTCTTTGCAATTTCTAAGTGATGAAAGAAAAGAGTAGAGTGTTGTGTTATGGTGTGTTATTTGTGTATGTAATATATTGAATATAATGTAACGGTTCAAATTATTTTAATATCCTCCAACAACTAATAATTAATATATATATTTAATATTTTTATATAATTATATATACAATCCGGGTTTTGGATTTCTTGAATTATTTAGCTCTCTACTCAAATCCGATCAAATTTAATTTGGACTTTAAAATTTATGTCCAATCCCTTGCCAAATTTAAAAACAAGTTGCCCAAGCCCTAATAAAATTTAGACTGGGCTCGGATTGAATCCACCGAAATTACATCTTTACATTAGTTTACAGCTTTTGGCTTTATGTGTTTTTTGTATTAAAAAAATATAATTCTCAAAATTTTAATCTTATAAATTTATTTTTAATCAAATTAATATTTTGAATTTGTCTTTTCGAAATCTATTCAACTAAAAGTTTCTCAATTAAATAAAAATTTTAACACAATTAGACTTCACTTTGAGGATTAATGAACAATTAACGTGAAAATAAAAATTAAAATGGATAATAACACACCGTTAGTAACAGTTAAATCATCTTGTGCACACAATAAATTTTAACTGTATTTTTTTATTTATATATATATATATATATACATGTGTATATATATATTTTTGGATCCGAAGATACATAGTTTTTTTTTTTTTTTTTTTTTTTTGAAACTAGGAAGATACATAGCAGTTTGTACAGTTTGTAGCAGTACCCTTGCATAAAAAAAAAACAATAAAAAAAAAAACAATAGACCATACGAAGAACAACACTTAGTCTTTGCTGAAGCAATAAAAGAAAAAGAGTAGTGCTATACAAATAAATTTTTCTTATAAATTGATGTTTCACCTAGAATATTAACAAGTTGGGTCTCATTTCACATTCTAAAGTTGTATCACTTCATGCCACATCAATTTGTAAGAAAAATTTGTAAATTTTTTTTTTGTTTGTATAGCATTTTCCAAAGAAAAAAGATGAGCAACAACGGCTATAAATTCGCCAGTGAAATCATTAACAATAACACCAATACATAAGGGCAGAACCAAAACCAGAACCAGAAATTTTATAAGGGCGGTCAAGATGTGCATAAAAAAATTCAGTTAACTTTAGTACATCATTGGCTACAGATTATTTTTTATTAAAACGGTCTGAAATACGTATTTAATGAGAAAATTAAATAAATTTAACAAGTTATTTTTTATTATTTTTTAAAATTTTAAATTATTAATTAGATCTCAATACATAATCAATTATATCATGCTTTTAAGTTATTTTGTTAATTGACATAATCTAATAAACAAAAAGTTTATATACCTCTTTAATTTTTTAAAATTAAAACAAAAATATATATAATATGCACCTCTAGTATAATAAAATCAACTCCATCAAATTGATGCAATTAAATGATGTGTGAAAAAATTTGAGATCATTTCATCATACATTATGAAATACTGATAAAATAAATAGCTAGTAAAGTAATTTTCATCAAATTAGAAACTATTTATGCATTCTACAAATATTCTTAAAATATAGGGGTGATATTGTAATTTTGAAAAACTTGGGAGGGTCATTGCCACATCTCGTCCCTGTGTAAGTTCTCCACTGCCAATTAGGAGTGGGCATGGGTCTGCGGGCCTGTCTAGCCCAGCCTATTTTTTTTAGAGCGTGGGGATATTATTTTAGAGTAATGATTCATCTCCCTTTTTTCCCTACACCTTTTGACCCCTTCTCTTTCTCATTGGTTATCTTTTCTTTTTTTTTTTCTTTTTTTTCCTGCTCCTCCAATCATCCCCTGTCACGTGGCAAAGGGAGTGAGGGGGTGATCCCCAAAATGGGGTCCCAAGCATTATTCATTATTTTAATCCATAATGCAAGACTAGGTTTTATATTCAACCCAATGGGTTGGGTTTAGGAATTATACTTTTAGCTGGCCTGGTCCGATCTAATCCGACCTGGCCTGCTACATATTTAATTTAATTAATTAATTAATTTATATAATATATTGAAAATATATATATTCCTTTTTATTGTTGGCCATATGGTTTGTAAGATGTTCAAGTAGTTAATATTTTGCTAAAGAAAATGACAAAAAAATATTTAAAGAAATTTGAAGTTTAAACTATGGAATTTTTTTAATTTTTTTTTTTTAGTTTGATATACTACTAATAGTTAGGTTTAAAAAAATTTGAACTAATGAAATTATGGATGTGTTTAGTTTAAAAAACTTTGTAATGTTTTAATTGTTAGAAAATAATAATTTTTCGACAACTTTAATGTGAAATTAAAGTAGGACTTAACTGTCGGTTGAAGTGGGTCTAGGTGGTTTTGTATTCTCCTAAGTGAAAAGATTACAATATAAAAATGATGGGATGAAACTATTGAGTTATGAATGAGAATTATCTCATAAAGTGGGTATTAATAAAGTTGGGCTTAGATTTGAACTTAGTCTTGGTTTGGAATGGGCCTATGCTTGTACTTTTCATGTGCTAGGTTTGGTTTTGGTCTTGGACTTGAACTTGGACTTAATTTTGAGTTTGGGTTGAACTATGTTGTATTGGATTTAGCTTATGCATATGTTTGAGATTAGACTTGGATCGAGTTGTGACTCAACATTCGTATCTGTTTTGCGACCTATCTGTTTGAATTATGCAAACATCATTATATATATTTATATATATATATATATATATGTATATATTAAGCACATGAACTTTTTAAACTTTTGTAACTCTCATCTTTTGATGATAGAGTTGATGATCATATTAGTGGCCATGAGTTTTTAACTTTTGTAGCTCTAGCCCTAATGGCTAGAGTTAATGGCATTTCATAACCCTATCGATGTTAGTCTTCATAGCTAGAGACTTCCTACTCGTATAAATAGAGGCTTTTTCCCTCCAACTTAGTAGGATGATTTTGAAGAGATTTTTGAGATAGAATTGAAAATGGTGTTTTGAGATAATATAGTTGGACATGGTTTTTACACCAATGAAATTCTTTTCCTATCTTATTTTTCCTAATCCTTTCTTTAGTTCTTGTTAAAGAGAGAATGTTGTCATTGTCAATTCACCGAAATTAAACAAAAGGTACTTTTGACTTGACTAGTTCCGACCGTTGTATCTTGGGAGACAGATTCCGGCATACCTCCAGCACCCACGGTGAAGCGGCGAATATATTTTAAGAAAACTGTGGTTTCACACAGATTTCGGTTTGCTTCTTATTTCTTGTTTCAGTTTACTATTTTATTCCAAAATATTTGTTATATATTTTTGTGCATCAAATTGTAATCTCCAACATAAAGTAGTTCTATTATTTATTGTTTTGTAATATGAATTTAATTACATATGAATCATTTATTTTATTACAATATACATTGTTAGGTCCCTACTTATTGCCAATTCTGCAAACAAACTTGTTTATTTGAGTTGTAATTTGTCCTCTGTTTTGGTCTTCTTGCTCGAGCGGAAAAAGCTACGCTCAAGCGGAGTTTCCACCTTTGCAGTATTTTGGCTCGTCTGAATAAATACTGTGAGGTGTGATTTACGCTCGAGCATAAGTTCCTGCGCTCGAGCGTGAACCCTAGTTTGGAACACGTGTTTTAGCGTCTCCGCTCAAGTGTCCATTCCTACGCTCGAGCGGACATCGCAAGTTATAAAACTACAGTTTGCTCCAAATCTAGGGTACGACTTCCAGATATTCTTTGAAGGTTTTAGGATTTTCTTCTGGGGCTATTTTGCTAGGTTTCTCTGATGTTTGATTGAATATTATACTCATGGTTTGACGAGTATACATCAAAGAGTTGTTTGTTTATTCGACTTCAAGAGTGTTCTTCTTCGATGGAATCTGGAGATTCAAGCGCGGAGTATTAGAAGGAGTTTGATGTTGTGCGCAGTCGTTGATTCGACAATGGATGTTGTGGATTCAATATCAGTCTAATCAATTCTGAGACAAAGGTTGTGGTGAAAAAGATACAAATTATTGAAGACAAATTGACAACATTTGGCTAATTTGTTTGCTATATTTGTGCTCTACCTTCCTTTCATAGTGGATTGATTTGTGACGTTTTGCCCGTGGTTTTTTAATCACAATTGGAGATGCTTCAATTGTGATTTTTTCACATAAAAATCATTTGTATCGATTTATTAATTATTGAAGCGACAATCTAAATCACTTTCGTATGTGCTAGATGATTTAGATTTTTAGTTTTACTCGGTTGGATTGGTACGATTAAATATTGATCTAATCACGAATTACTTAAGTTTTTCATACATTTTGTGCAACAATCTTAAAACAAATTTGATATTTCTCACTAATTTAGACAAACAGATTCATATCAATTTGTATTAGATTAATTTCCCCATTATTTCTCTGCTTTGCTTCTGTGGGTAATAAATAAAATAAAATAAAGTAAATAAAACATAAGTTGCGTTTATGTTCCGAAGTCACCGCAGGAAATTGTAGAATGACAAAAGCCACTGTTTGATACTTGAAGTTCAATTTCTAGGTTTTTTTTATTTTAGTTTTTAGTTTTTTATGCTACTTATTGCTAGTTGTTTATTATTTTAATTTCTAGGTTGATTGATTTCTAATTTCTTACCATGATTTGCGTGCTTATTTATTTCTAGTTTTCTAAAATTGTTTGCATGTTACTTGCTTCTAGTTTTCTAAAATTATTTGTATGTTTTGTTTTCTAAAATTTACATGATTATTGCTTCTACTTTCCTAGAATCATGATTTTGTTCTCTAAGATTATTGCATGTTTATTACTTTGTAGTAATTTGATATAACTCTTGGCTATTAAATTTTAATTTAATTATTTAGAATTATGAGGTTTTTTTTTTTTTTTTTGAGTAACTTCTCTAGCATTTTATTCTTTAGTTAATTTTGCTATTAAATAGATTGCTAGAAAAGAAGAAAAAAAATATTATTGCATTGCATGAGAATTTACAATTTTTTTAGATTATTTGTTTAATAATAATAATATAAATTCATCTTGATAAACGAATATGATTTTTCACAACATTTCTATACTTCAATATCAACCCCCTTTATTCAAGTTACATCAACATATTTTATATCATACGCTTCTCATAGTTTACTACGCCAATCCCAATTCACCAGTCTCTATGATATAACTAGTCATTCCCACCATAGCTAATAA
Organism: Camellia sinensis; assembly: GCF_055761805.1. NCBI lineage: Eukaryota > Viridiplantae > Streptophyta > Magnoliopsida > Ericales > Theaceae > Camellia > Camellia sinensis. Next base: position 103,717,418 of record NC_138961.1, read on the forward strand.
TCAACATTATACCCATTCCTATTAAACAAGAATTCAATTTCATAAATTAAAACCCAATTGAAACAAAACTTCATCTTTAGAACAAAATTCAAGACTAGGGTTTTAATAAAATTATAACTTTTACTTTAAATGACTCAAACATGTTCTAATAGCTTAAAAATTTCAAAACCCACAAGGAATCATAAGTTTAGCCTCTCTATTTCAAAATCCTAACTTTTTCTCACATGCATTTCAAAAAAATATCTTTCAAAAGTTGTGTTTTCATGCAATAGAAAATACCACAATTTTATCCATACGAAAGTATTGAAGAGAAGTAAGGAAATCTCTACCTCAAGCAAGAAGAGAAAAAAGCCCGAAAATCCAATTTCGACGAAAACATGATCCGCTCAGATTACAAGGAAGCTCTCGTCGTGCTCTACGTTTTGGATGGAACTAGGGTGAGATTTTAAGTGAAAGAAGATGATGTTGGAATTTAAGCTTCTGTGTAAAATAAATAACGAAACAAATCAAACAAATAAAATAAATTACTTATAGAATTTATTTTACCGAACCGAATAAATATTTAAAAGATAAAGTTGAGTGTGTGACACTCTGTCCTTAAGACAGATTCGCCCCGTTACGGTGCTTACGGATAAAAGGCGTCTACCTCCCAAGATACAATGATCTTCACAAATTGTGGTAGCACTCCAAACAATTTGTTCGGCAAACAAAATCTCTGTTTTAAACTCTCTGAATTTTCTCCTAAAATAATACGAAGAATAATTAATGCAAGAGAGCAAAAGAAAGGCAACAAAATCAATTTTTTTAGTCTATTTTCGGATGCCAAAGACTGCTGGAAATGGCCTCTATTTATAGGCAAACAAACTGCCTGAACAAGTATGAAACCAACCTGAACAGGTGTAATTTTGAATTGAACAGATGTAGTTTAAATTCAAACAGATCTGGAGGCAGATTCAAACAGATAACTGCTGTTGGTTTAAATCTGTAACTGTTGGGCAGTTTCTGGCAATTTTAAAACTGTAAAAACAGTTTGAATCTGTTAGGAATTTTTGGACTGAATGAGGTAAAATTTGGACAGAAAATTAAATTCAATTTTGGCACAAAATTGAAATTTAATTTCATTAAGAATTTTTGGAAAAATTCAAATAAATTTTATCCAAAAAATTAATATTTGAAACGACCCGACCCACAACCCACACCCGGACAGACAGATGGCTGCGCCCGTGTGGTGGTTTGAGCCAAGATTCACTTTGTCCATAACTCCTTCCTTCTACAAACTTAGGGTGCCCCTTGGGGCCCAACCCAAGTATTGCCACCTAGAACTTATATACACACATAAGTTCTCTTAAGTTTCTAGTGTGAGACTAGCCTTATAAGGAAACCAACATAAATTCTTTAAATGTCCAATTCCATAAACCTGTAAATGACGTCAACTTTCTATTCACTCATAAATGGTTTTGACGAACCGTCTTCACCGTGTGACTTGTCATGCAGCACGGAACACGTCACCTTTTTGGACCCACCCCAAAAGACATTTCGGACCCACTCAAAATTGGGCTCAAAGTTGGCCCAAAATAAGCATATAAAACCAAATTTTCCAGCAATCCCCCCACATGAATGGAATTTGACGAAGAAAAAATGCAACAACATGATCTAATTAGAAAGTACAGAAATTGGAAGTATTCTGCAGAGGATAGGTAGCTTTTGGCTTTGAACCTTCCCTTGTAAGACATTATCGGATTTACTAGCTAACCAGTGAACATGATGTCTTGAACTGTTTAGCCGGTTGTGTAAATCAAGACAATAAAAATCACATAGTATATCACCAGACACAGTTTAGTTCTCACTATTGTGTTCATTTTGGCCCTGAACAACTTGGTCTTTCATGAGTACTCTAGAGAATTGTAACCCTTCACAAATCTCATAGAATCGTCCCAATTCACACTCACATAGGTGATTCTTATGAAGAGTATACTGCCATACTCCACTAGGTTTACCTAGATATAAGAATCATTGAAATTCTACTTAACCTAAAAGGCTGCAGACATCACTATTTCATCATAGAAATGGGTAGGAGTTTGACTCCCCAGTGATCCTTTTGAGTTATACACAACTCGGTTCTCCCTTTGAACCTAGACCTTGGGATCTCCAGTTAACTAGGTTGGGTTGCCATTGTGGTAACTCTTATTTAGTAGGCTTAAGTCCTATTTCCTTCGATGAATTTTTTACTAACTCTCTTGCTAACCCATTGGTTAATGGATCCACTATGTTGTCTTTAGACTTCACATATTCAATGGAAATAATTCCATTAGAGAGTAGTTGTCTCATGGTGTTATGTCGACGACGAATGTGTCGTGACTTACCGTTACACATATAACTCTGTGCTCTACCAATTGCTGATTGACTATCACAATGTATGCATATAGCAGACACCGGTTTTGGCCACATTGAAATATCTTCAAGAAAGTGGCGAAGCCATTCTACCTCTTCCCCAACTTTGTCTAAAGCTATGAATTTTGATTCCATAGTAGACCTAGCAATGCAAGTCTGTTTGGAAGATTTCCAAGATACAGCTGCACCACCAAGAGTAAAGACATACCCACTGGTGGATTTTGAGTCTCTAATATCCGATATCTAGTTTGCATCATAGTATCCTTCAAGTACTGCTGGATATCTAGTATAATTCAACCCAATGTTGCGAGTAAATCTGAGGTATCTTAGAACCCTTATAATTGCTTTCCAATGTTCTACTCCTGGGTTACTCGTATATCTACTTAATTTACTTACTGCATAAGCTATATCCGAGCGAGTGCAATTCATCAAGCACATTAAGCTTCCAATAATTTGGACATACTCTAATCAAGAAATACTTTCCTGTACATTCTTAGAAAGAAACAAATTAACATCCACAGGTGTTATAGCAAGATGATCATCATCTTTGCTGAATTTGTAAAGTATTTTCTCATTGTAATGAGATTGTGACAAAGTATAACCTTCTGATGTTTTGATAATTTTCATACCAAGAATTACATCAGTAATCCCCATGTCCTTTATGTCAAAATATTTATTCAACATTTTCTTGGTGGTTTTAATCATGTCATTATTACTACCTATAATAAGCATATCATCCACATAAAGACATAATATAACATATCATTTGTTTGTGTTTTTGATATAAACACATTTGTCACATTCATTAATTTTGAATCCATTTGACATCATTGCTTTGTTAAATTTCTCATGCCATTACTTTGACATTTGTTTTAAACCATATAATGATTTAACTAATTTACACACTTTATTTTCTTTTCCTGGAAGAGAAAATCCTTCTGTTTGTTTCATGTAAATTTCTTATCTAACTCACCATTTAAGAAAGCGATTTTCACATCCATTGATGAATTTCTAGATTATACAACGATGCAATAGCAATTAGCATTCTAATGGATGTTATTCTAGTAACCGGTGAGTATGTGTCAAAATAATCAAGACCTTCTTTTTGTCTAAAACCTTTGACCACAAGTCTTGCCTTGTATTTGTCAATTGATCCGTCTGCTTTCATTTAATCAAACAAATAAAATAAATTATTTACCGAAATTATTTTGCCGAACCGAATAAATATTTAAAAAAACAAGTCGAGTGTGTGACACTCTATCCTTAAGACAGATTCGCCCTGCTACGGTGCTTACGGATAAAAGGCGTTTATCTGCCAAGATACAATGATCTTCACAAATTGTAGTAGCACTCCAAATAATTTGTTCAGCGAACAAAACCTATATTCTAAACTCTCTGAATTTCCCCTTAAAATAATACGAAGAATAATTAATGCAAGAGAACAAAAGGAAGGCAACAAAATCAAATTTTTCAGTCTATTTTCGGATACCAAAGACTGCTGGAGATGGCCTCTATTTATAGGCAAACAAACTGCCCGAATAGATATGAAACCAACCTGAACAGGTGTAATTTTGAATTGAACAGATGTAGTTTGAATTCAAACAGATCTGGAGGCAAGTTCAAACAGATAACTGCTGTTGGTTTAAATCTGTAACTGCTGGGCAGTTTCTGGCAATTTTAAAACTGTAAAAACAGTTTGAATCTATTAGGAATTTTCTGACTGAATGAGGTAAAATTCGAACAGAAAATTAAATTCAATTTTGGCACAAAATTGGAATTTAATTTCATTAAGAATTTCTAGAAAAATTCAAATAAATTTTGTCCAAAAAATTAATATTTGAATCGACCCTACCCATAATCCACACCCGCGTCCGGCATGGCATGACACGGCTCGGCTGGACGGACGGTGGTGGTGCGCGCGCGTATGATGGTTTGAACCAAGGTTCACTTTGTCCATAACTCCTCCCTTCTACAAACTTGGGATACCCCTTGGGGCCTAACCCAAGTGTTGTCACCTGAACTTATATATACACATAAGTTCTCTTAAGTTTCCAATGTGGGACTAGCCTTACAAGGAAACCCACATAAATTCTTTAAATGTCCAATTCCACGAACCTGAAAATGACGTCAACTTCCCATTCATTCATAAATGGTTTTGATGAACCATCTTCACCATGTGACTTGCCATGCGACAAGGAACATGTCACCTTTTTGGACCCATCCCAAAAGACGTTTGGGACCTACTCAAAATTGGGCTCAAAGCTGGCCCAAAATAAGCCTATAAAACCAAATTTTCCAACAGATGAAACCCAAGCTTGAAAGCTTAGGGTTTTCGAAAATGGAGGAAAGAGAGAGAAATGAGAGAGAAGAGTAAGACAAAAGTGAGCAAAAAGTAACTTTTTAAAGTGATGATTCCAAATAAACCGCTCAAGTAGTGAAATAACGGGTGTCAAAGACACAAGACGGCTGAAGCGGCAAAACTTGCACTCAAGCATAGAACTCAAACTCCCAAAATCCCAAGTCGTACAAAGAACGGACTGCTCAAGAAGACCAACCTGCGTTCAAGAGAACATCAACACCTCTCAGAATCTTACACTGTAGGCAAAAGTCAAGCACTCGAGTGCTCAAACTTGTGCTCGAGCGAAGAGGAAAAATTCTCAAAGTGCTATAATCCACCTTGAAGCCTTTAATACCTTGTTTACATTATGATCCAAGTTAGTTCTACACTTCTATATCAGTTTGGATTTTTTTGTTTTTGAAATCTTTCATCTATTCAACATGATTACAGGAGAAGGTTTGAATGGTAACAAGATGAAGGGAGGAAAGCAAGGGTAATGAAAAGGTGATAGGGCTAGTGGAAAAGTGGTGAGAGTGGTAGGGAGGTAGAGATGAGACTAGGGGCTGTAGGTTACGTTTGTGATGGCGATGAAGGATTGCGAGGCAAGTAAAGGTAGAAGTAATAATCGAAGAGGTGTAACATTCAATTGCTAGAGCAAGGCACGATGACGGTGACCCAATACGTGGCAAAATTTGAGGAATTGGCTCGTTATTCGACTCGATACGTAGTCGATGACGAAGAGAAAGCACTGAAATTTGAGTGGGGTTTAGACCCTAAAATCAGAGGAAGGGTTTTGCCCTTGTGACTTCCTACTTTTGCAGATGTAGTGGACACAAAACTAGACGCAGAATGGGGGGTGGAAGATACCAGACGGATTTGGAGCTTGAAGAAAGAAAGTCAATCCCATGTGGGACCAGAAAGAAACAACCGAAGACATGCAGTACCAAAACCGTACTCTAGGGCACAACTACAACAACAACAACTACAACAACAACTGCAACAGCAGTACCAGAAGGAAAGCTTTCAAACAAGATCAGCTTGGCCGATCCAGTGTTACTATTGTCATCAACAGGGGCACAAGAAGAATGGGTGTCCCCAACTCGTCTAGTCAGGAAATCAAGGAGAAGGTACGAAAGCAAATGCACAAGGGATTGACGAGCAGAAGACATGGAAGAACAAACTAGGTCCAGCCAGTCAACAATACCAGAGGGAAGAAGGCAACAAGAGGCCTGGGCTCAATAATAATCATACGCCAACTGGCAGAATATTTGCACTACAAGAAGAAGAAGACGAAGACCTCACTAAGCAGTACCCTGAGAGCGAGAAATACAGCGCATATGAACCCAAGGAACTGAAGTATGAGCCTTGGTTAACCTAGAAAAAAATGTAACTAACCGGTTAGAACTCGTTTGGAATGACTTTTTGTAATCTGAACGTAAATGGTGTAAATTTCCCTTATTTAATCCAGTCTTAGAATTTTGGGTACACATTTTATTCGTCGCATTCATTCATATCTGCAATTTGTGTTAGGACATAGGAATTATTTGTGCAATTTTCGAGGCACCCGACTCCGACCTCATCTTAGAAATAAATTCGTTACTCGTACGTTAGCAATTATCGATAGTTACCAAAAGGAGGAGATGACTTACCCATCCAATGGAACGCTTTTATTATTTAAGGGGGATAGATTAGTTTCCATGATTCAACACAACAATTTGACAAACGCAATGGCATCAGCAAATTACCAAGGGATCAATTCTTAGCAAGAACATAAATCACCAAATCAGGAATTTGGCAATACAAGCCCTCACACTGGAGCAGCAACATCATTACCCATATAGTGAACAGTTCAAGAAACGCAGGAGATTAACTTATCTCCTTAGTCATTAATCAGGGAGGAATTCGATTCAAAACGCTATTATTAGAATAAGACCAATGGTGGCTTGGACAAAGGAAGAAGAACTTGAGAGAAGAATATGATCTGGCTAATTGCCCACAACAATTTGAGACATGAAGAATGATTGAAATTTCAGGGACAAAATTGTTTTAAGGGGGATAGGTTGTGAAGCCCCTGAAAAAAATGTCTTCTCTTTAAAAACCCTTATGTTTGAATTATTTCCTTGAAAGCCCCTTAGTTTCTTAAATTATTTCGAATATTGTTGGTTAGCTTTTTTTAAAATTTTATTGAAATTGGAATATGCTAGCCGAATTAGGTTCCGTAGTCTAATTTAATTTAATTCTACATAAATAAGGTTCCAATACATGAGTTTTATTCCAAGCCCTCACTTCTTTTATTAATTTCAAGAATTACCCCAAAAATAGTACATGTACTTTTTATACTATAGGTACCATCAAATCAATTTGAGATCTATATATATACATTGGGAAATGTGTCCATAGCACCTATATATTGAATAAAAAAATTTCCCATTTCCTTTCCCCATGGTCGGCCAACCTAGGAGAATGTGAGGGACCTATTTTCAAGACTTGTAATTATGACATTCTAGAAGCTCTAGTACCTAGTACCCTTAAATCTAGGGTTGTGTTCCCAACACTATTTCCATTCCAACTAGAGGCCAACTAAATATTGTCTAATCACATGATTAAGTTCCCTAATCACTCCCTATTCCAGTAGACTCCAAGTAAATCCAAAATTTTCAATCCAATTCTAACTAGTGGGCCTTTATGTCTTTTTACACCAAAATTGCCTATAAATACAAACACCCCTCTAGCATGGCATACACAAACAACACACACTCACATACATTCGGCTTAGAGGAGAGCAAGAGAGAAGTCTAGAGAGGGAGAGGAAGGAAGAGGAGAGCAATCTTGTTCAAGCCTAGCAAGTAAACCACAACACAACTCTCTCTTTTATTTTCCTTTTTCAAATACATGTTCTTAAGGGATCTACCCATTGTTTTTAGATGTGTTATTAATGATTTCCTTGTGTTAAAAATGATAAGAGTTGAGCCATGATTCTACCTCTCTTGTAGTTCCCCTCATTTCGATACAAAACTATCTTTTTCATACCAATCTCTCAAACTTTCCAAAGGCACACCTTCAAGCTAATTTTATGAGTTTAATATATATTATTTATCATGTTTTCATCACAAAAGAAATGAAAAATTTCCCATAGTGGATCCCTTTCTCACAAATCTTCTTGTTTTGGGTATTGTGCCTTAAGAATCTGTTTTCATAGCCAACTTTCAAAATTTCTAGAAAAATGTAGAAAATTATTCTGGACCTCCATTTTATGTCAAAATCTTCCTTAAGGAGTTATCTTTCAAATAAAATTGGTTTCATTGAAAATGAGTGAGCGATTTGTGAGAAACTCCAATTTTTGTAACGGTCGACGAATCTGGACAGCGCTGAAACATTTCTTAAATAACTAAAAATCTAGAAAAGCTATCACATTTCCAAAACATGTTCTGAAAACTAGATTAAATTCTATACGAACCATAAATAGGCCGAGTTCGGTAAAAATCTAAAATAGCCCTTTTGATTTTAATCTTTTAATAGTACTGAATTTGGAAATTTAGTTTTGCATGAGTGTTTTATGTTCTTGTGTACATGAATATGCTTATTAGTTTATGATCATGTCTTGGTATGGTATTTCATGTGTTATGGTTATGTTCCTTATCTTCTTCATTTTAATAATGGTCATGCTTATGTGGATATTACTATCTTGTTGAGTTTGCTCTAACTTGACTTAAAACATTGATCCAAACGGAAAACTTAATTGGGATGATATGGGGTTTTCGATCACTTGAATAATGAAGAGATGATTGTCATGACCCGAACCCGCCCCTGTGGGTTAAGGACATAATCGGCTAGTAATCATGAGATTACCTACGGCCTCAAACCAAACCAAACGTATTTTAACAGAGTTAATGGGGGCCAAATGGAAGCAATTTAAAACTTTGTCCATAGAGCTGTGCTTACATGGCACATCGTAACAACCATACATATGCACATTAATAACTCACAACAAAATATGTACCACACAAGGTTCTGTACATACAGGATCATAATAGTCTAAGTCAACCCATCAAAACTATATACACCATATTCAAAGACTTCGCCCACATGACAAAATAAAACAGAATGACAAAAAGGCAAAGACGGGTCTCGTGCGTGAGACGCGAGGGCTGACTCTTCAAAACCTTTGTTGTTCCACACAGACATCACTGATGCTGGGTCTGGACTTCTCTTGGCTCACCTACAAATACATGAATGAGCGTGAGCGATAGCCCAGTGAATAATATCAAATACAGAAGTTATACAACCAATATGTAGAACAACATGCTTCAAACGGCCTTGGGCCCAATTCATATTTTTATTTAACATACATATACATAATTCAGGTCAAGTAACTATGGTTCCAAACATACTGGCCTTTGGCCCATTTATCTTTCATTTGTCAGAATGGCCTTTGGCCCATTCAGATTTTCATGTCAAACTGGCCTTTGGCCCATTCAACTTTCATTCATGTCAAACTGGTCTCTGGCCCATTCGTTTATTCATATCAAACATTTGTCCGAAATTCAAACTAGCAAACTTACAAGGCTTATAAGGAAATAAGCAATTGGACAAATGACGACTTCAAGGTATCGATATTACTCACAGTGATCGGTTGGTTGGTTTGCCCTGGAGCTCGACTCTACACATTCCATGAACACAAAAGGGTCACAAACAATTCGATCCGTTCTAAATTCACATATTCCTCTTTAGGCTTCATTCTTATCTCTTTAACTCAATTACAATGCTTAATACATGCCTAAGAGTACTTAGAAGTGAAAGAGAATAGAAAATGAAACACAGAATGCCCTTTTCAAAATTTCAGAAAACAGGGTCCCCGCTCGAGTGGACCCTTGAGGCCTGCAAAAGTATTGGATATGTTGAATTTACGTTCGATCGTGCACTCTGACACTCGAGCGGAAGGCCTCTCCACATGCCTCCCCGCTCGAGCGTGAACTTCCACGCTCGAGCGGACATCCATGTCTGAAAAAATATTAGGAGCACGAATTTCCCGCATGAGCGTCTCTTCTCCCGCTCGAGCGGACATCAAAAATTCTGGATTTTCCAGAACACATTCTTGAGCTTCAACTTGATGTTCAAAGGTTCTAAATGCATGATTTTGGCTCAAACTTCACATATATATATATATATATATATACTAGCATGGTATAAACACTAAATTTCAACATTATGAAGCATAATTCCAAGAATTTCTCACATGCAAATACATCAAATTCTCAAATTAACCCAAACTCATCACCAACACATCAAATTCAAACATGCAAAGCTCCCATCTCCATGATCTACACTTGCATGTGAGAGATATTCATGATTCTCAATTTAATTGGTGAAGAGATGATCAAATACATGGATTTCAAACAAGATTCATCATGGATTACACAATTTATGCTTAAACATGGAAATTTATAGCAATTTCCTACATGCATGCCTCTAATGACTTCAAATACAACAAAATCAACTCAATTTCCTCATAATCAATTTAATTCATGTTCTTGACCATTATTCAAACTTGAATTCTCAAGATGGTAACTTACAATTTATGAATTCACTTACCTAGAGGCTTAATTCTTGAGTGTAGCTTCAAGATTACCAAGTTCCTTAGCAAATCTCTACTTTGAGCCTCTTCTCTCACTAAATCCGGCCCCTCTCTCTCTCTCTAGAGCATAATTTCAGAAGTTGAACTAAAAAAGAAATAAAAATGAGAGTGTAATGGCCTTAATAAGAGCTCCATTGGTCACATTATTTTAATATAAAATAATTGAGCACTGATTCATCAAATTCAATCTGATTAATTTGATCCGAATCAATTTCTAATTAAATTTCACCGTAGTCTCTAAAAATTACGCTAATCACAATGGCGCAATCAATTTCGGATTCTGTGGCCGATAAGGCCTTCAATTTAATTTCCAAAGTAGACAATCAAACAGATATTCCTACGGTGAACAGATAGAAATTCAAAACTACATATTTTCACATAATGGCACACAAAATCATATTAAACACATAATCATACTCATATTAAGGACTAATTAACATATTACGGAACAGGGATATCACAATGATAATGTGTTATGTATGGATTGATGGAATGTGCTCCCCAATTGAAGGTTAAGTCTTGCGCGAGCGGTTGTCGCGTAAACCCTGGAATGGAACGGACGTATTCAGACTCTTTGCGATGGTTTGATTGGTAAGATAAGGTTGGGTCCGGATGGGACATTCAGGAAGATAAAACTTTTTTGGAAGGATAAGGTTGGATTCAGGAGATAAAATCTTTTTCTTTTCGTTGTCCCTTTTGAGGCCCTGCGGTTGGCGCTACGCGGTATATAACTGTTGGTAGGCATCCGAGGTTAGTTCTGTAACAAAGCAGCAAAATGGGAAGTTCCGAATAGTCCGGTGTCCAATTCTTGTGGTTGGGAGGATGAAATCTCTTTAGGGGATTTCTAGAATACTAACCACTAACATTATAACCTTGTTAGCTATTTGAATGACATGCTCATTTTCTCTATTATTGAAATTGCTGTTATTGACTTGAATATCATGATTCACTACTTGTTTGCCATAAATGTGATGGTGTATTGGATTGGGAAAAAGGGACGGGGTGTGTGTGCGTTTACTGGGCATTTAAAGCTCACGGCGTTTCATGCCAGGCATTAAAGACTATTAGGCTGGTCGAAGGCAAAGCTGAAGTATTTTAGGACGTATGGCTATCCTATGAGAGTTAGGAACTAGTTATGTTAAACGTGTTTTGAGATTGTAAGTGATAGATCCCATATTGTATTTAAGACATGATTTTTGTAATTTGTATATATAACATTTGTAACCTATCCTTATACTCTGTTAACTCATGTAGGCCTTGTGTTAATACCCTGTCAAGATCTGTCAACAAGGTAGCTTTGCTATCTAAGGTGGTTGGACTTAGAAAGGAGGCTATTTTGACTCCTCCGACCTCCCTGGGATCTTGCTTGGTTATTAGCCAAAGGACTTATTAGTGACATTTCCTACTCTTGTAACCTTAGATAAACCCTGTATTTAATGGTTAATATATTATCTGATGTTCCCGATTTTTGGGGCGTCACAATCTCAACGTTTCAATTATTCCATGAGTTATGGTATTATGTCCCCCAGACAGCGCCTCACTAAAGGATGCCACAAATACATATTCAAAAAGGACATTCATTCGTAGATACAAAATAAGATTCCAAAACATCATTCTTGAACAATTCAAAATATATTTCGAACATATCTTTATAGAGATATTACTCACAGTGGGCTTGTACAAACGCTAGATTTCGGGTGTCCAACCTATACAAAACACATAACAAACATACATTGAAACATATCACTCAAACAAATATCTTTGATCCATTTCAATCCCAATTCAATTCAATTCTTTAGAGGTTTCTAACTTATTATTTCCTTAATTAAGCTGTCACAATGCCTAAGAATGCTTAAAAGAACATGAGAATGAAAATATGTACATGAAAGTGTTTCATTGTTGAAAATAGTGTGTTTGCTTGGGCGGACCTCTGGTCGCTCGAGCAGTCTGGTCGATCTACAAAAGTACTGGTTGGTTTTAAAGTAGGCTCGATGGTCGCTCGAGCGGACTTTTGGTTGCTGGAGCGGTCTACAAAGCTTTACAAAATTACTGGATGATCGAAATGTGCACTCGAGCGAAGACTCCATCGCTCAAGCGATGAGGTCAAATTTCTCAGTTTCCAAAACAGGATTTTGAGCTCCAAAACATAAGTCTACCATTCAAAGACTTGCATGGCTGGTCCAAACACTTAGAAATGTTTTGTAAAACATGGGAATTGTCACGACCCGAACCTATCCCTAAAAGTTTAGGCCATGACAAGCCTATACTTAGGCCTCAAAGACAAAATTTCAAAATATTTAAATGACATCGGGGCCTAAAGCGGAAGCAAATCAAATAGTAATGTCCATCGAGCTTGTGCATACATGATAACAGAAATAATTAAAACAATGTAAACACACTAGTGTACATATATATATATATATATATATATATCTCACACACATATACATAAAACTTAAGTAAATACAAAATTCTACCAATACAAGGTTAAAGTCTCAACACAGAAGCGCACTTTGGGTGGCTTGACTTGGCAGGTTCACAACAAAACTCCTGAGGCTGACCTAAGGATGGTCTTCGGATTGATCACCTACATACAGACAAAATACGGAGTGGGCGAAGCTCAATGAGTAATAATAAAGTGAAGTGAATCAAGTAAATAATCTAGATTCAAAAGAAGCATAACACCATACTCTTCCATATTTACATCATCCACAACATTATTCCTTTTCATATTTACAAAACGGCCTCAGGCTCACCATATAACAAAACGGCCATGGGCCCACATGTATCAAAACAGCATCGGGCCCAATCGAACATCAAAACGGCCTCGGGCCCAATTGAAAACGGCCTCGGGCCCAATCAAACATCAAAACGGCCTCGGGCCCAATCATATATCATATTATAAATAATTCACCTTTCATATCCATATTCCATATCATAGATCTTATAACTCATTCATTCGCATACACATAATTCCATAACATCGCAACATTTACATATTAAAATAAATATAATGAACATAACTTTACAATATTATTACTCACAGTGACGGGCTTCCGGTAGTAGTTGGGCGATGTCCTCGTCTTGACCTACAATCACAATTACATAACACAACATATGAAGTTAACCGATACCTTTCTTTTCTCTTTAATCAATTAGTTATGTTGGTTCTAAACTCATTAGTCCTCAATAGGTCATAATTCGTGTTTAGAAAAATAGGAGGAAATGAAAGGAAACTAAGTTAGATAAAGAATTCGCATGAAATCGGTAGACAGAAAGTGAGCAATCTTCACTAATTTGAGCATATCTATTTGTGTACTTTGAATTTGGGAGTGAGACCACCATTGGAAACTAGACTTTTGGGGCTTGAATTTAGGCTCAATAATCACTTAAAACGGAGTCCGGATGAGAGAGATATGCTTATTTGAAGTTGAGCTGAAACATGAGAGTGCCGCACGTGCAGGAAATCCAGGGCACATGCGAGGGCACGTGCTTTTATTTCAGAATCAAAAATGTTACTGGGAGAAGGCTCCTACACGTGTGCAAAGCCCCGCTACACGTGCGGCTCTGGGCAAAAATTGCTATCCGAAAATACTAGTTGGTTCTAACACTTGTTCTTTCATTTTCTAAGCTAGATTTCAACTTAAATCATTCAAAATCATGTAAAACTAATAGAAAATATGAGCTTATGGTTGTTTTCTAAATCAAAACACCAAAAATACCATGAATCTTTAAGCAAGGAAAATCAAAATCCTTGTTTAATTCTTTATCAAACTTTTCCAAAACTTCTTCTTCTAAACTCATGTAGATCTTAATTTCATATAAGATTAACCATACAAAACCTCAAGATTAAGGCTCAACATCTCATAATCAACTTCAAGATAACCATATGTAAGGAAATTGACTCCTAAATCAAGTAAATCTAAGAAATCAAGATTCAATTCTATGAAGAGAGCTCATTTTAGCTTGTACTTCAAAATCCTAACTCAATTAGGTGTGAAATCTTCATCTTGAGTCATGAATTCAAATAATTAATAAGTTATTCCCAAGAAGTTAAGTTGATTTCTACTTACCTTGAGTCAATTTCTTGAATTCAACTCCAAGTCTCTCAATTTCCCATGCTTCTTCTTCAATTTCATCTTCAAATTTCATGGACGTTTAGCTCTCTCTCTCTAAAAGCTTTCTCCCTCTCTCCCTTTCTCTTTCTCTCCAGATTTTTTTCTTTTCCTTTCTTTGTTGAGTCTATCTCCACAAGGCCCATATACTATTATATCTTTACTTTGTCTCATAAAACCTATAGCCAAAAGCGTATCTCAATGATAAGAGCCAAACATGACTTAACGAATTAGCTAAAATCAAATTTCAATTAAACTTCATAGATGACTCTAAAAATTATGCTGATCATAATTATGTATTCTATTCTGGTTTCTGAAGCCTTTAAGACCTTCAATTTGCAGTGCAAAGTTAACCACCAGAACATACCTTAACGAATCAGACAAAATAAATTTTGAAGTAACTTTCCCAAATGGTTCTAAAAATTTCCATTAGCATATCCATGTATTCAATTTCGGTTTCTGAACCCATGAAGGTCGGAAATTTCAATTTTAAAGTCGTAACTCAACAGATAATTCCTCAATTCAAACATATATCATTAAATTAAAGTACATTAACCCATAATTAAATAAAGATAATTTCTGATACGTATTTTGGGGTCGTTACAGGAATATAACTAATTTGAAACCATAGATTCAAAACTCCATAAATTTGACAATATGAAAAACAAAACCTCCATGCATGAGGAGTTTTAAACTCATTTCTTCATAATTCTCAAACTATGCGCTTGGTTCTTAGAATTCACAAACTCAAACCTTCAAATTCTCAAAATCAAAGATATAGATGCAATTTAACTTCAAATCCAACAAAGATGATAGAATTCGTGCTGAAGACAGTGAAATATGATGGAATTATGCATGTATGTTCATTCTAAGTCAATTTTCATCATCTTCAAGTTAATTCTACAAATTTCCCCATTTAATCTTAATTCTCATCATGAGTACACTTCTTAGTTAGGTGAAGTACAAGAATCAGAGGTCAATTTCTTACCTTAAGCTTAAATTTGATGATATACAAAACAATTCCCTTCAATTCTTCCTTTTCTCTCCAAAATTCTTCTTCTCTCTCCCTCTCTAGAGTTGTTCTCTCTTTCTCTCTAAAATCTCAGCTCAAAAGAAGAAAAAAATGAGCTTAATCTCTTCTTAAGTCATTTGTAAATAGGTAAGATTAGCTTAGGTAAATTAAGTATAGTTAAAGCAAATTAATCTAAGGGGTACTTACGTGTAGGTCCTAATAAGTGGACTTATTGTCTAATAGGTCCTATGAGAAAATTTGTTCATAAAAAAAGTCACTAATTGTAAGTTTTAGTGACAATTTATAAAAATGATGACAAAAAAAAGTCACTAATTGTCAATTTTTAGCGACATGTATAAAAAATTGTCACAAAAAATTATTTTTAGCGACAATTTTACCAAGACTTATTTTCAATAGGACTTGATGGGAATTAAATCTAATTATTAGGACCTATTGGTAGTTTACTCTTAATCTAACTTACATTTAATTGATTATTTCTAATTACTTTTAATTTGAACCAACTTTTAATTAAATTTCCCAAAAGGCTCTAAATATTAAATGAAACTAATTAAAGTCAGCAATTCTGGTTTCTGAATTCATCTAATTTTTTAATTTATGATTCAAAACGTGCATTCTAACATATATTCTATGATTCAGACAGATACATATAAATTAAACACATAACATACATTTAAAACTTTAAATCTCTCATAATTAGATAAATGCAATAATGATATGCATGTTGGGGTGGTCACACGGACCTATGTTGTCTACCAATCAACTACGTGATTACCACACACGAGGGGTGGGCGCGGATCGGTTGCGGCTACGAAACCCCCAATCCGCCATCCGTCTGCCAAATTGGCGGATTGGAGAAAATCAATCCGCATCTGTCCGCCAATTCGGCGGATGCAGATTGAGCGGATTGGCGGATTGGCAGATGGATATGATTCGGTTTGGCGGTTGAAAATTTTACGAATTTTCAACATAATTCAATTGTACACTTTCTAAAAAAAATAACATTTTCAACATATCACATTGAAGAGGGTAATGAATTTAGAAGAAGCTGAAGATATCACATTGAATTCAAGCTTGGGGCTCTATATGCTCAAACCCAAAAATCTATACCCCAAACCCACAAATTATATAAGCCTATTTGTACATATATACATATATCCATACATATCAGAGAAATCAGATTGTTTTGGACTAATTTAGAGGAATTTGAATATCTGTATTCTCAAACCCAAATATCTGCAATCGAAATCCACAAATTATATAAGCATATTTATACATATACACACATACATAGCAAAGAAATCAGATTAATTTTTGGACTAATTTAGAGGAAGTTGATCAAAAATTTAAACACTAATACACAACACACAGTTACAAAATCAAGTTCCTTCAATACCAGAAATCATCACAGTTCAAAAACAAATAAACAAAAAATCATCACATTAGGAAATTAAAATCAATCTTCACAGTTCAATACCAGAGATCATCACAGTTCACAAACAAAGCCCTAATTAATTAATTGAAGCCCTAAAAAAAATAAGCAGATCTGTACAAAGACAAGAAGAGAAGACAAGAAGCCGAAGCCCTAACACACAGTCGCCGATCAAAGACAAGAAGAGAAGAGAAGAGAAGAGAAGAAGAGAATAGAAGAGAAGAAGAGCAGAGAAGAGAAAAGAATAGAAGAAGAGAAGATTACCTGTTGCTAGCCGATCATCGACAAGAAAAGAAGACACAGAACACAGTCGACATCGCCGACACAGACCACAGTCGCCAATCGTCGTCGACGCCGATCGTTTCTCATCTCCTCCATTCAGTGAGAGAGAGAGAGAGAGAGTTGAGAAAGAGACGAACTCAAAACTTAGGGCTCAAACCTGAAATGAAAAAAAAGGAGGAAAATACTGGGTGAAAAGGAGGGGAAATTTGTGTGGGGCGGGCAGGTCGAGTACATCAATAGAAATGGCAGATCACCTCCAACCCGCACCCACGAAAATGCTATTTCTGGACCCGCAACCGCCCGCCAGGTGTCACGCATCCATCCGTTGTACCTCAGGTTGGGTCGGGTGTAGCGGGCTGACTGGTCCGTTGCACACCCCTACCACACACTAAATTAGCGAACCCGCCTTGTTAGATAATTAAATTCATCATTTCCTACTTAGTTCTCACTTTCATTAACCATATTTGGAACAAAACGAGATTTTGTTATACTACCAAATACACCATGTATTTTAACATTATATCACAATGTACGAATAAAAGAGC
Source organism: Camellia sinensis (assembly GCF_055761805.1). NCBI lineage: Eukaryota > Viridiplantae > Streptophyta > Magnoliopsida > Ericales > Theaceae > Camellia > Camellia sinensis. The sequence continues at coordinate 103,735,186 of NC_138961.1, forward strand.
CTAAAAACCAGCTCAAATCAACCTAGCAATACCAATATCTTGTTAAACTGAGTGCAAACTGGTCGACTAGTCCTTTTACCAAGCGATTGTTGGGCAGATGATTCACGGTCAATCATTGATCTATTAAGGCCAAAATGCTACATTTTTCACATTTGGACCATTAGGCTGGTTGACTCTGTTTAGGTCATAAGTGCAATTCTCAAATCGTAAAGGATTTTTTTATTTTTCATTGATACTCACCAAACGTACAACAATACATATTTATGGCCTTAAGGGCAAATAATTATCAGCAATACAACATTAGTGAGAAGATTCTCATGCATTTAACCACGCAATAAAATGTTTTTACATGTATTGAGAAATAAATCTCTACTTAGTGTTCTCTAATACAAAAAGAAGAGGAAGAAGAAAATGGTGTGCTAGTTCTCAAAGCTCCAAGCTTTCCCCTTAAACAAGGTTTCTAAAAGTGGTTGCGGTTGCGGTTGCCGTAATACTTGCGGTGATGCAGTTTGCAGTTGTGAGATGTAAAGACTGTAGCATAACACTTGTGGTGATGCAGTTGCGGTTGCGGGATGTAAAGACCGTAGTGTAATTTTTTTTTTAAATTTTTCGCACAATTTGAAAAAAAAACTTATCAATACGCATATAAATATTTTTTAGAATCACATTTATTGGGGTTTAAAATTGATTTTGATCAATTTTTGATAATTTTTAAGTATGATCCAATATATTTCATATATTTAAATCACTATAAAATGAGTTTTTTAATATTTTATTTCAATAGTTAATGAGTTTAAGAATATTTGATTTTGAATGTTTACGAATTATTCTTGACCAATACTTGAACTAACTGAATAAAAAGATTTACAATTATTAAATGACATTATTATAAAAATAAAATTACGCTATAAACAAAAATATTTTTTAGGCATTTTTTTAGACAACACTTTATAGTTAACTAAATAAAATTATTTACAATTAAGTATTAAATGAAATGATTATAAAAATAAAAATAGTGCCATATACAAAAATTATTTTCGAGCTACTGATTTTATTTTATTTTTTTAAAGACATTGTTTAGACAACATATTACAGTAACAAAATAAAAAATATTTATAATTAAATATTAATTAAAATGATTATAAAAATAAATATAACTACTGTTTATAAAAATAAATACAGCCACTGTTTATATATATTTTTATTTTATATGCTAATGTAATGAAATAAAAATTTAAAAATAAATTATAAAGAAAAAAAATCTATATAAGATTTTTTCTTTAGATTTGGATCACTTGAGCATTTTTTTTTAATTTTTATATAAGCTTTTGTTTTTGTTTTTGTTTTTATTTTTTGTTTTTGGAAAGGAAGCCATTTAGAATATTGTAAAAGTGTATAATGGTGTGTAACGGACCGTTACGACCATTACATAATACCAAAACTACCGTTATACATGCGAATTTTCGTCACACCGATATAACAGCCGTAACGGGTAGCGGTAACTAACACAACCATTATATAACGGCGTTATGTAATAATTGCGGTTGTTTTTTAAAATCTTACTCTTAACCATCATAATGTTGCAATACATCATTAAAATAAAAAAAATTAATTTTTATAACTATCATATCACTAGAAGCATATCAAATCCTATTTTATAGAATTATTTGAGATTTGGTCTTTCTTAAGAGATTTTAACCTAATTAGTCCTTCTTAACCTAATAAGTCCTCTTATAGGAAGTGTTTGATAATATGATTTATCACTTAAAATTGAATGTATTAAGTGATAATCAATTAAGTCCGTTTGATAATCATAATTGATATCATTTAAAAATTTAAGTAGCTCTTAAAATGTATGCTAAATTTTTTTAAAAAAATTAAGTTATATGAAACTTATTTAATTATGACTGAATTTATAAATGCTAAACATAAGTATCAATATATACTATTATAAACTCGCCATCACTACTGCTACCACCACCGCTGCTACCATTACCACTGTAACGCCCTCAAAATAAACCTATAACATCATACATTCACGATAAAGAAAAGGGATTTCATATTACAATCATCAGAGTAGTCTTACAAAAGGTATTACATGTTGACAATAAAAGTAAATGCCCTATAGACTTACAACCTTCCAAGTCAACACTTGGTTACAAAAGGGGAGTACTAACTCTACACAAAGTAAGCCCTTGGCTTGATATACATGTAATACAACAAAAACAATAAAAAGTGTCTAACAGCCTCAAACCTCCCAAACTACGTCATTGGAGGTGGCATAGCACCTGCACCTGAAAATGATGTCCCATATAGGATGAGCCAACGTCCAGTAGAGATATGCTAAATATAATATGAGCAATAACTAAAACATGAGCATTTGGTAAATGTTTGACTCACATAAATCGATTCATAATTCATTTCAATTACATGACAAATATGTCCATTTTTCATTCCATTTTCCATTTCTTATCCAGTTCTCAATTTATGAATAAGGCTCAGAACCTGGCCAATAATTTAATGAGACTATAACTCATATCAACAATACTTCCATACGACACAATAGATACACATATTTGTTGTATCATCACTTCAATAGATACACATATTTGCTGTATCAATATCACGTAAAACACTTCTGTACTTCACAATAGATACACATATTCGTTGTATCAACACTTCAATAGATACACATATTTGCTGTATCAATGGAGTCCATCCCTTATCTCCTCCCAAATAATATCCGGTTTAGGAGTCCATCCCTTATCTTCCCCTAAACTGTGGAGTACATCCCCTATCTCCTTCCACACAACACAATGTATATAAGCATCTATCATACACGTGTTCAAATCAATACACGAATTTGATGTATTATTCCATTCATCATAATCAATGACATACAACCGATTAGTTTTAATTCGCCTAATCATCATGCAATGTCTACAACAATCAAGACTATCCTCCACCGATAGTCCAAAGCAATTATTTCTAAACTGACAATAATTATATCAACAGATAATTTATCAACATTTTCAAAGGTGAGTGATTATTGAATCCAACTCCACCATTCTACCTTATAATGAGCTAATTTCATTATTTCCACTCAATTTCATTTTCCCATAACAAAATGTCATTAATTACACTAATGACCAAAATATACCCAAACATGGCACTTTCCCCATTTTTCTCAATATTGACCCAAAGGTCCAAATATTATCAACAACATAAATAACCTCTTTTTTAGACCCAAAACGCATATGTTTGAATCAAATTAACAAAACCCCTCTTTCCAATATAATACATCTCAAACCTTAACTTCCCAAATCAAACCATTTATACAAAAACTCGTTATTTAGATTAAAGCTCATAAAAATGAGTAGTTATCCCTCCCTCAAGAGATGAAACTCAAAGGAGATGATGAAGAAATCTCGAAATGCTCCAAAACCCAAGATTTTTGGATTGATAGGAAGCCCAAGCCAAGCTCTACACTCTTTGCAAAGACACTAAGGGAGTAGATTACTCAAGCTAGATCAATCCCTAGAGAGAAGGTATATTCTAGAGAGAGGAGCTCTCAAAAGAGGGTTTAGAAAAGTAAGAGAGAGAAAGGAAATGTGAAAAGTGATTCAAAATCACCCAGCTGCCATCTGATAAACGACTATCTCGCTCGAGCAGAGAATAGGATGCTCGAGCATCAAACACAAAAATTGGACCCGCTCGAGCGCAAAAAGACCCGCTCGAGCGCCAAGACACAAAATCAAAAAACACCCGCTCGAGCATAGATTACCCTCTTCCAATATTTTCACAGACGTTGAACACCCGCTTGAGCACCAAGAGGCCCGCTCGAGCATACAGAAATCCGCTCGAGTGTGAAAAACGCACCTGCAGAAGTTTTGCAGAGGCACAAATGCTGAAAGTGTGTAAACTCCGCTCAAGCGCAAAAGGACTGGCTCGAGTGGACCACTAAAAATCTGGACAACAAGGAATGGGATTAAAGCTCAACCAACCTGTTCGAAACACGCCCAATACATCCCAAAACTCAAATTTATGGAATTAAATGATGACAACAAGACATATACAACAACCAACCCCACGGATCCTAAGTCTGGGTACAACAATCAAAAAAGAAAGTACCAGGATCGCTATAACCACCACCATCACAACCGCTACCACCACTACTACAACCACTATCGCTACCACCACCACCACCGCTATTGTTGCTACTACTACTACCATTATTATCACCACAACCACTACCATTATGCCGTCGCCACCATCATGCCACCACCACCATTACTACTACTACTTTTATCACAATTGTCATTGTTGCCATAAGTACTATCATCATTTTATTATAATTACCATCGCTACCGCTATCGCTACCACCACCATTATGCAGCCGTTACCACTACCACCACCACCATTATATCGTTACCACCACTATCACCGCCATCACAATATAAAAAATTAAAATATACAATATATTTTAAAATAATAAATTTTAAATTTGATCTTATGCATATCAAATAATTTATTTTTAGTTCAACACTTAAATTTTTGTTAAACAACTTTTCATCTTAAAAAATTCAACATTTAGTTTTCAATACTTAATTTTCAGTATTCAGTTTTATTAAACAACACCTCAATATATCTCTTATAACTTATCTCCTTTTATCTCATTTATTTTTATATTATTATTTTTAATCTATCAAAATAAAGTTTTCAAATTTAATTTTGAAGTTTATATCTAAACTGTCATATCTAAAATTTAGTTATTTTCTTTTAAATGGTTAGTAGTTAAATATTTTCATTTTAAGTTCATAAATCTAAAATAAAAAAAAAAATTGTCTTTTTCATTATTATATTTGGATAAGTAAAAATATAATACAGATCTGAGTAAAATTTGTTGGAAATGGTTATAAATTCTGGGTAAAAACCAGAATTTTTTCTTAAGTTCGGTCTATTTTTTAGGTGGGCCCCGAGTGTCGATTTACTCGGGTCAAAGTGGTAACGCGTTCTATGCCGCGTTGTGATTCACGTGGTATATTTGGTTGCTTAAAACCATTACCGAGTGAATGGGAAATTGAAGCCAAAGTGTGCTCATGGAAATGGAGTTTTGGTGGAAATTCCTTAAGGTGGTAAATTGGCTTGTCCCACATTGTTTTGGTGGGAAGTTTTGAAAGGGTTTATAAGGCTTAGGGTGAGATACTTGGGGTGTGCCCCAAGGGGTACCCAAGTGTTTTAGAGGGAGAGGTTATGGACAAAATGGGCTAGACCCATTGGACCCAAAAATCACCACACACGCGCGCCGCCGTCCGTTCGATCGGTCGCGCGGGTGCGTGGTTGGGTTGGGCTTCTAATCTTTTTGGGCAAAAAACATTTGAATTTAATTTTATTTTTTAGTAAAATAAAATCCAGAATTCAAATTAAACTGATTTGGATTTTCTGTACATCCAAACAGGGCCCTTTTCGTTTTTAAACAGAAATAAACTAGTTTGGAATTAGTGCACACCCAAACAGGGCCCTTCCCGTTTTGCTATCTGTTTGAATTGTTAACAGATTCAAATCTGTTTGAATTCAAAACCAATAGGTATCATACCTGTTCAATTCAAAACCAAGAGTCACCTTTACATCTATAAATAGGACCACCCTCATTTGATGTTATTCATTCAGAATTTTCGTATTCCATCCTCTGCAAATTATATTCTTCATCTTGCTGCATTTTATTTCCGAAAGAAAGAGTGTAAACACTTAGTGTGTTCGTAAGGCAAACAATTTGTAGTGCTGCTATTGTTCGTGGTAAGATCATTTCATCCTGGGAGATAGACGTCCAAATTCTGAAAGCACCGTGGAGAGGACGAATCTGTCTTAAGGACACAGTGTTAAACACTGGACTTGATCAGAAAAGTTATACAAATAAATTAACCAAGTAAGGCCTCGTTTGGGAACAGGCTAATTTAGTAACTTTTTGGCTATTTGGCTAAAATATGAGCTAAAAAAAACTAGTATGTTTGGGATGACTTTTTGGCTTTTTACGAAAAGATGTGCAAAAAGTAGAGAGAAAAGAGAATCTTTGACTTTTTGGTATGAGTTGTTGGCTTTTTGGCTAATTTAGTAACTTTTTGACTTTTTGACTAAAAAGTTCGGTTGCCAAACGAGGCCTAAGTTGTTTAATTTTATTCTGATTTTTATTTGTTTAATTAATCAGATTTTATTTTTGTTTTTGTAACAAAATAAAATCTGTGGTTTTATTTATTTATTTTTTATTTCGAGTTTGATTTTTGTAATCAAACAAATTCTCTCATTTTCTTTATTTCTTTTATTCTTGTTGTTGTTTTGTACACAACAGAATTTAATCTTTTTAAATACAGTGAAGATTGTCCAACAATCTTAAGACAGATTCCTTTTTTGGGTATCTTCATTGTATTTAATTTTTTGTGTTTTCAAATTAATATTCTGGTTGGAAAAACAAATAGTGATTTATGCTATTTGACAGATAGTAGTAATATACTGTCTCTTTTCTTTGACAACAACTAGTAATACGATACTGGTGTCATTAACAATTCAGAATATTATTTGGTATTACAGAAAATTCTTATGATATTTTATTTTTCTAGTTTTAGTAACAAGGAAAATAAAATTATTTTGTTGTTATAATTTATTTCCTGGTTTTAGTAACTAGAAAATTAATTTGTGTTTTATTTTTTTCTGATTTTTGTAACCAGAGATTATGGCTACTACAACTGAAACTGCATCTGGCAGTGGTACTCCTATTGTTACACCTACATTGGTCCCTATCCAGAACCATATTCATGTACCAATCAATCATGGAGAAAAACCGGAAAAATTTAACGGTACCGAGTTTAAGAGATGACAGCAGAAGATGCTGTTCTATCTTACAACTCTTAATTTGGCCCGGTTTCTCCATGAAGAGGCTCCAGCACTTAAAGAGGGTGAAAGTGATCGGCAAATTGTTGCCGCTGTAGATGCTTGGAAACATTCAGATTTCCTGTGCAGAAACTACATCCTAAATGGTCTTGACAATATGTTGTATAATGTATACAGTCCTCTGAAAACAGCAAAAGAATTGTGGGATTCTTTGGAGAAGAAATACAAGACAGAAGATGCCGGCACGAAGAAATTTGTCGTCGGTAAATTTCTGGACTTTGTTATGGTAGACTCCCAAACGGTAATATCTCAAGTTCAAAGTTTTCAAATAATTTTGCATGATATTCATTCAGAAGGTATGTCTCTTAGCGAGTCATTCCAAGTCGCTGCTTTAGTGGAAAAGTTACCACTGGCTTGGAAAGATTTCAAAAATTATTTAAAACACAAACGCAAAGAGATGACTATGGATGAATTGATTGTAAGATTAAGAATTGAGGAAGATAACCGAAAGGCTTAAAAGAGGAATGAGAAAAATCCCATTGAGTCCAAGGCTAATGTGGTTGAACAAGTTCATAAACCACATAACAAAAAGAGGAAGTTTACTGGAGATGGTCCTAAACAAGGCAATATTAGCAAGAAGTTCAAAGGAAAATGCTATAACTGTGGCAAAACTGGACATCGAGCTTCTGACTGCCACCGCCCTAAAAAGGATCATGGAAGTACAAGTAAGAAAACCACCAATCAGGCCAATGTAACAGAATTGGATTACATCTCTGACGGAGTGAATGACATCAACCTTTCTGCTGTGGTGTCTGAGGCTAACTTGGTTGGAAATCCCAAAGAGTGGTGGGTTGACACTGGAGCAACTCGTCACATTTGTGTGGACAAGAAGATGTTCACTACCTACAATGAGGCTGCAAATGGTGAACAACTTTTCATGGAAAATTCTTCTACTTCTACTGTGGCTGGACAAGGGGAAGTGATCTTGAAGATGACATCAGGGAAAGAACTGACCCTCAACAACGTACTGCATGTACCTAACATCCGGAAGAATTTAGTTTCTGGGTCTTTGTTAAGTAAAAATGGTTTTAGGCTTGTTTTTGAGTCTGATAAATTTGTATTAACAAAGAGTGGTATGTATGTTGGTAAGGGATACATGAGTGATGGTCTCTTTAAGTTGAATGTAATGACAGTTGTACCGAAAGTTGCTATGAATAAGAATAACACATCTTTTGTTTATATTCTTGAGTCAAATTTATGGCATGGTAGATTAGGACATGTGAATTTTGATGTTTTGCGTAGATTAATTGGTTTAGATCATATACCAAAGTTTGAAATTAATCCTAATCATAAATGTGAAATTTGTGTAGAAGCAAAACTAACTAAGGCTCCATTTAAATCGGTTGAAAGAAAAACCGAACCTCTAGAATTAATTCACACTGATGTATGTGATTTAAAATTTATTCAAACTAGAGGTGGCAAAAAGTATTTCATAACATTTATCGATGATTGCACACGATATTGTTATGTTTATTTACTTAGAAGTAAAGATGAAGCCTTAGAAATGTTTAAACTCTACAAAACAGAAGTTGAAAATCAACTTGGTAAAACCATTAAAATGGTTAGAAGTGATAGGGGTGGTGAATATGATGCACCATTAAATGAATTTTGTGCACAACATGGCATTATTCACCAAACTACAGCCCCTTATTCTCCACAGCAAAATGGAATTGCTGAAAGGAAGAATAGAACCCTAAAAGAAATGATGAATGCCATGTTACTAAGTTCAGGCTTACCACAGAACTTGTGGGGGGAAGCAATATTGTCTGCTAATTTTGTTCTTAATAGAATACCCCACAAGAAAACCAACAGCACTCCTTATGAATTGTGGAAAGGTCGATCGCCTTCCTACAAATACTTAAAAGTGTGGGGGTGTTTGGCAAAAGTTGAAGTTCCTGTTCCTAAAAAGACTAAGATTAGACCAAAAACAATAGACTGTGTGTTTATTGGTTATGCTCAGAATAGTAGTGCATATCGGTTTCTGACTTATAAATCAGAAATACCTGATATAAATGTGAACACTATTATAGAGTCAAGGAATGCTGTGTTTTTTGAACATGTCTTTCCTTACAAGAAAGGACAGGAATTAAGTTCACAGGAAAGAACTTATGATTGTACACAAAGTCAAGAAACTAATGACAATCAAACAAAAGAGACTAATAATAGTCTCGACCAACAGGATTTAACTAATGATGAACCAAGACGAAGTAAGAGAGCGAGAACATCAAAATCCTTTGGTCTAGATTTTCTGACATACTTGTTAGAAAATGAACCTCAAAGCTTTAAGGCAACAATGATAGGTCCTGAAGCACCTTTGTGGAAAGAGGCTGTTAATAATGAAATTGAATCCATTATGCAGAATCATACTTGGGAATTGGTGGATCTTCCACCAGGTTCTAAACCTCTTGGATATAAATGGATATTCAAGAGAAAAATGAAAGCAGATGGTTCAATTGATAAGTGTAAAGCAAGACTTGTAGTTAAAGGTTACAGACAAAAGGAAGGTCTGGATTATTTTGACACATATTCCCCTGTGACAAGAATAACATCCATCCGCATGCTTATTGCTATAGCAGCGTTGTTTAATTTAGAAATACATCAAATGGATGTTAAGACAGCTTTCTTAAACGGTGATCTAAATGAAGAGATCTATATGGAACAACCCCAAGGGTTTGTAGTATCAGGGCAAGAAAAGAAAGTTTGTTGACTTGTAAAATCCCTTTATGGATTAAAACAAACACCTAAGCAATGGCATGAAAAATTTGATCATGCAATGCTTACTAATGGGTTTAAGATAAACGAATGTGACAAATGCGTCTATGTTAAAAACACTGACCAAGGATATGTCATAGTTTGTCTTTATGTGGATGACATGCTTATCATTGGAAGCAATCAAAACATGATCAAATCAACTAAGCAGATGCTTAACAAAAGATTTGATATGAAAGATATGGGGGTCGCGGATGTTATATTAGGAATGAAAATTACTAAAACATCTGACGGATATGCATTATCTCAATCTCATTATATTGAGAAAATTCTTGATAAATTTATCAAGGATGATTTGAATTTAGCTAGAACACCTGTAGACATCAGTCTTTATTTATCGAAAAATAAAGGTGATGCAGTGTCTCAGTTAAAATACTCCCAAATCATTGGAAGCCTAATGTACCTAATGAATTGTACTCGTCCTGATATAGCTTATGCTATCAATAAATTGAGTAGGTACACTAGTAATCCCGGAGAAGACCATTGGAAAGCGATCATTCGGGTTCTTAGTATCTAAGATTCACCCGTGATTATGGTTTGAACTTTACTCGATATCCAGCAGTACTTGAAGGTTATTGTGATGCAAATTGGATATCGGATACTAAAGATTCAAAATCCACTAGTGGATATGTCTTTACTTTAGGAGGCACTGCTGTTTCTTGGAAATCCACCAAACAAACATGCATTGCACGATCCACAATGGAATCCGAGTTCATTGCTTTGGACAAAGCAGGAGAAGAAGCAGAATGGCTTCGTCACTTCTTAGAAGATATTCCAATGTGGCCAAAACCTGTGCCAGCTATTTGCATTCATTGTGATAGTCAATCTGCAATAGGCAGGGCACAGAATCACATGTATAATGGTAAGTCACGACATATTCGTCGTCGACATAATACCGTAAGGCAATTGTTGTCAAACGGAATAATCTCAATAGATTATATAAAATCTAAAGAGAATATTGCGGATCCGTTAACAAAAGGTTTGACAAAAGAGCTAGTGTATAGTTCATCGAAGGGGATGAGATTAAAGCCTATTACATAAGAGTCGTCATAATGGTAACCCTACTTATATGACTGGAGATCCCAAGAACTAAGTTCAAAGGGACAACTAAGTTATGTATGGCTCACCAGAAATCACCAAGGGATTAAAAATTCCCTACCCATTCCTATGGTGAGAGTGATATCTGCAACATATGTTGTATGCAGGGGTATAAGGATAAGCTTTGCTTTTAATGATTACTTATATCTTGATTAAAGTATAAAATCAAGACGAATATAAGGAGATACTCACAATAAGAATCACCTATATGAGTGTTGAACTGGGGCCGGTTCTATGAGAATGAAAAAGGCTACATTCTCTAGAAATACTCATGAAACCAGGTGCGTTCAAGGCCAAAATGAACACAACAGTGAGAACCACGATGTGTTAGAAGATATTTTGTGTGAAATCTATTGTCTTGGCTTACACAAACGACTGAACAATTCAAGGCATCGCGTCCATTGGTTAGCCAGTAAGTCCGATAGGTTATCACTAGGGAAGGTTCAAGGCCGAAAACTACCTATCCTGATGCAAGATATTTTCGACTTATACTCTTTCGATAAATCTGCATATTGTTGCATTTCCGTTGTCATCAAATTTCATTCATGTGGGGGATTGTTGGAAATGGTTATAAATTCTGGGTAAAAACCATAATTTTTTCTTAAGTTCGGTCTATTTTTTAGGTGGGCCCCGAGTGTCGATTTACTCGGGTCAAAGTGGTAACGCGTTCTATGCCGCATTGTGATTCACGTGGTATATTTGGTTGCTTAAAACCATTACCTACTGAATGGGAAATTGAAGCCAAAGTGTGCTCCATGGAAATGGAGTTTTGGTGGAAATTCTTTAAGGTGGTAAATTGGCTTGTCCCACATTGTTTTGGTGGGAAGTTTTGAAATGGTTTATAAGGCTTAGGGTGAGATACTTGGGGTGTGCCCCAAGGGGTACCCAAGTGTTTTAGAGGGAGAGGTTATGGACAAAATGGGCTAGACCCATTGGACCCAAAAATCACCACATGCGCGCACCGCCGCCGCCGTTCGTCCGGTCGGTCGGGCGGCCTGGGCTGGGCCTGGGCCTGGGCTTGGGCGCGGGTGCGTGGTTGGGTTGGGCTTCTAATCTTTTTGGGCAAAAAACATTTGAATTTAATTTTATTTTTTGGTAAAATAAAATCCAGAATTCAAATTAAACTGATTTGGATTTTCTGTACATCCAAACAGGGCCCTTCTCGTTTTTAAACAGAAATAAATTAGTTTGGAATTAGTGCACACCCAAACAGGGCCTTTCCCGTTTTGCTATCTGTTTAAATTGTTAACAGATTCAAATCTGTTTGAATTCAAAACCAACAGATATCATACCTGTTCAATTCAAAACCAAGAGTCACCTTTACATCTATAAATAGGACCACCCTCATTTGATGTTATTCATTCAGAATTTTCGTATTCCATCATCTGCAAATTATATTCTTCATCTTGCTGCATTTTATTTCCGAAAAAAAGAGTGTAAACACTTAGTGTGTTCGTAAGGCAAACAATTTGTAGTGCTGCTATTGTTCGTGGTAAGATCATTTCATCCTGGGAGATAGACGTCCAAATTCTGAAAGTACCGTAGAGAGGACGAATCTGTCTTAAGGACACAGTGTTAAACACTGGACTTGATCAGAAAAGTTATACAAATAAATTAACCAAGTAAGTTGTTTAATTTTATTCTGCTTTTTATTTGTTTAATTAATCAGATTTTATTTTTGTTTTTGTAACAAAATAAAATCTGTGGTTTTATTTATTTATTTTTTATTTCGAGTTTGATTTTTGTAATCAAACAAATTCTCTCATTTTTTTTATTTCTTTTATTCTTGTTGTTGTTTTGTACACAACAGAATTTAATCTTTTTAAATACAGTGAAGATTGTCCAACAAAATTTCATTTTTATTTATTCATATTTAGATAATATTGATTTAGTATTATGAAAATGACACAACCATTGAAATTATTTCTCACCTGATCTCATTATTTTTTGTCAGAAATAAAATCAATAAAATAAAAGAGTTTCATTTCTCATAATTTTTCTCATTTATCATTATTTTTTCACCCAACTTACCTACAGAACATAAAAAGAATAAAATATATTTTCTTATTATTTCTTACCATTTTTACAAAAGAACATAAAAAGAACAAAATATATTTGCTAATTACTTCTTACCATTTTTACAAAATCACTATATCCAAATCAAAGTGTAAGATGACAAGGTTTGTCCAAAGAGGGAATTAAGCTCCTAAAAAAAAGGTAAAACGGCGCGGTTTTGAAGTTGAATTGGTAACGCTTCATCTGTACAAAGCTCCGTTTCTGTCTCACTCTACCATCTCTCACCCATCTCGAAGCGATCATTTCACGGTCTCACCTCCTTCACAACTCTCTCGCTCGATCGAATTCTCTCTGGCTTTGCTCTCTTTCATCAGATTATTTTGAAGTCTCTAGGTTTCTCCTTCAGGCCGAGTTTGAAGGCTGATTTCGTGAGTCTCACTCTCTCTGATTCTATTTTTTTTTTTAATTTATTGAAAAGATATGATTATGTGTGTATACGAAGTTAAAAAATATTGAATTGATTGCCAAATTTGCAAGTTTTTTGTTCAGATCTGTAACTTTTAGATCTGTATATACGAACTCCGATCTGTTCGTTCTTACTTCTGTTTGATATATAGACACACTAATATATTGAAGGAGAATATAGATCTGAGTCAACAGTTGCAGCATGCAAGAAAAGTATATGAAAGATTATGAAAAATTGGATCTTGATGGCTGATCAAGATTACAGATAATCAATATTAACTAATCAAGAAATTAATGTGATTTTAGCATGCCTGAACACCTAAGGTTTTTGGTTTCTTTTGCTTTCTGTTATGTTATTCTCTCTGTTTGGTCATAAAAAAAAAAAAAAAAAAAAGTGAAGGAACAAAGTTTTGAATCTTGTGTTTAGTACTGGGCCTAGTTGTTTTGGAGACTTATGTTTTCAAGGGAAAGTGAGAGAGGCTCATAGCTTCACATTCTTCTGTTGTTCTATGGCTTCGTTTAGAAAGTTGCTATTTTAGTAGGCTATTTTAGTTTTTGGCTATTTTAGTAGGCTATTTTAGTTTTTGGCTATTTTAGTAGGCTAAAATTTTTGTGTTTGGGAAGATGATTGGATTTTTTTGTGGTTGGATGTGATGTTTGTGAGAGAAAAAGTGAAATGATTATGGGTTTGATGTGATATTTTGTCTTATTAGCTATTTTAGCCTATTTTTGTCTTTTTGTGAATTTTAGCCTAAACTAGGCTATTTTTTTTTTGTTTTCTTGTTAACCAAACACATGGAAATGAATTTGCATTCTTCAATTACTGGTGCTTTGGTGATATTATTATTGTTTCTTTTCTATTGTTCTTCATTTTCTTTCGAGTTTTGAGAATAATTAACTCTGTTTCTTGTTAAAACAGACAAGTGAGTAAACAATTCTTTTGATTCAGTTGGGGTGTTGCTACTGCAGTTGTCAAGGTAAGTGTTTCCGTTGCCTCTCTTTTCATGTTTGGTTTTTGCATTTTTTCATTCAAGAAAGTCATGTAGTTAAAACATGATAAAATATTAGAAATTAAATGGTGATGTGATTTATAATGTCCAATTCTTTAAATATCTATATAGGCTATTAATTGTTCATGCCCTAATGCGATATTATGTTGATTTTAATCTCTTCTATTTGAGCTTTCCTCCATGTCAATGTTTTAAAAGGCTCCAAGCGCACTGAGACGACAAGGTCACCTATAGCCTAAGCGCGAGGCACGCGTAGTAAAAGCAAAGCAAAATTATAAAGTAGGCAAACTTTTTAAATAACAAATATATGTAGTATATTAAAAATATGATATCCAACAAAAAGTATAAAGTATTACATTCACATCCACATAACTTCAAAACAACTAAGCTTCTAACTTGTGGTTCAAAAAGGAAATTAAAAAATATAAGTCTTATAGTTGCATAATTATACTCAAAACTTAATAGACATCATCATCATCATGAAGAACTTCATCTCCTCCATCATCATCATTTTCGTTGGATTTGTATCCATCCACATCATCCTCTTCAGCCTCATCTTCATCTTCCCATTCATCTTCTTCATCTGCAAGTTGTTGGTGTGTTGTCCTAGTTGTGCTTGATCTAGTTCTTTGGTTACTCTCCTCAACTCCAGCAGCTACAACAACATCATCCCAGCCCAAAGAATCATCATCAAATTCTCCATCCTCCTAGTCAACCATTCATTGCTCTCATCAATATCTTTCAAAGAGATGGGATCAATATTGGCACGTTTCATGTATCGATGCTTCAATTCTCTGTTATACTTCACAAACCCCAAATCATTGAGATGTTTTTGAGCCAACCTATTTCTTTTTTTGTTGTGAAGCTCCAACAATAAATAAAAAGGCATTTAAATTCATATATAACTGAATTTGTTTTTGGAATTCACTAATAGATTTGACAACGGGTACTCACATGTTCAAACACACTCCCATTTCTCTCACAGCCAGATGAACTACAAGTAAGACTAAGAACTTTGATGGTAAATTTTTGCATATTAGGAGTTTCATGACCAAAAGAACAGCACCAATCAGCTGATCATGATAATTAGTTAGCACTTAGCAAACATTTTGAAGTAGAAGGATACTAGAATAGAACATTTTAAATGATTACTTGGTACCCTTGTACTTCTTTGTCTAATTGCCATAGGCTATGGAGCACGGGTGCGGGTACGAGTACGGGTACGTCGATACGTCAAAACTCAAAAAAAGTATGATAAGGGTACAGTTGCGGTACGTCGATAATTTTTATTTTTATTTTTATAATTGTGGTTAAAGATCTAACCTACAAATTAAAATTTAATATCAAAACTAAAAAGAGAACTACAAAAATGGTCATAACTAATATCATTTTAAAAATTAAAAATTAAAATTAAAATAATTAAAAGTTAAAAGTTTGATTTATCATTAAAATGAAATTCTAAATTATTATTATTTTTTTATAATTTTTTTTTCCCTTCAAAAGGATAAGTCAGTGTATTCAAAAGGATAAGTCAGTGTATAATTATATTATATTGTATGGAGAGAAGGATAAGTCAGTGTATTCAAAAGGATAAGTCAGTGTATAATTATATCATATTGTAGAGAGAGAGAGAGAGAGGGTGTAAATAAAAGAAAGAGACCTTTACCAATTCCCATACCAGTTTCCCCTTCCAACGAAGACAATTGCAGCACCGGACCATTCTCTCTCTCTCTCTCTCTCTCTCTCTCACAGCAAATCAACCCAACCCACCAGCAGAAATGGCAACAAGTCCGACGATTTGAAGCCCTACGTGATCTTCTAGGTGGATTCAGATCGCCGTCTCGCCACCAAGTCTGACGACTTTGGCTCCACCCGCCCCCGTCTGGAATAAGCACTTCGTCCTCCCCCTTTCTCTCCCTTTCCACGACTCCCTCCTCACCCTCAAAATCTTTCACTCCAAACCCTCCGAGACCCCTAAGCCCTTAGTCGGCTCTCTCCGTCTTGCTCTCAAGAAACTCGCTGGCAGGGATGAGAATTCGAAGGAAGAACTAAGATTGAAGATTATGATGCCCCGATAAACCAGGTTTGTATATATTTTTAATATTACAAAATAACCCTCTATTTTTTTTTTTTTAAATAAAGAACATAAAAAAATTGCTTCGGTACCCTGAATCTCTTTGCAATTTGATTTTTTGCCCGGCGTACCCAAAACGTACCCTACGGCGTACCCCTTCGTACCCACGGCGTACCCATGCCGTACCCAAATGTACCAAACGTACTGGACCCCCTTTGGCCGTACCCGATACGCGTGCAGCCGTACCTGTACGTGTACTCGTACCTACTACGTGGTACTCGTATGGCACCATTTTTTGAGTACCCGTGCTTCATGGCCATAGGAATTTGAAAAGTCCGTCAGCCCTTCTCATGCTTAGCCAATTTTGCACAAACTTTATCTTGGACCTCTAGCGTTGGGATCAACCTTGATATACATTGATATAGGCCTGCCATGATTTCTTTGTCCTTTGGAGCATTTGGATCTTTGTAAAATAAACTTGGATTTAAATAAAACCCAACAGCATTCAAAGGGCGATGCAATTGAATGTCCCACCTTTGATCAATGATTTCAAAGATCTGTTTATACTTCTCTTCCTTTCCATCAAATGTCTTTGCAATAGCTTCTTTAGCCCCATCCGTAGCCTTGTAAATATATCCCATTGGAGGCTTTTCTTCACCATCAACCATTCTTAGTACATGAACAAGAGGACATGAAAACTAAGTAGAACAAAGGAGAAAAAAACAAAGCAAGAGAAGAACACTAGAGAAGAGAAGAAGAGAAGCAGAACAAAGGAGAAAACAAATAGAGGCAGAAAAAACGTAGAAAAAAAGAGAGAAAAAGACCAAAAATGAGAGAGAAGAGAAGAAGAGGAGAAGAGAGGAGACGACGACCAGAAAAG
The DNA here is from genome assembly GCF_055761805.1 of Camellia sinensis. NCBI lineage: Eukaryota > Viridiplantae > Streptophyta > Magnoliopsida > Ericales > Theaceae > Camellia > Camellia sinensis. The sequence goes on from NC_138961.1 coordinate 103,752,443, forward strand.
TAAAGCGAAAAAAAAAAAAACAGAGTAGAACAGAGGCAGAGAAGAAAACTAGAGAAGAGAGAGAAGAGAAAAAGAGGAGAAAAGAGAAGAATAAAGCAAAAAAAAAAGAAAAGAGTAAAACAGAGGCAGAGAAGAGAGAGAAGAGAAGAAGAGTCGAACCAGAGGAGAAGAACCTTCCTAGTTGTTGTGTATTCTTCCTATCGCATTGACGCATCTTCTTCTTCTTCTCCAATAGGGTTTTTTTTTTTATGTTTTTGCTCTTTTGACCCACATTTTGATCATTTTATACTGTAAATGAGATTTTATTCTATGTGGGTATCCACACAGAAAACCAGATGGGCTATTGGAGTGGAAGAAACGCAAAGCGCATAAGGCGCTCGCCTCGAGCCTCAACATAAAGCGCTCACCTCATTGCCTCGACTGAACCTCCTCTACTTCGCCTCGCGCCGCCTCGCCTCGCCTCGCTATGCATGAGGCGCAGAGCTGTGCCTTACCTCGCCTCGAGCTTAGGTGTGCGCTTAGGCGCACTTTTCAAAACACTGCTCCATGTGAAACATCTCATGTTTGATTGTTTGTGATTTAGGGCATAGTTGTCAAATCGGAATTTGAATCTTGAATCGAAAATGGTATTGTACCGAATTGCAAATCGAATCGAATCGTGAATCGTAAAGATTTAGTCACATTTTTTTAATTACATAGAAAATATTTCTACACATTTAGATATTAAATATATTTAATAAATATGAAATATTTGAACTTAAATCAATAAAAATATTATTTTAAATGATGATCATATGGTCTAGGTAAGAAGTTAACACTGGCTCCCATGTTTACCACTTCACTTTTTCACTTTTAGATACTATTTCTGATCAATCGTTCTTAATAAAAAAAAAAAAAGCAAACAACAGACTTTCAATTTTCAAGTAACAATAACTCAATAACAATGTTTTTAACTTTTTACAAGGTTAAAAAATCAAAATCTTCAAACTTTTCAAAAATCTTACTTGATACCTTCAAAAAATTCATTTTGTAAATACAAGTACTTATATAAAATTGAATATGTAAGCTTAGAATATTGTAGAGAGACAAAGTTCATTTTTTTTGGGCTAAGGTTTGAGTATTTGAGAGTAAATAGGGAGAGAGAAAGTTGACATATAGTAACCCTAGAGACCTTAAAAAGGTTGTGTGAACCATTTTCCAACAATAAAAAATCAAAAAAGAAAGCCAAACATCAATTTTAGCGAATCGAATCATTCACAATTCGCCGATTTGATTCACCTACGATTCATAGCTATTTGTGATTGACATAACTTGTTCGAATCGATTACCTACTTAGTCGAATCGAATTGTACTATTCGAATTGCGAATTGTATGATTCTAATAATAGAGATTTAGGGCTTTTCAATCAAGCTCACAATATAAGCTGAAAATGAAATTCGTGAGTGATTTTCAATTTCTTTATCTCTAATTTTTGAACATTTGTGATAATTTTTGTTAAAATATGAATATATATATACATGTATATGTGTAAGTAATATTGGTATTGCTTTAGACTTAGTTGCTTGTATATGTAGAGCCTGACAATCTTTGTGTACAGTGTTAGTGAAAGCTTATTTAAGATCTCTATGTGCTCAGTGCTAAATTGATTTGAAGCAATCTGGAAATCACTTTCTCTAGAGGTTAGCTTTTTCTCTTCTATGTTTTTGTGCCTATGTTTTGGTTGAATAGTCTTTGTACTATTTTTGTGACGTTACGTTCTTATATCTGTTGGAGTATTTGTTTTGCTTGAATGACCTTGGTGTTGGACTCTTGTATTGGTTGTGTAATAGGACTCTTCCTTCTTCTTCTTTTTGAGTGTTATTGTCTTGTCATCATTATGTTTTTATTTTTTTAATTTTTAATTTTCGTTTTTATGTATGAAATGGTTTTTATGAATTTTATTTGTTATTCATTGTTTTTTGTTTGACTAGGTTATGTAATAAGATTTTGTTGACTAGGAAATACCAAAGGAGTGGAGGAAGAGTAATTAAGTGTCAATCTATAAAAATAAAGGAGATGTCTAAAATTGCAATAACTATAGAGGAATCAAGCTGATGCGTCATATAATGAAAGTGTAGGAGAAAGTGATAGAACGTCGATTGCGAGATATAACAGAGGTGTCAGAGAATTAATTTGGATTTATGTCTGGTAGGTCAATAATGGAAGCGATCTATCTTTTGAGGAGAGTAATAGGAAAGTATAGATAGAAAAAAATACATTCATATGGTTTTTATCGATCTTGAGAAAGTATGTGATAAAGTGCCTCAGGATATAATTTGGTGGGTGTTAGAAAAGACAGGGGTGACAAAAGGCTACATTGATGTGATTAGGGATAGGCTATGTTACATGGACTCTTCAAAATAAATCAAATACCCGTGTCGGACACCTGACACTCGGACAAGGGTATGAGATATGTGTCGGATACTTTTCAACGGATATTTCTTATATAATTGTATATAACACTATTATTATATGTACATATTGTTGTATAATTGCTATAAATGTCATTTTGACACTATAAGTTAAATATAATACCATTTTATCTCACACATTAGATTAAAAATATAAAAATATGACATTTTTTTGCCGAGTCCGCGTATCCTTAAATTTATGATTTGATGAGTCCGACCTCTAGATACATACCCGCACCCGACACCCGTACCCGAGTCCATGTAACATAGGGGATAGGTATGAAGGTGTAGTGACCACTATTAGATAGCTGACTAGAGAGACAAGTGAATTTTTAATTGTTGTGGAGTTGCACCAAGGATCAACCTTAAGTTCTTATCTTTTTGCTTTAGCTATGGATGAGTTGAAAAATGTTCAGGATGACGTGCCATGGTGTATGCTTTTTGCAGGTGACATCGTGTTAGTGGATGAGAATAGAGAATGAGTTAACACTAAGTTGGAGACTTGAAGAGACACACGTGAATATAAAGGATTTAGGATAAGCAGAACTAAGATAGAGTACATGGAGTGTAATTTTAGCAATAGTCACAATGAAAACAGAGGAGAAGTGAAGACTGAGAACCAAGAGCTACTTAAGAGTGAACATTTTGGTTATTTAGGATCGATTATCATAACGGCTAGGAAGATTGGAGTAGATGTAATCCATAGATTTAAGTTCGGGTGGCTTAAGTGGAGGAGTGCGTTTGGGGTACCGTGCGATAAACAAGTACCCACTAGATTAAAAGAATAGTTCTATACTATTAAACCAGCGATGTTGTATGGGACGGAATGTTGGGCAAATAAGAAATAATATGTAGATAAAATGAGTGTTGTTGAGATAAGAATGTTAAGGTGAATGTGTGGCAAGACTAGAAAAGACAGAGTTAGGAATTATTATATTCGTGAATGGGTAAGAGTAGCACCGATAGAAGATAAGCTGAGAGAGAATAGATTGAGATGGTTTGATCATATATAATAGAAACCAACATAGACAGTAGTGAAGAGATGCGATAGTGTGACGGTAGAGGGAAATGTTAGGAGAAGGGGTAGACCTAGATTGATGTGAGCTAGTTTAGTAAATAGAGATATAAATCTCCTTAATTTGACTAACTTTTGATAAAGTCGAGTGGAGAAGAAAGATTCATGTAGCTGACCCCATTTGATGGACTCAAGGCTTTGTTCGATTTGGTTTGGTTTGGTTATTCATTGTTTTTTATTTTCTTTTTATTCTATATATATTTAATTTTAAATTTTATAAAAAAAAAAAAATTCAAAAGGCTTATGCCCCAACGCCTCACCTAATCAGGAGTAAAATGCTTCGCCTTGTGCTTCCGCCTTTAAAAGCTTTGGCCATGTAAATTATAGATACTAATTTCAGAAATTCCTTCAGTGCGGGTTACATTCTTGTTGGACCTGCTACTTGTTGGAACCTAATATCTGAGAATGTGTTGTTTAGATGTTTGTTTACCCATCAGGGTCTTTCTGTAGAACAAACTTTCTACGATATACCCAATTTCACAAACTATGGTCTTAGATTTGTCAGATGATGTATATGAAAGCATTGAAAGGTTTATTATCTGCATCTAAAAATATGCAATCATGAGTTAATTATGGATCCTAGATTCTATGTCACTAAAAGTAATTGATAATTAAGACTGCAAGAATAAGTGATTACTTTTCTTATTGATTACTTTTTCTTATTTATGTAGGCAATATGATGCAATAGACCTCTTTAGAAATATTTGGCAAGGTTGTTAAATGGAAGACGGTGCATTAATTGTGAGAAAATGGGAGGACATGGACATTGATATACTCGTGAAGATATTCCAGTCTTTCGATATCTTTGAGTTAACTGCTGGCATTGGTCAAGTTTGTAGCACGTGGCGTTTGGCTGCTTGCGATCCCCTGCTGTGGAGAACTCTTGACTTATCAATGTTGAAGTCTAACTTCATTAAAATCCCGTTAGAGCCATATGTTTATGTGGACGGTCGGTCTGATAAAACTTTAACGCGAGTCTTGAAGATTGCTTTGAATCTAAGCAGGGGAAGCATACTAACGCTAATTTTCCATTTCAATCTCTATGTCAGCGATGATCAGTTGACTTATACCGCAGAAAGGTATGTCAAAGAAATCAGTAGCTTGTCTGGCTTTATAACAAATTTTATATTCCATGGCATCATATGTATATATATACTAGATCTTGGACTACGTAACTGCTTCACTTTAGGTCCCAAAATATCTCTACCTTTTTCTGAGGCTGAGATTAATGTTGTTTATATCCCACAGGAGAACATGATGTCCCCTGCAACCTGGAAATCATTTTGATAAAATGTGTCTTTGATATGCATATTAAAGTAGTAGTGAGTATTGATTAATTTTAGAGGAATAGCATTTTGGAATGGATACTCAAAATTGGGATGGGGTTCAATTTGTCATTTGTTTGAGTGGGAATACATGTGGCTGTAGTTGATAAGGTTTTCCAAATTTTGTATAGGCAATAATTACCAAGAATTTGTACAACATAAGAACAACTTTTGATTGATTCCGTGCATTATTTTTAGTCAAAATTGAAGTTGCCATAATCTGCTCAAATGCAGGATAACATGGCTTTTGTTGTTATATAATGGAATCACACAACATAAGCATTGCCTTGAACTTTTTTTTCTATCCATCCTAAATAAACAGTAAATCTTATTATGTACTACCTGGTTGCTTTGACATGTTATCCATTGTAATGACATTATAGGGATGACTGCAGTTAGCATTGGGTTCTTTTTGTCATTACCAAAATATAGTGGCATGCATTAATACAAGTAGACGTGTATGAGGATCTTAGCTCCCACCATCTGCTGAAAATAAAAAATAAAAATAAGGAATGGCAAAGGAATAACTCCTTGTATGTGACTTTTTCCTTAAAAATAAATCCCTTTGTTGCAGGTGCCCAAGGCTAAAACGACTTGTTATGCCAGCTTGGAACCGAATAAAAAAGACTGGAATATGCAGGGCGATCCGCATGTGGAAAGATTTGGAGTCGCTGACTATGCCGAGCATAGCAAATCCCCCATACCTGATGGAAGAAATTGCGCAGAACTGCAAGAACTTTTCCGAACTCAAGATCATGGGTCCTTGTGACATTTTCTTTGCGTCTACATTAGTTACTTTTCTTCCAACCTTAAAGGTTTTAAGCCTCCGGTGCTCAACAATCTGGAGGGATGCTCTGATCACTATCTTGGATGGCTTACCAAACTTAGAGGTGCTAAATATCTCGCATTGCCTCCTTATCGAAGTCCCTCCACCTCCTGCAGCGAGAAGAATTGTTAGGGAGCTTGATGAATCAATTCTTGAGAAGGCTTCTAGGTTACGTGAGTTTTACACGTGCATGGATGACTCGTGCATTATGTGTCAGCGGGCTAGAAATGATGAAGGGCTTATGAGGTGGTACAAGTACGAAGAAGGGCTCTGGAAAGCAGATGAGGTCAGATCACTTGCCCTTTGATATCGGAGCATCCTCATCTTAGCGGGTTAGATGACCCTCCTTTTCTTTTCTAGCAAGTAACTTCTTATGTGCAAAGGCATAAGCAACAGAATAAAACTTTGGTTGAGTGGATGTAGCTGAATAGTAGTGCTTGTTTCTCTGTTCATCAACTTGGCATTAAACATATCCTACTTATGAGTGAGTGGGTTTTGGGGGGGGGGGGGGGGTTGGATGTAGCCGAATAGTAGTACTTGTTTCTCTGTTCATCAACTTGTCATTAAACATATCCTACTTATGAGTGAGCGGGGTGGGGGGGTGTTGGTTTGGGTGGGCGACCAGTTGCTTTTTTAAAGTGTGAGGTTTTTATGTCTACACTGTACATATAGTATAAAATTGTCCCTTTTCTGTTATTGCAAGCCATTGCCATTGCCATTGCCATTGGTTTTGCCTCTGTTTTCTATAATAAGCTTTAGAAGTACTTTCTTTTCATAATTTTTCTTTTAAAATTTTGTTTTGTTTTGTTTTATTTATTTATTTATTTAATTGTGTTGCTTTTATTACTTAAACATTAAATAGTAGTGAGGTTAGGTTAGTTTTTGTTATGCATTGTTTGCTGTAAACCAGAAATTGTGAACAAAGAAAATGACACTTGACTCTGTAATATTGTACCGTATTTGAGCCAAAAAAGTTATGTTCTTCCGGCAATTGGTAAGATTTAAACTCATCGTGCTGGGATGAGGATTTTGTAAGACAAACCATTGAATGGCTGACTCTTCAAGGATCAATTAATGACATACATTGGCTAATTTGTTTAGGTCTGATGATTGATTGGAATCTCTAACAAATGTTTTTCATTGCCCTGATCTTTTGAGAAGTACTTTTAGCTTTTCTGTACTGTAGTCTAACTTAACACACAACAATGGTTGCCATAGTTATCCGGGGAATTTTGAATAAATTTCAAGTTTATATTTGTTTGGTGGGTAAGAAGTAAGAAAAGGAAGAGAGACTGGCAACTTCTACTCCTAATTTTTAATGTGCATGGTTCTACTGTTAGTACATACTACATGTTAGGCATGAACTATTTCTCCAAAGTAATCTTGTTTACCAGGTATACAGTGATATAAGGGTATGGACAACGTTTTCGACACATACTCAATTTAATCACTTGATCTTTTGATTTTTTGCAATGTTTAAAGAATAAGAAAACTCACTTTTACTAAAAAAAGAATACTTGTAACTTCTAACATAGATGAAAGAGTAGGTGGTGGTTGGGAAGTTTGGAACTTGGGTTTTTTTTGATTTTTTTTTACAAAAAGATATACTTTTGGCAAAACAAAAAAAAACACATCCAAATAAAATATCACATCTAAGTCCATGATCATTTCACTTTCTCTTTTACAAACATCGCATCCAATCACAAAAAAATCTATCTTTCCAAACACAAATTTTTTTTTCTCCAATAATATCTTACAACAAAAAAAACCTACATAAAAATTCGTTTCTCAAACACCCACTATATATATAAATCTTATTCAAATTTAAGTATATTTTTACATGATTTATAACATTATGTGTGTGTCTAATGAATATATATATATATATATATATATGTCATATTTTAAATACGTATCCTAATCTTAATATTTTAAGATTTAAATTTATAAAAATTTATGACTTGAACAAGTACCTATATCTAATACTAATACCCGAATCGATTCACATGTACATGTGAGACATAAATTTTCATAATTTTTTTACATGTACTCCAAATCTAGAAATTGTCTAAGCAATGCAATTGAAAAGTTGATTATTTTAGTTTTTGACTATTTTAGTAGGCTAAAACAACTGTGTTTGGAAAAAATGTTGAATTTTTTATAGAAAAATGTTTGAGGGCTACAATTTTTGTGGCTCAAATGGCTCGAAATTGCCAAAATTGTGGCCCTCAACCATTACTGTTTTTTATAGTTGGATGCTGATGTGAGAGAAAAAATGAAATAATTATGAGTTTGATATAACATTTTATCTTATTAACTATTTTAATTTATTTTATCTTTTAATACTATTTTAGTTCAAAAAATTAAAAAAACTTCTCCCCAAACACTCCCAGTGGCTGATCATCATATATCCATAACAATGGAGCCAAACTTATGGATCCAAACTGCACTGTAATTGTAATATATGCCTTGTTTGCCTTCGCCTCGTCTGTCTGGTTTTTGCACCAACCGCGTACCTACCCCATTAACACTAAAATCTCCATGTCATCCCTTCAATCATATTACTCCATCCTCGTCTTCAAAATCACTTCTATTTTTTTTTTTTGGTTAGGAATTGATTTTTTGATTAATAGCAATTCATTTTTGACTTTTCAATTTAATCGAATGAAAGTAAAGAATTTTTCATTTTTTTATTTTCTTACCTTACTAAATCTAAAACCAACATAGTATGATAATACTTTATAAACATTTAAATGTCACATGAAATTGTACTTACACAACACATTTATGGGAAATTTTATTTTTACATATCTAATTATTTCAGTACATACAATTAATGAAATATTATTTTAATGACAATTATACCTTAAACTAAAATAACTATAATGGACATCCACCAACACCCATGATGTTATATAAAAATATTTTATGTACACATCTTCAAAAAAAAAAAAAAAAAAAATCTCAATGTACACCTTTTGAGTAAAACAAAACAAAACTAAACTCTAGTTTTTCCATTATTGTCACTTTGCTTGTTACACACTCTATACTCCTCTATTGTTTGCAAAGCAATAGTCTCATAACAACTCTTATATTGCTTTAATCTTTACATTTATACTCTATTATTTATATCGTTTTCTTATTAGTTCCATAATTTTTGCTTGATTTTGTTATGGAAGAGTTGCAAACCAATGGAAGTTCAAACTTAAGCAAAAATATGTCTGCTGACAGCAAAATCAGTGATGAAAAGATCAATTTTTCGTGTAGATTTTTTTTTTCTTTTTACGGTTTTCACTTGGACAACTAGTGCCGAATTATTTCATTATATTCAGTTATCAATTGCTGAATTATTTAATTTATTTCGACACTTTAAGTCTGAAAATAATATATTAATTCGATTTTTTGAACACCCAATTTTATTATTTTTTTCGATATTTGGAAATTGAATTTATTAATTTATTTCGGTTATCAAGTGCCGAATTGTATTGTTATATTCGGCTCTGTATGGCCAACTTAAATTTTTTTCCCCATTCTCAGATTGCATGCATTGAACAAATTGAGGTTCGATTTGATATTATGATAGATTGTACTAATCATTTCACAGCAAATCAGGAAATGTTTAACATGAATTTCGTAAGTTGATAATTTTTATTAGTTAGTTTGTTTAGTTTATTCTTATAAAAGTTGTATGACATTATATACAAGGTTTCGACAATAAAAATGAATTGCTTATTTGGGTACGTGATACTGGAAGGACCAATGGTTTTGTTATTATTATAAAGTCGTCGGATTATGGTGGCGATCGCAAGAGACCAAGAATTTATTTTACTTGTGAGTGGAGTGGCAAGTATAGATCGCGTAACAAGTTGAAAGATGGCTCGAAATTTTTTTTGAGACAAACTGGTACAAAGAAGCGCAAATGTCCATTTGATTTAAGGGCATACAAGTTGAAAACAAATGATGAATGGACATTGAATGTAGTTTGTGGATTGCATAATCATCCAGTTGCGGAGCATCTGTAAGGACATTCATATGTAGGGAGATTGTCAGCTAATGAGAAGTCACTATTAGTAGACATGTCAAAGAGCCTGGTAAGACCAAAAGAGATACTCATTACACTCAAACAGAGGGATGCCCTTAATATGAGCACAATGAAGACAATTTACAATGTATGACATCGATGTAGGGTTCTATAAAAAACTGGTAGATCCCAGATGTAACAACTACTGGGTGAATTAACAAAACATAAGTACATTGAGTGTCATTGATGTGAGGAAGGCTCTATGACTGTCACAGACTTGTTTTGGGCATATCTAGTGAGCTTGGATTTGCTTTGTACATTCTCTTGTGTGTTGATTGTGGACTACACATATAAAACAAATAGATATCAATTTTCTCTTCTTGAAATTGTGCGAGTGACATCAACTCAAATGACATTCTCTATGGCTTTTACATACTTGCAAGCTGAGTGGGTTGATAATTATGCATGGGCGTTACAAATATTGCTTGATCTTATGGATAACAATATTTTAATTGAAGTCATTGTCACAAACAGAGAACTTGCCTTGAATGCCATTGACAACATCTTTCTGAATGCCCAACATTTGTTATGTCGTTGGCATATTAATAAGAATGTATTGGCGAAATGCAAAAAAATGTTTGAGACAAAAGAAAAATGGAAAAAGTTTAACAATGCATGAAACTATTTAGCATTGTCATCGACTGAAAAGAAATACAACAATCACCTTGCTATACTGCATAAGGATTTCAGTAACTGTTATGAGGCAGTCAAGTATGTTATTGTGAGTTGGTTGAATGCGTATATAGAAAAATTCGTTGCGGTACATACAGACACGTGGTGCATTTTGGCAATGTTACAACCAATTGGTAATATTTGTTTTTCATTTTCTTATAAATAATATTGTTGTTTTTAATTATTATACTTGACTATTTTTTATTTACATCCATATGAACAGGGTTGAGAGTGCTCATGCTAGATTGAAGAGGCAATTAGGTTCAAGTCAAACGACACTTGAGATATCATTTGAAAAAAATACATTGTCTACTTGAGTTGCAACATGTTCAAGTAAAAGTATCATCCGAGAAGAGTTTAACTATTTCAAACCTTCTCAATTCAGAGAGCTTCGGAGTAATGTGTCTATCTATACGTTGGAGTACGTGTTGGCAGGGAATAAGAGAGCAAATTCAGTTGGAATTGATGTTGCAACATGTAGGTGTGTTCTTAGGTGCATGCATGGTTTACCTTATGCTCACGAGATTGCAGATTACATGAGACAAGTCCGCCATATTTCACTCGGTAGTATACATGTACATTGGATGCGACTTAATATATGTGTGCACAATCTGATGGTCGACAAATTGGTAGTGACTTGTATCCCAGAACTTGAATGATTTTAAAGCGGTTCAATGAGTTTGATATTGCCATGCAATTGGATATGTTGAAGAAGTTGAGGGAAATTGCAAACCCAGCGAGCACTTTCCTTATTGAGCCTGATGTAAAGCCTAATCCATGTCGAGGACATAAGAAAGTTGATATATCTTGCCGTCGTGACCCGTGTGCATTTGAGTTGGTTGACGATGACCATGATAGCCAGAGCACATTAGCTTCCAGTCAATCCAAGGAAAAAGAGCTTCGAAAGTGCATGAGAAGAAATGGAATGTGAAGACAAAGACATGTTGTACTAGAACAAGTTTATCGAGTGCATATGCTGGTGACTTCCCGTCTATGTTAAAACCATTCATAAAGTTGATGAAGGATGTAGATGGTGATGGGAATTGTGGTTTTAGAGTTATTGCAGGTTTATTTGGTCTTAGAGAATGATTAGGTGCAAGTTAGGCGTGATCTGCTACATGAGTTGAATGATCACAAAGATGAATATGTCGTACTATACGGGTCACATGAGAGGGTTGAAGAGCTAACAAACATCCTGTTATACTTTGAAGATAGCCCAAGCTTTGGTCGTTGGATGACTATGTCTGACATGGGACATCTTATTGCATTATTTTATAATGTCGTCTTGTACCACTTGTCATTGTAACAATGTCTCACTTTCTTACCTTTGAGATCACCGCCAGTAACCCCTGTTGATTGTCGCGAGATTGCCATTGGATTTGTTATTAGAAATCATTTTGTGCAGGTGTAACCTATGAAACTTACCTACCATTGTTGTTTAATAATTGTGTAATTGCAAATTTGATGTATTTGGTAAATATAATTTGGTTGAATTCTCATTGGATGTTCGTGCAGGTATTTTTGGAGACCGGTCATTCGGTAAAAATAAAAGGTTTAAGACATTAGTTTTTATGATTTATACTAGCACGGAGTTATGAAATGAATATCATTTTACCATTGGATTTTGTAATGGCCATTTTTTGATGGAATATCATGAGTTATAATTGTCTTATTTATGGAATGGATATCATATTATTTACATTATCTGAACACAAAACATAATGAAAATAATATTAGTCAAGTGCAACTACTGTTAAAGAGTAATAATATTAACCAACAAGTATCCAATAAAAAAAATAATATTAACTAGTAGTTCAATCCGTCCACATCACAAAATACATGTCTCCTTGTACATAATGCAAAGATTAATAATAATATTAAAGAGTACTACTGATAAATGCCTACTACTAAATCCACCAAAGCATCCAAAAAGTACATAATCCAAAGATAATAATAATATTTGTCTTCTTGTACATCCACCAACACCGTCACAAAATACCTAATATAACATTATGAACTACTATCAACTACGCCACTGGCGAGTGTAATGTGCTCCAAAACGATGTGCAATATAAGACCTTGGTGCAGACCAACCCTGAGTGGATGTATTGAGCGCAACTTCACCAATATGCTGATTTTGAAGAAGGTGTTCAATTGCATAGTAAAGCCTATCAGGATTTGAACATTGTCCTCATAGCCAGGTTCAATAAAAGGATATGTAATCTGATATATCTGTGGCATATGCTATATTATGAGAACAAGTACAACATTATATACATTGTTTGAATAATTTGCATACATAATTTGTAATGTAAATGAAAAAGATGATACATGTGCGTCTTAAATATGATACTGATAATGATGAATATTTGGGTACACTTGAGAACGATGTGCTGGGTTTTGAACATACATATGGGTAATAGTTTGGTACCAATCCATGTAACTAAGAACACAATCCCAAGGCTACCGTACCGGTGTACTCCTCCTCCGTTCAGATAACATGTGGTTGTCCCATTCCTTCCAAATGATGTCCAAGTATGCATACATAACATTTTAGTGGAGAGTTGTGGCTCCTCGAGAAGTATGCATAGGGCCAAGTGGTAGATTAGGGATTGTCTGCACTCTGCCAAACTGTTTCAAAACTCTATCAGGGTGATATCTTTCAACTACTTCCAAACACTTCAAGCAACTGTGGTAGAACGTAACTGGGTGACATAGATGGACATCTTTGCAACTCTGATATGCGTCCCAAATAATCTACAAACAATAACAACTCTAAGATATAACAAACTGTAAAATTTGTATGAAATAGAGTTTCAATTTTTGAAGGACTTTTTAACTTATATCATGTACAACCAACCTATCAAGCTCCTCTTGAAAAGCCTGCAATTGTGTCTCTTCACCAGACTCTCTTTGAGAAGTCCAATGGTAAACTTGTGGCATGTCTTGAGTGTAATTCATATTTAGGTGTGGTCGGAATTCACGAAAGTGCTCATAAATCCATCCTTCAAGGGGTGTGATGTAACGGACTATTTATTTCACACCAGACCTGCTAGTGTACCCAACTGTCTGTATAAGTATGCCAATGCAGCAGCACCCCAAGCATACAAAGGTACGGTCTTCAAATCGGACAACAAACTCAAATAAACAACGGGGACCCTAGTACCAGTCTTGTCACTGAAAAGTGTACAACCCAACAAAAATAACAAGTATGCTCTACCTGCACATGCAATTCTTTTCATTGAATCATCGTCTGTAACATTATGAAAGTATGCCCTCAACCACTCAACCCTCACTGAATTGCCTCCAGTACTAGACATCTTATATCTGACCTCTTGCTTATCAATTTTCAAGGTATTAACTACTAATGAAATGGCTCGCCTTTTTGACAACTTACGCACGCTAATAGATTGGTCTACAATGGGAAGTCCTAGGATAGTGGCTGTATCGTCCACTGTGATAGTCATCTCTCTAACAGTCAAATGGAGTTGTTTATCTCCAGTTGCCATCTCTCAACAAAACTGGATACAACAATTTTGTTGACAAAGCGGTATGTGTAACGAGCTAAGTGTGCAAGTCCTGACAACTTAACTCCACAATTTTTACAAATGTAGCGTTGTTGCCTTGTTCCCACCACGGCCACGAACGAATCTTAGACAAGTGATTATAACACTTCAAGGGCCCCTTTTCATCAGCACCATTCTAAATAGCTACACAACATGACTTCTAAAACTTTAAGGATTGATGGATTAGTTGGCCCTCCCGAAAATGGTTGAATAAGGATATCTTCATCAACAATGTGAGCATAATCACCGGTAGGGTCATCATCCATGGCAATATCATCCATAACTGGTGCATCATGTATAGGATCAGCATCCATGGCAATGTGTGCATCATCATCATGCACTCAAGCACGTCCACCTCTACGTTCAGCATTCTTTAATTCACGGAGTCTTCTGTTTGAAGCTGTTATTGACCGACGTTGACTAGGACCGGCATCCATCTGCATAAGGAAAATTGTTCTCATCAATCCAATATAGCATTTATAGTGAAAACACTAACAAATATACAATCAAATAGTCAAATTGTAGTCATCAACCGATATAACAATAACAACTAGTTGTGCTAACAATATAATGTGGGAATAACAATACTGCACATATTTTTTTTTCTTCTATTGTTATGTCTTGAAGTTCACAAAAAAATAAAAATAAAAAATAAAAAATAAAAAATAAATAAAAAGATAAACATACCTATAAAATAATATTGTTGGAAAAGAACTTAAGGTAAAACCAATCTTGGTGGCCTATGTAACTTGGTCTAAATATATATATATAAATCCATTCGGAAAGTTCAGTGCCGAAACAACACATAACTTTCGGAACTCAAATGTCGAAAATATTACAAATGTTCGGAAATACAGAATCGAAACAATTTATTAAATTCGGAAACTAACTATTAATTTTTTTATTTTTTTTTGGAACTAATTAGTCGAACTAAGCACTTTTATTTGGAAGTTAAGTTCCGAATCAAATTTATACTTTTGGAAAACCAATGCCCAAATTCCCAAACCGTAAATCATAAGAAAAAAAATCAAGGGTTTTATGGCAATGGAGTGCATAGAGATAACAAAATGGTAAATGCAATAACAAAATAGAAAGATGCCTTACCTTCAACACTATTTTGAAAGGTTTTCAATGGTGTTTTCAATGGAGGTTCAATAGGGTCTTCAATGGAGGCGTTCAATGGAGAAAAAGTGTCTTCACTTCACTTCACTTCACTTCAGACTTTGATCTTCAAAGTTCTTCATGTGGGTGGGTCTACAAATGAGGAAAATAGGGTCAATCAAAAGTGTGTGAAAATGAGGGTTAAGTGGTGTGTGTACAATGGTTATGAGTGAAGGGTACAATTGTAAACTTTAGAGTGTAGATTGAGAAATTTAATTAATAATCAAATTAATAGGTGTGTGTATTGAGAAAAGATATGCACTAAGGTAATTAAGTATGTGGAAATAGAATTTCTCCACATTTATCTCTTTACATCCTTCATTTGAGATTTTTTTTAATTTTTTACCCATGCGTGAAATTACCTTTAAGGACAAAAGATAAAAATTAAATAGATTTGGTTGTCTTTTTACACCAACTACACTTCAATCGCTACTTTTTTTCTTCCTTTTCCATTTCTCTTTCTCTACTATTCATCTACTTTCAAAAGGTAAGAATCATATGGTGTTTTGATCATAAAAGAAAGTAATGGATAAAGAGATGGTGATGAAAGAGCATCAAAAAAGTGAAATGAAAAGTATTTTTTCTTTATTTTTTTTTTATGTTTTTGTTTTGTTTCATTTTTGAAGGGGACTGTTTGACTTTTGTTTGGTATATCAAAGCCGAACAAAATCAAATAGCCCAGAATCACACTGCCGAACAAAAGATACTTGTTCAGTAACCTACTGTCGAACAAAAAGTACATGTCTAGTAATTCATTGCTAAATTTTTAGTTTCATTTTTTTGGCATTTTCATTTATTTATTTATTTTTACTTTGAAGGATTATACTTCTATTCATTGTAGTAAGACTAGTACTGCATTGTTAATGATTTCTTAGATTTATCTGCTTCCTAGCCATCCAGTACCCTGAAAAGCAAGTAATTGGATTCTTTTTCATCACTCGTGTGCTAATGAATAGGAGAAAACATATACTATTAGTATTGATCAATTCCATATGCTTGTTAGCTCTAATATAGTAACTATCAAAACTATTAACATAGATAGATTGTAATAACATTTCAGTATGTTTTTATAGATGCTTGTACATGTTTTTATGGATGCTTGATATTTTAAAGAAGGTAATTCTATAAACGTACGACAACAAATGACTGGACAAAACTAATTTGTTTGGCAATATGACATCGAAATAATCCAAATTATTTGGCAATATATAATCGAACATGTCCATAAAAAATTAAGAGAAAAAAAATGATATTTTAAGGAAAGTGAATATTTGTAAACATGCAGCAACAGATGGCTAGACAAATATAGGTTAACATAACACTGGAGTAATTCAAAAGGTATAGGTGTAATGAGAAAAAACTGTAGGGATTTTGGAAAGGATTTAATTTAGGGTCAGTTTTGAAATTATAAAAGGGTGTAATGAAAATTTCAATTATTTCTTAGTGATGTAATGAGAAAATAAGTGTAAAGAGGTAAAATTGTGGTGCAAGTAGAATTTTCTAAATGTCATAAATTATTTTTTTAGGAAAAGAACCAATATGTCTTATTTTGCTCTTAAGATTACTATTGAGTCTCATCAAGTTTCAATGTGGACAATTAAATCCTATTTATTATAAAATATTTCCAAAAGGTTCATTCCTCCATAACGGTGTATCATATCCCAATTTTACTCTTCTCATTTAATATGAAAAACAATTTTATAAAAATTTTAACTTAATTAAAATTAAAAATTTTACTCTTAATTTTTTTTAAAAAAAATTTCACACACTATGCATACATATGGAGAAACTAGCGGTGTGCAACTCAAAAAGAGGTAATATTATAAAAATAATGACTAAAAAGAATGCACACATAGTATGTGTTTCTCAAGTAATAAGGGTCTTCTTTCCAAACTTAGGATCTCAATTATGTGCGTCATCATCCTCATAGTATAATTTTGGGCAAATTACACTAATAATCCCCGTAGTTTGGGGTCTGTGTCATTTTGATCCCCAACTTTTCAATTGTGATACATTTGATCATACATTTTGAATTTTATTCCAAATAAAGACAATCAAATATGTTTCCTTTGTAAACAGTCCATTTCAAGGGTAAAGTTGTCATACAACTTATTCTGTGTTGGTTAACTTGTATGTTGTTTGAAATGTAATAGGCTTTTTTTTTTAATACATAATACTGAAACTTTCTTCGTTACAAAATTCTGTTTGGTTTGATTATCAGAATTTATTTTTAGAAATTGAAAATTAAATTGGTGAAAAAAAATTTAAAATACATCATTTTTATAAAATTTTATCTTTTGGGAGGGTAGAAATAATTTTTTTAAAATAATTTTTTAATATTTATTTTTGTTAAACTAGTTTCTATTTTTTTAAAAGTCAAACATGGCGACAACTTTTATGACATTATTAAATTAATCCATTAAATCAAAAAATTCAAAATTAAAAACATTTCATATATTAAACATATCAATTACACATTAAAAACCTAATAACCATCCATTACATGATAACCATCAAAAATTAACTATTAACAACAAATACAACAATATATTACATGATAACCATCAAAAAAATCAACAAAAACAACCACTCATTACATGATCATCATCCAAACACATACTAAAAATTAATTTGGTAAAAAAATATAAAAAAAAATGTAAAAGATTTATCATTTTTATATGTAATTTTCTCTTTGGTGGGTAGACATAATTTTTAAAGATTTAAAAATAATTTTTTGACATTTATTTTTGTTAAATTAGTTTATATTTTATCAAATTAACGACTTTGTCCTTGAAATGGAGATATAATGTCTCCAATTGTCTTTATTTGCAACGAGATTTAAAATTCAGGATCAAATGTATCATAATTAAAAGGTTAAGGGCTAAATGACACAAATTCCAAACAATAGGGGACTGTTACATACAAAATAGAAACATACATATAACAAGATTATACATTCTTTACATTTCTTCCCCTTTGAACTATTTTCCTAAGATTTACAATGCCGTTTTCTTACATACATAACACAATAAAACAGTTCAAAGAGTGAGAAATATCTACAACAATTAAATCCCAGGTCTACTTTCTTTCAGAATATGTCCCATAATACAATAAGTTCAACACAAATATATAATTACAAAACAGTTTCAAGATCCAAGACCAACAGGGTTTCAAAAGAATTGTATCCCAGTTCCAAAAAGGTTTCTTCATATCAAAATCATCCATTGGTAGACACTTCATCTTCATTTCCTGAAATTTGTTAACTTTGGGGTGAGCATAAGCTCAGTAGGTGATGAATTCAACAAGTTATATAGCCAATTGAATAACCCATGATCATGCAATGCAACATTTGAAATACATAAATGAAAATAAGCTTCTATATATGTGAGTGAAAATATTCAATGCATGAAATTATTCAATTTCTTCACAATATCCTCACCTAGGGGTGGTCGCAGTTCAGTTTTGGATGGTTTGCAGATCGATTTGGACCCGCCTGCATGTCTGCGGTTTGTGAAAAATTCAACCCACAACTGCCCGTAGTGCGGGTTGCAGTTTATACAGGTAGAGTTTGCGGATATGTGGGCGGTTTGCGGATTGGACTTTTTCCTTTAAACAATAAGCATGGTTCAAAAAAAAAAAAAAAAAGAATAAACAATAAGCAACTAAATTCATCCAAGTTATCAGAACCACATGCAGCAACTGTATATATTTTCAATTTGTTTATATTTTCAACTGTATAGGTATACACACAACAACTGTTGTCAAACTTCAATAAAAGTATTTGATCAATGGGTACATAACAAAAACATTAAATTGCGAAAAAACCAAAAGGCATTCTTCATTTTCTCTGGTTGCAGTATTGATGTAATAAAATTTCTTTCAAATACAAGAATACCCAAGAGCATGCCTCAACCTAAAAAAGGAGCTACAAATTGATTCAAACTTATATGACTAATTTAGCAACTACAGCCGGAGAAGGTCACCAATCGTCGAAGGTTGATCTTGCAAAGGTCGATCAGTCGCTGCTGGTTGCCACACAGAGAGAGAGATGGAAGAACGAGAAAGAGTGAGATGAGAAGAGACAGGCTATGCACTACGCAGATGTTGAGAGATTAGGGTTTGGTTTGGGCAAAATTGATTCGATCTTGCGAAGGTCGATCAGTTGTTGGTGGTCGACATAAAGAGAGAGAGATGGAAGAACGAGAGAAAGTGAGATGAGAAAAGAGGCTGCGCAGATGTTGAGAGATTAGGGTTTTGTTGGGAAAAAATATCTATCCTAATCAACGGTCCATGGTTTTTTTTTTAAAAAAAATCTAAGTGCGGGCGGTTCTTGCGGGTGCGGGTAAAACCCACAACCTGCTCTCAACCCCCAATTATCCATATTCCAAACTGTATCAGCCCGAATTGTGTATACGAAACCTCCCATTCATGTAGTTTGGTTTGGGTTGGGCCGGTTGAATGGTTCGAATAACCCTATGCCCAGCCCTAGTAAACATGCTATGACGTCCCAAGTAAGAGCCGAAATTCAAAGCATACATACATAGATGTAGATTTGCTTACTGAAAATAGTTCCACATTTGCCAACTCCAAAAACGACGGGGCAATAGGCACCCAAAAACATTTACCCTTCCACATTTTCCGGATCCATAAATGGCGGGGACATGGACACCCAAAACCATGTTTTTCCACATTTGCCGGCTCCAGAAACAGCGAGCTCATGGACACCCAAAAACATTTTCCCACATTCGTTCGGCAGTATGCGTAGACAGGGCAATTGGGCACCTTGGCTCCCCGCGTGGGTACCAATTACATTACACAACTTAAACCCAGCTTGACTCACTACCCAGACACATAGCCTATTTACCCACTTCCGTTTTCAACAATCATCCTCATCATAATATTAAGAGATATATGAAATGCATATGATGCATGAATTTGTAAATCTTTAATTTTCCCTAAGGTGATTTCAAATCATAGAAATTTCATACTTCTCATATCATAGTTGAAAGACACCTCATTACCATTCCTTATCAACTCAAGGTGTATGTGGAGAAAAGCTTCTAATCCTATATTTCAACCTTAAAGTCATGTGAATACATTCAATTTCATGTTTTTGAAACCAATTGAGCAAAACCCCTTGAGTTGATGGAAAAAATTCATTATTGAACAAGTCTCACGACTAGGGCTTATGGAAAAATTTGGGGTTTTCTCTCTAACAAAAATTAGGGGTTAATTTACACCATCAACTACAATAATCATCATTAATAACCATAATTTCAATCGTAATCACAAAGTATTATCCACATATTTCCAAATCATTTACCAACAACACGATCCATACATATATACATTCATACATATATATATATATATATATATATTACATGAATAACTATGAAATTACCACATAAGTCGTTCAAATTGAAGATATATCATTAAAGACACCCCTACCTCGAAATTGGAAGCTAGAGTTGCGAATCACACTTAAGACGCCGATGAACTTGCGAAACAATCGGTAGAAATGTCGATCTAAGCTTCCTTTCAACTTTCCTTGGAAGATTTGAGTGGATCTTGGGTTGAGATTAGAGAAATCTACGGTTTATGGACTAGGATTTTCGGAAAAGTAAGGTTAGAGAGAGAGAGAGAGAGTATGAAAAGTGGAATGAAAGTAAGGAAGAATCGACTTTTTTTTTTAAAATTTGCTATCCCGACAGATTGCTCGAGCGCAACTTCATTCGCTCCAACGAACATCACAATTACGAAGGGATCGCTTGAGCGATCATTCTACCGCTCGAGCGAAAAATGAGAAGTCCCAAAATTTTACAGAGCTACAGTAAAATTACTGGGAGTATGAATTCTACGCTCGAGCAACAATTTCACCGCTCAAGCGGTCCCGCCTGCAAAACAGCAAACTATTGGGAGCTGAAGATCTTCGCTCAAGCGACCAAGTGACCGCTCGAGCGGTCCAAAAAACTTAACTGTCACAATTAGTGTAGTTCGTCCTATAATTTTTACAAAAACACCAATTATACAGGTTTTTGCAAAAACTCAAAATATGAGACATATTTTTGTCAACACCATGAAGAGCCAAACCCAAAATATGAGAAATATTTGTGTCCCATATTTTGTCAACACCACGAAAAGCTAAAGACATATTTGTATCAACACCATGAAGAGCCTTCACATATATCATAATTGTAACGCCCCAAAATAAATAGACATTCTACTCCATTATAATATTGTCAACATGCGAAACACAACAACAATAATTATGTAACATCGTTTTCAACACATGCCTCGGTACATGCTTTTAGTTCTACAACATGAATTCTATCTATGATGAACAAAACTACATTGTTACAAGTTAATACCTTAAAGGCTACAAATTTCCAAGGCCTTGCCCGGTTACAGCAAATGAGTCACAACTCAACAAAAGGAAGCCTGTGGCTTAAATTACAACAAATAACAAAGGAAAACAATAAATACGAGCCTCAAGGTCCAAGATCCTCCCAAGTCATCACCTTGTCGGAGGCACACCAGTTCACCTGAAAGTTGTTTCCCTCGTAGGGTGAGCATAAAGTCCAATAGAAATAAACTTAATGACATGCATGAAGCTTAACAATGTCATAAGATGAATGCACGTGAAATGTCATGGTAAAACATGCATTTTCTCTCTTTGAAACAATGTAATGCGAGATTTCCAAAACATCTTCCCAAGTCAACTGTATTCTTTTAAAACAATCAAGTGGTAAATATAACGAATAAATCTCCATGGCTAGTGTTCATAATAGTAACTATACAAGTCACTATGCCATTTTTACCGGTACTAATTGGAAGGCTCGGCACCTACTGCGTGGGTTTAGGTCTTACGCCATGAACACACAGACCAACTTAATTCTGCTTTAACACCCCCGTACAGCTTCATCATTTTATTTACCGTTCTAGTTATACAATACATGTATCTCAAAACAACCATACATTTTTCAAAATGTGAAATCTCCAGTTACAAATCCATGATATGCAAAATGCGATGTATGATTTGTAAACATTTCCATTTCCCTAATCCACATGCAATTTCTACAACAATCAATACAACCCTCCATCGGTTGCCAAAAACCAGTATCTCTAATTAAAAGACAACAACAATAATAATATTCTAAATTCATAACCAAATCAGAATCCCAATGATTTGTACAAAATCTCATGATTCCCAAAACAACATTCACGCTCCTCACGAGTCTTGTGAATCTCAACTGAAAATATACAATTTTCCCAAAATCGTTCATATCGTTTCTAACAAATCACTATTTCAAAAGAGTAAATAATACTCAACATTTTCTAATAATTCAAAACATTTCTCAACCAAACCTTATTTCAATCAAAATCCACAACCATTCCAATTCCATCTTTTTCCATAAAAACACCCAAACCCTAGTTTTTTATTCACTTTGAGAAACCCTTTAAAAACTATTTCCTTCAAAAACTCATGACACAACAACCATTAGGTTACCAATCCCAAACCATAACCAAAAACAAGTCTTTTTTCCCAAATTTGTTTATCAATAAATATATATTCAAAACTACCTTTTCGAAAACCCGTAACTAACAAAATAACATATAGCGAAGCTAAACAACATGCACACCGTTAAGAAATCCCTCCCTTCAACCCAAAAGTGGAGAAAGCCCAAAAGCCCCAAAAGTCAACGTCAACGAAAACACAAACTTTTCAGATTAGAACGAAACCCTCGATGAACTCTATCTTTTCTCCAAAGGACAAAGGTGTGGAGATCAAAGGGTGAGGGTGTATTTGAGGTTTAAAGGTGAGTTTTAGAGAGAGAGAGAGAGAGAGAGAGAGAGAGAGAGAGAGAGAGATTAGATCTAGGTTTTTGAAATGTTTAGAGAGAGAGAGAGAAATGAAAAAGTGATTCAAAATGTGACTTTTACGGATTGATATATGCGCAGACCACTCGAACGACTAAAATATCACTTGAGCGACCAGACATATTAAATGAGACTGCTCGAGCGAACAAGTCACTGCTTAAGCGCACAATGAGACCCTTCTAGAAGTTTTGCAGATAGTGGCTAACTGCTCGAGCACAAGAAGGACCACTTGAGCTAAGACCACTCAAGCACAAGAAACACCGCTCGAACGAAGAAAACTACACTCCCAGTATTTTTGCAGACTTTACAAAAATATTGGAAGGTCTCAAAGACTGCTCGAGCGCAAGAAAGTTCGCTCGAGCGAACAAGCCAAATTCTAGACAACAACTCCTTAGAAAAACTAACTCCCAACCCATTCTGAACGCAACAATGACGCTCCAACAACCAAACTCAACAAGGAATAAGATGAATAAAGATATGAATAACCATTCAAGACAAGAAATCTCAGATCTAAAACAATAAACGGGTCGGGTCTAAACCAGAATTGTTATAATAATATAGGCATAGAGTATTAGGGTAACTTACATTGACGCCCCCTGAGATTTCTGTTTAATATAGATCTTCACCTCACATTTGAAAACTACACTTACCCCTCTGTCAGATTAAAATGACATATTTGCCTCTTAACCTTTATACATATAAAATAATAAAATAATGCTGATATTTTGTTAATGTTATTTCAAGTGAAATAACAATTATTTTCTATGGTTTAATGCATACAAAAAATTAAATTTCTTTATTTTTCATGTTTTTATTTTTTACTATTTTTTTAATATTTTAAGCAATTATTTTATTTTATTTTTTAGATACACCTAATCTAGATATACTTAAGAAGTGTAATATTTTGTGATTTTTTTTTAAATTCACCAAATATAAAAATATATATATAAAAATAAAAAAATTTAGTAATACTATAATAAATGTGAATGACGATATTTGGTAATGCTGTAATAAATGTGGGTGAATAGACGAGAAAGAAAAATGATAGTGGGAATAAAAATAAAAAATTCTATTTATATATAAAAATTTATACAGAAAATATCATAAAAATATTGTGATAGTGATGTTGTAAATATAAATCATGTTTATGGATGTTTTGTTTTAAAGTGAAAGATCACCATTAAACTATATTATTGTGTTTGAAAATTTTATATAAATTTTATGTTTGTATATCATCATTCAATAAGAATACGTTCATGTATAATTTAATGATAGAAAGTTATAAAATGTAGTCATGATGATAAGAAGAAACATTATGAAAAAGGGCAAAATGGTCATTTAGAAAATTTTAGGGCATGACATCAGTTATTCAGGGGCAATTTGTAATGAGATTAAAACCTTTAGGGAGAGGAATATAATTTTTCAAACTTAAAGAAAAAAATATGTATTAAATAGAAATCTCAGATGGTGTCAGTATAATTTACCCATAATAATATAGATGGATGAGAGACAGCCACCACATACCTCCTTGAGAGTTCTATATGATGGTCAACACGACGAAGAGGAAGATGAAAAACCTTGTGCAAACATCCTGTGGTTTGGATTATTGTTTTGGGAATTATAATCAGATCTGACTTGTGTGTGTGTGTGTGTGTATTACCGGTAGAACTTGTAGATAATTTGGTTCGACTGGTTTAAGTCCTTATGCTAACATGGGTGAACTAACGCTTTACTTGGTTAAATGATTTGAAAAGTGATTTAGAAGGAAAGAAAAAATATGTGTGAAATTAGATGAAATGTAAGTATATTTTATTTATATTTTATCTATATTTTCTTTTTTCATTTCCAAATATTTTTCTAAATCCCCCACCAAGTACAGCGTAAATGATTTTCTTTGTTTTGTGAGCTTATCATTCATTCCTTCATTCATGTAGGGTCACTAGATCTGCTAACTTTATTTATCACGTATGTGTGCGTATGTACTGACAAATAGAAGGGCAACATGGATATCTCTAGTACTTAGGTCACGTTTGAGAATATGTTTTTTTATTAATTTTTTAATTTTTTAGCTAAAATATAGTAAAAAATGTTTGGAATGATTTTTTAATTTTTTATGAAAAGATGTGCAAAAAGTAAAGAAAAAATGAATATTTGACTTTTTGATATAAGTTGTTAACTTTTTAATTTTTTTAAAGACTTTTTGACTTTTAGACAAAAAAGTGATATTGCCAAATGAGACCTTAAGCATACTTAATTGCAGCGTGTTTAACTTAGTGTGTGAGCCGAATAATGGCAAAATCAGAAGGTGCGTACCTTAGAAGACTGATATTAATCGGCTATATCCTACGAGAATGGGAAGCCGAATATAATACATGTGCCAAATAAGTGTAGATCCTTAGAGCCGAATAAGAGAAAGGACAATGATTAAAAAGTAGGCCCTGGCCCCGAGGATCAAAAGGAACAGGTATAAATACAAAAACAATGGATTGAGAAAGGTATGTAACAATCACTTTTTGCTTAACTTAGAAGACAAGCTATTTGAAGTACAGGAATTGACTTGTCCGTCGGAGTGCTAATTCCGGCACCCCCGATTGGAGTGTTTGTGTCTTTTCAGGTGACTAGCTAAGGATCACTAGCGTCTCCCAGGATCTGAAGAGTATTTCCAAAACCACTTCTCCACAATTGGCGTCATCTGTGGGAATACTCAAATACATCCATGGCAGGTGTGACTGAAGATCCTTCGATAGCCACTGACGAGACCGCACAGAGAGATGACCTCACTCTAGCAAATATGCTCGGAAAGGAAACCATCGCTGCAAGACGCGCCTTGAACTTCGACTCACCAACGACTTCAGTGCAAAAGACAATGCAAGCGATCATGGAACAACCAAAGCAGAATGAACAAAGGCTGGAGAACATGATCGCTGAAAATGAACGTCTCCGTCAAGATTTGGCCCTCGAAGGAGCAAAATCCAGAGAAGCCGTGCGCCAAGATCCCGAACGACCTCCGAGGGGAGGTGAAAAACGACCTCAAGCCTAACCAAAGGATACCGATAGTGACTCCAACTCATTACCCACGGAGCTCAACAAGAAGGGACGATCCGAAACTTCCAGCTCCTCCGAAAAGAGTCTATATAGAAGGAACAAGCGCAGAAGAAGCAGTTCAGACGAAGAGGACCAGCATAATCCTTTTGTCCGACGGATTGCAAGAGCGGCCCTGCCCAAGAAGTTCAAAGCTCCGTTATTCACTCTTTATGACGGAAAATCAGATCCCACTGATCATATCCGTCACTACAAGCAGGCCATGACATTGCATGTAGACAACAAAGCCCTCATGTGCCGAATATTCTCCAGCAGCCTGGGGCCATTAGCTGTCAGGTGGTATTACAAGCTGGAGTCGGCTTCGATCAAAAGCTTCCATTAATTACAGAAATCCTTCAGGGCCAGGTTCATCACCAACGAGGTACTGCCGAAACAGGCTGACTCTCTCTGGGCTATGCAGATCCAGTAAGGAGAAACGCTCTGAGCGTATTCGGCATGCTTTGGGAGTGCTTCAACCTCGTCGACGACGCTTGTAACGACTCCATGGCCATCACCGCCTTCAAAATGGGACTACATCCTGATAGTGCTCTTCGCAGTTCCCTGACCAGAAGACCCCCCAAAACAGTCTGGTCGTTGATGAAGAAAGTTGAAGAGTATTACAAAGTGGAAGATGATGCCTTGAGAATAAAAGCCAGACAAATGTCCAACAAAACGGCCCGCCTTGAAATTGCTCAACCAATAAGTTCCGTGCCACCTCCGAGCCCTGAGCCACGACAACGCGCTAAACGAGACAAAAGGTGGGACTCTCGCCGATCAACCAATTAATGCTCCCACTGGACGAATGAACAACTGCAAGTCGACAGCAGGCGCTCGAGGCGTGAAAACAAGAAGTACACAGAGTTGTCAGAACCAATCACTGCAATAATGACCAAAGTCCAACACCTTCCATTCTTCAAATGGCTGTCAAAGATGGTGGGGCCACCCGATACGCAAAGAAGGGATAGGCGGTGCGAGTATCACAAAGATCACGGCCACGAAACCGAGAGTTGTTACGCATTAAAGGATCACCTGGAAGAACTGGTGCAAGACGGCCGACTGCAACAGTACGTGAGAAAGGGAAATCTAATCAAGGCATTAGCCTTGAGGCAGGACTCACCACCACTTGGCGTGATCCATATAATCTCCAGCCTGCCTGCATCCCCAACCGTGCACATAATTCAATTGCATCCAATCCCCCAGAAGCAACGTATTCCGACCGAATGGCCCAGAGAAGCTCCGACAATTACTTTCAATGACACCGATCTTAGCGGCACAACAGCCTCCCACATCGATCCGTTGGTCATCAAATTACGCGTAAATCGGTTCACCATTGAACGCATTCTCATAGACCAAGGGAGTACTTCAGAGGTTATGTATTACAAAACTTTCATCAAACTCGACTTCAACGAGTTAGATCTGTCTCTGGTGCCTCACCCATTGTTCGGCTTTAATACGAATCCTGAGTACCCGTTAGGAAAGATCATACTACTTGTTCGAGCGGGCTCCAGAACGGTCGAAGTAGAATTCCTGGTCGTAAAGCTCCCTTCGCTGTATAATGTCATCATGGGGCAAACCTGGTTACATATTTTGAAGGCCGTTCCAAGCACTTATCATCAGCTTGTGCGCTTCCCGACAGTCCATGGCATTGAAGAAATCCGTGGCTCCCCGCAATCGGCACCAGCAGAGATTTTATGAAAACCCTATCACTGACCCGACCTGTGGGCTTTGATACTTGTATATATATCACTTCTGCAATGCAAACCATTTTTCTTCGTCGCTCAATTCATTTCTCAAAGCCCCCCTTTTGGTGCATGACACCCTAGGGCCGACTAAAGTCTCCGGATTCGGAGCCCCCTTTGGTGCATGACACCTTAGGGCCGACTAAGACTCCGGATTCGGAGCGCCCTTCGTGGATATCACGATTGGCCAAACTAAGTCTCCGGATTCGGAGCGCCCTTCGTGGATATCACGATTGGCCAAACTAAGTCTCCGGATATAAAGCCCCCTTTTAGTGCATGACACCTTAGGGCCGACTAAGACTCCGGATTTGGAGCGCCCTTCGTGAATATCACGATTGGCTAAACTAAGTCTCTGGATTCGGAGCCCCCTTTTGGTGCATGACACCTTAGGGCCGACTAAAGTCTCCGGATTCGGAGCCCCCTTTGGTGCATGACAGCTTAGGGCCGACTAAGATTCCGGACTCGGAGCGCCCTTCATGGATATCACGATTGGCCAAACTAAGTCTCCAAATTCGGAGCCCCCCCTTTGGTGCATGACACCTTAAGGCCGACTAAGGCTCCAGATTCGGAGTGCCCTTCGTGGATATCAAGATTGGCCAAACTAAGTCTCCGGATTCGGTGCCCCCTTTTGGTGCTTGACACCTTAGGGCCGATTAAAGTCTCCGGATTTGGAGCCCCCTTTTGGTGCATGACACCTTAGGGCCGATTAAAGTCTCCGGATTCGGAGCCCCCTTTGGCCAAACTAAGTCTCCGGATTCGGAGCCCCCTTTTGGTGCATGACACCTTAGGGCCGATTAAAGTCTCCTCATCGAAACGCCGGTTACGGAGCCCCATCGGCGTAAGATGTCTTTGGGCCGATTAAGACTCCGAATTAGCAGTGCCTCTGACGCGTAACACCCTAGGACAGATCATACCTCCGAATTCGAAGCACCCTTCGGTACGAACAAAACGAAACAAAACATGCCAACATTGGAAATAAGGTGTTTAGCTAAGCATATAAAAAATCCAGAGTAAGACGCAAATGTTTGAAATAAAACTTTTTATTTGATCAAATAGTTGTTACATAGACGCAATCGGCGTTCGAACATTACAGTATCTATCTTTAACTTCTAAGGCAAAAAAGAGAATTAATCACGTTGATACAACGGAGGCCCCGAATCAATGCACGTCATTTGGAAAGCCTCTGCGGCTCAAAATGCCTTGATCCAACTATGCCCGAATCAGCGTATCTCTGGACCTCTCTCTGACACCATCGACAATGTCAAGGTCAAGTTCCAAGACAAGGAAGGTTAAGGGCAACGGTTGTTGTGTCTCCTTTCGGGGCGATCTGCTTCGATGACTTGGAGGTTGACGCGCCTCCCGTTTCTTTTTTAACGACCTACCTCCCATACCGGAGAATTCTCTGCTGCGATCCATTGCGGCATCAAGCTCGGCCAAAGTTCGAGTTTGGCTGATTAAAGAAACTCTGTTTTACATCCACAATATTATATAACTCCACGCAACAAATGGCGTTATATTAATGAGGTCACTGGCACGAAGAGTCCATTCTATTTATTTTTAAATGCTGGCAGGGACCCCGAGGCAATTTCATTAACGCCAAAACCCCAAGAGACGAACGTCGGTTGACATTCACCACGGCCTAGGTACCCAAATGGCTTTTTGGAACACATGCACTGATTGGGACAAGGGCAGCGCTATCAATCCAACCGGCCAAGCATACTGGAATTTGCCACAAGCCACTCCACGTACTGGCTTTTGGCCTCTTGAAATTACAGTGGCCACATTCAAGAATAAACGGCCATCACGATTGGGCCGACCCCGCCTATAAGCCGGTGTATCACTATAGGATCAATGTTTGTACATTCATTCAAACATCTACGTAATAAAACGAAACACGTATATACCGAATACGAACTACGACGAAATATTTATAATAGAACGTTTCTATTCAATCCAACAATAAATTACATAGTTTTTATTGCGATTCAACCTTATAATGCGTATTCTTATACGGCGTCACCCTCATCCTCACTTTTCTTGACTTCAAAAGCGGAAAACGAAAAATGTTTACTGTGGTAGAGTGGCGATGCCGAATCAATGCCCGATGCTCGAAGAGCTTCCGCGGCTTGAGATGCCTTGATCCAACCGTGCCTAAATCCACGATTCTCACATCGGCAAACCTATTTGGCAAGCTTCTCCTTGGTCTTTTTGATTCCAACTTTTCGGCCTTCATGAAAACCTTTTTCATAGGCCCTCCCCTTCGCAGACTCCATTACAAACATACTCGTCATCTCACGATCAGCGAGCGCGGTACTGATGAGCCGAATGGTAACCCTTTCCTCCACAATTGGGTTTCCCTGCCCGACGGGTTGTTGTAGACGCGCCTGTGGGCCTCATGCTACTACAGTTCGGACTCGATTTGTGTCACGGTTCTTAATCTGAACCAAAGAGTCCAAATCTGGCAAATCGTTTTGAGAAACAGATTTTTGAAAAAGTAGTGCCAAACATGGACTGCTTTGCCAGATACAGAGTCGCCACCTAAATATTTTTTATGGGAGAATTTAGGAAACCCTAACTCGGTGCCGAAGGCCACATGTCCGTCATCACCGGAGTTGTCTCGGCTCGGGAGCTTGGGTACGATCGGGGAAGGTCAGCTATGAGCACCCCCTTTCGCCCGGTCCGAAGACCGGCCTCTACTAACCGTGATATCCGTTTTTGAAAACTTTATGTGTTCTTAAACCAATTGTTAGCCTAGAATTACTATGTTATGCGGGCAGCAAACAAGTATAGACCAAATCGCCCAAATTGGAACAAAACATTTCATGTTTGTTTTGAAAATGGTTTGCTACTCGCAAGTAGGCTAAAATACAGATTTTGCCACCCTCAAGTGGGCTTTTAGAGAAGATGATTTTGCCACTATCTAGTGGGCTTAAAACTCACAGTTTTAATGCATTATTCCAATTTAGGCAATTCAACCTCCATCCACAGGCATTCAAGCAGTTATATCACATAAGCAGCTAGCCTCATGGTAATCATACTGTCATGGCAACACTCACACGCATGCGATATGCTAAAGCATAAAAGCTTACCTAGTACTCCGAGCCAAAACAGAAACTAGTCAGTAATCATATGCATGATCTTAGTTCATGTTAAAAATGGCTAATGCAACACATGCAAAGATGCAATCTAAACAGGCTCGGCTATCCTAAAGATGGCATGCGAAATGCTGCAACTAACAAGTTCTCAACTTGGAATTGAAATACAAGTGCAGTTAGCATGATGTACCGAGCCCGGTGCATGTCAACAAATGCATGAATGCACGCATGCATAGCATAAGGTATGCTAAAATAAATGTGCCCTAATCTACCATCATAAGCAGGTAAATAAAAGGGAAGAAAGAAGTGGGGATTGGAAGACATACACACACTCACCCACACTTATTACAGATTTGCCCTCGCTCGGAGGGTCCAAAATAATAATACAACCCAAATAATAAAATCGACTATCCTAGCTAATTAATTATTACAGACCCTTAATTAATTAACAAAATAAATGCAGCAAGAAGGTGGTCGCAGCCCTGCCTTGGGATGCGTGAGTGATGCATGCTCGGATCCGTCTCGCCCGGAAAGCCCGTACCATAACACTGCCACCTCTGTTTATACTGCCCTGTCTCTCTGAAAATTGCCAAAACTCCAGGACAGGTTCCTTGCATGCTGCAGAGCACCACCGGCTAGGGGAAATTCCCACCGGCAGTTCACAACTTCCATCGGCTGGAGATAA
This sequence comes from Camellia sinensis, assembly GCF_055761805.1. Taxonomy (NCBI): domain Eukaryota; kingdom Viridiplantae; phylum Streptophyta; class Magnoliopsida; order Ericales; family Theaceae; genus Camellia; species Camellia sinensis. The sequence continues at coordinate 103,784,080 of NC_138961.1, forward strand.
AGCTATCGGCACTGAATAAATGGCCGGTCGGCATTGAATGTTGCCGGTCGGCAGAAACTTCCTGCAGAAGACAATTTTGACAGCAACAAAGGACAGACAGTGTATGGCATGAAATTCCAAGCAAATGTGTGCACCAACACATCCCTTATCATGCTTTTGACTTAAAGGGGGATGTTCCTTGATTCTCGGACCACCAATTGCGCATTTCGATGCGTGATGGTCCAAGAAACCAAGTATGCGCTTTGATTTCAAATGTCATGCAAACCAAACAAACACATAAAGCCCAACCTCTATCACATGATCAAGAGGCAAGGCATGCATGCCAATGCAATGCAACCTAGGTATGCAAATAAGAATACAAGCATGCTATGCAACTACATGGCATACACAATGCTAACAACATAACATGCGCAACGCTTTGAAACATGGCATACACAATGCAAGATGGGCTTACACCAATACAAGTGGACCTCAGCCACACTCACATAGGAGGCCATAAGATGAAAATGAAGTGCCTCGAAATGCGTGCACACGGGCACGCAAACCGAGGCAATGACATATGCAATGCAATGGCTAAAGTGGCATATAGAATGCAACATGGACTTACACTAACATGAGAGAGCCTCAGCCACACTCACATAAGAGGCCGATGGATGAAAATAAAGTGCCTCGAAATGCGTGCACGCGGGCACGCAAACCGAGGCAATGGCATACGCAATGCAAATGACATGGAAAATGATATGCAAACATGCTAATGGGATTTCAGCACTGAAAAGTGGGGGAAAACAGCCCCGAAATGAGGCGAAAACACACCCGATGCATGGAATCTCTCCCGAAATGCAAATTAGGCACATATAATGAACTACAGCTATACAAAGCATGCATGATTGGTACATGGAATGAATAGACAGAAGCAAGGCAGCCTCAAAATAAGCATTTTTCTAGTACAAGTCATGGCCAAACAACAAGCAAAGATAGGGCAACAATGGCATGCAAAAATGGCCCCAAACATGAGGTTATGAAGCAACTCACAGCTGCTAACTCCAAACAGGTTAGGGCCCTTCAACAACATTGAAGAGGGGCCCAAAATAAGCCACTTTACAGAACTTTAAAAACCCAAAAAAAGTATACAAACATGCTAGAAATGCAATGCAAAATGAGGCTCAAAAAGAGGCTATAACACAAAGTGTGCAAAATATTCAACAAAAAGCCAAAGACCCTTAATAAAACATGTTAAGAAGGTCAAAATAAGACCTTTTCTAGGCCTGTAAAAAGATCAAAAACGGAAGCACAATGGGCTGCCAAAGCATGCAAAAATGGGGACCAAAGAGAGGATATAAAGGCAAGTATAACATGGAGGTCCCAAACAGTGTTGAGCCCTTCTTCAATGTTGAAGAGGGGCTCAAAATAATCCTATTTTCAGTTTACATCAGGCTCTAAAACAGATCACACGCAAGCCAAAAATTCTATGCAAGATTATGGCATTCAAGGAGGATATTGAAGCAAGTGCAAGCTACTGTCCTCAAACAGCAAGAGGTCCTCAATCAAACATGAAGAGGACCTCAAAATATGATGAGTTACAGTTTGGGTTGGAGCCCAAAGATGCAAGCAACTATGGCTTAGATATGATGCAAGAATAGGCTAGAAAAGGGAAGAAGAGGACTCACCTTTGTAGACCAATGAACCAGCACCTCTTGGACCAAGTTTAGGTGCTCCTAAGCTCTGGAGAACAGCCTCAAGCTGCTGGAATGGGCGTTGGATGCCTTGTGCTATGAGTTGATGAAGAAATGGCCCAAGAACAAGGGTGTTTGATGGTTGAATGGGAGAGATATAGTGAGAGATGAAGGGATATATGTATGTATATATCAGATATATCTATATATCTCTGGTTTTTTGTTCCAAAAATCCAACCTAGACAAAGGGAGAGGAATGGTGCTTATATAAGGCAAGGGAAGCACTTAACTTACAAGCTAAGTAAAGGGAAAGGGTCAAAGGGGTTCAAGGGGGGTGCAAGGCTTCTAGAGGAAGCTAAAACAGCTGGCCAAGCTTCTCCAAGAAGCTTGGCCAAAGGGTTCAAGCTTCTAGAAGGTTAAGGGGTTCAAAGACTCACAAGGTGCAAAACAAACACACATGTGCGTGGGGGATCGATTCTGTGCATTCCAGCTGGCACAGTTGGAATCCACTCAATCTGCAGAATGCTCCGGAAGGTCGTCGGCTAGCAAAAATTGCCGGTCAGCAAAATAAATTGCCGGTCGTCACAATAAATTGCCGGCCGGATAAATATAGTGCCGGTGGATGTCCGGTAAGGTCAAAAAATGGCCGGTTGGTGTCCAAATTGAAGCCCCGGAAGTTATCTTTCCAATGGCGCAAACCTTGCATCAAAATTCCTCCTGTGCAAAAAGTTATGCCCTTTTTCGTGAAGCCGCGCAGATTCAATCCAACCGGGATGATGCCCGACTTCAACTGATCATATCTCCCCCACTCGGACTTGGCTTTAAGAGATTCTTGAGTGAAAAATGAATCCCCAGAAGTAAGCTTTCCGACGGTGGTGGCCCCATAGCTAAACTCCAAGTGTACAGATAGATAAGCCCGATTCAGTGAGGGCTGCTCGACTCGCTTCTACCCGGATTCATGCCGAACTCTTCCCAAACTAGTTTTCTCCTCTCCTTTCCTCTCTTCTTTAACTCCAAACCCTTGAACAAAGTGTTTTGAAGGATTTGCCTCTCTCCTTGCCGAAGAAACTGAACATTTGCCCTGCACACCTTTCTCCGCCAAGCAAAACATCAGTGGTGCCCAAGTTTTAAGGGCGGTCAAAAATGGGGTGTCTACAGTTGTGCCTAAGCCGCCCTGGTCTTCCTTAACTCACGCTCAGCCGCCTCCGCGCGAGCCTCCAAACTTCAAATACGTTCCTCTTTCTTCTCTAATTCTCGATGGGCAACGCGCAGCCGCATGCCAATTTCACAGGCAGTGTAAAGCCCCTTCAACGCCCCGTGAATGCCTTCGCAAAATACGTCATAGTCCTGTCGACCTACCATTGACTGCTGAACCTCAGGAGGAAAAATTTGTCGAGCAAACTCAACCGCTACATTTGGGTCTCGAACGATCGAGTCCGCTTCCGTCATGGGTCTATTCCCCACAAATACCGCAAAGCTTAGTGGGCACAGATTCGCGTCAGATCCCCTCTCGACTCGGGGTTACGGAGATCTGCCCTGTGACTGCTTATCCCGCCTAGGTGACCTGCTTCGACGTCGAGGAGACTGACGCCTCTCTTGATCCCTAGAACTCCTATTTCCTGTGCGCGAAGGTTCACCACCTCGATTCATGTCTCCGCCCAGCTCAGCTAGCGTCCTCGCTTCCCCTCTGCTGTTAAAGAAGAGTCTGTTCGACATTCACATGATAAATCTTCCTCCAAGAGCTGGAGTCAGTTGTTTACTAAGCTCATAAAGGTTGTACCTTTGTTCATTTATCCTTTACAGAGGCAGTGCCCTCGAGGCAATCTCATTAATTGAGAAAACCTCAATCGTCCGGCTCCCGAATGATCATGCATCGCCTGGGGCAAGGGCAGATTCATCAATCTATTCAGCTCAACTACCCCAGCCAGCTCATGAATCGATTATTCAAAACCAACTGGGACAAGGGCAGATTCATCAATCTATTCGGCTCAACTGCCCCAGACGGCTCATGAATCGATTCTTCAAAATTCTTAAGATCGTCCCGTCCGTCGTCGGAATGATCATGAACCAACTGGGGCAAGGGCAGATTCATCAATCTATTCGGCTCAACTGCCCCAAACGGCTCACGAATTGATTCTTCAAAATTCTTAAGGTCGTTTCATCCGACTCCTGAATGATCATGCACCGCCTGGGGCAAAGGCAGATTCATCAATCTATTCGGCTCAACTGCCCCAGACGGCTCAAGAATCGATTCTTCAAAATTCTTAAGGTTGTCCTATCCGGCGTCGGAATGATCATGAACCAACTGGGGTAAGGGAAGATTCATCAATCTATTCGGCTCAACTGCCCTAGACGGCTCACGAATCGATTCTTCAAAATTCTTAAGGTCGTCCCATCCGGCGTCGGAATGATGATGAACCAACTGGGGCAAGGGTAGATTCATCAATCTATTCGGCTCAACTGCCCCAGACGGCTCACGAATCGATTCTTCAAAATTCTTAAGGTCGTCCCATCCGGCGTCGGAATGATGATGAACCAACTGGGGCAAGGGTAGATTCATCAATCTATTCGACTCAACTGCCCCAGACGTCTCATGAATCGATTCTTCAAAATTCTTAAGGTCGTCCTATCCGGCGTCGGAATGATCATGAACCAACTGGGGCAAGGGTAAATTCATCAATCTATTTGGTTCAACTGCCCCAGACGGTTCACGAATCGATTCTTCAAAATTCTTAAGGTCGTCTTATCCGGCTCCCGAATGATCATGCATCGCCTAGGGCAAGGGTAGATTCATCAATCTATTCGGCTCAACTACCCCAAACGGCTCACGAATCGATTCTTCAAAATTCTTAAGGTCATCCCATCCGATGTCGGAATGATCATGAACCAATTGGGGCAAGAGCAGATTCATCAATCTATTCGGCTCAACTACCCCAGACGGCTCACGAATTGATTCTTCAAAATTCTTAAGGTCGTCTCATCTGGCTCCCGAATGATCATGCACCGCCTGGAGCAAGGGTAGATTCATCAATCTATTCGGCTCAACTACCCCAGCTGACTCATGAATCGATTATTCAAGATTCTTAAGACTCATCAATATATTCGGCTTAAGTGCCCTAGACGGCTCACGAATCGATTCTTCAAAATTCTTAAGGTCGTCTCATCCGGCATCTGAACGATCATGAACCACCTGGGGCTAGGGCAATTTCACCAATCTATTCGGCTTGAATGCCCACAATACTTGGCATATGAGTGATAAATCAATATTGTCATAAGATATTCAATCTCTGAAAACTCAAACACAACAATGATTTTATCCAAAGTAGTTAAAGGCAAAACATTCTTCATTAACATAACTTCACAAATTGTGTACAAGTGGTGGTGAAATAACAAGAAAATTTTCATTAATAAATTGAGCGCAAATAGTAACCAATTTATACATGAAAACTACCCTGAACCAACAAAAGTCTACCGAACAAAAACTTACATCGGAATTAAAAATACTTAATAAAATTGAAATGTCTCCCAGATCAATCCTCGGGGTCAGATTCAAGTGGCTCAACGTCCACTTGCTCGTAGGGAATTGGCAAGGCCAATGTAACTCCAGCGGCAGCAAGTGCTTTGAGCCACCCATGTTTGAACCCCCAATTCTCGAATTTGGAGACTTCATCTACATATTCCTTGAAGGCGACACTTTTTCCTGCCTCAAATGCCGCAGAAGCCTCAGAATCGGCTTTTTCCTTGGCCGCTTTGAGCTCCTCTAACTGAACCTCCACCTCGACAAGCGCCTCCTTGGCTAACTTGAGTGATTCTTCGCTCGCATTTGCCCTACTCTCAGCGTTAGAACGGAGCTGTTCAGCTGAGCGAGCCCTCTCCTCCTCTACTTCAGCTCGCGCACTCTCCATTGCGGCTCTCATCACTTCAAACTCGGCCCTACTCTTTTGATCGTCCACCTCCGTTTGTAAACAATCAATCCTGCCAAGGGCATCATGCAGGCGGCGGCCTAGGTCCGCGATCCTGCCAATTGTCTACAAAACAAGTTGGGATCGTCAGATACCTTAATGAAAACAAATTCGAGAGAATTTGGGATGGTCACTTACCAGGAGCGCCGACTGCGCAGATAGGGCTACGGCCATAACATCCGGCACAACGCGAAAGGTTGTGTTGTTAGCCGGCAAGGAAATTAAAGCCGCCAGGCTCAATGCCACGGCTGGATCCTCAATGGCTGAAGCATCAGAAGAGATCGACATATCTTTGATCTTTTGCCGAACAATAAAAGGAGCAACCACGTCCGACTCTTCTAAACGAGTTCGTTTGGAAGCAGGGCTAATCTCCGACCCAGCCTCTCTCTCGGCACCACGCTTTTTGCCCCACTCCTCTAGAATCAGCCGTTCGTCAATGACCTGTTGTTCAACCTCTTTCCCCGCTTCGGCCGCAGCAACCTGAGCCGTCTCTTCAATAACGGGCACGAAAGTTTTAATCAAGGTGGGCTCAGAATGGACGGCCTTGGCCTTCTTTCGAGCAGCCATTCGCTTGACATTTTTCTTTCGCGCCATCTGCGTAAGGCTTTCCCCAGCCATACCTTCGAAAAAATCACCGGGTAGGTCTCCCAAACTCGCAAAAATATCTCCAGAAGAAAACTCTGCCCGACCCAAAGTGGACGGTGAAGACTGGTTAAGTCCAACAGCCTCGAACACCGAGCGTATCGCCTCGTCAACCTCTTCGGCCTCCTCAGCGACCTCTCTGGTTGGTTTGGCAACTACCTCTACCGCCGGCTCCGCGTCTTCCCCCGAATTCGAATCTTTAAGGCCAATTTGCCTAAGGCTCTTGAAGCTGGGAAAGAGAAGAGCCGAAAGGTGTTGATCGCCAGATGGAATTGGAATGCCGTCCGCGGCCGAGAATGTAGTATAAGAAGGTTCGTATCGGAGGAGTATGTGAGCAGCTCTCCCTTGCTTTTATACGTTTGGACGGCCGAAGTATCTAAGTGCAGACTTAATTTCCTCAAGGACTACGTTGTCGGTTGAGGGAAGAATCTTTTTCAATCTATTACCTGCAAAGAACAAAGGGTGATTAAAGGAAAAAAGCCGAATAAAAGGCAGATCAACAAACACGAGGCGTTACATGGCAACCCGGATCACCCTTCCGTCTGGGAATAGGGTCTAGGCGGTCTTCGCCTTCACCGAACTCCCAATTACCTCAGACATTGACCATTACATCATCAACTCTCTTACCAGAACTGGCATGGTTATCAAGTGATGGTCAGTGTCCTTGGCCCTGAGAAAGTATCGCCCCAGCCGACCGGAAGATTTGGCCAAAGCGTAGCAGTGCCGAATCGCCGAAATGCCAAGGTTGATCCTAAGGCGTCGGTTCAACTCTATCACCCCCATGATGATTCGAAAGAAATTTACGTTGGGTTGAGAAGGAATCAGACTCCAATAGTGAAGGACGGCCCTAAGCAATGGATGTAGGGAAAAACGGACTCCGCCCTCCGCTATGGATAAGAGAAGGAAGACGATCGTATTTTGATCCTCCCTCTCCATATCAAGAGTACTGTCCGTTACAAGAGATAAGTGGACATTGTCGGGAATGGAAAAGTGTTGTCGGAATCCGAAAATACGACCCTCAGAAAGGAGGTCTTTCAAGTGTTTAGCCATTTTCATGAGGATTCAAGGTTCCGCCGAAATCAAAATGACAAACAGAAAATAGGATTGCAAAGAAGAGAGAAGAAGACTTACGAGGAGTAAAATGGGGCAAGGATAGATGGAGAAGAATTACAGAAAATGCGAGTCAGAGAAGGGATACTCGCTGGTGGTCCAAGAGTCTCGAATACTCGACGAAATGTGCACTCAAAAGGACTGAAATTTCAAATCGCAATAAATGCGAGACGCACGAATGAGGCGGGAAAATGTAATGATGACCGAAAAGGTGTGCGCATTCTGACATCTGTATTGGGGTACGCGAAGCCGCCTGACCTATTTTGACTTTTCCAATTCAAGACCAAACACGCCGATTAACTACCATCAGTGGGGAGTTCGGGGGGCAATTGTAGGAGCCGAATAATTGCAAAATCAGAAGGTACGTACCTTAGAAGACTGATATTAATTGGCTATATCTTACGAGAATGGGAAGCCGAATATAATACATGTGCCGAATAAGTGTAGATCCTCGGAGCCGAATAAGAGAAAGGACAATGATTAAAAAGTAGGCCCTGGCCCCGAGGATCAAAAGGAACAGGTATAAGTACAGGAATAATGGATTGAGAAAGGTATGTAACAATCACTTTTTGCTTAACTTAGAAGACAAGCTATTTTGAGTACAGGAACTAACTTGTCCATCGGAGTGCTAATTCCGGCATCCTCGACCGGAGTGTTTGTGTCTTTTCAGGTGACTAGCTGAGGATCACTAGCGTCTCCTAGGATCTGAAGAGTATTTCCAAAACCACTTCTCCACACTTAGCATATTGAGTTTTGAGTATCCAACATAGATATCTTACAAAATTAGAAGAATCAATGTCACATAGGCAAAGTACAATACTAGACGAAAAGTGCAGTGGGAGGCTAATTTGACAAAATTGTCATTAAAAACATGATACATGCCGTTTATGTGCGTATTTGTTATAAAAAAATGCTAACAATTGAAATTATTTGGACTAATTTGAAACAAAGTAAAAATTCAAGATCAAAATTGAGTCAATTAACTAAAATAACATACGAGTTAAAAGTTTAAGGACTAATAATGTAATTTTTCCAAGGAATAAGTACTGGGAATTATGGGATGACCTCGGTGTTGGGCTGCTTTGAGACTCCTTAACCTCAAGATGCCCTTTAGCCTTGTGCCAATCCTTTTTCTAAGCCTGTTGGGTTGGGTCGGGTCAACAACAAAGAAAAAAAAGAACTTGGGTAGCTGAGAGGGTAATTTTTGGTGAAAAATTGGGCCGAGCTATGAGATGAACTTTGTGGCCCAAAGTACGAAGGACTGGGTAAAAAGGGCCGAGAAGTTACTCCGGCCCAAGAGAGATAACGTTACTCCAGCCCAAGAAGAGATAAAGTTACTTCGGTTATAGGATTGTAAATGTACTTCGGTCCGGAAGCAACTTGAAGTTAGACCGGTCTTGAAGTTATATCGGCCTTAGTGGTATATCGGTCTTGGAGTTATACCGGTCGAGAGTCATTGGTTCGGTCCAAACACACCATGGGTTGAACAGGTGAGAACCGAGATAAGGAAGAATAAAGGGAAAGGCCGAACTAAGGATAGTTCGGCTTACTCTGTGGCTCAGCATAGCCAGGTTTATCTCGGTCGTATGGTAGTTCGGCCATGATGAAAACCATCCCACTTGGTGTAAGCAGTTGGGGGGGGTGTAAAAGGATAAGCATTATCCTTTAGGAGTATGAATCCTAGGAGGACTCTGCATGGAGACATAAAAGTCCTACTAGGATTGTGCCACTCGAAACCTATAAAAGCTCACAAGCATCACCTTGGAGGAGGTAACATAACACAACATACAATTTTTCTTCCTGAACACATTGAGCTTTGTCTATTTTGTCAAGTTTTCTGACTTAGGCATCGGAGAGGTTTCCGGCACACACCCACCGGCTAGCTCATGTTTGTGTTTTCAGGTGACAAAGCGACGTCGTACGGAGGAGCGTGGACTTAGTCAACAGGACTAATTTGAAACAAAGTAAAAATTCAAGATCAAAATTGAGTCAATTAACTAAAATAACATACGAGTTAAAAGTTTAAGGACTAATAATGTAATTTTTCCAAGGAATAAGTACTGGGAATTATGGGATGACCTCGGTGTTGGGCTGCTTTGAGACTCCTTAACCTCAAGATGCCCTTTAGCCTTGTGCCAATCCTTTTTCTAAGCCTGTTGGGTTGGGTCGGGTCAACAACAAAGAAAAAAAAGAACTTGGGTAGCAATTTTGAAGCTGCAATAGTTGGGACTGAGGATGTCAATCTTTATCATTTTTTAAGGTATGTTGAAAATTGATGCTCCTTCATTAACCACATGAACTACATAAGTTTCTAAAGTACTTCAAGAATTTTTAGAATCAGTCACGAATCCTTTACTCTCAAAATTCTTATTTTATGTCATGAATGTCTTCCTAATGAATCACACAATTGTGTTGAAAATTTTCATATTTTGATATTCTAATTGTTGACATTGAGATTGCATTGATGGCAAAAGAAAAAAATAAAATGAGAACATATAATATAAGAGAAATTACTGATCAGTAGGATCAGAAAAAATTATTTACAAAAAAAATGATAAATATTATAACTATTAATAATTAAAATCATAATTTTTTTCATCATTTTATAAATAATTTTTTCCCATCCCTATAATATGTGCAATTACTAAGCCTTGAATTTTGCCATTATTATAGTTAGCAATTAAAATTATAATAAAGATTGAGAACTCTAATTTTGAAATTTTAAAGAGAACTCTAGTGATATAGTAAGGAGTGGGGTCCACATGTGATGTGATGTGTGTGCCTATGTTTTTATTTTTTTCTCTTGCCACATCACTAGAATTCTCTTTAGAGTTCTAAATTTAGAGATCTCTATTATTATTGTTAAAATTATACGCTGATAGGTCTAATTCAACCAAGTTGCCTAAATTAACCTAGAGTTTGTGCAACTTGGTAGACAAGACATGAGGCCTGTTTGGTGGAGGAGCTTTTCTCAAGTTAAAAGTTGATAATCAGAAAGCAAAAAGTTAAAAAGCACATCTTCTTTAACTTTCAAATAATTATTTTTTTCAATTTATTTAAATTATTTCTACTAAATAAATTATAAGCAAAAATTACATTAAACAGACTAATTCAGACTCTCAAATTAAAATAAATTATAATCACCTCCTAAAAATGGTACCAAACAACCCCATGTACTATTATAAATAAAGACTGATTTTTGAAGAAAAATGCATGCTTAAAACTCTGCTTATAAAGAATCTCGGCACTAAATCACCCTTTTCGTTGACTGAACCATATCAGAGTGTTTGACTGGTAATCACCGGTCGAGTAAAACTTGTGTTTTTTGTTTGAGTTTTCTGGATTAAATTTTTTAATTTTTCGTATTTTCTTATTTTTAGTGAATATTTTTTTACTTTTTTAGATGTACCTTATTTAAATGTATCTAAAAAGTAAAAAATTTGTGAAAAAATATTTTAAAAAATTAACAAATACGTAAAAATATAAAAAATGTACTAAATTCTTGTATTTTTTTTTTTTTTGTATTTTTGGTATTTAGTGAATTTTTAAAAGATTTTTTATAATTTTTTTTTTACTTTTTAGGTGTATTTATGTTAGGTATGCCTAAAAAGTAAAAAAAAATGATTAAAATATTTAAAAAATTCAGTAAAAATAAAAAAACACAAAAAATAAGAAGCTAGAATTTTTTGAAAAGTGTTTTTAAAAAAGTGAACCAAGCAATGGTATCTTGTTGTTGCTTATTTCCTTATTGGGTTAGACTTCTATTCAGTTTGAGATCGAATTGATATATACTATTAAATTTGTGAGAGTCCATCACGGAATTTGTTTCGATAATTCGAACTGTTTAATGTGTAGAACTCGTCGAATTGGATATTGATGACTACTTGATCAGATTATATTTCCGTCAACGGTAAATATAATTTTCAAAATAAATTATTGACAAAAATATAATCCGATCAAACAACTATCGTTATCCGATTACGCGACGAACTCTATGGATCGGAAACAAGCCGCACCCTTCCTTATTTTCATCGAAGTGTGGTCAATTTTGTTTCCCACACAAAGCTAAATGGAATGCCTTTTAAAATTTTGTTTGGTTATAATTCTCAAAAATTATTTTTAAACCGTTTTTTAATTTGTTTTATTGGTTTTTTTTTGAATTTTATATTTTAGTCAAAATTTATTTTGTAGATATATCAAAATTAGTTGCTTGTAAAAAGTAAAAAAATTTAATTAAAATATTAAAAAAATTCACTAAAAACAAATGAAAACCCAAACAAAAATGCACACAGGGTTTTGTTTGATTTTTTTTTTTCTATTTTTAATGACTTTTTTTATAAATATTTTAGCTAATTCATTTTACTTTTTAGATCTATCTTGATTAGGTGCATTTAAAAAGTATAAAGAATTGATTCAAATATTTTAAAAAACAACACTAAAAATAAACAAAAACTCATTTAAAAACAAATTTTGAACCAAATGCAATCTTCTAGCTTGGCCTTTGACATTTAACTTTTTTCATGGTTAGCATACTAATCAACCACAAACAATGCACATTCTTGGCTTATACTTGGACCACAGGGCGCACCCAAAGGATGGATTTAGAAAGGGGCAAGAGGGGCTGATTGCTCCCCCTAATGATTTCAAAAAACTCTTTATATATTAGTATGAACAATTAATTATTTTTAAATTATACAAATTCGCCCCTCTCCGAAAAAAAAAAGAAAAGTGGTTGCACGACTTACACCTTTCTATCTATGAAAGGTGGGGTTGAAACTATAAAATTCAACAATTTCGACAAAATATGTCAACAAAATTTGGTTTCTTGTCTTATAATTGATCTTTTATTACTCAACATGAATATAGGAAACATGTTTATTTATATATATTTTTCATGCTGCCTTTTGCCTTGTATGTCCGTAGAAATTAATATTGTAGTTTATACTTTTTGTTAACGCCAAATTCAAACCCACCAATTCAAAGGTGACAATTAGCAGAATATGAAAAGGTGGGATCAGCCAATCAAAAGAGAGCGTGTGGCAAGAATTGAAAGGAACAAATGCTGGATTATAAGAGGTGCCAAGTAACAATTCGCAACCTCAATTACATTAAGTTGAAGAGCAAAGCTAAGAGTGCAACCGTTTCAAGCAGTTACAAAGAAACAGTTAAAGTTTTGGAATTCAAATTCATAGATGTAGTATAATGTTGGAGATCATGGAGGTGAGGAAGTAATTGGTGCGAATTTGAAGGGCATCTATAAATGGTCGAAGTGAAAGACAGAGAGACCCCGACCAAATTTAACTTAGAATTAGTTAGTTTCTTATTTTTTTTTCTTTTTTTGCTCTGCACTTACATCATTTCATAGGAGCAAATTTTAACTTCCTTTTTTTTTTTTTAATCGGCAAAAATCAGTGGTTAGTTGTTAGATTAACACATCAGGAGAGTTGAAACTCACACCCATACAGATTGCAAGAAAATCTTACCCTCCTATTCCACTCCTAAAAGTGGAACCCAAGATCTCCCCCGTAGGAAAAACTTAGTGGTCAAAAGGCTAGCCAACTAAGTTAGAGCCCCTTAGTTGGAGCATATTTTAACTTAGAATTAGTAACTAATTTTTATCTTCGAAGTTGCCAGCACAATCAAGGTAATAACACATGTAATTGGATTATTCAATTAACCAGTTACTCAATTTATGTCTCCCCCCCCTCTATTTCAAATTATTGTTGCATTTCATTTTCCTTGTTCATTAATTGATTCTCACTTAAACATAAACATTAAGTCTTCATCATTGAGGCAAAAAGAACATTTCTCAATCACCTGGTCAATTGTTTGGCTAGATTAACATCTACAAGGGTTATTTAATCCTTGTTGGCACTAGCGAATTTACATTTTAACTTTCAAACTGTTAAAAAGCCAACAACTTCTTTTTAATTTGCGGCCGTCTGTGCCCACATATCTATACAAAGATCAAGTGGTAATAACAAGCTGCAAATAATGATATCTAAACAATCTCTGCAATTATGTATAATATATATATATATATATATATATCAAAACCTCTCACCATCATATACCTAATGCTTTATAATTTTGTATTTTTCTATTATTGTTTTGCGAGGGCACGCCTGATTGAATCAGTGAATGACAATAATGCCCTATCACTAATTTAATAATGTGCAAATATGAGTAGACAATGGGAAGTCTATGTCAAATACTACATCAAAAATTATGAAATTTTGCACCATCTTTCTCCCCAAAGTTTGCCTCAACCCCCATTTTAAATATAGACTTCCAACTAACCTTCCTTGCAACAGAAACACAGAGACAACAACCCATTCTCTGCTTTGAAATTATTTTCTCTAATTCCATCATTTTAGGAAATGAGAATTCGGCACTCTTCACTTCTATTTCACATTTTTGTTATCATGCTAGCAATACTTGTTCAACTTGCAAATTGCCGGGAAATCAACCAAGCTACAACTGAAGAAACAGAATAAACAAGAATTACAGCTGCATTCTATTTTCCATTTTCACGCCATTTAGCAGCTACTCCTCACCCCAGGGAATTTAGTACTGGCAAGGTCGGTCCAGTTTATATTGTCTCACACCAACTTGTACCCGGCGGGCCAAATCGGCTTCACAACTGATTGGAGATGTGTGAAAAACCCATCTGTTTCCAGGAAAATGGAATTCTGTTGTTTCCTTTTGTAAGCAGAGGAATACTTTTGAGTTTGTAGGGTATTTTTATTATATTGAGAAGTTTTTGTGTTTGCAATATGTACAATAGGAGTTTTGATATGTTTCCTATAAGCAGATTGTTGTAACACATTAATTAGTGAAAAAAGTGCATTCAAGCATATACAATACAACATTGCAAATTTCAGTTTGTTTAGCATATACAATCACTGGAGCTCCTTCTTTCTTTCTTTCTTCTTTTATATCCTTAATTATGGGGTTATAAATGAATCACAATATGATAAAATGAAGGGTAAATTTCACTTTGAGCGAAATTTCACTTTTGTTCTTGTATTTTCAATTCAAAAAAAACTCTAAGGACCATCAATGTATTTATTTATTACACCGGTAGTCCCTATAATTTCTTTTAAATTTCACTTTGGTCACTTTAGTTTTGTATGTGATATTTTTTGTTCAAAATGTTAACTATGCATAACGGAGAGACTATATGGCAATAAAATTCAAAGTGTAGGGTGTAAATTATTCAAATTGAAATTATAAAGATTACAGTAACAGTTTACTTAAAATATAAGGACTAATAATGTAATTTACCCTAAAAGAAAAAAAAGGAAGGCGGCTCCGAAAAGGACAGAGTGTATGCAGCCTTCATTCAATTTGCGAAGAGACTGTTTCCATAATTCTAAAGATGGTTGTTGTTTTTCAGAAACATGAAAAAGACATGAAAAGAATACAGACAAACCCAAATGCTTCTGAGAGTATTTGAACAAATATTATGCTACTTTCCAATTATGTGATTTGGCTGCCAGGAAGACAAAAGAAAAGACAAGAAAACTACGAATCTCACATGAGGAGGATGGCATAAGAATTGACAGTTGAAAGATTCCAACTTTCAAGTTCCCTTTCTCTTTGCCAACACTTTCCTCTATAATTTTTTTAATAGGAAAAAAAAAAAAAAATCAGAAAACAACTTAAAATGTTTTCTGAGAAATGAGGTATTTTTCATATAGTTTCTCATATAACAGTTTGACAAACAAGGCTTTTCGTGTCAATTTCCGGCCTCTAGTTCAAGAACAGATTACCACAATGGAAAATGATACCAAATACATTTGTGCTTGATGTCGATGAGTGCTTATGATGTTAGTTTAGATTTGAATTTGAAGTAAGTTAAAACCCTATTGAGATTAATGGTTGACAAGCCAACAATGGACAAAGTCTGAATTGAATGAATAAAAAGAACCAAATAAGGTTAGAAGGGAAAAAAAAAATGGTTGGATAAGATAGTTTTTTTAATTGGAACAAAGAGAAGTGATAAGCATTGGTAAAGAGTGATTTTGTCAACTAAAGAGACAAAAAGAGTGCAAGGCTGCATAAGAGTTCAAATCCTTTGTGGTGCTTTGTCCTTGTAAGTTGTAGTGCCCCCCAAAAAAAGAGCAAACAGATCAACCCAAGAAAACACTAGCCTTCTTTCTTCTCCTCCTCCCCACCCTACCTCCATTGCCACCAACTCCAGCCAGCACCCTCCCTACCTATCCCAGTTCCAACGATCCTCTCCAACACATCCCCACCCTCACCTGCCCTTTCCCAGCTCCTCACTGTCACCCACCCGCCACTATTGGTTTGTTGCATGGTGGAGGGTTTCTTGAGGGTGGTTACAGCAGGTTGTGGAGGAGAGGGAATGCCGGTGGAGCTGGGGTTGTAGCGGCAGATGAGTAAAGGTGGGGTTAAGGGTGGCAGCTGGGGCAAAATTGGGTGTGGGTTTGGGGTGGGGAAAGGGGAGGAATAAGACTTGGGTCATCTGTTTGCTTTTTCTTCTTATTTGCTTTTATTTTTTAGAGTTTTGACCCAAAATACAACGTCATTTTGGAGCACGAGCACTACAGGGACCAAGCATCACAGACCATTACAACTCGGGTAACGGCACATAACATATGGTCCTTGAAAAATACATCAAAATGGCAGAATAAGATATGAACAACTAAGTACTTTTAAGAGTCATTTGATAATGTTTACAGTTGTTTATAGAAAATATTAAACATATTTATGTCTAATTTTGATAAAAATCAAATAAAAAGAGATGTTTGGTACACTCATATATTTTAATTTTTTTTTTGAAAATAACTAAAATTAGAGGATGGCAGGAGGTGGTGGTCCTAGGTGGTTGTCAATAGTTAGAGATGATGGCCAAAGGTGATTGTTAACTGCCAGAGGTGGTAGCCAAAGGTGATTAACAACCATGGGAGCCAAAGGTGGTTGTCGATAGAAGTTGGAGGTGGTGGCCGGACGCTAGTGGGAGGTGGTTAACGGCATCTAGAGGTGATGGTCGGAGGTGTTTATTAGAGAAGGTCACCAACAACGATGGTTGGGGATGGTGGCTGGTGGTAGGTGGTGGCTAGAGGAAGTGGGAGGAGAGGGGGAAATGAATTTTATTTTTTCTAAACAAGTGAAACCAAATTTTTTACGAATTTAGTAAATTTGATAGATTATTTATAAGTTTTTGAAAACGAAAGTAAATATCAAACAAATTTTTGTAATACCAAATAAAAAATTGTAAAAATAATAAATTTTATGAAATAGGCTCCTAATGTTAGAATACAGTCATTTGTTCAATAGGGTTTGACAAATAAATTAATTATGCTAGGGTTATAAATAAGTCAAGTCAAACTAAATAATAGATTGTTTAATAGTGACTTGAAAACATAACCAATTTTAAAATGTATATAAGTTTAATATGTTTACCATTTGAACTAATGATTGATATAGTCGAACTGAGCAGTAAGTAGTTCAATCTTGACTTGAAAATTAAAAGAGTTTTAAAATGTGTTCAAAATTTATTTGTTTACCCAACGAGTCAATCTTAAGTAAATTCTTAACAAGCCAAACACTAGTCAAACTCGAGTAACTGGATGCGTTTTATTGCCTTAGTCATGACATCCTATATAAGTTGCCATTCTTAAAGCACATTGACATTGTAACAGAAAAAGCTGTTGGTATTGTTGTTTGCTTAAATAAACTTCTATACATTCTTCGGAGAAGATGAGGAGTTGACTTTTTTGATTAATTTCTTACTTATTCTACTAAGTTGACATATGGAGAGATATAACATGACCGACGATCTGATGGGCCAAGTCGTAGTCGAAAATTAAAAGTCCAATCATTAAAGAAAACAAAGTAAATTCTGAATTAAAGTCAAATCTATATATATATATATATATTTCACAAAATGCTTTTGATCTTTGCGTTATATTGCTGCAGCCTGCAAGATGACATCCATTTGGCCGAGCTTTGACATTTACAAACAATATTAATAACAGTTACTTTAACTCAAAAGTTAATACTTACTTTTCAAACTCAATGCGCACCTTATTAGAATATCTAAGGTATTTCTCTCATATTTTCTCTCATCATCAGCCAATCATCTCTTTTACACCTCATTAGGTTTTAAAGATAAGTTTAGAAAGTGGGTTCTATATCATTTTTCTTAATAAACTAATAACAATACTCATATGCCTTAACCCCCTATTACCTGTTTTATTCTCTTATGAAGATGTTCATGCACAACAATTTGGAACTATCGAGTGCCTTTATAAGTTAAAAACAATCACGGTCACGGGTTTGATTCCCCCTGGGATTAAACTTGGGATTTAAGCGGGAGCCGCAGTGGTGGGTTGTTGTGATTGCTCTCCCGAGGATTAATCGGACGGATAAAAAACCAGAGTCTGGATACCTCGGTTATAAAAAAAAAAAAAAAAGCAATATTTTAACACACACACACACACTTTCGATTTTATATTTTAACACACACACACACACTTTCAATAGTTTATAAAAACGCCGCCTATGCTAATTTTACGACGTTTTTAAAGCGTCTTAAACTTACAGCGACGGCCGCGTCCTCGGCGTTTGGTGGTAAGCGTCACTGAAGGAATTAGCGGCGTTTTTCAGACATATAGCGGCGTTTTAAAAACGCCACTAAAAATCATTTTTCCAGCAGTGGTTTGGATTATTGTTTTGGGAATTATAATCAGATCTGACTTGTGTGTGTGTGTGTGTATATTACCGGTAGAACTTGTAGATAATTTGGTTCGACTGGTTTAAGTCCTTATGCTAACATGGGTGAACTAACGCTTTACTTGGTTAAATGATTTGAAAAGTGATTTAGAAGGAAAGAAAAAATATGTGTGAAATTAGATGAAATGTAAGTATATTTTATTTATATTTTATCTATATTTTCTTTTTTCATTTCCAAATATTTTTCTAAATCCCCCACCAAGTACAGCGTAAATGATTTTCTTTGTTTTGTGAGCTTATCATTCATTCCTTCATTCATGTAGGGTCACTAGATCTGCTAACTTTATTTATCACGTATGTGTGCGTATGTACTGACAAATAGAAGGGCAACATGGATATCTCTAGTACTTAGGTCACGTTTGAGAATATGTTTTTTTATTAATTTTTTAATTTTTTAGCTAAAATATAGTAAAAAATGTTTGGAATGATTTTTTAATTTTTTATGAAAAGATGTGCAAAAAGTAAAGAAAAAATGAATATTTGACTTTTTGAGATAAGTTGTTGACTTTTTAATTTTTTTAAAGACTCTTTGACTTTTAGACAAAAAAGTGATATTGCCAAATGAGACCTTAAGCATACTTAATTGCAGCGTGTTTAACTTAGTGTGGGAGCCGAATAATGGCAAAATCAGAAGGTGCGTACCTTAGAAGACTGATATTAATCGGCTATATCCTACGAGAATGGGAAGCCGAATATAATACATGTGCCAAATAAGTGTAGATCCTCAGAGCCGAATAAGAGAAAGGACAATGATTAAAAAGTAGGCCCTGGCCCCGAGGATCAAAAGGAACAGGTATAAATACAAAAACAATGGATTGAGAAAGGTATGTAACAATCACTTTTTGCTTAACTTAGAAGACAAGCTATTTGAAGTACAGGAATTGACTTGTCCGTCGGAGTGCTAATTCCGGCACCCCCGATCGGAGTGCTAATTCCGGCACCCCCGATCGGAGTGTTTGTGTCTTTTCAGGTGACTAGCTAAGGATCACTAGCGTCTCCCAGGATCTGAAGAGTATTTCCAAAACCACTTCTCCACAATTGGCGTCATCTGTGGGAATACTCAAATACATCCATGGCAGGCGTGACTGAAGATCCTTCGATAGCCACTGACGAGACCGCACAGAGAGATGACCTCACTCTAGCAAATATGCTCGGAAAGGAAACCATCGCTGCAAGACGCGCCTTGAACTTCGACTCACCAACGACTTCAGTGCAAAAGACAATGCAAGCGATCATGGAACAACCAAAGCAGAATGAACAAAGGCTGGAGAACATGATCGCTGAAAATGAACGTCTCCGTCAAGATTTGGCCCTCGAAGGAGCAAAATCCAGAGAAGCCGTGCGCCAAGATCCCGAACGACCTCCGAGGGGAGGTGAAAAACGACCTCAAGCCTAACCAAAGGATACCGATAGTGACTCCAACTCATTACCCACGGAGCTCAACAAGAAGGGACGATCCGAAACTTCCAGCTCCTCCGAAAAGAGTCTATATAGAAGGAACAAGCGCAGAAGAAGCAGTTCAGACGAAGAGGACCAGCATAATCCTTTTGTCCGACGGATTGCAAGAGCGGCCCTGCCCAAGAAGTTCAAAGCTCCGTTATTCACTCTTTATGACGGAAAATCAGATCCCACTGATCATATCCGTCACTACAAGCAGGCCATGACATTGCATGTAGACAACAAAGCCCTCATGTGCCGAATATTCTCCAGCAGCTTGGGGCCATTAGCTGTCAGGTGGTATTACAAGCTGGAGTCGGCTTCGATCAAAAGCTTCCATTAATTACAGAAATCCTTCAGGGCCAAGTTCATCACCAACGAGGTACTGCCGAAACAGGCTGACTCTCTCTGGGCTATGCAGATCCAGTAAGGAGAAACGCTCTGAGCGTATTCGGCGTGCTTTGGGAGTGCTTCAACCTCGTCGACGACGCTTGTAACGACTCCATGGCCATCACCGCCTTCAAAATGGGACTACATCCTGATAGTGCTCTTCGCAGTTCCCTGACCAGAAGACCCCCCAAAACAGTCTGGTCGTTGATGAAGAAAGTTGAAGAGTATTACAAAGTGGAAGATGATGCCTTGAGAATAAAAGCCAGACAAATGTCCAACAAAACGGCCCCCCTTGAAATTGCTCAACCAATAAGTTTCGTGCCACCTCCGAGCCCTGAGCCACGGCAACGCGCTAAACGAGACAAAAGGTGGGACTCTCGCCGATCAACCAATTAATGCTCCCACTGGACGAATGAACAACTGCAAGTCGACAGCAGGCGCTCGAGGCGTGAAAACAAGAAGTACACAGAGTTGTCAGAACCAATCACTGCAATAATGACCAAAGTCCAACACCTTCCATTCTTCAAATGGCTATCAAAGATGGTGGGGCCACCCGATACGCAAAGAAGGGATAGGCGGTGCGAGTATCACAAAGATCACGGCCACGAAACCGAGAGTTGTTACGCATTAAAGGATCACCTGGAAGAACTGGTGCAAGACGGCCGACTGCAACAGTACGTGAGAAAGGGAAATCTAATCAAGGCATTAGCCTTGAGGCAGGACTCACCACCACTTGGCGTGATCCATATAATCTCCAGCCTGCCTGCATCCCCAACCGTGCACATAATTCAATTGCATCCAATCCCCCAGAAGCAACGTATTCCGACCGAATGGCCCAGAGAAGCTCCGACAATTACTTTCAATGACACCGATCTTAGCGGCACAACAGCCTCCCACATCGATCCGTTGGTCATCAAATTACGCGTAAATCGGTTCACCATTGAACGCATTCTCATAGACCAAGGGAGTACTTCAGAGGTTATGTATTACAAAACTTTCATCAAACTCGACTTCAACGAGTTAGATCTGTCTCTGGTGCCTCACCCATTGTTCGGCTTTAATACGAATCCTGAGTACCCGTTAGGAAAGATCATACTACTTGTTCGAGCGGGCTCCAGAACGGTCGAAGTAGAATTCCTGGTCGTAAAGCTCCCTTCGCCGTATAATGTCATCATGGGGCAAACCTGGTTACATATTTTGAAGGCCGTTCCAAGCACTTATCATCAGCTTGTGCGCTTCCCGACAGTCCATGGCATTGAAGAAATCCGTGGCTCCCCGCAATCGGCACCAGTAGAGATTTTATGAAAACCCTATCACTGACCCGACCTGTGGGCTTTGATACTTGTATATATATCACTTCTGCAATGCAAACCATTTTTCTTCGTCGCTCAATTCATTTCTCAAAGCCCCCCTTTTGGTGCATGACACCCTAGGGCCGACTAAAGTCTCCGGATTCGGAGCCCCCTTTGGTGCATGACACCTTAGGGCCGACTAAGACTCCGGATTCGGAGCGCCCTTCGTGGATATCACGATTGGCCAAACTAAGTCTCCGGATATAAAGCCCCCTTTTAGTGCATGACACCTTAGGGCCGACTAAGACTCCGGATTTGGAGCGCCCTTCGTGAATATCACGATTGGCTAAACTAAGTCTCTGGATTCGGAGCCCCCTTTTGGTGCATGACACCTTAGGGCCGACTAAAGTCTCCGGATTCGGAGCCCCCTTTGGTGCATGACAGCTTAGGGCCGACTAAGATTCCGGACTCGGAGCGCCCTTCATGGATATCACGATTGGCCAAACTAAGTCTCCAAATTCGGAGCCCCCCCTTTGGTGCATGACACCTTAAGGCCGACTAAGACTCCAGATTCGGAGTGCCCTTCGTGGATATCAAGATTGGCCAAACTAAGTCTCCGGATTCGGTGCCCCCTTTTGGTGCTTGACACCTTAGGGCCGATTAAAGTCTCCGGATTCGGAGCCCCCTTTTGGTGCATGACACCTTAGGGCCGATTAAAGTCTCCGGATTCGGAGCCCCCTTTGGCCAAACTAAGTCTCCGGATTCGGAGCCCCCTTTTGGTGCATGACACCTTAGGGCCGATTAAAGTCTCCTCATCGAAACACCGGTTACGGAGCCCCATCGGCGTAAGATGTCTTTGGGCCGATTAAGACTCCGAATTAGCAGTGCCTCTGACGCGTAACACCCTAGGACAGATCATACCTCCGAATTCGGAGCACCCTTCGGTACGAACAAAACGAAACAAAACATGCCAACATTCGAAATAAGGTGTTTAGCTAAGCATATAAAAAATCCAGAGTAAGACGCAAATGTTTGAAATAAAACTTTTTATTTGATCAAATAGTTGTTACATAGACGCAATCGGCGTTCGAACATTACAGTATCTATCTTTAACTTCTAAGGCAAAAAAGAGAATTAATCACGTTGATACAACGGAGGCCCCGAATCAATGCACGTCATTTGGAAAGCCTCTGCGGCTCAAAATGCCTTGATCCAACTATGCCCGAATCAGCGTATCTCTGGACCTCTCTCTGACACCATCGACAATGTCAAGGTCAAGTTCCAAGACAAGGAAGGTTAAGGGCAACGGTTGTTGTGTCTCCTTTCGGGGCGATCTGCTTCGACGACTTGGAGGTTGACGCGCCTCCCGTTTCTTTTTTAACGACCTACCTCCCATACCGGAGAATTCTCTGCTGCGATCCATTGCGGCATCAAGCTCGGCCAAAGTTCGAGTTTGGCTGATTAAAGAAACTCTGTTTTACATCCACAATATTATATAACTCCACGCAACAAATGGCGTTATATTAATGAGGTCACTGGCACGAAGAGTCCATTCCATTTATTTTTAAATGCTGGCAGGGACCCCGAGGCAATTTCATTAACGCCAAAACCCCAAGAGACGAACGTCGGTTGACA
Organism: Camellia sinensis; assembly: GCF_055761805.1. Taxonomy (NCBI): domain Eukaryota; kingdom Viridiplantae; phylum Streptophyta; class Magnoliopsida; order Ericales; family Theaceae; genus Camellia; species Camellia sinensis. The sequence goes on from NC_138961.1 coordinate 103,806,985, forward strand.
TTCACCACGGCCTAGGTACCCAAATGGCTTTTTGGAACACATGCACTGACTGGGACAAGGGCAGCGCTATCAATCCAACCGGCCAAGCATACTGGAATTTGCCACAAGCCACTCCACGTACTGGCTTTTGGCCTCTTGAAATTACAGTGGCCACATTCAAGAATAAACGGCCATCACGATTGGGCCGACCCCGCCTATAAGCCGGTGTATCACTATAGGATCAATGTTTGTACATTCATTCAAACATCTACGTAATAAAACGAAACACGTATATACCGAATACGAACTACGACGAAATATTTATAATAGAACGTTTCTATTCAATCCAACAATAAATTACATAGTTTTTATTGCGATTCAACCTTATAATGCGTATTCTTATACGGCGTCACCCTCATCCTCACTTTTCTTGACTTCAAAAGCGGAAAACGAAAAATGTTTACTGTGGTAGAGTGGCGATGCCGAATCAATGCCCGATGCTCGAAGAGCTTCCGCGGCTTGAGATGCCTTGATCCAACCGTGCCTAAATCCACGATTCTCACATCGGCAAACCTATTTGGCAAGCTTCTCCTTGGTCTTTTTGATTCCAACTTTTCGGCCTTCATGAAAACCTTTTTCATAGGCCCTCCCCTTCGCAGACTCCATTACAAACATACTCGTCATCTCACGATCAGCGAGCGCGGTACTGATGAGCCGAATGGTAACCCTTTCCTCCACAATTGGGTTTCCCTGCCCGACGGGTTGTTGTAGACGCGCCTGTGGGCCTCATGCTACTACAGTTCGGACTCGATTTGTGTCACGGTTCTTAATCTGAACCAAAGAGTCCAAATCTGGCAAATCGTTTTGAGAAACAGATTTTTGAAAAAGTAGTGCCAAACATGGACTGCTTTGCCAGATACAGAGTCGCCACCTAAATATTTTTTATGGGAGAATTTAGGAAACCCTGACTCGGTGCCGAAGGCCACATGTCCGTCATCACCGAAGTTGTCTCGGCTCGGGAGCTTGGGTACGATCGGGGAAGGTCAGCTATGAGCACCCCCTTTCGCCCGGTCCGAAGACCGGCCTCTACTAACCGTGATATCCGTTTTTGAAAACTTTATGTGTTCTTAAACCAATTGTTAGCCTAGAATTACTATGTTATGCGCGCAGCAAACAAGTATAGACCAAATCGCCCAAATTGGAACAAAACATTTCATGTTTGTTTTGAAAATGGTTTGCTACTCGCAAGTAGGCTAAAATACAGATTTTGCCACCCTCAAGTGGGCTTTTAGAGAAGATGATTTTGCCACTATCTAGTGGGCTTAAAACTCACAGTTTTAATGCATTATTCCAATTTAGGCAATTCAACCTCCATCCACAGGCATTCAAGCAGTTATATCACATAAGCAGCTAGCCTCATGGTAATCATACTGTCATGGCAACACTCACACGCATGCGATATGCTAAAGCATAAAAGCTTACCTAGTACTCCGAGCCAAAACAGAAACTAGTCAGTAATCATATGCATGATCTTAGTTCATGTTAAAAATGGCTAATGCAACACATGCAAAAATGCAATCTAAACAGGCTCGACTATCCTAAAGATGGCATGCGAAATGCTGCAACTAACAAGTTCTCAACTTGGAATTGAAATACAAGTGCAGTTAGCATGATGTACCGAGCCCGGTGCATGTCAACAAATGCATGAATGCACGCATGCATAGCATAAGGTATGCTAAAATAAATGTGCCCTAATCTACCATCATAAGCAGGTAAATAAAAGGGAAGAAAGAAGTGGGGATTGGAAGACATACACACACTCACCCACACTTATTACAGATTTGCCCTCGCTCGGAGGGTCCAAAATAATAATACAACCCAAATAATAAAATCGACTATCCTAGCTAATTAATTATTACAGACCCTTAATTAATTAACAAAATAAATGCAGCAAGAAGGTGGTCGCAGCCCTGCCTTGGGATGCGTGAGTGATGCATGCTCGGATCCGTCTCGCCCGGAAAGCCCGTACCATAACACTGCCACCTCTGTTTATACTGCCCTGTCTCTCTGAAAATTGCCAAAACTCCAGGACAGGTTCCTTGCATGCTGCAGAGCACCACCGGCTAGGGGAAATTCCCACCGGCAGTTCACAACTTCCATCGGCTGGAGATAAAGCTATCGGCACTGAATAAATGGCCGGTCGGCACTGAATGTTGCCGGTCGGCAGAAACTTCCTGCAGAAGACAGTTTTGACAGCAACAAAGGACAGACAGTGTATGGCATGAAATTCCAAGCAAATGTGTGCACCAACACATCCCTTATCATGCTTTTGACTCAAAGGGGGATGTTCCTTGATTCTCGGACCACCAATTGCGCATTTCGATGCGTGATGGTCCAAGAAACCAAGTATGCGCTTTGATTTCAAATGTCATGCAAACCAAACAAACACATAAAGCCCAACCTCTATCACATGATCAAGAGGCAAGGCATGCATGCCAATGCAATGCAACCTAGGTATGCAAATAAGAATACAAGCATGCTATGCAACTACATGGCATACACAATGCTAACAACATAACATGCGCAACGCTTTGAAACATGGCATACACAATGCAAGATGGGCTTACACCAATACAAGTGGACCTCAGCCACACTCACATAGGAGGCCATAAGATGAAAATGAAGTGCCTCGAAATGCGTGCACACGGGCACGCAAACCGAGGCAATGACATATGCAATGCAATGGCTAAAGTGGCATATAGAATGCAACATGGACTTACACTAACATGAGAGAGCCTCAGCCACACTCACATAAGAGGCCGATGGATGAAAATAAAGTGCCTCGAAATGCGTGCACGCGGGCACGCAAACCGAGGCAATGGCATACGCAATGCAAATGACATGGAAAATGATATGCAAACATGCTAATGGGATTTCAGCACTGAAAAGTGGGGGAAAACAGCCCCGAAATGAGGCGAAAACACACCCGATGCATGGAATCTCTCCCGAAATGCAAATTAGGCACATATAATGAACTACAGCTATACAAAGCATGCATGATTGGTACATGGAATGAATAGACAGAAGCAAGGCAGCCTCAAAATAAGCATTTTTCTAGTACAAGTCATGGCCAAACAACAAGCAAAGATAGGGCAACAATGGCATGCAAAAATGGCCCCAAACATGAGGTTATGAAGCAACTCACAGCTGCTAACTCCAAACAGGTTAGGGCCCTTCAACAACATTGAAGAGGGGCCCAAAATAAGCCACTTTACAGAACTTTAAAAACCCAAAAAAAGTATACAAACATGCTAGAAATGCAATGCAAAATGAGGCTCAAAAAGAGGCTATAACACAAAGTGTGCAAAATATTCAACAAACAGCCAAAGACCCTTAATAAAACATGTTAAGAAGGTCAAAATAAGACCTTTTCTAGGCCTGTAAAAAGATCAAAAACGGAAGCACAATGGGCTGCCAAAGCATGCAAAAATGGGGACCAAAGAGAGGATATAAAGGCAAGTATAACATGGAGGTCCCAAACAGTGTTGAGCCCTTCTTCAATGTTGAAGAGGGGCTCAAAATAATCCTATTTTCAGTTTACATCAGGCTCTAAAACAGATCACACGCAAGCCAAAAATTCTATGCAAGATTATGGCATTCAAGGAGGATATTGAAGCAAGTGCAAGCTACTGTCCTCAAACAGCAAGAGGTCCTCAATCAAACATGAAGAGGACCTCAAAATATGATGAGTTACAGTTTGGGTCGGAGCCCAAAGATGCAAGCAACTATGGCTTAGATATGATGCAAGAATAGGCTAGAAAAGGGAAGAAGAGGACTCACCTTTGTAGACCAATGAACCAGCACCTCTTGGACCAAGTTTAGGTGCTCCTAAGCTCTGGAGAACAGCCTCAAGCTGCTGGAATGGGCGTTGGATGCCTTGTGCTATGAGTTGATGAAGAAATGGCCCAAGAACAAGGGTGTTTGATGGTTGAATGGGAGAGATATAGTGAGAGATGAAGGGATATATGTATGTATATATCAGATATATCTATATATCTCTGGTTTTTTGTTCCAAAAATCCAACCTAGACAAAGGGAGAGGAATGGTGCTTATATAAGGCAAGGGAAGCACTTAACTTACAAGCTAAGTAAAGGGAAAGGGTCAAAGGGGTTCAAGGGGGGTGCAAGGCTTCTAGAGGAAGCTAAAACAGCTGGCCAAGCTTCTCCAAGAAGCTTGGCCAAAGGGTTCAAGCTTCTAGAAGGTTAAGGGGTTCAAAGACTCACAAGGTGCAAAACAAACACACATGTGCGTGGGGGATCGATTCTGTGCATTCCAGCTGGCACAGTTGGAATCCACTCAATCTACAGAATGCTCCGGAAGGTCGTCGGCTAGCAAAAATTGCCGGTCAGCAAAATAAAGTGCCGGTCGTCACAATAAATTTCCGGCCGGATAAATATAGTGCCGGTGGATGTCCGGTAAGGTCAAAAAATGTCCGGTTGGTGTCCAAATTGAAGCCCCGGAAGTTAGCTTTCCAATGGCTCAAACCTTGCATCAAAATTCCTCCTGTGCAAAAAGTTATGCCCTTTTTCGTGAAGCCGCGCAGATTCAATCCAACCGGGATGATGCCCGACTTCAACTGGTCATATCTCCCCCACCCGGACTTGGCTTTAAGAGATTCTTGAGTGAAAAATGAATCCCCAGAAGTAAGCTTTCCGACGGTGGTGGCCCCATAGCTAAACTCCAAGTGTACAGATAGATAAGCCCGATTCAGTGAGGGCTGCTCGACTCGCTTCTACCCGGATTCATGCCGAACTCTTCCCAAACTAGTTTTCTCCTCTCCTTTCCTCTCTTCTTTAACTCCAAACCCTTGAACAAAGTGTTTTGAAGGATTTGCCTCTCTCCTTGCCGAAGAAACTGAACATTTGCCCTCCACACCTTTCTCCGCCAAGCAAAACATCAGTGGTGCCCAAGTTTTAAGGGCGGTCAAAAATGGGGTGTCTACAGTTGTGCCTAAGCCGCCCTGGTCTTCCTTAACTCACGCTCAGCCGCCTCTGCGCGAGCCTCCAAACTTCGAATACGTTCCTCTTTCTTCTCTAATTCTCGATGGGCAACGCGCAGCCGCATGCCAATTTCACAGGCAGTGTAAAGCCCCTTCAACGCCCCGTGAATGCCTTCGCAAAATATGTCATAGTCCTGTCGACCTACCATTGACTGCTGAACCTCAGGAGGAAAAATTTGTCGAGCAAACTCAACCGCTACATTTGGGTCTCGAACGATCGAGTCCGCTTCCGTCATGGGTCTATTCCCCACAAATACCGCAAAGCTTAGTGGGCACAGATTCGCGTCAGATCCCCTTTCGACTCGGGGTTACGGAGATCTGCCCTGTGACTGCTTATCCCGCCTAGGTGACCTGCTTCGATGTCGAGGAGACTGATGCCTCTCTTGATCCCTAGAACTCCTATTTCCTGTGCGCGAAGGTTCACCACCTCGATTCATGTCTCCGCCCAGCTCAACTAGCATCCTCGCTTCCCCTCTGCTGTTAAAGAAGAGTCTGTTCGACATTCACATGTAAATCTTCCTCCAAGAGCTGGAGTCAGTTGTTTACTAAGCTCATAAAGGTTGTACCTTTGTTCATTTATCCTTTACAGAGGCAGTGCCCTCGAGGCAATCTCATTAATTGAGAAAACCTCAATCGTCCGGCTCCCGAATGATCATGCATCGCCTGGGGCAAGGGCAGATTCATCAATCTATTCAGCTCAACTACCCCAGCCAGCTCATGAATCGATTATTCAAAACCAACTGGGACAAGGGCAGATTCATCAATCTATTCGGCTCAACTGCCCCAGACGGCTCATGAATCGATTCTTCAAAATTCTTAAGATCGTCCCGTCCGTCGTCGGAATGATCATGAACCAACTGGGGCAAGGGCAGATTCATCAATCTATTCGGCTCAACTGCCCCAAACGGCTCACGAATTGATTCTTCAAAATTCTTAAGGTCGTTTCATCCGACTCCTGAATGATCATGCACCGCCTGGGGCAAAGGCAGATTCATCAATCTATTCGGCTCAACTGCCCCAGACGGCTCAAGAATCGATTCTTCAAAATTCTTAAGGTTGTCCTATCCGGCGTCGGAATGATCATGAACCAACTGGGGTAAGGGAAGATTCATCAATCTATTCGGCTCAACTGCCCTAGACGGCTCACGAATCGATTCTTCAAAATTCTTAAGGTCGTCCCATCTGGCGTCGGAATGATGATGAACCAACTGGGGCAAGGGTAGATTCATCAATCTATTCGGCTCAACTGCCCCAGACGGCTCACGAATCGATTCTTCAAAATTCTTAAGGTCGTCCCATCCGGCGTCGGAATGATGATGAACCAACTGGGGCAAGGGTAGATTCATCAATCTATTCGACTCAACTGCCCCAGACGTCTCATGAATCGATTCTTCAAAATTCTTAAGGTCGTCCTATCCGGCGTCGGAATGATCATGAACCAACTGGGGCAAGGGTAAATTCATCAATCTATTTGGTTCAACTGCCCCAGACGGTTCACGAATCGATTCTTCAAAATTCTTAAGGTCGTCTTATCCGGCTCCCGAATGATCATGCACCGCCTAGGGCAAGGGTAGATTCATCAATCTATTCGGCTCAACTACCCCAAACGGCTCACGAATCGATTCTTCAAAATTCTTAAGGTCATCCCATCCGATGTCGGAATGATCATGAACCAATTGGGGCAAGAGCAGATTCATCAATCTATTCAGCTCAACTACCCCAGACGGCTCACGAATTGATTCTTCAAAATTCTTAAGGTCGTCTCATCCGGCTCCCGAATGATCATGCACCGCCTGGAGCAAGGGCAGATTCATCAATCTATTCGGCTCAACTACCCCAGCCGGCTCATGAATCGATTATTCAAGATTCTTAAGACTCATCAATATATTCGGCTTAAGTGCCCTAGACGGCTCACGAATCGATTCTTCAAAATTCTTAAGGTCGTCTCATCCGGCATCTGAACGATCATGAACCACCTGGGGCTAGGGCAATTTCACCAATCTATTCGGCTTGAATGCCCATAATACTTGGCATATGAGTGATAAATCAATATTGTCATAAGATATTCAATCTCTGAAAACTCAAACACAACAATGATTTTATCCAAAGTAGTTAAAGGCAAAACATTCTTCATTAACATAACTTCACAAATTGTGTACAAGTGGTGGTGAAATAACAAGAAAATTTTCATTAATAAATTGAGCGCAAATAGTAACCAATTTATACATGAAAACTACCCTGAACCAACAAAAGTCTACCGAACAAAAACTTACATCGGAATTAAAAATACTTAATAAAATTGAAATGTCTCCCAGATCAATCCTCGGGGTCAGATTCAAGTGGCTCAACGTCCACTTGCTCGTAGGGAATTGGCAAGGCCAATATAACTCCAGCGGCAGCAAGTGCTTTGAGCCACCCATGTTTGAACCCCCAATTCTCGAATTTGGAGACTTCATCTACATATTCCTTGAAGGCGACACTTTTTCCTGCCTCAAATGCCGCAGAAGCCTCAGAATCGGCTTTTTCCTTGGCCGCTTTGAGCTCCTCTAACTGAACCTCCACCTCGACAAGCGCCTCCTTGGCTAACTTGAGTGATTCTTCGCTCGCATTTGCCCTACTCTCAGCGTTAGAACAGAGCTGTTCAGCTGAGCGAGCCCTCTCCTCCTCTACTTCAGCTCGCGCACTCTCCATTGCGGCTCTCATCACTTCAAACTCGGCCCTACTCTTTTGATCGTCCACCTCCGTTTGTAAACAATCAATCCTACCAAGGGCATCATGTAGGCGGCGGCCTAGGTCCGCGATCCTGCCAATTGTCTACAAAACAAGTTGGGATCGTCAGATACCTTAATGAAAACAAATTCGAGAGAATTTGGGATGGTCACTTACCAGGAGCGCCGACTGCGCAGATAGGGCTACGGCCATAACATCCGGCACGACGCGAAAGGTTGTGTTGTTAGCCGGCAAGGAAATTAAAGCCGCCAGGCTCAATGCCACGGCTGGATCCTCAATGGCTGAAGCATCAGAAGAGATCGACATATCTTTGATCTTTTGCCGAACAATAAAAGGAGCAACCACGTTCGACTCTTCTAAACGAGTTCGTTTGGAAGCAGGGCTAATCTCCGACCCAGCCTCTCTCTCGGCACCACGCTTTTTGCCCCACTCCTCTAGAATCAGTCGTTCGTCAATGACCTGTTGTTCAACCTCTTTCCCCGCTTCGGCCGCAGCAACCTGAGCCGTCTCTTCAATAACGGGCACGAAAGTTTTAATCAAGGTGGGCTCAGAATGGACGGCCTTGGCCTTCTTTCGAGCAGCCATTCGCTTGACATTTTTCTTTCGCGCCATCTGCGTAAGGCTTTCCCCAGCCATACCTTCGAAAAAATCACCGGGTAGGTCTCCCAAACTCGCAAAAATATCTCCAGAAGAAAACTCTGCCCGACCCAAAGTGGACGGTGAAGACTGGTTAAGTCCAACAGCCTCGAACACCGAGCGTATCGCCTCGTCAACCTCTTCGGCCTCCTCAGCGACCTCTCTGGTTGGTTTGGCAACTACCTCTACCGCCGGCTCCGCGTCTTCCCCCGAATTCGAATCTTTAAGGCCAATTTGCCTAAGGCTCTTGAAGCTGGGAAAGAGAAGAGCCGAAAGGTGTTGATCGCCAGATGGAATTGGAATGCCGTCCGCGGCCGAGAATGTAGTATAAGAAGGTTCGTATCGGAGGAGTATGTGAGCAGCTCTCCCTTGCTTTTATACGTTTAGACGGCCGAAGTATCTAAGTGCAGACTTAATTTCCTCAAGGACTACGTTGTCGGTTGAGGGAAGAATCTTCTTCAATCTATTACCTGCAAAGAACAAAGGGTGATTAAAGGAAAAAAGCCGAATAAAAGGCAGATCAACAAACACGAGGCGTTACATGGCAACCCGGATCACCCTTCCGTCTGGGAATAGGGTCTAGGCGGTCTTCGCCTTCACCGAACTCCCAATTACCTCAGACATTGACCATTACATCATCAACTCTCTTACCAGAACTGGCATGGTTATCAAGTGATGGTCAGTGTCCTTGGCCCTGAGAAAGTATCGCCCCAGCCGACCGGAAGATTTGGCCAAAGCGTAGCAGTGCCGAATCGCCGAAATGCCAAGGTTGATCCTAAGGCGTCGGTTCAACTCTATCACCCCCATGATGATTCGAAAGAAATTTACGTTGGGTTGAGAAGGAATCAGACTCCAATAGCGAAGGACGGCCCTAAGCAATGGATGTAGGGAAAAACGGACTCCGCCCTCCGCTATGGATAAGAGAAGGAAGACGATCGTATTTTGATCCTCCCTCTCCATATCAAGAGTACTGTCTGTTACAAGAGATAAGTGGACATTGTCGGGAATGGAAAAGTGTTGTCGGAATCCGAAAATACGACCCTCAGAAAGGAGGTCTTTCAAGTGTTTAGCCATTTTCATGAGGATTCAAGGTTCCGCCGAAATCAAAATGACAAACAGAAAATAGGATTGCAAAGAAGAGAGAAGAAGACTTACGAGGAGTAAAATGGGGCAAGGATAGATGGAGAAGAATTACAGAAAATGCGAGTCAGAGAAGGGATACTCGCTGGTGGTCCAAGAGTCTCGAATACTCGACGAAATGTGCACTCAAAAGGACTGAAATTTCAAATCGCAATAAATGCGAGACGCACGAATGAGGCGGGAAAATGTAATGATGACCGAAAAGGTGTGCGCATTCTGACATCTGTATTGGGGTACGCGAAGCCGCCTGACCTATTTTGACTTTTCCAATTCAAGACCAAACACGCCGATTAACTACCATCAGTGGGGAGTTCGGGGGGCAATTGTAGGAGCCGAATAATTGCAAAATCAGAAGGTACGTACCTTAGAAGACTGATATTAATTGGCTATATCTTACGAGAATGGGAAGCCGAATATAATACATGTGCCGAATAAGTGTAGATCCTCGGAGCCGAATAAGAGAAAGGACAATGATTAAAAAGTAGGCCCTGGCCCCGAGGATCAAAAGGAACAGGTATAAGTACAGGAATAATGGATTGAGAAAGGTATGTAACAATCACTTTTTGCTTAACTTAGAAGACAAGCTATTTTGAGTACAGGAACTAACTTGTCCATCGGAGTGCTAATTCCGGCATCCTCGACCGGAGTGTTTGTGTCTTTTCAGGTGACTAGCTGAGGATCACTAGCGTCTCCTAGGATCTGAAGAGTATTTCCAAAACCACTTCTCCACACTTAGCATATTGAGTTTTGAGTATCCAACATAGATATCTTACAAAATTAAAAGAATCAATGTCACATAGGCAAAGTACAATACTAGACGAAAAGTGCAGTGGGAGGCTAATTTGACAAAATTGTCATTAAAAACATGATACATGCCGTTTATATGCGTATTTGTTATAAAAAAATGCTAACAATTGAAATTATTTGGACTAATTTGAAACAAAGTAAAAATTCAAGATCAAAATTGAGTCAATTAACTAAAATAACATACGAGTTAAAAGTTTAAGGACTAATAATGTAATTTTTCCAAGGAATAAGTACTGGGAATTATGGGATGACCTCGGTGTTGGGCTGCTTTGAGACTCCTTAACCTCAAGATGCCCTTTAGCCTTGTGCCAATCCTTTTTCTAAGCCTGTTGGGTTGGGTCGGGTCAACAACAAAGAAAAAAAAGAACTTGGGTAGCTGAGAGGGTAATTTTTGGTGAAAAATTGGGCCGAGCTATGAGATGAACTTTGTGGCCCAAAGTACGAAGGACTGGGTAAAAAGGGCCGAGAAGTTACTCCGGCCCAAGAGAGATAACGTTACTCCAGCCCAAGAAGAGATAAAGTTACTTCGGTTATAGGATTGTAAATGTACTTCGGTCCGGGAGCAACTTGAAGTTAGACCGGTCTTGAAGTTATATCGGCCTTAGTGGTATATCGGTCTTGGAGTTATACCGGTCGAGAGTCATTGGTTCGGTCCAAACACACCATGGGTTGAACAGGTGAGAACCGAGATAAGGAAGAATAAAGGGAAAGGCCGAACTAAGGATAGTTCGGCTTACTCTGTGGCTCAGCATAGCCAGGTTTATCTCGGTCGTATGGTAGTTCGGCCATGATGAAAACCATCCCACTTGGTGTAAGCAGTTGGGGGGGGTGTAAAAGGATAAGCATTATCCTTTAGGAGTATGAATCCTAGGAGGACTCTGCATGGAGAAATAAAAGTCCTACTAGGATTGTGCCACTCGAAACCTATAAAAGCTCACAAGCATCACCTTGGAGGAGGTAACATAACACAACATACAATTTTTCTTCCTGAACACATTGAGCTTTGTCTATTTTGTCAAGTTTTCTGACTTAGGCATCGGAGAGGTTTCCGGCACACACCCACCGGCTAGCTCATGTTTGTGTTTTCAGGTGACAAAGCGACGTCGTACGGAGGAGCGTGGACTTAGTCAACAGGACTAATTTGAAACAAAGTAAAAATTCAAGATCAAAATTGAGTCAATTAACTAAAATAACATACGAGTTAAAAGTTTAAGGACTAATAATGTAATTTTTCCAAGGAATAAGTACTGGGAATTATGGGATGACCTCGGTGTTGGGCTGCTTTGAGACTCCTTAACCTCAAGATGCCCTTTAGCCTTGTGCCAATCCTTTTTCTAAGCCTGTTGGGTTGGGTCGGGTCAACAACAAAGAAAAAAAAGAACTTGGGTAGCAATTTTGAAGCTGCAATAGTTGGGACTGAGGATGTCAATCTTTATCATTTTTTAAGGTATGTTGAAAATTGATGCTCCTTCATTAACCACATGAACTACATAAGTTAATGTGTATCCATTCTAAAGTACTTCAAGAATTTTTAGAATCAGTCACGAATCCTTTACTCTCAAAATTCTTATTTTATGTCATGAATGTCTTCCTAATGAATCACACAATTGTGTTGAAAATTTTCATATTTTGATATTCTAATTGTTGACATTGAGATTGCATTGATGGCAAAAGAAAAAAATAAAATGAGAACATATAATATAAGAGAAATTACTGATCAGTAGGATCAGAAAAAATTATTTACAAAAAAAATGATAAATATTATAACTATTAATAATTAAAATCATAATTTTTTTCATCATTTTATAAATAATTTTTTCCCATCCCTATAATATGTGCAATTACTAAGCCTTGAATTTTGCCATTATTATATAGTTAGCAATTAAAATTATAATAAAGATTGAGAACTCTAATTTTGAAACTTTAAAGAGAACTCTAGTGATATAGTAAGGAGTGGGGTCCACATGTGATGTGATGTGTGTGCCTATGTTTTTATTTTTTTTCTCTTGCCACATCACTAGAATTCTCTTTAGAGTTCCAAATTTAGAGATCTCTATTATTATTATTAAAATTATACGCGGATAGGTCTAATTCAACCAAGTTGCCTAAATTAACCTAGAGTTTGTGCAACTTGGTAGACAAGACATGAGGCCTGTTTGGTGGAGGAGCTTTTCTCAAGTTAAAAGTTGATAATCAGAAAGCAAAAAGTTAAAAAGCACATCTTCTTTAACTTTCAAATAATTATTTTTTTCAATTTATTTAAATTATTTCTACTAAATAAATTATAAGCAAAAATTACATTAAACAGACTAATTCAGACTCTCAAATTAAAATAAATTATAATCACCTCCTAAAAATGGTACCAAACAACCCCATGTACTATTATAAATAAAGACTGATTTTTGAAGAAAAATGCATGCTTAAAACTCTGCTTATAAAGAATCTCGGCACTAACCCTTTTCGTTGACTGAACCATATCAGAGTGTTTGACTGGTAATCACCGGTCGAGTAAAACTTGTGTTTTTTGTTTGAGTTTTCTGGATTAAATTTTTTAATTTTTCGTATTTTCTTGTTTTTAGTGAATATTTTTTTACTTTTTTAGATGTACCTTACTTAAATGTATCTAAAAAGTAAAAAATTTGTGAAAAAATATTTTAAAAAATTAACAAATACGTAAAAATATAAAAAATGTACTAAATTCTTGTATTTTTATTTTTTTTTTATTTTTGGTATTTAGTGAATTTTTAAAAGATTTTTTATAATTTTTTTTTTTTTTACTTTTTAGGTGTATTTATGTTAGGTATGCCTAAAAAGTAAAAAAAAATGATTAAAATATTTAAAAAATTTAGTAAAAATAAAAAAACACAAAAAATAAGAAGCTAGAATTTTTTGAAAAGTGTTTTTAAAAAAGTGAACCAAGCAATGGTATCTTGTTGTTGCTTATTTCCTTATTGGGTTAGACTTCTATTATCGAATTGAAATATACTATTAAATTTGTGAGAGTCCATCACGGAATTTGTTTCGATAATTCGAACTGTTTAATGTGTAGAACTCGTCGAATTGGATATTGATGACTACTTGATCAGATTATATTTCCGTCAACGGTAAATATAATTTTCAAAATAAATTATTGACAAAAATATAATCCGATCAAACAACTATCGTTATCCGATTACGCGACGAACTCTATGGATCGGAAACAAGCCGCACCCTTCCTTATTTTCATCGAAGTGTGGTCAATTTTGTTTCCCACACAAAGCTAAATGGAATGCCTTTTAAAATTTTGTTTGGTTATAATTCTCAAAAATTATTTTTAAACCGTTTTTTAATTTGTTTTATTGGTTTTTTTTTGAATTTTATATTTTAGTCAAAATTTATTTTTGTAGATATATCAAAATTAGTTGCTTGTAAAAAGTAAAAAATTTTAATTAAAATATTAAAAAAATTCACTAAAAACAAATGAAAACCCAAACAAAAATGCACACTGGGTTTTGTTTGATTTTTTTTTTTCTATTTTTAATGACTTTTTTTATAAATATTTTAGCTAATTCATTTTACTTTTTAGATCTATCTTGATTAGGTGCATTTAAAAAGTATAAAGAATAGATTCAAATATTTTAAAAAACAACACTAAAAATAAACAAAAACTCATTTAAAAACAAATTTTGAACCAAATGCAATCTTCTAGCTTGGCCTTTGACATTTAACTTTTTTCATGGTTAGCATACTAATCAACCACAAACAATGCACATTCTTGGCTTATACTTGGACCACAGGGCGCACCCAAAGGATGGATTTAGAAAGGGGCAAGAGGGGCTGATTGCTCCCCCTTATGATTTCAAAAAACTCTTTATATATTAGTATGAACAATTAATTATTTTTAAATTATACAAATTCGCCCCTCTCCAGGTTCGAAAAAAAAAAGAAAAGTGGTTGCACGACTTACACCTTTCTATCTATGAAAGGTGGGGTTGAAACTATAAAATTCAACAATTTCGACAAAATATGTCAACAAAATTTGGTTTCTTGTCTTATAATTGATCTTTTATTACTCAACATGAATATAGGAAATATGTTTATTTATATATATTTTTCATGCTGCCTTTTGCCTTGTATGTCCGTAGAAATTAATATTGTAGTTTATACTTTTTGTTAACGCCAAATTCAAACCCACCAATTCAAAGGTGACAATTGGCAGAATATGAAAAGGTGGGATCAGCCAATCAAAAGAGAGCGTGTGGCAAGAATTGAAAGGAACAAATGCTGGATTATAAGAGGTGCCAAGTAACAATTCGCAACCTCAATTACATTCTAAGTTAAAGTTTTGGAATTCAAATTCATAGATGTTAGTATAATGTTGGAGATCATGGAGGTGAGGAAGTAATTGGTGCGAATTTGAAGGGCATCTATAAATAGTCAAAGTGAAAGACAGAGAGACCCCGACCAAATTTAACTTAGAATTAGTTAGTTTCTTATTTTTTCTTCTTTTTTTGCTCTGCACTTACATCATTTCATAGGAGCAAATTTTAACTTCCTTTTTTTTTTTTAATCGGCAAAAATCAGTGGTTAGTTGTTAGATTAACACATCAGGAGAGTTGAAACTCACACCCATACAGATTGCAAGAAAATCTTACCCTCCTATTCCACTCCTAAAAGTGGAACCCAAGATCTCCCCCGTAGGAAACACTTAGTGGTCAAAAGGCTAGCCAACTAAGTTAGAGCCCCTTAGTTGGAGCATATTTTAACTTAGAATTAGTAACTAATTTTTATCTTCGAAGTTGCCAGCACAATCAAGGTAATAACACATGTAATTGGATTATTCAATTAACCAGTTACTCAATTTATGTCTCCCCCCCTCTATTTCAAATTATTGTTGCATTTCATTTTCCTTGTTCATTAATTGATTCTCACTTAAACATAAACATTAAGTCTTCATCATTGAGGCAAAAAGAACATTTCTCAATCACCTGGTCAATTGTTTGGCTAGATTAACATCTACAAGGGTTATTTAATCCTTGTTGGTACTAGCGAATTTACATTTTAACTTTCAAACTCTTAAAAAGCCAACAACTTCTTTTTAATTTGCGGCCGTCTGTGCCCACATATCTATACAAAGATCAAGTGGTAATAACAAGCTGCAAATAATGATATCTAAACAATCTCTGCAATTATGTATAATATATATATATATATATATATATCAAAACCTCTCACCATCATATACCTAATGCTTTATAATTTTGTATTTTTCTATTATTGTTTTGCGAGGGCACGCCTGATTGAATCAGTAAATGACAATAATGCCCTATCACTAATTTAATAATGTGCAAATATGAGTAGACAATGGGAAGTCTATGTCAAATACTACATCAAAAATTATGAAATTTTGCACCATCTTTCTCCCCAAAGTTTGCCTCAACCCCCATTTTAAATATAGACTTCCAACTAACCTTCCTTGCAACAGAAACACAGAGACAACAACCCATTCTCTGCTTTGAAATTATTTTCTCTAATTCCATCATTTTAGGAAATGAGAATTCCGCACTCTTCACTTCTATTTCACATTTTTGTTATCATGCTAGCAATACTTGTTCAACTTGCAAATTGCCGGGAAATCAACCAAGCTACAACTGAAGAAACAGAATAAACAAGAATTACAGCTGCATTCTATTTTCCATTTTCACGCCATTTAGCAGCTACTCCTCACCCCAGGGAATTTAGTACTGGCAAGGTCGGTCCAGTTTATATTGTCTCACACCAACTTGTACCCGGTGGGCCAAATCGGCTTCACAACTGATTGGAGATGTGTGAAAAACCCATCTGTTTCCAGGAAAATGGAATTCTGTTGTTTCCTTTTGTAAGCAGAGGAATACTTTTGAGTTTGTAGGGTATTTTTATTATATTGAGAAGTTTTTGTGTTTGCAATATGTACAATAGGAGTTTTGATATGTTTCCTATAAGCAGATTGTTGTAACACATTAATTAGTGAAAAAAGTGCATTCAAGCATATACAATACAACATTGCAAATTTCAGTTTGTTTAGCATATACAATCACTGGAGCTCCTTCTTTCTTTCTTTCTTCTTTTATATCCTTAATTATGGGGTTATAAATGAATCACAATATGATAAAATGAAGGGTAAATTTCACTTTGAGCGAAATTTCACTTTTGTTCTTGTATTTTCAATTCAAAAAAAACTCTAAGGACCATCAATGTATTTATTTATTACACCGGTAGTCCCTATAATTTCTTTTAAATTTCACTTTGGTCACTTTAGTTTTGTATGTGATATTTTTTGTTCAAAATGTTAACTATGCATAACGGAGAGACTATATGGCAATAAAATTCAAAGTGTAGGGTGTAAATTATTCAAATTGAAATTATAAAGATTACAGTAACAGTTTACTTAAAATATAAGGACTAATAATGTAATTTACCCTAAAAGAAAAAAAAGGAAGGCGGCTCCGAAAAGGACAGAGTGTATGCAGCCTTCATTCAATTTGTGAAGAGACTGTTTCCATAATTCTAAAGATGGTTGTTGTTTTTCAGAAACATGAAAAAGACATGAAAAGAATACAGACAAACCCAAATGCTTCTGAGAGTATTTGAACAAATATTATGCTACTTTCCAATTATGTGATTTGGCTGCCAGGAAGACAAAAGAAAAGACAAGAAAACTACGAATCTCACATGAGGAGGATGGCATAAGAATTGACAGTTGAAAGATTCCAACTTTCAAGTTCCCTTTCTCTTTGCCAACACTTTCCTCTATAATTTTTTTAATAGGAAAAAAAAAAAAAATCAGAAAACAACTTAAAATGTTTTCTGAGAAATGAGGTATTTTTCATATAGTTTCTCATATAACAGTTTGACAAACAAGGCTTTTCGTGTCAATTTCCGGCCTCTAGTTCAAGAACAGATTACCACAATGGAAAATGATACCAAATACATTTGTGCTTGATGTCGATGAGTGCTTATGATGTTAGTTTAGATTTGAATTTGAAGTAAGTTAAAACCCTATTGAGATTAATGGTTGACAAGCCAACAATGGACAAAGTCTGAATTGAATGAATAAAAAGAACCAAATAAGGTTAGAAGGGAAAAAAAAAATGGTTGGATAAGATAGTTTTTTTAATTGGAACAAAGAGAAGTGATAAGCATTGGTAAAGAGTGATTTTGTCAACTAAAGAGACAAAGAGTGCAAGGCTGCATAAGAGTTCAAATCCTTTGTGGTGCTTTGTCCTTGTAAGTTGTAGTGCCCCCCCAAAAAAGAGCAAACAGATCAACCCAAGAAAACACTAGCCTTCTTTCTTCTCCTCCTCCCCACCCTACCTCCATTGCCACCAACTCCAGCCAGCACCCTCCCTACCTATCCCAGTTCCAACGATCCTCTCCAACACATCCCCACCCTCACCTGCCCTTTCCCAGCTCCTCACTGTCACCCACCCGCCACTATTGGTTTGTTGCATGGTGGAGGGTTTCTTGAGGGTGGTTACAGCAGGTTGTGGAGGAGAGGGAATGCCGGTGGAGCTGGGGTTGTAGCGGCAGATGAGTAAAGGTGGGGTTAAGGGTGGCAGCTGGGGCAAAATTGGGTGTGGGTTTGGGGTGGGGAAAGGGGAAGGAATAAGACTTGGGTCATCTGTTTGCTTTTTCTTCTTATTTGCTTTTATTTTTTAGAGTTTTGACCCAAAATACAACGTCATTTTGGAGCACGAGCACTACAGGGACCAAGCATCACAGACCATTACAACTCGGGTAACGGCACATAACATATGGTCCTTGAAAAATACATCAAAATGGCAGAATAAGATATGAACAACTAAGTACTTTTAAGAGTCATTTGATAATGTTTACAGTTGTTTATAGAAAATATTAAACATATTTATGTCTAATTTTGATAAAAATCAAATAAAAAGAGATGTTTGGTACACTCATATATTTTAATTTTTTTTTTGAAAATAACTAAAATTAGAGGATGGCAGGAGGTGGTGGTCCTAGGTGGTTGTCAATAGTTAGAGATGTTGGCCAAAGGTGATTGTTAACTGCCAGAGGTGGTAGCCAAAGGTGATTAACAACCATGGGAGCCAAAGGTGGTTGTCGATAGAAGTTGGAGGTGGTGGCCGGACGCTAGTGGGAGGTGGTTAACGGCATCTAGAGGTGATGGTCGGAGGTGTTTATTAGAGAAGGTCACCAACAACGATGGTTGGGGATGGTGGCTGGTGGTAGGTGGTGGCTAGAGGAAGTGGGAGGAGAGGGGGAAATGAATTTTATTTTTTCTAAACAAGTGAAACCAAATTTTTTACGAATTTAGTAAATTTGATAGATTATTTATAAGTTTTTGAAAACGAAAGTAAATATCAAACAAATTTTTGTAATACCAAATAAAAAATTGTAAAAATAATAAATTTTATGAAATAGGCTCCTAATGTTAGAATACAGTCATTTGTTCAATAGGGTTTGACAAATAAATTAATTATGCTAGGGTTATAAATAAGTCAAGTCAAACTAAATAATAGATTGTTTAATAGTGACTTGAAAACTTAACCAATTTTAAAATGTATATAAGTTTAATATGTTTACCATTTGAACTAATGATTGATATAGTCGAACTGAGCAGTAAGTAGTTCAATCTTGACTTGAAAATTAAAAGAGTTTTAAAATGTGTTCAAAATTTATTTGTTTACCCAACGAGTCAATCTTAAGTAAATTCTTAACAAGCCAAACACTAGTCAAACTTGAGTAACTGGATGCGTTTTATTGCCTTAGTCATGACATCCTATATAAGTTGCCATTCTTAAAGCACATTGACATTGTAACAGAAAAAGCTGTTGGTATTGTTGTTTGCTTAAATAAACTTCTATACATTCTTCGGAGAAGATGAGGAGTTGACTTTTTTGATTAATTTCTTACTTATTCTACTAAGTTGACATATGGAGAGATATAACATGACCGACGATCTGATGGGCCAAGTCGTAGTCGAAAATTAAAAGTCCAATCATTAAAGAAAACAAAGTAAATTCTGAATTAAAGTCAAATCTATATATATATATATATATATTTCACAAAATTCTTTTGATCTTTGCGTTATATTGCTGCAGCCTGCAAGATGACATCCATTTGGCCGAGCTTTGACATTTACAAACAATATTAATAACAGTTACTTTAACTCAAAAGTTAATACTTACTTTTCAAACTCAATGCGCACCTTATTAGAATATCTAAGGTATTTCTCTCATATTTTCTCTCATCATCAGCCAATCATCTCTTTTACACCTCATTAGGTTTTAAAGATAAGTTTAGAAAGTGGGTTCTATATCATTTTTCTTAATAAACTAATAACAATACTCATATGCCTTAACCCCCTATTACCTGTTTTATTCTCTTATGAAGATGTTCATGCACAACAATTTGGAACTATCGAGTGTCTTTATAAGTTAAAAACAATCACGGTCACGGGTTTGATTTCCCCTGGGATTAAACTTGGGATTTAAGCGGGAGCCGCGGTGGTGATTGCTCTCCCGAGGATTAGTCGGACGGATAAAAAACCAGAGCCTAGATACCTCGGTTATAAAAAAAAAAAAAAAAAAGCAATATTTTAACACACACACACATACACACACACACTTTCGATTTTATATTTGTGTTTACTTTTTAAGAGAAGGATTATAATCAGATGCACTAATGAAGATGCACTAATGAACAAATGGAATCAGTACGGCTTGTTAAGAGAGGATTGTCGAATATTTATAATACTGACAAGAGCCTGCTTTTAAAACAAAGCTAAGAACCCCTCCTTGTTAATATTTGGTGGCTGCAACATTTATTCAAAATTAATTTGTAAACAGATTATTTTTATTTTTATTTTTCTTGTCTTGATGAGAGAAATGACATTCCAGCATGTTGTGAAGAATGAGCCATGGAATCTAATCAACTGATAACATTGATTAAGCATGATTAACTTCCAAGTGGCTAAGTACTCTCTTTCTCTACTTAGTTTATTTTCTTCTTTAATTTTTTTTCGCGTGCTGGACAAATGAGGTCGGTAGAAAGTTCCTTGTACCAAAATAATAATAATCAAAGTCAATGTTTTCTGATTTGGTGCAATGCTTGATGATGTCTTTGCAACAAAAATCAAATTTTTGAAAAATTCAAATTTCGACCATCCTTACCTTATAAATAGACTTCCACCAGCCAAACCAACCGATATACCAACACCTGAAAACTTGCTTCCTCCATTCTTCTGAATCTCTTCTTTTTAACTCTTCTTTTGTGTCATTAAAAATGAGAACTCAAAATTCTCCAATCCTAGTCATATTTTGCATAATCATGCTCTTGCTAGTTCACATAGCCAGTTGCCGGCACATACACCAGACTAGAAATGAGGAGGCAGAGCAAAGATTGAGAGCTAAGTACTTTTCAACATTTTCAAAGTACTTGTCTGCTATTCATGCACGAGCTGAGAATCGGGAGAACAACAGCCCAGCAGCATATGAAGTTTCACACCGGACCGTTCCTTGTGGACCTAACCCACTTCACAACTGATTTTGGGTTTCCTGGGAATCAAAACTCTGCTCTCACTTGAGGCTAGATATACATGTACCGCTACTACTACTCTGGTTAAGATATCTGCAAGTCTTGGGATGTTTTTTAAGGAGTAGATTGATTAAGGCAACAAACATTCCAGGACAAAATGTGGAATGTTTGAAGATTTATGTCATTGATTTTTACAGTATACAAGCTATAACTTGGAATATGTGTTTTATACCTTTGAATAAAAATCTTAAAATTATTTTCATGGTTCTAAATTGTACACAACTATGCATATCAAAATGAGGAAGGTATAATTTGGTAACTTCTTATTTCTGATGTTTGGTTCCCAAGAAATGAATAACTCCAGTCCTGATTAATATCCCACCTCAAATGGTTGTGAAGGCGTGTTCGAGTTTTTTTAAATTGTTCTTTCCGGAACCAAAATACAAAAACAAAGGGGTTCAAATTTTCACTTTTTTCTTTTTTTTGTTTTTTTTTCATCAGCAGCTAGTAGCAAAAGAGGTACGAAAACTGGTAAAATATAAATTGAAATATTAAAGAGAGATGATAACATCATTTATTTATTTATTTATATGAATAACAATTACTAATAACAAAAATATTAAGTGTTATATGAATTTAAATCTTAAGGGAGCCAATGTTATTATGTCGAATTTGTGAGACTTACTATATTTTTTTCAAAATTTCAAGAGAGGTATCACATATAATATAATTTATCCAAGTAAAAATATAACCTAAGCTGAAACACTTAGACCTCATCTGAAGTAGAAAGTGTCAGCACCCAGAGACGGAACCAGGATTTCATTATCGAAGGAGTCAAAAGAAAAATAATTTTTTTCGCTATATACATAAAACACACATGTATGTATATATGATATATAAATTATATATATATATATAAATAAAAAATTAAATATCATAGAAGTAATTTCTAATAGAATGAATAAGTTTTTTTTGATGTAAAATAGAAAGAGAATTCAACATGAAAGAAGAATGACATATATATTTTTTATACTGGGGATCATTTTATATATAAATATATATATATACTTAAAATTCTATGACAAACAATAATATTCACAGAAACAGGGGCATGGCCTCTCATAGTCTTCTCCTAGTTCCGTCCTTGTCAGCAGCAGGATATATAAATTGGAGTTTGGCAGATTGAATAAGATTTGTAAGTAAAGTAATGGACAACTAATAAGGGATTGGAAGTAAGATAAAATCTGTATCAAGACAAGTCAACGGACATTTTAATTGGTTTTTATTTCATTTCCGGTTATTCTATTATTCAGCCTGCCCAGTGACGACATGGTTTTGTGTTTTCTAAGGTTTAAAAATTAGCAAGATTATTAAGAAATTGTTCTTTGCAGTTCGTGTGTGTAGGCTTGTTATGTTCTCTTTGGATGGTTAAGAAATGCATTTTGGAAGCATTGCAGCCACCTCACAAGAGAAGACCAAAAAAAAAAACTAAGAAATGACCCCTCATGCATGAGATTTGTTGTTTTGGCTCTGATTCATAGAGGCATGGAAGTCAAATGTGGCTGCAAATGAATAAATATATGTACTATTATTATAAAAGTGTGAATAGTCTATCATATTTTTTTATTTTTTTTTAAATCTCAATTTTATCTTATCAAATTTACTATATTTTCTAAAAGTTATAAAGAGTCGTATATAAAATAACTATCTCTTTATTTTTGAATTGAACACTCAAAAATAATGTATCTGCTTTTAAGAGTCTTATATAAATATAAACAAATTGTCTCATTTCTTAAAAAAAAAAAAAAAAAACCGTCTCTCTATTTTTTTACGATGATGATTGAAGAACAAAAAGCAATTCGCAAGTTATCTTCATACATGTATTGATTTATTATTATTATTATTATTATTATTATTATTATTATTATTTTACATTAATAATTTTTTTTCCAAAAGAATACACAACAAATTATTTTCTAAGTGTATTTAGATTGTTGTTTGGATGATATAAATATACAATTGACTTTTTCCGAAAAGATATATAAAAAAATAGAGAGGTGATGTGACCTAAATAAGTGCATTTATTCAGTTTATGCCAAATAGTGCATAACTAAATCTAAATCTAAAAGTAAAATTAAAAGATAAAAAAGTATTAAATTAAGTGAATCTAAAAAGAAAATAAAAGGGTTATTAAAAAAGTAGTGTAAAAAACAAAAAACATGAAAATCAAAAATTCAAAACGAAAGTTTGAAAAATAAACCAAACCAAACACTATAAATTTCTCTTTTTATTTTTATTTTAAAAAAAATAAATCTTTCTACACTAATCTTTAATTTTACACAAATTATTCACAAATTCCTAATTTTTATGTGAATTTAGTAATCTGATTAAAAAATGGTACATACACATAAAACTATAATACTAAGCATCTACATTATGACCAACTATTTAATTATGAATAATTAATTTCTCATTGTTACCCGTATTATATTATTGCAAAAAATTTTAGATATTATTTTTGTGAAATTTTATATACGTCAATGTCTACATATATTTATATATAAAGAAAATATAAATGTAAATTTATATATGTTACTGTATTCATACATTGTCAATTTGTAATGCTTACCATCAGATATTTTAATTTTCTAACATATATCACTTTAGTAATATAGTTATATTTGTTAGGAAAAAATTGCAAAATTATGTATTGTTCTCCTATCAACTTATATTCAATACATATATACATACATGTCATATAAACAAGTGTCCACAACAAATACTTTCAATTACAGACCAACACTTTACAAAACACCTATATCACGACAATAATTGTACTTTTTATATTAATTTTTTTCACGACAATTGTATAAAAATTGTATACTAATGACTAATGTTATATTTTTCATCATGCAAGATATTCATGGCATAGAAAACGAGACTCAACAACTCTTGATGTATAAAAATATATTACATATTAATATTAATGTATTCTTATATCAATATTATGCAAATAATATGCAATAGTGGGTTCAACAAATTTGTATTATGAGATGAATTGTTAAACAAAATTGCGTAATTGTGTAAGTAATTTCATACCTTCAATTGTATTACATGTACGAATTATAAAAAATTGAAGTAGGAAGTTGATAGAAAAAGATTGTGTAATACTATATATTTAAAGGATCTATTTATTAGTTATTATTTAAGATAAGATTGTTGTCACGACCTAAACCCGCCCTTATAGGTTTAGTATCATGACCGGCCACCTATGGCCTCTAGTAACAAAATCGATTTAACATGAATTATGGGGCTTAGAGGAAGCAAATTAAAATATAGAAGTAATCCATTGAGCTGTGCATATATGAAAAGAGTTCACAGTAACACTGTACATGTAACACCCCTGTTCCGTAATATGCTAATTGGTCCCTAATACGTATGTGACTATATGTTTTGATATGATTTTTGTGTGCCATTATGTGAATATATGCGACTTTGGAATTCTACCTGTTCACCGTAGGAATATCTGTTTGAATAATCTGCTCTGGAAATTAAATTGAGGGCCTTATCGGCCACAGAACCCGAAATTGATTACACCATTGTGATTGGCATAATTTTTAGAGCCTACGGTGAAATTTAATTAGAAATTGATCCTGGTCAGATTAAACTGATTAAATTGATGAATTAAGTGCCCAAATATTTTATATTAAATTATTATATTAGTGGGGCTTATTGTATGATAGCATTACACTCCCCTTTAACTCTTATGAACTCAAGAATCTGAGGGATTCAATTGTGAGAGAGTGAGGGCCGGCCTTAGTGAGAGAAAGGGAGAGAAATTGTGCAATTTGGCTTAAAGCTTGGAAATTTTGGGGATTTAGCTCAAGAATTGACTAGAGCTTAGAAGATCAAAGCTTCTAGGTGAGTAATTCTTGGATTATAGTTCGTAATTTTGTGTGTTCAAGCTAATTTGGTGATCAAGAATAAGATTGAAATGAAATTGTGTTGGAATTGTTGAATTGAAGCTTAATATGTGCATGCATGTAAGAAATTACTTTGAAATTGCATGTTTGAGCACAAATGTGTGTAGTCCATGTGAAATGTTAAAGGAAACTCATGTTTTGATCACCATTTGTGTTATCTAAGTTGAGAATGATGAGCATCTCCCACATGCATGTACAAATCATGGGAGTATAAGTCTTGAATGTTTGAATTTGAGCATGTTGATGATGGGTTTGAGATATTATAGGACATGCATGTAGATAAATCATGAAATTGAGCTTCCTGATGTTGTAATTCTGTATTAGTAGCATGTTAGAATGTGTAAATGTGTAATTTGAGCCATTGCATGCAAGTAATGTAGCTGGAAAACCGATTTGGAGCTCAAGAACACGATCTGGGAAACCCAGAATTTTGATGTCCGCTCGAGCGGGGTAATGGCCGCTCGAGCGGGAAAATCGTGCTCCCAGCACTTTTGTAGAGTTGGACGTCCGCTCGAGCGGGAAACCTCACGCTCGAGCGTGGAGTTTTGTAGACAGGCCTTCAGCTCGAGCGCTCTATTCCACGCTCGAGCGCATTTTTCATGCAACCAGTACTTTTGCAGGCCTTAAGGGTCCGCTCGAGCAGGTAAGTACACGCTCGAGCGGGGACCCTGTTTTCTGAAATCTTGTCCATGCATCCTGTGTTTCGTTTTCCGTTCTCTTTCACTTGTAATCACTTTTAGGCATATGTTAAGCATTGTAAATGAGTTAATGAGATAATAATAAAGCCTAAAGAGGAATATGTGAATTAAAGAACGGATTGAACTGTTAATGACCCTTTTGTATTCATGAAACGTGTAGGGTCAAGCTCCAGGGCGAATCCACAAGCCGATCACTGTGAGTAATATCAATATTTGAAAGCTTGTCAATGTCCAATTGTTTATTCCCTTATAAACTTTACGAGTTGTTAATTGGGATTGTGGACAAAAGTCTGACAGGAACAAATGAATGGACCGAAGGTCATTTTGATAGAAATGAATGGGCCGAAGGCCGTTTTGACAGAAATGATTGGACCAAAGGTCGTTTTGATAGAAATGAGTGGACCGAAGGTCGTTTTGACCAATATGAATGGACCGAAGGTCGTTTTGACATGAATGTATGGGCCGAAGGCCATTTTGACGTAAACGAATGGGCCGAAGGCCATTTTGATAGAAATGAATGGGCCGAAGGCCGTTTTGACAGAAATGAATGGACCGAGGGTCGTTTTGATAGAAATGAGTGGACCGAAGGTCGTTTTGACATATATAAATGGACCTAAGGTCGTTTTGACATGAATGAGTGGGCCGAAGGCCGTTTTGTCATGAATGTATGGGCCGAAGGCCGTTTTGACGTAAACGAACGGGCCGAAGGCCATTTTGATAGAAACGAATGGACCGAAGGCCGTTTTGACGTAAATGAACGGGCCGAAGGCCGTTTTGACATGAATGGAAATCTGAATGGGCCAAAGGCCAGAATGTTTGGAACTACAGTCACTTGATTTGAATTTCGTATAGTTATATATATCTGTTAAATAGAAATAGGAATTGGGCCTAAGGCCGTTTGGAACGTGTTGTTCTACATTGTTATGTAACTTCTGTATTTGATTTGATATTATTCACTGGGCTTTCGCTCACACTCATTCATGTGTTTGTAGGTGAGCCAAGAGAAGTCCAGACCCAGCCTCAGTGAAGTCTGTATGGAACAACTAAGGTTTTGAGAGAGTCAGCCCTTGTGTCTCACGCACGAGACCCGTCTTCGCCTTTTGTTATGTATTTACATTTTGTCAGGTTGGCGAAGTTTTGTATATGTCTGCTTATAGTTTTTATGGGTTGACTTAGTTTTGGATGATCCTGTCTGTACAGAACCTATGTCACTATGTTTTTGTTGTGAGTTATTAACGTACATATGTATGGTTTGTTTTGATGTGCCATGTAAGCACAGCTCTATGGACAAAGTTTTAAATTTTGCTTCCCTTTTAGTCCCTTACTCTGATGTGTTAAGTCTATTTTGAGTTTGAGGCCGTAGGTAATCTTAGGATTACTGGCCGGTTACGTCCTTAACCCATGGGGGCGGGTTCGGGTCGTGACAGTACAACTATTCTTTAGGTAAGTGCATACGTCACAAAAGTTTTTAAAACAACATTCAGCTCACAATTTCAAACTTGTCAAGTCTTACATACACAAAATCCCCATACCAAAAACCAAGCTAAGAGTTCATAACCAAAAAGGGGTTTAGTCTATGCTTGGCTCAACACAAGTACAAGTTAGCTCCTTCTCAAGAGCTCCACAAAAGGCTGACCACTAGGTGACTCCGAAGCACTCTCTATCCTTGATGCTCAACTTGCTCACCTACATATGTATACATAAATAGTGAGATGATACCCAATGAGTAATAACAGAATAAAGAGGTTATATGAATGAAGTTCAATATAATTACAAATGTCATTTTCACATATCTAGTCAATCTTGTTTCAATAACCATTTCATTCAAATCATGTGGCACATCCAGTAGAGTAATAATGCTTTAATAAAAATGGGACCACGAGGGTCAATCGATGTTCAATATTCAATGTGACCATAAAGGTCTAACGTCAGAGATCTCTAAGAAATTATTTATGTAGATTTTATATAAGATATTTACATTTATATATGTTGTATGTAGGTTGCATTTGGAAAATATAGTATAATATAAGAAGTCAATTAGGTTTAGAAGTTCACTCAGATAATAAGAAAACAAATAAAAAAAAGAGAAGGTGGCGTGCTGTGCAGCGAAGAGCAGCCGAAAGAGAGAGAGAGAGTGATCAAAGGGGAAAAAAAAAAAAAAAAGAGGAGGAAAAAATATATATTAGGGTTTTGTTTTGGTGGCTCCATTAGTTCTTCAAGTATTTCTTTGATCTTCAAAAAATAATTGTGAGTACAAAACCCATTTCCCTTTATTTATGTTAATTCGTTATTTTTATTTATTTGATGTTGGTTGGATTTTTTTATTTGTATGTAGATGATAAATTGATTTTAATTATTTGATTAGTTGTGTATGCCAGGTTTAGAGTTTTTATATGTATTTATTTTATGATTGTAATCACACTCATGAATCTATGAAATTAAAATAAACTTGGAACTCATAGATAAATTCCTTATACTCCACCATGACTCTATGGATTGTTATTTTATTTGAATGATAGTGAAAAAGAGTGTATAAGAAAAAAAAAAGTGAGAATTATGAGATTTATTTGAATGCCTTAGGCTTTGCATTGTTATGTTTGTTCTCATGAGTAGATGAGAGATTGTGTATATATATATTGTTGCCTCGTTATCATGAGTAGACGAGTGCTTTGATTTACGCCCGTACATATATGCTAACCATCCGAGAAGTGTGGGTCAAACTCGAGACGATATCCAAGTGCAAGTTTGGCTTCGGAGCAGTGTTAGGTATACGGGAGGCACATGGGATATATGTGTAGGCCGGAAGTGGAGGCCGAAGTGGTGGAGTTAAGGTACAAATAATTAAATATGAGTTTATTAGTATAGTGTAAATTGTATTGATTTGTACATCTTAAAAAATAGTAAACGATCTTGATAAATTATGAAATTTGGGCAGAGGCATGTATATGTAATTCTTGACAACTTTTGTATTTTAACTTTGTGCTAAAAAGATCGATTGGATTTTGTAATCAGATGATCTTGATTATAATAGTTTTTATTCGTTTCACCAATGCAGATTTTAGAGGCTATTTTAACCCATGAAACGAGCTCATTTTTATTGGTTTCACAAAAAATAAAGTAAAATATTATTCTGAACACTTTTTGTATTTTGAACTTTTTCGAAAAAAATCATCTTACAGTAGTTTCTTTTCATTTTCAGTTCCAAATTTTTCGATCGAATTTCGTTTAGGATTTTCTATTATTTTTTTCTCTCAACCTGTTCAGTTTCTACTAAATTCGTTCATGTTGCCTTTTAGGAAATTTAATTCTGTACAACTTTTGTTCTTTGAGTTTTGGTCAATTCGAATTATTTAAGTATGAAACGGTGCATTTTTATAATTCTTCAGCAAGTTACTTATGATTAAATTATACTAACTTTTTTTTTTGACGCAAAATGGTGGGTCTCACTGTAACAACTTGTAGACACCCCATTTTTGACCGCCCTTAAGACTTGGGCGCCACTGATTGTTTACTTGGTGGTGAAAGATGTGCAAATGCAAAGATTCGATTTCTTCAGCAAGGAGAGCGTCAAATCCTAACCTTACATCCCATTTTTGGACCAAAGCCTTTTGACCAAAAAGATTTTTGACCTTAAAACCCTCTCTTTCAAAATGTTTTTTGAAAGAAAGTTTCTACGATATTCCGAAGCTCGCATTTTGTTAAATGTTGCGCTTTTCGGTAAACCGAGCAAGGACAGGGTGGAAATGAATGGAAGAGAGGTGAACTCTTTGAAAAATCTTTCAAAGCACCTTACTTAGGGGTTTGGATTTGAAGAAAAGAGAAGAGGAGAGAAGAGAAGAAAAAAGTTGGAGGAGTAGTTGGGCATGAATCTGGGTAGGATCAAAACTGAGCAATCTTCACTCAAACAGGGATAACTTTTTGCACAGTTGGAATTTTGACGTGAGGCTTCCACCATTGGAAAGAAGACTTACAGGGCTACAATTTAGGCTCAAGAATGATCTGAAAAGGAGTCTATACAAAGGAGTTATGTCCGGTTGAAGTTGGGCCCAAAAATCAGATTTTTCTGTCCAACCAGAGGTGGAGAACGTGGGCCATAAATGGGATTTTTGGGCCATGAATGGCCAAGGCCGGCCCCCTGCCATCCAATGGTGTCCCATGCCAGCCAACAATGGTCAAGTTCCGGCCATCAATGGTCATGTGCCGGCCATTGATGGCAGAAAGTAGTTTTTGACAAATATTTTGCTCCAGCTTGTTACAGCTGTCTCTCTTGAGATATTTTCGACTTAAAGCTTGTATTTTGCTATATATTGAAGCCTTATATCTCATATTCAAGGGTGATAACAATTTGACAAAGGTTTGGGAGCCTCTCTCTAAATCCTCTCACTCTAGATTCCTCTCTCTCTAAAGCTTTTGTGCTTGGAAACTTGCATACATCCATCTTCAACCTATCAACCCTTAATAAGAGTGGATCATCTTTGGGCTGAGGTAGCTTGGGACTTTGTTTGAGCTCCAAAAGGTGGTTTTAGCTCAAGAAAAGTAGTTGTTCTTGTGCTGTGCTTCAAAGGTAACCTCTTATCCCTTTTAAGCTCTTTGTGCACTATTGTTTTGCCATCTTTCTACATTGTTTTTGGGGTGGTTGTGAACTGAGAAAATCTCTGTTTTTTAGTCCTAAAAATGGTGGTTTAGGCCTATTTTGTGTTAGGGGGTTGTCTCTACCTTTTGTTTCTTAGCTTGTATAGCTTTTGGTGCCATCTTTCAAGGCTTTCAAACCATCTCTTTTTGGCCCTTTAACCATTGAATTCTAAAGAAATTTCAGTGGTGGAAAGGTGGTTTTGAGGTCCCAAATGGGAGGGGATGGTCTCCTCTCCTCTTGTCTTGTTTGCATGTGTTGATGGCCTACCAAATGAGCATGTGTTTCTACTTCTTTGTGGCTTTGTTCAAGTATATTTTTGTGAATTTTTAGACCTGCCTTAACTCTGTTTTAGGTTGTTTTAGTCATTGGTTACTTGTATCTTGCACTTGTAGTGTAAACTTGCTCACTAGCCTAGTGTACTTGATGGTTTAGCATATTAATCTAGCATGTGTATCCTCCACTCCAGCATGTTTTTGGCTTTGATTTAGCATGCTTTAGGACTATTTTGGGTGGTCTTGGCCTTTTGAGGCTTGCTTTGCATAGCTATAGTGCAAGTGCCTTAACTAGCTTTGAATTTTAGGGCCTCTAGCATGCTTTGCTTGGGATGTTTCCATGATATAGCATCATTTCTCATGTGATTTCAGAGCATATATCACTATCATACTCTCGTATATATCACTCTTTAATCACTTTTGAGAGTTGTGCTTTGATGCCTTGCGTGTGAGCCAATTTGTGTGCATGATTGTCTAGTCTTTTGAGCTTCAATTCGAGCATGTTTAGGCTTTTATTTTGGCATGTTTAAGCTCTGTCCAGAGCTGGTTTGGTCCTTTGTGATTGATATTGCATGGTTCTAGTGTAATGCACATCACTAGTTGTTGATGCTTAAGTCTCCTAACATGTTGTACATGCGTTCTTGCATGGTTTTGTGTCTTTAGCATCTTATTTCAACACTGAAATGTTTGCCATATCACTCCATTCTTTACTTGTTGCTTTTCTTTGAAAGTGGCCTTGAGCCCCTTGTTGGCTTGAGCATGAAATTGAGGCTCTCATGCCTAATGGTTTTAGCTTTCTCTTGAGGGTTTCTACTAACCAAAAGCATGAGACTTCTTTCATGCTCAAGGTGCTTGTGGCTAAGGCCATCTTTCCCATTAGAGACTTTCATATTGAAATAAACCAGTTAATGAATGGCTCGGTAATGTAAAATGTAAGCAAGAATTGGACAAGTAAAACATGTCATGATAAGCATGTTGCATTTGCATTGCATTGTGTTCAATCGGACGTTATATTGAACACAAGATGAATTGGTTCATTCCATACTTGAAGTGATGAAAATGAGCCAATTCTCTTTGTCTCCATTGCCTTTGATCACTCATGATAAGGCTATGGTCTTAGTGTCCTGTTTGTTGTGCATTTATTGAATGTGTACAAGTTGGGTCTTAGACCATCATGCATTCAAAATGCTTGGTTGATGGTCTTGGATTCAATTATGCAACTCCTTTTATGTTTTGAGGTGATAAAGAGTGGCATAGTACACACATGCCCTAGGGAGACCCTCTATTTTCTCTGTTTTTGTGCTCTGTTACAGAATGGTGTCAGAGCACACCAGTGGCCGACAATGCCATATTAATGGCCGGCACCCTTCCATCCTTCGCCGGCAGAGGCCCACTCTTGGCCGGCAGGCCACTGGTGCACTCCCCAGCTTTGGTTTGGTAAGTTTCAACAGCTAGATCTTGGAGACACCCTGCAGACAGAGCCTCAAGAAAGCAAATCGGAGAGCTTTTCAGGGCGAGAAACC
The DNA here is from genome assembly GCF_055761805.1 of Camellia sinensis. Classification (NCBI taxonomy): domain Eukaryota; kingdom Viridiplantae; phylum Streptophyta; class Magnoliopsida; order Ericales; family Theaceae; genus Camellia; species Camellia sinensis. Next base: position 103,838,978 of record NC_138961.1, read on the forward strand.
AAATGCGAGCATGCATGTTCAACTTCTTCAACTTTCTGGGACAGCATAGTTTAAAGCTTTAATTGTTAGTTAGCATCTCAATTTGTGTATGTAATTAATTTGTTAATTAATTAAGTATTGTAATAATTAGTCTAATTAGCTTAATTAGATTAGTTGGCTAGCTTAGCTTAGCTTAGCGTATTTATTCGGACCCTCCGTCGAGAGGGCAAATGTTGTAATAAGGGTGCGTGTGTGTGTGCATGTCTTCCAACCCCACTTCTTTCTCCCTTTTACTTAACCGGTTTCGATGGTTAGTTTTAGGACATTTTTCAATTAGCATACCTTATGCTTGCATGCGTGCATCATTCATTTGTCTTGCATGCACCGGGCTCGGCGCATCATTCAAACTGCATTGTATTTCAATACACTTTTTTGAATATGTGTTCCAAAGAATGTTATCAAGTGTTGCATTCATATGCCATCCTAGATAGCCGAGCCTATTTTAGTTGCATTTTTTGCATGTGTTGCATTAGGCACTTAACATAGTTAGGATCATGCATTGATTTCTAATTAGCTTCTGTTTTGGCTGGGAGTGCATTATAAGTGTTTACACTTTAGCATCCTTGAATGTATGTAAGTGACTACCATGATAACGTGCTTACCATGAGGCTATGTGCTTCAATGATTAACTGCATGAATGCTTGTGGATGAAGGCTTCATTACTTGAATTGGAACAATTCATCAAAATATGCATTTTTAAGCCCACCTGAGGTGGCAAAATCATGTTTTAAGCCCACTTGAGGGTGGCAAATCCACGTTTTAGCCTACTTGCGAGTAGCACTTACAAACCATTTTCAAAAACAAACATGAGATGTTTTGTTCCAAATCGAGCGATTTAGTCTATACTTATATGCTGTGCGCATCACATAGTAAGGTTAGCTAATAAACCGGAATAAGAACACATGTGTTTTTCAAAATAACATATCATGTTTATTAGAGGCCGATCCTTTGATCGGGCAAGCGGGGGTGCTCATTTCAGGACATTCCCCTCTCGTACCCAAGTTCCCGAGTCGAGGCAACTTTGGTGATGACGGACACGTGGCCTTAGGCACGAGTCAGGGTTTCCTAAATTTTTCAAAATAAAATATTTAGGTGGCGGCTCTAAAATTTGGCAAAGCAGTCCATGTTTGACGCTTTTGATTCAAAATTGATTTTTCAAAACCAATTGCCAGATTTGGACTCTTTGGTGATTTATCAGTCTTACATTGCACTTTGTGAGATTAGATTCAGAACTGTGGCAGGAGTCCGAACTATAGTAAGTAGAACCCAATTTGTGCCCTCTCCGAAAAGGGGGCGCGCGGAGAGAGTTTCGAGTGGTCTACACAACCCCGATTCGTAATTAAGTACTAATCCGTAATTAAGGATGTTAATTAAGTGATTAAAGTAAATTATGTGTTTATTATGCATTTCGTTTATTATTTGGCTTTCTATCTATTACTCGTAGTAATATCTGTCAAGAATTCTGTTTTGATCTGAAAATTGAAAGCCTTATCGATATCCGAACCTGAAATTGGTTACATGAATATGTCATTTGGAATTTTTAGAACACTTTGGCAAATTTTATTAAAAATTGATTTAATCTGATTGATTAAGTTGTATTTGGCGAGCCTAATGTTCTAATTAATGTATTATGGCATTAGAACTATATAAGTGGGCCTTAAGTTGTATTTGGCGAGCCTAATGTTCTAATTAATGTATTATGGCATTAGAACTATAAGTGGGCCTTAAAGTCATTTTGAGCTCAATTCTCTCATCTTTTAGTGCCAAAATCTGAGTTCATACATTCTAGAGAGAGAAAAACTCCATTTTAGAGAGAGAAAGTGTAGATTCAAGGTAAAAGTTGAGGATTTTGCTAGAGTAGCTCAAGTTTGGCAAGAATCTTATGTATTTGAAGGCTTTTGGTGAGCATCGAATCCATAATTCATGAAGATTTTGTGTTGTAGAGATGCATTCATGGAGTTGTCATACTTATTTGCATGTATTTCACATGAGTTTGTCAAGAAGATGAAGAACTTGCTTATAATTCTTACATGCATGAAAGTATGAGTGTTACATCATCATTTTGATCATAAGCTTTATTATTATGTTGAATTGAGACCAAGAAATTAACATGCATGCATATTAGATCAAGTTTTGTAAGCAAAATTCCATGTTTGAAGAGTTTTGACAAGAATTCTACATACTTGTTTACCCTTGACATGTTAGCATCTAAATCATTATTGTAAGCTATTTGGCACATGCATGTTTGAATTATCATGTTTTGAACCTTGATTTCATGTTTTGGAAAATAATTTCTTACATGCATGGAGCTTATGAGCTCAAGTTTGTTAAATTCATGAGTTTTGGACAAAAGAGCTTGAAAGGTTTTACATGTAAAAGTGTTTGAGTTCAATTTTGGTCAAATCCATGTGTTTTGAGCAAGGGGGTTTGTAAATGATCATATATTCATGTTTATGGATAAGTTTTCTAAGTTTTTGAACAAGCCATGCATGAGTTTTGCCTTTGAATTTGCATTTGGAAGCTCAAAACTTTGTTTTGAAAACCCAAATTTTTTGCAGTCCGCTCGAGCAAAGGATTTGTCGCTTGACCGAACATTTTGAGCATCCAGAAATTTTGTAGTCTATTAGAGACCGCTCGAGCGACCACTTGGTAGCTCGAGCGAACCCTTTGTATTTTGTTAAAACGCTCGAGCACTGGAGTTGTGGCTCGAACGTAGATTGAGACCATCCAGTACTTTTGCAGGCAGAGCAGTCCGCTTGAGCGGCCAAAGGTGCACTCGAATAGCTAGGCCAAATTCAGCATATTTTTCAAAGACATTCTGTGTTTGTATTTTTGTTCTCATCCTTTTCTAAGCATATTTAGACATGAATTATGAGTCATTTGAGAGTAATAAGCTAAGTAATAACATGAGTAATTGAATTAGAAAATGTAAGCCCATTCCGAGATCCGAGAGTGTGATTCACATGTACAAATTATAAGTATTGGACGGAATAAGAAACCAATGTAAAGAAAGCTAAGCCGTTGTAACAACCCTCGTCACTGATTACTGATTAACCACCAATTACTGTTAAACTGAAACTGATTTTGATAAGTAATTGAATCAACTGAAATACTGAACAGACTGACTGAAATCTGGAACTGAATTGATTAAGTATATCTGTTTAATTGTATGTCTATCTGTTGACTGTTTGATTATCTGTTCATGCCTTTGTGTTTAAATTGTGAATTGAAGGCCTTATCAGCGGCCGAATCTGAAATTGATTGATGATTTGTGTTCATTGGAATTATTATGATTTTATGGTGTATTTATCTAAAATGTGATTTGGTATGATTAAATTAGGCTAAATGGTGTTAAATTGCATAGTTTGACTTAATAACATTAGTGCCACTTAGTGGCCACTACCTTATACATTTTGAGACTTGTATACATTGAACCAAAACATTTCCTCAGCCTTATTTGAGAGCTCTAGCCGACCAAAAAGAGAGAGAGTGAAAGCGAGAGTAGTGAATTCAACATAGAGATTTGGCTTGAATCTTGAGGAATTGAAAGCTCATAATTGAGCCTCTAGACTTGTAATTGAGGAACCTAGGTATGAATTTCCTTCTCTTAATTGTGTATTTAAGTTCCTTCTAGCATGGATCATGGTAGATTAAAGAGTTAAGTCATGAATTGGTTCAAAAGTGTTGAATTGAAGCTTAATTATTGCATGCATGGTATACTCTTGCATTTTAGAGCTTGTTCTTCATAAATTTGCCACATGCATGTCCATGTTTTGATCATAAACCATGTTTTCACCTTGTCTTTGAAAATATTAGCTCATTAGAGCATGAATTGAAGCTTTGCAATGGTTTAAATTCATGCATGTTATGTTTGAATTATGTTCATGAAAATTGGTTTCAAATTGAGTTGAATTGATCTTCCTTTTAGGCCTTGATTTTACAAATTGAGCTTTGAATCATGTTATTCTATGTATTTACAAATGTTTTCCAGGAAAAGGGCCCAAAGGAATTGGTTTTAATGCATTTGAACTTGGTTTGAGCTTGGAAGTTCAAATCTGGAAATTCCAGATTTTGAACTCACGCTCGAGCGGGGTGACTGGCCCTCGAGCGTGAAATTCGTGCTCCCAGTACTTTGCACTGTTTTGATGTCCGCTCGAGTGAAATAATTGACGCTCGAGCGGGACATTATGTCTCATGCTCGAGCGGGTGTCGAGCGCCTAATCGAGCGTGATTTTCACCTATCCAGCACTTTTGACTGTTTTGCAGAACACTCGAGCGAGTAAGTCTACGCTCGAGCGGAAACCTTTGTCTGCATGTCCGCTCGAGCAGAGTAACCTACGCTCGAGCGTGACCCCTGTTTTCTAAAAATTCTGAAAATGCTTTTAAAGTGCATCTTTGCATCCTCATCTCATCCTAGGCATTATTAGGCCTAGTTTAAGGCATCTTAATGAGGATATAAATGTAGAACCACACCGACGCAAATTAGGGATTAAGTTATTAACTTTTCCAATTGTGAAACTTAGTGTGTGTTCAATCTGTTAACTGTTTAGGGTTGGCTTTCGGGGACGCGCTCTCACTGCTTATAGCCCAGAACTCTGTGAGTAACAACTGTGTAACGATATGTTCAAAATGATTATCTTCTGAACAATTGAACTGTACTGTTTCTGAATTGGTTACTGTTAACTGAATGAATGAATGTCTTATATTCTGCACTGTATTGTGGCATCTTTAGCAACTACTGCTTACTGTTACTGTTACAGAGATCTCTGTCGGTTCCCTTGTTGGAACCACTACTGGTAACTGATTGATGGCCATCATTTACTGTTCGGTCTTTTAAGACCTACTGTTTACTGTACTATTATGCTAATGGGTGTACCACATATGACTGAACGACTGATATACTGAATCAATGAACTTTTTTCATTACTGTAAGGACATTTCATTCTTAACCTCTTTACGCATGATGTTATTCACTAGGCTTTAGCTCACTGCTCATATATATATGTAGGTTTACAGGCATCAGACCGTGGTTAGAAGCGTCGAGGTAAGCTCCAGTTTTGTCAAGCCAACCACTGTGCCTCACTGCGAGGTTCTGAGCCTGCCAAGCCTTGGCTTAGGGGTGTTTTAGTTCCCCCTTCTGTCTCTGTAACTGTTCTGTTTACTGTACTGTACTGTTTAATAGGGATTAAGTCCCTGTTCTGAACGACTGTATACATTGTACATACTGTTTTGTCTGACTGTATATATTGAATGAAAAGTCCTTTTGCATACAGACTGTCACAGCTCATTGGACATTGTTTACTTACTGTATTGGCTTCCGCCAACCCCTGTACTCTATATTACTGTTCTACTGTTAAGCAGGCCTTCGGTAATCTCAAATTACTGGCCGGTTACGGTACTAAACCCATAGGGGCGGGTTTGGGTCGTGACAGCCGTAATGGCCAAGTGCATGTGTAATGATAAGCTATGTTTATGTTATATACTTTTGTGTTTGTAGGTCAACGTTTGACGATTGATTGACCGTTTACGGAAGCCCACTGTGAGTAACATTATTGTACAGATATTTTCATATGAATTATATTCCAAATGTAATTTGATAAGTTATGATTTCCGAAATGATATTTGTTTACATAACCGAATATCCTATGTTTGAAATCTATTATGGCATTCATAGATCGTCCCAAGTCATGGGGGACGACATGTTAATACGGGTCCATGACATATATGTGATTACGAGATCTCATTAGCCACTTCATTGTGGTGATATGTGTTTAATCGGTATCTGGAACCGATTGCTCTAGTTGGAAGACGATGTGATATGTTCTTTGGGATGTACCATTTTTATGTTCAGATATGAGAATAATTATGTTATGATCTGTTTTATGATTATGAAATGTTCGGAATTCGTTCACTAACCTCTTTACCTTAATGTTATTCACTGGGCTTTAGCTCACTGTGTGTATATATATGTATAGGTGAGCGTTCTAGAGATCAAGCCTAAAGACTTTTGTCTGGATCTGTGTTTTGTTGTCAGCCAACCATTATGCCTCACGTGGAGGTTCCGGAAGTGTCACGTGTTATAAGATCTGGTTGTTTCTATATATGAGACTGTTTGTTTTTGTTGGCTATGCTTAAGATGCTATAATGTATGTGGGTATAATACAAGAATGACTTTTGAATATGTATATAAAGTTTTAAATATCCTGTTTCATATAAGTCAACACAGCTCATTGGACAGTTATATTTATGTATTTGTTTCCGCTAGCCCCTTAATTCTGTTTATCTGTTCAGAGGCCTTTGGTAATCCAAGGATCACTGGCCGGTTACGGCGCCAAACCTATAGGGGTGGGTTTGGATCGTGACACTTACTAACTTTTTATGCAGGGATTACCTATCATATTTTTATTTTTATTTTGTTTATTTTATACTCAATTTATATTTCGTTGTGTACGGGCAAGAAACTAAATGCCATCGTATCTCGGGAAACTACCCATTTGTCTCGGTACGGACGGACATACTTGTCTTGTCTCGTAATAAGAATTAAATGTATTTTTGTTTGTGTTTGGTAGACACGTTGGTGTCAAATCTTGTACTCATACCGGTATACTTGTATACTAACCCGTTTTGTCTTTTGGTATCTCGGGTGTGTTCTGTTTGAGCGCAATCGAGCTTCCTTTACAGGATTAGTTGGGACTACGGTGGTGAAGAGAAATAACTATAGTTATTGGACATGTCGTTTGAACTTCTTTTGTTTTCTTGAGCTTAGGGTTAATACTAGTTTATGAATTTATTAATTTTTTTATGACCTTAGTATTTTGATAATTTGGCATGGTTTGTAACCTTACATTATTTAAGTTATTTTGACTATTTATTGTCACTTTAATGTTGGAGGTATTGGTTAGTTATGAAATTATGGTGGATGGTTTGGTTGGCGTTTTGTTAGGTTTTTTTATCCCTTGTAATCTTTTGAGGATGGAAATTTACTTAAACCCTTTGGAGAATTGAACGTTTAGATTGTTTTTTCACCTCTAGGATTTGGATAATGGAATATTAATTGGGGTTTAGTCTTAATTTAATATATAATTGTCTAAATTTTGGGGCATGACAGTTTGGTATCAGAGCTCTAGGTTACCCTAGACTTGTCAGAGTTAGGTGATCCTCGGATTGTGAAAACATAGGTTAGCTGGTTTAGTTTGGTGGTTGAATTTATTCTAAGTATTTGTGAATGAATTTTTGTGTTTTTAACTTGAAGGTGATGGCTAGAAGATATCTTTAATCTTTTTCATGAACCCGTTAGAGTACTTTTTGATACTGATGCCTCTCATTCTTTCATATCTAGACAGTTTGTAGGAAGAGAACATCTTGTAACTACCTCCTTGTCTAGACCTATTCGTGTTGAGACCCCTTTAGGAGGCGCAATTACTCTTTATGAGATGTGTAAAGATTTTGAGATTGACTTTGCGGTTAGAGTTTTGTATGCGAACCTAATTGTGTTAGGGTTTGAGGGGTTTACAATTATTTTGGGTATAGATTGGCTGCGAAAAGACTTTGTGACTCTAGATTGTGCTGGAAGGACTGTAAATATAGATATTCCCGGTATGCCACAGCTTACCCACACTTCTAGCGATAGAGAAGAGTCGGTGATGACAGGTTTTTTAATGCTCGGTAGAAATCCCTAAGCAGGATATTAATGAGGTAGATGTGGTGTGTGAGTTTGAGGATGTATTTTAGGAGATACTTGGACCTCTACCTCGATGGGATAGTAGAATTTCGCATTGACCTAGTGCCGAGAACTGCATCGATTTCTAAGGCGACATACAGAATGGTGCCTAAAGAGCTTGTGGAGATGAAGAAGCAGCTGGAAGGGATGCTTCAGAAAGGGTTCATTCGTTCAAGTAACTCCTCGTTGGGAGCACCCGTGATCTTTGTCTCCAAGAAAGATGGCACTCTCCGTATGTGCATAGATTACATAGAGCTAAACAAGGTGACTATCAAGAACAAGTATCCGCTACCTAGAATTGATGACTTGTTTGATCAGTTGAAGGAGGCAGCCACGTTCTCTTAGTTTGATCTCAGAATGGGTTACCATCAGATGGGTGTGTCAGAGGAAAGTATACCACTTACTACTTTTCGGACCTGGTATGGGTTGTACGAATTTCCTGTAATGCCTTTTGGTTTGACCAATGCTCCTGCCTACTTCATGGACTTGATTAACAGAATCTAGATAAGTTTGTGATTATCTTCATAGATAATATTCTGGTGTATTCTAAGAATGAAGAAGAACACAGAGAACACTTGAAAATCATGTTGCAGACTTTGAGGGAGCAGTAGTTATACACTAAGTTTAGTAAGTGTCACTTTTGAGAGAAAGAAGTTCAGTTTTGGGGACATGTAGTGTCCAAACAGGGAGTAACAGTAAATCCTGAGAAAGTTGTTACGGTCAAAGAATGGAAGCAGCCTACAAATCCTTCAGAGGTGAGGAGTTTTTTTAGGACTAGTCAGTTATCACAAAAGATTTATAGAGAAGTTTTCCATTATTGCAGCATCCATGACCAAGTTGACCCACAAGAATGTGAAGTTCTTCTGGATAGATGATTATGAGAAAGCTTTCTAGGAGTTAAAGAAGTGTTTGACTACAGCTCTGGTGTTAACTATACCAATACAAGGGGAAAAGTTAATAGTGTTTACTGATGCGAGTGGAACTAGGTTGGTATGTGTGTTGATGCAGCATCAGAAGGTTGTATCTTATGCTTCTCGACAGTTAAAACCTCATGAGAGACGATACCCTACTCATGACTTGGAGCTGGTAGCAGTTGTTTTTGTGTTGAAAGTGCGGCGACACTACTTGTTTAGGGAGTGCTTTGAGTTATACACAAATCACAAGAGCCTCAAATATCTGTTTTCTCAAAAAGAGTTGAACATGAGGCAACAAAGGTGGGTTGAATTCGTCAATAGTTATGATTTCGAGATCCTTTACCACCCAGGGAAAAGAAATTTGGTCGCAAATGCACTTAGTCGACAACATGGGACTATAGCTTCTTTGATGATTCAGGAATGGAAGTCCTTAGAGTTAATTTCGATGCATGATGTTCAACCAATCGAGAGTGTTGAGAGGGCATACATTGGTAATTTGACCGTGCAGCCGACGTTACTGGGTAAAGTTCGTCAGATGCAGAATTTAGATGGGTTTCTCGTCAGCAAGCTCGATGACCTTGTAGTGGATTTGATCGATGATTGTCCTACTGATTGATTTGTGGACTCAGATGGCAGATTGCGATTCAAGGGCATGTTGTGTGTACCTGACATTGTTGAATTGAGGAAAGATATTATGGATGATGCCCATAGGTCCCGATATACCATTCACTCTGGTGGGACTAAGATGTATAATGACCTGAAGAGGATGTTTTGGTAGGAAGGTATGAAGAAAGATGTAGAAGAGTATGCTTCTCGATGTTATGTGTGCCAGCAGGTTAAGGCAGAACACCAACGACCGTTTGGATTTTTGCAGCCTCTTGAGATCCCTAATTGGAAATGGGAGTACATCTCTATAGATTTCGTGGATGGATTGTCACGGTCTAAGCGAGGCAATGAATCTATTTGGGTGATAGTGGATCGACTCACCAAGTCTTCTCAATTTATTCCTATTAGTGTTTACCGAACTGCGGATAAACTAGCTAGGCTGTGTATTCAGGAGGTGATGCGACTTCACGGAGCACCAGTTTCTATAGTTTTAGATCGTGATCCATTGTTTGTGGCAGACTTTTGGGAGATTTTTCAGTATGCTTTGGGTGCTAGGTTAGACTTGAGCACGGCTTATCATCCTCAGACAAATGGGCAAATTGAGCGGGTAAATCAAATGTTTGAGGATATGTTAAGAGCTTGTGTCCTCGATCTTGGTGGTAGTTGGGAAGAACACTTGCCATTGGTGGAGTTTGCTTATAATAATAGCTATCGCTCCAGTATCGAGATGGCACCTTTTGAGGCTTTGTATGGGAGGCCATGTCGATCACCTGCTTGTTAGATGAAGGTAGGAGATGCACCATTATTAGGGCCAGAGTTGGTGAGAGAGACCACAGAGAAGGTAAACATTATTCAGAAACATATTAAGACTGCACAGAGTCATCAAAAGAGTTACGCTGATAGAAAACGTAAGAGGGTTGAGTTGAATGTTGGAGATTTTGTATTTTTGAAGATCTTGCCGATGCAGTTCGGAAAGAAGGGAAAGTTGGCACCTAGATTTGTGGGACCATATGAGATCACTGAGAAGATTGGTAATGTGGCTTACAAATTAGCCCTGCCACCTGCTTTGGCTATGATTCACAACATGTTCCATGTATCTTTATTGCGAAATTGTGTGAAAGACCCTTCCCAAGTAGTATCACCAGAAGTGTTGGAGATCAGTGATGATCTGACATATGTAGTGCGACCGGTTACTAATCTAGATCGAGATGTAAAGCAGTTGCAGCGCAAGAAAGTGAACTTGGTGAAAGTGCAATGGAGCGAGGATGAGAACGATATTACCTGGGAGTTAGAAGAGAAAGTTTGGCGTATGCACCCGGAGTTTTTTGTTTAGTACTCTTTCCTATCGAATCTCAGAACGAGATTCTTTTGAGGTGTGTATATTGTAACGACCCTGATTTTCGTAAGTCATTATTTATTATTATTACTTTATTTTATTTTTGACTTTATTAATTACGCGGCTACATGAGAATTTAATGCGATATTTAATTAATTTAATGTGTTAGTTAATTATATATAATTAATCTGAATATTTATATTTATATTTATATTTATATTTATATAGATTTTGTATAAGATATTTACATTTATATATGTTGTATGTAGGTTGCATTTGGAAAATATAGTATAATATAAGAAGTCAATTAGGTTTAGAAGTTCACTTAGATAATAAGAAAACAATTAAAAAAAAGAGAAGGGGGTGTGTTATGCAGCGGAAAGCAGCCGAAAGAGAGAAAGAGAGAGAGTGATCAAAGGAAGAAAAAAAAGAGGAGGAGGAAAAAAAATATATTAGGGTTTTGTTTTGGTGGCTCCATTAGTTCTTCAAATATTTCTTTGATCTTCAAAAAATAATTGTGAGTACAAAAACCATTTCCCTTGATTTATGTTTAATTTGTTGTTTTTATTTATTTATTTATTTTTATTTATTTGATGTTGGTCTGATTTTTTTATTTGTATGTAGATGATAAATTATTTTGATTTTTTTGATTAGTTGTATATGCCAGGTTTAGAGTTTTTATATGTATTTATTTTATGCTTGTAATCACACTCATGAATCTATAAAATTAAAATAAATTTGGAACCCATAGATAAATTCCTTGTACTCCACTATGACTCCATAGATTGTTGTTTTATTTGAGTGAAAGTGAGAAAGAGTGTATAAGAAGAAAAAAAAGTGAGGATTATGAGATTTATTTGAATGCCTTAGGCTCGGCATTGTTATGTTTGTTCTCATAAGTAGATGAGAGATTATGTATATATATATATATTGTTGCCTCGTTCTCATGAGTAGACGAGTGCTTTGATTTATGCCTGTATGTATATGCTAACCATCTGGGGAGTGTGGGTCAAACTCGGGACGATATTCCCGTGCAAGTTTGGCTTCAGAGCGGTGTTAGGTATACGAGAGGCACGTGGGATATATGTGTAGGCCGGAAGTGGAAGCCGAAGTGGTGGAGTTAAGGTACAAATAATTAAATATAAGTTAATTGGTATAGTGTGAATTGTATTGATTTGTACATTTTGAAAAATAGTAAACGACTTAGATAAATTATGAAATTTGAGCAGAGGCATGTATATGTAATTTTTGATAATTTTTGTATTTTAACTTTGTGCTAAAAAGATCGATTGGAACTTGTAATCAGATGATCTTGGTTACAATAGTTTTTATTCGTTTTACCAATGCAGATTTTAGAGGCTATTTTAACCCACGAAACGAGCTCATTTTTATTGGTTTTGCGTAAACTGAAGTAAAACATTATTCTGAACACTTTTTGTGTTCTGAACTTTTTCGAAAAAAATCATCTTACAGTAATTTCTTTTCGTTTTCAGTTCCAGATTTTTCAATCGAATTTTGTGTAGGATTTTCTATTAATTTTTTCTCTCAACCTGTTCAATTTCTACTAAATTCGTTCACATTACCTTGTAGGAAATTTGATTCTGTACAACTTTTATTCTTTGAGTTTTGGTCAATTCGAATTATTTAAGTATGAAACGGTGCATTTTTATAATTCTTCGGCAAGTTACTTATGATTAAATTCTACTAACACTTTTTTTTTTTTTGGCAAAATGGTGGGTCTTACTAACTTTTTATGCAGGACTGACCCATCATATTTTTATTTTTATTTTGTTTATTTTATACTCAATTCATATATCGTTGTGTACGGGCAAGAAACTAAATGCCACCATATCTCGGGAAACTACTCATTCGTCTCGGTGCGGATGGAACTACTTATCTTGTCTCGTAACAAGAATTAAATGCTTTTTTGTTTATGTTTGGTAGACACGTGAGTGTCAAATCTTGCACTCATACCAATATATTTGTACACTGGCCCGTTTTGTCTTTTGGCATCTCAGGTGCGTTCTGTTTGAGTGCAGTTGAGCTTCCTTTGCAGGATTAGTTGGGACTACGGTGGTGAAAAGAAATAACTATAGTTGTTGGACATGTCGTTTGGACTTCTTTTGTTTTCTTGAGCTTAGGGTTAATATTAGTTTTTGAATTTATTATTTTTTTATGACTTTAGTATTTTGATAATTTGGCATGGTTTGTAACCTTACATTATTTAAGTTATTTTGACTATTTATTGTTACTTTAATGTTGGAGGTATTGGTTAGTTATGAAATTATGGTGGACGGTTTGGTTGGCGTTTTGTTGGTTCTTTTTTATCCCTTGTAATCTTTTGAGGATGGAAATTTACTTAAACCCTTTAGAGAAGTGAACGTTTAGATTTTGTTTCACCCCTAGGATTTGGATGATGGAATATTAATTGGGGTTTAGTCTTAATTTAATATTTAATTGTTCAAATTTTGGGGCGTGACAGTTTCTAACTCATTCCATATTTATATGAGCTCAATTGGTGCCTAAGAGTTCTTGAAATGACATGAGAATGTAAGCATGCACTTAAAAGAGTTAGTCAAAATTTCCTGAAAACAGGGTCCTCTCTCGAGCGCAACTTCCTTCGCTCGAGGGCGACTTTGGTCGCTCGAATGGTCTGTAAACTCTGCAAAAGTACTAGTTGTAAGAATTTTCTACTCAATAGACGCTTGATAGTCGCTCGAGCGAAAGATTGAATAAATAGGGTCCTCGCTCGAGTGCAACTTTGGTCACTTGAACGGTCTGCAAAATTTTGCAAAACTACTAGGAGCTCGATTTTTACGCTTGAACGACACTTTATTTGCTCAAGTAGATAGGCCGAATTTTGGAATTTCCAGAACTGTGTTTGAAGTTCAAATTTGATATTCAAAGGTCTAAAACTTGTATTTTTGGTACAAAAACATGGGAAAACATTTTAGAACTTGAAAATATAGTCAATTTGAAACCAATTGCTCAAATCATAGACCCAATTCTCAAAATCAAACTTAAATCATGAAATTGGAATCATGCATGAAATGTATTACCCTCATTTCTTTTCAAATCTTTTCAAAACTTGATCAAATGGCATGACAAGTGTAAAAACATGAAGACCTCTTTAATGAATGTGTAAAAGTTCCATGCATGTAAGAATTCATAGAAAATTGAACTCAAAGATGAAGGATTATGCATGCATATATGCTATCATACTCAATTCTTCCATAATCAAGTCAATTCTTTCTACTTACATACAAATAGGCTATAACTTCTTGAATTCATGACCTACATGTTTTATTTTCAAGATTTAAGGAAGAATTCCATACCTAGGATGTGAATTCAATTTTATCGTAGTTTGATCCTTCAAGTTCTCTACCAATTCTCTTCAATTTCTCCTTACTCTCTCTCTCTCTCTCTCTCTCTCTCTAAGTTGAGTTCTTTTTCTCCTTCTCTTAAAATCTCGGCCAAGTTATGTATGTGAGGCCAAGTAAGGATTATATCACTTATATATAAATGTGATTAGCTTAGCCTAATCATATGTGATTAAGGTTGGTTAATTATGGCCAACTCTAACTAAGTTCAATCAGTTTATTCTAATTATTTTGGTCCGAATCAAATTTTGACGAAAGTTGCCATAAAATTCAAAATATTCTAATTAGCCTATTAGGCTAGTCAATTTTAGCTTCTGAAACCGTTTGGGCTTTCAATTTCTAATTCTAAGTCAATAAGTGAACATATATTCCAAGCAATAATAGATAACTACAAAATTAAGTATGTAATCACACAATTAAACACACAATCATGCAATTAAACTTATTGAATCAATATAATATAATAGTATGGAGGTCAGGGTCGTCACGATTGTGATCTCAACAATCTAGTTATAAATTAATATTTATGTTTATAAAATTTCTTTTTTATCATTTAAATTCTTCATCCGAGTATATATTTATTTATTTCTTAGTTGTATTTTGGATGCAATCCAATTTATCTATACAAATCTCCATCCTTTGTATACATATCGCATATTAATTTAAGAGATACGCATAATTACAAACTAACAATTGATGAAAAATCACGTGCCATGTGCAACGCACGTGCCCAACCACTAGTATATATATATATATACAAAAGTGAGTTGCGTATTTGGCATTGCAAATTCGGCTGAGCTAGTCCGCTATAGGGTGGCTGAAAGGATGGCTGTTGTTAATCTTGGTGTAACGCCCCCAAATTATTCACCCATTTTATAAATAAATCCATTCAATATTTTTCACCCATTACAATGAATACCATTAAAGAACAATGTCTTTTACCCAAGATAATCTTTTATCATTGTAGTATTTCAAATGAAATATACATCATTGTCCATTAATATACAATCATGAATAATAACAATTTAGAGACAATAAAATACAAAAAAAAAAAGTGCCCTAATGGTGTACACATTTTCAAGGATAGTCCTTGATTACATAAAAATGAACATTTAGTCCTAATCCAAAAAACAGTTTCGGAGCTTCAATAAGTAACATCCAGTGAGCCTTTGTGCTCCAGTCGAAATACATCCATCGCCAAGTCACTTTGGCGAAATCACACCATCATTTCCTAAAATGTTGTTTGTTGGGGTGAGCTAATGCCTAGTAGGAATACATTTAACATAATATATAAATAATCGAGATGTATATGATCATGCTATGCACTTGTTACAAATTCTATATTTTCTCTTTTAAACCAAAATACTTAATGTATGATTTCCATTCAAACTCTCATTTACAACTGTGGAGTGGAAAATACACTACAACATCCTAAGTAAGAGCCACAAAACCATACTTACATCTATAGATTTGTATACTGAAAATATCCCCACATTTGCCAACTATTAATACGATAGGGAATGGGCACCCAAAATCATTCATTTTTCCACTTTTACCATCTATAATATGGCAGTGGACACCCAAAAATATTTTCCCACATTCGTCTGGCAATAAGCTCAAGACAAGGCGATTGGGCACCTTAACTCCTCTATGCGGGTACCAACACAATGCACAATCATTTTATAAAATCCGACTCAACTACCTAGACTCATATGTTATTTATCCCCTTTCAACATTTTCCAAACATCCACGAGATTGTAAGATCACAAGATAAAATCATAATGTACATGATGCGTAAGTTTCCAAATCCAATTTGCCTAAGGTTCATTCAATTTATAAACAAGATTTAACAATAGCAAGAAACAAAATGATTTTCTCCAATTTCTCATTTCCACAATTTCAACATTCATCCATCTCAACACACATTTCCAAGACGAATCAAACTTACATGTTTCAACACATTTATAACAATCATTCACCCAATTTCAAGGTTTAAAGTGAATTGAGCCAAACCCCATTATTAAATCAAATTTAGAAATTAATTTTTGAGAAAATTGAGACTTTTCCCTTTTTTTACACTTAAAGATTCAATATTCATCATCAACAATAATAATTAACAAGAAACATTTATAATCTTTCCCAAAAACATTAAGTATAAACCCCTTTTGTTTGTCAACCCATTTTATACAACAAAATCATCTCATACATTTCTATAATTAAGAAAATACCACATATATACCTCAAATCACGGATATACTAAGTTAAAAGTACCCCTTCCTCAAGAATGGAGGTAAAAAGATGAAAACCCAAATAGAGCTGCAAGATAAACATGATTTAATTAGTAGAAACATTGATCTTTACTCCATCTTCACTTTTTGCAAGGGATCTAGGCTTGATTCTTAGTGAAATGAGAGATTTTTACAGAGAGAAAGCTAGGGTTTCAGAGTTTAGGAGAGGGGAAAGAAAGAGGATAGCATCCACTTCTGGATCACCCAATTGTGCTTCAACTATTCTCGTAACTAGGGTGGTGGGTTGTGCGATGGTGGTGAATAGGATAGGTTGTTCCGAAGATTTATGAAGTTGCAAGTCAAATTCACTGACATCCCTTATCATCTTTCATTCCCTTATTGCTAAGCTGCCTAGAATACTTACAGATTTTCTACTCAAGGCATCTGCCACAACGTTGGTCTTACCGGGATGATTGTGTGTTTTGAAGTCATAGTCCTCCAAGAATTCCATCCATCTCCATTGACGCAGGTTTAGATCTTTCTGAGAGAATAGATACTTAAGACTCTTGTGGTCGAAGAAGACTTCAAATTTCTCACCATACAAATAATGTCTCCAAAGTTTCAAGGCGAAGACAATAGCGGCAAGTTCTAAATTATGCTTCGGGTAGTTTCTCTCATGAGTCTTCAATTGACGTAGCCATACGCCACCATCTTGCCCTCTTACATCAAAACACACCACAACCCCTCTCTAGAGGCATCACAAAATACTGTATACCCCAACCCTCGTTCTGGAATAATAAGAGTAGGAGCGGTGGTCAATCTAAGTTTCAATTCCCAAAATGAATTCTCACAAGGTTCATTCCAAACGAATTTCACTCATTTACGAGTTAACCTTGTCAAAGGTGAAACGATTGAAGAGAAATTCCTCACAAACCGACGGTAGTAACCGGCTAAACCTAGGAAACTACGAATCTCTACAGTGTTTTTAGGTTGTTCCTAATTTTGTACTGCCTTTATCTTTGAGGAGTCCACCATAACTCCATCTTCGGAGACTACATGGCCTAAAAACTTCCCTTCTGAAAGCCAAAACTCACATTTCTCATATTTCGCATATAAATGATGCTTTCTAAGAAGTTGCAAAATAGTACGAAGGTGTCCTTTATGCTCTTCTTCGGAAGGCGAATAGATAAGGATGTCATTTACAAAGACGACCACAAATTTGTCAAGGAACTCTCAGAAAATTCAATTCATTAGATCCATAAATGTAGCTGGGGCGTTAGTTAAACCGAACGACATAATTAAGAATTCGTAATGACCATATCTGGTATGAAAAATAGTCTTGGGAATATCTTCCTCCCCAACCCGGATCTGGTGATAAATCGACCTTAAATCTATTTTCGAAAAGCAACGAGAGCCTCTAAGTTGATCAAAGAGATCATCTATTCTGGGCAAGGGGTATTTGTTCTTAACCGTAACTTGATTCAATTTAAGGTAATCTATGCACAGTCTTAATGATCCGTCTTTCTTTTTCGCAAACAAGACTAAAGCTCCCCATGGTGAGGTGCTAGGGCATATAAAGCCCTTACTTAGTAACTCCTATAATTGTTCTTTCAAGATAACCAATTCGGCCAGAGCGAACCTATATGGGAACAAGGAGATAGGTTCTGTACCAAGTATTAAGTCTATAGAAAACTCAACTTCCCGGTGTGGAGGTAAGTCAGTGAGATCTTTAGGAAAGACATCAAGGTACTTGCATCCTACATGTGGAAATACATCTCAAACTATACCACCTCCATCATCTATAATAGTAGCTAAAAGAGAAAGAAACTCACTTCGGCCACGTGAACAGTATAATGGGGGTAAGGATTTATCGTTCCTATCCCCCAGAAATGTGAAACAATCACCACCCGGTGGGCATACTGTAACTCTCCTACGATAACAATCTATAATAGCCCGGTAAGTAGACAACCAGTCCATGCCGAGGATAACATCAAAACCCGACATTTCCAACAACACAAAATTAAATAGAAGTTGTTGACCCGCCACCTCAATTACACACTCCTGACATCCCTAGGTCAAAGTGACTTTAACCCCGATTGGTGACTCTATAGTGAGTGAAGATTTTAATTGTTTACTTTCTAACCCCAACAACGATGCAAAAAATTTACCATAAACGAGTGAGATCCCTAGTGTCAATCAACACACTAGCCCAAGTATTGAAAATGAGAAATGTACCTCTCACAACTGACGGTCTTGAAGTCTGTTCTAAAGCGGTGACAGTGTATACCCTTTCATGTGACCTCTATTCTCCCAAGTCACCTTTTTGAGCATAAGTTTGTTGTGCAGATTGTGCCGAGGTAGCCCCTTGTGTTGCACTAGATGCTTGGCCTAACTGGGCTGGCTAGTAAGATTGTCTTTATCCTTGGCCCATCTGGAAACCTCCAGACTGTCGAGATCCTACCAAACTGGTAGTCCCCACTCTCAGTGGACAGAACTTCTTCAAATGTCCCGGTTGACCACACTGATGGCCAGACTGTGACTGACCCCTACTCTGAGATTGGCCCTGTGGGCATGCAGGTTGGGACTATGTTCCACCCTTCTGTCCACACTCTGAAGCTTTGTGACCCACTTGGCCACATCTATAGCAAGCACCACGGATTCGACCCGCACTCCCCGAACTTCCAACCATCACCGAATTAAAAGATCTGGCCGGTTGTGGAGGTGATTGAAATGATGATGATGAGCCCTTAGACTTTTTGGAAGAGCCCGTATCGCCCTTGGGTTCAGAATGTCCTGTCCTCTTCAATCTTTGTCTTGCCCTCTCTGCCTCTACCATGATCTCCGCATGGGTTGATGCTTCAACTAGGCGATCATAATCACAAATCATATTACCCACCACTTTCATCAAAATTTTTGTTCTCAACCTCTTTTCAAATTCGAGGCATCGGTGTTCTTCTGTTGCTACTAGTTCGAGCGCAAAGCGAGATAGACTAGTGAATATGGCTTCAAACTCAGCCACCAGTGTATCGTGCCATAATAGCTCCTCAAACTATTTCCTTAGTCTCTCCCTAGTAGTAGGATGGAGAAACTTTTCTTGGAAAGCGTGCACAAATGCCTCCCATGTGTGTTCAACTCGATTCTTGACATATTTCCACCATTGTCCAACCTCTTCCATCAATTGATATACCGCAAATGCTACCCGCAACTCGTTCTCACGGATATCCAAAATCTCAAAAGATTTGACAATTTGTTCTAACCACTTGTTTGCCTTCATCGGGTCAGGCCCACCACTGAACTCAGATGGGTTTGAATAGAAAAACTCTTTTTTCAAAAAGGAAGCCCTAGTTTCCCCTTCAACCGTCCTAGCCGCTTAGTCGGCTCTAAGTATCTCCATGGACTCTCGAAGAGCACCTACCATCTCTCTGGCCAAGGCCCCTATTGCATCTTGGGCCGGTGGGGTGGGTACATTGCTTTGACCCACTCTTTCTTGTAAAGGGATCTCAGGCTGGGCTAGAACATTTCGGCCTCCCCAACGAGGTCTACCACAACCTCTAACATGTTAGGACATCCTAAAAGAAACAAAGACAATATTAAGTTCAAACTAACTTTCCGCACCAAAGCGCCCCATACATGATCCTCATATTTTGTACACAATCTAAGCACATATCCTCATATACACCTACTTTCACGTAAAGCAATCCACATAATCACACCATCACATAAAGCACATATGAGTCACTCTCCTAAGCTATTAGTTACTTCCATGGCAATCGAGGACCTCCAAATGGAAAGAGCATTGATCAAGTGTCTTTCCAAAAGGATCTCGATGAATGCAAAGGATAAAAGCTATATTAGAGAAGTTTAACTCCATATTTATGTAACCACAGAATCACACAAAACAAACAAGGCATATAAGCGTACCATCCTAGCCTAGGGAATCCCATTGTTACAAATGTCACTTCCCACGAGCCTAAGGTATTCAAACCTTGCGCTCTGATACCAATTTATAACGCCTTGCCACTCCTTACATGAATACCCCGCAACAAGCATTGCAATATACCAAAATCATCTTTCTCATTGAACTAAGATTCAGGAAATTATAATTTCAAAGTTACATTCTCAAGATACTTTAAACTTCTTTCCAAGTTCAATGAACTAGATGACATTACAAAAGAGAAAAGCCCAAAAGGCGTACAAGACCATAACAAAATAGAGTTACAAGTCTTGATACAAAACTCTAAGCATTGGCAGCAAAATATCCTCTAGTTATCAATCTAAATTGAGTGACCGCTTACTTCAAGTCATTACGATGGCGGTACATCATCATGTCCTGAAAATTTAAATAGGGTTAAGCTATATTCCCAATAGGAATTCATTTAACTAAGTATCTAATCATTTGAATAAGTCCATGGCACCATTATAACCAAAACTAAATTAATAGTAACTAGGAAGACATAACTAATTAGGTAATTAAATTCAAAATAATTCGAAAGTCACATTTTAATCTCACACCAAATCACTATTCATAACAGAAAGAGAAACATACCATGAGTTCTTTGTAAGAGTCCAACATTACATACACAAATCATTTCTAAACCATCTCAACATTTATCGATTATTATACAGCACGACATGGGCACCCAAAATCATCTGTTTTTCCACTTTTACCGACTACAATACGGCAGGACCAGTGGACACCCAAAAACATTTTCCCACATTCGTCTAGCAATAAGCTCAAGAAAGGGCAATTGGGCACCTTGACTCCCCGCGCGGGTACTAACACATTTCAACAACATCAAAATCGACTCCTAAACTGGACTCATGCTCAATTTACCAAACTTTCATTCAATCAACAAGTGTTCAACATGGTATGAGATGAAATACACACATAACATTCAAGAAGAATCAATTCTCAAGCCTCAATTTCAATGCCATAGCATTGTTCATATATTTCATCTCTTTATTATTCATAACATCTCAAGAATTCAAGAAAATTTCAGTCTTAGTACTATTTTCTTGTCAATTTAGAAACTAGGGTTTTATCAAATTTGGGGCTTTCTCCCCATCTTTATATAGATATAAATTCTCAACATCAATGTTCCTCATATATGTAAAATTAGATGAAATTGTGATGAAAATTGGGTGAAATGTCCTTTTTTGTTAAATTCAAAGTTTAATCCATCTCAATCATTTAATCAAACTATAAAGTCACACGATACTACATAAACTTCTTCAAAACAAAGAAATACTAGGTTAAAAGTAACCTTACCTCAAGCTATGAGCACAAGAACCAAGTTTCTTGATAAGCTATTCACCAAACACAAATCCAATCGGTAGAAATAAGGTTCTTCACATGTACTTCTGTAACAACCTCGGCCCGTGATTAATGTTAATCCATGCTTAATTATGCCTAATAAGAAATTAAAGTGAAGTTTTGCATTATATGTTGCCTTAATTGTGTTTATATCTGTTTAGGGTAAAAAGATCTGTACATGTTTTCGTTTTGGTTTGCGAATTGAAGGCCTTATCGGCATTCGATTCAGAAATTGACTTGATTTATGTGTTAATTAGAATTTTTAGAATTTTATGGTAAGTTCAATTGAAATTTGATTGGGAATGAAATAATTAGAATAATTAATGCCCATTTAATTAGTGGTAAGCCTAATTAACTAGTCTACTAACCAAGCCTATACAAGGCTTCTATATGTATCTCAACTCACTTTTCTTCATCATTTTGTTGACACCAACCGTGAGAGTAAGAAGAGGGAGATTAGAGCCAACTTTGAAGAGAATTGAGGTCAAGCTGGCAACTACTAGAGGAATTGAAGGGAATTGGTGAGATTAAGCAAGAGATCACTAGAATTTAAAGAATTATAGACCCTAGGTAAGGAATCAACCCTTAAGCTTTATGTTAGACTCACTTAAGTAAGGAACTAAGAGAATTAAGTGAATCAATGCATGAATTAAGCTAATGAACTAGAAGAGAAGAGCAAATCATGCATGCATGTTCATTGATTACAATTGAAGTTATTTTCAAGAGAATTCTCACATGCATGTTAGTATCTTGGTTTTGTTCAAGGAATTCAACATGTTTTAGACCTAAACATCTATCTGATCATGATTTGGAAACTTAGAGCTCAAATCATTTCATGCATATCATGTTCATGTTGTGTTTTCACATTTCAAGCTTGATTTTGTACAATTGCATGTTATTGGGCCTTGATTTTGAGTAATGATTCTTAATTCATGATGTTTTGCAAGTTTACAAGAGTTTCCTTAAGTTTTTGGCCCAAGAAACCATAATTTACAACTTTGGGATTGAATTTGAAGCTTAGAAACAATTCTAGAAATTCCAGAATTCTGCTTCGAGCGACAAATCCTGCGCTCAAGTGATCAGCTTTATTTTTGAACTTTCGCTCAAGCGACCAAAAGTCTGCTCAAGCGTAAAATGCATGCTCCCAAGAGTTTGCGTGCTTTGCAGACTGCTCGAGCGACAAAAGTTGCGCTCAAGCGAAGCCATGAGTCTCATGCTCGAGCAAGCGTCAAGCGAGCATCGAGCGGAGAAATCAAGCAACCAGTACTTTTTCAAAGTTTGCAGACCGCTCGAGCAATGGAAGTTGCGCTCGAGCGACCACTCACATTTTGCATGTCCGCTTGAGCGAAACCCCTACTTCCAGCATTTTTGACCAAATGTTTTCAAATGTATTTTTTGCATCCTAGGCATTCCTAGGCCATGTTTATGACATAATAATGAGGATAAGAAGTAGAACACACCAAGATAAGAAAGGATTTAATTAATGTTTGCGGGGTGTGTAATTCAGTGTATGTTCGTTCTAAAACTGTGTAGGTGACACGCCACAAGATGTCTGATTTGCCAATTCTGTCTGTTGCCTTGGAGCCCTCTATTAATAGTGAGTAACAACTTTATAAAGCTATGTTCAATTATAAGTATTTTCTGAATGATATAAGATGATCTATTTTCTGAAATATTATTATTTTCTACATAAATGAATGATTGTCCAATATTTCTGAAATGTATTCGTGACATTCTTAACTTCAGATGACAAATGTTATCTATTATGTTACGTCCCAATTATGGGTCAACTGTACGTTTCATGAGCCAACTATTATGGATCCTTATGTATACGTCCCATTTATAAGCCAATTGTACGTCCCATGAGTCAACTGTACCGTCTCCGCGCAGGTGAGTCAACTGTATGCCTTTATGGTCGTCCCTTGTGGGTCAACTGTTTCTGCTAGTGCTAATGAATGTACCACATATGATTAGCTGCAAATTCTGATCATGAATATGATTCTGGTTCTGTGTCTTTTATGAACTATAATTTTTGAACATGATTATCATCTTTGATAACTACTGAATTCTGTTTTCTGTAATTGATATGGACAACGTACATTTAAACCCTTTACTCTGTTATTATTCACTAGGCTCCCGCTCACTATTCATATTATGTATGTAGGTGATCAAGCATGTGACCAGGTTCAGAGTTGAGGACCTGGCGTCTTAGTTTTTGTTAGCCAGCTTTTGTGCCTCCCGAGAAGGTTCCGGATTAAGTCAAATTTAGTGGCTATGTTTTTGTGAATATATAAGACTTTGTTTCTTTTGATTTACGGATAAGTTTTCTGTTTATATGTATATGGAGTGACATGCAAATACTGTATCTTTTGACATCACTCGTATGTTTATAAAAGTGTAAGATTATATGTCCCATGTATGTCTTCACAGTTCGATGGACTATGTATATTTTATATATTTGCGTCTGCAGCCCCTAATTATATGTTATTCTGTTAAGAGGCCTTTGGTAATCCAATGATTACTGGCCGGTTACGTCGCTAAACCTATAGGGGCGGGTTTAGGTTGTGACAACTTCACTCCTTGCAAGTGATTTAAGTTGGATCTTCGGAGAATGAGGAGTATTTTGGGATAAAAGCTTAAGGTTTTCAAACTTAGGGTGAGACAGAGGAAGAGAGAAAAGAGAAGTGAAAATAATGATCTAGAGTGTACCTTTTTAAATTGTTGAATTCGCACAGATTGCTTGAGCGCAACTTCCTTTGTTCGAGCGAACAACACAACTACAAAGGGATAGCTCGAGCGATAATTCCACTGCTCGAGTGAAAAATGAAAAGTCCTAAAAGTTTTGCAGAGTTACAGTGAAACTATTGGGAGCTCACATTCTACGCTTGAGCGACGATTCTTGCGCACGAGCGGTCCCGCTTGTGAACTCACGAGATATTGGGAGTAGCAATTCTACGCTCGAGCGACACTTTCTTCACTCGAGCGGTCATCTAGAACAAGATGTCACAAGTAAGTGTCCACAACAAATACTTTCGATAACAAACCAAGACTTTGCAAAACACCTTCATCACAACAATAATTGTAATTTTTTCCCCTCGCAAAGAAAATCCATTATCGAGGGATAATGAATTTAAAAATTCATAACAACATGATATCTCCTCAAACTATTACTTGCGAAATTTTTTTTATTACAATGAGTTATAGTGGTAAGTAAGAAGAAAAACAAGAAGATGGTAAAACAAAATTTGCAGAAGATCTATTACAACATACTCTCCAAACAAAGTTAGATGAGTTGAAGTATGAATTGTCCTATTTGTTGTAAAGTTCAAGAAAAATAATGTACCTCATGCAGACATTTTAGTCAAAAAAAAAAAAAAATCAATGATACAAGGGAAAAAAAAAATCAAATGATGCCCAATTATCGCAACAACTCAATGATACCAAAAGTAAGTACATCAAATAAAATGTCTCGATCAATTTTGTTATATGCTGATTACTTACAGATGTCATAATAAATTATGTAACATGAAAGTTTTATGAATGCGACCCTACCAACACTTATAAGTATGGATCTATAAATATCATGAAAATAATTATGAAATTCCTCTATCGATCAAAATATTAAGTTACAATATCATTCCACAATTTCGTAAAAAAACTACTCCATATTTCTACATAAATAAAAATATATTAATGACTAATATTATATTTTTTATCATGAAAGATATTTATGACACAGAAAACGAGACTCAACAACTTTTAATGTATAAAAATATATTACATATTGATATTAATGTATTATTACACCAATAGTATGCAAATAGTATGCACTAGTGAGTTCAATGAATTTGTATTATGAGATAAACTATTAGCCAAAATTGTATAATTGTGTTTCATACCTTTAATTGTATTACAAGTACAAATTATGGAAAATTGAAGTGTGAAGTTGATAAAAAAAGATTTAAGTAATACTATATATTTAAATGATCCACTTATTATTTATTATTTAAGATAAAACTGTGATCTCAACAATCTAATTATAAATTAATATTTATATTTATAAAATTTCTCATATATTATTTAAAATTTTCAGTTAAGTATATATTCATTTCTTGCTTAATTGTATTTTGGATATAGATCAATTTATTCATATAAATTTCCATATTTTATATATATGTCACATATCAATTTAAGAGATCCGTATAATTATAATATTAATAACAGCCGTGATCCATACACCCAGTGGGGGTCGCGCCCCCAGTGACGTGGCGCGCCCCCACTGGCTGAAAACTTTAAAAAAAAAAAAAAAAAAAAACAATTTTTTTTTTTGGACCAATCCGGGGCCGACACCTCACTGGGGGTCGACCCCCAGTGGGGGTATGAAGCTTTTTTCTATTAATAATTGATAAAAAATTACGTTCTACGTACAACGTATGTGTCCAATTACTAATTGTACGGGGAGGAAATAATTCTCCTCGTATAATCCTGTTGACCAAGTCCACGCTCCTCCGTACGACGTCGCTTTATCACCTGAAAACACAAACGTGAGCTAGCCGGCGGGTGTGTGCCGGAAACCTCTCCGATGCCTAAGTCAGTAAGCTTGACAAATAGACAAAACTCTATGTTCTCAGAAAGAATTATGTTCAATTACCTCCTCCAAGGTGGTGCTTGTGAGCTTTTATAGGTTTCGAGTGGCATAATCCTAGTAGGACTTTTATTTCTCCATGTAGAGTCCTCCTAGGATTCATATTCCTAAGGATAATGCTTATCCTTTTACACCCTCCCCCACTGCTTAAACCAAGTGGGATGGTTTTTACCACGGCCGAACTTCTATGTGACCGAAATCACACTGGCTATGCTGAGCCACAGAGTAGGCCGAACTATCCTTAGTTCGGTTTTCTCCCGTTCAACCATGGTATGCTGAGACCAAGCTTCTGAGTAGCAAGCTCCGACCGATCTAACAATAATACACCGCAACCGGACTAACTGTGTGACCGGACTAACATCAAGTTACCTTCAGACCGGAGTAGCTTTACACCATCTTGGACCGAAGTAATTACACCTCTCCTAACCGAAGTAACTATACCTCTTCCGGGCCGGAGTAACTATGTTTCTTCTGGGTCGGAATGTTATTACGGCCTTTTACTGAGTTCTTCATACTTTGGGCCATAAAGTCCATCTTACAGCTCGGTCCAATTTTCTCCAAAAATTACCCTCTCATATATATATATATATATGTAGAGGAGAAAATGATTCGTGTTTTACTTGTGAATTCATCATTTTATTCCAAGTGTAAATTGTAGATGACTCTCAGCTCCATTCTGTGTGTAAGGCTTGACATGATGGCTGGGTCACGTCATCTAAATGAACCCGTGGATCCGCCGTTGAGAAATGTTAAGAATTTTAAATATTTTATTAAATTTTTTATATAGGTGTATGATTTTGTGACATTTGAATTTTTTTTTAAAATTTAATACTGTAATAAATATAATTCAAAAAAATATATATATATATATATATATAAATAAATCAATAAATAATAATAATAATAAATAAATAAATGCATAGTTAAAAAGGTGGGGATTAATTGATTAAATTGCTAAAAGAAATAGATTGGGAGACCCCGCATGTTTAGAATATTAAATATTTCAATAAGTAGTAAGTGATGTTTTTGTATCCGGTGGTGAAATTTTTAAACATGAACCTAACATATAATCATAAGAATCATGACTTTTAGAATTAAAATTACATAAATAAAAAATAAATAAATAAAAAGCTAAGACTTCGGTAGGGCCAAGGGTCAACAAGGCCCTTGGTGAATAAAGGGCCAAACAGATGACATTAGGGGAGGTAAACAAATCAAAAGTCAAACAAGTGGCATCACTTCTCATTACCAACAAGAGTATAAACGATGGCAGCATTAGACCTAAGCTCTTGGGTAGTAAACAAGGGAATGGAGCCTATAAATAATGAGGACTAGTGCAGTGGACTTCAAACAAATAAAAACATACGTAGTGTATCAGTGAGTTTTGAAAGGTGAGGGGTATAGCTGGAGTTGTAATAACAAAACTAAAAGTTAAGGGTTAATTTTAAGGTGAGTTATATTATATGTTGAGTTATCATAATATGTTTTAAATATGTCTTGAGTTATCATAATATATTTTATAAATGTTTTGAGCTACTATAATTTATTTTATATAATTTATATTTTATGGTTATGTTAATGTTTTAATTACGTTGATTATTTTTTGAATCTTATTTGTTTAAATTGAAACCCACGAATATATTTGTTTAAATTTTAGAAATTACTTGACAATAATCTTATAAATAATTAAGTTCTGTAAGTACTACTACGGAAATCCCACGCTTTGGAGGACTTAAATAAACTATTGACCCCTGTTTGGCCATCTTGTGGTCCCCTGTTTGTCATGGATCTATTGACTCATGTTCTGATTGTCACTCTAGTGACCCATATTCTGTTCTGTTCTATACCGTGGTTATAATTATATGCGTCGTTTATTTCAGTTTCTGCCACTTAAATGATTTATTTATGCCACTTAGATTATGTTTATGTTTTAACTTAAATAACTATTCATGGCTATTTCGTGCCCCTATACTCACAATATAATATTTCTCACTCTGCTATGTGCTTATAGCTGTTATCCTTTCAGATGACGATGTTTAGCGGGATCAAGATGGGGGATAAATCACAGTGTTTTCTTTCTTTTTGTACTATCTGTATTTTGGATTGGACTCTTATAATGAAATAAAGCCCAAATGACTGTTTTTGTTCTTTTCAATAAACTTTTGGTACCAAATTATTTTATTTTAATTTATTTAATTTATCGCTTGCTCTACGACTGCAAAAATTATTGAATTATTCTATTTTTATCTTATTGCGACGCCGAGCCTTTGGTACCGGGTTTGGGTCATGATAGACTCACACATATGTGAATTTGTATGAATTCCATACTTATGTGAGAGATTTAGTAAAAATTTTAATAAATTATTTAACGTTCATAGCTTTTTCCTTTGCCACAATAAATCAAGGGAAAATTAGTCTAGGGTCCCTCTCCCACTTTTCATAATGGAAGAGATCCACAAATTTATTTTTTGATGTCTAAGGTCCCTGAACATATATCAGAGAAATTTGATTCTTTCTCTCTCTCTTTCTCTCTGTCTATCTACCTTATTTTGATCACCACCACCAGACGCCCTTCTTTCTTCGACTTTTGACTGTCGTTGTCTCCCAATCTACACTAGTCTATTGCCATCTCGGCTATTGGTCTCCGATCAAAGTCTCATGTGGTGTTGGCTTCAGTCAACGAGGCTCGATGCGAGCCCCTTTCCCACCAGAAGAAGATCTTCAAGGCTGATGATCACATCGCTTTCTCCGGCAGAGTTTCGAATTTGTTCTTCAATTCAATCTCCTTCCAAATCCTCTGAAATCGCAACTCCTTGTTTTATTTTTTCCCTGGAAACAAACAGAAACCAACTATGGCTGAACATTTCTCTGAACAGCATTGATCACAGAGGCTTGTGCTAGATGTTTGTAAAAATGTCAGAGACAGTAGGCGAGCGTTAGAGGAGCTGAATTTGAAGTGTACGAAGCTGAGATCGCTCAAATTAGGGCAATTTCACGGGGTTTGCACGGCGAATGAGTCGAGCCTTGAATCGAGGCTCGATGGCATTGCTCTGTTTCAAGGGCTTGAGGCTTTGTCGATTAAGAAATCTGCAGACTTGACTGATTTGGGGTTGATTGCTATTGCTAGAGGGTGTTCGAGATTGGCTAAATTTGAGGTTCATGGTTGCAGGAAAATCACGGTGAGAGGAATGAGAACGCTGGCTTGTTTGCTTCAGCGGAGTTTGGTCGAGGTTAAGATCTCTTGCTGCAAGAACCTCGACACGGTGTCATCGTTGAAAGCGTTGGAGCCAATTCAGGATCTCTCCTCTAACAATTTTAGCGGATCAATTTCGGAAGATATAGGTGAGTTGAAATCTTTATCTGGAACTCTGAACCTCTCTTTCAACCATTTCTCTGGGCAAATTCCTAAATCTATGTGGTCAGGTTCGAATGGTGACAAGAAAATAAAATTTCTGAGTTGTGAATTTATCTGGGTTGAGTGATTTGGAGAGGGGAAATTTCAACACACTAGAAGAAGTTGATTAGTGAAAGTAATTGCCCTGGCCTTTTTGGGGTATGTAAGAGCATGGCGAAGGAACAGGTGGCTCTTCATGTTCTTTGTGACCCCCCATCAGCTTTCTCTGAATTTTCTCTGGAATCACCCAGAGAATTTCTCTGAGAAAATTTACATAGTGGCCAAAATCCCAGAGAATTTATCTCCAGAGAAAATGGGTTGGCCAAGAAGTGGCTTTGATTCCACGCTTTTCCAATGGGTAGTGTAAGACAACAGCATCAAAGAATTTCTCTGAAGCAGAGCACTAGTTCAACCTAGAGGAAATTGAGTTTAAACCAAAGAATTTCTCTGGACCAACCCAATTTTCTTTAGTTTGTCTAGTTTGGAGAGAATTTCTCTGGTTTTGGACCAGAGAAATTTGTGCGTTTGTAGGTTTGTTAGACATGGGTTTAATTGTAGTTAATAGAGTCAGAGAAATTTGCGAAGTCAGAGAAATTTCCTGGATAGCCATACAAATTTCCTCTCCACAAATTTCTCTGGATTTCTTTGGTACTCAGAGAAATTTCAATTTTCTCTGAAGAGAATTTCTCTGGAACTGAAATTTCTCTAGATTTCAATTTTCTCTGGAGAGAATTTCTCTGGGACTGAAATTTCTCTGGATCCTGTTGAGGGACCTTAGACATCATTTAAATATTTGATGTCCTTTATAATATAAAGTCTTAATATCAGGGACCTTAAAAAAAATTCCCCATAAATCAATCTATTTTCCAAATAATCAATATAATCAATTTAATTTTAAAATTAAGAGATAAAATCAACTCATTTTTTAAAATTCGTCAATAAAATCAAATTATTTTCATGATCAAATGGTAAAATCGACCTGATTTTAAACAATAAAACCTAACAAAGGTGTGAGTGGTTATCATTTAGTCAATAATGCTACTCCCTCTTTTTAAAATTAAACAAAAAAACAGCCCTGTTTTGAAATCAAATTGTAAAATTAACGTATTATTAAATCAAACATTAAAATAATCTGAATTTCAAAATTAAAACAAATTCATTTTATAGAATAACTAGATACAATTAATTTAATTTTAAACTCACAACCTCTAAATCAAACAATTTTAACATTTTATTTTGTTTTCCTTTGAAGGGTAGGTATTTATCTTAAAACAAAGGGTAAATTACACTGGCTTCCCCTAAGATTTGGTGAAATTGAAGAAACCTCCCCTAAGGTTTTTAAAATGACTTAAATCTCTCTTAAGGTTTAGTTTTTAGTTGTACTGACCTCTTCTGAGGTTTAATGAAATGTAGAAACTTCCCCTAAGATTTTTGATATGATAGAAACCTCCTTTGAGATTTAGTTTTCAATTACACTAACTTTCCCTAAAGTTTAATGAAATTGTAGAAATCTCCCCAAAGGTTTATAAAGTGACAGGAACCTCCCTTGAGGTTTAGTTTTTTATTTTAATTTTTTTTGCCACTTTATCATAAAAAAATAATATTGATATCAATAAATAATTTTATTTTATTTTTAATTTACCCACTGTGGCCGATTACAAATAAATAAATATATATATAATTTTTATTTTCTCTTTTTATTATGCCTTCAATTACTGTTGATTGTGTATGCCTCCTTTATTAAAAACTCTCTAGTATCGTTTAAAAAAAAAAAAAAAAACAGAAAATGTTAACATCATTAAATAATTTAATTATATTTTTTAAATTGTGTTGAATTAAAATAATAATAATAATAATAATACAATTCCTAGTTTTTTCTCTTTGTTATGCCTGTAGTTACTGTTTTATATATGCCTCTTTTAATAGGAATTATATATATATATATATATATATATATTATGCTTTCAATTATTGTTGATTGTGTTTCTCATTTATTAAAAACTCCCAAGCACCATAAAAAAATAATAGAAAATTGTTGACATCATTAAATAATTCAATTACATTTCTAGTTTTACCTTTTAAAATTGTGTCCAATTAAAAAAAAAAATACAATTCCTATTTTTTCTCTTTGCTATACTTGTAGTTGGTGTTGATTATGACCCGGTTTAGAAATATGTTATTTTAGTTTATTTTATGACTATTTTAGTTTGGTTAAAAAAGTTTTGTTTGGAAGATAGTTGTTTGTTTGTTTTTTTTTTTGGGGAGTAAATTACATTGACACCCCCTGAGATTTATGTTTATTACAGTTTCTTCCTTCACCTTTTGAAAATTACATCTCCCTCCCTAAGGTTTAAAGTTTCATTACAAATTACCCCCTGAGGTTTAAAGTTTCATAACAGTTCCCCCCTCACCATAATGATCATCACACATAAAATTAAATTAACAAGAGAGTTAGTATAATTTTCCAAATGTGAGAGGGGGAACTGTAATAAACATAAACCTCAGGGGGTGTCAATGTAATTTACCCTTGCTTCTTTTTCTTTTTTTTGTAGTTGATTTGATGATTGTAAAAGAAAAAGTGAAATGATTATAATTTTAATATGACATTTTGTCTTATTAATTATTTTAACCTATCTTATCTTTATTGATTATTTTAACCCAAATTCAACTTTCTAAACAGGACCTATGTCTGCCTCCTTTGTTCAAACTCCAATAAGAATTATGTATATATTTTTTATTTCTTTATAATTGGACAGAGTTTTAAAGGGTAAATTAAAAATATAATTAAATTATTTAATGATGTCAACATTTTTTTTATTTTTTATTTTTGGCAATAAAGTAGTAGAAAAAAGAATTTATAATAATAAAAAAAAAAACTAAGCCTTAAGGAAGGTTCCTGTCACTTTATAAGCCTTAGGGGAGATTTTTGTAATTTTATTAAACCTTAAGAGGGTTAATGTAATTAAAAACTAAACCTCAAGGGAGGTTTATGTTATTTTAAAAACCTTAGGGAATATTTTTTCATTTCACTAAATCTGAAGGGATGCCAGTGCAATTGAAAACTAAACTTGAGGAGAGGTTTAAGTGTTATTTCATAAACCTCCCTTGAGGTTTCTACAATTTCACCACTTCATCTGATATCATATGTTCCAACGGAGGATTTTGGACTTTCATCAAATTACAAATCGACAGGACAAACATCGAGCCAGTCGACCGGCTAGTGTAATTTTCAATCAATTCTAAAATATTTTTCAATCAATTTTGGGCAGTTTTTCAACGAAGTGGATGTTTGAGGAACGACTAGCTGGACAACTGGTCGATCGTCCAGTGACATTGTACGACCTACATTTTTAACGGTTATGAACAGTAAATTGATGAAAAACACAACCTTCCACAATTTGATAAAAACTTTAAGAGCATGTTTGATACAAAGGAATGGGCTAGAATGGAATGCCCATTCTAGCTTTACATTTCCTTTCCCTTATTTGGTATGCCTTATTTAAGTGGGAATAGTCATTCCATTGGAACAACCATTTAAACAAAATATGGGAATTTTATTCCTTCTTTGAACCTAAGGAATGGCCATTCCATTTCATCATGGAATTACCATACAATTTTTTTTTTTTTTGGCACTTCTAAAAAAATTATTATTTAACTATTACCACCATTACGTTCTCTTACCACCGTATTGCCACCACCACCGCCACCGTATTGCCACCACAACCACTACTACCACCACCACTACCATGGTCATTGCCACAACCACCACACCACCATACTACCGATGTCGCCACTACTACTACCACTACTATTGTTGGCTGCCACAACTGTAGCTGCCGCCGCCGCCACTGCAACCGCAACACCACCTTACTACCACCACTAAGGTCACAACAATCTACTACCACCATCCTACTATTATTGTATCACCACCGCTAATGCCACCACCATTGTTGCCGCAGCCGCCAACACCACCACCACGATAACTCACACCATCACTTTCAAAACTAGTAATATTATCATGATCTATATAAATTTTTAATTTATTTGTTACTAGCTTGTTAAAAAAATAAATAAATAATAAAAATTTATTCCATTCCATGAGTTTAATAGGTATAATCAAACATGAAAATGAGAATTATCATTATATTCCTATGTCATTTCATGTTTGCAACCAAACAATGGAATGGGAATGGACATTCCATTCCATTTAACTTCGTATTCTATTCCCACTTCATTTCATTCTATCATACCAAACATGCTCTAAGACATCATAGATTAAATATTAATTTGATGTAAAGTTTAGAACAACAAAAGTTAATTTATTTTTTTTATCAAATTTAAATTTGATGAAAAAAAAAAAAAAGCACAGGGTGGGAAATGCACTAAGAGCATCAGCAATGGAGTAGCTAAACGCTGTGTTAGTGTCAGTTGCTAAATTTTAACTAGTTCAAAACACTATTTTGTGTTGCAATGAGCTAGCTAAATGGTCTGTTAGTGTCAGTTGTTAGTTTTATGTGTTAAGTTGTGTGTTAACTGTGGCTAACATTTTAGTTAGTGAAAGGAAGAGAGAGAGGGGGGATGTGGGAAGTACCATGGGTCATCTGGCCGGTCCGGCCGGTTGTCCAGACCAAATAATAATAAAAAAAAACTACAGTGAGGAAGAGCTTTGAAATTGCAGTGAAGAAGAAGAGCTCTGAAGAAGAAGACCTGAAGAACATCACATGTAGGAAGTTATTTATATATATATATAAATATAATATTCGATCTATCAGAAGAGTTTTGAAGAAGAAGACTTGTATGAAGTTATTTCTATATATATATATATAATATTCGGCCATCATCATGGTTATATATATATATATATATTTATTTATTTTATTTATTATTTATATATATACAGTTAATATATATCTTAACATACACGTTAACACATTCATTACATCATCACTCACTTTCTAAAATTAATAAACTCTTAACACATTTTAACACATATTTTTAAACTCCACTTTTATCATTTTTTGTCATATAATACACATTTTAACAAATAATTTTAACTATTTCATTGTGATGCTCTAATAAAAGCAAAGGGTTTTGCCGCCAAATTCATAAAATCAATGAGCTTTTGCCGCCAAATTCATTTTGCATCTTGACACATTTTTGTGGTTTTTAAAGATTGATGAATTTGAAGTCCCTCCCTAATAAAACCTTGTCGAGAGAGAGAGAGAGAGAACAGATTGGATTGATTTCGACACAACGAGAGAGAGAGAGAGAGAGAGAGAGAGAGAGAGAGAGTAATGAGGATTGAGGTGAAGTGTAATTGCGGCGGAGAAAACAAGTGCGAAGAATGGGCGATCGTGGAATTGCAAGGCGTCATCGAACCTCAACCCGACTTCAAAGATCGTCTTCAAAACCTCCCAATCGGACATCTATGCCGCCCTTCTTCTCAGGTTTTCATCAACCTTCTAAACCTTCCATTTTATTACTCATCCAATCCAATCCAATCCAATTTCCTTTTCTTTCTTTTTCCCAGGAGACCTACACTTTGACTGTTGGCTATCATGAATTAATGGGATCCAAAGTGCCCTTGAAGAAGCCCTTTTTGGTCTTGAAAAAATTGAGGCAATCATCATCATCATCATCATCAAGGGAACAATTGGAAGTTGTCGGCATCATTCGACACCGCTTTTTGTTCAAGACCAGACCCAAGGCCCTAATTTCCAGTAAGATTATTCAATTTGATTTTGTCATTGCTTTTTTTAATATATCCACATAGGCCCCAAAAAACATTGATAGGAATTGGAAATTGTTTTTGCTGGTGGGATTACACTCTTGTTGTGTTCTTTTTGTGCACCTGCAACACCTTCATTGTTTGGTTCAGTAACTTCTCTTTGGTGAATGCAAATAGGTGCCAAGCAAGATGAGCTTTCCTTTCTTCTTGCATTGCTTGTTTTTTGAACTTACAAGCATGAAAATTTTGTGTTTGAACTAGTCATAGAAATATTTACCTGATTAGTGACGGTTATATAAAGATGAGCAAAGTTTTATGTATTTTTCATCATCATCTTGTTGAAGGTTTCATGCACTGCCACCCTTGCATATCTGTTGTCATTGAAGTTTCTTGCTGGCTTAGCTGTTATGGTTTGTTAAAATTGGTACAACAAATCTGGGATCAAATCCCATTGCTTGAGATCTCTTTCCACCTTTTTTTGTTAATCAATAGAATGGCTCATCATGTTTATTGATCTTAATTAACAATAGATAACCATTCTTTTTCCAAGAGTTTATTCGTTCAATTGGGGAGAGAGAAAAAAAAAAAAAAAAAGAAAGGGGAAAAAAAAAAAGGAATGGGGAAAGGTTTGATGTTATATGTTTACAGGAGGAGTTATTTAGTTATTAGACCTCACAAAAATAGTGACTAGGTGATGAAATGCTTTACTTCTCTTCGTCATAGCTCTTTTGGAATAAGCCTAGATGAGCTGACCTCAAGCCTCAATTTCAAGCTCGAGTAAATTGAACAAGTTGTGTCACAACCCCATCCTACTCCAAACAAGATAGGGGAGTGACCGGCTAGTAGTCCCTGACTACCAAAGGCCTAGCTAGACCCCCCCAAAAAAAAAAAAAAAAAAAAATGAACTAGTGGTACATGGGGAAAATAAGCGGAAGCATTACATTCATTAGGTAATAAGTCCATTTAGAGCGAGTGCATGCGAAATGAAATGAAACATTCAACTTTGTCATTAACTTCTTTAAATATTACTAGAGTGTACATAGCTTACAAAAAGGGCTCAACTACCACAAGCCAGTCTATTGATCTTACAAGGCTAATATTTACAAGGCCTTCTCAAACTCTTATACATATAACTCCCAACCTTATTACATATGCAAAAACTCAACAAATCAAGATCTCTTCTGACTCCTTCTTCTTCTTCTTCTTCTTCTTCTTCTTCTTCTTCACCTACATACATATAGGGGAGAGGGGTGAGCCATATCCTAATGAATAGTATAGCAAAGTGGTGCAATAAATGAACATCAACAGTTTTATAAAACAATAGCCATTCATGTTCATAGTTTTAGCAAGTTCAAATGCATTTCCTTTCAAGAGTATTACATTTCAAAACATAATGATAATGTATATTCATTAGAACAAGACAAGACAAGGGAATAACCGGCCCAGGTACCGATTAGATGAATCCTCCTACAGGTGCAAGGGAGATCTCAATCAGATTGCTACTGGCATGCTTATAGTCCCCTAGTAGCTAGGACTAATCCGAAGGACTCCATCTTTATACATTTGATACATAACATAGGATTTTCATTCATATTGAAGCATTTCAATGTAAATTGAAACATAATACAAGTTTAATTTCTAAAACAAGAATTTAAACATAACTTTGCAATAATACTACTAATGTACGATGAGTAGGGATTACTTTCCCACAAGCAGTGAGTACGGGTTAAGTATACTAGCAGCAGCGACAATAGGCTTGTAGGGCTGGATTTAGTGGGCTTTTGTGGTTGCAAAAGTATTTTTTTTAAAAAAAAATAGTAGTTTAAGGGTTTGTAAAAAGGTAGGGTTTGGGAATGAAAATACAAGTGTTTAGGGGTTGTTGAGTGGTTGTTCTAAGCACTGTGAACACTGACGTGAACAATAACCTTGCTAGAGAGAGAGAGAGGTGCTTCATCCTCGTGAGGGATAGGCCAATCACACAAACACAATATCAAATTTTCATAATATTAACTCCTCTCGAATCATTGAGATTACACATCTATTTTTTGGCTAAAGACTCTTCTATATCTATAAGGACTACAACTCAAATTTAAAAACTAAAAATATTTAGCAACTAATAATATTCTAGACTACGTTACACGGACTCGGGTGCGGGTATCGGGTGTGGGTACGTGTCTAGGGGTCGGACATTTCAAAACTAAAAATTGAGGATACGTGGATATGGATCCAAACGAGGATACGAGGTACGGGGATATGTTAAATATTTAATTTTTAAAATATATTTATTATATAAAGATAAGTTAAATAGTTATTTTTTAAATATATTATTATTTTTATATTATGTATTACTTTTATTGATAATTTTTTTAATTTATCTATATAATTTATTTTTTTACTTTTAATTGAGATATATATTATAAATAACAAAAATATAATAAATAAGGTTTAACAAATTATGTTAAAATAAATATAAAATAGATAATGTATTTTATAGATTTTATTAATTTTATATTATATATTATTTAATTAGATTTATTATTATATAATTGATAGGTTGATGGTAGCTTTTTTGACTTTTGATTGGTAGGTGAAAAGGTGAAAGTTTATTAACTTGTTGGTTGGTGACAACTTTCAAGACGGAAGAAAAGTTGTTCTCAATATATTATTTATGATATAATTTATATTATATATTATTTATGATAAATTATATTATATATATTATTTATGATATAATTTATATTATATATTATCTATGATATAATTTATATTATATATTATTTATATGATAGGCACCAATTAAAAAGAAGAGAGAAGAGAAGACGGTCAAGAAAGAAGAACACAGAGAGAAGGGAGAGAAGAAAAGAGAGAAGAAAATAGAGAGAAGGGAGAGACGAAGTTGATCGAAACAGAGAGAAGAGAGAGATGAAGATGATCGAGAGCGAAAGAAGAGACAGACGAAGAGAACAATCGAGAGTGAGAGTGAGAGAGAGAAGAAGACAATTCGAGAGAAGAAGATCGAATCCCTAATCGCAGTTTTCGTAGCCCTAATTGTAGGTATGCCATCTTTCTTCTTGCTTCCACATGCCGTATCCCGTTCGGATTCCGTACCCTTACCCGTACCCGTGTCGTGTCGTATCGACACGGGTACTTCGCCAAAATTGACGAGTCCGTGTAACGTAGATTCTAGATCAACTGTAACTTCCAATTCTACTTCAATCATAATAGGAAACTTTAATGATTTTTAATTCTATTTCAATATCAAAATAGGAAACTTGGACTTTAACCACTAAGATTATTCTAGATATAATAAAACACATATAATGACCCATTTAATAACTTGGCCCAAAATAAAACCCATGGGCAACCCTACAACCAATGTCCAGCAAAATTGAAGTTACTATAATACCCTTAACTACTAAAACCTATCATAATGATATGAAGGCTTAAAATTATTCCAAATCTTTAATTCTTGATGCCCTAAATGTGCTTATTGTGAAATTCCAGATTTGCTTTTTTTTTTCTTTCCATGATCTTCATCATTCTCCCTTGCATTTGAAAAAACTCAACCTCAAGTTTTATAATGTTGAAGTATAAGGATTATGGAATCTTGCACTTGCAACCATGCAAATTGATTGTTTTGAACAAACGTTGAGAAAATCAAAAAGTTCAATGTTGTCACCACTCCATTGACCACATAGAATTTTTTAGGAATAATAAACTCAATGTGAACTTTATTTTTCTTGTGAAGAGTAGAAAGGTCAGTTGCATTCTCATCATTTTCTTTGGCTTCCTTGGCTTTAGAATCTTGATCATGATGATCTTTCATTCTTTCTTTAGTAAGTAAAGTAATTTTTGCCTTTGTTTCTTCAATATCCTCAATATTAGCAACATGTTCATCTTGCTCTTTCATAGTTTCTTCAAAATCCTCAACACTATCATCCTTTCTGTTAAAATATATCATCCACTACTCCACTACACACCCCACTTCACCTACTACACTCACCTACCACCACCATCCACTACACCTACATCTATATAAACCACCATTTGTAATTTGTAATACACACAACAATCTTGTAATCAATCAATAATACTTCAATTTTAACATGGTATCAGAGCTATAAGATTTAAGCCTGTATTTCTTTGTCACCGGCGGGTAGCCGGCCGGCAACTTTGCCATTGCTGCCCGCTGGAATTTTTTACACATACCTTCACTCCCTCTCTCTCTGCTATACGGTACCCATCATGGTCAAGTGTATTAGCCTGACGACCTTGCAAGATTGGTTGTACAGGTACTCCTTCGGCAACGCCGGTCTCCAATCCAGCACCACCGATCTCGGCGACGGCACCCTCATCCATTTCTGGCACCCCAAATCCCACAAACCCAACCAACCCACCCTCCTCCTCATCCACGACATCGGCGCCACCGCAATGTGGCAATGGAACGAATTCATCTCCTTCGGCGATTCCTACACCTCCCGACCAGCTTTGGTCTTCTTCGGCGATTCCTACACCTCCCGACCCGATCGCACCGAGTCCTTCCAGGCCCAGTGCGTGATGAGGGCCATGGAGGCTCACGGCGTGCGGCGCCGGATCCACCGGTTCAGCTTATTCTTCCAGGTGACCTCAGATTCTCCTTTGAGTGATTTGCCAACCACTTCAAGGGCCAAAGGGAACCCTCCACAGTGGCCCGACGCGGTGGAGCGGGTGGTGATTGTGGCGGCGGGGGTGTGTATGGAGGAGATGGATGTGGATGAGGGTTTGTTTACGGTGAGGAGTGTGGATGAGTCCACTGCTATATATTTATTATAATCTATTACCCACTATGTTGTCCATCTATTACTTTCTTTTTCTTTTTCTTCTTTTCCATTCTCCCAACACCGCCCAGCTATTTCTCTTTTCTTAAAAAAAAAAAAAAAAAAAAAAAAAAAAAAAAACAGAAAAAAAAAAAGAAAAAGAAAAAAGAAGAAGACAGCTTTCCATTCGCAGTCCAACCTCACCATCTTTCTCCAATACAATCATTCTCCACTATCTCGGCATATGCAAACCCATCTCTCTCTCTCTCTCTCTCTTGGCACGAACTGCTTTCTCTTCATCTTTTATTATTACACCCAGCCATCATCACATGCTTTCCATTCATCTTTTATTCTTATTATTATTATTATTATTATTATTATTATTATTATTATTATTATTCCACACAACCACCAAAAAAAAAAAAAAAAAAAAAAAAAAAAAAACAACAAAACATTTCCAAATTTGCACAACAACCCATATTTTATTCATGTCGGGGCTCACCCCGATCACCATTTTACATTAAAAAAAAAAAAAAAAAAAAAAAAACCCAACACACACAACCCAAATAACCACATCCACAGGCGGGATTTTTCTTCTCTACTCTGCAGTCGGTCTCTTCTTTTTTCCTCCGTCCTGGATGGTCCTTGACGGTGTTGCCTCCGGATTTCCCACACCACCGAGCACAACTACTCCCTGCTCCTCCACTGCAGCATATGGTGGCCCTCCAAATCGGAACATCACGGTGGCCTTCCGCTTCAGCTCCTTGTTTTTTGCCCTTAGCACGCTTATCTCTGCTCGCGCATCCTTATACATGCGTTGGAGCAGAGCCAGCTGGGAGTTTAAATGCTGCACCTCATTTGTCCTACTCTGCAGCCGGTTCGACAAGTTTGTGACCGCCGTCATGCTTTCCACACATGCCTTCAACGTATACTGATTGGCCTCCACATCCGACAGCACTGCCATTCTTTGCTCCACAGACCGCATCGGAAAGTTCAACGGAGTAAACTCCGGGGCGCTTGGTTGAGTTTCCAGTGCCACCGCACCAGTTCTCTCTCCTGTGGACTCGTTGAGGTCGGGAAAGAGGGTGAGCAGCCCGCGGGAAGACGAAGCCATTTTTTCTGGGCAACAGAGTGTTATAGAGAGTGTTACAGAGTATCTTCTCAGCAAAACCTCTCTTTCTCAGCAAAACGAAGAATTTTTCAGAGGTTTCTCTCAGTTTTTCTGTCTCAGTTTCTGCCTCCTCCGCTTCGGTTTATAAAGACCATGACACAGAGGCAGCCACGCGCATCGCGCGCCTTTTGACGCCGACAACCTGGCACGCCTTTTCATGGCACGCCTTTTGATGGCACGCCTTTTGAGGGTGCCACTTTTACAACGGTCCGACATGACCCCATAAACTGTCCCGACTTTGATTCCGGTTAGCCTTCTACAACGGTCCGACATGACCCTATAAACTGTCCCGACATTTGATTCCGGTTAGCCTTTTACAACGGTCCGACATGACCCTATAAACTGTCCCGACATTTGATTCCAGTTAGCATCTCCAACGGTCCGACATGACCCTATAAACTGTCCCGACATTGATTCCGGTTAGCATATAGTGTCCTCTACACCGTTATGACACCACCCTCCAGTGTCCTCTACACCGTTATGGCACACCCATTCAGTGTCCTCTACCACGTTATGGCACCACCTTTCAGAGTCTTCACCGACGGTCTGACACGACCATACAGTGTCCCCTATTTTTTTTTATGTATTTTCTTTTTTTATTTTTATGTATTTTCTTGTTTTGTTCCTCTCTTCAAACTCAAGTTGGTTAGTTTCTATCCTCCTTGAGTTTGCGGGGGGCTGTTAAAATATATCATCCACTACTCCACTACACACCCCACTTCACCTACTACACTCACCTACCACCACCATCCACTACACCTACATCTATATAAACCACCATTTGTAATTTGTAATACACACAACAATCTTGTAATCAATCAATAATACTTCAATTTTAACACTTTCGCTCGTGGATATTAGTCTTCTCTAAAACAGCCACCAACAATCTTTCCATGGAAGCTTTCAATCCATTCAAAGCTGTCTTGATAGTATGCACATCACTCTTTATTGTTGCAACATCCTCCTTAAAAATCCTTCTTTAATATCGCAACATCTTTCCTAGTAGCTCTATCATTTGTTGACAAGGTTTCAAACTTCCAATTTAATTTAATGCTTGTCACATTGTAATAAAGAAAGAAATTTCATCAAAATTGTTAAGGAACAAGGTAGGATCTTGAAGTTGTGATACCAAATTGATGTAGGATTAGTATGGATAACTTCCCACAAGCAGTGAGCCCAGGTTAAGTATACTGGCAACAGCAACAATAGGCTTATAGGGCTGGAATTAGTGAGTTTTTGTGGCTCCAAAATTATTTTTAAAAAAAAGGAGTTTAAGGGTTTCTAAAAGGGTAGGGTTTGGGAATGAAAACACAATTGTTTAGGGGTTGTTGAGTGGCTATTCTAAGCACTGTGAACAGTGACATGAATAGTAACCTTGCTGGGGAAGAGAGAGAGAGATAGAGAGGTGCTTCACCCTTACAAAGGATAGACCAATCACACAAGCACAATCTCAAATTTTCATAATATTAA
The DNA here is from genome assembly GCF_055761805.1 of Camellia sinensis. Classification (NCBI taxonomy): domain Eukaryota; kingdom Viridiplantae; phylum Streptophyta; class Magnoliopsida; order Ericales; family Theaceae; genus Camellia; species Camellia sinensis. Next base: position 103,881,719 of record NC_138961.1, read on the forward strand.
CTCCTCTCGAATCATTGAGATTACACATCTATTTTTAGGCTAAAGACTCTTCTAATTTTATAAGGAATATAACTCAAATTTAGAAACTAAAAATATTTAGCAACTACTAATATTCTAGACCAACTGTGATTTCCAATTCTACTTCAATCATGGTAGGAAAATTTAATGGCTTCTAATTCTACTTCAATATCAAAATAGGAAACTTAGACTTTTGACCACTAAGATTATTCTAGATATAATAAAACACATATATATAATGACCCATTTAATAACTTGACCCAAAATAAAACCCACTGGCAACCCTACAACCCATGTCTAGCAAAATTGAAGTTACCATAATACCTTTAACTACTAAAACCTACTATAATGACATGAAGACCCAAAATTATTCCAAATCTTTAATTCTTGATGCCCTAAATGTGCTTCGTGTGAAATTCCAGATTTGCTCTTTTTCTTCTTTCCACGATCTTCATCCACTACTCACCTTAAATGCTTGAAATCAGGTTGTTAATCCACAAGATTAATTGGCTTACAAAGTGTAATGAAACAATGCTAATCATTGGTACAAGGCTTAATTATGCACAATTAAAGTGATTGGCTTAAGAATCCCTCTCCTCAATCTTAGTTGGGCTTTAGAAAAATCATTCTAAAATCTTGTTTGGAAACCATTATATACTTTAAACTAAGTTTTAAGGTCTAATAACATGAAATTCGCAATTACAAAGCCATGAGAAATGATAAGAACTCCATGAATTTTATTTTAACACAACTTGATACTATTCAAATCGAAAGCTTGTATTTTAATGAAACAAAGTTCTCATTTTTTTTTTTTTTCAAATCTAACTTCCAAACTCATCTTCTCTTATTTTTCTTCATAAATCCATCTTCAATACAATTTCTTCCAATTAAATGATTATAGAGTGATGTAGAAGTAATATTCTTACCTTAATTCAAGTTGAAAACTAGTTTGGGCCAAGATTTGAACTTTTGCCTCTTTTCTTCTTCTTTCCCTTCTTTCTTTTCTCCTCTTTTTCCTTACTCTTTTCTCAGGAATTCCAGCAGATTTCTCTCTCTCTCTCTCTCTCCCTCTCTCTTATTTTCTTGTTATTTAATTGAAGGAGAGACACTTGTCTCTCAAGGGTTCACTAATCTCCCTCATTAGTCTAATTAATCCAGGTTAGCCTCTAATATTAATTAACTTAATTAATCTTGCTTAAGTCTGTTAAAATTGATGTATTATTGATTGATATATGTTATATTACAATGATTTCTATATATAGAAGAGAGGATGTGGGAAGAGAATAGGTGAGTGTGTAGTAGGTATGGAGTAGGTGAGGAGTAGGTGGAGAGTAGGTGAAGTAGGTGAGTGTGTAGTAGGCGGTAGTGGTAGGTGTGTAGTAGGTGAATTTTAACAGCCCCCCGCAAACTCAAGGGGGATAGGAACTAACCAACTTGAGTTTGGAGAGAGTAACAAAACAAGAAAATACATAAAAATAAAAGAGGATAGGAGACACTGTATGGTCGTGTCAGACCATTGGTGAAGACACTGGATGGTGGTGTCATAACGTTGCAGAGGACACTGTATGGGGGTGTCATAACGTTGTAGAGGACACTGGATGGCGGTGTCAGACCGATGTAGAAGACAGTTTATAGGGTCATGTCGGACCGTTGTAGTAGACAATGTTGTGACAGTTTACAGAGTCTTGCTGGACCCTTGTAGAAACTAACCGGAATCAATGTCGGGACAATTTACAGAGTCTTGTCGGACCCATGAAGGAGCTAACCGGAATCAATGTCGGGATAGTTTACAGAGTCTTGTCGGACCCCTAAAAAGTCGCACCCTCAAAAGGTGTGCCCAATCGGTCAAAAAAGGCGTGCCATCAAAAGGCGTGCCCAATCCATAAAAAGGTGTGCCATCAAAAGGCGTGCCATCAAAAGACGGGCCATCAAAAGGCGCGCCCATGTTGTCGTCGAGCGCCGAGCGGCGCATGATGCGCGTGTCTGCCTCTTCGTCAGGGTCTTTATAAACTGAGGCGGAGGCTGTGCTTGAGACAGAAGCGAAGACAAAAAAACTTTGTGAAAAAACTTCTGAAAAAACTCTTCATTTTCTGAGAGAGATATTCGTTTTCTGAGAGATTGTCTCTAAGAGCTGCAAATCTTGAAACACTCTGTAATACTCGGTTGCCCAGAAAATGGCCTCTTCTTCCCGTTCAGCTACCCAGAATATGGCCTCTTCGTCCCGTGGTCTGCTCACTCTCTTTCCCGACCTCAACCAGTCAACAAGAGAGATAACTGGTGCGGTGGCCAGTGAACCTCAACCAAGCGCCTCTGGTTTTGCTCCGTTGAACTTTCCGATGCGGTCGGTGGAGCAAAAAATGACAGTGCAAACTGATATTGAGGCCAATCAGTATACTTTGAAGTCATGTGTGAAGACCATGACGGCGGTCACAAACCTGTCGCACCGGCTGCAGAGTAGGACAAATGAGGTGCAACAGTTAAACGCCCAACTGGCTCTGCTCCAACGCATGTATAAGGATGCGCAAGCAGAGATAAGTGTGCTAAAGGCGGAAAATAAGGAGCTGAAGCGGAAGGCCACCGTGATGTTCCGATTTGGAGGGCCGCCATATGCTGCAGTGGAGGAGCAGGGAGTAGTGATCGTGCCCAGTGGAGTGGGAAACATGGAGGCAACACCGACAAGGGCCGCCCAGGACGGAGGCAAGAAGAAGAGACCTGCGGCAGAGTAGAGAAGAAAAATCCCACTGTGGGTGCGGTTGTTTTGTTTTTTGTTTGTTTGTTTGTTTGTTTTGTTTTGTTTTGTTTTTTTTTTTTTTTGGATGTAAAATGGTGATCGGGGTGAGTCCCGATATGAATAAAATGAGTTTGGTGTGCATGATGAATGTTTTTTTTTTTTTTTTTTTTTTTTTGAAAAAGTAAGGGAATCGAATAATAAAAAAAATATGGAGATAGTGATGAAATGATAAGCATGGTGATGATGAATATATAATAATGAATAAAAATAGAGCACCAATTAAGTTTTATAATAAAAAATAAAATTTGGGCGGTGAATGGGTGTGATTAAAAAAGAAAAGTGAATTGGGTGTGCCCCTTTCTCTCTCTCTCTCTCCACGCGTAACCCACCTTTTTTGCCTCTCTTTCTGTATCAGCTTCACTTTGATCTTATTCTCTCTTACGGAAAAATGGTGAAGGAAACAGAGTACTAAAATTTGGGCGACGAAGAAGGCTCGGACCAAGCCAGCATCAACCAGGAGTGGGTCCCAAGGACGAGCCGCAGAAGCCGACCAGAGCGGACCTCGCGGATGTGGACGGTGAATCGGAGGAACTTGATAGGCCAGTAGATTAGAGCGGCAGTGACCATGAGACCCGGGTAGAGAGTGCCGCCGATGATGCGACCTAGAGGGTACCAGCTCTCGGAATCGAACCAGTTCCAGAACTCGTAAAAGCCCGTCTCGGTCAGGAACAGAGTGGTCCTGTAATTGAAGTAGGGATCGAACTCGTGGATCATGCTCTCGTAGCGGAGGACGCTGAAGAGACGACTGATGAAGGTGAGGACGTAGACGAGGCCGAGGATTGTGACTCGGATCAGGAGAGCCTGCTGAGAGTACAGCTTTGAGGTCAGGAGGGAATGTACCGTGGAGGTCTAGGCCTTCGAGAACGAGTCGCGAGACTCGGTTTTGGTGACACGAGACGCCATACCAAGAGCAAGGATCTGTGGATTGGTTCCATGTGTTGAGCTTGTTGAATGGGTCTGAAGCTCCTTTGAACTCTATTAATGGCTCTATGTCTGGGTTTGAAGCTTTGAGGAGAGAGAAATTGAGGAGTATGAGAAAGAGAAGAAAATATGGCTTCGTCATTGTTGGTCAGAAACCAGAGAGGGAGGATTTGGGCAATGATGGGAAGGTATGTGTAGAAAATAAGCGGAATAGGTTGAGGTCCGGCGGGCGGCCAAGGCGAGGCTGCCACCCGCCGATGAAGCGGAATTACTAGGTTCTCAACCTTGCTCCGATACCATGTTAAAATTGATGTATTATTGATTGATATATGTTATGTTACAATGATTCCTATATATAGAAGAAAGGATATGGGAAGAGAATAGGTGAGTGTGTAGTAGGTATGGAGTAGGTGAGGAGTAGGTGGAGAGTAGGTGAAGTAGGTGAGTGTGTAGTAGGTGGTAGTGGTAGGTGTGTAGTAGGTGAATTTTAACAAAGTCTAATTAATCGTATTTAATTATCGCTAATCTTGATTAAGTTTTGATACAATACGTAGGAATACTCAACACATTAGACCAAAGTTATTAAGCGCCTTGATTAGGGATTTGAACACCTCATGACATCCCAAATTCAAGCTAAAAACCATCCCCCAACTCTTAGTACAATTTAAGGAGCTTCATACCCTCAAGGTTTTCTAATTATAGGATGTATTTTTTGAGTTCTCATTCAAGCAATTCATGTCTCAACTACTAGTGCAATGCAAGGCAAATAAGCAAGGATAATGAATGCTCATGTCATGCAACAAATGCCTTGGATGTTACATTCTCCCTCCCTTAAGAAGTTTGGTCTACCAAACTTTACCTTTGGTTGAAAACAGCTCTGAATACCTCTCCTTCATTTCATCATCTTCTTTCCAAGTAGCCTCCTTTGCATAGTGCTCTTTCCATTCAATTTTTACCATGGCAATAGACTTGTTCCTTAATTGATTCACTTGACGATCAATGATCTGAATTGGTCGTTCTTCATATTCTAAGTCTTCATCTATGGCCAGGTGATGATAATCTATCACATGGAAAGGATCTTGGATATTCCCTCTCAACATTGAATTGTGAAACACATTGTGGACTTGTTCCAATGCTGGTGGTAGTGCTAGTTGGTAAGCCACTAGATTGATTTTCTCTAGGATATCAAATGGCCCGATACAATGAGAAGATAACTTGCCCTTTTACCCGAATTGAGATACACCTTTCATTGGAGATATCTTCAAGAATACATGATCCTCAACTTCAAATTTTAAATCCCTCCTTATGTCGACGTAGCTCTTTTGACAACTTTAGGCAGTTTTGAGCTATTGTTAAATTACTTTGATCTTCTCAGTAGTGACTTGCACTATTTTTGGGACCAACAATGGTCTATCTCTCACTTCTGTCCAACAAATTGGTGATCTACATTTTCTCCCATACAATGCTTCATATAGTGTCATAGCTAATGCTAGCCTGAAAACTATTCTTGTAAGCAAATTCCACCAAAGCTAAATGAGTTTCCCAACTTCCTTTGAAATCTGGTGCTCACAAACGAAGCATGTACTCCAAAATTTGTATAGTTCTCTTTGTCTGTCTGTTTGAAGATGAAAAGTGGTACTTAATTTTATCTCCGTTCCCATAGCTTTCTGTAAACTTTGCCAAAACTTACATACAAATTTAGGATCTCTATTTGACACTATAGAAACGGGTACACTGTGCAATCTAACAATCTCATCAATATACAATGTAGCAAGGCTATCGGTGCTGTAGAAAACTCTTACAAGTAGGAAATGAGATGATTTTGTCAATCTATCAACCTATGAAGCATGGATACTTCAGAAAGGGTGACGTATCCGTATCGGATACTTATCGGATACCGATACTCCTCGGATACTCGCGGATACGTATCGGATACTTCTTAATTAATTTTTTATTAATTTTGAAGTATCGGATACTTAATTTTGAAGTATCGGATACTCGAAGTTACATATTACTTATAATATTTTGTTTAGTTCTTTCATAAGAGGAATATAGTGAGAGCTTAAGTAATAGAATTTGTCAAATTGATGTATCCTTGTTGTCTCTCTCACTTCTCTCTTGCTTTCTCACTCTCTCACGTTCCTTCTCTCTGCTCTCATTCTTTTTTTGGTGTTGGCATGTAAGGATGATGTTTAATTTGTATTTGTATTTGCATTTGCATTTGCTTTTGCTTTTAGTTTTGGATGTTTTATGAATGTTTGAGCATTTTTAGGTTAATAGGAATCCCTCTCTTTATTTATTAATTTACTTTAAGTTTTATTTTCATGCATATTACATTATTAAAATCACAAAAAAAAAAAAAAAAAATTATAAATGTATCCCTGCTGTACCCGTATCATACTTTTTCAAATTTTGACATATCGCCATATCCACATCCTCATATCACCATATTCGTATCCGTGCTTCCTAGGCTATCATTGATGACTTAAAAAGTATATTTGCTGAAATTTTTGTTTAAGAATGGTTTTTTGGCTTTGGCTTTAGCTAAGGTCTTGTGATATTCACTGATGAAGGGGAACAAGTTGAAGCTATTGACCTTGAAGACTCTTAATTTTGTAGGAATCTTTCTTCTTTATCAAGTTGTCTTTTGCTTTAAGTTTTATTTTTATGCATACTGCATTACTAAAAATTGTTAAAATAATATTTTTTACGAACGTATCCCCGCCGTACCCGTATCCTAGTTTTTCAAATTTTGTCGTATCGCCGTATCGTATCGTATCCGTATCCGTATCCTGTATCCGTATCCGTGCTTCTTAGCTATCAACAATAACCTATATAGAATCAATACATTTAGGGGTGCGAGGCAAGCCTATCACAAAGTGCATAGAAATATGTTCCCACTTCCATTCTGGAATAAGAAAAGGTTGAAGCAAATCTGTTGGGTTTTGATGTTTTGCCTTGACTTGTTGACATTGTAGACAATGAGAGACGAACTTGGCAATGTCCTTCTTTATGTTTGGCCATCAATATACTTTCTTGAGGTCTTGATACATTTTGGTATTCCTGGGATGAACTGTAAACTTGAAATAATGAGCTTCTTTCATAACTTTCCTTATCGACTCTGGGACATTTGGAACACATAATTTGCTTTCAAATCTTAGCACTTGATCTTCTATAGTGAAACCCGATCTTAGTTTTGACTCTATCTCATCATATACTCTCTTAAAAAATTTGTCTTCTAATTGCCTTTACTTGATCTCTTCAATAATTGTTGAGCTAAAATTGCAGCTAGAACTCCTCCTTGTTCATGCAACACAATTTCCATTTCCATTCTTTGCAAGTCTTCTAGCAATTCCTTCTGCCTTGTGAGTAAGCAAGCTAGGCTTCCCATTGATTTTTTGCTAAGAGCATCTGCCACCATGTTAGCTTTGCTGGAATTGCTAGAAGACTTGCAAAGAATGGAAATGGAAATTTCTGCCCTGTGAGTAAGCAAGCTAGGCTTCCCATTGATTTTTTGCTAAGAGCATCTGCCACCATGTTAGCTTTGCTGGGATGATATTGAATTTGTAAGTCATAATCTTTTAGCTCCAACCATCTTCTTTGCCGCATGTTGACCTCCCTTTGGGTGAACTAGTACTTCAAGCTCTTATGATATGTATAGACTTCAGAAGTTGCTCCATACAAATAATGGCGCTATATTTTCAAAGCAAAAATGATTGCCGTCAACTCTAAATCATGTGTAGGATAATTCTTTTCATGTAATTTCAATTGACATGATGCATAAGCAATGACTACCATTTTGCATAAGAACACAACCCAATCTCTTATAAGATGCATCACTATAAATAACAGATTCTTTCATACTTGATGGCAATGTAAGGACTAGTGCTATGACTAACCTTGTCTTCAAATCTTGAAATGCGGATCCTCTCTCATCTATCCATTCAAATGGCGTCCGTTTCTGTGTCAATTGAGTGAGCGGCACTGACATCTTTGAAAAGTCTTTGTCGAATCTTCTGTAATAACCTGCCAACCTTGAAAAGCCTCGAACTTCTGTTACAATAGTTAGTCTTAGCCAGTTCACAATAGCTTTAATTTTTTGTTGATCAACTGAAATACCATCTTGATTAATAACTTGACCCAAAAAGATGGCACTATCCATCCAAAACTCACATTTCTTCAATTTTGCATACAATTTCTTGTCTCGAAGTATTTGAAGAATTATTCTCAAGTATTGTTCATGCTCTTCCTTACTTTTAGAATAAATCAAAATAACATCAATGAATACCACTACAAACTCATCCAGATAAGGCTTGAAGACTCTGTTCATTAAATCCATAAAAGCAGCTGGTGCATTTGTAATATTTATGAGGTCTTGCATACCACTTGTAACTATGATGGAAAAAACGAGTGAAACAAAGTGCAAAGGGAAGACAAATCACGTCCAAAATTATTCATGCAATTTTCAACCGGATACTTGTCTTTCTTTTATCCAGGATCACTGTTTTCTTTCTGTCTATTGTTTTGCCTTTTAGAAGTGGAAATGGAGACAGCTGCAAACACTCCCTTGATTGTTAATTTCAAAGGACTGAACTGAGAAAGCTTGAGAAACACATTCTTTGGATGCATGTGATACTTGTAGAAAATGGACGCAATATATAATTCCATAAAGCTCTGATGCTTGCATCCCATGTTTGGTGGACAAATGGATACTCTGTAGTATTACTACTGAAGATTCATTGCTTTGGTAGAATGGAGGGGATATAGCCAGATTTTCTGGGAAGTCATTTATTTTTAATATCGGCTCTCAACAGAGGATCTACAGGAGTCCTGTATCTACTATTCATAGTTATTTGTATTTTGTAAAAGACATTTTAAGCATGAACTTTGGCTTGGAAAAAGGTTACCTCTGTTTACTGCTCTATTTTTTAACCCTCTGGAGATATTATTATTATATTTTTTATAAAGCAAATCCCAATCGAAGAATTGATTGGAAATTACCTTTTTCTGACTTCAAGTGGAACCTTATTAATTGGTTTTTGTTTTTTGTGGTCATCTGCAGTAGCCCATAGCTTCTTTTTTCACTATTTTTAGCGTATCAATTTTTTTTGTTCACCCCTATTTTGCTAAACCTCTCTAGATAAAAGTAATCATGTAGTCTTTTCTTTGCAGGGCCACAACCATTTGTGAAGGAAAGGGTCAGTGCAACAGGTTCCCTTGTGCCAAACTGATGATTAACATGAAATTCTTCTGCGGCAATTTTCGGGGTTTGAAGGAATCAAGACAAGTAAATTCGAAGTTATCTGGATATTTTTAGATGCCAACCTTGAATTCCATTGTATTATTGTGGTATCTTAAATTATGTGTTTTCTGTGCTAGAAGGAACCATACTTAAGTCACTATCTATTTGCTGTACTTGGATATTCAAAATTTTATTTAAAATGCTTATTTTGTTTTTAACATCTTGTGAAGGATTGCTGTTGAATTTTTGGGTCCTTTCACATTTCCTGATGTATCTTAAGGCATTTTTGGCAAATTGTGAATTATGTTAGTAGGATTTTATATAGAGAAATAAAAGATATACATAGACAGAAGGGGCATACCCTATAAGAACAATTGATACACAACACAGCCCCAAACTCAACCTATACCCACAACAAGAGCAAAGAGGTTACCAAATCAACTATTACTAAAACAGCTGATATTAGAAGCTAACTAAACACTTTCTATCAAGATAAAACTCCTATCTCTTTGAACACATTAACTTCAGAATTATAGCTTTCCACCCCATAAATAATATAAACGTATACCAAAAGAGGTTGTGCAGACAAAACAAAATATTGCAGGTTTTCAAATTAGTATCAGCAACGATACTCAGGCCAGCAAAAATACCAGCACACAGCAGCAAACACGCACTTCAAAACAACAATTATCACCAAATACAGCCACCGCATATCAGCAACTCGCTCAGCTAGCAATCACAACAGCATCAAAGCAGCAGCACCAGATTACGGCAACACAGCCTCTTAGCACCGAACACAGCCACAGGATGCCCAGCGTGGCAAAGCTGCACCCTCTACCAGCAGCTAAAAACAGCCAGAAGACATAAGCAGTGGCATCAAACAGCAGCAGCAAAAGCATACCATGACAATAGAACTGGATCCCTTTACACATTTCTATATCTCAGCCCTCAAAATGTCGCATCAGCTCAGTCCATCTATCTATTACCATTCTCCTTTAAAAGCTCCTTCACTATGTCAGTACGATTGTAAATGAGTTGAATCTAGTCAAGTAGTAAGTTGTTCAAGTTTAGTTTAAAAACTCAATGAACTTTAAAATGTATTTAAGTTTGATGTGTTTACCTTTCGAGTTGATCTTAAATAAGTTTTGATTGAGTTTAACTTGAACTAGCTTGATTTTTTGATAAAACATACAAGCCTATTGACTCAAGTAATGGGCTGCTCAAACTTGCTTGAAAACTTAACATTTTTTACCAAAAGAATCAATCTTGAACAAATTTTTAAGGGGCCCTGACCGGGAGGTCCTATTTCAACAATTCAAAACCCATCTAATCCTAAAACAAATCACTTGCATCAATTAATCTTACATATTTTTAATTGTTACCAAAACATCCCTTTTTTATTTTTAATTTAAAGTTGCTGACACATCCCACTCCACCATCGCCGGAATTCCATCTTATAGTCATCGAAGACTCATCAGAATGTTCAACAGTGCCAGAAAGTTGCCAGAGTATCGCTGAAAATTCGCCGTAGTGTTCTAAACATCATCAAAAGTCACCATAATGTCTAGAATGTCACTGGATGTCAAGAATATTGCCGGAGACTCACCGGAATGTCCAGAACATCACCGAGAAGAAGAAGAAGAAGAAATAGAGAAATTAGAGCACAAATAGCAAAATTTAACCACATCATCTCCAACACCACAAAAAATGACCAAAAAAAAAAAAAACTCTTTATCATATAGAGCACATAATTTTCAGTTCACAAAATTGTAAAAATTTAGAGTTTGAATTTATTGTTGATCAAACTGCATAAATTTGTAGTTTCAAAAGTGCACAAACTATCAGTTTGCTCATTTGCAATTTATCAAAACACAATTTCATGTCATCGCGATGGTGGAGATCTCAAGTTAATACTTTTTAAGGGTTTATAACTTTTCAATTTGTCAATTTTGCTAAATTTTTTTGTTGTTTTAATGAAGAGACAAAAAAGACTAGAGTCAGAGAAAAGCAAAAACATATATTCAAAACTGTAAAATTTTATAATTTTCACCTTCTGTAACTAAAACTCAAAAAATATTTTTTCAGAACTTAATTTTTTTTTTCTTCATTAAAACAAGAAAAGAGGTGTGTAATACAGAAAAAGAACAAAAACTGAGAGATCGAAAGAGAGACAGATATGGAGAAATGATTGCGCTTCGGCAACCATTTTTTGTTTAGATTTGATTGGATCTGATGCAGATCTTGGCCAGATCTACTCTAAATCTAAACATTCCGGTGAGTTGTCTTGTAATCTTGATCAGATCTGAGAATAATTGTCAAGAATATCGCTGGAAACTCATCTCTTTTATTGTCGGTAAGAGAGAAGCAAGGAGTCTGTGTCGGTTGTTGCCGGTGAGTATATATCAGAAAGAGAGAGAGAAGAAGAAATGCGCTTTGGGACCTTTGGGTTTACACAAAAAATTGTGGAATTAGATGGAGCACACGTTTTTATGAGAAGACTTAAGAGTAATTTGTCCAATTTTTATTAAGTCTCAAATAGTTCAATTCATTTTATTGGCCCGTATGTTAGGGTAGCTCTTGTTGACTACATATTTGATCAAGGACCTCTTTCCTTCTTTTCTCCATCTTTTTTACTTTTTTTTTTTTTTGTTTCTCCTATTTTTCTTCTCCTCTTCTTCCTTTTGAAAGAGGCCATTGAAAGAAAATTGAGCAGACACAGTTTTACCATGCAATCAATACAAACACAAGGACCTCTCTTCGTTCACTCAAATGCATTAACTCAAAATTTGATTGTCATTAAGGAATCAAAAGTATTACTCCAAATCATACAAATTTTCCAATAAGAAAGCACTACAATGCTTAAAGTGTAACCAATTGATCAAGTTCCAATCATGTAGGATCCAAGTTGAACCATGATTTACTTACAGAAGTTACAAAAGCTTGGGTAAAAAACAAAAAACAAAATGTGTATTCATATAATCTCTTCTAAGCAGATCCTGGGTTTGTTACGCCAGCACGGATTCTCAGCATTTCTGTTCTCTTACTTCTCTCCATAATGTCTACAAGCCAGTCCACACTTTCTTTAATTCCCATCCTGCAATGAAATTCCAAACCCTGGTTTTCAATTTTTACCTTTATACACTTGGACTCCATTTTAAGGTGGAGAAAAAGAAGAAAACTAGGAATCCCACAAGGATCACGTCCATCCGGTATGGTTCTATGATTCCAAATTCTTCTCATGTACCATCATTTTATTTGTTGAATGGACATGCCAATTTATTTGCAGGTGATTGACATTGAAATTGATAAGCTACGAATTCTCACCCATCATAAGCCGAAACAGCTTGAAGTGTGTAAGCCCTTTCATCTAATTTCTTGAGATCTAGATATCGATCAAGCTCTTCAGCTGATACAGCTTCAGCAAGATCCTGGCATCAAAATGATATATCAATAAGCTCACTATTAACATTTGAATGCAAAGAGTTGTGAGAAAATTATAAAACTCAGTTTGGTATTAAAAAAGGATGAAAGCAAAGAATACAAAATTCTTATGAGTCTGAAATTACTTTTCAATAAAATCATTTTCTTCAATATCCAGAGAACCAGACTGGCTCTATAAGTCCTATCACATGGTCAAACAGGGATGAGAGAAATCTGACAAATATGATATATTTGTCAAAAGGACTATACAATTTTCAATGTTAATATCCTCTCGGAAGAAAATAACCGATAACGATTTTCCCTTGAGACTAGATTTTTGGAGTACGGGATCCAGGTTTTAAGTATTTTCTTTAAATATGATTCAATCCTCTTTGCTGATTCAAAGTGGCAAACATACTGCTTTTTGGTCAGGAATTACAAGGGGACTAGAGCCACGGACAACAAGGCTCAGAGAACCTTTGTTTACTATTAGGCCATAAAAGACCTGGCAAGAAGCAACAGCTTGCTCACCTGCTTGTTTGCTAATATCAAAAGAGGGGCTCCTTGCAGATCCTCATGCCGAAGAACCTTTTCTGATAACCAAATTGAAAGTATTAGGGCAGCATTACATTATGAAATTAAAACTCTCCACTTGTGATAATGTTAGTAGTATCATAGCAAAGCTTCTATGAACTAGAATTGTTGAATAGATACCAAGTGCAGATTTTGAATCTTCAAAACGTGATGGGCAAGCAGCGTCAACTACATATATTACAGCATGTGCCTCTTCATAATATTTCTCCCAGATCGAGCGAAGACCAGGCTGACAGAATAAAGATCTTGCATTAATAATCCAAAATAACTAAAATAAATAAATCAAAAGAACGCTTCAAAAGATATCAAACATGACAGATGAGCCAGCTTGTACTTGATACCGGAGTGTTCTGCCCAGTTTTTTAAACAGCTGAAGTCTAGCTACATTCTCATCTCGTCTTTTTTTTTTTGGAATGCAAAAGTTTAACATTTTCCGGTAAATAAGCTTTAAAAAAAATAAAAAATAAACTAGACACAATTGCAAGTATGTCAAGACGTCAGTTCACACACATGATACGACTCATATGACATTTACTGTAGTTCGTGCTAAAGAAATGTTTGAATTAGCAACATGAAAACTACTGTAGATTAGATTTCAATACTTGTTAACAACTAAATTTTCAGTCACCACCAGAGTTAGTGAAAAAAGAACCTCTACACTGAGAAATTAGTTTATAATGGTGTTTATATAACCTCTTTCTTTTGTAATTGTTATGACATGTTAGTATTGTTTATAGGTTGAAACCTTAACCGTTGGGTTGAATATTAAAACATTGCTTTCAACTAAAAAGTTATTGCAGAAGTGACATAAAAAATGAGCAGCTCAGAAAATGGTTCTTAGAGCTGTTATAAAGATAGAAAACCACATTTGGAACTAATCCAAGTAATAGTAAGGTACGTACCTTTGTCACTAACAACTAACAAATTAAATCATCAGTTGCAGAAGAATTTCACAAACCTGACCTCCCAGGTCCCAGAACACTAGTTTTGTATTTGACACTTCAACACGCCCAATGTTTAGCCCCACAGTTGGCACAATTCTATCAGGAGGCAGGCCTTCCAAGTTTGAGTATTGTGCTTTCAACTTCTCCAGTAAAGTCTATAATTTTAGAGAGAGAAAAAATTAGTGGAAATGAAGAACTATTATTGAAGACCCCATAGAAGATCCAATAATACAATTTCACACATAATATGACTCACGGGTGACCCCTACAACCCATGTCCAACAAACTACAAAATTCCCAAATTATCTATAACTAAGCCCTATTTATTAAAAGACTCAAATAATTGTAAATTAAGTTAAATAATGCTCAAAACATGCACAATTAAAATTCCAAATTTGCTCCTTTCATCTTCACATGTGCTGCATCACTAGTTTTATCACTAACGGCTGATGAGCTAATTGATCAAACCTCAAAATTGTTCTTAGCTTTTTTGTTCTTAAGCATTAGAAACTGAAACTTGAGCTTGCTTCATTGATTGGTCATTGAACCTAGACAAGCTTCTTAACAAATTGGGTCAAATCTGTCCACAAGCAGTTTGAGTTTTCTAATGCTGAAATGCAAACACTGCTTACATAGAAGTTTACTTGTATAACCTTACATGTGGTATTTAATGGCAAAGAAACCTATCTAGGATTGCAACAGCTTGTATTGGACAAACATCAAATTCAACCTTCCAAAATTAATGATGCAGCCATGCAAGAGTAATGAAAAAGTTTCAAGGCATTTTTTTTTATTGGCAACAAAAGAAATTAATAAGCAAAAATAAAAAGAATTACAACAAAGTGAAAGAGAAAAAATAAAATTTCAAGGCATGTTCAGAATAAACTTTTATGAATTTACCCTAGTGTATGGGTCAATATGCATTATGGGTAAGATTTCTACCTACTGTATCTACTACTCCATTCAGTTATTTCACACCACTTATATACTAATCATGATTTCATAATGTGGTCAGAGTGCTAAATAACATACCAACAAGTACTTACAGACTCTGGTTTGTCTTGACATGGTTTTAGTCAATAATAAGATTAGTAAATTGTTCTTAGTCACACATTTTATTAAAACGAGAAATAGAAAGAGGACAAGAAGTCCTTATACAAAGAAAGGAAGAAGAAAAAGCAAAACAACATCACAAAACTCGAAACCGGAAGGATGGCAAACAGCAGCTCAATCCCTAGAGATCAAAAACAAAGGGACTCCTTTAAAAGGAGGAGACACAAATGCCCAAAATGAGGCCAAATATTCCGCCCTATCCCACAACGCCTCTACGCTTACTTCCTTGCCTTGAAAAATTCGAAGATTTCTCTCCAACCATATAACCCAGAAAATAGCAAAAACAATGCCTATCCACATTGTTTTGGCTTTCTTGGTACTCCCAAACCCGTCACACCGAATAAGAATCATATGCATACACTCCCGTGGAGCAACCCACTGTACATCACATAACCTGAAAAAGATGCTGCCATAATACAGAAGCCACTCCCTCGCCTCTCTATCATTCAAGTTTCTAATGAGATCAAAATTCCAGGAGATGGGTGCCATAGACGAGCAAGCCACTGACGCTATAGACACATTTGGAGAACGAACCAACTTGTAAAGAAGGGGATAAGATCTAGAAAACGAAATATCCCCTAACCAAACATCCTCCCAAAACCGAACGTTCTCCCCATTCTCCACTCTGAATGAAAAAAAATTAGACACAAGAGAATACAAATGAGAAATAGATTTCCACAGTGAACGACAATTGCCTCTATTAACCACATTAGAATCCCTACCATTGGATTGAACACCATACTTGCTTTTAATAACTGAACACTATAATGACTCACTTTCAAGAGGAAATCTCCACAACTACTTGCCCAATAAAGCAATATTCCTAACGATGTTTCCTATAGCCAAGCCACCTTTTGCCCTAGAAAGAGAAACAGTCTCCCACCTAACCAAATGAATTCCTTTACCCTTCTCACACCCTTCCCAGAGAAAATCCCTCATCAGTTTCTCAATCTTTCTTGCAATGCTAACCGGAATTTTGAAAAGGGACAGGAAATAAATAGGAATAGATCCTAATACAGATTGTACCAATGTGTACCTCCCTCCCTTAGACAATAAAGCTCACTTCCATCCCTCCAATCTTTTCCTGATTTTGACAAGAACGGGTACCCAAAAAGACACCAATCTAGGATCTCCTCCCAACGGAAGCCCCAAATATTTGAGAGGAAAGGAATCAATTGGACATCCCAGCATAGCCGTCACCCTCTGCACATGACTATCGTCCAAATTAATACCCACAACACAGCTTTTGCTAAGATTGACCTTGAAGCCCGACACTATTTCAAAAATTCTCAAAATCTTTAACAAACTCCCCACCTTACTTTCCTCCTTAGATGAGAAGAAAATAGTATTATCCGCAAATTGTAAATGAGTAACACCTATCCTATCCCTTCCCACCACAAACCCCTCAATGACACCCTTATCCTTAGCTAAATCAATAATCCTACCCAACACATCAACAACTAAAGTAAACAAAAATGGTGATAAAAGATCACCCTGTCTTAGACCCTTGGATGCTTGGAAAAAATCTCCCGCCTTGCCATTCACAATGATTGCCGTATTGCATGACGACAAGCACCCCCAAATCCACTTCCTCCATCTAACGCCAAACCCCTTCCTTTCCAAAACAAAATCCACAAACCCCAATCAATATGGTCATATGCCTTCTCAAAATCTACCTTAAATACAATACCCTCCTTACGTAGACCCCTATACTTCTCCACAACCTCATTAGCCACTAAGACTACATCCAAAATCTGCCGACCCTGCACGAACGCACGTTGCGCCGAAGAAATAATTTCCCCTATGACAACTCTAATTCTCCTAGAAAGCACTTTAGCTAAAATCTTATAAAGAGATGTGATCAAGCTAATGGGTCTAAAATCCCCAATCTTGATCGACTTCTCCTTCTTGGGAATTAGACAAATGAAGGATGTATTGGTGCACAAATTAACCTGTCCGCTCTCAAAGAACTCAGAAAATACCCTCATTAAATCCCTTTTTACAATTTTCCAACAATCCTGAAATACTGCCATTGAAAAACCATCTGGGCCTGGAGCCTTATCTCTGTCGCACTCAAATACAGCCTGTCTCACCTCATCTTCTTCAAAGGGTCTTTCCAGCCAACTAGCAGTCGCTACATCCACTGGAACCCAATTAATGCCCTCAATCCTTGGACGATCCACACCCCCATCAGAATATAGATTTGAATAAAAATTAAAAATTTTCTTGACAATAAGCGCCTCCTTACACACCACTTCACTTGGAGCCAGTTCCAAATTTTTAATAAAACTCTTCTTCCGCTTCCCCGACGCAACTCTATGATAAAATCTAGAATTGGTATCACCTTCTCTAGCCCATTTCAACTTGGCTCTCTTTGACCCCAAAAAATTTGCTCCCTAAAAATGATCTCCTCCAACTTCATTCTAAGCATTGATCTCCTATACCTTAACGTTTGAGATAAACCCTCCCCGACCTCCTTCACGTCTAACTCCCCAATCTCCTGAACTAATTCTGCTTTTATCTCATATCCCCAAAAACTTCACGTTTCCAAACTTTAAGATTTTCCTAGACTCCTCTCAACCTTCGCATAAACTTAAAATCCTCCCATCCATGATTTCATTTACAATGCATTTTCATTATTTTTTAAGTCAACCAAACATGGGAATGGACATTTTGATGGAATGGTCATTCCTTCCCACTTCATTCCACTGAACCAAACACTACCTTAAGAGTTACTTGACCAAGGGTGAAAGAACTAATTATGTTCTCAATTTTGGTTTAATTCTACACGTGCAAGACAAAGGCATTATCTGTTGAACACAACTTGGGAGTTACTTGACCAAGTTTGTTGATACGTGGAGATAGAAAAGTTTGATCATGCAATCTCCATTAGGAATTTTAACATAAAGGTTCATAGATCAAACTTTTCTATCTCCACGTATCAACAAACTTGGTCAAGTAACTCCAAGTAGTGTTCACCAGATAATGCCTTTGTCTTGCACATGCAGAATTAAACCAAAATTGAGAACATAATTAGTTCTTTCACCCTTGGTCAAGTAACTCTTAAGGTAGTGTTTCGTTCAGTGGAATGAAGTGGGAAGGAATGACCATTCCATCAAAATGTCCATTCCTATGTTTGGTTGACTTAAAAAATAATGAAAAATGCATTGTAAATGAAATCATCATTCACCAGGGTAAGGAAATGATCATTCCATGAGGAGTAAGAATCCATTCCAATGAACCAAATAGAGCATAAGTATCTTCCTTTCACCTAACTTGATATAAGATTTTTCCACCTTCATGGATTTCACCTGCACCACCAGGTTCATTGTAATTGAAATGCCCTAATTGGGGTGCCATGTAACTCTCATGTCACAAACTATTGTCGCAAAAGGAATATATGCCACTAAAATAACAACAGTTACCATCACACACAAGAAGGAAGTTAAGCTCAGTAAAAATCAGAAAGTGAGCTATCCATTGACTAGCCTAAACTAATTGGGAGGTAGAATATTGTCTTAAACTTTTCAGTGAAGCAGAGGCACAACACATTTAGGTATAATTGCCAAAGGGAGTAAAGTATGGGTGACTAGAGTGCAACTGGTAAGTTCTAAGTTCTGCACAAGCACAACTCTCTCCTGTCAAAATTTCTCATGCGTAAATAATGCATGAAATTTGTTCTTATGTAAATAAAAAAGTACTGAATTAGAATAATTAATAATCACGAGAATAGATGAAGAGTGAAGACTAAAATGTATGGACTATCCCTTCTGTTGGTTATGTCAGAGGACCAATAGATGGTTAAACAGATGTTTTATCACCGCTGTTTGGAATCAATGATAAAATAAACATTCCTAATACTAGACAAAAGGAGATAGATGAACATAGACATAGATTAAAAACCAGGAAATCAACTAAATTTGAATCTCCGTGCTTAATATAGCTTAGGATAGCATTTCATAAACTACCAATAGAAAATGAAATAATTCAAAAGAAGAGTAAACATATTACTGTTTTCCCAGCCTTGTCAATTCCAAGAATAAGAACATGAAACTCTGTCTTACTGAATATATACTTCCACAGTCCATAAAACAATGAAAACATCTCTGTCTGATTTATCTGCTATGATCTTTTCTCTGCAACCTTCAACAGGAAGAAGAAACAAACTTCATATTGTCTGACTAGATATCCCACATGCTTATCATTTCAACATTCTGAAACAAAAGGATTAAACAATCAATGTTTCAGACATGGATACGATACGACTATCTGAGGAAAGAAAAGCCCAGGTTAAATAAAAAATTTCCAACCTTTCTCTCTACTGGATCATGGTTTGAACACCTCTTAAAATTTCAAATTGTACAATATGGTCACAAGCTAAGAAACACGGACACATTCATGGATGAGGTGCCTTGTTGGACAATCGTATTAGACACGATACTTCTAAAAGCGTGTCCGACAATTCTTTAATGTTTCTTAATTAGAAATTTAAATTCATAATATCGGATACCTTACAAACATTTCTCGAACACTTTGACGACACTTCTTGAACCCTAAGAATACGACCCATGTGATGAATCTTTTCATAACAACAATGTTTTGCAATTTTCATAATGCAATTTGTGCAGTCAAAATATGTTTTGAAACATTTTTAAAGATAAATACATAGTGTGTATTTCAGTGTTCTACAATTGTTTTGTATTCTTTATAATACAATTGCTACATTAATGATATATTGATATTTAAATTATGAAATCTTGACTTTTTAATTTTAATTAATGTAATATACATATATATATATATATATATTTATTATTTTCATTACCTTTGAAAAAACTATTCAATGGCACCGTTTGGGAAGAGCTAAAGTAGGCTTTTTTGGTTATTTTAGCCACAAAAGACAAAATAGGCTATTTTAGCCACAAAAAACAAAATATTACATCCAACCCATAATCATTACACTCTTCTCTCACAAAAAAAGTCAAAAAGTCAAAAAATCCTTCCCAAACCAAGCTTTTTAGCCCAGGCTAAAATAGCTAAAAAAGCCAAAAAGCCAACCCACTTCCCAAACCAACCCATATAAATTTATAAAAATAAAATAAAATTTTAATGTGTCCCAAATGTATCATGTCCTGTGTTTTATGAAAAACGTTGTTTCTGTGTCAGCGTGTCTTGTGTCGTGTCTTTGTTGTATTGGGTTGTGTGCCTGTATCTGTGCTACTTAGGTCACAAGATTCACTCTAACATCACAATTCAATACTAATAAACATTCATGATGTGCGTGGCTCTCAAGTTCTAGTTTTCAAGTCTGATCAAAAACTATAAACAAATAGTTGACACATTGAGAGACACTTCATTCTGCAGAGCATTATTGATGAACTAAATTTACTAGTGATGATTGGTATATACATAATTATTTGTTCCTTTAAACATGGAAAGCCAATTTTCAATAATCAAAGAGTATGAAGTTGTTAACACACAGGAAAGAATTCGGCACTAGTTCACGAGGATCATCAGATATTAACATAGAGGGAAGCAAGAACTAATGGCATAATCACAACAACAAATGTAGTGTTGTCTTAACCAACCACATCGTATCTAAATCAAAGTTACCACACTATAAATGTCCTTTTCAATAATTCAATTAATTAAAATAAATAAAAAAATAATTCAAAATGATAAAGTCAAATACATATAGCATGAACATGGGGGATCAACCAAATAACAGTTTGATACTTTCATTAACAACCCATTAAAGTACCAATCCAATAAACAACACACAATCAAAGAATGGAGATCTCAGCCAAGGGTACATGGAAAATGGTCCTAAGATGTATTTGAGGATTGGGCAGTGGCAAGGAATGATTGAAAGATACAGATCAGGAAAGAATGACGAAAGAGGAAGAGGGTGAAGAGATTGAAGCAAGAAATTCAATTACATGCCAATTGTTTATTTTAATTTTAATAATAATAAAAAAAGAAAAAAAAAATGGTACCAGAAGAAGGTGCAAAAAGTGATATTGGGTGAATTGGTAAATCGCAGAGCTTCTCCGCCCTCCTGTCACTGTAGTTACCCTTCTTTCTTTGCTCTGCCTTCTCCTCTCTCTCTCTCTCTCTCAACACTTCCCAAACTTTTCTGCTTAGTTTTGTTAAATCTCTCAAATTTCTTCCTATTTCTCTCTCCATTCATTCTCCATTTTGACGCTGAAATTTCCCATTTTACCCTCCGGACTCCATTAAATTCCTCTCATACCCACCCCACCCCACCCCCCAAAGGTTGCCGCTTCCCCACTCCGATCTATCTGGGCTGCTGACCTTACAAGGGAATTAAGGTCCGTTCGTACCCTGGGCGGTAGCGCAGTTGGCTTGGGAGTCTCAAGAAATTGTTTGGACTTTTTTTTATTGTGCGAGTTATGATTTAAATGAGATTTGTAAATGAGATTTGTATTGAGGGCTAGAATAAATTTTTAAATTATAATTTCTCATCTGAAACGGATAGTAAAATACTTTAATAATCTCGACACGAGCACTATTTTAAATTTGCAGAAGGATGTGAGGGTTTTCTTATAATAAAAAAAAGCCTGTTTATTTTTAAAGGTAGGTTGAGTGGGATTGTTGGTGAGGGCACTAAGAAAAATCGAGTTTGTTTGATAACAAATGGACTAACAATAGTTCATGGTTGTTTTGAGAGATATGAGTGGAATTAAACATGTATCAACTAAATTTCACAAATATCTTTGTTGCATTACAATCAAATTTGGACTTATACCAACTAATAAATGCATTACATATTTTCATATTTAAAATATATTTTATAAATATTAAAATTATATTTTAATATCAAAAATTATATTTCATAAATATATAGTTTTTGGTACAATTTTATTTTTTAATATATTTTATTTTTGGTATAAATATTATACTATTATATTTTTATATTAAATTATTTTGATATAAATAATGATGGAGGGCAAAATGGTGGAATAATTAAAAAAATGATAGAGAAAAGAAGTAGAGTAAGTAAATTAAGTAGGATAATAGAGGGCAAAATAGTATATGTAACGACCCCAAAACGTGTATAAGGAATTATCTTTATTTACCTATGGGTTAATGTGATTATATCTTTTGAATTGAAGCATTATCTGTTGAGATACAACTTTAAAACTGGAATTAACGATCTTTATGGGTTCAGAAATCAGAATTGAGTACGTAGATATGTTAATGGGAATTTTTAGAGCTATTTGGGAAAATTAATTGAAAATTTATTTTGTCTGATTTGCTAAGGTGTGTTTGGGTGGTTAACTTTGCACTGCAAATTGAAGGCCTTAGAGGCTTCAGAAACCAGAACAGAATACATAATTATGATCAGCGTAATTTTTAAAGTCATCTAGAAAGTTTAATTGAAATTTGATTTCGTACGATTTGTAAGGGTGTGTTTGGCCCTCCCTAATTGTGATAAGGTTATATATGGTTATATATATGTGATATATGAGTGAACTCATCATCTTTGAGCCAAAAATATCTAAGAGAGAGCGAGAGGACTGTAAGAGAGGAAGAGAGACAAAGCTTCTCTAGGAGAGAGAGAGAGCTCAACATTCATGGGGGTTTGAAGACAATTGAAGAAATTGAAGAAAGAGAAAGAAGATCAACCATGGAAGCTTGGAGAAATTGAAGAGAGCTATGAAAAGGGCAAGGATTGAACCAAGGTATGAAGGTCTATCTTGAATCCTTATGTTTAATGTATCAATTTCATGAAATCATTATGATATTGGAAAATTTGAACCCATTTGGATGAGGGTTTTATGTATGTATTTAATTGAACTAAAATTAAGGAGTTAGAATTTGAGTTCTATGATTTTGTTTATGATTGGAGCTCAACTTTATGAATATCATATGAAATGAACCTTAGATTGTCCAAAGAATAAGATCAAGCAAGAATCAAGTGTAATTGTGGGTTTGAGAACTTTTAAGATTATGAAAGATAAAGCTTTGATCTTGAACATTGAGGCAAAGATTGATTTGTTTGAAATGGAATTACACTTGATTGATGTTAGTTTATCATATTGTGGTGTAATTTTACATGTTTTGGGGTGATTAGAGTTGAAATCTAGCTTAAAAAGTGGAAAAACAAGTGTTAGAGCCAACAAACTTTTTCGGACAGCAAAATTGACCCAGAGCCGCACGTGCGGCAGGGCTTCCCGCACGTGCGGCAGTCCATTTCCAGATTTTGCTAAAAAAGCATGTGGTCCCGCACGTGTGGCCCAATTCACGCACGTGCGGCCAAGTTTCCCGTACGTGCTGGACAACCCTGTTTCAGCCAGCGTCAAATAAGCATATCTCTTACATCCAGACTCCGTTTTAAGTGATTCTTGAGCCTAAACTCAAGCCTCGAAAGTCTAGTTTCCATTGGTGGTGGTCTCACTCCCAAATGCTTAGAACACAAATAGATATGCCCAAATTAGTGAAGATTGTTCACTTTCTGTCCAACCATTTCATGTTATTTTCTCACCTAACCCAATTCCCTTCCATTTCTTCCTATTTTTCCTTGATATGAATTATGGTCCATTGAAGACCTATGAGTTTAGAACCACCATAACTAATTGATCAAAGAGAATAAGTAAGGGATCGGTTATAATCTCATATTATATTTTGTACATTGTGTTTGTAGGTCAAGACAAGGACATCGTCCCATTACTATCAGAAGCCCATCACTGTGAGTAATAGTAGTGTAACGATATGTTTTACTTACTTCTTGTGCTTATGATTTATAAATCGTTGTTTGAGAATGACATATACTAATGATATTGTGCTTTGATTGAATTAATGGACATGATTGAACGATGGCATCAATATGGACCTAAGGTTGTTCTATTCTTATTAATAAAAGTGGGCCCGAGGCCGTTCTGCATTACATGTGGGTGTGAATTGTTTATGACTCATGGCCCTAAGGTCGAGGGAGATGGAGACATGCCGATGTTCCATCTACCCTATAATGATATGAATCATATATGATTAATGGCTCTAACGCCAAGGGAGTTGGAGACATGTCGATGTTCCATTTTCCCTACATTGCCCTGGACAGCTGTCATTATGTTGGGCCTAAGGCCGTTTTGTATCAATCATGGGCCCGAGGCCGTTCTGTATTACATGTAGGCCTAAGGCCATTTTGTATCAAACATGGGCCCGAGGCCGTTCTGTATTACATGTGGGCTTGAGGCCGTTTTGAAATATGGTAATGGATAAGACCTGTGTGTGGTTTGATATATGTATATTTATATTCTCCAAGGCTATTCTTATTAACCTAACCTCCTTACATTGCTATTATTCACCGAGTCTTGCTCACTCCGTTATTATGTACATTTATGTAGGTGAGCCATTGGGGGACCAACACTAGAATTGTATCGAGGTCCATCTCTTTATCAAGCCGCCAGGTTACGCCTCTGCGTTGAGGCTTTAATTTTGTATTGGAGAATTATGTGGTTCAATGAGTCCTATGTAAGTGTGTGTGAGATCTATATAAATTCTGTGATCGTATATGTAAATATGGAAGTGTATTTAAATGCTTAAATTTATTTAAGTCATCATGTATGCACAAGCTCAATGGACGTTATCTTTATATTGATATTTGCTTCCGCTTCAGGCCCCGTATTTGGAATAAGTATTCGTAAAATTTTGTTTTGAGGCCAATGAATAGGCCGATCATGGAACAAACTTTTAGGGGCGGGTTTGGGTCGTGGCAGTATATCTCCCTCTAATCCTAAGGGACTATTTTTCTAACACCATCTCTCATGGTGGATTACTAATTCCATCCATGGAGGCCTATTATAGTCCCAAACGTATTGTGAATCCACTTTCCCATTTTGCAAACAAACACAATATTAGTAGACCCCACATCCATCCTAATCCAATCCCATCTCCTATAACCCAAAACAAACAGATCCTAAAGGGTGTTTGCAATGTGGTTGGGTACGATTTCAAAATGGAAAAGGGTATACAAGTTTATTTTTTAGATTTAAATTTTAGATCTAATGATGTGTCAAGAAGGTATTTAATTATCAATTAATCATCTTCTTCACACATTGTTAGGTCCATTTTTTGGGTCTGAATAATAATACTCTTTGAGAATAAAATTCAAATTAAATTGTAGATGACAGATGGACAACTTTGTTATCCATAACGAAATCACGGTTTGGCAGCTTGAGTAGTTTCAACCTATTAAAACATAATTTTAAACAATTATTAAGTACTTGCATAATTTATAATACTAATTTGTATAGTAATATTATATATATATATATATATATAATATTAATTGATTTTAGGGCACTCGGTTGATAAATCCAAATTTGGATTTTCCTTGGCCAAAGGTCCGGGCGCTCAAATATTTTATCCAAATTGACAAGCTCATACAAAATGACCAAATTACCCTATATATATTGTTGCCAAAACCAAACAATCCATTCTCTCATTCTCTTCCATCGTCTCTCTCTTATCCTCTCACTCTCTCTCTCTTACCAAGTTCTCTTTTTTCTTCCCTCTCTATTTATTCCTTTCCTAGATCTAGGGTTTTAAACCCCTCCGTCGATCTCCCCCCATCTCTCTCTCTCTCTCTCTCTCTCTCTCTCTTTCTCTCTGTCTTCATCTTCTCTCTCATCTTCCATCTCCAAGTCTAGTGATGTTGAGTTAATAAAAGAGGCCAATCTTCTTGGTGAGATCTGTGCCGACATTGGAGGAAATGTGGAGCTTCATCTACTCTAAGAAGGCCTCGAGCTTTAACTCAGACGAACCTCTTACTGGTCTTCAATGGCGATCATCGCACAACTACTCATCTCTCTCTATCGCGTGTTCTCTTTCCATCATCATCACTCTTTCTCTCTCTTTCTCTCTCTCCCTCCCTCTCTCTTTTTCCTCAACTTTTCTTTCTAATAGCAAAGCTGGTGGCTCGATCTCCTCTTTGACTGCAGTGACAGTGGTGGTGGTGGTGGCAATGGTTGTGGAGGCAGTTACTCCTCGATCTCATCTCTTTCCATTGCTAGTTCTCTCTTAGATCTATAGATCTGTGAAATCACACTTGTACACAAATTTATTGTATTGAAGGTGTATAACACGACGTTCTTCTCAAGTATTTCATGGAACAATCTTGTTTTCAATCACAGTTCTTGTTTCAATCACAGTATTGTGGTTGATCGAGATTGTTTCTTTGTGAAATTTAGCTATTTTTTGATGAGGCATGGAGGCTCAATGACTCTATATCAGGCATCTTTTTTTCTTCTATTTCTATGTATATGTCTTTGTTTAAATGTTTCAATTTCAGTGTTTTCACTAAAAAATTGTGTTGCTATTATTTTTGTTTAAATATTGTATGGGGAGTAAATAATCTTCACTTTCGTACTCCTTGCCTTCATGTTTTGTTCACTTTAACGGCGTCATTTCTGCTGCAAACACAACAGAGGTGAGCTAACTGGCAGGTGTCTCGCTTGAAAACCCCTCCGATGATCTAGTTAGCACCCTCAGAGAATATAGGAGAATGATAGAGTATTTTTTGGGTATTCTAGATTGCGTACCTTCCACACTGAAGTCCAGGGCTTTTATACAGACAACTCGTCTCATTTCTCTATGTAGTGCGCATTATTTCCATTGTCTTGGGGCAAGAGCATGTTGTTCTATTATTCCCTTACGCACATGCACTTTATCAGAAGTAGACAATCTAACAAACAACACTAGCTTGGATAAATCACTGTTTGTCCCTTACCAACCGTTAAGGCACGAGTAATACCCAACCAAGCTGCTCTTGACCGAGGTAGCAGTAATTCGATTAAGTCCATAGCCTTCATCTGCAAGTCCCGAGCCGTGTTTCCATTCAGAGCTTAACCGAGCTAACAGCTCAGTTTTGCAAAATGCAGATGCTCTACTCTTGCCATTTACCACAGCCCAACTTTGCTTCGCCCACTACAGTTCGGTAAGCTCAGCTCAATCCATTAGAAGAATACCTTGGCTGAGAAAGAGGAGCTCGGTCAGCTCTATTTGGTGGATTCAAATATGGTCTGGCTAACCACAAAGCGATAGATCGAGCTCGGCCCATCATATCGACAGCTCGGCCCCTTTTACACAGTTAAAACTTCTCTCTCAATTGCCCCTTAATCCAATCTACTCCAGTATGATGTAGATTACTACAACTAACTAAGCTAGATATCTTGCCCGGTTAGAAGAACTGCACGATATGAATATCATGCTTCAAGGAGCTCGGTACAAACCTCATGCTTCAAGGAGCAAAGCGCGAATCACATGCCTCAAGGAGCACGGTCCCCCATTATTCTGACACAATATCTTCTCAGGAACACATATGATTTTGTCATGATGATAAGTGCGATTCCTCAAAAACTTTCAAATCTTGGCGCCCCTTCAAGTGCTATATACATACATATCATCACATCCCTTACTCTCTACTGTTTGTCTTCTTCACCGATGGCATACCCGACGAACCAAAGCACCCAACCTCGATTTTTCGCATCTTGTGTCTGTAGACGTCCCCGAACGTCCCGGGAGGGAATCCTGTTTTGTTCATTGGGCTTACTACAGTTCAGACTCAAATGCCACGGTTCTTAATCTGATCTCACAATGTGCGATGTGAGATTGATAAATCACCAAAGAGTCCAAATCCGGCAAATCGTTTTGGAAAACTGATTTTTAAGAAAGAAGTGCCAAACATGGACTGCTTTGCCAGATACAGAATCGCTATCTAAATATTTTATTTTGGGGGAATTTAGGAAACCCTGACTCGTGCCTAAGGCCACGTGTCCGTCATCACCAAAGTTACCTCAACTCGGGAACTTGGGTACGATTGGGGAAGGTCATTTCATGAGCACTCCAGCTCGCCCGATCAAAGATCGGCCACTACTAAGCATGATATCTTGTTGTTTTTGAAAACACATGTGTTCTTATTCCGGTTATTAACTTAGAATTACTATGTGAAGCGCACAATATACAAAATATAGACTAGATTGTCTAAGTTGGAACAAAGCATCACATATCCGTATATTTTGAAAATGGATTAAATTTTGCTACTCGCAAGTAGGCTAAAACACGAGTTTCGACAAATTATTCCAACTCAAGCAACCCAACCTTCACCCACAGGCATTCAGGCAGTTATATCACATAAGCACATAGCCTCATGGTAAGCATGCTATCATGGCAACACTCACACTCATGTAAGATGCTAAAGCATAAAATCTTACCTAGTACTCCGAGCCAAAACAAGAAACTAGTTAGGAATCATGCATGATCCTAGTTCATGTTAAGATGGCTAATGCAACACATGCAAAATGCAACTAAAATAAGCTCGACTATTCTAAGAATGGCATGTGAGATGCTACAGGTAACATGTATTCAACTTGGAATTGAAATACGATGCAGTTAGTATGATGCGCCGAGCCTGGTGCGTGCAATACAAATGAATGTTATGCAAACATGCTGTCATAAGTATGCTAATTTGAAACATGCCCTAAAACTAACCATCATAAGCTGGTAAATAAAAAGGAGAAAGACGTGGGGTTGGAAGACATGCATCACACACACGCACACTTATTACAAAGTTCACCCTCTCGCATAGGGTCCGAAAGAATAATATAAGTTAACTAACTAACAAAGCTAATTAATTATTACAAAACCACCTAACTAATTAAACAAATTAACTAAGCTTGTAAAGCAGTAAAGCAGCCTCGGGAAGAGGGAGGAATGCATGCATGCTCGACTTTGCTCTGAAATCCATCGCCATGTCATGTTGCCTCTGTTTACACTGCTCTGCACCTCTGAAAACTTTGAAAGTCTCAAGGATGCTTCTGAACCACTCCCTGAGTGTTATGGGAGGTCACCGGCCAAGACATAGGGCCACCGGCCAAGGGATAGTGGTCATCGACCATTTGTAGGGATCTCGACCAACAATTCATAGCCGACCGGCACTGAAGATGGCCGGCTGACCATTTCTTCCTGCAGAATCCTGTTTTTGCTACAACAGAGGGCAGACAGAGCATGGCAATGCATTTTCAAGGCAATGTTTGCACCACCACCCTCCTTATCATGTTTAAAACTCAAAGGAGTATGGCTCTCGACCCTCGGGCCACCGATCACGCATTCCAATGCATGATGGCCAAAGGAGCCAAGTGTGCAATTTATATCAAATGAAATGCACATAACATATAAGGGGCCCCAACCTCTATCATGCTTAATCAAGAAGCAAGGGATGCGTGCTTAATGCTATGCAACCTAGGCATGCAAGCAAGCTAATGCAACATGAGCATGATGCAAATCCAATGCAAGATAAGCATGTTAATGACAATGCCATACAAGGCTAATGGTGACAAGCATGCCAAATGCAATGTAACCTAAACAAGTATGCAAGATGCAACATGAACATTCAAGCATGCAAGGCATGCAAAGGTGGATAAGTATGCAACAACATACAAAATGAGACAAGCATGTGACAACATGATAAAGGGATAAGCATGCAACATACTAGCATGCAACAACATGCAAGGTACTAAATATGCAACAAGCATGCAACAACATGCAAAGGATGGACTTAAACCAAAATGGATGGCTCTCAAATAGGCCCAAATCAATGGCCAAAATGCTGAAACGATGGCTTGAAAAAGTAAGGAAATGCATGCTCATGCATTGGCCCATGACTTAAGCATAATAGCACAACTCTCAAACATGATGAAGAGGTGACAAATGTGAGAATTTAGCAATGAAGTAAGCTCTGAAATTTCATGAGGAATGATGCCAAATCAACTAAACAATGCAAGCATAGCATGCTAATGGACTTAAAGCTCAAAGCTAGCCAATGGGCTTGCACCATGGCCATATCAACGAAGCCCCAAAGGGTCAAGGTGACCCAAAACAGTCCTAAGGAAGGTCAAAATAAGGCCAAAGCATGCATGGAATGAGGCAAAAAACAAGCCAGCATGGTGAGCACAAAACATGACGCATACAAGGCCAATAAGGAGCATTACACTACACCTATCAAAACCGAGCATGAAATGACTTCACCAACTAAAATCAGAGCTATAACATGACAAAATGAGACCAAATACACACTGATATGACATCTTATAAGCTTAGGAAAAATGACATATGCAATGGCTCATTCTTAAGGCATAAAGTACCAACTCCTCAAAGCATGGAAAGAGTGAAAGATGTGGGTGCATGACCATGAAATATGCTCTGAAATCACATATGAAATGATGCCAAATCATGAAAATAGTCCAAGCAATGCATGCTAGTGACTTGGACATTCAAAGCCAACAAGCTAGGTTGAACCATGGCTATACAAAACAATGCAAGCATGACCAAAAAAACACCAAACAGACCTTAATCATGGTAAAACAAGGCTAAAATCTTCTTTGGGTCAAGCCAAAATCATGCTAAAAACAAAGCTCAAAGCACAAAGCATGTTAGGGCAATTTCATGGAAATGCACTACAAGTGCATGGTGTATGTAAGGGGCTATTAAACCAACTTTAGAAAGAGTTATGACATGCTAAAACAACCCCAAAATCCCACTGAAATGAGGTCAACATGAGCTAGAAGGACATGCTCAAACATGAAGCATACAAGACTAGTTTGCAAAATTTACACTATGAGTGTATAAACCAAGCATGGAATGACCAAGATAGACAAAAACAGTGGCATATGACAGAAAAATAACCAAAAATACCAGCTAAGACATGGCCAACATGAACTTAACAAAGGTGCTCACATGTGAGGCAAATATGACAAGTATTGAAGACAACAAGGAGAGGGGATAGCCCTCTCCTTCTTAGGACCTCAAAACACCATCCCCACCACTGAAATCCCTCTGGATTAGAGGGATTTCAGTGGTGAGAAGGCCAATACAAGGTGGTCCCGAAGCTCACAAAAAAAGACACAAAAATGAGGCCAAACAAGGCCTAAGAGGGGGTAAACAACCCCAAACACAAAAGTGATCTTAAACAAAGATCAAAAGATTGCAAAATCAAAACTTTTATCAGTTATAAGTTAAGCTCAAAATAGCATGCAAGATAGGCTAAAAGTTTGATCAAGATAAAGCTTAAAAGAGGGAAAAAGAGTTACCCTTGAAGCTCGGCAAAAACCAGCAGGTTCTGGACCAAAAACCCAGCTCCTTAACCTCTGAAAATGACCTCCAAGAACCTTAGGTTGATGGTGGAAGTGTTAGGCTATGAGAGATATAGAGGGATATATATCCTTTTGCCTTAGACTAATTTTTTTGGAACCTCTCTAAAGGAGAGGGAGGCCCTCTCTTATAGAGAAACAAGAGGGTTCAAGCTTCTTGGAGAAGTTAGAGCAAAGGTTCAA
Source organism: Camellia sinensis (assembly GCF_055761805.1). NCBI lineage: Eukaryota > Viridiplantae > Streptophyta > Magnoliopsida > Ericales > Theaceae > Camellia > Camellia sinensis. The sequence goes on from NC_138961.1 coordinate 103,913,114, forward strand.
GCTTCTTGGAGAAGCTAGAGCAAAAGGTTCAAGAGGTTCAAACTTCCTCAAGAAGCTAAAACAAGGGTTCAAAAGGTTCAAGCTTCCTCAAGAAGCTAAAATAAAGGTTCAAAAGGTTCAAGGTTCCTCAAGAAGCTAAAACAAGGGTGCAAATCCTCTATACACGTGTATGGAGGGGGTTAATTGTGGATGCCAGTTGCACCAGTTGGCATAAAATATCTGCATCAAGCAGATGAACAAGGTTCGGCCACCAAAAATGCTCGATCGACCAATACAAGTGCCAGCCGACCAAATATAGTGCCGACCGGCCAACACTCTTGGCCGGTGGCAATAAAAAAGGGCTGATGGCCTCATGCCATGGCCGGTGGGTTGAGGGGATGGCAAAAAAGCCAACCTCTTCCCTTAGAAGCAAAAACATAAGTGTTTGGTCCATGACCAAGCACAAAACAGATGAGTTGAGAGATCTTGAGGCAAGGCATGTAGCCGAGACCTCCGAGAACTCAAAACGAACATGAGCATGGATGATCATCAAGTGTTCAAATGATGACGTCCAAGTCTCGAGAACAGTCAAAAATGGGGTGTCTACAGTGTCCTAATTAGAGCATTTTTATCGGGGATTTTTCTTCACCGCCATCGTCGGAGCTTCCCTCACTGATTGGAACATCGCTAGAGGCCTAACTTAGTGAGTTACTCAATCTTCCTCAATCTTTCATGACTATTCTTCATGTATTTGAGTTTAAACTATTATTATCCACCTTTGAATCACAATAACAACACACAAATCTTGCTAAAAATGCGTCTTTACTGGGGTTTCGAACCACCTCTAGTGTTAAATGTCCCCTAAGCCTTAGCTATTGTAGCTTACTTTTTGTGCTTCTTTCAGATACAATAGCCCTACAGTTCAGACTTTCGTGGTTCTGAATCTGATTTCACAAGTGCAATGTGAAATAGATAAACACAAATGAGTCCAAATCTAGTAATTCTTTTGAAAAATCGATTTTGAATCAAAAATGTCAAAAATGAATTGCATTGCCAGATTTCAGAGTCGCCATCTAAATATTTTTAGAAAATTTAGGAAACCTCGAGACTCGTGCCAAAACCCACTTATCCGTCATCACCAAAGTGTCTCGGCTTTGGAACTTAGGTATGAGAGAGGAAGGTCATGAATTGAGCACCTTACTTATCCAATCAAAGATCAGCCTCTACTAATCGTGATGTGTTTTTTATTTACATTATATGCTCTTGTTCTGATTATTAGGCTATTTTTACTATGTGATGCACACAAGTATAGACTAATTTGCAAAAGCTGGAACACTTGATTTTATGTTTGTTTTGAAAGGTGTTTGAATATGTATCACTTGAAAAGGTGATCTCATACGTATACTTAAGCAAATCATTCTAACTTAAGCAATTAGACTTCATCCACTGACATTCAAATAGCTATATCACTTAAGCACTTAGCCTCGATGAAAGCGTGCTCGATATGACAACAATCACACGCATGCAATATGCTAAAGCAAAGAAATGCTTACCCCAATATCCGAGGTGAGCCAAAGAAGGAAAATAGTTAGAAGAATGTATGATCCTAACAATGCAAATGACTAATGCAACATATGCAAAGATGCAACTACTAAGCTTGGTTACTAGTATGACACGTGGGTTAATTCAAGGCATGCATAAAGCATGTATTCGAATAAGAATTTGAAATTGACATTGATTAGTATAATGAGCTGAACCCTTATTTATGCAAGACGAATGGATACAAGTCATGGAAAATGCTAATTAAAACATAATGTTCTATGCTATCCATCATAAGTGAGTAAATAAAAGAGAGAAAGAAATGGGGGTTGGAAGACATACACACATTATTACATATTTTCCCGAATAAATGTCCTACTTTAAGCTAATTATTACAAATTTGAAATAACTAGCTACACTAACTATTTATTACAAATTAGAATTAAACTAACTAATTAGTTACAACACAGAATTAATTAACTAAGTAATTAACTATTACAAGTTCAAAAAGAATTAACTAATTAATTAACTAAGTAAGCTAATTAAAATCGAGCAAGGGTCAAAGAACCACACGTGCCAATGGGAACATTCTCCCGAAAACGCCTCTGTTTTGCTACCAGAACTGTTCTGTCTGTAGAAAATACTTCTGTTTTTGCCTCAACTTCTGCTTTATTTTGCAGGAAAATGACACTACCTGGTTGAAAAGAGGTGGTTGACCGGGTAGTAAAAGTGGTCGGCCTGATTCAAAAGGTGGCCGCTTGGCCACTAATTTTGATACTACCCTGCTATATTAGAAACGAAACAAAGCATAAACAGAGTGTTTTCAGGGGATGTTTATCCTCTCTGCCTCTCCCTATCATGAAATAGATCAAGGGAGGGATAGAATCGGTTCACAAATCATCAATGGTAGCAAAGTTATTGCATGATGATCCATGACTCGATTGGACAAAAGCTTAATAAGTGCAAATAAAAGACCCACAAAACCTCCTCCCTATCATGGGGTTGATTAAGGAAAGTGGTTGACATTGATTCTTGAACCATTATCATCACTAACAAGTCTGAAATGGCTCAAGACTCAATGGGTTCAATTAATGTCCGATTGAACCCAACTTGATTTTATTATCTTGTTCCATTCTAGTCCAATTTTATTGCCTTTTCTACTTATCTTTCCATTCATTAGTCATTTTAGTCCAAGAATGAGAATTAAGTCCACTAAATGGAGAGAAGTGTCAAACAAAAAGTTGTTTTCTGCATGAGAGAGAAATAATGCCTTGGTAATGAACCTTCGAAGAGATTAAACCATTAAGCATGGAAGGGTCTCTTTCTCAAGCTTAAATAACACTCGTTGAAACAACTCTCAAACAAATAAATAATTAAAAAAAAACAAGAAAGGAGGGAGAGTGCAGAGGTGATTATAGGTGAACATAAGTATGAAAAACATAAAATAAATGCTATCAACTCAAATAGGTTGTCTAAGGTCTAAACCACCAAACCTATGAGGATAATTACACTACATAAATGAAAGAAACACACTAAAATAGTCCTGAAACTCACAAAAACAATGTTGGAATTATTATGGGAAGCTAGAAAAAGTATGCTAAAACAATAGAGAAATGAAGCTAGTAAATAAGCTTAAGGAGGGGTGGCTAATCCCTCCACTTTTGGGACTTCAAAACTAGTTTTTTAGCCTTTGACAACTCTGAAAATCAATAAGGAAAAGTTGGAAAATAGATGGGAAACACAAGGACAGAAGCTTGGAAAATAAGGTTCAAAGAAGGGTGGTTAACCCCTCTACCTTGGATAGCTTTAGGCCACAAGTTTCAGCCCATAAAAATAGTGAAAAAAATAATCCAAAAACAACAAATAAAGATAGGAAAGAAGTGGTGTCAAGAAGCTAAAAGTTATACCTCTTGAAGAGGAGTAACACTTTGATTCACAAACCAACAATTTCTCACCCTCAAGTGCTGAAATTTAAGCTCAAGAACCTCATTAAGGAGCCCTAAAAATTAGGTTAGGGAGTATAGATAGAGAGTGTATAGGTTGTAAGATAGAGAGAGAGAAAGAGAGAGAGAGAGAGAGAGTATAGGTTGCAAGATAGAGAGAGAGAGAGAGAGAGAGATTTTCAAGAATTTTTCACTTCACAAATTTTTCTAACCTAAAAACATAAGGTATGGCTCTTTATATATAGAACAATTGGTTGATATCTCGGAAATATCTGTATTGAGCTAGCTGGTGTAGTGAATGCACATGGAGGGACTGTTGGCAGTAAATATCTGCTCTACCGAAACAACTGGCCTGCAAGCCACTAGGGGGACGACCGACCACCAATTTCTAGCCAACCGGCCACCAGTTGGCCTGCAGGCCTCTGGGTGGTCAGGCTTGGAAAAATACTATTTTGGTCCGAAAGTGGTGCAAAGTTAGTAGGCTTCTGAGACTCAAAACTAAGGCTTCCTACTGAGGAAATCGAGCATTTGCACAACATATAAATTCATCATTGGCTGATCAATCGGCGGTGCCCAAGTCTTAAGGGCGGTCAAAAATTAGGTGTTTACAGCTGTTCATCGCACTGTTCATCCCTTGAGATGAACATGGATGCATCTGGGTCAGACCGGGCAAAAACCTAACTTTTAATCCAAAATCACAATTCAACCGGGCAAACTTCATGTTTGTCACATCTTAGGAAGAAATCGAGCTATGAACCAAGTGACATAAAAGGACTCGCGACCGAGCTAAAAATCTACACTCGTGTGGTTGAACTAACCCCAGACCTGTTAGGCAGACTGAGCTAAGACTCTGCTTAATACAAAACCGAGCTACAATTTTGCTCATTTTTCAAACGAGCTAAAATCCAGCCCGTCTAAGTGCTTGAGCTAAAGCCCAGCTTCTCTGAATGACCGAGTTGATACCCCAACTCGTCTGTGCAACCGTGTTGTCACTTACACTTAATTTTGATTTTCCACCGTACAGAATCCTAACATATCAACGCAAGCATTCTCAAAGACCTGGCAGTCACTACATAATTTGACTAACACACTCTGCCGAGCAGATTCCACTAGGCTACATGGGGCTATGTCGTTTCCTGGTAAACAAGCTGGGCGCATTAGCTAAGTTCTGTGAGGAGTACGGCGTTCCAGCCGACGTACACTTCAAGATTAGCAAGAAAATGATAGTTCCTTGGGGCAGAAAAAACGCTTGCCCTTTCACTGTGTTATCTATCATAAAATGGGTGCTTTGCTTCCTAGTACAGCCGTTGATGTGCGAGTTTTTAAGACGCACCAGGCTGTGCCCTACCCAAGTGTCCACCAATACCTTTTGCATAAATCACCAGCTCGGCTTGAACTTAGGCCTGTCTGAGATACTACGTCAGTACATATTCAATCACACAAGCGATGAATTTAACTGGTACTTAAAGATAAGACCGGGTAAAGAACGTTTAGTGACCTGTAGTATTCTGTTACCCACGTCATTCGTCGGGCATAGTTCAGCAGCTATGCTGGCCTTGGTCTCTATCGCCGCCATATCCAATCGCACAAAATCTCACCAGGCTAGCAAAAGGGCTCGCTTAACTAATCTTTCGGCCGAGTTCGTGGTTGAGTTAAGCAGCGAGCATGTTGTAGAGGTTGATCTAGCTCCTGCCTGATAGCCGAAGTTAAAGGACCGGGGTAAGGACATCTAAGCCAATGCTGTGCACCTCCTTACCTTTGATTTGTCCAAGTCTCTATTGCTGCCAGGCAACATGCTCAGGAGCAACCACATTTAGACACTCAGATGATCAAGTCCACGGTGAAGTCCATGGCCAAGGTAAGTGTTCTTACAAAATTTGTTTAACTGTTTACTCGGTTTGTGCCTTCTAATCATTTTTATCTTGCAAGCGATCCAAAAAACCCACCTTGTGATGGACCAAGTAGTCAATCTACGACAGAAGGTAGTTGACACCATCGCGCAAGGCAAGTATTTTGAAATTGAGTTGGGGCGAGCCAAAGCCTCACTTGAGCTAGCCAATGTAGGCAACACTAGACTCCTCGGTCAACTTAGCAACGTCGAATAGGAGAGGCGCGTGCCGAGCTTGAGGCATTGAAGAAGGAAAAGTCTAAAGTCGTGAAGGCAGCTAAAGACCAAGGCTTCAAAGACGTCGATGAGTGCTACACGAAGCAAGTAAATGCCATAAAAGATATCTTCTTCCAGTCTAGTTAGAAGGCTGCTTGCGAGAAGCTCAGACACGATTCTTCAATCAAGGTGTTCACCGCTCCTCTCCCCACTTCTTGTCGGACTACATGGTCTCTTATGCTGAGAATGTCTTTAATGCCCTATAGGAGGAGAAGGCCGAGGAAGAGGTAAAAGTTGCACCGGCCGAGCTCGGTGGGGACGAAGAGGCTATTGTAACTGAGCTAGAAAGGGCTACTGTTGGTGATGACTTTGCTAATAATCTGTACCCTCTTATTGAACTTGTGAATTTTTCTTTTTCTTTTTTTGTTTTTGAGTATTGTAATCTATTTGCCCCAACTTTTGTACTCAACTTAACTATCAACGAGAATTTCTAAGTTTTTACCATCTTTGATTTTCAAATCGATGCATGCTTGTTTTTATAAACCGAGAAAAGGCTAGCAACCTAATATGCCCGGCAAATTTGGCTTGTTAATAAGTCCAGAGTTGAACAAATCATCAACCCAACCTGCCAAGAAAAATCAGTTTGGCAATAAGCTTAAGGGTTGAACAAATCATCAACCTAACTTGCCACGCAAAATCAGCTCGGCAATAAGCTTAAGAGTTGAACAAATCATCAACCTAACCTGCCGAGCAAAATCAGCTCAACAATAAGCTTAAGAGTTGAACAAATCATTAACCCAATCTGCCGAGCAAAATCATCTTGGCGATAAGCTTAAGAGTTGAACAAATCATCAACCTAACTTGTCGAGCAAAATTAGCTTGGCCATAAGCTTAGGAGTTGAACAAAAAAATTCAACCTAACTTGCCAAGCAAAATCAGCTCTGCAAGTTGAACAAGTGATTAACTCAACCAACTCGGTGATATCCTTGGAGTTGAACAAATCTTCAACTAAAGCGGCCAAGCAAAATCAGCTCAGCGGCTTGTTGCCCCTTGTCGGTGGCAATACAACAGAAAAAAGTACAACAATTTTTCCAGTGAGATGAACCATTGTTTCCATTGCAATAATAGATTTTCAACAAAGCTTGGGGAAATTACATCATGAAATGGAGGGGGCTACATTGCGAGCATAACTAAAAGTAAAACAACTTTAGATTTATTGTGTTCCACGGTCTGGATATGGCTTGGCCATCTAGATCTTCCAAGTAGTATGCCCCATTGCCTGCCAGACCAGTTATCTTATAAGGTCCTTTCCAATTTGCTCCCAATTTTCCTTCGTCCAATATCAAGATGTTGTCCATTACTTTACGCAAAACCCAATCCCCAATCTTGAACTATGTGGGATGTACCGTTTTGTCGTACTTTTTGGACAGCTATGCCACGACATGGATTAACACCTTTTTTCTCTGTTCTTGTGGGTGTTAATTTCTGACCTCATAACCAAACAGATCTCTTGCCTGAGATCTAGGGAACTTAGTTGGAGAGCACACGAAAGAATAGATTAAGCCAAACACTTGCACACAAGAAGATAAGAAATACCGTGGTGGCTTATCTACCTGAGGGCACTTCAACGATCAAGTTAGTCACTTATCTCACAAGATATCAACACAAGTAAAACAACTCTCAATTAAAGCGTACCTTAGACCCACGGGGATGCTTTACTTTTATAGTCAACAGTGCCCTTGTCCTCTAGAAGTATCACTTCATAGGACTCAAGCATAACTCTTATCAAAGCTTAAGAAAGATCCCTTTACATGGCTAGGGTTTCATCAAAACTCTAAAACTGGAAGACTAGTCAGTCATGGAGGAGTGGAAAGAGGTGGAAGCTCCCATGAAAGTTGCCTTTGAAGCTTGAGAATCCCTCTTTGGAAACCTTAGCCTCCCTTTTCCTTAGAATATTTTTGACCCTCTTTTCAGCCCCATTTTCTTTTTTTTATTCCTAACAAAAAAGCCTGAATTTTCCTCACACGAATGCCTAGGTGGGCCGCTCGAGCACCCATGTGGGCTGCACATGCGATGAGGCGGCAAGCCGAGATTTTTCGCTCCTCGCACGAATAATCTATTTTCGCGCCATTTTTCCTTGAATTTACGTGTTGTCTGCCAAATCTGCACAAGTGCACAAAACACATCATCTCCACCAAATAAACATCATTGAAAGACTAAAAATGTAACTTAAGTGGCCTCAATGTGGTACCTTTTGGCCTACATCACATCCCCCAACTTACATTTTGCTAGTCCTTAAGCAAAACAAAAGAAATAAGAAATGTAAAATAGCCACAAGGCACTTTCATAGGGATCACGATTACGTTTAGCATATGCAACAAGCCTTTAAGCCACAAGGTTACCCCAAGTGGACGAGTATAGTCTCGTGAGGGTTTCTAAAAATGATATCTACAAACATCAATATATTTACATCTGTCCAACAACAATAAGTAATCACACTACTCCAACTATCAACTAACTTATTGTAGACACCCCATTTTTGATCGCCCTTAAGACTTGGGCGCTACTGATGGTTTGCTCGATGATGAAAGGTGTGCAGGGCAAAGGTTCAGTTTCTTCGGCAATGAGAGGGTCAAATCCCAACTTCACACCCCATTTTGGACCAAAGCTATTTTGAATGGTTTTTAGACCTTAAAACCCTCTCTTTCAAAACATTTTTGAAATAAAGTTTCTACGATGTTCCGAGGCTCACATTTTGTCAAAAAAATGCGCTTTTCGATAAACCGAGCAAGGACAAAGTGGAAATGAATGAAAGAGAGATGAAATCTTTGAAAAATATTTCAAAACACCTTGCTTAGGGGTTTGAAGTTGAAGAAAAGAGGAGAAGAGGGGAGAAGCCAAGTTGGAGAAGAAGATAGGCAAGAATTGCTAAGAAAGGGACGAGCAGTCCTCGCTAAATCAACCTTATTTTTCTATACACTTTGAGTTAAGCTATGAGGCTACCACCGTTGGAAAGAATACTTCCGGGGCTTCATTTTTCATTCAAGGATCTCTTGAATCCAAGACCGGAGGGCGGAGATATGATTGGTTGAAGTTGGGCATCATCCCGGTTAGACTGAAACTGAGCAGCCTTCACTAAAACAAGCATAACTTTTTGCACAGTTGTAATTTTGATGCAAGGCTGGTGCCATTGGAAAGCTTACTTCCGGGGCTTCAATTTTGACACAAGAATGACCCGAAAAGGAGTTCATATGAAGAAGTTATGCCCGTTTAAAGTTGGACCTGCAGAGCAGATTTTTCGTGCCGACCGGCCAAAACAAATGGCCGACCGGCCAAATAGATGGCCGACCGGCCAGAAAAGATGGCTAACCAACCAAGTTTGCTAGCTGACGACCTTCCAAAGTATTCTACAGATTGAATGGATGCCAGCTGTGCCAGCTGGAATGCACAGGCTCTGCTCCCCATGCACGTGTGTGGCTATTTTGCACCCTTTGCACCCCTTTTGACCCCTTTTTTTGCACCCTTTGCTCAAAGCTTCTTGAGGAAGCTTTGACCCCTTGTCTTGGCTTCCTCAAGAAGCTTGCACCTTTGCATTAGCTTCTCTTAGAAGCTTGGTCCCTTTGACCCTTTTGTATAGCTTCTTTGAGAAGCTTTATGCCATTTCCTTGCTCTATAAAAGAAACCCATCCTCCTCCATTGTTTTGGTTCAGCAAAATCAGACCTAATACATACATATAACATATATATCACCCTCTCTCTCTACATTTGGGTGTGTTAGAGTGTTCAAAGACCCTTGTTCTTGGCCTATTTGCACTACACCCTATAGCACCACACCACCACTCCATTCCAGCAGCTTGGAGGGCCTTCTCAGAGGCTAGGAGGCAGCTTTTCTTGGTCCAAGAGGTAGCAAAGGATTGGTCTTCAAGGGTGAGTTGATTTCTCCCTCTTTCTAGCTCATTTTTGCAAATTTTCTTAGCCCCTTTTGCTTGCTGTTTTGAGCTCCGACCATAACTGAAAATATCATTTTTTTGAGCTCATTTTTCTGTTTTATTAAAGGTCTTACCCTGTTTGAGACCCCCATCTTGCACTTGCTTCATTACCCCTTTGTATGCCATAATCTTGCATAGTATTTTTGGCCTATGTGTGATATGTTTTGGAGCATAATGTAAACTGTAGATAGGCTTATTTTGAGCCCTTCTTCAACATTGAAGAAGGGCTCATCACTGTTTGGGACCTCCATGTACCACTTGTCATTATACCCCTCTTTGGTCCCCATTTTTGCATGATTTATTAGCCTATTGTGTCTCTATTTTTGGACTTTGGTCCGACCTAAAATGGCCCTATTTTGACCCCCTCTTCATGTTTCATTAAGGGTCCATGGCTGTTTGAGACACCCTTTGTAAACTTTATGTTATAGCTCTTTTTTGGCCTTAATCTTGCATAGTATTTTGAGCATACTTTTATACTGTTTTGGGCTTGGCCATCAACTATAAAAGGTCATATTTTGGGCCCCTCTTCAACATTGTTGAAGGGCCCTAATCTGTTTGGGGTCATCAGCTGTGAGTTGCTTCTTTATCTCATATTTAGGGCCATTTTTGCATGCTAGTTTTGCCCTATGTGTGTTTGCTGTTTGGCCTTGTTTAAAACTGCAAAAATGCTTGTTTTGGGGCTGCCTAGAATCTTTCTTCACATGTCATAATCGAATAATGCATGTTTTATATAGCTATAGGCCAATGCATGGGCCTAGTTTTGCATTTCGGTTTCATTTCATGCATCGGGTGCTATTTTGCCGTGATTCGGGGCTGTTTTATACCACATTTCAGTGCTGAAATTACATGCTTGTATGCCATATTTCATGCCTCGCCATGCCTTGTTAGAGTTTCATACTATGCCTTAGGTTTGGTCCTCGGTTTGCGTGCATGCGTGCACGCGTTTCGAGAGTCTCATTTTCATCTAATGGCCACCGATTTTGGCATGCTTGCGAGCTATCCATGTTAGTTTTAGTCCATCATCGCATGTTGTTGCATGCCATGTTTACTTACATGTTTAGGTTGCGCGCCTAGTATACATTGCTCATTTGCATGTTCATGTTGCATACTTAGCCTCCATGCCTAGGTTGCATTTCATTGAGCATGCATCCCTTGCCTCTTGATCAATCATGATAGGGGTTGGGGCCCTTTGATGTGTTTTGTGCTTGCATTTTATTTGATATCAAAGTTGCAAAACTTGGCCTCTTAGGCCATCATGCGTAATTGATGGCCCGAGGGTCGAGGGTCATGCTCCCTTGAGTCCCTTGCATGATAGGGAGTGTGCCCGCGCATACATGTGCTTGAAATTCTATGCCATGCACTGTCTGTCCTTGTTGCTGTCCAAAACCAGCTTCTGCAGGAAGTTTCTGCCGACTGGCACTGAAGAATGCCGACCGGCAAAGGATATGAGGCCGATGGACTTGAAAGCAGCCGATGGAAATTTCCCATGGCCGGTGGTCATTTCACTTAGCCGGTGGTGTTATGCAGTTCTCATTGAAGATACCCTAAGACTTTGGCAATTTTCAGAGGAGCAGGGCAGCATTAACAGAGGTAGCAGTGGCATGGTATGGGTTTCCGGGCTTTCGAGGGAAGATAAATCCGAGCATGCATCATTCATGCATCCCGAGACGGGGGCTACAGCCATCCTCTCTTTGCATTTAATTTGTTAATTAGATTAGAAATTTTGTAATAATTAATTTAGTATTATTTATTCGGACTGTAATATTTATTTGGTCCCTCCGGGCGAGGGCAAATCTGTAATAAGTGTGTGTGAGTGGTGTGTATGTCTTCCAATCCCCACTTGTTTCTTCCCTTTTATTTACCTGCTTATGATGGTAGATTAGGGCATGTTTAAATTAGCATACCTTATGTTATGCATGCGTGCATTCATACATTTGCCTTACATGCACCGGGCTCGGCGCATCATTCTAATTGCATCTGTATTTCAATTTCCAAATTGAATACGTGTTAGTTGTAGCATTTCACATACCATGTTTAGGTTAGCCGAGCCTATCTAATTGCATCCTGTATGTGCTGCATTAGTCAATTTAACATGAACTAGGATCACGCATGTTTGCTAACCAGTGTATTGTTTTGGCTTGGAGTACGATGTAAGTATTTTATGCTTTAGCATCTCGCACGCGTGTGAATGTTAACATGACAGCATGCTTACCATGTGGCTAGATGCTTATGTGATAAACTGTTTGAATGCCTGTGGGTGAAGGTTGGATTGTCTGAGTTGGAAACACTCGTTGAAATCCGTGTTTTAGCCTACTTACGAGTAGCAAATTCCAAAACATTTTCCAAAACAAACGGATGTGCAATGTTTCTCTCCAAATTAGGCAATCTAGTCTATACTTGTTTGCTGTGCGCATAACATAGTAATTCTAGGCTAACAATTGGAATAAGAATACATAATGTTTTCAAAAACGGATATCACGGTTAGTAGAAGCCGAACTTCGGATCGGGCGAGAGGGGGTGCTCATAGCTGACCTTCCCCAATCGTACCCTAGCTCCCGAGCCGAGACAACTCCGGTAATGACGAACATGTGGCCATCGGCACCGAGTCAGGGTTTCCTAAATTCTCCCATAAAAACTATTTAGGTGGCGACTCTGTATCTGGCAAAGCAGTCCAGGTTTGGCACTTCTTTCCAAAAATCTGTTTCTCAAAACGATTTGCCAGATTTGGACTCTTTGGTTCAGATTAAGAACCGTGACACAAATCGAGTCCGAACTGTAGTAGCGGGGTCCCTCGCGGACGTGCTACACTTATGTGCTAACTACAATATGATATTAAGACATGATGAGTCATTGAAGTCATAGTGGACAAGCATGAAGAAATCTATTGAGCAAAAACCATAATTAAGACAAAAGTTAAATCCCCTGTACTTGTGAATGCTAGTAAACACATCATCAGTGCTCTTGGTGTAAAGTGCATTCCCCATAATTAATTAACTGTCCACTATAATAGCCTAGTGTAACTCACAATAATACCCAACATATACAGAAAAACTAAACTTTTGCAGCCAAGATTCTTATTTTTTTTTTTTGAAAGACTGTGCAATGTTCTGATCCATTAAGCTTTCTAATCAACCCATGTAACAAGCATTGGGCCAATGACTCCCAAACCAGACGGTTTTAGGGCACCAGGTGTGGAGACACCCCTACGGATTTAATAACTTGAGCTGAAAAGGGTACGAACTCAAACAAGTCTTTATTTTTTTCTTAATTGTGTAATGTCTAGGTCCTTTAAGCTTTCTAATTAACCCATGTAGCAAGTATTAGGCCAATGACTCCCAAACCAGACGGTTTTAGGGCACTAGGTGTAGAGACACCCCTACGGGCTTAATAACTCGAGTTAAAAAGGCTACGAACCAAAACAAGTCAAGTGGTTTTTTTTTTATGATTATTATTTTTTGTGTGTGAGAATCAAGGCTATTCATTTATTCTTTTCTACAATGCTAGCAATTATCTATGATGTATACCAAGGATTAGAATAGAGAGGTCACCACTATGAAAATGTGTTAATGTGAATTAAGGCATACTCGTGACAAGTGTGTACTAATACCATAAATACAAACAACTCTCCTAGTGCAAACATCACATGCCAGCATTTCCCCAATAAACCCTTTTCGTACAAATCCACTAAGTTCCCCAATTAACATATGCTTATATCACTACCATACTGGCACAAAGTGAACATTAAGTGAAGTGGTGCAATCAAGTGTAGCAAGTATAAACATGAATTGTTTTAATAAATACCCTCACCCCCCGACTGGAATACAACATTACCCTCAATGTAAGCAATGGTAAAGTAGATAGTAAAATAAAAGAGAGAGAGGATGTTACCAGACGGCGTAGGCATGCATCCAGCGACGCAAGGACACACCAAATACACTTTTTTTTTGGACTTTACAGTATAAAAGGAAAATAAAAATAAAATAAAACAAAACAAAAATAAATAAAGAAAATATAATGGATATCACAGATTTGGATCTGGTGGTGGTGGAAAATGCGACTCAAATAGGGCATGAATGCCTCATCATGAACCCTAGCGCCAAGCTTATCAAATCGTTGCTAGCTCGACTCCCGATATGCGTAGAAGTCAGTTTGCATAGATACAACTGACTGCTGATACCCATCAAGCATCGTCTGCAAGTAATCCCGATATGCTTCATAGTTTGCCCGGAAATCAACCACAGATTGCTGAATAGCGGCTTGATTATCCAAAAGAGCCTAATATTGCGCCTGTGTCATACGGAATGGCGGTGGCGCGGCGGTAAGCTCTACCGGAACATCATTAGGATTGGCCGAGGCATCGGAGAGGAGTAGTGGAGGTGGCATGTGAGTAGTGGTTTGGCGCCATAGGGTTTTACCATAAAGCGTTGGCAGCGAAAGCTAAACTTCATTGGGTTCAAGTGGGTATGTCCCTTGGCCTTTTACGAGTGTAGTGATGAGGTTTGCGAAAGAGAGGGCCCATGTAGAACCGCCTCGGGTGTTGCACAACTTAACTTCATTAAGGATACGGGCCATCTGGTTAAAGATCAAAATAGGGATGTCGACCCAAAACCTGAAGTCAAATCAGTGCAAGGCACGGAGGAATTCTCATCGTCACTCTTCCTTGTGGCCTAGAGGGATGACATGCCTTTTTAGAAAACATCAAGGAAGAGGAGGCAGCACGATAAGTTAGCCCGCCGGATGCTAGTTCCATTGTCATCATCCTGTTGCCCCTCATAAAATTCGGTCACCAATGCCGAGACTGTGAGTTCCCGATTGAACATTGGGAACTACTCTTCATTAATAGTGTCCATGGAATAGTGGAGAACCTTAGTAATGGAAGCTGGTGTGACCACTAACTCCACCCTGTCAACAATGAACAAAAGAGCTCCTGGGGCCTTGTCATTGATGTACATATTCTGACAAAAGACTCGCACAATGTGAGGATGCGCCAGTTCAGTGACAGTGCAGATCCCCAAGAGGCCCCAGTCTTCAAGTTGTCGGACACTCCACGTAGTGGGTTGATGGCGACGAAAAAAGTCCACATCAAATGGTGTGTCACAGGCAATTGGTTTGTTGGCCCATGTGTCAGTTGGTACATCCCTAGCGGCGATGTTAGCATTGCGAGGCTGTTTGGGTGCTCAGCGGGATGATGTAGACATATCTGCACAAAATAATACAACCAACATAACCAAAAATGTGGAATTATTATATCAGCACTCATCAAATAGCTCATGCATGCACAAATCACTCAAAACCTCATTGTTATCACACCACCGAATTACTTTTTTTCTTGATAATTTTTATTTTTATATTTTTTTATACTACCCTAAATCAACTTAGACTATGTTAGCATAAAAAAAAAAACAAAGAAAAAATTTGACAAACGAAAATATGAAATACAAGGACTAAATAAATGAATTAGTAGAGAAAAAGATAAGAAAATCAAATCAAATCAAATACAGAAAATAAAAATAAAAACTAAACCACTAACCAATTAAACTAACAATTATATTATACAAAAATAGGCCACAACAAGCTAAATTATTATTATTATTATTATTGGTTTTTTTTTTTGTGGATAAAATACAGAAAATAAAAATAAAAACTAAACCACTAACCAATTAAACTAACAATTAAATCACTAAATAAAAATAAAACTAAATCACTTACTAAACCATTAAAACAAAAATAAAAACAATGCACTAACTAATTTAACTAACAATTACATTATACAAAAATAGGCTACAACAAGCTAAATTATTATTATTATTATCATTATTATTATTATTATTATTATTGGTGATTTTTTTTTTTTTTTTGTTTGGGCCACATGTGCGCCAGAGATGGCTGCACGTGAGGTGGTCTATTGCTTGGCTATAGCAGCAAATTTTTTTTTTTTTTTTTTTTTTTTTTTTTTTTTTGTGAGGCTGAAGATGATGAACATGATGATGAATAAGTCTCAAAAACCACCATTAAACTACTAATGTAATACTATTACAAGTGAAAACTAAGAAATCTAAACAAAAAGAGAGTGGTTACCTTGAAAAAGGATGAAGAAAAGGGATGAAGAAGAGAATATGTAAGATTCGCAGGAAAAAATAGCCGCCAGAAGGCCGCCTGAAGGAAAAGATGGTGATGCTCCGGTAGAAGGTGGTGGTGAGAAAAAAATGTGAGTGAAAGTTGAAGGAAGAAGGAAAAAAAAGTTAGTGATGGTGGGGTTTGATGAGTTTGTGGGTTTGAGAGAGAGAGACAGAGAGAGACAGAGAGAGGAAGAGAAGAAAAAGAAGAAGATGATGAGAGGTAGAGAGAGAGAGTGTAGTTGAGAAAATGATGGTGAAGGCGGGTCTAGGATTTGGCTTAATGAAGTCAATTTTTGTTTTTTTTTTTGTTTTGTTTTTTTTTTTTGAAGAAATAAAAAAATAAAGAAAAAAAATAAAATCTGCAAGATGTTTTTTTTTTTGAAGAAATATAAAATAAAAATTAATTAATTAATTAAATAAACTGCACGATTTTTTTTTTTAATTTTTGGGCGAAGGAAAAGAAAAATAAATAAATAAAAAGAATAAAATCTAAAAATTATATATATTTTTACCAGTCCGCTCGTGCACCCAAGGTGGCCGCACGTGCGGTGAATTATGGGTCGCTCCGCTTCGGCGGCGCTGAAGCAGTGTGCTTTTGGGCCTGGGCTGCTCGTGCACTCCAATTTTTATTTTATTTTTTTGGATGGACCGCTTGTGCGCCCATGTGGGCCGCACAGTGAAGTTCGGCCACACTGGCGGTGCTCGCATAGTACGGTTTCAGGCTTGGGCTGCTCGTGCGGCCTGGCCCTTCTGCTCGTGTTCTCTGCTTGGACTTTTCGCTCGTGCACCAGTTTTGGCCGCACGTGCAATCTGTTGTTGTTGTTGTTTTTTTTTTTTTTGTTTTTTTAATTGAACCCAATTACAACCCAAATAAAAATTTAAACCATTTATACCTTCAATACACATTTGAAATAAAAATAGCACTTCAAAAACTTTTAAATGCTCAATAAAGGTATAATCTTCACGCGAAAACCACGGGTACTACTTTTCTCCTTAACAATATTTGTAACTTTTCCTATTCTCCAACAAGGTAATAGACTAGATTGATTTGGTATCCAGAATCGAGGCACATAAAGCTAAGTCGACCTATGGGGCTGCCATACAGAGTTTATGCCAGGGTGGTTTTGAAGCAATCTCTACACCCCTGGATATTTAAACCAGATTTTAGCCTCGAAAATTTCAAATCTTCGCGTTCTAGGCTTTGACATTCGAACTCTAGTTTCCACCGTCTCAGTTGGTCTCCTAGGAACTCATTATAAATACAGTTAGGTGGCTATACCAGACTGTCAGATGCTATTCGGGCACGACAAGCATCAAAGAAATTACACCTTTACAGGATTTAAAGTCTCCTAGACTCAAAGCAATTACTATGGAAGATATATTGGGTTCGTCAAGTGGACAACCTAAATCATCTCCCCTTTCTCAATACCATCCATATAATGTTTCAATCTTTGGCCATTGACCTTAAAGGTTGTACCATCTTGTGGATTTTTAATCTCAGAAGCCCTATGCGAAAAGACTTCAATAACCTCATATGGGCCATCCCACAGAGACCGAAGTTTACTCGAGAATCGCAATTTAGCATTGAACAGCCACACTTTTTGGTGAGGCTCGAAGGACTTACGAGAAATGTGTTTATCATGAAATGCCTTAGTCCTAGCCTTGTAAATTTTGGAGCTCTCATATGCATCATTGCGGAGCTCCTCTAACTCATTAAGTTGGAGTTTCAGATGGTCACCGGCTTTGGCCATATCAAAATTGAACTTCTTAATGGCCCACAAAGCCTGGTGTTCTAACTCAACAGGGAGATGGCATGGTTTCCCAAACACAATCCTATATGAAGACATCCCGATGGGTGTCTTATATGCAATGCGATAGGCCCACAATGCATCAACCAACCTAGTGGACCAATCTTTCCTATCGGGCCTCATAGTTTTCTTGAGGATGTGTTTAACCTCTATTAGAAACCTTCACTTGACCACTAGTCTAGGGATGATAGGGAGTGCCAACTTTGTGAGTGATCATGTATTTGGGCACCAATGCCTCGAAGAATCGGTTGCAAAAATGTTTGTCACTATCACTAATTATGGCATGTAGGAACCTAAAACGATAAAAAATGGTCTCATGGAGGAATTTAACCGCAACTTTGTGGTCATTCATTCTGGTGGCCACTGCCTCAACCCACTTGGAGACATAGTCCACAACTACCAAAATGTATTCAAATCCAAAAGATGGTGGAAAGGGACCCATGAAGGCGATGCCCTAAACATCAAAAATCTCAACAATCAAAATAGGAGTCATCGACATTATATCTCGGCGTGACATAGAGCCCATGCGTTGACAATGCACAAAAGCTCCACAGAAGTTATGGGTATCTTTGAAGATAGAGGGCTAGTAGAACCCGTATTGTAAAACCTTGACGGTCGTTTTCTGCCCACTGAAATGGCCGCCACATACATAAGAGTGACAAAAGGTGAGAATGCTATGGGTTTCACTCTCAGGCACACAACGCTGAATCACTTGATCCAGATGATACTTGAACAATTCCGGGTCTTCCCAGAAATAGTGCTTGACGTGTGAGAAAAATCGTTCTTTGTCTTGCTTAGACCAAGTTTTCAGAATATGACCAACCGCCAAGTAATTCACTATGTGAGCAAACCACAAGAGGGTTACGTGTGATACCGCAAGAAGTTGCTCGTCAGGAAACGAGTCGTGCAAGGCTAAGGGATCACTCATGTGCTCAATAAAGATTCGGAAAAGATGATCCGCAACTACATTCTTGGATCCCTTCTTGTCCCAGATTTCTTGGTCAAACTCTTGAAGGAGTAGAATCCACCTAATCAATCTAGGTTTGGTCTCTTTTTTGGACAATAAGTATTGCAAAGCAGCGTGATCAGTGAACACAATGACTTTAGACCCTAGGAGGTAGGACCAAAACTTATCAAGTGCAAAGACAACAGCTAGTAACTCTTTCTCAGTGGTAGTGTAGTTTAATTGAGCATCAGAAAGAGTACGACTAGCATAGGATATGTGACGACCCAAACCCGCCCCTATAGGTTTAGCGTCGTAATCGGCCAGTAATCCATAGATTACCTACACTCTCAAAGACAAAATTTCAAAATTATTTTATTTTATCGAGGCCTGAAGCGGAAGCAAAACAAAAATGATGATGCCTATCGAGCTGTGCGCACATGATCAATTGTAGTAATTAAAACATTTTTAACACAATTTCATATATACATGTACAAAGACATATTTTACACCATATCTCACACACTACGTGAAGGACTTCTAACCAAGTACAAAGATTATCCCAAGCTTGACAAAATAATACAGAACAAAGCCTTTACAAAGAGGCACTCTTGGGTGGCTTGACAAAGAGGCGGACTCCTGGGCAAATTCTAATGTTGATCCTCCAATTGCTCACCTACACCTACATATATATAAATAAGGAGTGAGCTAATGCCCAGTGAATAATACCAAAGTAAAGAGGTTATATGAATGAGATCCGTAATTAAGTAAATCACATTAATACATATTACAGGTAAATCAAAATCAGAATGATCTCAAGTCCAATGTATCATGCTCAAGGTGTATCGGAGGGGCAAAACGACCTCGGGTCCAAGTTCTCATTCATACAGAACAACCTCGGGTCCAAAATACTGTCTAATGATATTACAGAATGGCCTCGGGCCCAATCATAATACAGAACGACCTCAGGTCCATCATTTCCATATTTATATATATGCGCATGATTATACTGAACGACCTCAGGTCTATCATTTCTATATTCATATCTATGCGCATGTGTATACTGAATGACCTTAGGTCCAATACTCATTCATAGTTAGGTCTAATGGATCCATGTACCAAGGACCACTGGTCCTCCATATCACGTTACAAAATGACCTTGGGTCCACCATTCTTATATTCATAATTATGCGCATATGATCGTGATCACATCTATACTCATATTCAAAATGACCTTTAGTCCAATCAATTCTTTATTCAAAATGACCTTTGGTCCAATTTGTAAATAATATGACCTTTTGTCTATCTTGTTAAGCATTCCAATGTGTCCTCGTCAAACATGCCAAACGGCCTTAGGCCCATTTCCTACTCATATATAAATCCTTTCACATAGTTTATTACTAATCAAGCAAACAGAATACTCATGCATAGTACAAATTCATACAGTCATAAATTTACCACGTAGGTAACATTTAGAAAACAATGAATACATAAAATTATATTTACTAAGATATTACTCACAGTGCTCTGGTGCTTGATTCGTCCTTGCGTTTGACCCTACATAATTCATAACACATTGGGTCATATTACAATTCATTATGTTCTTTAACTTGTTTAACATTTTTAAGTTTCTTTCAGCTTCTTTAACTCATTTACAATGTTAATGCATGCCTAAGAGTGCTTTGAAATGAAAGAGAACGGAAAACGAAGTATAGAACAACTTTTTAAAATTTCTGAAACAGGGCTCTCCGCTCGAGCATAGCTTCGGCCGCTCAAGCGGACCCCTTTGGTCTGTAAAAGTACTGATTACTTGTGTTTTACACTCGAGCGAGACTTTCGACGCTCGAGTGAGAAGCCTTGCAAAACAGGGTTCGCTCGAGCATACACTTTGCCGCTCGAGCGACAATACAAATTTCTGCAAAACTTTTGGGAGCTCGATTTCCACGCTCGAGCGACACATTCCTCGCTCGAGCAGACATGTCGAATTCTGGGTTTTTCCAAATTATGTTTAAGCTTCAAAACTTGGTTCCAACCAATGTAATTAATATTGTAAGACTCATATTTCTACCATATAACTTTTAACATGAATATAAGGGTTAACTTTACAAGATTTGAATCTCAAACTTACATAAATCCATCTCATAAACTCAAATCATATCGAACTGACTTCATAACTTCAAAGCTCATGCAAATTAATTTCCATATCATTTTGAAATATCCATGCATGTGAAATATAGGCTTCATTTTCAACTTAAATAGTACATTTGATGATCAACTTCATGAAAATCAACATTATCATGCTTGCATGTGGCAAATAGCCTTCAATTCATTATAAAATGCATGTTTGTACTCAAATATGCAAACTCATGACAATCCTTTACATACATGTACATACAAACTTCAAACTCATCAAATTCAATTCAATTCATGTTCTTCATATCAAGCCCAATTCCAAACTCACAAATTCTAAAACTTGAATTGAGCTTTTAAAATAATTTCAAGTCTTGGGTTCATACATGGCTTATCTAAAAATATACAACTCTTAAATAATCAAGAAAATAAGATCAATTTTAAATCATTTATATCAAAACTCCTTTAATTTACAAATTAAGCTCATTGTTCATAAACCCATAAATTTCCAAAGCTTAATTCTTATTTCATCAAAACATGAAATCAATTATTAGAAATCCATAATGCATGTACAATTAGAGTATTAAAACTTGTAGAATTTGTCCATGCATGTAGAAATTAGACTCAATTCATGCATGATATTCTAAAATCAAACCCAAAATAATTAATTTCTAAATTAATTTTCATAGATTTGAACCTAACTCCATTGCATGGATCAAATCTTCAAATAATCCTTGTTGCATGTAATTTATGGGACTCAATTAAAGAATAATTCCCAAAATTAAACTCATACATAACAAATTTAAAGAACCATAACTCATATTTTTCAACCTAACTTGATTGAACATGGAAGACCCAATTTTTATCAACTTATATAATTGATTTCAAATCTTTATTCTTAATCCTCTCAAAATCCACCTCGAATCAATTTTGTCTAGATTAATTAAACAATACTAGAAAGAGGATGGAATTCCTTACCTTGTGATGAATTTTCCATAATTTTTAGCTTGAATTTTGATATCCCACAAAACCCTCTTCCTTTTTTCTTCTTCCTTGGGTTGAACTCTCTCTCTCTCTCTCTCAATGGTTTGCTCCCAGCAAAATACCCAAAATGGGTCTTGATTCAAATCCTTCAACACATACACACATGTACACCTCTCTTGTTGACACATATTGCACACATGCACCTTGATTCAAGCTTCCAACACAACACCTACACACACACACACAAATCTAGTTTCTCAGTACACCCACTAGATTTTCTCTGCACACACACATACTTCTCTGCACACACCCACTTATATTCTCAAATTCTAAATCATTCTACAATTAAATTTATGGTTAAGATTAATTTAATTAAATTACTCTTATTCTTAATAAATATTGATTAGCACATAACTTAATTAATCATACTAATCACAGCCCACATAATTTAATTAGTCTAATTGACTTCCATTAGAGCCCAATTAATTATATTTAATTTTTCTCAATCTGAACCAGATTTTTAATCAAGCTCCCAAAAGGCTCCAAATATCAAATTGAACTTATCACTATCCTCAATTTTACTTTCTCAAATCATTTACGCCTTTAATTTCTGATTAGACTTAAAATTTCCGTCAATAAATTGCATATTCAAATTGGATTTCTTATAAATAGATTTAATCCATAATAATCATAATTTCTCAAACCTTGTAACATAATTAATTCAATTAACTCCAATTTGGACCCAATTAATCCAATCTCAATTTTACAAATCTAAATCAAATATTTAATTAAACTCCCACATGGTCTGATACTCGAAATTGAAATAATTCAATTTCCCAATTATACTTTCTTGAGCCATTTAAGCTTTCAATTTCGAATTCTAAAATAAATCCTTATTAAAATCAAATACGAATCAAACTCCAAAATTCTCATAAATCCCAAATTACCTTAGAGTAACAATAGGGATGGCAATTTAAACCTGCCCCAACGGTGACCCGACCCCCCGACCCCGAATCGAGCAGTTATTCCCCGAAAAATATCCCCCATGGGCCGGGAATGGTATTCAAAAAAAAATCCCCGATGATGTTCGGGCCGGGTTCGGGGATACATATCCCATCCCCGAACCCGGCCCGGCCCCGCCCCCGACCCCCGCCCCGAATTTCCCCGATGTAAAAATACAATTATGCCCAGTATATATATATATATATGTATGTGTGCTTAGGTTTAGTTCTCATACATTCCATTCACACTCACACAGAAGTGTTGGGCCTCTCTCTCTCTCTCAGTCACGGCTTAGAGTTGGACTCCCTCTCTCTCTCTCTCTCTCTCTCTCTCTAACAGTCACGGCATAGGGTTTGGACTCTCTCTCTCTCTCTCACTCACAGCTTAGGGTTTGGACTCCCTCTCTCTCTCTTTCACAACGACGGCAGTGCTGCTTTCACCTCCCTCTCTCACTCTCTCACACACGACGTCGATCGCTGTCGCTTCTCCCTCATCGCCGCTCGTGAACAGATCGTGACCGTTGCCACCACCGATCACTGATCTGAACAAATTACAAATCGTGAAGCTCTCTCTCTCTACCTCTATGTATGTATGTATGTATGTATATATATATATGTGTGTGATGATGAATTTTGATGATGCTGATAGATAGGTAGATATATATATATATATATATACGTGTGTGTGGGTGATGAACAGAACAATCTCAGATCTCTCTTCTTCTTTTTTTTATGTTGATGATGATGATGATAGATACAATTTCAGATTTTTTTTTTAAAGTTGTTGATGATGAGTGTTGATGATGATGATGAATACTGAAAAAACAGATTAAATTTTGATGATAGATTCAATTTTTTTTTTTGTTGTGAAAAAACAGATTAATTTTGTGTTAAAAAAAAAAGATCGGGGATATTTCAGGGTCGGGGAAACCCGATCCCCGATCGGGGGCGGGGGCGGGAGGGGCGATGAGTTCCCCGCCGGGGATCGGGGACGGGGACGGGGAATTTGTCACTTTCGGGGATCGGGGACGGTGGGTGTGGTCCCCGGCCCCGGCCCGTTGCCATTCCTAAGTAACAACCAATTAGAATTCAAATCTCCTTAATTAATTAGACATAAAATCGCAATATATCTCACATAATTAAACATACAAATTTATATCAAACACATAATCACATGCATAATTAAGTATATTATGGATTGGGTCATCACAGGATATAACATGGGACACTTTTTTCACCATTTGGCCCAAGACGGCACCGAGGGCATAATCAGATGCATCGCACATGATCTCGAATGGAAGGGATCACGCAGGAGATTGTATGATAGGGGTAATAGAAAGGGTCGTTCGAAGTGTTTCAAACGCTTTCAAACATGCATCATCAAAGATAAAAGGTGCGTCCATAGCAAATAAACTACACAAAGGACGAGATATTTTGCTAAAGTCTTTGATGAATCGACGATAAAAACCTGCATGCTCTAGGAAAGACCTAACTTGACGCATAAAAGTGGGTGGAAGAAGGCCTGCAATGAGGTCAACCTTAGCTTTGTCAATCTCTATACCTCGAGGGGACACAATGTGTCCCAACACTATACCCTCGCGAACCATAAAATGACTCTCCTCTCAACTCAAAACAAGGTTGGTCTCCACAGTTAAGTTCTAGAGACATTCCTCAAAAGACAGCCCAAACATGGAGAAGTCATCCATGAAGATCTCTAAGAATTTCTTTACCATGTCAGAGAAGATAGCCATCATACGCCGTTGAAAGTTTGCAGGTGCATTGCAAAGCCCAAAGGGCATTCGACAATAGGCAAAAGTGCCAAAAGGACATGTGAAGGTGATCTTTTGTTGGTCATCCGAATACCAAGAACTTGATTGTAACCAGAATAGCTATTAAGGAAACAATAGTAGCTTTGCCCTTCTAACCACTCTAGGATCTGATCAATAAAAGGTAAGGGAAAATTATCTTTCCTAGTCATGGAATTCAGTCTTTCATAATCAATGCACAATCGCAACCCAGTAGTGGTTCGTGTGGGGACTAACTCTCCTCATTCATTCTCAACAATAGTGATGCCCGATTTCTTGGGCACCACTTGTGTAGGACTCACTCACTTGCTATCCGAGATGGGGTATATAATACCTGCATCTAACAATTTTAACACCTCATTTTTCACTACCTCCTTCATGTTGAGATTAAGTCTTCGTTGCATTTCCCGAGAAGGTTTGGCGTCCTCCTTTCGATGTATATAATGCATGCACACGGAGGGATATCTCCCTCTCAAATCAGCCACCGACCACTTTATAGCACTCTGATGTGCCACAAGAACACTCATTAATTGACTTTCCGGCTCTACAGTTAAGTCAAATGCAATAATGACAGGTAAAATATCATTTGGCCCTAAAAATGAATACTTGAGTGTGGCCGAGAGTGGCTTCAACTCAAGTATAGGTAGTGTGACTAGGGATGGTATGATAGGCTCTCTAGATAGAGGATGAAGGGACTCAAATCGGGCTTTCTATGGAGGAAAATCCACTATGGAAGAAGAATTAAGTAAGGCATTCACCTCCTTAACTGACCCGTCAATATCAAAATCCTTGAACCCAAAATGAGCTAAACAAGCCTTTAAAGGGTCCTCAACAAGAATGGAGGGTAAAGCCTCCTCTACTATCCCATCCATAACATCCATAAATAAACACTCCTCTCTTTCACGGGGTTGTTGGGATGCTTGGAAAACATTGAGTTTCACTTGCATATTTCCAAATAAAACATCCATAACCCCGATACGACAATTTATACATGCATTGGTCGTAGCCAAGAAAGGTCGTCCTAAGATCACCGGGATTTGTTTCCTAGAGCTGGCTACCAGTTCCATATCTAAACCAAAAAGTGAACAGGAAAATAAAACCTATCGACCTTTACTAACAGATCCTCAATCATGTCACATAGCACTTTGAGGGATCAGTCAGCCAACTGGAGTGTGACAGTAGTGGGCTTCAACTCGCTAAGCTCGAATTCCTCGTACACAGAGTACAGAAATAAATTGACACTAGCCCCTAAATCTAATAACGCCCCTATCAATGAAATGATCCCCTATAACGCATGCAATGGTTGGGGCACCCGGGTCTTTAAACTTGGGAGGCGTGTCACTTAATAAAATAAAGCTTATTTGCTCCTTGAGTACAACCTTTTGGGACACGTGTGTCTTAGATTTACGCTTTTGTGTACAAAGGTCCTTCAAAAATTTAGCATAGGAGGGTACTTGCTTAATCGCCTCCAACAGGGGAAGGTTGATTTTCACCTGTTTAAAGACCTCCATCATCGTTTCCATGGATGTTGTTTTCTTATTAAAAGGGTACGGTGTATCAAGGCATTGGGGAAAGGGTGCCTTAAGCACATATGGTGCCTTAGGCTCATGTGAAGTGCTAGGGATAAGTCATCCCCCTTAGGTGTTTCTCCCTCACCCTTGGCCTCTTTGGGTTTACCACTGTGGTCACCCTTCTTAGCCTTAGTGGTATCAGACGCAATTGGCCGAGGCTCTAACTCCCTCCCACTTCTTAAGGTAATCACCGTTTGCACTTGTTCATGGTGCTTTTGATTCCCACCAGACCCCTCTGCCCCATATTGACCCTTAGGGTTGGCCACAATCTGACTCGGTAATTTTCCCTCCTATCTCTTATTCAATTTGTTAGCCATTTGCCCTAGTTGGGCCTCTGGCTTGGCAATGGAGTGAGTATGGGAGTGAACTACTAGTGCTAACCCCTTAAGTTCTAAAAGAACTTCCAACACCTGGGTTTTGAAGGCAGAGTTGCCTTAAGGAATAAGCGGGGTTTGTGGTTGCTGGTAAGGTTTTAGGGGTCAATAAGGTTGTGTTGGTCGGTACGAAGATTGGTTGGCAAAATTATTAAAATTTTGCCTTGGTGCTGGAAGATTGTAAGAAGTGCCTTGTGAAGGAGGTCTCCATGAAAAATTAGGGTGATTTCTTCATCCCGGATTATATGTGTTGAAATATGGGTCATTACCCGGGTTGAAGAATCCTTGAGCCGCATTCACATGCTCTTGGACTAATTCCAGAAATTGTGATGCCGAAGGGTACTCACTTAAGTCATGAGCATGGCTCGTACAAATAGCACATGCCTCATGAAATTGAGGCTGATCTTGCTATGTAAAGGCATGTCCCGAAGTTAATAATTGGTCCATTTTGTGAGACAATGCCTCTACTAGTTGGGCTAACTCTAGGTTTTTCCCTACCTCATAAATGCCCCTGGTTTTCGAGGCTCTAACTACCGATTGTCAGACTTGGCAGGCTGCAAAGGCATGCTAGAGGGAATTATAACTTAAGTTCTCAAATAATTGCCATGCCTTGGTGTCATTTTTGGATATGAATGTCCCACCATAACAAAAATCCAGCATTTGGCGGTGAGGCCCAGTTAAGCCATAGTAAAAAATCTAAACAAGTTGCCAATCAGGCACTTAGTGGTGGGGACACTATTGGAGAAGGTTACGAAGTCTCTCTCATGTCTCAGGAAATTGTTAGCCATCAATTTAAGAAAAATTGGTGATGGCTTGCCGAGTTGGTTTGTCTTACCAATGGAAAAGTACTTCTCCAAAAACTTTTGTTGTAATTGGTCCCATGTTGTGACAGAATTAGCAGGTAAAGAGTTCAACCAATGTTTGGCTTTGTCCTTTAGTGAAAATGGGAACAGTCGCAACACTTAGGCTGCAAACGAACCGAGACGAGCCGAGCCGAGCTTTGTTGAGCTCGATCTCGGCTCGTTTACTTATCGAGCTCGTTTATTGAGCTCGAGCTCGGCTCGAAAAGGAGTTTGGCTCTAGCTCGGCTCGGCTTGGCTCGTTAATTTTAATGAAACTCGAGCTCGGCTCGGCTCAGCTCGATAATTTTTTTTAAATATTTATATTATTTAAATATAAATATTTAAATAAAAAATATTATTTATATGATTTAATATATAAAAAATGTTTTTATATTATTATTTATATATATTTATATATTATTTAATATATAAATAATATATTTATTATATAATTTAAATAAAGATAAACGAGCCGAGTTTAACGAGCCGAGCTTATGTAAGCTCAAGCTCGGCTCGTTTATTAAACGAGCCTAATATTCGAGCTCAAGCTCGGCTCGTTTACTAAATGAGCCGAGACCTTAACGAGTTGAGCCGAGCTTGTTCATGAATAGCTCGGTTCATTTGCAGCCCTAGTAACACTAGGGCCTTTGTAGACGTCCCCGAATGCCCCGGGAGGGAAATCCCCCCGTTCTGTTCGTTTGGGCTCACTACAGTTCAGACTCAAATTGTCACGGTTCTTAATCTGAACCAAAGAGTCCAAATCTGGCAAATCGTTTTGAAAAACAGATTTTATATAAAGAAGTGCCAAACATGGACTGCTTTGCCAGATACAGAGTCGCTACCTAAATATTCTATTTTGGGAGATTTAGGAAACCCTGACTCGTTTGCCTAAGGCCACGTGTTCGTCATCACTAAAGTTGCCTCGGCTCGGGAACTTGGGTACGATTGGGGAAGGTCAGCTATGAGCACCCCTGCTCGCCCGATCAAAGATCGGCCTCTACTAACCATGATATCGAGTTTCAAAAACATTATGTGTTCTTATTCCGGTTATTAGCCTAGATTTACTATGTGATGCGCACAGCAAACAAGTATAGACTAAGTTGCCTAAATTGGAACAAAACATCGCATATCCGTTTGTTTGAAAACAGTTTGAGGTTTGCTACTCGCAAGTAGGCTAAAGTACGGATTTTAATAAATTTGTCCCAACTCAAGCAACCCAACCTTCACCCACCGGCATTCAGGTAGTTAATCAACTAAGCAGTTAGCCTCATGGCAAGCATGCTTTCATGTTAACACTCACATATATGCAAGATGCTAAAGCATAAACACTCACAGAGTACTCCGAGCCAAAACAGAAACTAGTTAGTAATCATATGCATGATCCTAGTTCATGTTTAGATGGCTAATGCAACACATGCAAGAATACAACTAATATAGGCTCGGCTATTCTAAGATGGCATATGATGATACTACAGCTGACACGTATTCCACTTGGAATTGAAATACAATGCAGGTAGTATGATGCGCCGAGCCCGGTACATGCAAGACGGATGAATGAATGCACACATGCATAGCATAAGGATGCTAATTGAAATATGCCCTAATACTAACCATCATAAGCGGTTAAATAAAAGGGAGAAAGAAGTGGGGGTTGGAAGACATGCATCACACACATGCACGCTTATTACATAATTCACCCTCTCTCGAAGGGACCAAAAGAATAATACAAATTAATCAACTAACAAGCTAATTAAATAATTACAAAACACTTAACTAATTAACAAATCAATTAAGCTACTGAAAATAGTAAAAAGGCCTCGGGAAGAGGGATGAATGCATGCATGTTCGGCTTCGCTCGGAAACCCATCGCCATGCCACAGTTGCCTCTATTTGCACTGCTCTGCTCTTTTGAAAATTGTGCAAGTCTCAAATGATGCTTCTGAAATGCTCCCTGAGTGCTGTGGGAGATCACCGGCTAAGAGGCAAGGCCACCGGCCATGGAAAACTGGTCATCGACCATGTGTGAGGCTCTCGGCCAAATATGGATAGCCGGTCGGCAATAAAGATGGTCGACCGACCATTTATTCCTGCAGAATCCTGTTTGACAACAGCAGAGGACAGACAAGGCATGGCAATGCATTTTCAAGCAAATGTTTGCACCACCAACCTCCCCATCATGTTATGGACTCAAGGGAGTTTGGTACTCGACCCTTGGGCCATCAATCACACATTTCAATACATGATGGCCCAAGAGTCTAGTGTGCAATTTCAATGTGGAATGTGTAAACTAGTAAACACAGAATATGCAGCGGATAAAATAATCAAACAATACCTTCTTGATGATAGAACCTTTCTTGGATAAATCACGTGCTTCCAGGGAACTTCTTGATGAACCAACCCAGCAGTGGAGTGATATCACAGATTGAATATCACCCACACCAACCACAGTGTCAAAGACTTGATCGTTGTGTTTTTGGGAGAGAGTCAGAATATGGGTAAAAACAGACTCAACGTTGTTTCTCACTTGGATTACCCATAACCATATAACAGATATATATTATATTATAATATCTATCCATATCAGTTTAAAACTGATAACATCTGTTTCTTGAGTGGTTATCCTAAATAGGTTTGATTTCAAATTCAAAACCTATTTGGATAAGGATTCAAATTCAAATTTAATGGTCATGCCACATGGGCGCCCATTACTAACATCTCCCACTCGCACATGAGTTGGCATGACACTGCCACATCTCTATCTCAATCTCCCCAAAAACGAACAATCTCATACTAGCCAATGCACCGTGCGACCGCTGAGAACACCTGCAAGTGGGAGCTCTATACTAGAAACTCAATATGAGTCAGCACAGAGACATCAACCCAAAAAAAACAGAAATAGTGTCTCATGTACCCAGACCCATCTAGCTACATCAGTCCAAAAACATCTCTAATCCCTCAAAGAGCATGTTTGACTCTCCTAGGTCCCGCATTATATTCACACCCAATCAGCATCCTATAAAGAGCGATGTGAGTTGTCGACAGTGAATATAGAGCAGAGATGTAGAACTAGATGATCTTCCCTTCACCCTCATATCATTCAATTTGAAATTGACCGCTTTCCCAGTAATGTCCCTTAAAGCCGAATCATACATGACCGCAGGCAACATACCAAAGTAGCTGAACATCAACTCCTCATCTTATGACATAGTCAAAGGTCACAAAAGGCACAAAGTAAAGTCATTTAGGAAAAAATGACTTTTAGGACTCACACGGTGAAGAAGCAGGGATCCATTCTTTCACCTCGCTAACGGGTCGATAAGCACATGCAGTATGAATGCATGTTATAGTGGAGTTACTCTTCCAAAGAGTGATGTTAAACTCACACACCATACAGATCTTAGTCTAGTCGCTCTTAAGCGCACGAGTCGCTTCCTAGCGTCTAACTCGAATTCTCTATTTGCTCGCCTCTCAGGCATCAAATGAGATCTCGCATCTGGCTATCCATAACAGACATATCATGGAAAAGTGGGTACTCTCATATCCATGGTCGGTCTCTAACAAGACCTCATCTTGGCTCCAACCAAGGCGACATAGCTAGTGGATAATTTTAGCTTCTAATCTCATCCTTACTCGCTACCCAGCACTAAGGGCGATTGCTCGTGTGAGTGAGCCAATCTTGCCTGCTAACATCAATTTAATTGTTTTGTGTATGCTAATTCACAAACCATTACTAAAAGTAGTAAACATAAATGTGTGATAGAAACAAGTATGAATACTAATGGCATAAATATCCCCAAAAATGAGTTCAACTGAATACACAAAAAAAATCACCACCTACGTAGTCCTAAAGCCCTAACATGAGTAAGATAAACATCTCTAGCAATGGGCTTAGTCAAAGGGTCCGCAACCATGCGACTCGTAGGGATGTGCTCCAGGATCACTTCTTTCTGCGCCAAAATATCTCTGATAAAGTTGAACCTCACATCAATGTGTTTGGTTCTGCCATGGTATTTAGGATCCTTAGCGTAAGCGAGTGCAGCCATGCTGTCACAATGGATAGTCACAGGGTCTGAAGTGTGTGTGACAACATCCAAATGCTGAAGGAATCTCCTCAACCACACGGCTTCCTGAATGGCAGATGAACAAGCCACAAACTCAGCCTCCATGGTCGATAAGGCGATGCAGGATTGCTTCTTACTGCTCCAAGAAATAGCACCATCGCTAAGCATGAAAGCATATCCTGAAGTAGACTTACGCTCATCTAGGTCTCCTCCCCAGTCAGCATCACAATAGCCAACTAGATGTAGATCTGAACTCTGGTAGCAAAGTGTGTAATCTGCAGTTCCTCTAAGATATCGTAATATCCTCTTAACTGCTTTCCAATGAGCTGGTCCTGGGTTGGATTGGTAACGACTCACCAATCCGACTGCATAACAAATGTCAGGACGTGTACACATCATAACATACATCAAGCTTCCAACAGCATTTGCATAGGGAACATGGGCCATCTTTTCATTTTCTTCTTGAGTCTTAGGACCCATATCAAGGCTTAGGCTCTCGCCTTTTGCAACTGGAGTGTCAATGGGTTTGCAGCTCTGCATCTGGAACCGCTCTAGAATAGTCTTAATGTAAGTCTCTTGAGACAAACCAAGAAGTCTCCTAGAGCGATCCCTGAGGATCTTAACACCGAGCACATAGCTCGCCTCACCCATGTCCTTCATTTCAAATGTAGAGAACAACCACATTTTAGTGGCGACAATCATCTCCTTGTCATTTCCAGCCAATAATATGTCATCTACATATAATGACAATATCAGAAAAATGTCCTTGGACCGCTTAACGTACACACAGTGATCTTCATCAATCATCGTAAACCCATTTGAAACAATGGCTCGATGAAATCTCAGATTCCACTGTCTGGATGATTGCTTTAAGCCATAAATAGATCGTTGAAGCTTGCAAACTTTGCGCTCCTGACCTACTGCCACAAAGCCTTCTGGTTGATCCATATAGATCTCTTCATCCAATTCTCTATTGAGAAATGCAGTTTTAACGTCCATCTGATATAGCTCTAAGTCCAACTGAGCTACTATGGCCAGGATTAGGCGAATAGAGGCAAACCTTACAACTGGTGAAAAAGTTTCCTCATAGTCCACACCCTCTCGTTGGGTGTAACCTTTCGCCACTAGGCGAGCCTTATACCTTTCTATGGAACCATCCGCCTTGCGCTTGATTTTGAGAACCCATTTGTTCCCAATAGTCTTGCGCCCTAGCGGCAAATCAACCAAGTCCCAGACATGATTTTTCTTCATAGACTCTATTTCTTCTTCCATTGCAGTACTCCATTCTTTACTAGCAGGGGATGAGAGAGCCTCTTTGAGATTCTTAGGCTCCATCTCATCACTCGGAGCAATCATGAATGCTTCCCCTTCAATCTCAAAACGACGACGGGGTATAGCTCCACGTTTGCTTCTACGTAGTTGAGAATCCTCATCCATTGGATCTAATCCATGGGTAAGTAGATCGCTCCCACTGTCCCTAGGAGCTTGAGGAATTATTTCCTCATTCTCTACTAAGCTACTAGGTGCGCCTTCAAGTAGATCCTCCATCTCGTAGAATTCTACTTCTCTAGTTACCTCACATCTGCTAGGGAAATCCTCCTCTAGGAAATCCACATCTCGCGACTCAATTTCAGTCACACTTTCATCTGGATGGTCCCAGACAAACACATAGCCTTTAGAATGCTCACTATAGCGAATGAAGATACACTTCTTTCCTCTAGGGCCCAACTTCCCAAACTTATGAGAAGCATTGTGTATGTAAGCTGCCGAACCCCAAGGTCGCAAATTGCCCAAATCAGGCTTTTTGCCAGTCCACATCTCATATGAGGTGGAAGGAACTGATTTGGAGGGCACACGGTTAAGGACGTAGGCAGCAGTCAACAAAGCATCTCCCCAATAAGAAATTGGAAGATTAGCTTGCGCCATCATTGATCTAACCATGTCAAGCAATGTGCGATTCCTTCTTTCCGCTACACCATTTTGTCAATTGCCTGATAACTCCTTTTTCCTCACAGAGCACTTTAAATTGCTCAGATAGATACTCACGTCCTCGGTCAGTCCTTAGAGCTTTAATGCTCTTGTCTAATTGATTCTCAACCTCATTAACATACCGTCTGAAGCAATCCAATGCTTATGACTTGTGAGAAATCAGATAGACATGACCAAAACGTGTGCAATCATCTATAAATGTGATGAAATAAGGGGCTCCATGCCTTGCCCTCACATTCATTGGTCCACATATATCAGAATGAATAAGTTGCAATGGGATAGATGCCCTTATGGCTTTCCCAAATGGTTTTCTTGTTGCCTTTCCAGCAAGACAGTGCTCACAAGTAGGCAAAGTGACTCTAGCGAGTGGGCCTAAAAGACCTTCTCTAGCCAATCTAGTCATCCTGTCTTGCCCTATGTGGCCTAATCTAGCATGCCATCTCATAGAATCATTATCACAAAAAGATGCAATATTAGAAATAGAGCCATTGGCATTTTTATTAATACTAGAATCATCCACATCCAAAACTAAAAAACCATCTGAAAGATAACCAAAACCATAAAAAATTGTTCCCAAATAAATGCTAACACCATTATTCTCAAAACAAAAGCTAAAACCAAGGCTCATCATGCTAATAACTGAAACTAAGTTTCATCGAATATCCGGAGCATAAAGAACATCATGAAGATACAAGGTGCGCCCTCGTCGCATTTCCAGCTTGAATGTGCCAATGCCAAGCACCTCCACACTGGACTCGTTCCCCATGTAAACTTTTCTGCTCCCAGCAGGTACTCGGCGATACTCAACGAACCCTACTCTGTCCCTCGCGATGTGGTCTGTTGCTCCGGAGTCTACAACCCAAAAATGAGGAGAATGAGCAATTAATGCTTGACTAGACACAAAGCATTGAATGCGAGAAATTAAGTAAGGGAGTACCTTCTTCTGCTCAGGGCAATCCCGAGCGAAGTGTCCTTCTTTGTTACAGTTAAAACATGTCATCTTAGCCTTTGCCTTCTTACCACCTCTCTTGCCCCCACGCTTGAAATTTCTAACGCCATTGGGCTTAAGCGCAGCCGCTGCTTGCTTCTTAGGGGCACCTTTTGCTTTTCCACGTTTGAACTGAGAAGTCCTACGTGAGCTTGACTCAACCACCATAGCAGAACCATCAGACTTAGCCGCCTCAAGGCGCTCAGCCTCTAGCTCCAAATGACGCGATATGTCTTCGAATGTTTTCACACTCTCATTATGCATCATGTTCTGCTTCATCTGCTCCCAAGAATTTGGCAGAGAGCGTATCACAGCCTGTACTTGCTGCTCTTGAGTCAAATTATGCCCAGCAGCCGCAAGCTCACGTATCATGGCTGACATGACTCTCAAATGCTGCTTCATCGAGTGATGCGCCCTTTTCTGATATGAGTCAAACTTCATAGTCAGCCCATGTAGCTTTGCCAAAGAGGTAATACCAAACTTTTGCTTGAGAGCTTCCCACATCTCAAATGCAGTCGGGCAATGCTCAAACTCACTAATCAAGTCGTTGTGCATGCTGCTCAACATAGTAAAGCGCGCACACCGATCTTTGTTACGCCAAGTCTGAAAGGCTTCAAGATCACGACGATGTTGAGCTGTATTGCCCTGCTCTGGCTCAACCATCACTTGTTCAAGTGTGGTCAACACCTCTTGCTCATTGAGGAGGTATTGGATCTTACGGCGCCATATATCATAATTGTCGCCATCCAATTTCTCTCCCTTAGTTAAGTCTGCCACCACTGTCTTAGCAGCCATTTCTACATACATAGTAAATAAATGCGCAGGGGATATTAATGATAGCAACACAAAACCAAATATTTTGCAGCAAAAAAAGAATCTAAATTAAATAATGATAATTTTACACATGTCTCAAGATCGAAAATTTGCTATGCTCGTAATCATCTCTTGCGCCTCTAGTGATAATTATCAAAATTTAATTTCATTCCATGCGCAAAAAAATAATCAAACAATCTCCCACTATTTATGGCATATACAAAGCATGATAAATTCCATACAATAGCATCTCAATATAAATTTGCAAACAACTCATGCTATATTTATTTAATGATGGAATTCAAATAAATAAATAAATAAATAATCATGCTTCTTTAATTGCAACATATTAAAAAATCAAAAAAAAATTTGTATTTAATATGCAGATTATGCCATAATTAAAGCGTACATCATTTTTGAAATTTTCTGGAATTTTCTGAAATTTTCTGGAATTTTAAATAACTAATTAAACACACATAAAATTAGAAATAAAAAATCCAGAAACTAGTAAACAGAAACAATATTCAGATTATGCCATAATTAAAATGTACATTGTTCTGAAATATTCTGAAATTTTTCTGAAATATTCTGGAATTTTAAATGACTAATAAATACACATAAAATTAGAAATAAAAAATCCAGAAACTGATAAAATGAGACAATATTACCAGTAAATAATAAAACCTTTCAGAAGTATACAACAAATATTTCAGACCCAGAAAATTATTTATGCAATACCAGAATCATTTTAAAGCATAAAAAATGAATTATTAATACAGGAAAAATAATTTATATTTTCTAAAAATTTTCAAAATTTTACAGAATGTAGAAAAATTAATTCTGAGTCTAACAGTATAAGCCACGCATAAAACAAATATGTAATGAATTAATTATGACCATTTAACGCAGTTCAGAATTAAAAACAAAACAAACAGTGCCTAATCGCCAGCAGCCAAGCCAGCCGAGGAAAACGGCGCGGCTCAGCACGCGGCCCAGATCGCGACTCGGCTCTTGGCTCGGCTCGCGGCTCAGCGCGCGGCTCGGCTCGCGGCTCAGCCCGCGGCTCAGAGCACGGCGCGCGTGCGTGGCGCGGAGGGCGCGCGCGTGACTCCGCCACTGACGCGCGCGTGAGAGCGCGTGCAAGCGCGTCGGTTGAGCAGCTGGCGCGTGGAGGCGCGTGGCTGCGCGTGGAGGCGCGTGGAAACGGCCCACGGCGTCAGGTGGCGCGTGCAGACCACGCGCCGCCTTCCAGGGTGTTTTCTGGTCCGATTTTTGTACTGCCGGACTCCTTTTTTCAAAATAAAACTATTTATTGTATGAAAAAAGACATTAATGAACATAAAAAAAATATTTTTATGCTCCTAATCTGAAAAAAAAAAATTTCTACAAATATTCATGTGTATAATATATACATATACATATAAAAGTATACACATGAGGAAAACACGAAAATATCCATTAACATGCTCTGATACCAATGTAAACTAGTAAACACAGAATATGCAGCGGATAAAATAATCAAACAATACCTTCTTGATGATAGAACCTTTCTTGGATAAATCACGTGCTTCCAGGGAACTTCTTGATGAACCAATCCAGCAGTGGAGTGATATCACAGATTGAATATCACCCACACCAACCACAGTGTCAAAGACTTGATCATTGTGTTTTTGGGAGAGAGTCAGAATATGGGTAAAAACAGACTCAACGTTGTTTCTCACTTGGATTACCCATAACCATATAACAGATATATATTATATTATAATATCTATCCATATCAGTTTAAAACTGATAACATCTGTTTCTTGAGTGGTTATCCTAAATAGGTTTGATTTCAAATTCAAAACCTATTTGGATAAGGATTCAAATTCAAATTTAATGGTCATGCCACATGGGCGCCCATTACTAACAGAATGAAATGCACATAAACACATAAAGGCCTCCAACCTCTATCATAATCAATTCAAGAGGCAAGAGATGCATGCAATGTTATGCAACCTAAACATGCAAACAAACTAATGCAAAATGAGTATGCTAGCAAGCAATATGCAATAGGCATATAACCTAAATATGCAAACATGCAACCTAACATACCCAATGCTATGGACTATATGGCACACACAATGCTATATGAACTATGGCACGCTCAAAGCAACTAACCACCTAGCATACACAATGCAAGGAGTGACATGGCATACACAATGCTAACAACATAACATGCACAACACATTGTAGCATGGCATACAAGCACAACTCTCAATAGCACTTAAAGCATGGAAAACATGGCAGTATGACACAAGTATAAGCTCTAAAATATGATGTACAATGGCCCCAAAACATGAAAACACCTCAGTATATGCATGCGATGGACCTCAAAACTCAAAGCTAAGCATGGATGTTAAACTACAAGCATGCAAAAAAAGCATCATTCGACCATGAGACCCAAAAACAGGGCTAGGGTAGTCCAAAATATGCACAAAATCAGTTCATGGTATGGTCAAAAAGTGCTAGAATCAAGGGTCACCAAAGCATGCAAAGTAAGCTAGTGAACCATGATTTGCACTACAACTATATGAGGCATATGAGAGGTCACTAAACCAGCTAAAAACAGAAGTATGCCATGCCAAAATATGCCCAAATAACCACTGAAACTCAGTCAATGCATGTTAGAATGAAGTGCTCCTTTGGAAGGCCATGCAAAGGGTTGTTCTACACATACATAATAGACATACAAAATAGCAAAACCACCTCTGGAAAGAGGTTATGACAACCCTAAAGCTCACCGAAAAGGGCCTAGAATGAGTCAAGGAAGCATACAAGTAAAGGCCCCTTTGAAAGGCCTTGAGGAGGATTACTCTACACATGCATAATAGACACTTTATATGGCAAAATGGGCCCTGGACAGAGCCTATGCAGACCTTAAAACTCACCAAAAAAGGCCTAAAACATTTTGAAGAAGTGTGTAAACATGGGCTCCTTTGTAAAGCCAACAATGCTAGTAAACAAGGCAACGAGGGAGAGGGTCACCCCTCTCCTTCTTAGGACCTCAAAACACCATCTCCACCACTGAAATCCCTCTGAATTTAAGTGGTGAGAGGGCCAATACAAGGTGGTCCCCAAACTCACAAAAAAGGCACAAAAATGAGGCCAAACAAGGCCTAAGAGGGGGTAGACAACCCCAAACACAAAAGTGATCTTAAACAAACTTAAAAAGGAGCTCAAAATAAGACTTTTTTCAGTTTATAACAAAGCTCTAAAATGCTTCTAAGTATGGCTAAAAGATGAAACAAAATAAAGACCAAAAGAGGGTAAAGTGTGTTACCCTTGTAGCCAAAAGGGGACAGCAGCTTCTTGGTCCAAGAAAATAGTCCCGTAGCCTCTGGAAATGGCCTCCAAGATCCTTAGGTTGATGATGGAGGTGTTAGGTCAAGAGTTGGTGTGCAAAAGGGCAAGAACAATGGAGTTTGGAGCTTGGAATGTAGAGATATGGAGGGAAGTGTATAGTTTTTGCCTTAGACAAATTTCTTGGAACCCTTGCAATGGAAGAGGAGCTCTTCTTTTATAGAGAAAGAAATGGTCCAAGCTTCTCTTAAGAGAAGCTTGGAGCAAAAGGGCCAAGCTTCTCTTAGAAGCTATGGCAAAGGGGTCAATGCTTCTTCAAGAAGCTAAAAAGGGGCCAAGCTTCTCTTAGAAGCTTGGAGCAAAGGGTTCAAGCTTCTTGGAGAAGCTAGAGCAAAGGGTCAAGCTTCTTGGAGAAGCTAGGGCAAAAGGGTCAAGCTTCTTGGAGAAGCTAACAAAAGGTTCAAGCTTTCTCAAGAAACTAAAACCAAGGATTCAAAAGGTTCAAGCTTCCTCAAGAAGCTAAAACCAAGGGTTCGAAAGGTTCAAACTTCTTCAAGAAGCTAAAACTAAGGGTTCAAAAGGTTCAAGCTTACTCAAGAAGCTAAAACCAAGGGTTCAAAAGGTTCAAACCCCCCTCAAGAAAAGGTCTCAGCCAGAAAAGGTGGCCGATCGACCAAAACAAATGGTCGGTCGACCAAAAACAGTGCCGATTGGCTATCACTAATGGCCGATGGCAATAAAACAGGGCCGGTGGCCTCAAGCCATGGCCAGTGAGGTGTGGGGATGGCCAACAAGCCATTTCCTACCCACCGAGGCAAAAAACCCAAGTGCCTGGTCCACAACCAAGCACAAAACAGACAAGTCGAGAGGTCTTGAGGCAAAGCACGCCGCTGAAACCTCTGAGAACTCAAGACAAACACGAACATGGATAATCATCGAGTGTTCAAACGATGACGTCCAAGTCTTGAGGACAGTCAAAAATGGGGTGTCTACAGTTGCCCCTCTTTGACAGAACTCGAAAGTCATAACAATGACGGGAGTGAATGTCAAAGCCCAGAGATGACCCATTTTTGACAAGGCCGAAGACTTAGACAAAAGCTATAGATAAAGATATGCGCCCGATGGCGGGGGCAAAATGCAAGAACAATGCACAAAACCGAGCATAACTTATGATCATACAAAGAAAGCTGTAACGAAGCATAACAATGCAACAGTTTTAAGCAAGTAGAAACCAAGCTACATTACAATGCAGAAAGGATGTAAGAGAGTTATTGCAATTCTCATTGCGAATACAGTGTGCATGTATGATAGATACACAAAGTGAACGTGTGATAGATACACAAAGCGAGCGTGTGTGATTGATACACAAAGCGGACGTAGTGTGATGGATACACAAAAAGGTGAACACAAAGTGTGATAGATGCACTAAGTGAACAAGGTATGATAGATACACAAAGCGAGAGTGTGTGATTGATACACAAAGCGAACGTGTGTGATTGATACACAAAGCAAGTGTGTGTGATTGATACACAATGCGAGTGTGTGATAGATACACTATATGAACAGAGTGTGATTGATACACTAAACGAATGAAGTGAGCATAGTGTGATAGATACACAAAAAGTGAACACAAAGTGTGATAGATGCACGAAGTGAACAAAGTGTGATTGATACACTAAAAGTGAACACAAAGTGTGATAGATGCACTAAGTGAACAAAGTGTGATAGATACACTAAAGGTGAACACAAAGTGTGATAGATGCACTAAGTGAACAAGTATGATAGATATACTAAATGTGAACATAAAGCGTGATAGATGCACTTAGTGAACAGGTATGATAGATATATTA
Organism: Camellia sinensis; assembly: GCF_055761805.1. Taxonomy (NCBI): domain Eukaryota; kingdom Viridiplantae; phylum Streptophyta; class Magnoliopsida; order Ericales; family Theaceae; genus Camellia; species Camellia sinensis. The sequence goes on from NC_138961.1 coordinate 103,953,288, forward strand.
AAGGTGAACATGAAGTGTGATAGATGCACTTAGTGAACAGAGTATGATGGATATACTAAAGGTGAACACAAAGTGTAATAGATGCACTAAAGGTGAACACGAAGTGTGATAGATGCACTTAGTGAACAAGTATGATGGATATACTAAAGGTGAACACGAAGTGTGATAGATGCACTTAGTGAACAGAGTATGATTGATATACTAAATGTGAATACGAAGTGTGATAGATGCACTTAGTGAACAAGTATGATTATATACTAAATGTGAACACGAAGTGTGATAGATGCACTTAGTGAACAGAGTATGATAGATATACTAAAGGTGAATACGAAGTGTGATAGATGCACTTAGTGAACAAAGTATGATTGATATACTAAAGATGAACACAAAGTGTGATAGATGCACTTAGTGAACAAAGTATGATTGATATACTAAATGTGAACACGAAGTGTGATAGATGCACTTATTGAACAAAGTATGATTGATATACTAAAGATGAACACAAAGTGTGATAGATGCACTAAGGGTGAATAAGGCGTGATTGATACACTAAATAAATGAAGTGTGATTGATACACTAACTGAATGAAGTGTGATTGATACACTAAATAAATGATCTCAAACGGAACTTCTTTGAATGAACTGTACATACAATATCGTGCACGAATGAGAAAGAAACTTGATGGGTACAATGAAATACAATGCATGATGTTTAAAGAATGCAATAAACAAACCTAGCGGCGCTTTAGAAAGCACCTCATGGGGTGAGTAGCGATGAACTGCTCTGCTCTGATGGGGATCTCCCCTCGTGCTCTTCGAACACTTACCTTTAACTGACAGTACAAAGGCTCTGAAATGCTGACAAGGGTTCTTCACATAGGACACTTGGGATGCCACTTTTCTTCCTAACTATATCCGCAACTTTCCCTATTCTCCAACGGGGTGACAGACTAGGTTGGTTCTGTGACGCCCCAATTTTTTTTTGGACATCATAATAAGATTTAGGACTTAAAATCAATGTTGTCATCAAACATCACTAATATCCATTAATTAACAACCCAAAAATTTTAAAGTTTTCAAATTACAATTCTAATAGAACTTAAAACTTGGTCTCGGTACACAAAAATAAATTTAAAACCACTGCGAAAGAAAAGATAGAGAAATATAGGAAATGGCTTGTGGAATTTGGGGACTCTTCAAGCTAACCAAGGCTGAACGTCACCTTGCACGGCCTCGGCGTTTCCTTCGTTTTCTTCGGTACCTGGCGTAAAACGCCAGGGCAACGAGAATGCCAATGAGTGACGAGCTCAGTAATATACTACAACCCGAAAATACCCACCCTGATAATAATACTCATAAATAATAAATATCGTATAATAATAGAATAATAAGCAGCATTTAATAAGCATAACAGAAATGCTAATAGTTAAAATAATAACAATGGATAAATAAATAAAAATGACAAATGGAAATAGTGATTCATCATAAGGAAAATGCATGCTTTTCTTTCTAATTTCTCATAGATTCAGTTTATCAGATAAATTTAAGTAACTCCCCGCGGAGCACTATTTCCACTCAACCGCTAAGCAATGGCCACGGGCAATTCTGACTCCCCCTTGGTCAAATATTCAAATGTTACTTACTGTAACTACCAATGATGCCCACGCACCAGGGTTATGTACCCGAGTCGTGACATCACGGTCTGCCCCAAGGGAACGGTCTATGTTGTGACACCCGCACCACCAACCTTATATCGCCTACACCGATAAGAGCCGAAATACCTTCCCGTGCCATGTTAGGGTTCGCAACTCACTTGCGCAAGATTCTAAACCGGGCTCACCCCATCACTTGTAAACTTTAATGCATATATTCAATTTCGTGTTTCTTTACTTCATCGAATTCACATTTTAATGCATGTGTGAGTTTTAGTTTGAGAACCACAGTGACATAAGGTTTATATAGCACCACACAATCACATATGGCAACCAAAATAAATATGATAGAGTGTCTTAGGAGTCATCGCAAGATTTCTTAAGAATTCGCATACTTCTCCTTTCAGCACTGTATGGTTAAACAAAAAAAAATATGAAACCCATACCATACGATGTTCGACCATTATAATATTTAAACTGGTGCTAGTTCATCGAGTTAGGAAAATATTTCGAGAAGAACATCAGGGCTAAAAACGATTTTAAAATGGAGAATATTTTTTTTGAAGAAAACTGGTTTTCTGGACAGTGAGTTTCATTCACTTCCAGCACAGATGTTCTGTGTTTGAAAAATAAAAGGGTCCTCAAACGGTGTCGAAAAAAAGGAATGGTCAGAAAGGTTTGCTAAATTTTTGAGTTTAGAACATATTTACAAAAGAGTGTGAAGACTGAAAACCAGTCGAAGATGGTCAAATAATTTTTATAAGAAAACTGGACAAATTCTGTCACATTTTGGAAAAATTGGTGTTTCTCTCTCAATACTTAATAAAAAATTATGAAACCAGCGGCATTTGAAATATAACTTAAAAATATAACTTTTCCAAGTGGTCGTATAGAAAAATACTATTTGTAGAGAAAATGGGACCTGTTTGAAGTCGCTGCTTCTGCTGTGTTGTAAGTGATGCTTAGGGAAAATATTTGTTTTGGTAAGAAAATGGTGTCCGATAATTTTATAAAAATTTTACACAGTGTATAACATCTAAATATATTTCCAGTATACACATATTTTTTAACATCCATTATTTTCAATTTATTAGAGCCCTCTTTTCACCCGATAAAGTGTGAAACAGTGAGAAGAATCTAAGCTTCAAGTAAAGGGAAGCCATTCTCATCTCATTTTACTCTCTTTGCAAGATTATTTCAACAATGGAGAATATTGAACACATAAAAACAGTAGCTAAGCCATATATCTATGTTTGCAAGAAGGAATATGAAATTATAACATAATGAAACCCTCATCCTATCAAAGTTTTAAACATGCATGGACTATTTTGCTATATATGACTTAACCATGCTTAGTCTTGCATATATAAATTATATAAATTCAGTTAGAGGTATCTAAGGGAGGATAGAGGTGATGTATTATTACCTTAGTGAAGTAAAAAAAATCCCAAGTGTTAGGCCCTTCTTTCCTTCTCTTCTCTCTTGCTTTCTCTCCCTCTCTTCTCTCTTTGTTTTGCTCTTACAAGTGTGTGTAATAAGGCTGAATAGTGCTCCTAATATAGGAGTTTGAGGGCCTAATTTGTTATTATTATTATTTTATTTATTTATTATTATTATTATTTTTTTACTTTATTTCTCCTTTTTGCTTAGGAACTCTCATCTAATGCTTAGATGGTAGCTTACAGATTGTGCCTGCCGTGGCTGCCTTAATCAAGGCTTGGAATGCCATTGCATGCTTACTTCTCTTAGGGAGGTTGAGTGTGGACTTGGGAAAAAAATATGCATGCAAGCCAGGTAACCTAGATAAAAAGAAAAGGAAGTGGCAGTCAGCCACTTTCCTTGCAACTTGATCATTTTTTTTTTTTTTTTTTTTTATAGAATTGAATTGAAATTGGTGTCAATACAATATTAATATGTATATATAATTTATTTATTTGTTTACTTATTTAATATTATTATTTTCAACTGGATGGTTTTCTTCCTACTAAATTCTAACTAGCTTATTTACTATCAATTTAATCCATTTAGTTTTTTTTTTTTTTACAACTGTATTTTGATACTGAATTTTAATTACATCAAGATAAATAATTTTGTTTAAAAGAATTTAATATTGATATTAATTATGGTCCTATTAATATTATAATTTAATGGTTTAACAATCACTATTGATTGGCTTAATATTATTATTAATAAACTAATTAGTTGTCTAAAAATTTAGGTTCTTACAGGTTCAATATCCAGAATTGAGGTACATACATGTGCTATCTCAATCTATAGGGCTGCCATACAGATTTCAAGCCAGGGATACACCCCTGGGTATTTAAACCAGACTTTAGTCTCAGAAATCCCGAACCTTTACATTCTAGGCATCAGCCATTCGAACTCTAGTTTCCACCGTTGCAGTTGGTCTCCTAGGAACTCATTGCAAACACGGCCAAGCTGTCTTTGGCACGAAACGGTACTCGAGGAGAGCACTTCTGATCACCATTCTGGGTTGAAGCAGACTTGATCTTGAGCTTGAGGTAGAGGCACACTCATACTTCGGAACATTGGCAAGACCTGAAAAGGTACATCCGGAATACAATCTCGGAATTTGCAGAAGTTGAAACAATCTCAGATGCTCCAAATTTTCCCTCTTTTCTTTTGCTTTGCAGTCTGGAACCAATATAGTTTCAGATAGGTCCTGGTTTTACTGTTCCCACATGACCTAGGTTGAACCCTGCGGTGTTTATGAAAGAACAAATCCTGTTTTCGCACAAATATGGAGAATGGCACAGCACTCTGAGCACAAAATGATTTTATTTCTGAATTTGAAATTAAGAAACAAGTTCTCGACCGGGTATTGAGCCTTCGACCGACCATAGCAAAAACGACTCAACAAAAGGTGCACAACCTAAACACATCGAGTAACACTCGAAAAAGATTCAAAACAAGAGTTGAGGTAAACAAAACAAAAGACACGACACGCAGACGTGCACAGGGAGCCTGTTTCTCTGGGTATTGTTTCCCACCCTTTCTCATTTGTGATTCTCACGTCACTCGGCCCTCAAGCTCAGTTTTTCTGAAAAAAGCCCTTTTCTCACTTTTTCTCTCAACGCACATCTCTCTATTCTTCAATCTCTCATTTTTTATCCCTCCCCTGGGTGGTTGATGGATAAACAAGAAATTGCGGGCTCTTGTCCCTAGCTTGCTGCTAGATTCTTTTTCTTCCGCTCACAGCCAGTGAACTTCCCCACAAAGGGGTTGCGCTACGACTAGGTGTGTAGCAAATCTGCAGTTGACATCGGTTGACGATGCTCCGCTGGGGAGTTTGGACATGATCAGATGTGTCTAGATGAGGGAGTGGAATATCCCGCTCCATTTCCAGCTCGTGCTTCGCATTTGGCTTGATACCTCGTTGCTCGGAGGATGTGAGAGCTTTCTGCCCTTTACTGATAGCTTCAGCTGTGCCCTTTCTGGCAGGTAGAGTGCCCTTCTTGGCAAGTATGGTGCCCTTTCTGGCAAATGCATTGACAACAAGGAAAAGACAAGAAGCCTGACTCAACTGTGCCCCTAGTTCATCATTTTGACCATTTTTTGTTTTGGTTTTCTACTAAAACAATTTTGATCAGTATACGAGTTTAATTAACATGCTTGTTCAACTTTCTGATTTAAAATCATGCAAGCTAGGTTATGAGCACTGAAAATTTTCCTTTTTTGGGTCCAAGAAAAAGGTTTAGTTTTGGAAAAAATGGAATAATTTTCGAGAAAATTAGTCAACCTTAGTAAAAATTCTCAAAAACTATTTTTGCCAACGACCAATGCTCAACAAGCATGGAACCTACTCTTGAGATGAACAACCTCAGATTTGAAGGAAAATTGCTCCTTGCTCGAAGAGAGCTGCATGGCAAGGGAAAGTTGCCCCTTGTTTGAACGGCACCGCAGTGCATTGAATGGCAACGGAAAGTTGCCCCTTGTCTGAATGGCACCGCAGCGCATTGTAATCAGTCTTCAGAGTGACGATCACAACCGAACTCTCAGATACAGAGAAGACAAAGATGACCAGAACCATCACATGGACACAATCGAATTTGAAGTGTTTTACGGCTGGACTTCAAAATGAAGTTGCCTACGTATCCCAAACATGGGAATCAAGCCTTACGTAGTTCAGGGGTAAGGTACACTCGGGTATTTTCGCTCTCCTTTTGCGCTCTAATTTTTGCCAAGGCCGCCCTTCTGGGTTTTCAACCTTGTGAGCTATGTTTTTCTTTTCTTTTCAATTCTTTTTCTTTTTTTTTCATTTTTTTTTTATCTTTTCTTCTTCATTCTTTGTATTTTTTCTCTTTTTTTTTTTTTTTTTCTTGCTCTAACTTTTGCCTGGGTCGCCCTTTCAGGTTTGCGGCCCAGCGAGCCTCTCAAGGGTAAAAGTGTAGCTTTGTCCATATTAAATGGTTTTGAGATCTCGAAGCCATCTGAATCCAGGAGAGTGGCCGCTGTTCATTGATGATGTAGACGTCCATCTGGGAGGTGAATTTGCCCCTAGTGTTGTGGATAGGAACTCAGTTGTTCTTCAGCAATGCTTTCTTCTTTCCTCCCTTCTGGGATTTGGCATTCTTGCCATTCTTCATCTTTGACTCTTTGAGCACATTTGAAATTCTTTTGCCCCTAGTTTGAGGGGTGCTTTTGATTAAGCTTTGCAAGCTTCCTTTGATCAAAACTGATCTTCTTGATCTGACTTTGGTGCCTCTTGTTCGAGGGCTGCTTTAAATCTGGCTACACAGGCCTCACATTGATGGTTGACCATTGATCATTCTAATCCCAAGTTCAAGGTTTTGAGAGCAAAGGGGTTGAATCTTGAGGCTGAGAGCGATCTTAGGCTGCACAATCTCAAGAGCAATTCCACACAGGTCTTCGCAAGACCGCGCAAAGCATTTTTTTTGAATTTTTTTTTTAAGAAAGCGACAAATCGCTCGCACTGAAGACAGTGTAGAAACAATCTGGATCAAGCTAGGATCATTCTCAGTACTCACATTAACAAGCATGATCTCATTCATTAAGCACTTAGCACGCCTGTCTTTCTCTCAATTGATCAAGTTTTGCAAAACCCGAGGAATTCCTTCCTCTTCGTTTTTACCACAGTGTTCAAAAAAGTTTTGAAAAACTCAGTTCAATGTAATGATTTCAAAGCACAGAAAAGACACAATTTTTAGTCAAATACTGCCATCTCATTCAGAACTTCTAGTACAACTAGCACAAGGCAGAAGCAAACACAAGAGTGTGAAAATCACTGCTGTTCATTCAAATCTTCTGGTGTAACTGGCTCCAAGGCAGAAACAGACTCAAAAGAAAACGAAAAGACAGACACAAAACAAAGCAAGTGATGTCCGAGGTAACACCCCGGAAATCACCCGACTCCAACAAAACAGGACTGACTCAGTAAAACAAGACAGACACAACTGACTTAGGACAAAGAGACAGACTCAAAACAAAACAACTGAACTGACTCAACACCCAAGTCAGAAACTACAAAACTAGCATTCGCAAATGCTCAAAACAGTGCGTGTCAAACGCTACATCCGGAGTAAACTGAGCGCCATCCGTAGGTGGTTCATCCCCTGATCACATAATCACATTATCCCCTACAAGTTCACTGATCCAATGACGATAGAATTTGCTAGACTAGTACGGCAATGACCTTGTTGTCAAACAAATCTTGTACATCATGGCGCAGACAAAAGCAGCTATCGGTCTCATGACCGGTTTGTTGATGGTACGCACAGTACTTAGTCTGGTCATGCTTTGAAGGGAGAGGATCAGGTAAAGGCCGTTGTTCCAATGGTTTCAGATGTTCTTTCCGGATTAAGACCTCTAGAGCCTTTGACAAAGGCATATAAAGTGGGGTAAAAACCCTCTTGACTCGAGGTGGATATTTGGTTTTTTGTGAGCTACTTCCGGACGCACTGGTGAATAGGGTAGCTTTTTTTGATGTGGTGGCGGTAACCATGCCCACTTCAGAAGATCTTGCAGCTGCATCACCGCTGGTGGTCGCATTCGAACTGCGAGAAAACGCCCGCCTAGGCTGCTCCTTCTCCTGGTCAATAAGGTCCTGCTTTATGGCATCCTCGATCTGTACCCCCATCTCATGCAAATCTAAAAAGGTAGGGAAGGGGAGCACGATCATTTTCTGCATTAGTTTGGGCTGGAGGTTGCGCACAACCATCCGTATTTGATCCTTATCCGTTGGCCTAATGGTCATCATTGAGGCTTTGGCCCTCTAGCGGGCCATGAATTCTGAGAAGCTCTCCTTAGGCTGCTGCCTCATCGTCTCAAGATCACGAGTTGTAATCTCGATTTGCGTGTTATATGAGTATTGTGCAACGAAGGCCTCGGCCATCTCATCCTAATTCCTCTTGACATCATCTTCCAATTTTGCATGCTAGATGGCTGCACACCCGACAAGGTCCGGCCAAATAATGAAATCTTCTGTAGTCTGGTGAGGCCTATCGGCCGTAGTATGTCTGAGAACAACCGTAGATGTACCATGGGATCCCCAGATCCGTCAAAGCGATCAATTTGTGGCATCTTGAACCTATCTGGCAGTGTCACAACTGCGTCGGTGTACCCGTCCTCAATGTCCGAGATGGACTTTACCCCCTGGGATTTCTTGAACAACTTTTCAAGCTTGCTCAACTTCAACGCTGTATGGTCTACCTCGAACTCAAAGGGAGAGTTCGGTAGGTTGATTGGTGCTTTAGACAGCTGGGGTAAGATTGGGGCGGAGCTGGCCTTGTCGGAATGTCTGTACCTTCCTGGACATTTGGTGTTTCCCCGGGTGTCGGAACCCCTGGTGGTGGAGGAGCTTGATGCGAAGCAGATGCTCCGTTTTGCTGTTGCAACCTGGTGATTAGCTCTGCCTGCTGGGCCATGATCGCAGCCTGCTGTTTGGCAAATTCTGCTTGGCGGACAACGTCCTACTGCATGAGTTTCATACTTTCTTGGAGTTGACGCATCATTTCCTCCATCCCTGCCATGTTCTGCTATTCCAACTGACTGACCAGTATTTCTATCTCTGTGGTAAAAACTGAGATCTCAGCTTGACTGTTCACTGGTGGGGTGGATAAGGACCATTGATCTGGTATTTGCTGAATTGGTGATCTGTGCCTGCCTGGCCCTTTTACCCTGCCTCTGGCAAAGGAACACTGATTTGCCCTTAAACTGAATCTCTGACCTGACAAAGTCTATCAACACGTATCCAATATAGTCGGGGGATATTAGAGCCCTTTGAAGCTATAGTTCCATGACTACCTTGCAAAAGAGAAAACAAACAGTATCTCAGCTTGATTTCACCAGAACAGGTATACACATAGCTGAACGACTGTGCTCTCTACTGAATTCTGCCCAAAATTCTACCTTAAATCTGATACCCTCGAGTAAAATTGATTTCCCAAATAGTGATGCCCGCAGGCCTGATGCCCGGACTCGCAAATTGATACATGCATTCCTGTAGAGACGCACTCTAAAAACACATAGCAAGAAAATGAGAGCCAAAACACCCCTATGGTGGGGTAGGGTTTCTCTATCCTATTTTGTCAGGAACTAGGGTTTCACTACGCACGCAGCGATTTCAAACAACCTATAATCGAGTAGCAACCTGTCCTAGTTTGGAATAGTCACTATGGATTCCAAATATGCACTAGGTCGAATGGTCAAAAAGGGTGCCCCGATAAAAATTGAGGTTTGTGTTTCCATCGTGGCAGAGCCCGTAACCGGTCAGCCTTACGGCACGCTTCTCAAAGTGAGCCTCCGACAAACCGTTCAAGAATAGTAGACAGCAAACACGGTGTCCTAGGCGCACCGATGCAAATGCAATGCAAAGAAACACATAAGTATAGTCAAAACAAGATATCATGAGTTCGAGTCAAGTTCTCTAAATCCCCAGCAGAGTTGCCAGAAACTGTAGACGCCCCCGAACACCCCGGGAGGGAAATCCCCCCGTTCTGTTCGTTTGAGCTCACTACAGTTCGGACTCAAATTGTCACGGTTCTTAATCTGAACTAAAGAGTCCAAATCTGGCAAATCGTTTTGAAAAACAGATTTTATATAAAGAAGTGCCAAACATGGACTGCTTTGCCAGATACAGAGTTGCCACCTAAATATTCTATTTTGGAGAATTTAGGAAACCCTGACTCGTTTGCCTAAGGCCACGTGTCCGTCATCACCAAAGTTGTCTCGGCTCGGGAACTTGGGTACGATTAGGAAAGGTCAGCTATGAGCACCCTCGCTCGCCCGATCAAAGATCGGCCTCTACTAACCATGTATCGAGTTTTGAAAACATTATATGTTCTTATTCCAGTTATTAGCCTAGATTTACTATGTGATGCGCACAACAAACAAGTATAGAATAAGTTGCCTAAATTGGAACAAAACATCGCATATCCGTTTGTTTGAAAACAGTTTGAGGTTTGCTACTCGCAAGTAGGCTAAAGTACGGATTTCAATGAATTTTGCCCTAACTCAAGCAACCCAACCTTCACCCACAGGCATTCAGGCAGTTAATCAACTAAGCAGTTAGCCTCATGGCAAACATGCTTTCAAGTTAACACTCACATACATGCAAGATGCTAAAGCATAAACACTCACAGAGTACTCCGAGCCAAAACAGAAACTAGTTAGTAATCATATGCATGATCCTAGTTCATGTTTAGATGGCTAATGCAACACATGCAAGAATACAGCTAACATAGGCTCGGCTATTCTAAGATGGCATATGATGATGCTACAGCTGACATGTATTCCACTTGGAATTGAAATACAATGCAGGTAGTATGATGCGCCGAGCCCGGTACATGCAAGACGGATGAATGAATGCACACATGCATAGCATAAGGATGCTAATTGAAATATGCCCTAATACTAACCATCATAAGCGGTTAAATAAAAGGGAGAAAGAAGTGGGGGTTGGAAGACATGCATCACACACACGCACGCTTATTACATAATTCACCCTCTCTCGGAGGGACCAAAAGAATAATACAAATTAATCAACTAACAAGCTAATTAAATAATTACAAAACACTTAACAAATTAAAAAATCAATTAAGCTATTGAAAATAGTAAAAAGGCCTCGGGAAGAGGGATGAATGCATGCATGTTCGGCTTCGGCCGGAAATCCATCGCCATGCCACAGTTGCCTCTGTTTACATTGCTCTGCTCTTCTGAAAATTGTGCAAGTCTCAATGATGCTTCTGAAATGCTCCCTGAGTGCTGTGGGAGATCACCGGCTAAGAGGCAAGGCCACCGGCCATGGAAAACTGGTCATCGACCATGTGTGAGGCTCTCGGCCAAATATGGATAGCCGATCGGCAATAGAGATGGTTGACCGACCATTTATTCCTGCAGAATCCTGTTTGACAGCAGCAGAGGATAGACAAGGCATGGCAATGCATTTTCAAGCAAATGTTTGCACCACCAACCTCCCCATCATGTTATGGACTCAAGGGAGTTTGGTACTCGACCCTCGGGCCATCAATCACACATTTCAATGCATGATGGCCCAAGAGTCTAGTGTGCAATTTCAATGTGGAATGAAATGCACATAAACACATAAAGGCCTCCAACCTCTATCATAATCAATTCAAGAGGCAAGAGATGCATGTAATGTTATGCAACCTAAACATGCAAACAAACTAGTGCAAAATGAGTATGCTAGCAAGCAATATGCAATAGGTATATAACCTAAATATGCAAACATGCAACCTAGCATACCCAATGCTATGGACTATATGGCACACACAATGCTATATGAACTATGGCATGCTCAATGCGACTAACCACCTAGCATACACAATGCAAGGAGTGACATGGCATACACAATGCTAACAACATAACATGCACAACACATTGTAACATGGCATACAAGCACAACTCTCAATAGCACTTAAAGCATGGAAAACATGGGAGTATGACCCAAGTATAAGCTCTGAAATATGATGTATAATGGCCCCAAAACATGAAAACACCTCAGTATATGCATGCGATGGACCTCAAAACTCAAAGCTAAGCATGGATGTTGAACTACAAGCATGCAAAAAAAGCATCATTCGACCATGAGACCCAAAAACAGGGCTAGGGTAGTCCAAAATACGCACAAAATCAGTTCATAGTATGGTCAAAAAGTGCTAGAATCAAGGGTCACCAAAGCATGCAAAGTAAGCTAGTGAACCATGATTTGCACTACAACTATATGAGGCATATGAGAGGTCACCAAACCAGCCAAAAACAGAAGTATGCCATGCCAAAATATGCCCAAATAACCACTGAAACTCAGTCAATGCATGTTAGAATGAAGTGCTCCTTTGGAAGGCCATGCAAAGGGTTGTTCTACACATACATGATAGACATACAAAATAGCAAAACCACCTCTGGAAAGAGATTATGACAGCCCTAAAGCTCACCGAAAAGGGCCTGGAATGAGTCAAGGAAGCATACAAGTAAAGGCCCCTTTGAAAGGCCTTGAGGAGGATTACTCTACACATGCATAATAGACACTTTATATGGCAAAATGGGCCCTGGACAGAGCCTATGCAGACCTTAAAACTCACCAAAAAAGGCCTAAAACATTTTGAAGAAGTGTGTAAACATGGGCTCCTTTGTAAAGCCAACAATGCTAGTAAACAAGGCAACGAGGGAGAGGGTCACCCCTCTCCTTCTTAGGACCTCAAAACACCATCTCCACCACTGAAATCCCTCTGAATTTCAGTGGTGAGAGGGCCAATACAAGGTGGTCCCGAAGCTCACAAAAAAGGCACAAAAATGAGTCCAAACAAGGCCTAAGAGGGGGTAGATAACCCCAAACACAAAAGTGATCTTAAACAAACTTAAAAAGAAGCTCAAAATAAGACTTTTTTCAGTTTATGACAAAGCTCGAAAATGCTTCTAAATATGGCTAAAAGATGAAGCAAAATAAAGACCAAAAGAGGGTAAAGTGTGTTACCCTTGTAGCCAAAAGGGGACAGCAGCTTCTTGGTCCAAAAAAACAGTCCCTTAGCCTCTGAAAATGGCCTCCAAGATCCTTAGGTTGATGATGGAGGTGTTAGGCCAAGAGTTGGTGTGCAAAAGGGCAAGAACAATGGAGTTTGGAGCTTGGAATGTAGAGATATGGAGGGAAGTGTATGGTTTTTGCCTTAGACAAATTTCTTGGAACCCTTGCAATGGAAGAGGAGCTCTTCTTTTATAGAGGAAGAAAGGGTCCAAGCTTCTTTTAGAAGCTTGGAGCAAAAGGGCCAAGCTTCTCTTAGAAGCTATGGCAAAGGGGTCAATGCTTCTTCAAGAAGCTAAAAAGGGGCCAAGCTTCTCTTAGAAGCTTGGAGCAAAGGGTTCAAGCTTCTTGGAGAAGCTAGAGCAAAGGGTCAAGCTTCTTGGAGAAGCTAGACAAGGGTTCAAGCTTCTTGGAGATGCTAACAAAAGGTTCAAGCTTTCTCAAGAAGCTAAAACCAAGGATTCAAAAGGTTCAAGCTTCCTCAAGAAGCTAAAACCAAGGGTTCGAAAGGTTCAAGCTTCTTCAATAAGCTAAAACTAAGGGTTCAAAAGGTTCAAGCTTCCTCAAGAAGCTAAAACCAAGGGTTCAAAAGGTTCAAACCCCCATCAAGAAAAGGTCTCGGCCAGAAAAGGTGGCCGATCGACCAAAACAAATGGTCGGTCGACCAAAAACAGTGCTGGTCGGCCATCACTAATGACCGATGGCAATAAAACAGGGCCGATGGCCTCAAGCCATGGCCAGTGAGGTGTAGGGATGGCCAACAAGCCATTTCCTACCCTCAGAGGCAAAAAACCCAGGTGTTTGGTCCACAACCAAGCACAAAACAGACAAGTCGAGAGGTCTTGAGGCAAGGCGCGTGGCCGAAACCTCCGAGAACTCAAGACGAACGCGAACATGGATAATCATTGAGTGTTCAAACGATGACATCCAAGTCTTGAGGACGGTCAAAAATGGGGTGTCTACAGCCTCATTAGTGAAATTATGGATCCTCACTGTAGAGAAAATTTCCAGAAATTCATGCAGATGTTATATGGGAATGATGGGAGCATTTGGATGGTACTGGACTTAATCTCATAATGAGCAGCCGTGGTGTCGGGTAGCTGGGTGCATGATGTTGATGCATATGCATATGCAGTGGGTGTGAAGTAATCCTTAAGGGTCCGGTTGGGCCCATTTAGTCCATTTGGGTTTGCCATCTCTAATGGCTCGAAGTATGGATATGGATATTCAAACCTACGAACACAGGCAGAGGGTCTAAGTTTCCTAAGAGTCCTTTCTAGTTCAAGATCCAAATTCTACAACTCAGGGCGACAAGAACGACACTCGTGCATACACTACTCACACACACACACTAAGTTCCAACTCTTGTGCACTAAGTTATGAAAGCAAAATACCAAAGAAGAAAATACTAACAGCCATTTAATGAAAACGCTTTACTCGTCTTGCGGGTACTTGACGTGTAGACGTTGTCCCCAATTTCCACTTGAGCTCTATAGTTTTAGCACTTTGGTGCTTTGCTTATGAGTATTTGCTTTTTTTTTTCTTTTTTTTTTAAGCACTTTGGTGCTGCGGTTTGTTTTTAAAGCTCGGTTGTGTTTCGCTTGCACTTCGGTGATAGCTCCACTTGCAAACACTCAGCACACTTAGCAATACTAAAAAATAAAATCCTAAACTAAAATGTAACTTTAAATTACTTAATTTTGTCAGAAGTCCCCGACAACGGCGCCAAAATTTGATGGTTCGTTTCACACACCAAATATAAACACTAAACTATACCAAATTCTTTAGAATAGAGGTAAGTCCAGGTATCGATCCACAGGAACAAACAAGAAATTAGACTAATTTAATGGTTAAATTCCTAAATTAATTTTGATTAAAAAGATTGAGGGGTATTATGACTAAACGAGAATTAAATGAAATTGAGAAATTAAATTGACAATTAAACGTAGGGTTTGAGATATTGATTTTTGGGAAAAATCCTAGTCAAAGTATTCACCACTAACCACATAAATAAGACTTAACCTCGGCCATCAATTGCAATCTGGTTTGAACTACCCAATATTTCACAACTACAAGTTTGAAACATTGATCAAGTGGATGGTTGTTTCAATGTACAGGCACAAGTCATCTCAAGTAGCACGAGGCTTTTGCTCTAAACTATGGTAGCAACACGACCCGTCTCTCGTAGCATGACTCGTCTCATACTTTGAACACAAAGACAAATAAAACTAATGTATGAAAAGCATTAAACAATCACAGAGAGTAAAACACTTGAAGAGATGAAAAGAAAAATTATTATAAACTTCTAAAACATCCATATATTTATTCATACCATTTCACAATCAAAGCTTAAGAAAAATCCCTTCGCATGGCTAGGGTTTCATCAAAACCCTAAAACTAGAAGACTAGCCACTCATGGAGGAGTGGGAAGATGTGGAAGAGATGGAAGCTCCTGTGAAAGTTGCCTTTGAAGCTTGAGAATCCCTCTCTTGAAACCTTAGCCTCCCTTTTCCTTAGAATATTTTCGACTATCTTTTCAGCTCTTTTTTCTTCTTTTTATTCCCAACAGAAAAGTCTGAATTTTCCTTGCATGGATCCCTAGGTGGGTCATTCGAGTGTCCGTGTGGGTCGTACGTGCGGTGAGGTGGCAGGCCGTGATTTTTCACTCATAGCATAGAGAATCTGTTTTTGTGCCATTTTTGCTCGAATTTACGTGTTGCCTGCCAAATCTACACAAATGCACAAAACACATCATTTGCACCAAATAAACAACATTGAAAGACTAAAAATGTAATTTTAGTGGCCTCAATGTGGTACCTTTCGGCCTACATCAGCAATCCTAAAAATATGTCCCCACACAATAATATATACATAGTAATATATATATATATATATATATGCGCATGTATCTTTAATTTATTTCTAGTAATTTATATATTTTTCATCTTTGTGCCAAACAATTCCCTTATTTTCACTTTAACTCTCTTACTCCTCTCACCACTATTTTGCAACCACTCTCTCTCTCCTCTCGTCCCAATCTTCAGCAACCACCCTCCCTTTTGTCTTATTCTCTCTAAATCCAAAGTAAAATACGTATCATTTGCATCAACTCACAAATTTCTTGATTCTGAATATACGCACACATATATACACTATGGAGCCATGAAAGGGTTTTCACAAGAGAGTGGAAGGTTAATGGGTTTATTGCTGGAGTGATCATGGATTTGCCCAATTCGCCTAATTTGACCTAATTGACCCAACCCGATTGATATTGGGTAGATGCGTGTCTTTAAGAAGACGGATGTAGATGAAATATTTCAAAATTCGCAAATACAGTTCGGATGACGGATCAATTATCCCACACCCTCATGAACCCAATTTGCCTGTAGATAAAGTTCAAAAAAAAGAAAAAGAATAATAATATAAAATAAAATAAAAAAACTGCTAACAAATAACAACATAGAGTAGAAATAATAAAATATATATTTTTGTGAAAATGAAAAACAATACTTAAAAAATATATGCATGCGTGGTGCCATGGCCTATTATAGATAAATAATACATTTTTTTTTTTTATATATTACTAGTTATTGGAGATTGTAAAAGTTAAAGCATTATAATTCAAAACAATATCCAAAATTGTAAAGCCCAAACTACCAAACCGATTGCATCCATCCGTCAACCTGCACAGCCTGCTTAATTCGTGTCATGACCCAAATCTGCCCCTAAAAGTTTGGATCATAACTGGCCAGTAACCTTTTGATTACCTACGATCTCAGACAGATTACAGAGAATTCATGATAACGGGGCCTAAACGGAAACAAATAAAATGAATCCCTTATCAATTTCTTCAATCTCTAAGCTTTATGTTGAGTTCTCTTTTGCTCTCTTTCTCTCTCTCTTTTCTTCCTCTAGAAGCTCCTCCAGGAGATATTTTTGGGGTTAGGTCTAAGTCTTCTACATAAGGCTTTAGTATATATCTTATATCTAACAAGGCTTAGCTTATTAAGTCTAAGTTTAAGCTTAATTAAGAGTTTAGCCTAAATAAATCTAATTAATTCATTATGAATCAAATTTTTACAAAACTTTATATTATGTCCTAAAAATCATGCTAATCATAATTGTAAAGTCGATTTTGGTTTATCACGTCTCCAAAGCTTTCAATTTTCAGTCCAAAGGTTGTAATTCAACAGATTTTCTTATCCGATAGATACAAGTTCATAAGCATGTAATTCACCTATTTAAACATGTCATTTCACATCAAGCATATAAGCACACATATAATCACACATATACTTAGGGAATTAACGCATATGAGAGAATCGAGTTATTACAATTCACATTCGCCAAACAAGTGGATGGATGCAGATTGATTTTTTCTAATCTATCTAATTTTGGACGGATGGTGGATGAGATGCCACCCCAACCCAACTCGATCCGCGATCACCCCTAATTGCTACGGAATTTTCTCCATCTCTTTTTACTCTCTAGAAAACAAAACCCAATTTGGTTCAACAAGGGGAGGAGGTTGCCACCGATTTCCTCTTCCACTCTCTTCCATCTTGCATTCTTTTTCCTTTTCCCCTCTTGGCTAAAGCATCATTTCTTCTTCTTCTTGTTCTTCTTCTTCTTCCTCCTTATTTTCAGTTTTAGCAATAAGTTTGATGTCATTTTCCAATGAAATAGTGGTCTACTTTTCTGGGTTCTTTGTGTGGTGGTATTAGGAGTTGTAACTGGAATGGGGGAGGTTGTCACTATTTAGCGACGGTGCAAATGCTAGTGGGGTAATGGTGTGGGTAAGGTGGGTTCAGTGCGACAATGGTGTTTAGAGCGACGAAGGTGTTATGCTTGGTGGGTGTGGAGACTTGTGCGTTATAAATTAGGTGGTTTCGGTAGTGGAATTTGCAGTGGAGGGTCATAGGGTGGCTATGGCGGAGTGCTAGGTGCGAGGGTGTTGAGGAAGAGTGTTATGTGCAGTGGAGGGTCACTAGGGTGTTAGGTGTGGTGTAGTGTCGCAGGGTGGTCACAACGCAATGTCGCAAGGTGTGATTTATTGTGGGTTTCACAGTGGTGGGTTTTGTGCGCGGAGTACTGCGGGGGTGGTTTGGTAGGCAATGGTGTTCGATAGGTTGTCACGCCCTAAAATTTAGACAATTAAATATTAAATTAGGATTGCCCAATCAATATTCCATCATCCAAATCCTAAGAATGAAATAAAATCTAAACGTTCACGTCTCTAAAGGGTATAAGTAAATTTCTATCCTCAAAAGATTACAAGGGAAAAAAAAAAAAATTAACAAAACGCCAACCAAACCATCTATCATAATTTTATAATTATCCAATACATCCAACATTAAAGTAACAATAAATAGTCAAAACAACGTAAATAATGTAAAGTTACAAACCATGCCAAATTATCAAAATACTAAGGTCATAAAAAAAAAAAAATACATAAACTAATATCAACCCTAAGCTCAAGAAAACAAAAGAAGTCCGAAAGACATGTCTTACGAACATAGTTATTTCTTGTCACCACTATAGTCCCAATTAATCCTGCAAAGGAAGGTCGGCTGCCCTCAAATAGAACACACCCGAGTTGCCAAGAGACAAAACGGGTCAGTATTTGTATACTGGTATGAGTACAAGATTTAACACCCACGTGTTCACCAGACACAAACAAAAATATATTTAATTCTTGTTACGGGACAAGACAAGTTGTTCCATCCGCACCGAAACGGATGAGTACTTTCTTGAGATACGGTGGCATTTAGTATCTTGCCTGTACACAACGAATATAAATTGAGTATAAAATAAACAAAATAGAAATAAAAATATGGTGAGCCAGCCTTACATAAAAAGTTAGTAAGATTCATCATCCTGCAAAAAAAATAAAGTTAGTATAATTTAATCATAAGTAACTTGCTAAAGAAGTATCAAAATGCACCGTTTCATACTTACATAATTCGAATTGACCAAAACTCAAAGAACAAAAGTTGTACATAATCAAATTTCCTAAATGACTAAGAAAACAAATTTAGTAGAAACTGAACAGGTTGAGAGAAAATCTGGATAGAAGAACCTAGACGAAATTCAATTGAAAAATGTAAAGCTGAAAATGAATAGAAACTGCCCTAAGATGATTTTTTTCGGAAAAGTTTAAAATACGAAAAATGTGTAGAATAACATTTTACTTTAAGTTGCACGAAACCAATAAAAATGAACTCGTTTCGTGGGTTAAAACAACATCTAAAGTCTACATTACTAAAATGAATAAAAACTATTGTAACCAAGATCATTCGATTACAAGTTCTAATTGATCTTTTTAATAAAAAATTAAAACACAAAAGTTGTCTAGAATCACGTATACATGCCTCTGCTCAAATTTCATAATTTATCAAGGTCATTTACTATTTTTCAAAATATACAAATCAATACAATTCACATTATAACAATAAACTCATATTTAATTATTTGTATCTTAACTCCACCATTTCGGCCTCCACTTCCGGCCTACACATATATCCCATGTGCCTTCTGTATACCTAACACCACTCCGAAGCCAAAATTGCACGAGGATATCGTCTTGAGTTTGACCCACACTCTTCGACTAGTTAGCATATACGTACGCGCGTAAATCAAAACACTCGTCTACTCATGAGAACAACGCAACAATATATATATATATACAATCTCTCATATACTCATGAGAACAAACATAACAATGTCAAGCCTAAGGAATTCAAATAAATCTTATAATCCTCACTTTTTTTTTTCTTATACACTCTTTCTCACCATCACTCAAATAAACTAACAATCCATAGAGTTATGGTGGAGTATAAGGAATTTATCTATGGGTTCCTAATTAATTTTAATTTCATATATCTATGATTACAACCATAAAATAAATCCATATAAAAACCCTAAACATAGCATACCCACCTAATCAAAATAATTAAAATCTATCAATCAGCTAAAAATCCTAAACCTTACATACACAACTAATCAAAATAATTAAAATCGATCAATCATCTACATACAAATACAAAATAAATTCAACATTAAATAAATAAAAATAAATAAATAAAAATAAATCAAGGGAAGTGGGTTTTGCATTCACAATTATTTTTTAAAGATCAAAGAGATATTTGAAGAACTAATGGAGTCACCAAAACAAAACCCTAACCCTTTTTTTTTTCTTCTTTCTTCTCTACTATTCTTTGCCGTCTCTCTCTCAGTTTGCACTTGGTTTTGATTAATCTCTTTTTTTTTCTCTCTCTCTCATGACTTTTTTTTTTTCTTCTTTTCTTTCGATCTCTCTGTGGGTGTTGCTACTTGAAGATTCTTCCACACACCGTTTTGTAATAAAACCTAGGTCCAAGTATATTATACCTAATATACTATTATATGATATTTTACAATTATCACAAAAATATACACAAATATAATATATATTTTATCAATATATAAAACACCTTATATATATATAAATATAAATATTTAAATTAATTATATATAATTATATATTACATTAAATTAATTACATACTGTAGACACCCCATTTTTGACCGACCTTAAGACTCAAACATCATCGATTGAGCGGTCGGTGATGACGCATGTTGTGCTCGTTCTAAGGTTACAGAGTCTCAGCTAAGAGCCTTGCCTCTGGACTTCGGGACTCTTTTGTATTTTGCCTCGGTTTGCGAATCAAGTTCTGTTTTCTCTTCTCGAAGAGATGGAGAGGACTTGTAGACCATCTCTCAGTGGCCGTAGGCTACTTTTCATGGTCGTAGACCACTGTTCCTATTTGGAGACCAGTTTTCGATTTTTGGAGCCGTCGGCCGTGCGCCTCGGTTCCGGACCGCTTAACTTTCTCCGTTTGCTCCGATTTTTGGAAAACACCTTGTTTCCTCTCTCTAGAAGGACACTGTGGCCCGGGAGACCACCTTGGTGGTCGCACGCCATTTTCGATGCTTAACAGTCAGTTTTCAGGGCACCCGGCTGCACGTTTTGGGCCCCGAACCCTCGCTTTGCATCCGTCTTGGTTCATTTTTGGCATGGACCCTATTTTTATTGTTTGGGAGGTGGTACAAGGGTGGGAGACCACCTTTTCTTCTTGGAGACCACTTTTTCCTGCCGGCCGATTTTTCCTGTCAGGTAGCTGGTCTTCCTGACTTTTGAGCCACATTTGCTGGTCTCCCACCACACCACTAGCTTGCATTGAGTGAGGAGACCACCCTAGGAGGTTGCCGACCAGCTTTTGAGACCTGAACTTTTTAACCCTGGTCGGCCGACCAGGGCAAGTGGTTGGCCAGCTTCCTCCTTTTCTGTCTCACTGAGTTGATTCCAGCTGTGCCTGCTGGAGGGCACAGACTGGATCCTCCTTACACGTGTATGGAGGATCTTCACTCTTGGTTTTAAGCTTCTAGGAGAAGCTTTGGACCCTTGGCTCTATAAAGGAAGGGCTCCTCTTCCTTTGCAAGGGTTCAAGAGTTGCTAAGGCTCATACATACATATCCCTCTATATCTCTCCCTTTAGGCCTTGAAAGGTTGAAGTTCTTGACCCCTTTGCATACCATCTCCTAGCACAAGACCTCCACTATCAACCTAAGCACCTTGGAGCTTGTTTTCAGAGGCTAAAGAGTTACTGTTTTGGTCCAGAAGTTGCTGGAGTGCTTGAGCTTCAAGGGTAACACCCTATTCCCTCTTTTGGTCTTTATTTTGCTTCATCTTTTAGCTATACTTGAAAGCATATTTGGGCTTTGTCATAAACTGAAAAAAGTCTTATTTTGAGGTCTTTAACATGTTTGTTTAAGACCATTTTTCTGTTGGGGGTCATCTACCCCCTTTGCATGCTTCATTTCATCTTATTTTGAGCCATGCCTTAGGGCCTTTGCATTGACCTTTGTTTGGTCTCTTAGCCATTGAAATCCAATGAATTTTCAGTGGCTAGAATGCTGTTTTGAGCACCAAAATCAGAGAGGGGTGACCCTCTCACCCCTTGTCTTGTTTACTAGCATATTTGGCCTAACAAAGGAGCCCTTATTTGCATGCTTCCAAGCCATGTTTCAGGCCATTTTTGGTGGGTTTTAGGACCTGCATAGGCTCTGTCCAAAGCCCATTTTTCCATTTTGGGTGTCCAACTTGCATGTGTAGAACAACTCTCTTTATAGCCTATCAAAGGAGCCTATCATTCTTGCATGCATAGACCATGTTTCAGTGGTTTTTTTGGGCTTTATTTGGCATGTCATACCTCTGGCTTTTGCTGGTTTGGTGACCTCTTGATTGCCTCACATGCTTGTAGTGCAAATCCTCTTTACTAGCTTACATTGCATGCTATTTTGGCCTTTGATCCTAGCACTTTTTGGCCATGATTTAAATTGATTTTGTGTATGTTTTGGGCTACCTTAGCTCTGTTTTTATGCCTCATGGTTGAATGATGCTTGCTATGCATGGTTGTAGTTCAATACCCTTGCCTAGCTTTGAGTTTTGGAGCCTATTGCATGCTTATGTTGAGGTGTTTCCATGTTTTGGGACCATCGTGCATCATATTTCAGAGCTTACATGTATTCCATATTCCCATGTTTTCCCCTCTTTAAATGCGTTTGAGAGTCGTGCTTGTATGCCTCGTTTTTGGACCATTACATGAGCTTTATTTCCATGCCTTTTGAGCCACCATTTTAGTCAATTTTCCCACTCTTGGACCTACCTAGGGCCTGTTTGGGGCTGGTTTAGCCATTTGTGCATTGCTTTGTGTACATCTAGTGTAATGCGCTTCACTAGTTTCGGTATTCGGGCCATCTAGCATGCATTGTGTGAGGTGTTTGCAAGATTCGGGACCATCTTGCATGTGATTTCAGAGATAGAAAATGTATGATTGTATGCCATATTTCATCCCTTGCCATGCTTTGGTAGAATGGCATTTGATGCCTTAAGTTCGATCCCTTGCATTGGGCATGTTTGCATGAGTGTTCCTGCCTTTAATTTCATCATGTTTGGCCACTAATTTGAGTGTGGCTGAGGCCCATTCATTTTAGTTTAAGTCCATCTTGCATTGTGTATGCCATGTCCATGTTGTCGCATGCTTGATCGTCGCATTGTGTATGCCTTGATTATGCCTTTGTGTATGCCCATCGTCATATGTGTGTTGTGTATGCCATATAGCATCATTTGCATTGAGTATGTCATTCGTAGTTCATAGCATTGCGTATGCTAGTTGCGCCTTTGCATGTCATTCCTTGCATGTTTGTATGTCTTATTTGCATTTCGTTTAGAATTGCATGCTAGTGGTTGCATTGTGTTTGCATGCCATGCCATTCTAGTTGTTGCATAGTGTTTGGAGTAGGGTTTAGTCCAAACACAGGAAACGAGGGACGTTTCGTACTCAAAGTGACGAAACGTGCTTCGATTCCCGGTCGCCGACACTCTTGATTACCCATGATGGAGTCTAGGCCTTATTGTGTTCATTTGTGCATCCATTTTACATCGAGTCGTGCAATCCGACTCCTCGGCCATCATGCATCGCGATGCGTGATTGGTGGCATGAGGATCGAGGACTACACTCCCTAGAACTTATGCAATGACGGGAAAAGTGGTCGTGCATACATATGTTGAAAATACCTTGCCATGCCCCTTTCTTGCTCTCTGTTGCAACAAAACCGGAAACCAGTAGCAAAAACTGGTCGATAGTATCCCTACAGCATGGTGGAGTTTCAACCTTCTAGAGTTTTGTACAGTGTTCTGGGACCAGTTGCAAACAGAGGCAAAATCGGGGCATTGCGATGGATTTTCCGGCAAGGCAACTCGAGCATGCATGCATCCCTATCATTTAAGACCAAGCCGAGGTAGTCCATTTCATATGTTTTGCATGCTAGCTTATTTATTTTAGTTAATTTGTTAATTAATTAGGGTTGTGTAATAATTAGCTATAATTCGTTATTCATTTGGTTGTGTATTATTTATTCGGACCCTCCGAGGAGGGCAATGCTGTAATAAGTGTGCGTGTGTGTGATGCATGTCTTCCAACCCCACGTCTTTCTCCCTTTTATTTACCATCTTATGATGGTTAGTTTTAGGGCACGTTTAAATTAGCATCCTTATGCTCGTATATTTGCATCCATTCATCTGTCTTGTATGCACCGGGCTCGGCGCATCATGCTGACTGCATTGTATTTCAATTCCAAGTTGAATATATGTATCGATTGTTGCATCTCATATGCCATCTTAGAATAACCGAGCCTATTGTAGTTGTATTTTTGCATGTGTTGTATTAGGCATTCTTAGCATAGTTAGGATTCATGCATGATTTCTAATTAGCTTCTTTCTTTGGCTCAGAGTACTCGGTAAGTGTTTATGCTTTGGCATCCTTGCATGTGTGTGAGTGACTGCCATGATAGCATGATTACCATGAGGCTATGTGCTTATGTGATATAACTGCCTGAATGCCTGTGGGTGAAGGTTGGACTGCTTGAATTGGAATAATTCGTCGAAACCCGTGTTTTAGCCTACTTGCGAGTAGCAAACTTCAATCCATTTTCAAAACAAACGAATATGCGATGCTTTGTTCCAACTTAGGCAATCTAGTCTATACTTGTATGCTGTGCGCATCACATAGTAATTCTAGGCTAATAAACCAGAATAAGAGCACATAATGTTTTCAAAACTCGATATCATGGTTAGTAGAAGCTGATCTTTGATCGGGCGAGCGGGGTGGCTCACGAAGTGACCTTCCCCAATCGTACCCAAGTTCCCGAGCCGAGGCAACTTTGGTGATGATGGACACGTGGCCTTAGGCACGAGTCAGGGTTTCCTAAATTCCCCCAAAATAAAATATTTAGGTGGCGATTCTGTAGCTGGCAAAGCAGTCCATGTTTGGCACTTCTTTCTAAAAATCAATTTTTCAAAACGATTTGCCGGATGTGGACTCTTTGATGATTCATCGGTCTTGCATTGCACTCTGCGAGATTAGATACAGAACCGTGACATTGAGTCCTGAACTGTAGTAAGCCCAAATAAACAAAACGGGATTCCCTCCCTGGACGTTCGGGGACGTCTACAGTTTCTGGCGACTCTGC
This sequence comes from Camellia sinensis, assembly GCF_055761805.1. Lineage (NCBI taxonomy): Eukaryota > Viridiplantae > Streptophyta > Magnoliopsida > Ericales > Theaceae > Camellia > Camellia sinensis. The sequence continues at coordinate 103,978,027 of NC_138961.1, forward strand.
TGGGGATTTAGAGAACTTGACTCGAACTCATGATATCTTATTTTGATTACACTTATGTGTTTCTTTGTATTGCATGTGCATTGGTGCACCTAGGACACCGCGTTTGCCATCTGCTATTCCTGAACGGTTTGTCGGAGGCTCGCTTTGAAAAGCATGCCATAAGGCTGACCGGTTATGGTCTCTGCCACGATGGGAACACAACCCCGGTTTTACCGGGGCACCCTTTTTGACCATTCAACCTAGTGCATATCGGAATCCATAGTGACCATTCACAACTAGGACAGGTTGCTTACCCGATTGTAGGTTGTTTGAAACCACTGCGTGCGTAGTGAAACCCTAGCTCCTAACAAAATAGGACAGGGAAACCCTACCCCTCCATAGGGGTGTTTTGGCTCTCACTTGTTTGCTATGTGCTTTTAGAGTGTACCTCTACATGAATGCACGTATCAATTTGCAAGTCTAGGTATCACACCTGCGGACATCAGTATCAGTATTTTGAGAATCAGTTATATCCGCGGGTATCAGATTTAGTTTTGGGGTAGTAATTTGGGAAACAGTGATTAGTGGTCGAATACAGTTATTCAGCTATGTCCATGTCTGTATTGATTGGGCTGAGACACTGCCTGTTTTCTCTTTCAAGGTTCAGAGACTCGGTTCAGGGCAACCAGTGTTCTCCTCTGCTGAGGCAAAGCAGGAAAAGACTCACCGATTCATCAGATCCGTCAGTCACCAGTTACACCACCTTTGTCCAGTTCAGTAGACTTATGACGACCCAGAATTCAGAGGAAATTATAGTTATGGCAGCCGCACTAAACCAAGGAATCATCTTACAGGATGAGACCGAAGTTGAAGTACCACACCCGTCCAGGTCACCTGCCGCGCATCTGATCTGGGAACCCCAGTTATTTCAAACCCGTGAGCCCACCACCTTTGAGCTGATGGGAATGATTGGCGACCTTCAAACATTTGTGGCTGATCTAGCCTATGAAATGTCGGCCCTGCCACCAACTGCATCGTATGCTGGGAATTTCATGCCGCAGGAGCCCCCGCTACTGGGGCAAATTGTAATTGAGCTTAGCCAACCTGAAGCTGTCTCAACCTCCGGCAATGACATGTCGACGACAACGGGGCTTCGCACTGAAGTAGCAACCCAAACCGTCCACCAAGCTGAGGCTAGTGGAAAGAACAAGGAGAAGGTGGATACTGATCCCTATGAACAACTCCAGCAGGCTGTTGAGGCTCTGAAAGCCGGAGGGTTGAATAAGCAGCAAGTACTCGCAATTGTGGCTAAGACTGTGGATGACACTTTCTCCACTCAGACCGTGGGCAGTTCAAGCCAAGGGAAAAATCGGGAGAAGGGTCATCATACCAGAACCGTTCCCTCCAACCCTAATCCTGCACCCAGGAAAAATCAGCAAGCCAAGCCTGTACCTGCCGATCCTTTTGCTAGTGCATTCGGTAAAAACGCACAAAACTCGAAGTATCTGCCCTGAGGTCGCAGGGTATTCCATGCCCTTTATATGCCTTTGTTTAAGGCGCTTCGAATCCTCACTGAAAAGGGGCATCTCAAACCCCTTAAGCCTCGGCCTCTCCCGAATCCCCTTCCAGCTAAGCATGATGGTACCCAGTACTGTGCATACCATCAACAAACCGGTCACAGCACCGACAACTGCTTCCGTCTTCGCCATGAAGTACATGATCTGTTTGACAATGAGGTCATCCTCCCACCTAGCTCAGCAAAGTCTGTCACCACTGAGTTGGTGGACTTCGAGGATAATACAAGTATGTGATCAGGGGTTGGTCCACCTGTGGGCGGCGTTCGATTTATTTCAGATGTGGCGTTTGGCACGCACTATTTTTGAGCATTTGCAAATGCTAATTTTTGTACTTTCTGACTTGGGTGTTGAGTTAGTTCTGTGGTTTTGTTTCGAGTCTGTCTCGTTGTTTTGAGTCGGTCTTTTTGATTAAGGTCTATCTTGTTGTATCGAGTCAGCCTTGTTGTATAAAGGTCGGGTGATTCCGGGGGCGTTACCTTGAGCATCACCATTTTGTTTTGTGATTGTCCTTTTGCTTTCTCTTGAGTCTGTCTTTGCTATGGGGCCTGTTGCAACCAGGAAATCTGAACGAAACAGTTGTGGCTGTCATGTTTTTGTGCTTATTACTACTTTGAGCCTCTTGTGCCAACAAGTTTAGAATGAAACGATAGTATATTTCACCTGCTCTTCTGTGCCTTGAAATCATTGCATTTGACCTAAGTTTTTTAAAACTTTTCGAATATTATGATGAAAATGAAGAGGAAGGAATTCCTCGGGATTTGCAAAATTTGATTAATAAAGAGAAAGAGAGGCATGTTAAGCCCTTAATGATTGAGACCATGTTTGTTAATGTAAGTACTAAGAAGGATCTTGGCTTGATCTAGATTGGTTCTACACTGTCTTCAGCGAGAGCGATTTGTTGCTTTCTTAAAAGATTTCAAAAAATATTTTGCGCGGTCCTGCGAAAACCTGTGTGGAATTGCTCTAGGGATTGTGTAGCCTAGGATCGCTCTCAGCCTCGAGACTCGACCCCTTGCTTTCGAACCTTGAACTTAGATTCAGAATGTTCAACGGTCAACCACAATGTAAGACCCGTGTGGCCGGATCAGAAGCAGCCCATGAACTAGGGGCGAGAATATCATATGTGATCAAAGGAAGCTTGCGAAGCTAGATCAAAAGCAGCCCTTGAACTAGGGGCAAAAATGTCAGATGCACTCGAAGAGTCAAAGATGAGTCTTTTCTGCAAACCAGGGAAGACTGGCAAGAATGCCAAATCCCAAAAGGGGGAAAGAAAAAAGTATTGTTGAAGGACAACCAAGTTCCTATCCATAACACTAGGGGCAAATTCACCCTCCATTGGATGGACTTCTACATCATCAGCGAACAGCAGCCATTCTCTTGGATTCAGATGGCTCCGAGATCTCAAACCATTCAACATAGATAAAGCTAAACTTTTACCCTTGAGAGGCTCGCTGGGCCGAAAACCCGGAAGGGCGACCCAGGCAAAAGTTAGAGCAAGAAAAAGATCAAAAAGAACAAAAAGAACAAAAAAAAGAAAAATGCAAAGAATGAAAAAAAAGGAAATGAAGAAAAATGAAGAAAATGAAAAGAAAAGATGAAAAAGAAAAAAGAAGAAAAGAATTGAAAAGAAAAGAAGAACAAAGCTCGCAAGGTTGAAAACCCAGAAATGGCGGTATTGGCAAAAGTTAGAGCGCAAAAGGAGAGGTTAATACCCGAGTGTACCTTAACCCCCGAACTACGTAAGGCTTGATTCCCATCTTTGGAATATGTAGGCAACTTCATTCTGAAGTCCAGCCATAAACACTTCCCAATCGACTGTGTCCATGTAATGGTTCTGATCATCGTTGTCTTCTCTGTATCCGAGAGTTTGGTTGTGATCGTCACCTTGAGAACTGGTTGTAGTGTGCTGCGGCGCTATCCAAACAAGGGGCAACTTTTCGTTTCCGTGCAGTGCTGCGGTGCTATTCAGACTAGGGGCAACTTTCAGTTGCCATGCAGTATCGTTCAAACAAAGGGCAATTTTTCATTATTTTGGATCTGAGGTTGTGCATCTCAAGAGTAAATTCTGCGCTCGTTGAGCAGTGGCCATTTGTAAAAACAGTTTTGAGAATTTTTAATGAAGTTGACTAATTTTCTCAAAAATTACTCTATTTTTCCAAAACTGGACCATTTCTTGGACCCAAAAAAGGAAAATTTTCAATGCTCATAACCTGACTTGCATGATTTCAAATCAGAAAATCGAACAAGCATGTTAATCTAACTTTCATTATGGTTAAAATCATTTTAGTAGAGAGCCAAAAACAAAAAAATGGTCAAAATGATGAACTAGGGGCACAGTTGAGTCAGGTGTTCTGTCTTTTCCCCATTGTCAACATACTTGCCAGAAGAGGGCACTCTACCTGCCAGAAAAGGGGATAACTAAAGCTAACAACAAAGGGCTGCAAGTTCTCAACATCCTCCAAGAAACGAGGTATCGAGCCAAGTGTGAAGCATGAACTGGGATGGATCAACGTACTCCATTCCCTTATCTGGGGCATCGACTAGACGTCGCCAGAAGAAATAGCTGTGAGCTGAATATGCTGGGCATGAGTCCACAATCTTCAATTTATCCATCAACCATTTTTGGGGAGGGATTGAAAATGAGAGATTGAAGAATAGAGAGATGTGCGTTGAGAGAAAAAGTGAGCAAAGTGTTTTTGAAAGAAAAACAGAGCTTGAGGGTCGAGTGATGTGAGAGCCACAAATGAGAAAGGGCGGGAAATAATACCCGAAGAAACTGGCTCCTCGCGAACTTAGAGGTCTCTCGCTTTTGTAACACGTCTGAGTGTTGTGTCTTTTGTTTTGTTTGTCTCCATTCTCGTTTTTGAGTCATTTTGAGTGTGTCTCGACGTGTTTAGGTTGTTTGTCCTTTTCTTTTCCTTTATTGAGTCATGGTGCACTGTGTTTAGTCATGGGCTCAATACCCAGTTGAGAACTTATTCTCACTCTCAATTTCAAAAAATCGTTTTGTGCTTAAAGTGTCGTGTCGTTCTCCACATTTGTGCGAAACAAGATTTTGTTCTATCAAAAAATCGCAGGGTTCAACCCGGGTCATGTGGGAACAGTAAAACCAGGACCTATTTGAAGCTATATAGGTTCCAGACTTTGAAGCAAAAGAAAAAAGGGAAAATGTCGGGCATCTGAGTTTGTTTCAACTTCTGCAAGTTCCGTCATCGCATCCTGTATGTTCAGAATGAGCTATGTGTTCAAAATTAAAAGCATACTGTGTTAACAGCTATGTGTTCAGATCGAGCAGTGTTGTGTTATGAGCTGCGTGCAAATAAAAATATATGAGCTGCGTGTTCAGAATTGAAATGTGTGAGCTGCGTGTTCAAAATGAAATGAATGAGCTGTGTATTCAGAAATGAAAATTTATGAGTTGCGTGTTCAGAATTAAGAATGAGCTGCGTGCAAATGAAAATGTATGAGCTGCGTGTTCAGAATTGAAACGTGTGAGCTGCGTGTTCAAAATAAAGTGAATGAGCTGTGTGTTCAGAATGAAAAAACACTGAGCTGGGTGTTCAAAATTGAAAAAATGAGTTGTGTGCCCGAAATGAACTGTGTGTTCAGAATGAGCTGCGTGCCCCAAATGTGCTGTGTGCCCCAAAATGTGCTGTGCGCCCGAAATGAACTGTGTGTTCAGAATAAGCCGTGTACCCCAAACGAGCCGTGTGCCCGAAAGGAGATGTGCGCCCGAAATGAACTGTGTGTTCAGAATGAGCTGTGTGCCCGAAAAATGAGCTGTGTGTCCCCAAGATGAGCTGTGTGCTCAAAAAATGAGCCATGTGCCCGAAATGAGCTGTGTGCCCGGAATGAGCTGTGTGCCCGAAAAATGAGCTGTGTGCCCCCAAGATGAGCTGTGTGCTTGAAAAATGAGCCGTGTGCCCGAAATGAGCTGTGTGCCCGAAATGAGCTGTGTGCCTGAAAAATGAGCTGTGTGCCCCCAAGATGAGCTATGTGCCCAAAATGAGTTGTGTGCTCCCAAGATGAGTTGTGTGCCCGAGATCTGCCGTGTGCCCCAAACGAGCTGTGTGCTCAAAAAATGTGCTGTGTGCCCAAAATGAGCTGCGTGCCCAAAATGAGCTGTGTGCCCAAAAGAGCTGTGTGCCCAGATACACAGAGTGTTGTGTTTCGAGCTGCGTGCCGAATGAATAGAATATTGTGTTGTGAGCCGCGTGCCAAACAAACAAAGTGTTATGTTGTGAGCTGTGTGCCGAATAAACCGAATACTGTGTTATGAGCTACGTGTTCAGAATAAGCAGTATGCTGATCCGAGCTGTGTGTTCAAAGTGAACAGAATACTGTGTTGACTGTTTCACTGTTTCAGGCCAGAATGGCGATCAGAAGTGCTCTCCCTGAGTACCATTCTCCGTCAAAGTTATCTTGGTTATGTTTGCAATGAGTTCCTAGGGAAAGTTATGAATATGATCAGGACAAAGAACGACATTTGTGGTTTCAACATGCAGATGTTGCCCCTTGTCAGCATTTCAGAACCTTTATACTGTGAGTTGAAGGTAAGTGTTCGAAGAACACAATGGAGGGGAGATCCCCGTCAGAGTAAAGCGGTTTACCGCCACTCACTCTATGAGGTGCTTTCTAAAGTGCCGCTTTGTTTGTTTATTGCATTCCCTAAACATCATGCTCTACATTTCTTGTAACATGTACTGTATCATCGCACTTATTGCGTTTATTTGCATCTTATGTTATCTTGTACCATTTATCCTTTTACGCCGAGCTGCATTTAGGATCGTTGTCCTCCGGGACTTTCTCAGGTTGCGCCGAGCACGCGCCTGATAGTTTGTTTCGGACCTCCTCTCACGATTTCAGCGTGGTTTGAGTGTTCCTTTCCTCACACGATTTCAACGTATTTGGAATTCATCTCAGGTTGTGTTGTGTACGCACCTGGGCGGTTGTGTTAGACCTCCTCTCACGATTTCAGCGTGGTTTGAGTGTCCCGTTCCTCACACGATTTTAGCGTGTTTGGAATTTATCTCAGGTTGCGTTGTAGACGCGCTGGGCGATTGTGTTGGACCTCCTCTCACGATTTCAGCATGTTTGGAATTTTTCTCAGGTTGCATTGTAAACACGCTGGGCGAGTTGTTAGACCTCCTCTCACGATTTCAGCGTAGTTTGAGTGTCCCTTTCTTCACACGATTTCAGCGTGTTTGGAATTCATCTCAGGTTGTCTTGTGTACGCACCTGGGCTGTTGTTTTCAGACCTCCTCTGACGATTTCAGCGTGGTTTGAGTGTCCCTTTCCTCACACGATTTCAGCGTGTTTGGAATTCATCTCAGGTTGTGTTGTGTATGCACCTAGGCGGTTGTTTTCGAGCCTCTTCTCGCGATTTCAGCGTGGTTAGAGTGTTCTTTTCCTCACACGATTTCAGCGTGTTTGGAATTCATCTCAGGTTGCGTTGTGTATGTACCTAGGCGATTGTTTTCAGGCCTCTTCTCACGATTTTAGCGTGGTTAGAGTGTCCCCTTCCTCACACGATTTCAGCGTGTTTGGAATTTATCTCCGGTTGCGTGGAACGCGCTCTTGATTGGTTTTCTTTGTTCTTCCCTGTAGACACCCCATTTTTGACCGTCCTCAAGACTTGGACGTCACCGTTTGAACACTCGGTGATCATCCATGTTTGTGTTCGTTTGGAGTTCCCGGAGGCCTCGGCTACGCGCCTTGCCTCAGGATCTCCGAACTCGACTGTTTAGTGTCTGGTTTTGCACCAAACACTGACATCTTGCCTTTGAGAGGCAGGGTAGGGCTTGTAGACCATCCCCACCCACCACCGGCAGTGGCTAGAGGCCACCTGCTGGTTTTGCTTCCATCGGCACTTTTTATTGTCGGTCGGCACTATTTGTTGCTGGTCAGCACTATTTAGTGCCAGTCGGCACTCCTTTTGGCCAAGATGGCATTTTTGGCCGGCCGACTACTGTGCATCTTCTTTTGCAGATATTTTAAGACAGCTGTCTTGCTTTTGCTCCCCTCCATAGTATGGAGGGATCTCCCTCTTATGAAGCTTGTCTTGTAAGCTTTACAAGACAAAAAGCTTCTATATAGAGAGGGGCTCTCTCTTGTTGCAAGGGTTAGAGAGTTTAGACATTTTAGGGAGAGAAAAACACAGACCAAGCTCTGGTTTTAGGGTTTGAGTTACATACACATCCTATTTCTATATTACTCTTGTGTGTGTTTTAGTCCATACTATTGCACACAAGCACCTAGTGTTTCACCTTCCTCTTGAAACTGAGGTTCTAAGGGACTGATTTTGAAGTTTTGGTGTTGGATTCAAGCCAAGGAGGGCCATTGGAGCACCATTTGTGAAGGGGTCTTCAAGGGTAAGAATCTAGCCTTTTTATTCCCCAATCTCGCATTGTATTTCTACCTATCTTAGAGCTGTTTTCGTGCTTCTTGTATAACACAAAAAAGTTCTGTTTTTAGGCCCTCTTGATTGTTTATTAAGAGTGTTTTGTGGTTTGGAGGTGTTTGACCCCTCTTAGGCCTTGAAAGGCCTCATTTTGTGCTATTTTGTGCTAGTTTCGGGACTTTGGTGTTTAGGCCTCTTCACCACTGAAATCTTGAGGGATTTCAGTGGTGGAGATGGTGCCTTGAAGTCTCCAAAAGGAGAGGGCCATCCCCTCCCCTTGTTGTCCTTGAAAAGGACCATTTTTGGCCTCTTGAGAGAGCATCATGTTAAAGTGTGTATTGACCATGTCTTGGCTGCTTTCCATGCTTAATATGTTGTATTATACCTCTGTTTTTTGTTGGTTTTGGTACTCCATGCATGCTTAGCATAGTTGCCATGTAATGCCTTGTGATCCCTTAACATGTCTTAGGTTGTGTGCCTTTGTTTCTAGCATGTTTTAGGCTTACACTTGTGAAGATTTTGCGCTTATCTTGACATGTTTTAGGTCTGTCCATAAGTGTTTGGGTTGATCTTGGCATGCTTAGTATAGCCCCTTTGCATGTTTGGCTTGTTGGTCTTAAGTGCATAAGTGTGTAGCATGCATCACTTGTATAATTTTCAACGGTTTGGAACCATTTTCCATGCTATTCCAGTCCCTTAAATATGCTTGCTTGATTGCCTTGCATGCCTCTTTAATGCTTTGGAAGCATGTGTTGCATGCTCCATGTTTTGACCATCGTGCATGCCTCTAAATTTAAGCCACTTAGATGCCATCTAAGTAGTCCTTTAGCCTTGTTTTAACATGCTAAAAATTTGTTTTTAGTTGTTTAATGCATGCCGTGATTGTTATGCTAAATGTGCTTCAAAGCTTCATGACTTGCCTCAAGTATTTGGACCATGCTTGTATGCATTTGCCTATCTTGTTTAACATGATTTGGGCATCATTTTATAGCATGATTTTAGAGCTCATGTTGCATGCTAATTGTCCATGAAATCTCTTTTCGAGTATGCTTGAATGTTGCTTGTTTAATGCTTGAGGCTTGGACCATAACATGTGTATGTGTGCATATGTGTTTAGCCTCCATTTTTGGGCATTTTGGCCCTTGTTTTAGGCCTAATTAGAGCTGCCTAAATCATGTATAAGTCCATCTTTTCATCCATTTGCATTGCCTCATGTTTGCTTGTATGCTTGCATAAGTGCCTTGCCATGCCATGTTGCATCCTTAGCTTGCATGCCTAGGTTGCATTGCATCTTGCATGCATGCCTAGTTCTTTGACTTGGTGATAGGAATTAGGCCTTGATTCGTGTGTTTGGCTTACATTTCATTTGACATAAAAGTTGCATACTTGATCAGTTGGGCCATCATGCATGGAAATGCGTGATTGGTGGTCCGAGAATCGAGACATATGCCCCTTTGAGTCACAAACATGATAAGGGACATGAATGGTGCATATATGCCTTGAATTGTGCTGCCATGCTTTGCCTTGCCCTCTGTTGCTGTCAATTGCAAGTTCTGCAGGCATTCCTTGCCGACCAGCAGTGTAAAGTGCCGACCGGCAATCATTTCTCTGCCGATAGCTTCATTTTGTGCCGGCGGCCACATCCCACTGCCGGTGGCAATTCCATGCAGCCGGTGATGTCTCCCAGGATCCAAGGAAGCAGTCTTGAGGTTTTGACAACCTCCAGAGGAGTGAAGGAAGGAAAACAGAGGCAGCCTATGCATGGTGGTGCGATTCCGAGCAAGATCCGAGCATGCGTTGTATTTGGCCCTCCCCCCGAGGCGGTTTACTGCTTTTCCTAGATTAATTAATTTGCTTAGTTAATTAGGCAATTTGTAATATTTAATTAGCTTGCGTAGTTAATTAATTTGTAATATTTATTTGGTCCCTCTGAGTGAGGGCAAATCTGTAATAAGTGTGCGTGAGTGGTGTGTATGTCTTCCAACCTCGCGTCTTTCTTCCCTTTTACTTATCCGCTTTGATGGTTAGTACTAGGGTATGTTTAAGTTTAGCATACCTTATGCTATGCATGTGTGCATTCATGCATTTGTATTGCATGCATTGGGCTCGGTACATCATGCTAACTGCATTTGTATTTCAATTCCAAATTGAATACATGCATCAAATTGATCGCATTTCATATGCCATGCTTAGGTTAGCCGAGCCTACTTCGATTGCATCCTGTATGTGTTGCATTAGTCATTTTTAACATGAGCTAGGATCACGCATGTTTGCTAACTAGTTTATCGTTTTGGCACGGAGTACGATGTAAGTATTTATGCTTTAGTATCTCGCATGTGTGTGAATGTTAAAGTATGCTTGCCATGCGGCTAACTGCTTATGTGTTAAACTGTTTTAATGCCTGTGGTTGAAGGTTGGGTTGCTCGAGTTGGAAAAACTCGTTGAAATCCGTGTTTTAGCCTACTTGCGAGTAGCAAAATCCAAAAACAGTTTCCCAAAACAAACGGATATGCAATGCTTATTTCCAAATTAGGCAATCTAGTCTATACTTGTTTGCTGCGCGCATAACATAGTAATTCTAGGCTAATAAATGGAATAAGAACACATAAAGTTTTCAAAATCAGATATCACGGTTAGTAGAGGCCGGTCTTCGGACCGGGCGAAAGGGGGTGCTCATAGCTGACCTTCCCCGATCGTACCCAAGCTCCCGAGCCGAGACAACTCCGGTGATGACGGACATGTGGCCTTCGGCACCGAGTCAGGGTTTCCTAAATTTCCCCATTAAAAATATTTAGGTGGCGACTCTGTATCTGGCAAAGCAGTCCATGTTTGGCACTACTTTTTCAAAAATCTGTTTCTCAAAACGATTTGCCAGATTTGGACTCTTTGGTTCAGATTAAGAACCGCGACAACAAAATCGCAAGTCCGAACTGTAGTAGCGTGAGGCCCCCTCCGCGGGCGCGTCTACATTCCCCTTCTCACGATTCCAGCGTAGTTGGAGTGCGTTACCCCATTTGCATCTATTGCTCTATCTGTTACATCCATTGCATCATATCTGTTTTATTCCGGTCTAGGAGACCTTATGTAACGCCCTCAAAATAATAACATTAAAACCCATCAACTTAGACATGCATTGGTATAAAAGATAAATATTCTTCTATTCATCAGAGTAGTTCCTTACAAAAGTATTACATGTTAACAACAAAAGCAAATGCCCTACGGGATTACAGCTTTCCAAGTTAACACTTGGTTACAAAAGAAGAGTACTAACTCAATACATATTAAGCCCTTGGCTTGAATTTACATGTAATAAATCAAAAGAAAACAAACAACAAAACAGTCTGTCTGCCTCTAGCCTCCCAAGCTATGTCCTTGGAGGTGGCATGCTACCTGCACCTGAAAATGATGTCCCATAAAGGGTGAGCCACAGCCCAGTAGAAATACACTAAACCAGCCATGAACAATGACTAAAAGATTAGTAGTTGATAGATGGTCAACACAGATACATCCACTTATATCACATTTCGATTTCATGACATTAAGTCCATGTTATATTTCATTCCTCATGTCTTTTCCAACTTTGAGTTTGAAAACAAGGCTCAACACCTAGCCAAATAACTTAATAAGATTTAGACTCATCTTTAAAACACTTTCAAAATTTCTGAGGGATACACATTTTAATGCTGTATCAATAACACATAAACCATTTCCATACTTTTCGAAAGACACACTTTTCGGTGCTGTATCAACATAACATAGAATCACTTCTATACTTTACAATTGATAACGATATACATTTTAGTGCTATATCAAATCAATTCAAACACTTCCATAACCAACACTTGATACACATTGTAGTGCTGTATCAATGTCACACAAAATCCGGTTTAGAGGTTCATCCCCTATCTTCCCCTAAACCGTGGAGCACATCCCCTATCTCCTCCCACACACACAATGTATATAAACATAGATCATATACATAAACCATCAATACATAAAGTCGATGTATTATTCCAACTGCTATATTCAATAGCATACTCAATCGATTAGTTTTAGTTTGCCAAATCATTATGCATTGTCTACAACAATCAAGACTATCCTCCACCAATAGCCCAAAGCAGTTATTTCTATACTGAGAATAAATGCACCAAATGGATATATAATCAACATTTCAACTAGGTGAGCGATGAACGAATCTAACTACACCCTTTAATCCCATACACATTCAATTCCAACATTTTTAATTTAATTACTCTTTTCTTCAAATTAATTATACCAATTAATTTATCAATGTAATTAGGGCATTTCCCATAATTAACATCACAACCCTAAGGTTCCATTTTCACCAATAAACCAATATTGATCTCATTTCTCTATGCCAAACATGCATATGAGTTTATATAAACAAACCCCAACTTTTATAAAATTTCACGAAGGCCCGAACTTTTTCAAAATTACCCAACAACCCCCAACTCATCAAAATACTAAAATTCAAAGACAAAACTCATGAGAAGGAGTAGGATATCCCTACCTCGAAGTTAGAGCTCGAACGGGGAAGTTGAAGAAAACCAAAATGCTCCAAACTCAAAGATTCACGGATCAAAATGGAGCCCTCGATGATCCACACACTTTTTACAAAGACCGGCGGATAGAGAGACACTCTAACTAGATCAAACCCTAGAGAGAGGAGCTCTCAAAATGTCTTTTTAGAAAGTAAGAGAGAGAGAGAGAGAAAATGTAAAAAGTGATTTTAAAAAGCCCAGCTGCCAACTGATATACGACATTCCCGCTCGAGCGGAGAATACAACGCTCGAGCGTCAAGAACAAAAAACTAGGTACGCTCGAGCGCAAGAAGTCCCGCTCGAGCGCCAAGACACAAGAATAAAGTACATTCGCTCGAGCGCGAAAATTAGTCCGCTCGAGCGTAGATTTCCCCCTCCCAGAACTTACACCAAAAAGTACTACCCGCTCGAGCGCCACCGCTCGAGCGTAAAGAAACCCGCTCGAGCGTAAAAATCACACCTGCAGAAGCTTTGCAGGGACACGAAAAACTGGGAGTGTGCAATATCCGCTCGAGCGCAACAAGACCCACTCGAGCGGAACGACCAAAAACCTGGCAACAAGATTTCAGACCAAGGTTCAACCCACCTGTTCGAAACAAGCCCAACACATCCTATAACTCAAACAAATGGAATTAAAGGACAACAACAAGATAGATACAACTACCAACTCCACGGAACCGAGTCCGGAATACAACAAAGCAGTAAAGGGACAATCGGGATCGCTATACCTTAAATCCTCTAAAAGTGCAATTCCTTTGGTGTTTGTCGTGCCCGAACGACTTCCAGTGGTCTGGTATAGCCACCTGCCCGTGTTTGCGGTGAGTTCCTAGGAGACCAACTGAGACGGTGGAAACTAGAGTTCGAATGGCTCATGCCTAGAACGCAAAGGTTTGGGATTTCCGAGACTAAAGTCTGGTTTAAACACCCAGGAGTATATCCTCGGCTTGAAATCTGTATGGCAGCCCCATAGATTGAGATAGCATGTGTATGCACCTCAATTCTGGATACTGACCCAACCTAGTCTGTCACCCTATTAGAGAATAGGGAAAGCTGCGACCATAGTCAAGGAGAAAAGTAGTACCTGCGGTTCAACCGAGAAGAAGGGGAAGGTCCCCAGCAGCATGCGGTAGGTCGTTGCCAATTGCCCCTGTAAGGTACTTTCACTTCCTAACTACTACATCATCTAGTATGTTCATTACATTGTACATAGAATATATTGCATGCATTTACTGCATATCCATTATATCACTTGCGCCTTTCCATGTTAAGCTTAGTCTGGCATGTGCCCATACTTTTCGCGTTAAAGCATGGTTATGTGATTATGTGTACGCACCTATTCCACTAAGGGAATTGTGGTTTGAGGGTGACGGCACCATTTCTGTGTTAGACGTGGTTTGTTTGTGTCCATGCCTTTTCTAGGAAAAATGTGGTTTGGCCGCGCGCTTTATTCAATTCATCCATTGCATCCATTTCATCGTATTTTAGTTTGTTACATTCAGCATTTAGGATCACGATCTTTCCTTAGCAGATCATTCTCCACTTATATCATGCCACCCAATTACTTGTACTTTGTGGTCTCTTTGCGAAACACATAGTTTTGCATGTGCTCGCACCCTTTTCACGTTGAAACACGGTTCTGTTATGTGTAAGCATCCATGCTGAGTTGTGGCCAGTACCAGGATGTAAGCACTTAGCTTGTGTTAGGCGTCGTTCGGCTCGTGCCCACTGCCTTTTCTGTGTTAAAAGTAGTTTGATTTTGTATCTCCATCCCTTTATGATATTTGTGTGGTTTTGTACTGCTTGTGGTTTGATCATCTCACGTACATTGCATATCATTTACATTGTTTCGTTACATTGTATATTAATACATTATTTTCTAATATTGCATATCATTCGCGCTATTTTGTGCATCGCACTATCTTGTGCATTGCATATCATTCGTGCTATTTCGTGTATCGCGCTATCTTGCGCATCGCACTGTTTTGTGCACTGCATCATTCGCGCTATCTTGTGCACCTCATCTGCACTTGTTAGTGCATTGTATTGTTTTGCATCCCTACCGCATTGTTATGCGTTACACTTAGGTTGTATTGTCGTGCACCCCTTCCCGCATTATTATGCGTCGCACTTAGGTTGCATTGTCATGCACTCACACTTCGCTTGCGTCGTCACGCACTTTTCATTTGCATTACCATGCATATCTCTAACGAATATTGTACCTGTTGAGTTTCTTTCTTTTACAGGCACGATATTGTATGTACGGTTCATTTGAAGCTGGTGCAACCAGACGAACCGGACGGTATTGTATTCTCCGTGTGAGACGTGACGAGAATTGTATAATTCTCTCACATCCTTTCTGCATGAAATATAGTTTGATTTGTATTCATTCAAAACTGTCGCATTCATTGTGTATGATTGCTTCACTGCAGCTGCTTTGCATGATCATGAGTTACGTTCGGCTTTGTGCATGCCATTTTGCATTTTGCCCCCTGCCTGCGGGCACATCTCTTTTACCTCCCCTGTTTGTCAAAGTCTTTGGCCTTGTCAAAAATAGGTCGGCTCTAGGCTTTGACATTCAATCCCGTCACTTATGACTTTCGAGTTCTATCAAAGAGGGGCAACTGTAGACACCCCATTTTTGACCGACCTTAAGACCCAGACGTCATCGATTGAGCGCTCGGTGATGACGCATGTTGTGCTCGTTCTGAGGTTACAGAGTCTCGGCTGAGAGCCTTGCCTCCGGACTTCGGGACTCTTTTGTGTTTTGCCTCGATTTGTGAACTAGGTTCTGTTTTCTCTTCCCGAAGGGAGGGAGAGGTCTCGTAGACCATCTCTCAGTGGCCGTAGGCTACTTTTCGTGGTCGTAGACCACTGTTCCCGTTTGGAGACCAGTTTCCAATTTTCGGAGCCGTCGGCCGTGCGCCTCAGTTCGGAACCGCTTAACTTTCTCCGTTTGCTCCGATTTTTGGCACACACCTTATTTCCTCTCTCTAGAGGGACACTGTGGCCCGGGAGACCACCTTCGTGGTCGCACGCCACTTTCGATGTTTAACAGTCAGTTTTCGGGGCACCCGCCTGGGCGTTTTGGCCCCCGAACCCTCGTTTTGCATCCGTCTTGGTTCATTTTTGGCATGGACCCTATTTTCATTGTTTGGGAGGTGGTACAAGGGTGGGAGACCACCTTTTCTTCTTGGATACCACTTTTTCCCGCCAGCCGATTTTTCTTGTCAGGTAGCTAGTCTCCCTGACTTTTGAGCCACATTTGTTGGTCTCCCACCACACCACTAGCTTGCATTGAGTGAAGAGACCACCCTAGGAGGCTGCCGACCAGCTTTTGGGACCTGAACCTTTTGACCCTGGTTGGCCGACCAGGGCAAGTGGTCGCCCGACCACTTGAACTGGTCGGCCAGCTTTCCCCTTTTCTGTCTCACTGAGTTGATTCCAGCTGTGCTAGCTGAAGGGCACAGATTGGATCCTCTATACACGTGTATAGAGGATCTTCAATCTTGGTTTTAAGCTTCTAGGAGAAGCTTTGGACCCTTGGCTCTATAAATGAAGGGCTCCTCTTCCTTTGCAAGGGTTCAAGAGTTGGCTAAGGCTCATACATACATATCCCTCTATATCTCTCCCTTTAGGCCTTGAAAGGTTGAAGTTCTTGACCCCTTTGCATACCATCTCCTAGCACAACACCTCCACTATCAACCTAAGCACCTTGGAGCTTGTTTTCAGAGGCTAAAGAGTTGCTGTTTTGGTCCAGAAGCTGCTGGAGTGCTTGAGCTTCAAGGGTAACACCCTATTCCCTCTTTTGGTCTTTATTTTGCTTCATCTTTTAGCTATACTTGAAAGCATATTTGGGCTTTGTCATAAACTGAAAAAAGTCTTATTTTGAGGTCCTTAACATGTTTGTTTAAGACCATTTTTCTATTGGGGGTCATCTACCCCTTTTGCATGCTTCATTTCATCTTATTTTGAGCCATGCCTTAGGGCCTTTGCATTGACCTTTGTTTGGTCTCTTAGCCACTGAAATCCAATGGATTTTTAGTGGCTAGCATGCTATTTTGAGCACCAAAATCAGAGAGGGGTGACCCTCTCACCCCTTGTCTTGTTTACTAGCATATTTGGCCTAACAAAGGAGCCCTTATTTGCATGCTTCCAAGCCATGTTTCAGGCCATTTTTGGTGGGTTTTAGGACCTGCATAGGCTTTGACCAGAGCCCATTTTTTCATTTTGGGTGTGCATGTTGCATGTGTAGAACAACCCTCTTTATAGCCTATCAAAGGAGCCTATCATTCTTGCATGCATAGACCATGTTTCAGTGGTTTTTTTGGGCTTTATTTGGCATGTCATACCTCTAACTTTTGTTGGTTTGGTGACCTCTTGATTGCCTCACATGCTTGTAGTGCAAATCCTCTTTACTAGCTTACATTGCATGCTATTTTGGCCTTTGATTCTAGCACTTTTTGGCCATGCTTTAAACTGATTTTGTGCATGTTTTGGACTATCTTAGCTCTATTTTTATGCCTCATGGTCGAATGATACTTGCTATGCATGGTTGTAGTTCAATACCCTTGCCTAGCTTTGAGTTTTGGAGCCTATTGCATGCTTATGTTGAGGTGTTTCCATGTTTTGGGACCATCATGCATCATATTTCAGAGCTTACATATATGCCATATTCCCATGTTTTCCCCTCTTTAAATGCGTTTGAGAGTCGTGCTTGTATGCCTCGTTTTTGGACCATTGCATGAGCTTCCTTTCCATGACTTTCGAGGCACCATTTTAGTCCATTTTCCCACTGTCTTGGATCTGCCTAGGGTCTGTTTGGGGCTGGTTTAGCCATTTGTGCATTGCTTTGTGTACCTCTAGTGTAATGCGCTTCACTAGTTTCGGTATTCGGGCCATCTAGCATGCATTGTGTGAGGTGTTTGCATGATTCGAGACCATCTTGCATGTCATTTCAGAGCTGGAAAACGTATGATTGTATGCCATATTTCATTCCTTACCATGCTTTGGTAGAATGGCATTTGATGCCTTAAGTTCGGTCCCTTGCATTGGGCATGTTTGCATAAGTGTTCCTGCTTTTAATTTCATCATGTTTGGCCACTGATTTGAGTGTGGCTGAGGCCCATTCACTTTAGTTTAAGTCTATCTTGCATTGTGTATGCCATGTCCATGTTGTCGCATGCTTGATCGTCGTATTGTGTATGCCTTGATTATGCCTTTGTGTATGTCCATCGTCATATGTGCGTTGTGTATGCCATATAGCGTCATTTGCATTGAGTATGTCATTCGTAGTTCATAGCATTGCGTATGCTAGTTGCGCCTTTGCATGTATTCCTTGCATGTTTGTATGTCTTATTTGCATTTCGTTTAGGATTGCATGCTAGTTGTTGCATTGTGTTTGCATGCCATGCCATTCTAGTTGTTGCATAGTGTTTGGAGTCGGGTTTAGTCCAAACACGGGAAACGAGGGACGTTTCGTACTCAAAGTGACGAAACGTGCTTCGATTCCCGGTCGCCGACACTCTTAATTACCCATGATGGAGTGTAGGCTTTATTGTGTTCATTTGTGCATCCATTTTACATCGAGTCGTGCAATCCGACTCCTCGGCCATCATGCATCGCGATGCATGATTGGTGGCACGAGGATCGAGGACTACACTCCCTAGAGCTTATGCAATGACGGGGAGAGTGGTCGTGCATACATATGTTGAAAATACCTTGCCATGACCCTTTCTTGCTCTCTGTTGTAGCAAAACCGGAAACCAGCAGCAAAAACTGGTCGATAGTATCCCTACAGCATGGTGGAGTTTCAACCTTCTAGAGTTTTGTACAGTGTTCTGGGACCAGTTGCAAACAGAGGCAAAATCGGGGCATTGCGATGGATTTTCCGGCAAGGCAACTCGAGCATGCATGCATCCCTATCATTTAAGACCAAGCCGAGGCAGTCCATTTCATACGTTTTGCATGCTAGCTTATTTATTTTAGTTAATTTTTCAATTAATTAGGGTTATGTAATAATTAGCTATAATTCGTTATTCATTCGGCTGTGTATTATTTATTCGGACCCTCCGAGGAGGGCAATGCTGTAATAAGTGTGCGTGTTTGTGATGTATGTCTTCCAACCCCACATCTTTCTCCCTTTTATTTACCAGCTTATGATGGTTAGTTTTAGAGCACGTTTAAATTAGCATCCTTATGCTCGTATGTTTGCATCCATTCATCTGTCTTGCATGCACTAGGCTCGGCGCATCATGCTAACTGCATTGTATTTCAATTCCAAGTTGAATATATGTATCGATTGTTGCATCTCATATGCCATATTAGAATAACTGAGCCTATTGTAGTTGCATTTTTGCATGTGTTGCATTAGGCATTCTTAGCATAGTTAGGATTCATACATGATTTCTAATTAGCTTCTTTCTTTGGCTTGGAGTACTCGGTAAGTGTTTATGCTTTAGCATCCTTGCATGTGTGCGAGTGACTGCCATGATAGCATGATTACCATGAGACTATGTGCTTATGTGATATAACTGCCTAAATGCCTGTGGGTGAAAGTTGGGTTGCTTGAATTGGAATAATTCATCGAAACCCGTGTTTTAGCCTGCTTGCGAGTAGCAAACTTCAATCTATTTTCAAAACAAACGGATATGCGATGCTTTGTTCCAACTTAGGCAATCTAGTCTATACTTGTATGTTGTACGCATCACATAGTAATTCTAGGCTAATAAACCGAAATAAGGGCACATAATGTTTTCAAAACTCGATATCATGGTTAGTAGAGGCCAATCTTTGATCGGGCGAGCAGGGGTGCTCACGAAGTGACCTTCCCCAATCGTACCCAAGTTCCCGAGCCGAGACAACTTTGGTGATGACGAACACGTGGCCTTAGGCACGAGTCAGGATTTTCTAAATTCCCTCAAAATAAAATATTTAGGTGGCGATTCTGTATCTAGTAAAGCAGTCCATGTTTGACACTTCTTTAAAAAATCAGTTTTTCAAAACGATTTGCCGGATTTGGACTCTTTGATGATTCATTGGTCTTGCATTGCACTCCGCGAGATTAGATACAGGACCATGGCATTGAGTCCTGAACTGTAGTAAGCTCAAATGAACAAAACGGGATTCCCTCCCAGGACGTTCGGGGACGTCTACACATACCACATTAAATTTTAAAGTAACCACACAATTAATAAATTTAAAAATAAAATAATAATAATAAATAATGATTTACAAAAAATTAAGGTGGCTACCTAGGTAGTCCATGTTGAAGGTGTTCACAGTGGCATGTGAAGTTGTTTGCTCACGTAAAAGTGTTGCTCGCGTGCAGAAGGAATGTGGTAGAAAACATTGGAAATGTTAATCTGTAGGGTGGCGTAGGAGACAAAAGAAAAGTAGTCTAGAAAATGGTGTTTTGGGATTTTCAAACTTTTTGTAGTTAATATCTTTTTAGTTATTTTTATCTTTTTTTATTTTTTGTTATTTTGCTTTGTTTGTTATTTTTAAATATTAAAAATCTTTTGAGGTGGAGGTGTAGGTTGTGAGTTCATGAGTAGTAGTAGTAAGAGAGTTTGTTCATTTTTTGAATCTCTTTCAATATATTCTACTTTCTTGTACTTTTAATTTCATGTTTGCAATGAAATTCTTTACTTTTCCAATTAACAAAAAAAACGTTACTGCTACGTGAGAAGAGAATGATTTGAGAGGGTAATTTTTGAGAAAAAATAGGCCGAACTGTGAGTTGGGCTTTGTGGTCCAAAGTGCGACGGACTGAGTAAAAAGGCCGTAATGATTACTCCGGCCCAATAGAAATAGTTACTCCGGCCCATGAATTATGAAGTTACTTCGGTTCAAGAATAGTAAAGCTGCTTTAGTCCGGGCAGGTTTGAGCTAGGCTGGTCTCGGAGTTAGTCCGGTCGAGATATATCTCTAATAGGTCGGTCTAGCAGTATCTTTGAGTTAAACCGACCTAGGAGTTATACCGGTCGCAATTTGTTAAGATTGGTTCAGCCGTGCTATGGGTTGAGCAGAGGAGAATCGAGATGAGTAAAAACAGAACCGAACTAAGAGTAGTTCGGCCTATTCAGCGGCTCTACATGGCTAGGCTTATCTCGGTCAAATGACAGTTCGGCCGTGATGAAAACCATCCCACTTGGTTTAAGCAGTGGGGGTGGGTGTAAAAGGATAAGCATTATCCTTAGGAGTATGAATCCTAGGAGGACTCTGCATGGACGAATAAAAGTCCTACTAGGATTGTGCCACATGAAACTTATAAAAAGCTCACAAACATCACCTTGGAGGAGGTAACAGAACACAACACAATTTTGCTTTCTGAGAATATAGAGCTTTGTCTATTTGTCAAGCTTACTGACTTAGGTATCGGAGAGGTTTCCGGCACACACCCGCCGGCTAGCTCACGTTTGTGTTTTCAGGTGATAAAGCGGCGTCGTACGGAGGAGCGTGGACTTGGTCAACAGGATTATACGAGAAGGCGTAATTCTTTCCCGTACAATAGGTTACTACTAATGAAGGTCTCTTTAGGGAGACAAGAAGGTCACAACAAAGTTAAGAGGGCAAAATTGGTATTTTGTTTCTTTTTTTTGGTGATGTCATCATTTTAGGTTAGTTCAACAAATTGTTGACTAACAAAATGACTTAACTGTTACGAGAGTTAGTAAAGGAAGGGATGACAATGATATTTTGGATAATAAAGGAGTGGACAGTGTTATTTCAAAGGTATTTACGGGATGTAGGTGTAATTTATTTTTTTTCTTATATATAACACTGAATTGCACCAAATTTCATATCTCAAATATTTCTTACATTGATTTTTACTTTGATATTTGATTGGAAGTAAAAAATATATAAATGTTTTTGTTATAGCTAGCAAGGTGATTTCGAAAATAGATTATAAATTTTAAACAACGGATTGGGTGATTAGCGAACGAATTGATATGAATTAGACGATTTTAGCAAATTAGCAGTATTTTATATAGTCCTAAAGGGAGTAGTCCCTTAAGACTCCATCCTCTTTATACATTTGAAGACTTTATTTTATGGGTTCCATGAGATCCACAAAAACAATTTGCACAGTTCATCTTGTAATTATCAAAGACAATAATATATATCTACAAAATTAGTTTAATTGAATATCAATAGACATACAAACTTATAAAATAGATCATATTAGTTTAAAATTATATTTACTATTTATTTTATAAAACAAAATATGTTTAATTAATTTGTCTATCGATAGCCAAACAAATTAATCCTTTTATATATGTTCTTCCCTTTGAGGATTACCAGATAAAGGTCACCTTTGTGTGCCTTGTGTAGCTCAAGAAATGAAGGGCTTGTTTGGTTTGTTTTTTAGAAAAAAATTTTACAAACAAAATTTTAAGAGTAATCAAACTAAATAAATTTTTTCAAAAAAAATTTCAAAATTTTGTTTGGTTACCTACTTTTCAAAAAATCTATCTCTCTTATACACATCAAATCAATCATTTTTTTTTAAAACTCTCTTCCCAAAACAATTTTTTTAAATCATTTCTGAAAAAAAATAAACCAAACAAGTTTTCGTACTTTTTATCTCAAAAATTACCCTACAAATACAAACCAAATTCAAGAATACGGAGATGATGGAGTCTTGAAGAAAGTCGCTCTCTGTTATAAAATTCCGCTTTGATAATTTTTTTATTTTTTTATTTTTTCATTTAAGTAATTAGAATAATTTATTTTAAAAGCATTAGTAGCTCTTCATCATTAGAATAATTTATTTTAAAAGCATTAGTAGCTCTTCATCATTATTTTTTATTTTATTTAATTTTAAATTTAAATAAAAAACTTAATGTGAAATGAATTGTTTAAATTCTTTCATTAATTTTTTTTGTTATTTTCTCTTATTATAAATTTTCCTTTTAATTAAATTGGATGAAAAAAAATTCATCTCAAATATTTTATTTTTTAAAATTTTTTCATCATTTGATGAATTTTAATTTGATAAAAAAAAATATTACTTTTTTTTATATTTATTTCCTAAACATTTAATGAAAGGATTAAACATGATTTTTTAGCATTTTTTCACCACATTTAAATTTAATGAAAAAAAGGATTCAGAATTAGAGATGTTTTAAGGATTTGTTTTGAAAGTGGCTTTTTTTAGTAGCCTTTGACTTTTTTTTAATTAAAATAAAGTAAAAAAAAGTTAAAATGTTTGGGAATGACTTTTTCAAAACGAAACAAAAAAAATAAAAACAAAAAATAATAATAATAAATAATAATAAAATAAAATACAAAAAGTAGAGGAAATGAAAATGAAATTTTGAATTTTTTTTATATAACGTTTTGGCTTCTGATTTTTTTAGTGGATTTTTTTTCTTTTTAACTATAACCGTCTATTGCCAAACACACCTTAAGTCTTCTTATAAGAGTAATTTTTAAATTTTTTAAGCATACAAATTAAATTAAATTAAATTAATAAATATAATGATTCACAAAATTTCATTAAATTTATTTTAATTAATGAATGATCGATCTATTTCAAAATCATATTTGTCATTCATTTTATAAAAATAAATTCTACAAAACTATGTGATTATGATATTAGATTAATTTGAATTTTTTTTTTACAAATCATTTGAAACGGTTAAAATCATTTAAGTGGGATGATAATAGAGATTATGATCATGTTTGTTTGGCTCCGTGAGTGAAGGGATTAGACTAATAGTGAGGGAGGACCATATAAAGAGTGTTTGGTTGTGCAATGTTGTAATGGGATTTACACTCCAAATTGACTAGCAATTCCCCTTCTTGATTGGACTAACATGGAAAGAAAACATACGGGATTAGAAATATAGTGATAGGATTATTGGATTAAAATGCTAAATAAAATGGATTAAAATATTTTTAATATTATTTTTTTTTCAAATAATTTATTTGTAAAAGAAATATTTAAATTTTTTAATAAATACTATAAAAATATGATTTTTTTTAATTATATTTAGTGAATTTTTAAATAATTTTTATGCAAAATTTATATTTTTCTAAGTGTCTCTAGATTAAGTGGACTTAAAAAGTATAAAAATAATAATTATTATAATATTAAAAAATACTAAAAATTAAATATTAATTTTATATATTAATACTATCTATAGTATTACTAATCCGGTTATGTACAAACAAATACTCTTTATCTTACATCTCCAACATAATACTATACTATCACATTAATAATATTTGCACTTAATCTCATCGTACTCTTAATCCTCTCCACAAATAAACGAGGCCTATGTGTTTAATTAGATTATTTGACAGAGACCAAGGTAGTGTTTGGTTTAATTTTTAATTTAACATGTGGATCAAAAATTCAAAAAAACATGTTTGATTAACAAATTTTCAAAACTTTTTTTAAAATTATTGTCTCTTTTATCTCTTTTTCTATTTTTTATTTTTTTATTAATAAATTTAATCAATCACTTTTTCTCTTTGTCCTCTCTCCGCTCTCCTATCTCATCGTCTCACATTTTTACACATCAATCAATCAAATTTTCTCTCAAATTCAATTACAAAAAAATAAAAAAAATAAAACAATGTAAGTAATCTAAAATTATTTTCAAAATTCACAACTAAATAAATTTTTAATTCTTAAAATTCTTTTCAACAATTTATCTTTCAAAATATAACTCAAAATTCTTTTAAAAAACTAGACTAAACTAAACCCAAATATTTAATTATTTTTATATTGCAAAATAAAAATACTACATGCAAGTAGGCGAAAACTAAAATAAAAAATTGACGAGTAACTAGATTGAGGACTACAACTAAAATAAATTTTAAGAAAATTTTACTATGTATACCCTTATTATATGCATCTCTAAATTGTATCATTTTCTTTTTTAATTATGATCAATTTTTTTTAGTTATAATTTTATTTTAATTATAACTTATAAAATCTTTAATTATACTTTATATATTATTTGATTATAACTCAAAAATATAAGGGTGATGCACCAATAAATCTCAAATCTTTATCTTATGACCCATTTGGTCCTATATTTTATCTTATGATCCAATTAGTCCCAAGGTAATGTTAATGACAAATTAACCCGTGTTACACTAATTTTTTGCGCCTTTTATTAAGGGTAAATGAGGAAAACCCCAACGTCGTATTGACTGAAATGCCCAAACCTGTACTCTCTAGAAATTTGTTTTCCTCCAAACAAACCCGTAATCGAAGAGTCGTGTATGGAAGGTTGATTTAATAACCCCGATCCACAATTAGCCACTAATCAGTAGTTAAGGATGTTAATTAAGTGAATAAAATAAATTATGGGTTTATTATGTGATTTGCATGATATTTGGCTTACTATCTGTTACTTGTAGAAATATCTGTCTGGAATTCCGTTTTAATATGTAAATTGAAAGCCTTATCGGCATTCGAAACCGAAATTGACTTGATTTATGTGCTAGTTAGAATTTATAGAATTTTATGGTAGGCTTAATTAAAATTCGGTTCGGAAAGATTAAATTTGATTAAAATAATGACATTTGTTTATTGGTGAGCCATGACCACTTATTAGGCTAATTGAGCCCCACTCACCTCCCTTAGCCATTCTTCATCACACTTGATCTTTGAGAGGAAGAAAACGTGGGAGAGAGTGAGAGAGGGAAGGAATTGGGATCAAGCTTGAGGATTGGGTGAAATTGCTAGGAGACCTTGGTGGTTTGCTCAAGAACATATCTAACCATAAGGAATTGAGAACTTTAGGTAAGAATGTTAGTCTCTAGCCTTGTAATTTAGTTGATTAATGCTTGAAATCAGTTATGTAGGCAAATTAACATGTGAATCGAATTAAAGGTTGGGAATTAAGAATGAATTCATGCATGCATGCATGTTTTATAGCATTTTGAAGGATGGTTTTCAAGAATTCCCTCATGCATGTGTTGAGTCTATTCTGATTTTGGAAACACAATGAGTTTCATGTGATTTGGTAGCATTTGATCATGTTTTGAAGAGCCTTAGCTCAAAAATGTACTTGCATGTGATGTTCATAAATTGATTTTGAATTTAAGTTGATTTTGTACAATTGATATCCTTTTGGGCCATGATTTCTTGAAATGATCTTTTAAACATGTTGTTCTATGAGTTATTAAGAGTTTTCCAAAGTTTTGGGCCCAGAAAATTGAGTTTGATGCTTCAAAGGTCGAATTTGAGCTTGGTGATCAAATCTGGAATTTCCGGAAATTTGATTCACGCTCGTGCGTGGGACTTTACGCTCGAGCGTGAACTCTGAGTACGTGCACTCCGCTCGAGCGTTGAAGTCTACGCTCGAGCGTGAAATGCATATACCCAGAAGTTCTTGTGTTTTATAATCCGCTCGAGCGAGGGAATCCACGCTCGAGCGAGGTTCTGAGTCTTACGCTCGAGCGTAGGTCGAGCACCCGTCGAGCGTGAAAAACATGCATCCAATACTTTTGTCAAGGTTTACAGTCCGCTCGAGCGGAGAAGTCCACGCTCGAGCGGGGCTTCATTGTCTGCATGTCCGCTCGAGCGAGGGAATCCACGCTCGAACGTGGACCTTATTTTCAACAAATATTGAGAAATGTTTTCCAATGCATTCTTGCATCCTCATTCCATCCTAGGCGTTTCTAAGCCATGTTTAAGACTCCATAATGAGGATTAAGGGTTAGAAACACACTAAGATCAAGCGACATAAGTTACGTACAATTCGAACGTGTATTTCAAGTATGTGTTCGTATGTGTGTTCATGTAGGTCACGCGCCTCAGAACAAGTGCAGGGTCGCCTTACCATCTAGTTAGGGCTACCAATCATCTGTGAGTAATAACTTTGTAAAGTTATGTTTAATGTTAAGTATTTTCTGAATATTATGATACGAAGTAATTAGTTCTCTGAAATGCCATGCTATGTTTGAAATGAATGAATGGTTGTCCAACATTCTAAAAGTTATTCGTGGCATCCTTAGCATCATATGATATGCGTCCCTTTATGGGTCATCAGGTCCCTTTATGAGTCATCAGAAACGTCTCTGTGCACATGAGTCATCAGAATGCCTTTAAGGCCATCCCTTTATGGGCCATCAGATTTGTTAACCCTAAGGGATGTACCACGTATGATTATATGCAAAATCTGAATATGGGAATGATTATGAATATGTGTATGAATCTGTTTCTGATAAGAATTTGATTTCTAACTCTGTGATGGACATCATTCATTAAATCCTTTATTCTGTTATTATTCACTAGGCTTTAGCTCACTGTTTGTATATATGTGTATATATAGGTGGGCATTCTGGAGATCGAGCCCGAAGGCTTTTGTCTAGAATTGTGTTTCTATTGTCAGCCAACTATTGCGCCTCACGTGGAGGTTCCCAAAGTGTTCCGTGTTCAGCCCTGTTAATTCTGTATATGTATGAGACTGGATTTGATTATGTTGGTTGTACTTAAGATACTGCAATGTGTGTGGGTATAATGTGTGGTTGACTATCGGTTATGTATATAAAGTTTGAAATACTCTGTTTCATGTAAGTCAGCACAGCTCATTGGATAACTATATTTATGTAGTTGCTTCCGCTAGGCCCTTAATCTTGTTAATCTGTTTAGAGGCCTTTGGTAGTCCAAGGATTACTGGCCGGTTACGATGCTAAACCTATAGGGGCGGGTTTGGGTTGTGACAGTTAAACAGTACGCCGATGTTAATGGCATAATGTTAGGCATTGCAGTTGTAGATTATTGTTTGACGAGGTGAAATTCGTGTGGACTGGGACAATAGGATAGGAATTTGTGTTTTACCCTAATCCCTAGCAAATACGCAACCCCTTCGTTCTTGATACATCAACATCGGCGGTGTTGGTGGCTGTGACACTGTTGTGCTTTGAAGCAGTGACCGAAAAATCTTCGTAATCCGACAACAATGGCTCCAGGTACGGTAATCGTTTGTATACATCAAGCCTTGCTTTCATTTGTGTTCGCACTGTTAAGATTTGTGTACGCTACACTGCCTAACATTACGCAGTTGTGGAGTTGTGTGTGTAATAGCAGGCGAACTGCATAATGTTATGAATTTTGTGAAACACATGAACATTGAGATTTGCGTACGTTGTTGTAGTGTTGTTATTTTTTTTTTGGGGGATTTCGAGAAATGCATGCTTGATGCAGAGGGTAAGGGGTGTGAATTTTCTGAATTTGTGGTAATGCTAGTGTGGTGAATGTAACTGTGATGGTAATGCACTTTTGTGATCAGGTGTGTCCTGGGTTTTTTTGTTTTGGGGAGGGAATGAGAAGATAGTTTAGCTATTTTGTTGGCGGTGTATATTATCATGTACCTATAGGGGTGTGTGTATGGTGTTTTTGTGCTTTTTACATTGAAGGCAATAGTAAGGGTGTTCGTTGCGTTTCTATGTAACGTAGTACAAAATAGTGAAATTAGTTAGTTGGGACGTGAAAATGGTTAGTTTTTTATAGTGTTGCATGTAATACGTCGTCTTTGTCCACTGTGTTATGAGAATTTAAACAGAGTTTAGTGTGTGATGTTACTATTGTGTTCATATTTTACATTTGTGGTATGACATGGGGCGTAAAAGTATGTGTTTTTTTGATGATTTGCCTGATGGTGGAACATGTCGTGGTGTAAAATTATGAGTTTTTCTTGGTTATGGCTCATGACATTTTGTGTGTGTTGTTGGGAGTTTTAATTTGTTCTTGCTGATTTGCATGTAATACATGTTCAAGTAGCAATGGCAGTAGGAATGGTAAAAGGAAAATTGGCATGAGATCACCGCAAACGTCGACAAGGTTGGCCAGTAAAAGACAATCAAAACTCCCATTCAAGAAACAGAAAGGGCCTGGTGATCCTGTTCGGAAAGGTGATGTTGATCCGGCAAAGTTAATGTACCGATCAAACATATCCGGACTAATTAGCACAGTTCTGGAATTGGAATTACGCGATGGCCACATTAAGCAGTTGCAGAAAACCCCGTTCTGGGTGATGATTGATGCTATTTGTGTTCACGAGCTGGATCCTAAACTATTCAAAAAGTGTGATGCGACGGTATGTCGGATAATACAAACTTACGACCCTGAAGATGAGAAGTTCCACATTGGTGGAGCTAAGTTGCCATTGCATAACAATGACATCAGGTTGATATTTAGGGTACAATGTGGGAAGGAGAAGTTGGATTTGACACAAGGTGGGAAAGGGCTGCCCGATTTCATGCAAAGACGTTGCGCAAATGTTAGCCAAATATCTTCAAAAGTTATAAAGGATTTGCTGGCAGAAGCAATCTGTGGTCGTACAGAGCGTGACGAAGAAGATGTGGTGAAATTGTTGTGTCTTTACATTTGTGCCAAGTTGTTTTTCGCAACGACCGGCGAGCATATAGGTTGGGCGTTTGTTTGTGTGATCGACAAACTAGACACGTTAAGACACTATGACTGGACTGCAACAATAAGGAACACGTTGATTGGGTCGCTAAATGAGATGCACAATAGGCCGGAGAAGGTGATTGGTTGCGTCGTAGCATTGCTGGTACGTACAATAACAACATGACAATCACATACATGGTTTAATGGTTGTTTGCTGGTTTAATTTCAGTGTTAAAACATAAAACACAGTCGTAAGTCGCTTTCACGTTTATTTAATGGTTGTTTGATGGTTTAATTTCAGTTTCTCATTTGTGAACATTCAAACATCGTCTCTCCGGAGCGACCTAACGTGACGCTAAGGTTCTGTCGATGGAACATTGGAGCAGCTGTGGGGAAACTAAGAGTAATAAATTTGTCGGCAGAAGGTTGCATTGAGGTATGGAATTAGAACCCTTTTTAATTGTTTTTAAAATTTTCCCAGCACAAACATTGAAGTTCTGGTGTGTTTTATTTGTAATTTTACTTAGGTGCATTGTGGCAAACTTGTTGGGACAATTACTGAGTGTCATACTCTCAAACTGGCTGCTGCTGCGATTGAACCGAAAGAATGTGGTAGAATTATGATGGATATGGATCCAGCTGAAGTGTGCGATGGACATAAGGTTATTATTGAGACAGATGATGTTGGCAGCGTGGAGCCAAGCTTCAATTGTTGGCAGCTGGACACAAAAACCGGTGGTAACATGAAAATAGAGAGGCAGAATGATTATGATAATAAGAATACTGGAACACCGACCAGAAAGGAAAAAGTGGGTGGGAAGCTGGCGTCACGTGGAGAAGTTTGGCCGGTATTGTTCCCGGATCTTCTAGAACTGTCCAGCACTCCAGATGGTGAAGCCGTGGGTGAGGAACAAGGGGGGTGAACGATGAGTTGATAACTTGTAAAGTCAGAATTATTGAGTTAGAGAGTGAAATCAATAGAAAAGATGTACAAATATGTGAACTGGAGCAACGTGTGGAAACACTGGAGAAACTGCTCGGGTGGTGTCACGACCCAAACCCGGCCCTATGGGTTTAGCACCGTAATCGGCCAGTAATCCGAGATTACCGAAGGCCTGCTTAACAGTAGTACAGTAAAACAGAGTACAGGGCCTGGCGGAAGCCAATACAGTAATTAAACCATGCCCAATGAGCTGTGACAGTCTGTATGCAAAAAGACTTTTCAAACATATATACATTCAGTGGAAAGGTATACACAGTATATACAATCATTCAGAATAGGGACTCAATCCCTATGTAACGGTACAGTAAACATTCAGTCTATACAAACCATTCAGTTATTACAAAACAGCAAGACAGTACAGAAAGGGGAGTCCTAAAACACCCCTAAGCCTTAGCATGATAGGCTCGGAACCTCGCAGTGAGGCACAGTAGTTGGCTTGACAAAACTGGAGTAACCCTGACGCTCCTAGCCGCGGTCTAGTGCCCGAACACCTACATATATATATGAGCAGTGAGCTAAAGCCCAGTGAATAACATAATGCGTAAAGAGGTTAAGAATGAATGTCCTTACAGTATGAAAACAGTTCATTTAAATAGTATTTCAGTTGTTCAGTCAGTACAGTCATATGTGGTACACCCATTAGCATAACAGTACAGTAAACAGTAGGTCTTAAAGACAGAGCAGTAAATGATGGCCATCAGTCAGTAAACAGTAGTGGTTCCAACAAGGGAACCGACAGAGATTTTTGTCACAGTAACAGTAAACAGTAGGTGCTAAGGATGCCACAATGCAGTTCAGAATATAGGAAATACATTCAATCAGTTAACAGTAATCAGTTTAAAACAGTACAGTTCAGTTGTTCAGAAATAATCATTTGTGAACATATCTTTACACAATCGTTACTCACAGAGTTTGGGCTACAGTATGCTAGAGCGTGCCTCCCCAGTCGCCAACCCTACACAGTTAACAGATTGAACACACTAAGCCACACAGCTGGGAAAGATAATAACTTAATCCCTAATTTGCCTCTGTGTGTTCTACATCTATGCCCTCAATAAGATGTCTTAAACTAGGCCTAAGAATGCCTAGAATGGGATGAGGATGCAAAGATGTACTCAAAAAGCAATTTCAGAATTTTCAGAAAACAGGGGTCACGCTCGAGCGTAGGTCACTCCGCTCGAGCGGACATGCAGACAAAGGTACCCGCTCGAGTGTATAATTACCCGCTCGAGCGTTCTGCAAAAACAGTCAAAAGTGCTGGATGGGTGGAATCTCCGCTCGACGGACGCTCGACGCCCGCTCGAGCTTGAGACACATGATTCCGCTCGAGCGCCCAATCTTCCGCTCGAGCGGACTGTAAAACAGTGCAGAGATACAGGATGCTCGGATTCCACGCT
This sequence comes from Camellia sinensis, assembly GCF_055761805.1. Taxonomy (NCBI): domain Eukaryota; kingdom Viridiplantae; phylum Streptophyta; class Magnoliopsida; order Ericales; family Theaceae; genus Camellia; species Camellia sinensis. Next base: position 104,009,323 of record NC_138961.1, read on the forward strand.
CGAGCGGCACTTCCCCTGCTCGAGCGGAAGTGCAAAATCTGGAAATTCCAGATTGCACCTCCAAGCCAAAAACCAAGTTCAAAAGCATCAAAACCAATCCTCTTGGGCTAATTTCTGGAAAAACACTTGTAAACACATAGTTAAACATGATTCAAAACTTAATTTGAGAAATCGAAGCCCAAGGGTGTTTAATTCAAACCCAATTTCAAACTAATTTCATGAACATGGAGAACATGCAAACATGCATGAATTCAAATCAATTCAAAGCTTCAATTTGATGCTCTAAGGAGCCAATTGTTTCCAAAACATGATGAAATCATGGACTTAAACATAATTGTGAACATGCATGTAACATTTTGCCATGAACTCAACTCAACATCTACAATACGACCATGCATGCAAGGATTGAGCTTCAATTCAACAACAATGAACCAAAACATGACTTAGTTCTACAATGAAGCATGAATCATGCAAGAACTAGCTCAAACACATCAATAAATGTTGATTTCTCTTACCTATGTCTTCAGTTAAAGGCAAGGGAACTAGATTAGCAACCACACTTCAATTTCCTCAAGCAATTCTATCAATGAACTCAAGATCAACTCAATTCTCTCTCACTCTCTATCTTGGTCGGTTGAGTCTAAGGAAAGAGCTGATGACAAGTGTATGAAATGAGGCTCAAAGATGAATCAAGAAGTGGCCACTAAGGCTAGTTCGGTAAATAAGGCCAACTTAAGCAATTGATCAATATTTAATCTAATTTAATCATACCTAATCAGTTTTCAGATAAATACACTATAAAATCACATTAATTCTAAGGATCATAAAACATCAATCAATTCCCGGTTCGGCCGCCGATAAGGCCTTTAATTAGCAGCTTAAACATAAAACATGAACAGATCAAGTAAACAATCAAACAGATAGAATGCAGATTAACACGCATACTCAGTCAATTCAGTTCCAGTTTTCAGTCAGTCAGTCAGTTTAGTACTTTAATCAGTTCAATTATCAGTCATGGTCAGTTCAGTTGAACGGTAATCAATGTTTATCGGTAAGCAGTGGTGAGGGTTATTACAGGCGGCATGTTGGGAATTTGTTTGCAGACTTAAATAGTGTGATTGTCGATAAGGATTCTGAAATTGCGCGACTCAGCAAGCAGGTTGACCGATTGGAGACAAAAATAAGCAATTTGGAAGATAGTCTACATGATCTTGAGGTGCACGAGATCACGCAATTTGTTGTGAATGATGGATCCAATCACCGAACACCGAGTAATAGTCTGTCAGGGAAAGTGAGCGGGTCTGGCAATGTGACGAGTAGCGAAAGTGCACAGCAGTCTGCGTGTCCTGCAGGCCAACCCGAAGATGCTGGAATCACCGAATTAGAAATTGTTGAGAATGAAACTGGGATTGAAGATTTGACAGATGACTTTGCACATGGGAATGTACATACGACTGTACAGGGGGTGGAGGGTAGCTGCAGTTCCTGAAATGCACAGACAGTATCTGGTGGCAATGTAAAAGATGGTGCAGCTGTCATTGGTGTGGAAGGTCGTTGTGAACACACAGCAGCTGCAACAAGTTCTGGGCCGAAAATTACGTCACTTGTCAAGCGGGTGAAGAACAAGCCAAGACGGGAATTTAGGTTATTTGACTACGAATATCCCGGCATATTTGGGTGTCCACAAGTAAACGCCAATGTGAGACTAGGTAAATCGTTTGAGCCCTGGGTGATTTACAGTGTCGAGGACGTCGAGGTGGAGCGTAAAACCTGGAATGGTTTTGGTATGAATATGAGGCACACTGTGTGGAACATGTTGAAGGATAAAGATAGGCAACTACTACAGAGAATGTACGGTTTAGAGGGGGACAAGTAGGTTGTTCGGATAGAATGTTGTATTCTTTGACATGTACAACTTGTATAACTGTGTTTTATGGTGGTTCTTAATTTTGGTTTATGGTGTGTAGGTTAATAGTATGGGATGGTGGACACAATGGAATACAAGTGCATTTCATAGACATCAAAGATTTGATGCAGCAGAACTCCATCAACGGCAATGTAAGCTGGTTTCGTGTAATTAATCGTAGAGTATTTTTTTTTTTTTAATTTTAAAACCATATGCAGATCTGAACATTGTTTACTTTGTGAAGTGGGTGACGTGGCTGTAATGAAATGGCAAATGAATTTAACAACACATAATATTTCCCTAAATTTTAATCATACTATTTTTTGTGTATTGTTTTATAATTAATTTTATATTGGATTAGTCATTAAAACAAATAGAATAATGCTATATATACTGATTAGTGTACTAATCAGTATATCAATTAATGATATAATATAATTTTAAATTTTTTTGATACTTATAATATAATTAATGAGTAGGATTAATAATAATATTATAATTAATATTGATACGTTAATTAATAAATTAATTAGTGCAAGTGCAGGTACTTCCACCTAAAAACAAATAACTTGGGAAATATAAAAAAGAAGGGCCTGGTCCAAACACAAAAGATCCAGAAACGACCTCGAAGAACGCACAGGCAACGAGAAAATCCTTATTTTTCCCAAACTGCCAGAGGTATGAATTTTTCTCCATCGATCTACATATATGTATGCAAATAAGTCGTATTTCCATACCTCATATACGATTTAAGGATCTACTATTGTTTATTTTTTTTTGATCAGAAGGATCTACTGTTGTTTTCGATTGCGAGTTCTCGCTTTTGACCTCGTCGTCCCTTTCCCTTGGAATCTTTTGATTTGGGTTTGATAAATTTCTTGCTTCTGTAATCTGTTGATCTGTATCCTTGAATATGATTATTTCCTTACTTATCATCTTATGAATGGGATTTTTTTTGTTTTTATTTTTATTTTTATTTTTATTGGGTTTGATTTTGTTTCTCGATTTAGATTCGTCTTCAACACACGTATATTTTCAGATCAATCTGTTTAAAATTGGAATATTTCTGTTGAAATTAATTATTATTGTTTAATATTTCTCTTTTGATCATAGTTTCAACAGATGGAATGTTATTTGATGAATTTAAATCAGAAAGTTGTATTAGAGCTGACTAAAGTTTTATGGTTGATATGTGATGGCAACCTTTGAAATTAATGATAAGGTTCAGATGGGAAGTGTGATTGACTCTGAGATGAAGCAAGATCATATGAGGCAGATTGGGTGAGAGCAGTGGCAATCTGACTTGAAAGGAAGAGAGAAAGAGAGAGAGAGAGAGCATTAATGGAGGTTTGGAGTAAGTTGTTGGAATTTCCACATAATGCCATAGTGGTGGTTGCATGGAAATGAAGGAGGAGGATTGCTAGGCCATGGAGGCTAGCTGACCTGAGTGTACCAGGAGCATGTGCCATAGTGACTGCAAGGGATAGGTGATTCCCTCTACAGCCTGACAAACTAGTGAGCAAACAAACCACGGTTGGTAGTGGTGCTGAAATCCTCATTGGCCACAAGGGCTGTAGAGGCGGTTGGGTGTGCTCCTCAAGTACGGAGAGATATTAAGCACACCAGGTGCCGTCTCATGGAGATCTTGAGAGAGAGATGAACACCTTGATGAATGTTAAACTTGTTCCACTAAGCCACCCAACCCCAACGATCCTGCACGAGGGTCGTGGGTTTGCTCGAGTGTCCCATGACCGTGACATCAACCTTCAAAGGTGTGCTTCGTTGCTCCTAATAGCGGACATAGGAGCATCATGACGTCATTGGAGAGTCAAGTTCAAGCCATATGAAAGACGTGCTTGGGTGGGGAACCACTCAGCTAGCTGAGGGAGATAGTCATGCTTGGATGATAAGTTCATTCCATTGAGCGAGAGAGGACCAAGCACGTTTGGGGCTCCTTGGAGTTTGCCTTGTTTATTGTGGCTCATGAATAAGGCATTGTGTAAGTTAGCATTAATCGAAGATGTCCTATTCTCAAGGAAGAGAGACGTGGTGATGCCTAATGTCTCATTGGTCATGATGTTACCTTGAGAGGCTGACATGTGGGACCAAAGCATACATAGGAGATGATATTAGCAATGTCATGGAGGTGACACATCTAGGCCACGTCAAAGGCGGACCCATATATAGCCTCAAAGTTGGTACTTACCTTTTGGTAAGCAAGAGGAACTAGAGGATTAATGGGTACTCTTAAGCTAACCGGTTAAGTTTTGATGGATTGGTTCCCCTAAGATCATAAATAAAGAAAAAAGTGGGGTTTGGATTAATAAAGTCAAGAATATGGCAAGAGACTTCTTCCTCCGGAGTGGACAAGTTGATCAACATGGACTTGCGATATGCTACCTGTTTGGCTAATCACCTAGCTCCACTATTGGGTAGTGTAAACAAGAACAAAAGTTGCAACATATAGACTAAGGTTGCCCTCCTTCGCTCTTTTTTGAAGGCCCTTTATGTTCTCTTTCTAGTATGGTTCCTTCATAAGAACTCTTAAACCGTCTAACTTCATAGAGTAGAGCTCTACCCCACTCACAACAAAGTGTGGAATCTGGATCATTTCTACCTACAAAACTAAAAAGAAGAGAAAGAAAAGGGAAAAAAGAAAGGAAGATAACAATAGACAAAGGAATTAGTGTTAAGTTATAACCATTACATACATTGTTATTATTTTTCCATATTCATTTGCCATATCAAATTTAGATGTAAATAAATAATTGTTGGATACTCTTCTATTGAAATGTCGAAAAGATACACAAACACGTGTCCATACTTTATGCTTATATGCGCATATATCAAAGTTTTCAAAGGCGAAAGCGCAAGGTTAGGCATTTTATTATTGATGAGGTGAGGTGTAATCCATAATATAATAAAGATGGACATTAACTTCAAATAAAGATAATACTAAAGGCAGTTCTCTTTTAATGAATGATGAAGGTTTTAGTCAATAAATTGGGAGTTGGAGAGTCCCATTGAAAAAGAGAGAGCTTTAAATAAAAAAATAAATATCATCTCCTATCATAAATGCTTCTGGCCAACAGAGAGAGTCAAAGAGTCCCCATTCTTTATACACAACGATAGAGAGAGACCCAACATAGAGAGAGAAAACAGAGAGATAGAGAACGAGAGAAATAAAGATGGAGTGAGAGACCAACGATGGAGAGAGAAAACAGAGAGACAAAGAATGAGAGAGAGAGAGAGAGAGAGAGAGAGAGAGAGAGACCCAATGAGAGACCCACTGATAATGTAGACACAAATTTTGAAACCTGAAATTTTTCAATGCATTTCAAAATTCATGTTACAAATGTTCATTATTTAGGTTTTTTGGACTAAATAGTGTTTGATTATTTGATAACGTGCTCCTATTTCTGATTTGTGTTTCAGATTATTAATTACACACTTTAAACAAATGAAACCTCTGATTAATGAAGAACATAAAATTTAGCAAAAGAAAATTTAAGAAAAAGAAATATTTTATTGAATTTTTGGGGATTTAAAACTCCTAAATACACAAAGGTACAATTGTTGGGCTTAGAACCCTTCGTCTATTACTTGCCATTGTACTATGTGCTTGTGTATAGAGTGTTGAATACTGATGCTTGTCGCTCTTCACAAGCAGCTTTTGAATTCTCTTGGTCTCGTTTCCTTCTTCTGAAAAATTCTTCAATCTCTGATTTCTTTCTTTCTTTGATTTTTGATTTATGATCTCCGATCACTGATCTTGTGTGATGGTTCTCATATTTATAGAGGGCTATCTATGTGATAAGGGCGCCTTATTTCCATTTCGAATTTCAAATTGTTATGATAACGCTGTATTGTTGTCATAACAAATTTGGTTGATCGTGTTGATCTCCCTCCCAAATTTTCTCCTGTGGTTTCTTTGCTCTAGACTCTACAGGTATCATCCTTTAATTGAGCCTACAATACTTCAAATCTCGTAGGCACCACGTGTCACTTGAATATCTTGAATAATATTGTTGACATACAACATTTTTTTCCCTTATCATGTACTTCAACAGATCATATTGATCCTTTTAAGAGGTGGTTTCCTACAACATTTCCACTGTAGGCTCTGTATGTGATGTTGATTGATTTGCTGTTGTTCTCCACGTGTCGCTTGGCTCATATGGGTTCAAAGATTTTGTGTTTCGGTGGACTCTTCATCCCAATGAATTTGAAATCTTATCATAAATTTGGTTGAAATTTACGTGCTAATTGAGAGAAAACAGAGAGATAGAGAACGAGAGATTCAAAAGCACGAACCTGAATGTCGATTATCTTCAAGTTGCATACGAGGTAAGATTCAAATTAATTTTTTTTTTCCCTAGATCACAAAATGCAAACGCTTTTCACGATTATGCGTGAAAAGTGCAAAATGCGGATGTTAGGCAAATGCCTCATCTCATGAAGCTTACGCTTTGTTGGTGTGGTGCACAAAAAATCAAGCGTCAGTGCGCTTTTGTTACGCCTCACCCGGAAGCATGCCTCAATAATCCTTTGAAAACATTGATATATATATATATATTACATATGATATGATACATGTCCATCCTTTATATTTTTGTACTTATATTTTAAAATCTGGTTTGCACTTGAGGATGTTTTGTCTTTCACAATAATGCTTCATTATTGCTGACTGTTATTAAGACGAGTACTCTAGTTGCAGATTTTACTTTTCAGTGAGGAAACTGTCATTTATCTTAGATAACGTTGGAGTTACATATTTACATCTAAGATCTATATTTCTTTGAGTAGATGTTATTCTCATTCCATTATTTGTTACATTTATACTTTCTTGTTTTGTATTTTATCCTTGTATTCACCCAAAAAAGAATTTTATCCTTGTGATGTATTGTTTGCTTTCTGATGCTTAGTTATGTTTTACATTAATTAAATTATTATTGTAATTGTAATTGTAATTTTTCGTTTTCTTATATTTCACCCTTGAGATGTGTAACCACCTTTCTCATATCTCATTTATGGATGTCATATAGGTCCGAGCATTACTACTCTTGGATCTGCCACTGTCTTGTTCTTCTTGTTGTGAAATACTATATTCATTCATTTTACTTAATAACAAGCTGAGCTGTTTTAATTTCAGGATAATCAGGACCACTGACAACTACTTGGCGTGCTTTAGGGATTTCTAACCTTACCAGATTACAGAAATGAAGTAATATACGCCATCTGGTTTAATTTTTTGGTTTGTTAAGATGATTGGTTTACTGAACATGTGTTGATGCTAGTACTTTCCGTAAGATTAAAGGACTAGGATGGATACCATAGGCAAGGACTCAAAACTTGGTGTTCCTTTTTTGAATCTTGTATAGGTCAAGAGTTATGTAATTAGTTATTTTGGGTAGTTAATTATATAAAACTTGCTTATGTAACTCGATGTTGTCAATAAGAGGCTCATAACTCGTAAGGGTAAATTTTGATTTCATCTAAGGGCAGCATCAAATCAATTGAGACCTTGCATGGTCCAAATCTATGAAGCACGGACACCTCTCTAGAGGTCACGTACGAGTGTTTGACATGTGTCGGACACAGACACGCTCCGGACACGTGTCGGACACTTGGAAAGGGTCGGACATGTTGGGACATGCTACAGACATGTGGAGATGCGGTGAGGACACATTGGGGACACGTTAAAATTTTTAATTTTTTTACTAAAATAACATACCTAAAGTTGATAAGTTTGATAAAATTAAATATTTGATATAAAATACATATATTAAATATTTAAAAATGTGACATATAATAAATATATAAAATTATATTTTTTGCACGTGTCCCCAATGTGTTGTGTCTTGTATTTTTTGAAAATTTACGTGTTCGCATGTCCGTGTCGTATCACATGTTTGTGTCTATGCTTCTTAGGTCCAAATATAGTTTAGTTGAGTTCTAATGTGTATTTGGTCCTTAATATTATTATGTTGTTGGTTTGTTTTATACAAGTTTCTTAAATTGTAAGAGTAGATGTTCTGGTAAAATTTGAATGTTGGACATGGACTTCACTAGTGGTTCATTAATCCTATTATGGTCAAATCACGTTAATCGGTCTTTATGTTTGTCTTGCAATTATTATTATTATTATTTGTTTTTATTTTTTATTTTTTTTGAATTCTATACTTTCCAATATTGGAGTTGAGTGGCGGTATCCTCGTAGCTCTTAACATTGAGGAATAGGAAAGAAGGCTTGGGTGGTTGATCTTACATCTCATAGAGAGGAAGAATACCAGGGATGATAAGGGCCTCCTACTAAACTCAGTAGTATGAAAAGGTGTGTGATGCTGATATAACTTATTCAATCAATGAAAAACATGAATTATAAAAGTTATTCTATCAATCTAGCACTTTGAGGATTGTGCTATGGAATTTTAACCTTATGTTTGACGAAGGGATTCTTACGGGTGATACCTACATTCTTCTACCATTTTGTTCTTCGTTGCTCTATTCTTTTTATCTATGAAGCACGGATACTTCCAAAAGAGAGTCGTATTTGTATCGGATACTGATTCTCCTTGGATACTTGGATATACAAATCATATACTTCCTAAACATATCTGATACTTGAAATTAATTTTCTTTGATTTTGAGAAGTATTAGATACTTTTTGGATACTCTAGGTCATATATCCAAGCTACTATGAAATTTGCAATAATTCTTACATAATATTAGAGTATAATTGTTAGGATAAATACAAGAATAATTTTTCAATACTTTGTTTACTTTGTACAGAAGATAAATACAAGAATATTTTTTATACTTTGCTTACTTTGTAAAGAAGATAAATACTAGAATAATTTTTTAATACTTTTCTTGCTTTGTAAAGAACAAAATAGTAGATTACTGTAGTATCCTACTTGTTTGAGAATTTATCAAATTGACTTATCCTGATGCTTTGTTTGGTTCACTGAAATGAGATGGAGTGGAATGGTCATTCCTTAGACTCTCTTATGGAATGATCATTCCATTACAATAGTGAATGATGATTACATTTGTAATGCATTTTTCATTATTTTTTTAGTCAACCAAACATGAGAATGAATATTTTGATGGAATCATCATTCCATTCCATTCAGTTCCAATGAACCAAACACTACCTTAGTGTGTACATGTGTCCCACATCCATATTCATACTTTATTTATAGAATAAATCAAAAATATAACGATACTAAAGTCAAATTTCAACAATTAAAGAAGAAAATAAACTTGTGTACAATATTTTTGTTTATTACTATTAAGTGTGAAAGGGAAAACACAATGACAATATAAATAGTTTATACTTGATATTTAAATGAAATTTTTATGTTAATAGGCAAAAAAGAAAGAAAGAAAGAATAATAAAAAAAGTAAACTGGCTACTAGTTCTTAAACTAACAACTAATTTTTGTAGAATGGTTTATCACCATCCTTTGAGGTTGTGTATAGTACAATACTAAAATTAATTTTTTTTACAAACGTATCATAGCCACACCCATATTCTACTTATTAAGTTTTGTCATAACACTGTACCCATATCATATCATACCTATATCATATCATACCTGCATCCTGTATCCGTATCTGTATCCATGTTTCATAGCTCTTATTTTTTATATTATTCCCCCCCCCCCCCCCCCCCCCCCCCCTGAAGTTTTTAGACTTTATGGCCAGACCACCTTAATTCCTTCTCTACCTTAAAAGAAAGCCTCTTTTACAAGCTTAATTGCTTTCCTCCTTATTCAACTGCAGCTCAAAAAAACAAATCCAAATTATTCACAAACTCGGAACAGCTGCAAAACATTGCTTTTACACCCCTTTCTCATGCTGATGCAAACCGCTAATGCCATCTTTTTTCTAACCTTTATCAACAAAACAAACTGGTGACATTGGCCCCAAGTGCTGTCCTAGATTAGTTTAGACATCAGTGTTTATGGTGGATAGTGCTTAGTACTTACCTTACATCAGCATTGTAAAGAGCTTACATCTGAATGTAATCTGAAACTGAAAGCTCCAAACTTGTTTTGTTATCCGTGATTGCAATGTTGGCTTCTTGTTGAGGATTCAGTATCATCATTTTACGGCTTTAAAGGTGGGTCATTGAGTCTGTAAACAAAGTTTCCCTTATTCAGTATGCCATTGCTGTAATGGTGTATTGTAAGAGAAGAAAGGCACCGAGCTATATGCTTCTGCTTTATGTTAATAGGCAATGAACTGATTGCTTATGATATGATTGTTTAGCTATCAATGTAATCTTTATAAAATGTTGGGCGTGTTGTTAAGGATTCAATAACCATCATTTTATGGCTTTAATAGTGGGTCATTGAGTCTATAAACAAAGTTTCCCTTATTCGGTATGCCATTGCTGTAATGGAGTATTGTAAGAGAAGAAAGGCACCAAACTGTATGCTTCTACTTTATGTTAATAGGCAATGAACTGATTGCTTATGATATGATTGTTTTGCTATCGATGCAATCTCTATAAAATGATGGGTGAGTAGCATTTTATCCAATGCATGAAATAATATCAAAATTGCGCTAATGTGAACATTTTTATCTGGGTACTAGGGGGCGTGTAAGATGGGATGAGGCTAATCTTGGGGAAATTGAAGCAAATAAACCCGTGAGGCAAAAAATCACCGAACCAAAGACGCCTTATCACCCTAGGATTGATGATGATGGTATGTTGATCAATTTCTTTTCATAATTGTGTGTATCTGTATTGCATATAGCTCTCTTCCTTGAAAAATGATTTGGGGCTTTGGCTTGATTATAGCTGTGTACCCAAATTTGTCCTGATTTTTTAAAGTTTATTTTTATTTCTGAAAAAGTTGTTCAGAGACTGCATGTCAATTGAAATTTTAAGGTCATGAATGTGGTTTTGTTGCATATGGATTTCTTTCATCAATTGAAAGTAATGTGCTGAAAGTTTTCCCTTACCATCATGGAGTCGCTTTGATTTATCCAAAAAAAAAAAATAAAAAAATAAAATTCATGGAGTTGCTTTGATGGTTCAGAAATTGAAGGCACTTTACCTGCTGATAATTTGCTATAGGATCTTAAAGCTTTTAAATTCCCTATGTTGTTACACTAGTATTTATTTGTGGGCTCTTGATCAGATTACAGTGTTGCATCTATGGGCTGCATAATAAGCAAAATACATGCAAAAGCATGCTTTGGAGGGATCAGTTCAGTCAATCCATAGATATGATTCATCTCCATCCATGAAACCTCGACAAGCCCTTGGTTGTAGCCTCCAAGCCAAAATCCTCTGATGATCCCGAGTGGTCAATGCCTAGTTACTGCTCTCAGCTTAGGATGCCAAAGTGGTGGTGGCAGTAATCATAGTAGTGGTATGTGTATGGAATGAGGCATGAGGGGTCATGGCTTTTCGGAGTTAGTTGTAATTGAGTTATAGTCTTCTTGGCACTGCCAAGTGGGCATGGCCAAGCGAGGGTGGCTTGGCTTGGCTGAATAGTCTTCTTGGCCATGCCTTTGGGGTCCCCATACTTTTACTCAATCACTAGGTGCTTTGTCCTACAACTAAGGCGCTGAGCCACTATACTTGGTGCTTGATGGACCCCTACTTAGATTATGCACATAACCCCAATAGATTGCTTAAAAGATGTTGTGGCTCACTCGAGGGCTTGCTATGTGGAGAGTAAATACGTTGAGATGTGAGATGACATGGCGTCTATGTACACTTGAGTTACATTTACATCCATAATAAATATAGGAAAGAAGAAAAACCTGAATTTACACGAGTGTCTGTGTCTATGTATTGGTTCCAGATATGTTGTGAGAGAGACTTGATTATTTATGCTTTACAATTACACTTTGATTATTTATGCTTTACAATTACACAAGACATGTGGGCAGAATCGGAAATAAGACTTGTATTGAAACTAATTGGTTTAGTTGAGGTTAAGACTTGTATTGAAATGCGTTGTTGTAGATAATGTTTATTTAATTATTATTTGAATGACTAATTGCTTTGTTAACGGATTACTATCATGGCTTTTAGTTGAAAATTTGTGTAATTGTTACAATCAGTATGAGCTGAATTTTCATTGTTATTGCAGGATCTCTATCTCCTGTAAGGAATAGTTCTGAGGAGTGCACTGTTGATGCTATTCACGCAGCAGCAATACGGTCTGCCTTGAATGATGTAGCTTCTTCTAGTGGGAAAAACTCTCAGCAGTCTGGCGGCTGGACATCATCTGATGATGAGGCAGATCCCATGGATCAAGATGAAGGTTTCTAATTTGTCCCTCCCCTTCTTGTTTTCACAAATATTTTTTTTTTCATGGACTAATTTCACATTACCTTCTGTAGAATAGTCTCTTTCACCACTCTGCTATTTTCTGTTGATTGTTTCTCATTTAGTAGTGGTAATTTGAGGCAACTTAAGGAAGGTGAAATACCAACTACTATGATTGAGCATGTCTGCAAGTTCTTGTTTTGTGCACTGAGAACATGTACTCTTAGTTCTAGGGAACAAGTTAATGTTATAAATATGATCTTAATTCTGACACATGGTTGCTGATTTCTTTGTTCTCTGCTATTTGATGTCACAGCCTTTTCGGATTCTGGAACAGATTCAAGCAGCATGAGTTTCAGGGAGCATAGGCGAGCTCATTATGACGAATTTCGGAAAGTAAAAGAACTGCGGCGAAAAGGCTCCTTTCTTGAAGATGCATCAGACGAGGAGGGTGACATGAAAAAGGATGGAAAGTCTGATTCATCATCATCACTAACTGCTGGTGTGAAAGATATAGACATTGAGGGCAGCTCGGATGTCCGTCGACGAACTTCTACACCTCCAGCTAATGGAGTTTAGAAGCTGTCCAAACAACATTCAGAAGTGAGACTGGTTCTCTTTTTTTTTTTTTGTTTTGTGCGCCTGTTATTCTCTTTTTAGTTTTATTGCCAATCAAGGGACAAATACCATGACTCTTATTTTGTGTCTTTTCTAAATGCAATTTTTCTTGTATAATCTCTGACAACCTTTCCTACATAAGTTCTGTTCTATTCTGTTGTGTTTCGTTGTTATTGAATAAATAGGAAAGCAAGTGTGGCTTTGATTATTAACTGGTGATCATCATTTACATGAAGGGTAAATTATACTGCCACCTTGAAATTTTTGTTTAATACAGATCTCTCTCACATTTAAAAATTTAGACTTCTTCCTTTATTAGATTAAAATGACATATTTGTTATTTAACTTTTATACATATAAAATAATGAAATATTATAGATATTTTGTTTATGTCGTTTTACGAAATATGACAATTATCTTTTTCGGTTTTACTCACAAAAAATTGAGTTTTTTATTTGTTGTATTTTTTATTTTTATTGAATATTTTAATATTTTATATTTTTTTAATTATTATTTTTTATGCTTTATATACATTTAATTTAGATGTACATAAAAAATATAATATTTTGTGTGTGTTTTTTTTAAATTCACCAAATATAAAAAAATAAAAATTTTAGTACATTATCTTATTTTATTGTATTTAATGATTTTTTTTAAATTTTTCTATATAAATTTTATACTTTTTAAATATAATAGTGGAAATAAAGATGAAAAATTTAATCTAGATATAATAGTGGAAATAAAGATGAAAAATTGTTTTCATATAAAAAAAAAATTTATACAAAAAATATCATAAACATGTTGTGATAGTGATATTATTGTAAATATAAATCATGTTTATGAATGTTTTGTTTTAAAGTGAAAGATCATCATTAAGTTATATTATTATATTTAAAAATTTTATATAAAATTTATATTTGTATATATCTATCACTCAATAAGAAATTGAAAGATGTAGAATATAATCAGGATAATAGGAAGAAGAAATAGTAGAAAAAAGAGCAAAATAGTTATTTAAAAAATTTTAAAACATGATACCATCAATTTATGAGATAATTTTTAATGAGATTATAAATGTCAGGAAAGAAAATATAATTTATAAAATGTGAGGGGATTCAACAGAACTGGTGTCAGTGTAATTTACCCTTAACATTAAGAACATTTCACGCTGGGAATAATACTCTAGTTCTGTGCAACAGTTTATGCAAACTACACACTCACACACACAGAAGTATGACATTCGGTCAGAGCATGAGTGTAGGGACACTGTGCATGTTGAGTATACGCACTAATGTGAACTTGGCTATGGAAGTCAAGTATGGAGGTCACAAACTTACTGAAGTTTTTCAAACCTAAGGTGGCTTGCCATTAACTTTGGTAGTTGGCAAGCAGATGTTGAGTTTGGCTCTCCCGTTTGTGTATAAAATGGGAAGAGGTGAGCTGAGTTAGTTCATTAAAAACAGAAGGATAGTGAGAGTGCTATAGAGAGAGAGAGAGTGAGGTATGAGTGTTGTATACTCCTTTTAGGAAAAATTCTATAGTGGATATCTCTCTCGTAGACGTAGACTATTATCGAACCACGTGAATTTCTTGTCTCTTTTCTATGTGTGATTGATTTCTGGTGTGCCTTAATCCTAACAAGTAGTATCAGAGTCTCGTTGGTCGATTTTCGAAAAAACATGGTGTATTTTTCGAAATTGCCAGAAATCAAGTTGCTCAAAATTCACTTTTGAGCATGTTGGAAGAAAGCTCTTGACAAGATGAGTCCAAAACTACAAAGCCGAGCCAAAGACAAGCTTCTACGCGTTCTCACACGCCACCTAAAGAAGGCGCATGAGTCTCAATTTCAGATACGCGTCAAACGCGCCGTTGACGGTACTGGCGCTTCACACCAGTCTCAAGCACGCGCTCGATGCACGACGGAAGGAAAATGAGAGCGGTGTGTGAGTGTTCGTGACGTCACCGCCATGTCAACACCATCTGGCAGTCGCATCATCGCCACGTCATCGCCATGCCACACTTACGCCATTGCCATGTTTCAACCACGTTTCACCACACCATCGCCACGTTTCAGCCACGTCTTCTCTACGTGTCGCCACGTCATCACATCGGATGACCAGTCAACCCATCAGTTCGACCCGACCTAGAGGCAGAGGGTTGTCTGGTACTACGCGGCTATGGTACATCCGCAGATCTGAACCGTTGAACTTATTTTGGCTAGATCTGAGCCAGTTGAAGTCCGATTTTGGTGGGCCAATAGTGGTTTCCAACTATTTGGAGTATTCTGGAGAGATCAGTACGATCAGATTTTTGAATCAGAGTTTTTGTAAAAAGTAAGAAGACGATGGAGAAATTCACTTCAATTTCAAAATCTATGATCAAGTTGAATCATTCTAATTATGCAATCTAGAAGCCGCGGATGGAAGACATCCTATATTATAAAGACCTGTTTGACCCTGTTGCTCTAAAAGGGGTTAAACCAGAAGAAGTGAAGAATGAAGACTGGATAAAGATGAACTGGAAGACTGTTGGTTGTATCAGACTGTAACGCCCCAAATTTCTAGCCCAAATAATAAGACAGTAATCATGACTCTTTCAAGGAAAACCGAATATAAATCTCCAAACTTACATTACATGATACAATAGTTCTTCATGCAACAATATATTAATCCAACAATAAGTAAATAAACAAATAAATACCCCAAAGGATTTACAAGTTTCTAAGGCTTGAGCCTAGTTACACAAAACGCTTATTCAAACCCACACAAACACAGCTCTTGGCTTATACACAGAGTCACAGCAAAATGAGAGTATTGTACTCCCAACACACATACTTCCACGCCCCTAGTTGGGTGAAATCACCACATCTTTTCCTGCACAAAAATCCCGTAGGGTGAGCATAAAGCCCAGTAGGAAATTCTTAACAAAGTATATACATTTTATACAAGTCTCAAGAGATGAAATGCACATGCCATACTATGCCTTTTTTGAAGATAAACACATTTTCATATTTTGAAAACCATCATGCTCAATGATATCATGTAATTTCAATTGTTTAAAACTTAACAATTTATTTCAAGGACGGTAAATACGACTCTGGTAATCCCTAGGTCAGTGTCTGTAAGTAGACTATACAAGTACTATCAATTGTCATTTTTACCGGTATTAATCGGAAGGCTCGACACCTATTCGCGCGGGTTTTCGGTCTTTCACCCCGGACTCTCAGGCCAACTTATTCAATATCATACACCACCTATCAAGACTTACCAACGTATTTATCCCAAAACCATTTTAGAAAACTTGTTTCTCAACATTCTTTTCTTAATGCCAGTTTTCAAATCAACTTTCAAAGTTTAATGTAATCAAATAAATTGTTATGCCAATAACACAAGATGAATATAAATACTTTTATTCCAATTCATCATCTAAGGACTAATACAATTCCTTCTTCTCAAGTATCATCAACAATTAATCATTTTAAGACTATTTCAACGTTTTGAACAATAATTTCCAAAATGAACAACAATTCTCATATTCCCTGAAATTCATCATTTATATAAATATAAATAAGAAATTTTCCAAACATCCATTTATTTTGAGACACAAAATAAATATAACAATATCATTTATGGATTTTCAATCTCTTTTAAAAAATTCTCCAAATTCTAGGTTTTCTTGCCAAGACTATATAACTTAAATCTTTTGAAAGAACATTTTCCAAAATCATCTTTTCTTTAATCAACGAAGATCAAAACCTATAAGATCATTTTTAAAAGAACAAGAGACAAACCCACTTTCAAAATCGCTAAACTTCTTGAATTAACAATCAATTTTCAAAGCTATTGAAAGATGATTTCGAAAATTATATAGATCTTGCAAATATATATATATAACTCTAAGAAAATCCTTACCTCAAGTTTTGAAGAAGAAATGAGATGAAACCCCCCAAATAAACGGTGTTGAAACTCGATCTTCACCGCACACAATGAAGCCCTAGAGAAGTTAACCAACTTTGATGAAGAACTTATGGCAGAACTCTAATGGATTTTTGAGAAATCAAGGTTTTGATCTAATTTGGCATAGGGAAATGTAGAGAGAAGGGAGAGGAAATGGTTTTTATATATAGAGAGAGATATGCAAAAGTGATCTGAAATATCAGATTCACGAACTGATATGACATGATTCGCTCGAGCGTGGAAAGCCCCGCTCGAGCGTCAAATACACTTTCCCAGTACTTTTGCAAACAGGTCAAACTTCTAAAACCAAACATTCTCTACTCAAGCCCATAAACGGCTGCTTGAGCGAACAAGCAACTTCCAATGCATTTTTTATTTTTGCTTCTGGGACGCTGCCTCTCAACCCCGCCAGGGTGCTGCCCTAGGACCCACCAAGGGACGTTGGCCCCTGGACCCCCGCAAGCTGACTAGGCAGCTCGATCCTCACCAGGCCATTGCCCTTGGACCCACCAAGGGGAGCTTCCCCCTGGACCCCAGCGAGCTGACCGGGCAGCTTGATTCCCGACATACTCAGCGAAGTGGCAAAACTGAGATCGCTACACAGACAATAGATAGACCACAGTGTGTTCCACCATGTCACCCAGGAGATAGGTGCATATGTTATTTGGACAATGTTAGAAGGAATGTATCAGTCAAAGACCGTCCAAAACAAAGCCTTGGTGATGAGAAGGCTTGTAAATCTGAAGTTGAAGAATGGTATGTCTATCGCCGAGCACACTAGTGAATTCAAGAATCTGGTGAATCAGCTTGCAACCGTCAAGATGCCCTTGGACGATGAAATGCAAACCGTACTACTATTCAGTTCTTTACCGGACAGTTGGGAGACGACAGTGGTTTCTCTCAACAACTCTGCACTAGAGGAGAAGCTGACCATGAGTATGGTCACAGATGCCATGTACAATGAAGAGACATGAGAGGTAATGTCACGACCCGAACCCGCCCCTATGGGTTAAGGCCATAACCGGCCAGTAATCACGAGATTACCTACGGCCTCAAACCAAATAAGACAAAACTCATCAGAGTAAAGGGGCCAAACGGAAGCAAATTTAAAACTTTGTCCATAGAGCCGTGCTTATATGCACATCATAACATTCCACATTTACATATGTTAATAACTCACAACAGAAAGTATAGTAGCATAAGGTTCTGTACCGACAGGATCATTCAAATCTAAGTCAGCCAAACAAAACTATACATAGACGTATACCGAAGTCCTCGCCAATATGACGAAATACACAGAACGACAAAAGGGCGAAGACGTGTCTCGTGCGTGAGACGCGAGGGCTGACTCTTCAAAACTTTGGTTGTTTCATACAGACTTCACTGAGACTGGGCCTGGACCTCTTTAGGCTCACCTACAAACACATGAATGAGCGTGAGCAAAAGCACAGTGAATAATATCAAATAAAGAATATACATTGGAACAATATACATCAAACGGCCTTGGGCCTATTTTATATTTCTAACTAATACATACATACATAGACATATGTAAGTTAAGTAACTGCGGTTCCAAACACATCATACGGCCTCGGGCCCAATTCTTTAGTATCATTCAGGTCAAACTAACCTTTGGCCCATTCATTCGTTCCTGTCAAAACGGCCTCTGGCCTATCAATTCATTCTTGTCGAAACGGCCCTTGGCTCATTCATTTAAGTCAAAACGGCCTTCGGCCTATTCATTCATGTCAATCGGCCTTCGGCCCAATCATTTATGTCAATCGGCCTTCGGCCCAATCATTCATGTCAATCGTTCGGCCCAATCATTTATGTCAATCGGCCTTCGGCCCAATCATTTATGTCAATCGGCCTTTGGCCCAATGATTCGTGTCAATCGGCCTTCGGCCCAGTCATTTATGTCAATCGGCCTTCGGCCCAATCATTCATGTCAATCGGCCTTTGGCTCAATCATTCATGTCAATCGGTGTCCACCATTCAAATTAATGAACTTACAAAACTTACATAGAAGTAAACAATTGGACAACAACATATTTCAAATATCTTGTTAAGACATTACTCACAGTGATCGGCTTGTGGGTTTGCCCTGAAGCTTGACCTTACACATCATATAGCACATATGGGTCACAAACGATTCAATCCATTCTTTAACTCACATATTCCTCTTTAGGCTTCATTCTTATCTCTTTAACTCAATTACAATGCTCAATGCATGCCTAAGAGTACTTGGAAGTGAAAGAGAACAGAAAATGAAACACAGAATGCCTTTTCAAAATTTCAGAAAACAGGGTCCCCGCTTAAGCGTGGACTTCCCCGCTCGAGCGGACCCTTGAGGCCTGCAAAAGTATTGGATATATCAAAATTACGCTCGAGCTCGAAGTCTGGCGCTCGAGCTGAAGGCCTGTCTACATAGCTCCCCGCTCGAGCGTGAACTCCCCCACTCGAGCGGACACCATATCTGCAGAAAAATACTGGGAGCACGAAATTCAAGCTTGAGTGGCGGTTTCTCTGCTTGAGCGGACATCAAATTTTCTGGGTTTTCCAGAACATGTTCTTGAGCTTCAATTCGATGTTCAAAGGTTCCAAATGCATGATTTTGGCTCAAACTTCACATATACATATTCTAACATGGTATAAACACCAAATTACAACACAATGAAGCTCAATTTCACAATTTAATCACATGCATGTCTCAAATTAACTCAAACTCATCACCAACACACTAGATTCAAACATGCAAGACTCAAACTCCCATGATTTGCACTTGCATGTGAAATATACACAATATTCTAAACTTAATTGGTGAAGAGGTGATCAAATACATGGTCATTAATCGAAACTCAACATGGATCATACACATTGTGCTCAAATATGGAAATTCATAGTAATTTCCTACATGCATGCATCTATTGACTTTAAATTCAACAAATACAACTCAATTTCCTCATAATCAAACTAATTCATGTTCTTGGCCATTAATCAAACTTGAATTCACAATTTACAACATTAAACTCACGAATTCCCTTACCTAGGAGCTCAATCTTCCAAACTATAGCAAATTCTTGAGTTTTAACCTTCCAATTTTTCAAACTTGAGCCAAACACATAATTTTCCCCCTTGCTCCTTCTCTAGCCGACCCTTTCCCTTTCTTAGAGTTTATAATCAGCCAAAATGAAGATAAAAGGGAGAAATTGAGTGTATAGTGCCTTTATTAAAAGTCCCTTTGGTCACATTATTTTAATATCAAATGATGGGGCACTAATTCGCTAATTAAATCAATTTAATCTGATTCGAATCAATTTCTAATTAAATTTCACCGTAGGCTCTAAAAATTATGCCAATCACAATGGCGTAATCAATTTCGGTTTCGGTGGCCGATAGGGCCTTCAATTTAAATTCCAATGCAGATAATCAAACAGATATTCCTACGGTGAACATATAGAAATTCAAAACTACATATTTTCACATAATGGTACACAAAATCATATCAAAACATATAATAACATTTGTATTAAGGACCAATTAGCATAATAAGGGATAGGGTTATCACAATCTTCCCCCCTTTAGGAAGTTTGGTTCTCCAAACTTATTTTTCCTTTAGCTGAAAGCAATTCAGAATACTTTCTTATTCAACGGTTCCAATCATTCTGATAATTATCTGGTTAGTTTCAAAATCAAGCAACACTCTGTTCTCAATCAGTCAGAGACTTACCCTTCCCACCATAAAAGGCTTGTATAGTGCCATACCGAAACTAGAGTGTGAGCTATTGTTGTAAGCGAAACCTGCCAACGATGGATAGATTTTTCCAATTCCCCGAAAATCTAAAGCACACATTTGGAACATTTCTCCCAGAGTCTAAAAAATTCTTTCTAATCATACATTAATCTGCGGATGGAAAGCAGCGCTGAATCCCAATTTAGTTCTCATCACCTCTTGAAGGCTTGTCAGAATTCAAACATATTTTAGGATTCTTGTCTAAAACAATAGATACTGGGACCTCATGCAAACAAGCAATCTTATCGATGTAAGCAATGGCTAGTCTACAAGCATCACACGAAAATTCTACAGGGAGGAAACGAGCAAACTTAGTAATTCCATATACAATAACCCAAACAGGACTCATACCTTGGGCGTCCGAGGTAGTCCCACAATGAAATTCGTAGTCACATATTTCCATTTCCATTCTGAAATAGAGGGAGGTTGCAGTAGTTCCGCCAATATTTGTTATTCAACTTTGACTCGTTGGCACCGAAAACATTCAGACACAAATTCAACAATTTCCTTCTTCACAATAGGTCGCCAACATATTTGTTTCAAATGCCAACTAACCTTACCATAGAAGTTTGATACATTTCCTTGTCACAGAAGTTCAATTCATTCCTCAATAATTTTGCAATTCACAACCCAATTCAGTACTTAGTTTAGTGACTCATCACAGTTATCCAAGGTTAACCAAAAGTCTTCAGGAATATGAAGTGGATCTAGATACTGATTCCCGAATCAACAAAGGTAGCATCGAAGTAATCAATTTCTAACACAATACACGTGTCCTCAATTCATTCAACAGTTTACGGTTTGCAATTCAGTCCACATTCAATCCCCTGTTCTATCGAGTCTTTCCATATTATCTGATAATCGTCAAAAGCATAAGGCAATGCATATACCAATCCCTATGATATCAAGGACAATATCAAAGGAGTCAATCACATATTAAGCACAATTTACACATCCCTAGAGCCCCAATTACAGAATATAATGGCACTGAGTAGTTATTTACACAGAGCGTACTGAATTCACACACTTTCGGATAATCAGAGTTTTTCCAAAGCTCCTTTGATGCTAATAACATCCACATAATACCAAATGATGACATTCCGGACAAAACAAAGGAATAATCATCTCGGAATCAAAGCACACCCGTTCACGATCGTCGGTGGCCGACTCGATATCTATTAAACAAACCCACCCGCACAAAACCGTCGATGGCAAAAGAGATATCTTAACAAAGGTGCTACATAGGCTTAACGTCCCCTAGCACGAAAGGACGCCCCAAGAATGTCATAAAAACAAACATAATACCACTCACCATAACCTGATTTCCCAAAATCTGATAACGCTGAAGCAACTACTCTTCCATACAAAACATATTTTGATTAGTCAAGGATAAATGTTCAGTATTGCTCATAGTCAAATCAATCTGCCGTCATCGGTTCCCATAGCGTCAAACAAACAAGAATGTGACAATACACAAGCATTGTTCCATAAAACTCCCAATCACTGGATTTGCTCAATCCCGTTCACTTGTAACACGTATGTCTCCAACAACTATATGTCGGTTCTTCATAGTGTTCATGGTTAGATCGGTCTGTTGATAGCCCATAAAAGGTCTTTCAAATAAGTCAACTACTCCAAACGGATTCAAGTTTTGGGTCTATTAGTTTTTCTGTCAAGAATAATTTGGCCATTTATTTATACACGATTCTTAATCCCCTTTTTACAAAATCAGATTAGATAGAGGGTCTTATCAATCAATCCAAGCAAAGGTCTTGCCAAATTAAGTCAAACAAAGGTCCCATCAAATTACATCCAATGAGAGTTCCACCAGGCCAAATCAGACAAAGGTTCTATCAGATCAAATCAAATAAAATTTTTCTTAAATGGAGTACATTTGGTTCTGTAAGGCATACTTCGTTTGCTTAGGTACATGGTTGATAGTTTGACAACTGTTCTAAGTTCATCAGTCCTCAAAGTCATATCGGAGTCATTCATCACATCCTTTCATATCAAAGTATTTCAAGTCATGTACAATATAGCATTGTCCACATAAGTTCAGGTGTAGTTACATATGCATGCAGTTGTTCATATCAGGAGGTATGTATCATAATCAATGTAGCAGTTCTCAAATAAGTCTTAGATGCAAGCACATGGTACACAGTAACACATTAAACAAAGTTCTTCGATTACATATAATATAGGATTTGTCACGCAGGGGTTCCAAATCAGTCACAAAACATAGATTGACGAGTCAAGCTTAATATAGTCACATAGTCCAGTAAATTTTCTACCAATCAGAATACATGATCTCGCAATTTATAGAGTTCATTATTGGGGTGCTCGACCCGGTCACACAATTACAGAGTCATAATTCCAGTGGTTCAGTCTTTAAAGACAGTAATATAATAAATTACCTCGAGCCTAGGTCCAGATGTACATGTGCATGTACAAAGTTAATCGATATCTCAATACATTCAATGAATACGATCTCGATCTTGTGGGTCTAACCAATCTAGATACACATGCAGCAGATACAAAAAAAGATGCCGATCAAAATCAATTAATATCCCAAGCAAAGATGTGCACATGTACTAATTCAGAATCAATCATCACATAAGCATTCGTTTATAAACAGTATAGATACCTGGGATAACGGTCGCAGTATTCTGAGTGCTTTCTGGGATGAGTGCAATTACTCTATCCTGATTAGCAATTCCTACCATTGGTACGAATCTAGCTGAGGTAGAAGATTTATTCACATTTTGTCCAGTTCGGGGACAATTCCTTACCATATGGTCCATTTTACCACACCTAAAACGAGCCCAGAAGTCCAATAATAAACCCCTTGGCGTTTCTTACACTGATGGTGGCAAAGGTTCTCACCGTAGTGGCAACTGATGTTGTTGTCTCAAAATCTCTGCCATTTCTTGTACTATTCTTTACAGTCTATAAAGTCGGGCTATGGAAGAGTCTGCCAACTCGTATGCCCTTACTTTATCCGTGTTCTACACAAATTCTTATTAAGCCTTGCCAAATACCGGGATGCCCAATACAAAGATGAACACAGATACACATGCGTACATTCGTACATAGGCACATTGTTATTTTCTCATTTTATGTATCGAAAAGACACAATTAATCACATACGTAACAGATGATTGCATACTTAACAGATATCGCCTGCTGAGCATTTACTAAGTAATTATATACTCAAATCATGTTCATATTTCCCATAGACACCCATTTGCAGAATCGAATGCACATAAGCAACTTTTTATGACTCATATGTTCATATATGTGCCTTATAACAAAACAAACTTGTTGTACACATTAGTGCAACAATTCACATCTCATATTATCACATGTTCTCAATATTTGATTAAACTTGCATTATACTTTGTACAAAAGATTCACAGGTATGCATATACTAAAAAGCATACGTATTCAAACAATTTGCAATGCAAGAGAATCACAAACTTATAATATATATTTGTTCATATTAACATTTAAGCGTATTCTTGATGCTTTCAGATTCAAACTTATTACATGAATGCATCCTAGATCTCCCCTAGATGCTTATTGCTCTTTTGGACAAGTGTGTGAGTTATTAACTCGTGCTTTGATACCACTCTGTCACGAACTGAACCCGCCCTATGGGTTAAGGCCATAACCGACCAGTAATCACGAGATTCCCTACGACCTCAAACCAAATAAGACAAAACTCATCAGAGTAAAGGGGCCAAACGGAAGCAAATTTAAAACTTTATCCATAGAGCCGTGCTTATATGCACATCATAACATTCCACATTTACATATGTTAATAACTCACAACAGAAAGTATAGTAGCATAAGGTTTTGTACCAACAGGATCATTCAAATCTAAGTCAGCCAAACAAAACTATACACAGACGTATACCAAAGTCCTCGCCAACATGACGAAATACACAGAACGGCAAAAGGGCGAAGACGTGTCTCCCGTGTAAGACGCGAGGGATGACTCCTCAAAACTTTGGTTGTTCCATACAGACTTCACTAAGGCTGGGCCTGGACCTCTCTAGGCTCACCTACAAACACATGAATGAGCGTGAGCGAAAAGCCCAGTAAATAATATCAAATAAAGAATATACATTAGAACAATATACATCAAACGGCCTTGGGCCCATTTTATATTTCTAACTAATACATACATACATAGACATATGTAAGTTAAGTAACTGCGGTTCCAAACACATCATATGGCCTCGGGCCCAATTCTTTAGTATCATTCAGGTCAAACTGGCCTTTGGCCCATTCATTCGTTCCTGTCAAAACAGCTTCTGGCCCATTAATTCATTCTTGTCAAAACGGCCCTTGGCCCATTCATTCATGTCAAAACGGCCTTTGGCCCATTCATTCAAGTCAAAACGGCCTTCGGCCCATTCATTCATGTCAATCAGCCTTCGGCCCAATCATTTATGTCAATCGGCCTTCGGCCCAATCATTCATGTCAATCGTTCGGCCTAATCATTCATGTCAATCGGCCTTCGGCCCAATCATTTATGTCAATCGGCCTTTGGCCCAATGATTCGTGTCAATCGGCCTTTGGCCTAATCATTTATGTCAATCGGCCTTCGGCCCAATCATTCATATCAATCGACCTTTGGCCCAATCATTCATGTCAATCGGCCTTTGGCCCAATCATTCATGTCAATCGGTGTCCACCATTCAAATTAATGAACTTACAAAACTTACATAGAAGTAAACAATTGGACAACAACATATTTCAAATATCTTGTTAAGACATTACTCACAGTGATCGGCTTGTGGGTTTGCCCTGGAGCTTGACCTTACACATCATATAGCACATATGGGTCACAAACGATTCAATCCATTCTTTAACTCACATATTCCTCTTTAGGCTTCATTCTTATCTCTTTAACTCAATTACAATGCTCAATGCATCTCTAAGAGTACTTGGAAGTGAAAGAGAACAGAAAATGAAACACAGAATGTCTTTTCAAAATTTCAGAAAACAGGGTCCCTGCTTGAGCGTGGACTTCCCTGCTCGAGCGGACCCTTGAGGCTTGAAAAAGTACTGGATATATCAAAATTACGCTCGAGCTCGAAGTTTGGCGCTCGAGCGGAAGGCCTGTCTACATAGCTCCCCGCTCGAGCGTGAACTCCCCCGCTCGAGTGGACACCATATCTGCAGAAAAATACTGGGAGCACGAAATTCAGGCTCGAGCGGCGGTTTCTCCGCTCGAGCGGACATCAAATTTTCTGGGTTTTCCAGAACATGTTCTTGAGCTTCAATTCGATGTTCAAAGGTTCCAAATGCGTGATTTTGGCTCAAACTTCACATATACATATTCTAACATGGTATAAACACCAAATTACAACACAATGAAGCTCAATTTCATAATTTAATCGCATGCATGTCTCAAATTAACTCAAACTTATCACCAATACACTAGATTCAAACATGCAAGACTCAAACTCCCATGATTTGCACTTGCATGTGAAATATACACAATATTCTCAACTTAATTGGTGAAGAGGTGATCAAATACATGGTCATTAATCAAAACTCAACATGGATCATACACATTGTGCTCAAATATGGAAATTCATAGTAATTTCCTACATGCATGCATCTATTGACTTCAAATTCAACAAATACAACTCAATTTCCTCATAATCAAACTAATTCATGTTCTTGACCATTAATCAAACTTGAATTCACAATTTACAACATTAAACTCACGAATTCCCTTACCTAGGAGCTCAATCTTCCAAACTATAGTAAATTCTTGAGTTTTAACCTTCAAATTTTTCAAACTTCAGCCAAACACATAATTTTCCCCCTTGTTTCTTCTCTAGCCGACCCTTTCCCTTTCTTAGAGTTTATAATCAGCCAAAATGAAGATAAAAGGGAGAAATTGAGTGTATAGCGCCTTTATTAAAAGTCCCTTTGGTCATATTATTTAATTCGCTAATTAAATCAATTTAATCTGATCCGAATCAATTTCTAATTAAATTTCACCGTAGGCTCTAAAAAGTATTCCAATCACAATGGCGTAATCAATTTCGGTTTCGGTGGCCGATAGGGCCTTCAATTTAAATTCTAAAGCCGATAATCAAACAGATATTCCTACGGTGAACATATAGAAATTCAAAACCATATATTTTCACATAATGGCACACAAAATCATATCAAAACACATAATCACATTTGTATTAAGGACCAATTAGCATAATAAGGGACAGGGTTATCATAGGTAATTAGTCCCATGCTCTTGTCACAGAAGATAGAGGCAGAGACAGAGGTAGAAGAAGAGGCAGAGGAAGAAGTAAGAGTAGAGGCAGATAGAACAATAGGAGTAAATCTAGAGACAGTAAAAGTCAAGGTAACTCTAGCTTCACTTGCTTTCATTGTGGCCTGGAGGGTCACATAAAGAGGAACTGTCCAAGCCAGAAAGATAAAGGCCAAAGTAGTAAGTCAAAGGGAGATGAGAACATGACAGCCACAACAACTGATGAAATACTTCTTGTAGTTGGTAAAGAGGAGGATTGTCTTCACGTGGCTGACCACAGCTGTACAGAGTGGGTGATAGACACAGCTGCATCCTATTATGCGACTTCCCACAGAGAACTATTCAGCTCGTACAACGTTGGAGATTTTGGCATTGTTCGAATGAGAAATTCTAGCTATTCGAAGATTGTGGGCATTGGAGACATTAGTATTTAGACTAATGTCAGACACAAGATGGTTCTCAAAGATGTGAGGCATGTTCCAGATTTGCACCTCAATCTTATCTCTAGAAGCACTCTGGACCAACAGGGCTATACAAGTACATTCGGAAATGGCCATTGGAAGTAACAGGAGGAGCTTTGATAATCGCCAGAGGAAAGATGTTTTCAACACTGTATAAGATTCAAACGAAGATCTGTCTGGAAAGTCTTAATGTAGCAGAATACAAGGAGTCACCAAACTTATGGCACAGAAGACTGGTTCACATGAGTGAGAATGGATCTGCATCTGTTGGCAAATCAATCCAAGATACCCTTATACAAAGGAAGTGCCTTAAAGTCATGTGATCATTGCCTTTTGGCAAGCAGCATTGAGTATCATTCAGTTCAAAGAGCAAGAGAAAACAGAAGTGTTCAGTATGGTATACTCGGATGTTTGTGGCCCAATCGAAGTAGAGTCACTTGGTGGCTACAAGTATTTTCTAATCTTCATTGATGATGCATCAAGGAAGTTGCGGGTGTATTTCCTGAAGACAAAGAATGATGTATTCCAGCACTTTCAAGAGTTCTATGCAATGGTGGAAAGAGAGATCAGGAAGACGTTGAAGTGTCTTCACACAGACAACGGTGGCGAGTACACTTTCAATGCTTTTGAAGCATATTGTGCTAGCAGAGGTATCCGGCACGAGACAATTGTTCTCGGTACCCCACAACACAATGGTGTAGCAGAGAGGATGAATCGCACTATTGTTGAAAGAGTTAGATACATGCTCAGAATGGCAAAGTTGCCAAAGTCATTCTGGGCTGAAGCCGTCTGTACAACCGGTTATCTCATCAATAGGTCGCCTTCAGTCCCGTTGAATTTTGCGATACCTGAGGAAGTCTGGTCCAGAAGAAAGATATCATATTCTCACTTGAGAGTCTTCGGGTGTAAGGCGTTCGCACACATCTCCAAGGAAAACAGATAGAAGCTTGATGACAAGTCCACTCCATGTATATTTGTGGGCTATTCAGATGCAGCATCTGGCTACAAGTTGTGGGACTCAGTGAACAAGAAGATGTTTAGGAGTAAAGATGTTGTGTTTCAGGAAGACTAGATAGTAGCAGATTTTGAGAAGTCTACAAATTCTAGAGATATCATCACTCCAGACTTGTTCCCATCTCCTGAGCCATCACAAAATGCTAGATGTGATGATGTGCAACAAGAAGTACCAGAGTTGCAGGATCCTATGCCAGAAATTGAGGATCAGGAGGAAAGAGATGAAGACCTGGATAAAGAGGGTGTTGAGCAGAGGGAACAACCCCCTCAACCAGAGGCAACTGGACCTCAGTTGCGGAGATTTGGAAGAGCTGTCGTGCCATCAACCAAATATCCCGTTTCTCAGTATATTCTAATTACTGATGAAAGGAAGCCTGACAGTTTTTCGGAAGCAAAGAGTCATACAGAGAAAGATTGCTGGATGCAAGCCATGAAGGAGGAAATGAGTTCTTTGCAGAAGAACCACACTTATGAGCTTGTTTCACTTCCAAAGGGCAGGAAGACATTGAAAAACAAATGGGTTTACAAATTGAAGAAAGATGGCAACGGTAAAATACTGCAGCATAAAGCTCGCTTGGTGGTCAATGGTTTTGGACAAAAGAAGGGAATTGATTTTGATGAGATCTTCTCTCCAGTTGTGAAGATGACTTCTATTCGAGTAGCTCTGGGATTGGTAGCTCGCTTGAATCTGGAGGTAGAACAAATGGATGTCAAAACTGCCTTTCTCCATGGTGATTTGGAGGAAGAGATCTACATGGAGCAACCAGAAGGATTTGAAGTTAAAAAGGAAACAGAACCTAGTTTGCAAATTGAGGAAGAGTCTTTATGGCCTGAAGCAGGCGCCGAGACAATGGTACTAGAAGTTTGATTCATTCATGGTAGATCACGAGTACATAAGAACAATAGCAAACCAATTTGTATATTTCTGAAGATTTTCGGATGGAAACTTCATCATCCTACTGTTGTATGTCGATGATATGCTGATCATCGGACATGATATTGCTATGATCAACAAGTTGAAAAAGGACTTGTCGCAGTATTTTGACATGAAGAATTTAGGCCCAGCACAGCAGATTTTGGGCATGAAGATTGTTCGTGATAGGAAAGCTAAGATGATATGGTTGTCACAAGAGAAATATGTTGAATGGGTGATTGAAAGGTTTAACATGAAAGATGCCAAGCCAGTCAGCACACCACTGACCAACCATTTCAAGGTGACAAAGTGTTCGTGTCCCACGACCAGCTCTGAAAAGAAAGAAATGGAGGCAACTCCTATTCCTCTGCAGTAGGAAGTTTGATGTATGCAATGGTGTGTACCCGGCCAGATATAGCTCAAGCAGTTGGCGTTGTGAGCAGATTCACCGCAAATCCAGGAAAGGAGCATTGAGAGGCAGTCAAATAGATTCTTCGGTACTTGAAGGGAACTTCAAAGATATGTTTATGTTTTGGAAGAGCTAAACCAGCCTTGGAAGGCTATATTGATTCAGATATGGCAGGCGATCTTGATGGAAGGAAATCTACATTAGGATTTCTATTTTCTTTAGTAGGGGGAGCTGTGTCTTGGCAGTCCAAGCTGCAGAAGTATGTTTCTTTATCCATAACCGAAGCAGAGTATATTGCCGCAGCAGAAGCTGGGAAAGCAATGTTGTGCTTAAAGTGGTTTCTCCAAGAACTGGGACTAAAGTAGGAAAAGTTCATGGTACACTGTGATAACTAGAGTGACATAGACCTGAGCAAGAATTCTATGTACCATTCTCTCACAAAGCATATCGATGTTTGGTATCATTGGATACGTGAAGTGATGAAAAAATAGTTATTGGAACTGGTCAAGATCCACACAGATAAGAATCTAGCTGACATGCTTACAAAGGTGGTCTTGAGAGACAAACTCGAAGTATGCAGGGATATTGTAGAGATGGACTTCTAGTAAGGATCCTACTCCCTATAGGTGTGGAGGGGGAGAATTGTTGAGTATCCACACCAATGTGAACTTGGCTATGGAAGTCAAGTATGGAGGCTACAAACTTGCTGAAGTTTTTCAAACCTAGGGTGGCTTGCCATTAACTTTGGTAGTTGGTTGTTGGCAAGCAGAGATTGGCAAGCAGAGGTTGAGTTTGGCTCTCCCGTTTGTGTATAAAATGGAAAGAGGTGAGCTGAGTTAGTTCATTAGAAAGAGAAGGAAACACAGGGAGTGTAATATGTGAGTGAGAGTGCTATAGAGAGAGAGTGAGGTGTGAGTGTTGTAAACTCCCTCTAGGAAAAATTCTATAGTGGATACCTCTCCCGTGGACGTAGGCTATTGCCGAACCACGTAAATTTCTTGTCTTTTTTCTGTGTGTGATTGATTTCTGGTGTGCCTTAATCCTAACAGTGCAGCACAAAAGTGTCGATAGTGAGTCCAGGTTCGAACCCCAGCAACACACCCCACTTGCAACCTTCACTGGTAATGGCCTTTTCTTCCTCATTTCTTCCAAAACGAACATCATAATTGCACTTGACATGTTCCCGTGCTCACTAAGCACATGCCGACTGGCTCTCAGCTTGTCCTTTTTTAAACCCAATTTTTGTTAAATCTGGTCTAGAATTTTAGAAATAGCGAGTTCCAATCGCCGCTAACACCGATTGGACCAAACGCTTTAACCAAGCACTTGTCAATGTTATCTGCTATCATATTAGGCACAGTATTTGACAGCTGCAAAATGAGGCCTATTTCACATAAATGGACTTCAATCGTACCCTCGGTGCTGACACAATTTCAAAAAGCGGACGTTCTGTGGAGGTATCAGGGTCTGCGCCAATAATCATCACCAAAAAGAGAGTCCCAACTGGTGGAAGATGGCCCGCGGAATGAAACAACAAAGTTTTCAGAGCGGACAACGAGAACCCGTGCACCGGCATTGTTCTCGGCAAGATCCTTGGCATGGAAGCGCTGACAAAGCAACTAGAGCTGTTCATCATGAAGAGGAGGTGGGTGATACTTGAAATGGGTTGGCCTCAGTGTTTAATTGCAGTTGAGTCTTGGTCTGGAAGAGCTAAAATAATCTGGTTTTTTGGTTATTTTAGTTTAATTTTTTTAGTCTCGTTTGGTTTTTGTTTTTGGTTTTTTTGACTTCTGTGAGAGAAAAAATATAATAATTATGGTTTAAGTGTGATATTTTATCTTATTGACTTATGTAATCAATTTTATTTTTTGTCCTTTTTTAACCCAAAAAAATCAAAACCAAACATAGCTTGAGGCTGCTTTTGCACCCAGTTTTGGTGTTTCTATGTCTTGCCAGGCATCCAAGGATCATGCCTTGTGACCGCATATGTTTGGATTCTCCTCTACAATTTTTTCACTTAGGTGCATGTGTTGCTTTCTAATCATTGATTTGTTGCTTGTATGTACGTAATGCACTACTCTATCTGTCTTAAAATATTAGTTTCTTATTTTATTTTTTATTATCCCAAAATATTAGGCCATTTTCAAAAATCAAGTACAAAAATAATATAAATTTCCTATTTTGCCCTTCTTCTAAATTCATCAACAACATAAAAAGTACAATTATGACATTGATATTCTCCAAAAAATATTCTATCAAAGGGTAATTTTAGAAAATCAATTTTTTTAAAGTGCAATAATTGTACTACCAAAAAAAAACTAGATTTCCCAAAAGGGACCATTATTTTGGGACGGAGGGAGTCATAAAATACAAACATATATATATATATATATTCATAATAAAAAAGTTTAATTCTTAATATTTTTAAAATGAGTAATGCTACGTACCTTGAATTTGAGTTTGCCTCGAATGGCTCGAATTTCATTTTGCTTGTTGTTCGGTCGGTCATCCGGCAAAAAGGCTGAGAGCCGCGATCGACAAGGTGACAACTGCGGTAGACAAGTGTTTCACCCGGTTGTCTGGCTGGTCGACCAGTGAACAGAAATTCGTCGCATTCGAGGCAGCTCAATTCAAGGCACCTAGGATTTCCCTTTTAAAATTTACCATTAATTTAAAAAATTGTCTTTTAAACTTACACTAATAAATTATAATTTCCCCAAGAAAAAAGAAACTAGCAAAACAGTACACAAATAGCAAAGAATCAGGTAAACATTTAAAAATAGAGTGATGTTAGACAGTCCTAATTTTTGTGGTTCAACTTGGCTCAAATGATGTGGCTTGATGATGTGGAAAATTATTATTATTATAAATTTTTTGTTTTGGAGGCATAGGGCTTTAGCGTTGGCAAGCTTTCAGTTTACAGAGGTTGCTACCCTCAACCTTTCCTTTCTTAGATCAAGCTCAACACAGATCTGTTTCATTTCCTACCTCAGACCGTAACTTCAGAAACTACTTCTTTGGTTATGAAGGAGACCTAAGATCAACAACTTGATATACAGTAATAACACACTCTCTTCTAAAAATGAAAAACTTTTCTATTTATTAAACAAAGATTTACAAGGAAAGGGGTGTTTGTAGACTGTTGGATTGCTAGAGTATTGTTTGCTCTAAGAAGGCCTGAGAACCAGACTTCTTTCTTAGTGTCAAGTATACTCTAAGTAATCTGTCCCCTTTTTTTCTCCCTTAAGGCCTTTATATAGGTACCTTGTGGACTTTTAAGTCCGGATTTCAACCTATTCTATATAATATTTTATATATTATATTTTATTGTTACTAGAAGACAAACAAGAGACAAACAAGCAGGTGGCATGGCTACATGCTGATTTATTTATTAACAAGAGACACTTGGTGGGGTAGTCACATGGAAGTGTAGTCTTTAGCCCATGGTTTGCCAAATTGCCCATGGTTTTTTCAACCTATTGCATTTTCTAGATTCCACACCCCTTCATCACCTAGTTCTCATCATACTCTTCAAACATCTCATCCCATCCTTCTAGATCTTGTTCCATAAGATATTTCTCCAGAATTTTACATCTTTTTTAGATAAATATGTCCCTGATTCTACTCGTTCCAAATAATCATATAATGATTCACAAGGCAATCCTGGAACAATTAATTTTTCTGCCAAGGATAGTGTTATGACAAATGTTGTTCTTCTATAATGAACTAATTTGAATCCAACCCTTGCTAATTCTGTAGTTTCGTGAGATATTAGGAAAATCCTCTCGCCCTTGCTTCTGTTGGATCTAATATAAAAGGTTCGTCCCAATCTTGGAACCAATCACATTTGTAGGGGATTACATCTTGTTTTTGACTTTTATCAGATAATGAGCTACCTTTAGACGTTCATCCTTTACCTCTATTTGGGCAGTTGTAAATGTGATGGGTGCCATGCTTGGATATTCTTCAAGACTTTATAAATTCTTTTGAACATGAATTGTTGGAATTTGGTGAGTTGAGTGAACATAGTACTCTGTGGGTGAGGTGGAACGTTGAATGTATTGATTATTCCTAATTTCCACATTTGAACCAAAGGATCTTTTGGGCTGATGAGTTTATCTGGATTGACTAAAATTTTTAACATTCTATAACTATACAATGTAGTTCGTTTGTTGAAGTAGCGTCACTGAGTTCCCAGATAGGTGACACATTCTTCATACCATTTCAGAAATAATTTAAGAAATGTACATTTTTTTATTATTTTATCTTGGAGGTCAGCAAGGAGTTGAAGAAATGAATATAATATTTCTAATCTTAAAAAGGTTTTTGCTACTAAATGGGTTGTTCTAATAAGCTTGTTCATAGAACGGTTCTTTCCTGCAGCCTGCATTTTTTTTGGATAATTTCAGCACTGTCTTGTGTCACCAAGTCCAGCACTTCTTGAGTTTCTACTAGGAGTGTTTCCTTCTCTGGCGGTGTAAGTCTTGTGAATGTGGATGCCATCTGCAAGTTCTCGAGTTAGAGTATCTGCTAAACTGCTTTTATTACCATTAATATGTTCTCTATCAAACGTAAATTGTTTTAACCAAAGTTGCCATCGTAAAAGCCTCCCTTGCACCTGCATGTTAGATAAATTCTTATTTATGAAACCTAGTTGGCCTTTGCAATCAGTTCTTATTAAAAACAGTTTTGGTGCCAAAAATATTAAAATTTTTTCTATTTCTTTTACTATGGTTAATAATTCTCTTTCCATGGTAGAATAATTACATTTAGCTTGATTAAAACTTCCACTACAATATCTACATAATTAATTATTTTCTTTTATTTTCAAACTTGCGCTCTAGTGATTGTTACTTGCATCAATTTCTAGTACTAGCTCATCATTTTCATTAGGAAGAGTTAGGGTAGGTAAATCTTTTCATTTTTCTTTTAAAATTTTTACTAAGGTGGAGTCGGCTGAGTTCCAAGTCCAACTCTCATCATTTTTTAGTTTCTTTTGTAAAGGTTTTCTTATTTTGGCTAAGTCTTTTATAAAATCAGAGGCAAATGTTAAACATCTTAAAAATCTTTCTAATTGTTTTCTATCCGTGATTTTATCAGGAAATTTATTAATTTTTTTGAGAACATGACTTTCCATTTTTATTGTTCCTCCTTTGATTTCAAGTCCTAAAAATTCTATTTCATTTTGTGCATACACGCATTTCTTTTCACCTAATATTATTCCATGTTTTTTTTTACATTTTTCTGTTATTATTTTAATATCTATTCTACGTTGTTCTATGGATCTGGAAAAAAATTAAAATATCATCTATATACACAAGACAAATATTATTCAATTCTTTAAAGATGTTATCCATTCTTCTTTGAAATATTTGAGGTGCATTTTTCTAACCCGAATGGCATTACAAGCCATTCATAATGTCCTTGTGGTGCACTAAAGACTGTTAGTGGGATGCTTTCTTTATCCATTTTTATTTGCCAGTATCCACTTTTACAATCCATTTCGGAGAACTAAGAGGCGCCTTGTATTCTATTGAGAAGGACTTGCTCATTCGGAATAAAATAACCATCTCTTTTAGTATTATCATTTATTTTTTTGTTTTTATTGCCATTCTAGCATTTCCCCTTTTAACCTCAGCATGATTTCTGACCATAAATGCTGGATTACTATGTGGACTTTCACTATCTCTAATTAATCCTTTTCGTTTTAGATCTTCTATCTCTTTTTTGAATTCCTCTATATCATTATAAGTATATACCATTTGTTTTACTCTAATTATTTTATTAGGATCAATTAAGTCTATTTTAGATATACTTTTATCTTTATGCCAAAATTTTAATGGATCTTCACTATATAAATTTCTGCATATTTATTGTTGTTTTTTTTTTTTTAAATTTCTTCTTGAATACTAATTTCTTTAATACTTAGTGCAGTTTCACGCCAAGTTGGAGAGATTACCTCCTCACCACGCTTGCTGCGTACGAAGTCAATATTGTGATGTGTAATAGCCGCTTTTAGTTTTAAGACTTCAACTGGCGTATTGTTATTTGTAAATATAACACAGTGTAACGTTTGTGTACAATGGTTGTATAATCTTTGAAAATTATTACCTATAATTATATCATGTGATGGTTGATTGGTTGCCCAAAGTTTGGGAATGATAAAGGTCACTGAATTAATTTTGATAACTAAATTTTCTATAGCATCAGTATGTATCATCGTACTATTGTTAGCTATTCAAACTATTAATGGTAGATTTTGCTTTTTTCACATATATTCGGGAAAGAGTTTTCTTTTCCCAAAACATATTGAGTATCCACTATCTAAGTAAGCACATAGTTCGTAGGTATTAAATATTTCTATGTGTATTTTTATTGGTATATATATACTATTAGCATTAGTATAAGATAATGACATTTTATTTTCTTCATTCTTTTTGTTATACCATTTTACAAATGTATCATATTCTTTTTGTGCCTCTTCTTCATTATCTTTTGTCCATGCCATAAGATTCTCCTCATCTTCATATATTGGCACACTGGTAGTTCTATATCCTATTATTCTTTTGCTAACTGAACTCCGTCCAGATTGTATACTAGAATTATCTATAAAGTGTTTTCCTTTCGATATGATTACATTATCTATTTCATCATTATTTTTCTATTGTGCTAGAGTTTCTATTTTAATATTTTCAGTATTATCGATTTTAATTATATTTTTTCTTTTTGTAATATTTTTAGGATTATTAAAACTTGCTATCCATTGATTATCTAACTTGATCTCATTAGGATTTTATTCTTTTAGGTGTAATTCTATCTATTAGTGTGAGACCATGAAATATCCTCTCACATGGATTGTAGAGATCCAACGAAGAGATGAACTTAGTCCTGGTATACCTGCAAAGATGAGCATGATCGGTGCCACCCAACCGGGGTTGCCGGCCGGAGGCACTCCGATGGTGAAGTCAGTCACCTGTTAAGCAGAATGAAAGTCTAGAAAGTATAGAGTGCTTGGTGTGTAGTGTAGGGAAAGAGAACCTACCATTCCTCTGGGATGCCCCCCCTTTATATAGAGGGAGAGGGGGTGTGATATTTGTCTGGGTTGGACCCATTGTAGGCCTTCTTTGGGTTAACCCCAATAAGTGGATATATATATATATATATATATTTTTCTGGTTCCCACAATTGCCCCAAAACTTTCATTGTCTGCGGTAGAAGGAATGAGAGTTTTTCCTGCCAAGTTACACTGTTCAAATAGTTGTTAGGTTTCTTTGATAAAGAACACTCTGGATAAATGAATAAAATGTATGAATGAATGACTGCATGAATGCATGTATGCTTGAATGTATGTATAAATGTACATATTTCTATCACATGAGTTCCAAACAAATCATAACGATGGGCCACGGTATTGTTACCCCCTGGCAAGGGTTGTAGGCCGCAGTATTATGACCCCTGGGCGAGGATGTAAGCTGCGGTATTCTAACCCCTGAGTGAGGGTATAGTATATTGACGAGTGCAAAGAGCGCTTCAAACTATGGACTTTCGTGCCAAGCTAGAGATATTTCTATGTGCCGAGCACGAAAATGATTGCCTGAACCAAATAATGTAGATTAAATAAGGTAGATATAACAGCCAAAAAATGGACCGCAATATTATTATCCCCAGGCGAGGGTGTAGACCTACGGTATTCGAACCCCTGGGCATGGGTGTAGGCTTGCGGTATTCTAACCCCCGGGCATGGGTGTAGGCCTTTGCTGATGGCACTCCATGCCGAGTGTGAAGATTACATTGTACTCGGAGACTTTTGCTGATTTTAAGTGGCAACCAAGTGCAAATATGGCAAGGACTTTGAATAATGCATCCTGTACTGAATAAGGTGGACGTGTTAATCACCAATAATATTGCTCTTGTAAGGAATTGCCAAGTAGCTGTTGGGCCAACTATTTAATTGTTGAGTTGCTCGGTTTGCGTTTTGCTCGGTGTGTTTAGTCTAAATTAGACTTGCCTCATTGCTTTCGAATGACAGGTGTTAGTTGAAAGGAATGCAAATTCCCATTGCCCTATGTTGTAGGGAAGATTTGGCTTTGGTAAAATGACGGTGCACAAAAATATGCGAACTGCCGACTGCCAAATGTGAATTGTCGACTGCCAAGTGCTTAATGTATTGCCCCAAAACTGGCACTTGCTTGGAGCAGTGTGAAAAGGAGCGGGAGTGTGTGACTCAAGTAAATGTCGTAATGTTTGTACCAAGTTGGCTGAGTATGTATGCATATCAAAGGTGCTGAGATGATGATCGACTGATGTGCCCCAACTGGAAAGCGAAAAATTGACTATGATGTCCTAGTGGGCAATTGTTTTGCCGAATAATATTGTTAGGCGAATAAAGTTGCCGAATACTGTGGTCCATGTTGCTGCATAAAGTTGACAAATAATGTTGTTTAGCCGAATAAAGTTGATGCACGGCCAAATAATGATCATGCATAATGTTGAATTAATAATGGTGCTGAATAATCTTGCTGAGTAAAGTTGATGCACTGCCGAGTAACTAGTGTCAAAGCATCGGTGTTCATTTCATATATAATGTGATTTTTCCAAAATGTTGGTCAGCTACACTTGGGTCGGTGATTGTGCCGATCCTTTGGTCGGCGATTTTTCTTAGCTTCGCGGTGTGTCGACATCCCTTCGGAGTTGGATTTGCTAAGAACTTGATTGGCAATGGTTGCCAATTTATTGAAGTTGAGTTTCTTGTCCAACGTACATTTCTTATTGAAGTTGAGTTTCTTATCAACGTATATTTGTCCCATTGATTTTGAATAAGATTTGTTATTTGAAAGGAATAAAATTGACTGGGGCCAAAATTGCTGAGTAGGCCGATAACAATTTGAAATAGATTCCATGCCCCTGTTCGGTGCCGTGGCGATATCGAAATGGGCGATATCGAAATGGAGCCGAGACAAAGTAGTGATAGGCAAAGTGAGAACCATTGCGCTCAATTCTTTGAATAAAATTTGCGTTTTTTGTTTTTTGTTTTTTGTTTTTTTTTTGAGTTGAATTTGAAAATTTTGTTCGTATGGATGGGCCCGAAATACATCGAACAGCTAGAAATGAATATCGGATCATTAGAATCGGACCCCTGAGGGCGTAAGTGCAGCCAAAAATAGATCAGATGGCTCAAATTGGTAAGAATTGAGCTCCGTGAAGCGCTGGATAAGTTCTCGACTTGGCTTGGTGGCTTTGGCAAAAAATAAAAAATATAGAAAGATGGTGCCAAAAAGACTTGAACCCTTGCCTTTGAAAGGAAGAAAGAGTATTGAACCGTTGTGCCAAGACAAAGCCTTATGTTTGTATTCAACAAAGTTTATATATGAATGTGATTGTTCAGCTATTATGGGATATAGCTTAACCACGATGCACCGAATAATTTCTTTTGTTTTCCATGCAAACTTGGTCGTCTTCTTCGATGAAATGGGTGAATTTCTAGGCAAACTTCGATTGGCCAGTATGACTTCGTTTTAGCACCAATTTCGACGCGGTTTGTTGCGTTGGATTTGTCTCGATGAGTACTTCACATTGGGCTGATCAAAACTTGATTTCGACAACTTTGAAAATTTTAGTTTTTTTGAAAATTTGGTCCATTACGCAACTACCGACGAACTGTAGTTAGTTCTTGGCTCCTCGGATTGGTGGGTTTGGACTTCTTGATTGACAGGAATCTGCCAGTATTTTCAGATGTGGGTTTCGGCAAGCCGAGATGCTAGTGTTACGCCGAGATAGTAGTGCCGAGCAAGATTGTGTAGTTGACTTGTAGCTGCTAATATGCCGGATGTCGAAACTGTTGATAATAGGCCGAATAAATGTTGTTGAAGCCGAGTGATAATATGCAGAGAATGAAAATTGCCGGATAAGTTGTCGAAGCTTTGTTGATAATAGGCCGAATAGATGTTGTTGAAGCCGAGTTATATGTAGAGAATAAAATTGCTGAATAAGGTGTCCAAGCTTTGTTGATAATAGGCCAAATAAATGTTGTCGAAGCCAAGTTATAATATGCAGAGAATGAAAATTACCGGATAAGTTGTCGAAGCTTTGTTGATAATAGGCCAAATAAATGTTGTCGAAGCCGAGTTATAATATGCAGAGAATAAAATTGCCGAATAAGTTGTCCAAGCTTTGTTGATAATAGGCCGAATAAATGTTGTCGAAGCTGAGTTATGATATGCAGAGAATGAAAATTGCCGGATAAGTTGTCGAAGCTTTGTTGTTAATAGGCTGAATAAATGTTGTCGAAACCGAGTTATAATATGCGGAGAATAAAATTGCTGAATAAGTTGTCAAGGCTTTGTTGATAATAGGCCGAATTATCAATAAGTTGCCGAACAAGCCAATAGGTTGCCGACTTGCTCGTTGGGCTTGGATGTAAGTTGGTTTGTTGGTGGTTGCCAAATAGGCATAGTTGTGATAGCCGAATTTTGAGGTATGTTTTGGACAGTCTGAGCCGAAATTGAAGTCGAAGACGATGCTAAAGTCGGAGATGGCAAAATCGAGCTCGGAATTGTTTTGACCATGCACCGTTTGTTATTACATATATAGTCTCGGTGTCGGCGTCGTCCTCGTCTAAGTTGTTTGCCAATCTCTCGAAGCCGATTCATCCTCGTTGTCTCTGAGTGTTCTTGCTGTGTGAGTTGCTTGGGTAACAAACTTGGGAGATTGATCGGTTTGGGTCGGAATTGTTGTCGATGGGGTTGGAACTCGGCGATTGATTTTTACCGATCAATCCATGCCTGAGACGAAGGATCTGAGACATCGAGAAAATTGTGTACAAATTCATAGCCATAGATCTTCCGATGTACCCATTTGTCCTGCATGACTGAAGTTGCCGAATTGAAGTTAGGGCGAGTCGGCCATTTGGCTTATTGAACCACAAAATAATTCTTTAATTCCTGTTAATTGTTAGCACATGCATATGTATATATATTCCAAGAATCAATTTTCATCTAGAGAGAGAAAAAGTGAAGACCAAATTTTGTTTTTAACATAGGTACACATCTACGTTAACAATCAACTGTAAGGTAAGTGTTGAGAAATAAAGAATAAATAAATAAATGGTAGACCACATATGAATTTGGCCGAGCAATCCTGTTTGTAATGCCGAAAAGATGCTTTCACCAAAAAAAGTGTGAAACCCATATTTAGAGAGAGAATGAAAATGCAAAAGTAAATCCAACTAATATGTGCCGACTACTCTTTTAGAGAGAATGTCGAGATAGATATTAAACAGATGTTTGGACCAAATCTATGAGCATAAATGCATACAAATATAGATATGTATATAGATAGATATATCTGTGTGTATGTATATGCATATAGACAGCAAGATTGAATTTCAAAAATAAATTCAAACAAAGAGGAAAAGGATAGGACCAACCGTGGGTCATGTTTCTAGTAACTCGTAATGATGATATGAGCATCTTAAGTATGGTGTTTGTCATCTCCTTTGTTGAATTCTTACAGACGTTTCCCACAGACGGCGCCAATTGTGAGACCATGAAATATCCTCTCACATGGATTGCAGAGATCCAACGAAGAGATGAACTTAGTCCTGGTATACCTGGAAAGATGAGCATGATCGGCACCACCCAACCGGGGTTGCCGGCCGGAGGCACTCCAATGGTGAAGTCAGTCACCTGTTAAGCAGAATGAAAGTATAGAAAGTATAGAGTGCTTGGTGTGTGGTGTAGGAAAAGTGAACCTACCATTCCTCTGGGATGCCCCCCCTTTATATAAAGGAGGGGGATGCGATATTTGTCTGGGTTGGACCGATTGTAGGCCTTCTTTGGGTTAACCCCAATAAGTGGATATATATATATATATATATATTTTTCTGGCTCCCACAATTAGTATTCCATTTGTAGGTTCAAATTTATCTGCTATGGTATTATCTAACTTGTATATTATTTTCCAAAATATCCTTAATGGATAAGTGGTTTCATGCATATTGATTCCTACGGTTTTTATTTTTGGAGTTAAAAAATTTATTTATGAATCTATCTTTTAAGCTAATATAATATCCTGGTCTGCAATTAAAACCTAATGGTCCTCCGCATAGATTACTTTTTATTCCACTAATTATGGATCTTCCAAAATTTCGTTGTCTAATATCACACAAAAATGCATATATATATATATATATATCTATGTTTTGTCCTTTGTCAAATAACGGTGTTATTTATATTTGTACACTCCCTATATGCATATATTTATATTTATTATCTTTATTATTCTTTAATATATTTTCATAATTTATTGAATTTATTTCACCTATCTCATATTCACAATCCTTAATTTCAATATCTCCTTCCATCTTTTCACATATATATTTACTTTTTAATTTGAATATTGATTTTTGATATATTTCGTCTTTTCATATTATTGGTAATATCCACTCTTTTTCTATTTCTTTTTCTTGAGAATTTTCTATGACAAATTGTTCTCCTCTCAAATTTTCTATACTTATTTTTTTTGTCATCATAAAATTTGACTCTTCCTCGATGTCGCTATATCCTTCGTCTTTTATTTCTATTTCTTCTTTAATTAATTCTACTATTCCTTTATTATTCTCTAAAGCTAATTCTAAAGCTTCTTCTTCTTCTAATTCCGCATAATCCAGACTTCCTAAGACTTTTATTTTATTATTCTTTTTATTTCTACATTGATTAGCAAAGTGGCCTATTTCTCCACATGACCAACATTTATAGGTCTTTTTTCCTTCTGGACAATAATTATTATTATTTTCTAAAAAGCCTTCTTCTTTTGTTGAAATTATAGGGTTTTTTTTATAATATTTTCTTTTGTATTTTTCTCCTCTTTGCTTATTAAAACTTTTTTTTTTTATAAAATGTTTTCTTTTTCTTATTATATGTTTTTCTTCTAAAAGGC
Organism: Camellia sinensis; assembly: GCF_055761805.1. NCBI lineage: Eukaryota > Viridiplantae > Streptophyta > Magnoliopsida > Ericales > Theaceae > Camellia > Camellia sinensis. The sequence continues at coordinate 104,051,919 of NC_138961.1, forward strand.
TCACATCCTCATGAATTAGATGTTTGCCAGCAATGTAAATATTATTTTTATTTTTATTTTTCTTCTTTGTTTCATTCTCATGCATTTTTGCTCTACCCATTCTCTTAGATATTTAATTCTATGACCAAGGTGTCACTTGTGGCATGTCCTAATTCTTTTAACCATTTTTCATATTTTTCTTCTATATTAACATTTATAGGATATGGTAATTTATGAAAAAATATTGTTAAATGAATTTTATTTCTACCTATTTGATAATAATAATAGGAGTATTCATATATAATTTTCTATATATTCCATATTACATATTTCTATATTACTTAATTTCTTGACCCATTCTCTTTTTCTTTTATCTTCATCCCACTCTTTTCTTACAAATTCTTTTTCAATATATTTTACAATTATGTTTAACATACCTTCCGGGGTAGTTTCTGTTGTTCATTTTTCTTTGTCACTTTCTCTTAGATTGTCATACCAGCTTGCTACTATAACCGTAAGGCTATGTTCAATATAATTTAAGATATGGTGCATGTCTCTCTTCCATTGTTTATTACTTCATTGGGGTTTGTAGTACAATCAATATCTAATAAATACCCTGTATTACTTATGTTAGCCCCAAGGTTATTCAACTTTAGATTTCTATTGATTTTGATTATTGACAAATATTTTGAATTTATTTTGTTAGTCAAAGTTTTCAAAATAATAGTATAAAAATTTTGCTTCATGTTTCTAAAAGTTATATGGCTTTAGAGTGTTGTTTTTCAATGGTTTTTAGCCCCTCAAAACATGATATTAGCACTTGGTTGCAAAACTCTATCCATGCTTAAAACAGGTCTAAAGGTCGGCACCAAGATAGCAAGGGTCGACACCAAGACAGTAAGGATCGACACTAAATTTCAGAATGCAATCTAGCAGTAAGGGTCGACACCAAGACAGCAAGGGTCGACACTAAATTTCAGAACACAATCTAACAGCAAAGGTTGACACCAATAACCATAAGGTTGATGCTAAAATTCAGAATGCAATCTGGCAGCAAGAGTCTATACTAAGAATGATAAGGGTCGGCACCAAGAACATTTGAAACTCAACGCAGAGAAGAGAGAAAAGAAAAGGATCGACACCCAAGTTGTAGGGGTTGACACCTGCAAATATGGGTTTGAAAAATTCAGCTACCAAATCAGATCTGGACTGTCACAGACCTTTTCACAGCCACTTTTTCAGATTTGTGTACAGAACATGTCATCATTTCTGACCTCTGAGCAGATCTTCTGGCACCACATCTTCTCCAAGAAGTTGACTTATAAGGTTGAGCATTAAAAAAAAAGTTTATACATTTAATGATCCTTCTTTTCCCAAGACCTACATACAGTCTGCTTTCTCCATACTTTGATCAAACACAGTTGGAAGATATTTTCCTTGTTTTGCTCCAACGGTTAGGAGATTCAAATCTCCTCTCTTCAACAGCTAGAAACCATTAATGCTATAAAGATGATGCTCTCCTTGTTCATTCCACACACTTCTTTAATACAACAAATCTAGAGTATTCAAGAGCAACTAAGAGCCTTTAATACACTACATTGTATTTCCATTTTCATATCTGAGTGAGACTTAAATTACCTTACACTTTCATATCCATTTTTTGAGAGAGAATATTTGTTAAAGAGGACAATTGTACCTTTTGTTATTGTTCCTTATTCTCTGAATGAAACACTTATAAAGTGAGGCATTTTGTTGAGAGGTCCTCAACAAATTGAAGTAAGTCCTTTGTAAAAATCCACAAGCTAGGAGAAGCTTGGTGGTGCATTGATTCTTAGTGAAGAAATTCTCAAGGAGGTCTCTTGAGGAGTAGATGTAGGCTGGTGAGCTGAACCACTATAAATCCTTGTGTCAAGCTGTTCTTTCCTTTATTTTATTTTCTATGTACTTATTATTATCTACTGCATTTAATCTCTTAGTCTTTGAAATTTATTTTCTGGCTAAATTTTCTATTACCCAATTCACCCCATCTTGGGTTGCTTTATTGTATAACAATTGATATCAGAGCCTCGTTTTTAATATTGTGACTTAACTGTCTCAGAGTGATCTATGGCAACCCCTAGCTCTTCTGTTCCTGAATGTCAAGCCTTAAACAGACTACCCTTCTTCAACGGCACAAATTTTAACTATTGGAAAACCAGTATGATTATGCATATCCAATCTATTGACTATGAGGTTTGGAAAATCATCTGTGATGGTCCTAAGGTCCCCACGAAAACCATAGATGGTCTGCTAGTACCCAAACTTGAGAGTGAGTGGATAAGTGCTGATTATACAGATATTCAATCAAAGGCCAAAGTTGTTAATATAATGTATTGTGCACTTGATGCTACTGAGTTTTAACAGAATATGCACTTGTACCATAGCGAAAGAAATTTGGGATAAAATTATTGTAACTCATGAGGGAACCACTCAAGTCAAAGAGTCTAGAGTGAGCTTACTGGTTCATAACTATGAGCTCTTCAAGATGAAATCAGATGAGAACATATCCCAAATGTTCACTCACTTTACAGATATTATAAACAGTCTTAAATCTCTTGGGAAGACTTATACAAATGCAGAAATTGTCAGAAAGTTTTCCGATCATTGCCAAAAAGTTGGGAGAACAAAGTTATTGTAGTAATAGAAGCAAGAGACTTGTCAACATTGAGTCTTGATGAGCTAATGGGATCTCTCCTAACCTATGAAATCATCATGCAAGAAGGAAAAGAAGAAGAAGACAAGAATAAGAAGAGAGGGATAGCTTTCAAGTCTACCTCAAAATCTCAAGAGGAAGAAGAAGATGCTTCAGAGGAAGATAAAGAAATGGCTTTCATTACTAAAAGATTCAAAAGGTTTGTGAAGAAGAAACAATGTGTAAGGAAGTTCTTTAGAAAAGACTTCAACAAAAATCTTCAAAAAGGAGAAAGTCGTAAAAAATTTGAAGTTACTTGCTATGAATGTAATAAGTCGGGACACTACAAATCGGAATGTCCAGAGCTCAAAAAACAATTCAAGAAGGATAAGAAGAAAGCCATGATCGCAGCATAGGGGGAAGACAGTGATGACAGCGACTCGGAGATGGATATTTGCAAAAATAAAGTCGCAAATCTATGCTTGATGGCACTTGAAGATGAGGTAAATGATGACTCCTTTACCTTTGATGAATTACAAACTACTTTTGATGAATTGCATGCTGAATTTAAAAAATTAAGTATAAAAAGTTGTTGTCAAAAGAAAATGATCTCAAGTTTATCTCAAGAAAAGGAATCCTTGACTTTTAAGATCAATACTTTAGAAAATGAAGACTTGACAATGGAAAAAGGAGAAAGAATTTTCAAAGGAGAAAGAATTTTTCATTTTTGAAAAGAAAGTAGATGATTTACAAAAGGAAAATGAAATTTTGAAAAAGGAGAAAATTATCTTAAATGAAAACATAGAAGATTTAAAAAATGTTCTTTCAAAATTTACTCAAGGTAGAGATACCTTAGATAAAATTCTCAAAAGTCAAAATCAAACCTTTGGATGAATGGGGATTAGCTATAAACCTTTTTCAAAAGCAAAAAATTCCGAAAAGACCTTTGTTTATGCATCATGTAACCATTCTCATCTCACTTGCCGTTATTGTGGAAGAAGAGATCACATCTCTCCTTCATGTCCTGCTAAGAGAAACTCATTTGATAGAATGAAAAAGAAGTGGGTTCCTAAAAACACTTCAACTCCTAACACTCATGGATCCAAAAAAGAATGGGTACCAAAAGGCTAACAAAAATCTAATTTTTGTAGGTGTGCTTTAGGTCAAAATCTAGCAACAACTGGTGATACCTTGATATTGCGTGCTCAAGGCACATGACTGGCGATAGAGTAATGTTCTCAACCCTTAAATCCAAAGAAAGAGGTCACGTGACCTTCGGAGACAATAGTAAGGAAAAGATCATCGGCGAAGGTAGTATTGGTAAAACTTCTTCACCCATCATCGAAAATGTGTTGCTTGTTGAAGGATTGAAACATAACTTGCATAGTATTAGTCAAATGTGTGATAAAGGAAATCATGCCACTTTTGAAAAATCCCACTGCACCATTAAAAATTCTGCTGAAAACAAAGTGCTTTTTGTTGGTCATAGGCATGAAAATGTGTATATATTTGGTTTGCATAGTTTATCTCTTAATCATAATGTTAAGTGCTTATCTGCTATAAATGAATCCGAATGGCTATGGCATAGGAGGCTAGGACATGCTCATATGGATTTGCTTTCAAAACTCTCAAAACTTGATTTGGTTGTAGGTTTACCAAAAATTGATTTTGAAAAAGATAGACTTTGTGATGCTTGTCAACAAGGAAAACAAACAAGAGTTTCTTTCAAATCTAAAAATATTATTTCCACTTCTAGACCTATTCAATTGTTGCATATTGACTTGTTCGAACCTTCTAGAACTTTGAGTCTTGGTGGTAAATCTTATTGTCTTGTTTGTGTGGATGACTATACTAGATTCACTTGGGTGATTTTCTTGGCACACAAAAGTGATACTTTCTCTACACTCACAGCTCTTTGTAAACGTATTCAAAACATGATTAGTCTTACTATTTGTAACATTAGAAGTGATCATGGTAGAGAATTTGATAATGATGAGTTTATTCTATTTTGTAATGAGCATGGCATTGATCATAATTTTTCTGCTCCTTGGACTCCTCAACAAAATGGTGTTGTAGAAAGAAAAAATGGAGTTCTTGAGGAAATGGCTCGGACTATGCTTTGTGAAAATAATTTGCCAAGATATTTTTAGGCGAAAGCCGTCAATACAGCTTGTTATGTTATTAATCGTGCCATGATTAGACCCATACTTAAGAAAACACCATATGAATTGTGGAAAGGTAGAAAACCCAACATTGGTCATTTTCATGAATTTAGCTATAAATGTTTTGTACTTAATAACAATAAAGAAAATCTTGGGAAGTTTGATGCAAAATCTAATGAAGTCGTGTTTCTTGGCTATGCAAATTCTAGTAAAGCATATCGTGCCTTTAATACAAGAACTTTACTCATTGAAGAATCCATACATGTTGCTTTTGATGAATCTAACTCCTTTACTTCCAAGAATATTGCTATTGATGATGTTGCAGATTCTAATCCAAAAATTGAAGGCATTTACTTATCATAAAATGATGAACTTCATTCTTTGGAATCAAATATTGAAGTCTCTATGGAAGACCTTTAAAAAGAATATGCCCATCCAATGAAGGAAAATGATCTACCTAAAGAATGAAAGTATGCTCATGGACATCCCAAGGATCTCATTATAGGAGATGCCACACAAGGTGTAAGAACTCGTTCTTCTATTCATAACGTTTGTGACAATTTAGCTTTTGTTTCTCAAATTGAGTCAAAAACTTTTTCTGAGGCTGAACACGATGAAAATTGGATTTTTGCTATACAAGAAGAGTTAAATCAGTTTGAAAGAAATGAAGTTTGGTTCTTGACTCCTCATCCTAAGGATCATTTCGTTATTGAAACTAAATGGGTTTTTCAAAACAAAATGGATGAATCTGGGGTTGTTATTCGAAACAAAGCTAGACTTGTAGCCCAAGGTTATAACCAAGAAGAGGACATTGATTTTGATGAAACTTTTGCACTAGTTGCACGTCTTGAAGTCATTCGCATGTTGCTTGCATTTGCTTGTTTTAGAAACTTTAAACTTTACCAAATAGATGTGAAAAGTGCTTTTCTAAATGGATATATTTCAAAGGAAGTGTGTGTTGAACAACCTCTCGATTTTGAAAATCACAAACACCCGGACCACATTTTTAAACTCTCAAAAGTTTTGTATGGTTTGAAACAAGTCCCTAGAGCTTGGTATGAGCGTTTAAGCAACTTTCTTATTGATAAAGGTTTTTCTCGCGGAAAAATTGATACCACTCCCTTTGTAAAAACCAAAAATGATGATATGCTTATTGTTCAAATTTATGTTAATGATACCATATTCGGTACTACTAATGAATCTTTGTGTGAGGAATTTGCTAAGGATATGCATGGAGAATTCAAAATGTGTATGATGAGAGAGTTGACATATTTTCTCGAATTACAAATAAAACAAACCCATGATGGCATTCATCTATCTTAAGCCAAATATATCAAAGATCTCCTCAAAAGGTTTGAAATGGACTTGTCCAAACCTGCAACAACTCCCATGAGCACATCGATTAAAATCGACAAAGATGAGCAAGGTAAGCCGGTATACGAAAAGAAATATCATGGTACGATTGGTTTCTTACTCTAACTAACAGCTAGTAGACCCGATATCATGTTTAGTGTTTGAATGTGTGCTCGTTTTCAATCATCTTCAAAAGAATCACATGTCACCGTAGTAAAGCGCATTTTCAGATATCTCATTGGTACTCCACTTTTGGACCTTTGGTACCTTAAAACAAATGTGTAGACACCCCATTTTTGACTGACCTTAAGACTCAGACGTCATCGTTTGAGCGCTCGGTGATGATGCATATTGTGCTCATTCTGAGGTTTCAGAGTCTCAGTTGCAAGCCTTGCCCCTAGATTTCGGGTCTCTTTTGTGCTTTGTCTCGGTTTGTGAACCAGGTCTTGTTTTCTCTGTTTTCTTTTCCCGAAGGGAGGGAGAGGTCTCGTAGACCATCTCTCAGTGGCCGTAGGCTACGTTTCGTGGTTGTAGGCCATTTTTCCCGTTTGGAGACCAGTTACCGATTTTCAGAGCCGTCGACCGTGTGCCTCTGTTCGGGACTGCTTAACTACCTCCATTTGCTCCGATTTTTGGTATACACCTTGTTTCCTCTCTTTTGAGGGACACTGTGGCCCGAGAGACCACCTTCGTGGTCACACGCCACTTCCGGTACCTAGCAGCCTCTTTTCGGGGGCCCCAGGCCGCGTGTTTTGGCCCCCGAACCCTCGTTTTGCATCGGTTAGGGTTCATTTTTGGTATAGACCCTATTTTCATTGCTTGGAAGGTGGTACTATAGTGGGAGACTAGCAATTCTTTTGGAAATCATTTTCTCTCTCCTCCAGCCGATTTTCTTGATAGAAAGCTGGTTTTCCTCACTTTTGGGCCATAATTTCTGGTCTCCCATACCACCATTGTGTTGTACTCATCTGGGAGGCCACCAATATGGGTAGGCCGACTAGATTTTCTTCCTGACCCTTTTGAACCTTGCTAGAAAGCTGATTTTCCACTCTCCTGGGTCACAACTTCTAGTCTCCCACCATACAGCTGTGTTGTACTCATCTGGGAGGCCACCTTTCTGGTATGGCCGACCAGCTTTTCACATTGAACCTTTTGAACCCTGGTCGGCCGACCAGGACAAGTGGTCAGTCGACCACTTGAACTGGTCGACCAGCCTTCTGCTTTTTGGCCTTCTTGAGTGCAACACAGCTGTTCCAGCTGTGAAGCATTTGACCCTCTCTCCGAGATTTCACCCTCTTGTTTGTCTTCTTAAGGAAGCTTTGGTCCATTTGCTTAGCTTCAAGGAGAAGCTTGACCCTTTTGCCAAGCTTCTTGAGGAAGCTTGACCCCTTTGGTCTAGCTTCCTCAAGAAGCTTGACCCTTTTGGTTAAGCTTGTTTGAGAAGCTTTGACCCTCTCTTGAGGCTTCTCCAAGAAGCCTTGGCTCTCTTCCTCTATAAAACAAACCCTCCTCTCCACTTGCAAGGGTTGAACATTTTGGTCTCAAGATAGATACACTCCTCCATATATCTCTACATCCCAAGCCTCCAAACTCCATTATTCTTGGCCATTTACACTACACCTCCTAGCATAACACCTCCACCATCCATCCAAGCACCTTGGAGCTGATTTTCAGAGGTTGAAGACTCACTATTTTGGTCCAGAAGCTGCTGGTCTTCTTCTCTTCAAGGGTAAGTCTCCGTTTCCCTCATTTTGACATTGTTTTGCTCCATAGTTTAGCCCTGTTCGCAAGCATTTTTGGACTTCGACATAAACTAAAAAAAGTCTTGTTTTGAGCTCTTCAAGTTTTTTCAAGGTCATTTTTATGTTCGGGGTCATCTACCCCCTTTCATGCTTCATTTCCTCATGCTTTGAGCCATGCATTTGAGCATTTGCATTGGCCTTGGTTTGGCCTTTTAGCCACTGAAATCCAGTGGATTTTCAGTGGCTTAGATGTGTTTTTGAGCCCTAAAATCAGAGAGGGGTGACCCTCTCACCCCTTGTTCACTTTACTAGCTTTGTTGGCCTTCCAAAGGAGCTCCATTTTGCATATTGAGAAGTCTTGTTTCAAGCCATTATTTGTGAGTTTCAAGGTCTCCCTTGACTCTGCCCAAAGCCCTTTTGGCCGTATTTTGTGTCTTTGATGCATGTGTAGAACAATCCCATTCAACGCCTTTCAAAGGGGCCTTTATTTGCATGTTTCCTAGACCCCTTTCAAGCTCTTTTTAGTGGGTTTTGGGACCCTCAGAACCTCTGTCCAGAGGTGGATTTTCCATTGTGTGTGTCCATCATGCATGTGTAGAACAGCCCCCTTATTGGCCTTTCAAAGGAGCCCATCATTCTTGCATGCATTGACTGAGTTTCAGTGGTTATTTGGGCATATTTTGGCATGGCATACTCCTATTTTGGCTGGTTTGGTGAGCCTTCATATGCTCCATATAGTTGTAATGTAACTCATGGTTCACTAGCTTTCTTTGCATGCTTTGTTGACCCTTGATTTTAACACTTTTTGGCCATGCCTTAAACTGATATTGTGCTTATTTTGGACTTCCCTAGCTCTGTTTTTGGGTCTCATGGTTGAATAATGTTGGTTTTGCATAGTTGTAGTTCAATACCCATGCTTAACTTTGAGTTTCGAGGTTCATTCCATGCATATGCTGAGGTGTGTTCATGTTTTGGGCTCATTATACATCATATTTCAGAGCTTGTTTGAATGCCATATTGCCATGTTTTGTACTCTTTAAATGTGTTTGAGAGTCGGACTTGTATGCTTTGTTTTCAGACCATTGAATGAGCTCCATTTCGTTGCATTCTGAGCCATCATTTTAGGCCATTTCCCCACTGTTTCAGACCTGCCTAGGGTCTGTTTGGGGTTGGTTTTGCCTTTGGTGCATTGCTTTGGGTACCTCTAGTGTAACGCACTTCACTAGTTTCGGTACCCAGGCCCCCTAGCTTGCATTGTGTGCCATATTTGCATGTTTCGAGACCATATTTTATGCCATTTCAGAGCTGTATCATGTGTCATTTTATGCCATGTTTCATCCTTTACCATGCTTTGGTAGAGTGGCATTTGATGCCTTAGGATTGGTCCCTTGCATCGTGCATGTTTGCATGTGTTTCGGTTGTCTCATTTCCATCACATGGCCACTGATTTGAGTGTGGCTGAGGTCCACTCATATTGGTTTAAGTCCACCTTGCATTGTGTATGCCATGTTGCAATGTGTTGTGCATGTTATGTTGTTAGCATTGTGTATGCCATGTCATTCCTCACATTGTGTATGCTAGGTTGTTAGTCGCATTGAGTATGCCATAGGTTGTTAGTCGCATTTAGTTCATAAGCATTATGCATGCCATGTAGTGTTAGCATTGTATATGCTAGGTGCATGTTTGCATTTTCATCCCTTGCATGTTTGCGTTATTCAGTGGCATTGCATCTAGGATTGCATGTTAGAATTGCATTCATGCATATCATGCATATTGCATTGTGTTTGGAGTAGGGTTTAGTCCAAACACACAAAATGAGGGACGTTTCGTACTCCAAGTGACGAAACGTGCCTTGATTCCCGATTGCCGACGCTCCGGATTATCCATGATGGAGTTTAGGCCTTGTTGTGTTTATACTTGCATTCATTCCATTGAGTCATGCAATTCGACTTCTCGGCCATCATGCATCGAGATGCATGATTGGTGGCACGAGGATCAAGGTCTACACTGCCTTGAGCTTGTGCAAGGACGGAGAGAGTGGTCTTGCACACATATGTTGAAAATATCTTGCTTTCTCTCCCTCTGGCCTTTGTTGCAGAAAAACCAGAATCCAAGGGCAGAAAGTGGTCGGTCGACCAGTTTTTCTGGCAGGCTGACCACCTTTTTTGGTTTCCACCACAAAGGGTGGTCGGCAGGTGTTTCCCAAGCCAATATCTGGTCGGCAGCCTTCCCAAGGTGGAGTTGCAGCCTTCTGGAGCTTTGTACAAGTTTCTGAGATCAATTGCAAACAAAGGCGAGGTGAGGCATCGAGATGGAATTTACCGACAAGGCGACTCGAGCATGCATACACCCTTCGCCATCCAAAACAGAGCTGAGGCAGTCCATTGTATTTAGTTTGCATGCTAGTTTATTGCTTACTTAGTTAATTTGTTGATCAATTAATGTTGTGTAATAATTAGCTGTAATTTGTTATTTAGCTTAGATTAGCTAGATAGTTTGTAATATTCTTTCGGATCCTCCGAACGAGGGCACAATTGTAATAAGTGTGCATGTGTGTGATGTATGTCTTCTAACCCAACGTCTTTCTCCCTTTTATTTATTAGCTTATGATGGTTAGATTAGGGCATGTTTCAATTAGCATACTTATGCTCGCATGTTTGCATTCATTCATCTGTCTTGCATGCACCGGGCTCGGCGCATCATACTAACCGTATTGTATTACAATTCCGAGTTGAATACTTGTTAGTTGTAGCATTTCACATGCCATCTTTAGAATAGCTGAGCCTACTATAGTTGCATTTTGCATGTGTTGCATTAGGTATTTCTGTATAGTTAGGATCATGCATAGATTTCTAACATAGCTTTTGTTTTGGCTTGGAGTACTCGGTAAGTTTTATGCTTTAGCATCCTTGCATGCGTGTGAGTGACTGCCATGATAGCATGCTTACCATGAGGCTATGTGCTTATGTGATATACCTGCCTGAATGCCTGTGGGTGAAGGTTGGGTTATCTGAATTGGAATAATGCATTGACTGTGAGTTTTAAGCCCACTTGAGAGTGGCAAAATCATGTTTTCTAAGCCCACCCGAGGGTGGCAAAATCTGCATTTTAAGCCTACTTACGAGTAGCAAACCATTTTCAAAACAAACATGAGATGCTTTGTTCCAATTCAGGCGACCCAGTCTATACTTGTATGCTGTGCGCATCACATAGTAATTCTAGGCTAATAACTGGAATAAGAGCACATATGTTTTTAAAACTCGATATCATGTTTAGTAGAGGCCGATCTTTGATCGAGCGAGCGGGGGTGCTCACGAAGTGACCTTTCCCAATCGTACCCAAGTTCCCGAGCCGAGGCAACTTTGGTGATGACGGACATGTGGCCATAGGCAAACGAGTTAGGGTTTCCTAAATTTCCCAAAATAAAATATTTAGGTGGCGACTCTGTATCTGGCAAAGCAGTCCATGTTTGGCACTTCTTTCAAAAAAATATATTTTCAAAAACGATTTGTCGGATTTGGACTCTTTGATGATCCATCGGTCTTGCGGTGCACTCTGTGAAATTAGATACAGGACCGTGACATTTGAGTCCGAACTGTAGTGAGCCCTAAATGAACAAAATAGGATCTCCCTCCCGGGACGTTCGGGGACGTCTACAAAATGTTTTTGACCTTTCTGGTTACTTGGATGCCTTCTTTGCGGGATGTAAACTTGACCGTAAAAGCATTAGTGGCAATTGTCATTTTCCTAGAAATTCACTCACATCTTGGTTTTGTAAGAAACAAAATTCCGTGGCTTTATCTACAACTGAAGCGGAATATATTGCTGCCGCTAGTTGTTGTGCTCAAATGCTTTGGATGAAATAACAACTTCTTGATTTTGGACTTCACTTTGATTACATACCTGCTAAATGCGATAACACTAGTGCCATTAATCTTTCAAAAAATCCCATACAGCACTCACGCACTAAACACATTGAAATAAGGCATCACTTTCTACGAGATCATGTACTTAAATGTGACATTGAACTCGAATTTGTGAATTCAAGTCAACAATTGGCCGATATCTTTACAAATCCTCTCAATGAGAAACATTTCTACTTTATATGAACTGAGCTTGGTATTTTAAATATTCCCATGTGATGTTAAACTATGTGTTATTATGCTTCTTTGAGAAATTTGATGTGAAAAACACTAGTTTTTGCCTTCTAGGACCTTTAAGGGTCGACCCCCTACTCTATAGGGTTAATGTAATGACCCCAAAGTGCGTATAGAAAGTTATCCTTATTTAATTAGGGGTTAATGTGCTTGCTATTGGAATTGAAGAACTATCCGTTGGGTTATGTCTTTAAAACTGGAATTGGTGACCTTTACCAAACAATCTAAAATTTTTCCCTCCGCTCGAGCGGAGTAGTTGGCGTCCAAGCGTCCTTTTGGGGTTTCCAGTAATTTTGCAGGCGGACTGAAATTCTGGGAGAGGTGATTTTCCGCTCGAGCGTATAAGTGGGCGCTCAAGCGGGTCGCCTGGTTAAGTTTGATTCTGAGACACATGGACTCATTTTTGATGTTCTTCTTAGTGTGTTTGGAATAGTCTTACCTTATTTTGGGGTATTGATTGAGATGATAAGATGATGGTAAAGTAAGATTGGATCAAAAACTTTAATTTGAATAATTCGATTACGACCAACCGTCACTCTTTTTACCTTTTCTTGTTCCACACTTGGAATTTGGATGTGAGGTTAGAACCATTGGAAAGCTTATTTTCGGGGCTTCAATTTGAGCACAAGAATCCGGATGAGAGAGTTACGCCTGTTTGAAATTTTCATATCTGTGCTGAAAACAGGTACACTCGAGCGGGAATTCCTCCGCTCGAGCGGGAATTACGGGACGACAGCTTAAAATGAGATTTTTTGGATCATTTCTTACATTTTCCTTTTCCCCTCTTCATCCCTCTCCCCTAGGTCCGAAAACCCTAGGTCCTTAATCTCCAAAACCTTCCATTTCTCTTAGTTTTGATCAAGATCATCCATCAAAAAGTGAAGAAGCATGAAGATTATTATGTTCTACCGGTTGGAATTTCGAGATTTTGGAGGATTCTTCTCAATCCTTGCTCCTTTGTTTGATTCTTGAGGTAAGGGTTTTAATACTCTTCAATATTTACATCCATAGATAGATTTGAGGTATTTTCATTGTATAATGGTTCAATTTTCATTAATGTTATGTATATAGAAGAAATTATGAGATTTTGGGAATTTTGGGTTTGAACATTGGGGGTTTTAATGTTTGTGATGTTGGGAATTAAATTGATGGGTTTAAGTGATGGATTGAGAATCCTAGATGTAAAATCATTTGGAAAATTGGAATTAGGAGTGATGATTTAAGAAGTTTGATTTTTGTTAACAATCCTCTTTTTCCTTGAAACCCTAGGTTGATTATTGATGATAACCAAAGATTTAACCCAAATTGAAAGTAGAATAATGAAATTGAGGTATTGAATTATGTATATACAAGTTTAATTGGAATTTGGTGATACTTGGAAATTATGTTTAGAATGTGCGAATGAACTTTGTTATGAGCACTGTGAATCATGTCTTAATGAGAAAGGAGATTGGGGGGAAGGGTTTGTGGATGATGTAAACTTGGCTACGGAATATTGAATTGAGTCTTAGCAATTTAATTTGAATTATGTGGAATTATATTTGGTTGTATTGAGTTGAATAATATTAAGTATTGTGGATTGTATTGGATAGTGATAATTATGTGAGGTTATGTCGAAGTGTGTTAAATGTTGTTGAATTGAATTGTGTAGGATTATCTGCAGGGACGGACCTAGCATCTAAACACTGTGAGTAGTAGTACTTCGATGTATCTTTAATCATTAATGATTATTGTTATTGACGTTATGATCTTCGTCATAAGAATTATGTTGACATGTATGTTATGTATGCTACGTAAATATTGTGAAATTATGGTAACATCAAAGGCGTATGCTATATGAGGAACATTGTGAAATTATGGAAACATCAAAAAGGATTTGTGAAATATGCATATCGAATTTGTGAAGTATGGATCACCAACTTGTGAAATATGAAACGACATGGCCGAGGGCCATTTGTGAATTATGAAGCTATGTGGCCAAGGGCCATTTGTGAATTATAAATCTATGTGGCCAAGGGCCATTTGTGAAATATGAAGCTATGTGGCCAAGGGCCATTTGTGAAATATGAAGTTATGTGACCAAGGGCCATTTGTGAATTATAAATCTATGTGGCCAAGGGCCATTTGTGAAATATGAAGTTATGTGGCCAAGGGCCATTTGTGAAATATGAAGCTATGTGGCCAAGGGCCATTTGTGAAATATGAAGTTATGTGACCAAGGGCCATTTGTGAATTATAAATCTATGTGGCCAAGGGCCATTTGTGAAATATGAAGCTATGTGGCCAAGGGCCATTTGTGAAATATGAAGTTATGTGACCAAGGGCCATTTGTGAATTATAAATCTATGTGGCCAAGGGCCATTTGTGAAATATGAAGTTATGTGACCAAGGGCCATATGTGAAGATTAAATCTGTGTGGCCAAGGGCCATTTGTGAAGATTAAACCTATGTGGCCAAGGGCCGATTTGTGACTTATGAAGCTATGAGGCCAAGGGCCAAACTTGTGAACTTGTGAATCTAAAGGGCCGAAGGCCGATGTGATAAGTTGTGACTCTATGAAACCCAAAGGCTATTGTGAATGTGAAAAACCTCTTAGGCCAAGGGCCGAACTATGAAATTGTGAAATCGATAAAGTCATCTGTAATCTAATGAAAATGTGCTTACTTTTCGTTACTAATTATCAGGAATGTCCTGTCAACTTTACGTTAATTATGTCAACTCATGGGAATGATGTAACGGTTACCATTAGGACTCTGTTAATTACAAGGCAAGGCAAGACAACTATGTTAACATATATGAATGATTAAACAAAGGTATATGCTATTGATTAATAGAGCACGTAGAGTAAGTCATTTACCCAAAAGAGCTTATGTTCATTCTGGAATGATGGATTCTGAGTAAATATAAGAGTAGCTATGTGCATCCATATGAATTGAAGTTATTTTGCTATGATGCTTATAAATTGGAAGTTATTCAGAATCTACGTTATAAGTGCAAAGTTTAGAATCATTGTGTGAACCTCATGAGAATGTGAATTAGTCTCTCATTGTTAAGCGTACGATAATGACATGGTACAACAAGAAATGCTCTAGTTATGATATGTTCCGTTCGAATTAAAGAATGATGTTCAAGTGTGTTTTAGGCATGTTTTCAGTATGTTACAAGTTCAAGCATATTCAGGTATGTTTCAAGTGTATGTTGCAAGTTTAAGTTTGTTACAAGTTCAAGGATGTTACAAGTTCTTTGTTTCAAGGGCCTTAGTGCCATATGTTATAAGGGCTTCATGCCACATGTTTCAAGGGCTTATAGCCACCATGTTTATGTTGCAAGATTGAACCTAAGGCCATTATGTACTTAGCACAGAATCAGACTAACTATGTGAACTCTACATCTTTATATGCATTGCCCTGTGTTATGTTTCAAATTAAGCATTGTTTTATTCATGTATTACTATTCACTGAGTTCGGCTCACTCTCTGTTATGTTTGTTTCTGTAGGTCACCAATCAGATGGTCAGTCCTAGCCATGACGCTGCCTTCCTTTGTCAACCTTCGTGTGTCCAGGCATTATACACAGTCATTGATTTTGTTAAGCTGACAAGATGTTGGCTTGCTTTTTGAATGTCTATCTAAGAGTGATGTATATAGCTCTCATGTTTTTGTATATGCCCAATAATAGGGCTGGGTCTGTATATATATATGTATATAACCGATGTTCAGGTGTATGTTTTAGATTTTATTTGTTTGTTAAAAGTTTGTGATCCTGGCATGATAGTAGTAGCTTGATGGAGTTTGTTTCCAATGTCAAATTTTAATATTTAGTGCTTCCGTTCAGGCCCCATATATATAGATATAAAACAGGTTAAGTGTCCGTTTCTTAAGTGGTCATGGCCAAACTTCTAGGGGCGGGTTTGGGGCGTGACAGTTAACACCTTGTGAACCAAGCTTGTGCCTTTTGTTTCTTAGGGTCGACACCTCTCTTCGAAGGTGTCGACACCTGATGAATCTGAGGACACTGCTTTTTAGTGTCGACCCCCTTTTCCTAAGGGTCGACACCTGTCTTTGGCTAAAGGTTTAGCGTGCGGTCTTTTCAAATTCAAAGGGTTGACTCCTGTCTTCATGAGGGTCGACGCCCTCTCACGACTATATATATACCGCAACCTTTCCCTTTTCTTCTGTGACCCTTCCAAAATCTAGCCCTAGCCCCTTTTTCTATTCTGGTGACTCTCTTCGGCGATTCCCATTCCGATCTTCCTTCATCTCTCTCACGATCTCTACTCTTTCTCTCCATGGATTCTCAAGGCCCTTCTCTTGTTCCAACACGAAAGTGACCACGCACTTCCTCCTCTTCCACCGCCGTCGCTGCCTCTCCTCCCATGCTTTGGTTCAAGAACCTTGAGTGCAGATCTGCTTTCAACAAGGACTTTAATCTATGAAAGGTAATTTCTGGATGCTCAATAGACACCGTACTCTTTGAAAAACATTCTGTTCCCGTGAAAGCTTGGTTTTACAATAAAAAATGGTCATCCTTTTTAAAACTCGACTGTGACATCTATCCTACTCTCATTAAAGAGTTTTTTTTGCAAATCTTTCTTAAGATGAAACCTCGTCTCCTCATACCCTTAACTGCTTTGTAAAGGGTGTTTCTTTCACTCTGACGCCCTCTGTCATTAACTCCATTATGAAAACCTCCAATGATGGACACAGGGTCAATACATCTATAGCTCTTAAACACCCCAATACTCCTATCTCATTGGTCTCCGTCTCCGTCTCCTCACAAACAACCCCGACCTAAGTCATCTTGTCACTGTCTCTGGGAAAGATCTTTCCCTAGAACTGAGACTGTTACATCACATCATCACCCACAACATTATCCCTAGGTCCGGTCGCTTTGATGCTGTGACCTATGGTCACACTTATCTCATTTGGACCCTATCCACTGGCCTTCTCACTGATTTCAATTTTTTGGTGATTCAATATATTATCAGTGCCCATAAGCAAAATAACCAAACTCTTCCCTATGGAATGATTTTCATAAAAATTTTCAAGCATTTCAAAAATGATTTAAAGAGGGAAGAAAAGTCCCTCGTGACCCCTCTCGTTATGGGGTTGAAAACTCTGAGAAATATGAGATATGCTCTGATCAACAAGATCTGGACCAAGACCAAGAAAACTGGGTCTTCCCTTGGTCTATCTACCCCTGGCTCTTTTCTTACCAGTCCTACACTTCTTTTCTCCATCTCTGGTCCCTCTACTCCACCACCTTCTTCTGACCTCTCCTCTCTCTCTCAAAAAATCGAGCATCTTGACTTTATGGTTCAGGGTCCCTTGATGGATTGGATTGCTTCAATCAATTCTAGGCTTAACAATCTAAACCTAGATTCCAAATCCATCCCTACCTTTGACATTCCATCATCCTCTCACATTGTCCCTGCTTCATCATCCTCAACTTTAGAACAAAAGGTGGATGAGTTGGCCTGCTTAGTTCTCCAACTCATCTCTCAACAGACTGAAATGCAAAATGACATTGATCACATGAAGTTACAGCAAGCCCAAGTCATTGCAGCTGCTAAAGAAAGTGTCAAAAGTATGGTGATTGCAGTCTACAGACCAAAGAAGAGGCTAGCTAAAAGAAGATAGGAAAATTTTCTTTAAACTTTTCTTTGATATAAGAAGCATCTCCAACTTCATCTAAAAAATTACCATTTTTCATCTCAAAAACCTTTTCAAAATCAACCTACAAAGTTAGAGGGGCAAGGCCTCTATTTATACAAGTAGGGGAGTCCCTAGCCATGAAGGTTATCATCATAAGGGCTATCAAATGCCATTAACCAAGGCCGTCAACACTAGCCATTAGGGTTAGAGTTACGAAGGTTGAAAACGTCCCTTGCATTATATATAAAAATAAATATATATATATATATATATAATACTATTTTAATAAGCCAACTTGTTAGGTTTTGTAATTAGCAATCCTTTTTGACAAAACTCCTTTCAGCTATAATTTTATTTGTTCTTCTGTTTCAGTGAGACTGAGTGTTTAGATGTGAATCCAAACCGAATTGTGCCTTGCAGAGAAGTTTGTGGTCTTAATCATTTCATGTTTGCCACTTCGTTGAGGCAGTGCCATGGTGGGTGTAATGCCCCAAAATAAATACGATAAACCCATCTCATAGTGGAAGTATAATTGAAATGACATGCTTACATTTATCAGAGCTTGATATACATTCACGTGATGATAATAAGAAATGAAAGCTACACAGATAGTCATATGCCTTGATGGATTACATCTTTCCAAGTCACTGCTTGGAAAAGTGAGTCCTAAGCTCAATACAGATGAAGCCCGAGGCTTGAACAAAATGAATGAAAAGCAAAATAAACAAGATGAGCCTTCAGCTCCACGGTCCTACCAAGCTAAGCCCTTGGCGGAGGCATATCACCAACACTTGAAAATGGTTTTTCCCACATAGGGTAAGCCAAAGCCTAGTAGAAATAATCTAACACAATATATGAATCTTAACAAAACTATAAGTGTGATATGCATATACAATGCCATAGTTAAACCGTTTCATAATTATTTTGCAAACCATGTAGTACTAACTGTATATTTCAATTCTTGAAATCACTTCCATTTCATTCGGATAACCCAAACTAAGAATATAACTTAATAGGTTTCTAACCAGTGCAACCATCATACAATCACTTCTATTTTCCATTTTACAGATATTTCGTCCGTGGGAATCAGCACCCATGCATACTCATGGTTTTTGGGACTTTTGCCCTAGACACTTCGGCCAACTTAACTCGATGAAGTACATTCCCTTTCTTCTCTCAAACATCATACATATACAATGTATTTAAAAACATAGATTCAATGACAACGAATGAGAAATTAGTTTCAATTCACCTAATCCTTATGCAATTTCTACAACCATCATAGCTATCCTCCACCAATGGTCCAAAACAAATATTTCTAAACAGATATACAATGTCCAAGACAGATAAACCATTTGAATTCCCATAGGTGAGTGATAATACATATCCAACTCCACCATTTATATAAACATCCATCCAATTTCACATTTCCAATACCAATTCCATTTATTTATACAAAATAAATGTTTGAGACATTTTAGAGCAAATTCTTTTTCGTTCCAAAATCTAATCCAAGTATCAAAATCAACAATTCTATTATAACAAAACTTCATATTCACTCTCATAACCATTTTCAATACACTCATATGTAAACTCCTCTTTTGATTTTAAACCCAAACCTAGGTTTGTTCAAAATCTTTCAAAATTACAATTTTGTTTATATACAACAAACGGCTAGGTTAAAAACCATTGAAGAGTGTAGAAAATCCCTACCTCAAAGCTATAAGTGAGCAAAGCAAGGAAGAAACTCGGATGAAACCGAAACCTAACTCTATTTGGATGAAAACGTATCCCTTGAGATGCTCTACCTTTTTAACAAAGGCACAAGGGTAGAGAAACCACTAAATCTAGGTGAAAATGTAGAGAGAGAGAGAGAGAGAGTGAGTTTTAGAGAGAGAAGCTCTAGATCTAGAGTTTTGGAATGTTTTAGAGAGAGAGAGGTGAAAAAGTGGCTTTTACAAACTGAAATACACACAGTCCGCTCGAGTGTAAGAAATGACGCTTGAGCGTCAGACACAACAAGTTGTTCCGCTCGAGCTCAAAAAGTGACACTCGAGTGCCAAGACAGAATGAAAAAGGGCGTCACTGCTCGAGCGCAATAAGTGATGCTCGAGTGTAGAATATACACTTCTAGTAGTTTTGAAAATAGCAAACCAACACTCGAGGGCAAGAAAGACCACTCTAGCTGAGACTCGCTCGAGCGTAGAAAATAATGCTTGAGCGTAGAATACACTCTTCCAGTAATTTTGCAGACCTGCAAAGTACTGAGAGTTCACAAGTCCCGCTCGAGCGCAAGAAGTGTCGCTTGAGCGAGGAGTAAAATTATGGACAACAAAAGTTTGCAAACCAAGCTACCAACCTGTTCCAAACGCAACGAATACAACCCAATAGCCAAACTCAAGGAGGTATAAAGGAAATATGATATGAACAACGATACAAAACCATGAAATCCAAGTCCAGAATTCAAAATGGATCAGGTCTAAACTAGAATCATTGTAATCTCCCCCTTAAAGAATTTCATTCCCGAAATTATAAATCAAACTTTAAAACCATGTTTAAACCAATTACAACATTGATAATCAATCAATTTCAACACCATGACCCATCCACCGGTCATTCATTTACATCGACATGATAAGCAAGCTCTCAATACTGAATATACAATTCTCATTTCCAAAACATATACAATGTTTATAGTAAATCAACATAACAAAATTTTCAATACATGTTCAAACGTTAACAAATAGGTCCAGATACATCTCATGGACTTCCAACTCACATTCCTAAGTTGATTCCTCAACTCCGTGGTGTCACCACAATACCTTAACTAGGGGAATTGTCTGGCCTCAGAAGACTTGGTCTCAAGTATCCAAGACTTTCACAGGTCTCTCCTCATACGAGGCATCCTTATCTACCTCTAAGTCTATCCAATCCAACATGTGCAATGGATCCGGCTCATTCTTCCGAAGCATACTAATATGAAACACATCATGAACCCCGAAAAGTTGTGGGAGTAAAGCCAAGCGATAAGCTACCTCTCCGATCCGCTCAAGGATGTCAAAAGGCCTAATAAATCTAGGGAAAAACTTTCCACTCTTCTCAAATCTCATCAAACCTGGTCTAGGCGATATCTTCAAGAAGACATGACCTTTTACCTCAAAAGACAAAGGTCTCTTCCTATAGTTGGCATACCTTTTCTGACGACTTTGGACAATAACCAACCTCTTACGGATAAGTGTAACTTTCTCCGTCGTTTCTAGACTAACTTTGGACCCAACAAAGGTGTATCATCCACCTCGGCCCAACACACGAGGGATCTATACGGTTGGCCATACAAGGCCTCAAACGGTGCCATGCTAATACTCGACTGAAAGCTATTGTTATAGGCAAACTACACTAAGGGAAAATGCCTTTCCCATGACCTCTTAATGTCAATAACACAACCTCAAAGCATATCCTCAAGGATTTGAATAGTATTCTCTGACTGCCCGTCAGTCTGAAAATGATACGCAATGCTAAAAGTCAAGCTTGTGCCCAAGGCACTCTGTAGGCTCTACCATAACCGAGCCTTGAAACATAGATCTCTATCCTAAACGATTGTCATAGGGACCTCGTGCAACCTCTCTATGTCCCTAACATAAATATCGGCAAGATAATCTACCGAGTCATTCAGGCGTATAGGTTAAAGTGCGCTGACTTGGTCAACCAGTCAACTACAACCCATATCGCATCACTACCCCATTGAGTCCTTGAAAGGCCCACAACAAAATCCATCGTGACATGCTCCCACTTTCACTTGGCTACAGGAAAGGGTTACAACAAACCCGCCAGTCTTTGATGTTTGGCCTTCACTTGTTGACAAGGAAGACACCTCGATACAAACGCGGCCACATCCTTCTTCATTCCCCTTCACCAAAACTAGCAACTAAGGTCGTGATGCATCTTTGTGCCTCTCGGTTGCACTGCAAGGCGTGAATGGTGAAACTCTCGGAGTACTTCCTCTCGATAAGACTTCGGCACGAAAAGACGGTCACGGTATCTAACATTTGAGTTGGGTACACATTCAAGTCTTTCTCTGCCTTTCCACTAGAGATGTTTTCCTAGAGGGTTTCCACCTTAAGATCACTCTTCTGTGCTTCTATCACTCAGTTCACAAGTGTAGGTTGTGCCACTATCGAAAACAAGGTTGTAGACTCCACGGACTCGCTAAGACACAAGTCAAACTCACCAATAGCACTCAATATCTTCCATTCCTGAATGCAAATAATAGCCATACTACTAATGGATTTCCTACTTAGAGCGTCGGCCACAACATTGGCCTTCCCCAGATGATAATGCAACTCAAAATCATAATCTTCTATAAACTCCATCCACCTACTCTGTCTCAAATTCAATTCTTTCTGTGTAAACAGATATTTTAGACTCTTGTGATTAGAAAGCACTTCAAACTTCTTGCCATACAGATAATGCCTCTAAATCTGCAAGGCAAAGATCACCGCCGCTAACTCTAGGTCATGAGTAGGGTAGTTCCTCTTATGTGTTTTTAACTGCCGTGAGCCATAAGCTACTACCTTTTCCTCTTGCATCAACACACAACTCAAACCTTCCCTTGAAGCATCACAATACACCGAATAGCCCAAACCCCTCTCTGGAATAATCAACACTGGAGTAGTGGTAAGCCTAACCTTAAGCTCTTGAAAATACTTCTCACAAGTCTCGTTCCACATGAACTTAATGCATTCATCGTCAGTTTAGTTAACGGTGAAGCTAATCTAGAGAAATCTTTTACAAATTGACAGTAATACTCGGTCGACCCTAAGAAACTACAAATCTCAAAGGCATTCTTAGGTTGTTCCTAATCTTGCACTACCTCTATTTTGGATGGATCTACAGTCACCCCTTTCTCGGATGCCACATGGCCTAAGAACTTTACTTCTATCAACCAGAATTCACATTTCTCGAACTTGGCATCAAGTTTGTGGGCTTTAAGTAACTCAAGCACTACCTGCAAGTGTTTTTCGTGCTCCTACTCAGAGGGTGAATAAATTAAGATGTCGTCTACAAAGATGACTACGAAACGGTCTAGGAACTCACGAAAAATCTGATTCATTAAATCTATAAACACGGCTGGTGCATCGGTTAGCCCAAAAGGCATCACTAGAAACTCGTAATGGCCATACCGTGTACGAAATGCCGTCTTTGGGATATCCTCCCCCCTTACTCTCAACTGGTGATACTCCGATCTTAGGTCTACCTTAGAAAAACAACAAGACCCCTTTAACTGATCAAACAAATCATTCTATACGGGGCATTGGGTACTTATTCTTAACAGTTATCCGGTTCAACTTCCGATAATTGATACAAAGTCACAACGCACCATCTTTCTTTTTGGTAAAGAGAGCCGGTGCTCCCCAAGGTGAAGTACTAGGGTGGATAAAACCCTTATCTAGCAGCTCTTGGAGTTGAATCTTCAACTCACTCAACTCGGTGGGTGCAAATCTATATGGTGCCATAGAAATCGGTGCCATACCAGGCACTAAATCAATTGAGAACTCAATGTCACGATGAGGTGGTAAACGGATGAGATCCTTAGGAAAAACGTCTGGGTACTCACAAACCACCCTTGGTAACTCGACTCGGACTTTATCACACTCATTACCCAAGAAGTTGGCAAGAAGACAACTGAGTTCACTCTATCCACGCAGATCATACACTGATGATAAGACTATATCCACTTGGTCCCCTAAGAAATAAAAGCAATCACTGCTCAAGGTACATATAGTAACTCTTTGACGGTAATAATCTATGACAGCTCGATACGATGACAACCAGTCCATATCCAAAACAGTATCAAAACTAGACATGTCAATCAACACAAATGCAAAAGGAAGTTAGTGACTGGCAACCTTTATGTCATAACCCCGACACCCTTGGTCCAAAACAATCTCACCACCAATAGGTGACTCTACACTGAGAGGAGATGCTAACCGAGCCATCTCTAACCCCAAAGCCGATGCAAATGCAGAAGAGATAAAAGAATGGGGTGCAGCCGTATCAATCAACACATTGGCAATGGAATTGCATAACAAGAAAGTATCTCTCAGTACTGAAGGCACTGTCACTAAGTCTGGCGCCGTAACAACATACACCCGCCCTGTTGGTCTCTGCTCAACCTGCTCATCCCTCAAAGCATAAGCCTAGTGCATTGAGTGAGCCGAAGAGGCTCCCTGATTGGCCCTCGAGGCTTGTGCTGACTGTGCAGGCTAGTGGCTTTGTGTCTCCTTCAAATTAGACACACCAGGTGTGCCACTCAACTATGGACAAAACCTCTTCAGGTTCCCTGCTTATCCACACTGATAACAAGTGAGCAACTGCCCACTCCCTTGGCTTTGGCTCTGAGAACGAGCCGAAGATGATGCAGACCGCTGTCCTCCTCCTCTCTGCGGGCAAGTTGGAGACTTGTGGCCCAACTAACCACACTTGAAGCAAGTGAAATCTTCCTGACCACCTCTCTCAGAATCTGAACCCGGTACTGGAAAAGTGGACCTTAACTGTGCTCCCTAGGATTGTTGTGGGGTAGGATCCCTCTACCTTTTACTGTCCCCCTGAACATCCTGACTCCTCCTGGAGCCCCTCATCCGCTTCTCCTCAATCTGCATCAAGGTCTCAAGATGAGCTGCCGCCTCCACAGGGAGTTCATAATCTCTAATCATTGACCCAACCACTTTGAACATGTGCCCGGTCCTCAATCTCTTCTCGAACTCTAAACAATGATGCTCCTCAGTCACCACAAGTTTCGATACAAACCTCGGCAGACTAGTAAATGCGGCTTCAAACTCGACCACCGGTGTGCTCAATTGCTTGAGCTAAGAAAACTAATCCCTCAACTTCTCCCTAATAGTGGGAGGCAAGAACTTGTCTTGGAAGGCGTCGATGAAAGCCTCCCAAGTCACCCCAATGCACCCACTCGCATACTTCCGCCATTGACCTGCATCTCCTTTCAACTAGAAAGATGCCAAGGTCACCCTCAAACCTCCATCTTCAATGCCAAGCATCTCAAACGTCTTCACCATCTGCTCTAACCATTCATACACCTTCAGCTGTCCCTTGGGATCACCCAAAAACTAATATGGATTTGATTGGAAAAACTTTCACTTCAAAAATGGCGGCCTTGCCTCAGCTACTTGGGCTTGGACTTGATTCTTAGCCTTGAGAATGTCTATGGATTCCCGTAATGCTCTAGCCATTTCGCGGGCTAAGGCGCCCATGGTTTGCTAACCAATAAGTTTAGCCACATTGGCCTAACTAACTTCCTCCTCTTGCGCCAAAATATCATCCAGTAAAGGCACCTCATGCTTTCTAGGCCTACCACGCCTATTGCCACCATGTCTTGACATCCTTATGTGGGTAACAAAAGAGATTAGCACATTTACAAATGTGCTGAAGCTAGCTCACTTGTGTCCTAATATGGTGGACAATAGTAATTCACTACACATACGCACGTAGTCACATAAACACATACGAATTTCTTTCCTAGATAATGACCGTCCCGCGGCGTTGCCAGAGTTCTGATTAGAAATAGCAGTGATCAAGTGCTCATCTAACAAGACTTCTAGAAACTCGTAGACCCAATCAATGTCTTAGGAATTAAATCTCATACCCATATAATCATATAAGCATGTTATCACATAGCATACCATACATATTAATGTCTCTACCAAGTGAGACAAACCCATTGTGGCAATAACCAATTCTCATGTACCCAAAGTATTCAAACTCGGTATGCTTTGATACCAAGTTGTAATGCCCCAAAATAAATACAATAAACCCATCTTATAAGTAGAAGTATAATTGAAACGACATGCTTTCATTTATCAGAGCTTGATATACATTCACGTGATGTTTATAAGAAATGAAAGCTACACAGATAGTCATGTGCCTTGATGGCTTATATCTTTCTAAGTTACTGCTTGGGTACAACAAAAGTGAGTCCTAAGCTCGATACAGATGAAGCCCGAGGCTTGAACAAAATGAATGAAAAGCAAAATAAACAAGATGAGCCTTCAGCTCCACTATCCTCCCAAGCTAAGCCCTTGGCGGAGGCATATCACCAACACTTGAAAATGATTTTTCCCACATAGGGTGAGCCAAAGCCTAGTAGAAATAATTTAACACAATATATGAATCTTAACAAAGCTATAAGTGTGATATGCATATACAATGCCGTAGTTAAACTGTTTCATAATTATTTTGCAAACCATGCAGTACTAACTGTTTATTTCAATTCCTGACATCACGTCCATTTCATTCGGACAATCCAAACTAAGAATACAACTTAATAGGTTTCTAACCAGTGCAACCATCATACAATCACTTCTATTTTCCATTTTACGGATATTTTGTCCGCGGGAATCGGCATCCATGTATGCTCATAGCTTTCGGGACTTTCACCCAAGACACTCTGGCCAACTTAATTCAATGGAGTATATCCCCTTTCTTCTCCCAAACATGGAGTACATCACCTTTCTTCTCCCAAACATCATACATATACAATGTATTTAAAAACGTAGTTAGATTCAATGGCAACGGATGAGCAATTAGTTTCAATTCACCTAATCCTCATGCAATTTCTACAACTATTATAGCTATCCTCCACCAATAGCCCAAAATAAATATTTCTAAACAGATATAC
This sequence comes from Camellia sinensis, assembly GCF_055761805.1. Taxonomy (NCBI): domain Eukaryota; kingdom Viridiplantae; phylum Streptophyta; class Magnoliopsida; order Ericales; family Theaceae; genus Camellia; species Camellia sinensis. Next base: position 104,078,328 of record NC_138961.1, read on the forward strand.
AATCTCCAAGACAAATAAACCATTCAAATTTCCATAGATGAGTGATAATATATATCTAATTCTACCATTTATATAAAATCCATCCAATTTCACATTTTCAATACCAATTCCATTTATTTATACAAAATAAATGTTTGAGACATTTTAGGCAAACTCTCTTTCCTTCCAAAATCCAACCAAGTATCAAAATCAACAATTTTATTATAACACAACTTCATATTCACTTCCATAGCCATTTCTAATACATCCATTTGTAAACCCCTCTTTTGATTTTAAACCAAAACCCTAGGTTTGTTTAAAATCTCCGAAAATCACAATATTGTTTATACACAACAGACAACTAAGTTAAAAACCATAGAAGAGTGTAGGAAATTTCTACCTCAAAGGTAGAAGACGAGCAAAGCAAGGAAGAAACACGGATGAAGCTGAAACCCAACTTTATTCAAATGAAAACATAGCCTTTGGGATGCTCTACCTTTTTAACAAAGGCACATGGGCAGAGAAACCAATAAATCTATGTGAAAATTTAAAGAGAGAGAGTGAGTTTTAGAAAGAGAAGCTTTAGATCTAGGGTTTTGAAATGTTTAGAGAGAGAGAGATGAAAAAGTGATGTAAAAAGTGACTTTTATGAACTGATATATGCACAGTCTGCTCGAGTGCAAGAAGTGACGCTCGAGCATCAAACACGACAAGTTGTTCCACTCGAGCTCAAAAAGTGATGCTCGACCGCCAAGACACAATGAAAAAGGGCGTCACCGATCGAGCACAGGAAGTGATGCTCGAACGTAGAATACACACTTCCAGTAATTTTGCAGACAGCAGACCAATACAAAAGCACAAGAAAGGCTGCTCGAGCCGAGACCGCTAGAGCGTAGAAAATGACGCTTGAGCATAGAATACACTCTCCTAGTAATTTTGCAGACCTGCAAAGTACTGAGAGTTTTCAAATCCCACTCGAGCACAAGAAGTGTTGCTCGATCATAGGAGTAAAATTCTGGGCAATAAAAGTTTGCAATCCAAGCTACCGACCTGTTCCAAACGCTACGCATACAACCCAATAGCCAAACTGAAGGAGGTATAAAGGAAATATGACATGAACAACGATACGAAACCATGAAACCCCGAGTCTATAATACAAAATGGGTTGGGTCTAAACCAGAATCGTTATAGCGGGATTGAGGGGCAGCACCCACGGACAAAAAGCAAAATTGCAACTGAAGTTGTTTGACCACTTGAGCGGTCATTTGTGCGCTCGAACGAAGAAACAGATCATCCAGTATTTTTGCAGAGCGCCTGAACTTCTAAAAAGAAAGTTTTACTGCTCATTTGGTGAAAGTTGCGCTCGAGCAGTTAGCCTATATGTTTTGCACCGTTTTTAGTCACACCGCTCGAGTGATGAAATGTGCACTCAAGCGGTCTGTGTGATCTTGTTTTCTATGAAGTGCGTTGTTCGCTCTTTTTAGGTTTTATACCATCCAGATTTTAAGAGAGGAAGAAAAAACCAAGGGCTTGTTTGGTTTGTTTTTGGGAGAGTAGTTTTTGAAAATTGTTTTAGGGAGAGAGTTTAGAAATTTTTTTGGTTTGTTTGATTGTGTATTTTGAAGGTAGTTTTGGAGTTTGGGAGTTTGTAATGATTTGATGTTTTGTTATAATTAAGTAGATGTGTATGAGAGAAAAAGTGATTGAGAAGGAGAGAGGAGAGAGAAAAAATGATTGATTGATAGGTAAGAGAGAGAAAGTAATTTTGAAAATTGTTTTGGAAAATTTACAAACTAAACAAATTTTTTAAATTTTTTTTCCCAAAATCACTCTAGAAATTCAAACCAAACATACCCAAAGTGTTTTTATATTGGAGGGGGCTTTATGAGTTTTTCCTTGATGATTTAAGAGTGATCAATGGATCTATAAACTTTGTATCAACATCATCAAGAGGTTTTTTTTTTTTTTTTAAATTTTCTTTTATTCACAAAAGAGAGAGTTGTTTTGTGGTTGATTCTAGGGAACTTGAGCCTGAAGCTTTGGTGGGAGTGGCTCATCGTCATGGATTCAACATCAGCGTTGTGAATTCAACGTTGGATAAGACAATTCTGAGGTGAAGACGGTGGTGGAAGAGGCACATTGGAGACAGTTCAATTCGGACGTGGATTCGCTAGGTAATTGAGAGTATAATTGTATAATTCCTTTTTTGTTTTCTTAGCTGATTTTTTATGGCTTTAGCTCATGTTTTTTTTTTATCACAATTGGAGGCACTCTAATTGTGGTTTTTCCACGTTAAATCATTATGTCGATTTGTCTTTGATTGGGATAGTTATTCATCGTTTAAAATTGAAACATAATAAAAAATCAATATCTTGGGGATTTTTAGTTTTTTTGCAACTAGATGGGTTGCAAAATGGATACAGATGTTGGATCACAACCCGATCCAAGTCCAATCTCAAACATATGCACAAGTTAAGCCCAACACAACACAGCTCAGCCTAAGCTCAAAACTAGGTCCAAGTCCAAGTCCAAGTCCAAGACTAAACCTAGCACATGCACAAGTACAAGCCTAGGAGTAGTCCCAACTAAGCCTAAATCCAAATCTAAACTCAACTTTTATTGATGCCCACTTTATGAGACAATTATCATTCAGAATCTAATGGTTTCAGCTCATTATTTTCGCATTTTAATCTTCTCACTTAAGAGAATATAACCCCACTCGGACCCACCTCAACCGATGTTTGGGTTTCACTTAAAATTGCCAAAAAATCATTATTTTCCAACACAAAATACATTGAAGAAAGAAAAGAATTGATCCAAGCATTTGCACAAGGACAAGAAATTCTCTCTCTCTCTCTCTCTCTCTCTTTTTTTCTCTCCACACAATACACTACATCTTGTTGCTCATGCTTTATTTCTTGGATTCAAGGATAGACATATGGGGGCTAATCTTCATCGCTTAAATTATGTTTTCTAGTTATCCCTTGAATGATAATCCAGTTCATGCATTTTGTCTTTCCTTCTCATTATACCCATATGGAGGTTTTCAAATTTTGAAGGAGCCACTTCAAGTTTATTTGATTTTTTTAGACTTTTTAGGTTCTCTTTAGAATATTTTATTATATTTGTTTCTATGCTTTGCTTTATACATCTTATTGTATGTCGGGTTGTGATAAATTCATCTTAGTTTGGTAATAAAATTATAGGTCCGTGCCTTGAGCTCATTGTACTTATCTTTATTTTGGTAATAAAATTTCTCGGACAAAAAAATTGTTTGAGTAGAATATTAAATGACCAAACTAAATAGTGATAAAATGTGTTGAGTAAAACATAACAGTTTTGTAAAAAACTGAGATTATAATTTGACAAATGGTCATAATTTTTTACAAAAATGAGATCTTATTACTACTATCACTCACATTTTTAACATTTGATCTCAAATTTTTAAGCTTTTTATCATGGTTAAAAACTGTAACGGAAAAATTGAACAAACAATCACACCTTCATCATTTACAGTTTTTGTGTTGGAAAAAATTGAGATTGGAATTTTAAAATCATAGTTAAAAATTGTGATCTTTAACCAATTTTGTAGTAGTGATGGCCAATTTCATATTTGAGTAAATTACAAATACACCCCTTGAAGTTTGCTTAAAGTACAGATTGTTCCCTGTGATTTGAAAAATTACAAATACCCCTCTTGTCAGAAATTTTTTATTTAACATAATTAACTAAAAAAATTAAATTCATAATTGTTTTCCTAAACAATAATAAAATTACCTAAATTATTAATTGAAATATATTTCTAACATCATTAAAAATTGTTAATTAGCTTGATGATTTATTAACAAAAGGGGAGATTTGTTATGAAATTAGAAATATTTCCAGAACCACAGAAGGCGATTCATATTTTAATTAAACCTCAGGAGATGTATTTGTAATTTACCCTTGTAATTAACTGTCAGGTCGTCATTTCGTAAAATTGGACTTATCAATTACATGATTCCAAATGTTTCTTTATAAAGTGCTATAATTTGAGTTCAGTCCCATTCAAGCTTTACGTGTTCAACTAAGTGCATAAACTAGTGTGGGAGCCAAAAAAAAAAAAATTTATTGGGCTAACCCAAACAAGGCCTGACAATGGCCCAACCCAAACAAGAAAGTCCGTGGGACAAATATCACACCCCCCATCTATAAAAGGAGGGCAACCTAAAGAATAGAGGTATGGGTCTCTCTCTACAACATAACACACACCTTTCATTTCTACATCTTCTTTCCTTGATTTAGTGACTAACTTTATCATCGGAGTGTCCCCGGTCGGCAACCTTGGTTGGGTGGCGCCGACTATGTTCATCTATGCAGATCTATGAGGCAAAGCTCTTCTCTTCGTTGGGTCTCTTCAACAATCCATGTTAGAATATTTTTTTGGTTCTCACAGTTGGCACCGTTTGTGGGAAAGAGTAGATAAATTCAATGAAGAGAAGAACAAATACCACACTCAAGGTGCTCGGACTAGTGAGCACTAAGGTTAACCAATCTCTCTCTAGAAAAAGTAGACCCACGGGCCTTTGGCTTCTCCCTTTTTTATTATGTTTCTGTTCAAATTCACCACAGATATCTATATTTATGTATGTATATACACTTTTATAGTCACAGATTGTGTCTAACCTTTGTTGCATACCAATTTACTTATCACTCAAAGTAATCTAATAAATCGTCTTGGAAATACAAATTAGTTTTTGTGAGACCATGAAATATCCTCTCACATGGATTGTTGGTGAGATTCAACAAAGAGATGAACTTGATCCTGGTATACCTGCAAAGACGAGCATGATCGGCGCCACCCAACCGGGGTTGCCGGCCAGAGGTACTCCGATGGTGAAGTCAGTCACCATGAATGAAGAATCAAGAATAGTAAAGTGTGTTTGTGTGCTGCCTGGAGCAGAGAGAGATCATACCTGTATGTTATGAGGTCCCTTCCTTTTATAGACGGGGGTGGGCCGAATAAGCCCAATAGTTGGGCCTTTGGCAAGCCTTGTTTGGGTTAGCCCAATAAGTTGATATATATTATTTTTTAGCTCCCACAGTTTTGATCTCTTCTAATTCTCGATCTCTTCATTTCTTTCTTTCATTGCGTAAATCCCGAGCTTCGAATTCGAGATCCAGCTTCTTTTGTAAACAATTTGTTGTTGAAATGATTATTGGGTTTATGATTTGTGAAGAAAATAATGTGCTTTTTGGACCAACTTTTGGGGTTGGGAATTCCATCATTTTCACAGGTTAAAGGTGCTTACCCATATCAAAATATTTCCAAGAAGATTCAACTACCACACCTACTCTTACTCAACAACATTTAAGAGCTAAATCACATCAGTAATACTTAATGGAGGCACTACACCCACACTTGCCAGCAACCACTTCGCCAAGAAAATAAGCTCTCATCCATTTTCCTCGGCACCAACGAAACTATCAACTGTCGACAATGGTGGTTCAGCACGTCCACACATGGACTTTTGCATTACCCGGCAACTATTCTGCATGAACCGTCCATTGGAACCTCCATCTATTCCGATCATCACCGCTGTTAAATGACAAACTCATCCCTCATTTATGAATTTGGCACTCAAACCATGTCCGACGACCTTTTGAACTACAAAGCCAAAAACACGATAACACCGAACAAACGCCGCCAAGCGCATGTAGAACTGGCACTCACGCATCCCATCCGCTCAGCAATGTCGCCATCTAGCAGACTTTTCTAGAAATGAAATTATTTGCCGATTGTCAAATTCGCACAATGCAGTTTGTTTTCTGACTCTTGGCGCCGTAACGCCATTATCAAGTTCATCAGTAATGATAATCCTTGAGAATAGCACGTGTATATCATCAGGTCGACTACAACCGCGATGCTCAGAACAAAATTTAAGTGCTCTCTTTTTGGAGTCATCTTGGAAACATACTCCATAACATTTGTCATCTTCTCGGAACAAAAACTGCCACATTTTCGGCAAAAATCTCATGATCTTGTTCCCAGGAGTGCATCCATGTGATACCCCTGCCCCGTAATATGCTAATTGGTCCTTAATTTGAGTATGATTATGTGTTTAGCATGATTTTATGTGCCATTATGTGAATGTTTGTGATTTTGAAGTCTTATCTGTTCACCGTAGGAATACCTGTCTGAATAATCTATTTTGGAAATTAAATTGAAGGCCTTATCGGCCATGGAACCTGAAATTGATTACGCCATTGTGATTGGCATAATTTTTAGAGCCTACGGTGAAATTTAATTGAAAATTTATTCGGGCCAGATTAAGTCGATTTAATTGATGAATTAGTGCCCACATATTTTATATTGAAATATTATGTTAGTAGGCCTTGTTGTATGATAGCATTACACTCCCCTCTAGCCCTTATGAACTCAAAATCTGAGTTAGACTATTGAGAGAAAGAGAGAGCCGGCTGTAGAGAGGAGGAGAGAAGAGAATTGAGCAAACTTAGCTCAAAGCTTGGGAGCCTTGAAGATTATTCAAGTTTTGACCATAGATTGGGAGAATCAAGCCTCTAGGTAAGTGAATCCATGAATATTAAGTTGTAATTTTGTGAATTCAAGTTGAAATAATGGTCAAGAACATGATTTAGTTTGAGTATGAGGAAATTGAAGTGGTTTGGTTGAATTGAAGGCCATTATGTGCATGCATGTAAGAAAGTACCTTGAATTTGCATGTTTTGTATAATCCATGTACAATTTTAATTGAAGCCCATGTTATAATCATCATTTGTGCCATCTAAGTTGAGGACGTGGCTAATTCATCACATGCATGTACAATTGGAGAAGACATGAGCTTGAATGCATGAGTTTGTTATGTTGATGTTGAGTTTGACATGTTGTGAGACATGCATGTAGATAAATCAAGAAATTGAACTCCATAATGTTATAATCTTGCATTGGTACCATGTTAGTATGATTATATTTGAGATTTGAGCCATTGCATGCAAGTATTGAGGCTGAGATTTCGAATTGGAGCTCAAGAACTCAATATGGAATTCCCAGATTTTGATGTCTGCTCGAGCAGGGGAACTGCCGTTCGAGCGGGAAATACGTGCTCCTAGTATATTTTCTGCAGCCCTTGATGTCCGCTTGAGCGGGGAAGTCCACGCTCGAGCGGGGAGCTACGTAGGATGGACTTTCGCTTGAGCGTCCTAGGTCACGCTCGAGCGTAAAAATGAGACATCCAGAACTTTTTGCAGGCATGGCTTCCGCTCGAGCGGGTAAGTTCGCGCTCGAGCGGGGAGCCATGTAAAGAGGCCTTTCGCTCGAGCGCTAGATTTAACACTCGAGCGTAAATTTCCTATATCCAGTACTTTTGTAGGCCCCAGGGGTCCGTTCGAGCGGGGAAGTCCACGCTCGAGCGGGGACCCTGTTTTCTGAGATTCTGTTTTTGCATTCTGAGTTCTGTTTTCCGTTCTCTTTCACTTGTAAGCACTCTTAGGCATATGTTAAGCATTGTAAATGAATTAATGAGATATGAATAAAGCCTAGTGAGGAACATGTGAAGCAAAGAACGGATTGAACTGTTAGTGACCCTTTTGTGTTCATGAAATGTGTAGGGTCAAGCTCCAGGGCAAATCCACAAGCCGATCACTGTGAGTAATATCAATATTTGAAAGCTTGTGAATGTCCAATTGTTATTCCCTTATAAGCCTTATGAATTTTCTAATTGGGATCGTGGACAAAAGTTTGATACGAATAAATGAATGGACCAGAGGTCGTTTTGATAGAGATAATGGACCAAAGGTCGTTTTGATATAAATGAATGGGCCGAAGGCCGTTTTGACAGGAATGAGTGGGCCGAAGGCCATTTTGACATGAATGAGTGGGCCGAAGGCCGTTTCGACACAAATGAATGGGCCAAAGGCCGTTTTAATATAAATGAATGGGCCGAAGGCCGTTTTGACAAGAATGAACGGGCCGAAGGCCGTTTTGACAAGAATGAACGGGCCGAAGGCCGTTTTGACATAAATGTATGGGCCGAAGGCCGTTTTGACGTAGATGGAAATCAGAATGGGCCAAAGGCCAATATGTTTAGAACTACAGTCACTTGATCTAAACTTTGTATAAATGTACATATGTTAAGTAGGAATATGAATTGGGCCCAAGGCCGTTTGGAGTATGTTGTTCTACATATTGTTTATATGACTTCCGTATTTGATATTATTCACTGGGCTATCGCTCACGCTCATTCATGTGTTTGTAGGTGAGTCAAGGGAAGTCCAAACCCAGCCCCAGTGAAGTCTGCTAGGAAAAATACGAGTTTTGAGGAAGTCAACCTTGCGTCTCACTCTTGAGATCTATCCTTGCCTTTTTGTTACGTAATTATATTTTGTCTTGCTGGCAAGGACTTTATGTATATTTGTAAATAGTCTGTCATGGGTGGACTTAATTAGATGATCCTGTCTGTAAAGAATTTTATGGTACTGTACTTTTGACGTGGGTTATTAACGTATATGAGTTTGGTTTGTTTTGAAGTGCATATAAGCACGACTCTATGGACAAAGTGTTTGATTATTGCTTCCGTTTGGCCGCTCTACTCTGTTGACTTATGTCTATTTTGGTTTGAGGCGGTAGGTAATCTCAAGATTACTGGCCGGTTACGTCCTTAACCCATGGGGGCGGGTTCGGGTCGTGACAGAGTGGTATCAGAGCACGAGTTAATACCTCACACACTTGTCCAATAAGAGCAATAAGCGTCTAGACAAGATCTAGGATGCATTCATGTGATAAATATGAATTTGGAAGCATTGATTATATGCTTAAATGTTTTGATATGAACAATTATAGGTTATGAGTTGTGAATTATTTGCATTGCAAACTACCTGAAAATGTATGCTCCTTGTTACATGCATATGTGTGTATCTTTTGTATAAAATATAATGCAAGTTTAATCAGATGGTGAGAACCAGAGGAGATGAAATAGAAGAATCCTCAACTGCCAGAATGGACAGGATGGAAAGACTGATACAGGAAATGGTTGAAGCTTTGAGACAGCAACAGGAGTGGCAACAACAGTGGCAGCAACCACACCCGCCACCTCCACCTCCGGCACCACCTGTGCCTGATCATCAGAATGATGACCGGATTATAGCTCTCACTAAGGAATTCAAGAAAATGAAACCACCACAATTTCACGGGGGATTAGATCCGTTGAAATCCGAAGCGTGGGTTCTCGGCATTGAGAAATTATTTGAAGTGTTTCCCTGTTCAGAGACTCAGAAAGTGTTTCTAGCCACTTTTATGCTAGAAGACGAAGCAAGAAGATGGTGGATGTTGATGCGAGAAAATCATAGGGATGTCGACTGGGTAAAGTTTCTAGAAATATTCTATGACAAGTACTTCCCGCAGTGTGTCCGGGATAGGAAAGTGGCAGAATTCATGGAACTCAAGCAAGACAGCATGACTGTAGCTGAGTATGAGGCCAAATTCACTGAATTGGCCAGGTTTGCACCACATGTAATTGACACGGACTATAAGAAGGCAAGACATTTTGAAGGTGGGCTCCGCAATGACATCCTAGAGAGGGTGAATGTCCTGAAATTGGAAACCTACATTGGGGTGTTTGACAGAGCCATCATATCAGAGGCTAACATAGCCAGACAAGCTAAGCCAGTAACAGAATGGAAAGGCAACAAAAGACAAGGCTTCTTTTCGAAGAAGAAATTTCTGAAAAAGCAAAACACGGGCTCCTCAAATACTTCAAGTTCTTCCCGAGACACAGCTCCCATGTGCAATATTTGTAGCAAAAGGCACCGTGGAGTCTGTTACCGTGCATCAGGAGCCTGTTTTAAATGTGGGAAGCAAGGGCACATAGCCCGAGAATGTAATCAGAACAGTGGAAAACTAGCAGCTAGTTCCACCGCATCGATCCCAAAGCCGGGGAACACTTTGAAATCTGCTACTACTGGGGATACAGTGAGACATGGGAGAGTCTTTGCACTTGTTCCGGGCGATACACAGAATGCCAATGCCGTTGTCTCAGGTACTATTTCAATATGTAATCAGGATGCCTTTGTATTAATTGATTTTGGATCAACGCACTCATTTGTGACATATACGTTTGCATCTAGATTGAATAGACCCCTAGAGCTATTGCCATATTTGTTATGTGTGTCTGCTCCATCGGGGGAATCTGTGTTATGTGATTATATATATCGATTTTGTGACATGCATATCGAGCATGCCACCCTATATGTAGATTTGTTGCCCTTGAACTTTAGACATTTCGATGTAATTTTGGGCATGGATTGGTTGACCAAGTACTGTGCCACCATAGAATGTGTGACAAAAAGGGTTGTATTTAACCTACCAGAACAGAAAGAGATTGTGTTTGTGGGTAATGGGGTAGTGCCTCCACCTTATTTGATATTCGCAATGAAAACATGTAAACTGATTAGGAAAGGGTGCCAGGGTTATGTGTGCTATGTGTTGTCTGAACAATCTGAGAATGTTGAATTGAATAATATTCCTATTGTTAGAGAATTTCCGGATGTGTTTCCGAATGAATTACCAGGGGAATTGGTAGATAGGGAGATCGAGTTTACCATTGAAACTGTGCCAGGCACCCAGCCTATTTCTAAAACTCCCAACAGAATGGCTACTGCTGAAATGAAAGAATTAAAGGAACAGTTGCAAGACCTTCTTGATAAAGGGTTTATTCGGCCTAGCACTTCGCCTTGGGGTGCACCAGTGTTATTTGTAAAGAAGAAGGATGGTACTTTGCGCCTGTGCATTGATTACCGGGAGTTGAACAAGGTAACGATAAAGAACAAATATCCCTTACCCCGTATTGACGACTTATTTGACCAGTTGTAGGGATCACAGGTGTTTTCTAAGATTGATTTGAGATCCGGGTATCATCAGCTGAAAGTTAAGGCAGATGATGTTGAGAAAACCGCATTCAGAACGAGGTATGGTCATTTTGAGTTTCTTGTTATGCCGTTTGGAGTGACTAATGCTCCGGCAGCATTTATGGACTTAATGAATAGAATTTTTAAAACCTACCTTGATGAGTTTGTTGTAGTCTTCATCGATGATATTTTGATATACTCTAAAGATAGACTTGAACATGAACATCATTTGAGGACTGTTTTACAAATACTTCAGGAAAGAAAACTATTTGCTAAATTAAAGAAATGTGAGTTTTGGTTGGATGAGGTTATTTTCTTAGGGCACGTGATCAACAAGGAAGGAATTTCAGTGGACCCGCAGAAGATAGAGGCAATTGTGAATTGGCCTACACCGACCAATGTGATAGAAGTTCGCAGCTTCATGGGCTTGGCTGGGTACTACAGGAGGTTTGTGAAGGACTTTTCGAAATTAGCAGTGCCTCTTACCCAACTGACCCGTAAGGGGCAACCTTTTGAGTGGAACGAAGAAAGGGAATCAGCCTTTCATGAATTAAAGACAAGATTGACTACTGCACCAATTTTAACACTACCTTCAGGTACGGAAAATTTCGTAATCTTTAGTGATGCATCTTATAAGGGTTTGGGTTGTGTGTTAATGTAGAACGGAAAGGTTATCGCTTACGCCTCCCGACAGTTGAGGCCACACGAGAAGAACTACCCAACACATGACCTTGAATTGGCCGCAGTCATTTTTGCTTTGAAAATCTGGCGGCATTATTTGTATGGGGAAAAGTGTGAAGTCTACAGATCATAAGAGCCTGAAATACTTTTTCACGTAGAAAGAGTTAAATATGCGTCAGAGAAGGTGGCTGGAACTAATAAAAGATTACGACCTAGAAATTCAGTACCACCCCGGGAAAGCTAATATAGTTGCTGATGCCTTGAGCAGAAAATCAATGGGGAGTATGGCCTGTTTGCTTACTGAACAAAGAGAGATCTTGCAAGATTTTGAGAAGTCTGAAATTGAAGTGGTAATGTGTGAACGGGGAGGATTGATAGCCGCTATTATAGCCGAGCCGGCGATCATTGATGAAATCCAACGGAAACAGAAAGAGGATGAGTACCTCAAGAAAGTGATTGACGAATTCGAGGCAAGCCCGAAAGCAGAATTCAGTATTGAGAATGAAATGTTGAAATTTCAAATCCGGTTATGTGTTCCAGATATCCTAGAACTAAAGAAGAGGGTTTTAGATGAAGCCCACAAGTCCATATTTGCTTTGCATCCGGGTAACAATAAAATGTACTAGGATTTGAAACAAACCTATTGGTGGCCCAAAATGAAGAAAGAAATTGTAGAATATGTGTCCAAGTGCCTACAGTGTCAGCAAGTTAAGGCTGAACATCAGAAACCAGGCGGCCTACTTCAACCTCTCCATATTCCTGAATGGAAGTGGGAACATGTGACTATGGATTTCGTTGTTGGCCTACCTCGAACTTCTCGAGGTATGGATTCTGTTTGGGTTGTAGTTGATAGACTGACTAAGTCTGCACATTTTCTGCCTGTCAAAATTACATTTACCGCTTATAGATTGGCTACCATTTATGTTGATGAGATTGTCTGTTTACACGGAGTTCCAGTATCTATTGTATCGGATAGAGATCCGAAATTTGTGTCTAGATTGTGGAAGAGTTTGCAGGAAGCTATGGGAACAGAACTAAGGTTCAGTACTGCATTTCACCCACAGACAGACGGGCAATCAGAACGAACGATTCAAACTTTGGAAGATATGCTTCGCATGTGTGCTTTGGATTTTCAGGGGAGTTGGGAAGATTATTTGCCACTTGCAGAATTTGCTTATAATAACAGCTTCCACTCCAGCATCGGTATGGCACCATACGAGGCTTTATATGGTAGGAGGTGTAGATCACCTATCTGTTGGGCGGAGGTCGGGGATAGAGCTTTGCTTGGGCCAGAAATTGTGCAAGATACATTTGAGAAAATCAAGACTATTCGCCAAAGGCTCAAAACAGCTCTGGATCGACAAAAGAATTATGCAGACGTTCGAAGAAGACCTCTTGAATATGAGGTTGGTGACCATGTGTTCATCCGTGTTTCTCCGATGAAGGGCCAAGTCAGATTTGGGAAAAAGGGCAAGTTGTCGCCCCGCTACATTGGGCCGTTTCAGATTTTGGAAAGGCTTGGTCCAGTTGCTTATAGAGTGGCCTTACCATCGGGATTCGAGCAAATCCATAATGTGTTTCATGTGTCAATGTTGAGGGGTTACCTCCGAGACCCGTTGCATGTGATTGATTATCACCGGGTTGCTATTGATGAAAATATGAAATATACTGAATGGCCGGAAAGAATTGTTGACCGACAAGTGAAGGAATTGAGAAACAAATCCATTCCAATGGTGAAAGTGGAATGGAAGGAACACTATGGGACAGATGCTACGTGGGAAAAAGAGGAGGAAATGCGTCTACGCTATCCACATTTGTTTCCCGACGAAGGTAAATTAAGTTTGGAGGACCAAACTTCCTAAAGGGGGGAAGACTGTGATACCCCTGTCCCGTAATATGCTAATTGGTCCTTAATTTGAGTATGATTATGTGTTTAGCATGATTTTATGTGCCATTATGTGAATGTTTGTGATTTTGAAGTCTTATCTGTTCACCGTAGGAATACCTGTCTGAATAATCTGTTTTGGAAATTAAATTGAAGGCCTTATCGGCCACGGAACCCGAAATTGATTACGCCATTGTGATTGGCATAATTTTTAGAGTCTACGGTGAAATTTAATTGAAAATTTATTCGGGCCAGATTAAGTCGATTTAATTGATGAATTAGTGCCCAAATATTTTATATTGAAATATTATGTTAGTAGGCCTTGTTGTATGATAGCATTACACTCCCCTCTAGCCCTTATGAACTCAAAATCTGAGTTAGACTATTGAGAGAAAGAGAGAGCCGGCTGTAGAGAGGAGGAGAGAAGAGAATTGAGCAAACTTAGCTCAAAGCTTGGGAGCCTTGAAGATTATTCAAGTTTTGACCATAGATTGGGAGAATCAAGCCTCTAGGTAAGTGAATCCATGAATATTAAGTTGTAATTTTGTGAATTCAAGTTGAAATAATGGTCAAGAACATGATTTAGTTTGATTATGAGGAAATTGAAGTGGTTTGGTTGAATTGAAGGCCATTATGTGCATGCATGTAAGAAAGTATCTTGAATTTGCATGTTTTGTATAATCCATGTACAATTTTAATTGAAGCCCATGTTATAATCATCATTTGTGCCATCTAAGTTGAGGACGTGGCTAATTCATCACATGCATGTACAATTGGAGAAGACATGAGCTTGAATGCATGAGTTTGTTATGTTGATGTTGAGTTTGACATGTTGTGAGACATGCATGTAGATAAATCAAGAAATTGAACTCCATAATGTTATAATCTTGCATTGGTACCATGTTAGTATGATTATATTTGAGATTTGAGCCATTGCATGCAAGTATTGAGGCTGAGATTTCGAATTGGAGCTCAAGAACTCAATATGGAATTCCCAGATTTTGATGTCTGCTCGAGCAGGGGAACTGCCGTTCGAGCGGGAAATACGTGCTCCTAGTATATTTTCTGCAGCCCTTGATGTCCGCTTGAGTGGGGAAGTCCACGCTCGAGCGGGGAGCTACGTAGGATGGAATTCCGCTTGAGCGTCCTAGGTCACGCTCGAGCGTAAAAATGAGACATCCAGAACTTTTTGCAGGCATGGCTTCCGCTCGAGCGGGTAAGTTCGCGCTCGAGCGGGGAGCCATGTAAAGAGGCCTTTCGCTCGAGCGCTAGATTTAACACTCGAGCGTAAATTTCCTATATCCAGTACTTTTGTAGGCCCCAGGGGTCCGTTCGAGCGGGGAAGTCCACGCTCAAGCGGGGACCCTGTTTTCTGAGATTCTGTTTTTGCATTCTGAGTTCTGTTTTCCGTTCTCTTTCACTTGTAAGCACTCTTAGGCATATGTTAAGCATTGTAAATGAATTAATGAGATATGAATAAAGCCTAGTGAGGAACATGTGAAGCAAAGAACGGATTGAACTGTTAGTGACCCTTTTGTGTTCATGAAATGTGTAGGGTCAAGCTCCAGGGCAAATCCACAAGCCGATCACTGTGAGTAATATCAATATTTGAAAGCTTGTGAATGTCCAATTGTTATTCCCTTATAAGCCTTATGAATTTTCTAATTGGGATCGTGGACAAAAGTTTGATACGAATAAATGAATGGACCAGAGGTCGTTTTGATAGAGATAATGGACCAAAGGTCGTTTTGATATAAATGAATGGGCCGAAGGCCGTTTTGACAGGAATGAGTGGGCCGAAGGCCATTTTGACATGAATGAGTGGGCCGAAGGCCGTTTCGACACAAATGAATGGGCCAAAGGCCGTTTTAATATAAATGAATGGGCCGAAGGCCGTTTTGACAAGAATGAACGGGCCGAAGGCCGTTTTGACAAGAATGAACGGGCCGAAGGCCGTTTTGACATAAATGTATGGGCCGAAGGCCGTTTTGACGTAGATGGAAATCAGAATGGGCCAAAGGCCAATATGTTTAGAACTACAGTCACTTGATCTAAACTTTGTATAAATGTACATATGTTAAGTAGGAATATGAATTGGGCCCAAGGCCGTTTGGAGTATGTTGTTCTACATATTGTTTATATGACTTCCGTATTTGATATTATTCACTGGGCTATCGCTCACGCTCATTCATGTGTTTGTAGGTGAGTCAAGGGAAGTCCAAACCCAGCCCCAGTGAAGTCTGCTAGGAAAAATACGAGTTTTGAGGAAGTCAACCTTGCGTCTCACTCTTGAGATCTATCCTTGCCTTTTTGTTACGTAATTATATTTTGTCTTGCTGGCAAGGACTTTATGTATATTTGTAAATAGTCTGTCATGGGTGGACTTAATTAGATGATCCTGTCTGTAAAGAATTTTATGGTACTGTACTTTTGACGTGGGTTATTAACGTATATGAGTTTGGTTTGTTTTGAAGTGCATATAAGCACGACTCTATGGACAAAGTGTTTGATTATTGCTTCCGTTTGGCCGCTCTACTCTGTTGACTTATGTCTATTTTGGTTTGAGGCGGTAGGTAATCTCAAGATTACTGGCCGGTTACGTCCTTAACCCATGGGGGCGGGTTCGGGTCGTGACAGAGTGGTATCAGAGCACGAGTTAATACCTCACACACTTGTCCAATAAGAGCAATAAGCGTCTAGACAAGATCTAGGATGCATTCATGTGATAAATATGAATTTGGAAGCATTGATTATATGCTTAAATGTTTTGATATGAACAATTATAGGTTATGAGTTGTGAATTATTTGCATTGCAAACTACCTGAAAATGTATGCTCCTTGTTACATGCATATGTGTGTATCTTTTGTATAAAATATAATGCAAGTTTAATCAGATGGTGAGAACCAGAGGAGATGAAATAGAAGAATCCTCAACTGCCAGAATGGACAGGATGGAAAGACTGATACAGGAAATGGTTGAAGCTTTGAGACAGCAACAGGAGTGGCAACAACAGTGGCAGCAACCACACCCGCCACCTCCACCTCCGGCACCACCTGTGCCTGATCATCAGAATGATGACCGGATTATAGCTCTCACTAAGGAATTCAAGAAAATGAAACCACCACAATTTCACGGGGGATTAGATCCGTTGAAATCCGAAGCGTGGGTTCTCGGCATTGAGAAATTATTTGAAGTGTTTCCCTGTTCAGAGACTCAGAAAGTGTTTCTAGCCACTTTTATGCTAGAAGACGAAGCAAGAAGATGGTGGATGTTGATGCGAGAAAATCATAGGGATGTCGACTGGGTAAAGTTTCTAGAAATATTCTATGACAAGTACTTCCCGCAGTGTGTCCGGGATAGGAAAGTGGCAGAATTCATGGAACTCAAGCAAGACAGCATGACTGTAGCTGAGTATGAGGCCAAATTCACTGAATTGGCCAGGTTTGCACCACATGTAATTGACACGGACTATAAGAAGGCAAGACATTTTGAAGGTGGGCTCCGCAATGACATCCTAGAGAGGGTGAATGTCCTGAAATTGGAAACCTACATTGGGGTGTTTGACAGAGCCATCATATCAGAGGCTAACATAGCCAGACAAGCTAAGCCAGTAACAGAATGGAAAGGCAACAAAAGACAAGGCTTCTTTTCGAAGAAGAAATTTCTGAAAAAGCAAAACACGGGCTCCTCAAATACTTCAAGTTCTTCCCGAGACACAGCTCCCATGTGCAATATTTGTAGCAAAAGGCACCGTGGAGTCTGTTACCGTGCATCAGGAGCCTGTTTTAAATGTGGGAAGCAAGGGCACATAGCCCGAGAATGTAATCAGAACAGTGGAAAACTAGCAGCTAGTTCCACCGCATCGATCCCAAAGCCGGGGAACACTTTGAAATCTGCTACTACTGGGGATACAGTGAGACATGGGAGAGTCTTTGCACTTGTTCCGGGCGATACACAGAATGCCAATGCCGTTGTCTCAGGTACTATTTCAATATGTAATCAGGATGCCTTTGTATTAATTGATTTTGGATCAACGCACTCATTTGTGACATATACGTTTGCATCTAGATTGAATAGACCCCTAGAGCTATTGCCATATTTGTTATGTGTGTCTGCTCCATCGGGGGAATCTGTGTTATGTGATTATATATATCGATTTTGTGACATGCATATCGAGCATGCCACCCTATATGTAGATTTGTTGCCCTTGAACTTTAGACATTTCGATGTAATTTTGGGCATGGATTGGTTGACCAAGTACTGTGCCACCATAGAATGTGTGACAAAAAGGGTTGTATTTAACCTACCAGAACAGAAAGAGATTGTGTTTGTGGGTAATGGGGTAGTGCCTCCACCTTATTTGATATTCGCAATGAAAACATGTAAACTGATTAGGAAAGGATGCCAGGGTTATTTGTGCTATGTGTTGTCTGAACAATCTGAGAATGTTGAATTGAATAATATTCCTATTGTTAGAGAATTTCCGGATGTGTTTCCGAATGAATTACCAGGGGAATTGGTAGATAGGGAGATCGAGTTTACCATTGAAACTGTGCCAGGCACCCAGCCTATTTCTAAAACTCCCAACAGAATGGCTACTGCTGAAATGAAAGAATTAAAGGAATAGTTGCAAGACCTTCTTGATAAAGGGTTTATCCGGTCTAGCACTTCGCCTTGGGGTGCACCAGTGTTATTTGTAAAGAAGAAGGATGGTACTTTGCGCCTGTGCATTGATTACCGGGAGTTGAACAAGGTAACGATAAAGAACAAATATCCCTTACCCCGTATTGACGACTTATTTGACCAGTTGTAGGGATCACAGGTGTTTTCTAAGATTGATTTGAGATCCGGGTATCATCAGCTGAAAGTTAAGGCAGATGATGTTGAGAAAACCGCATTCAGAACGAGGTATGGTCATTTTGAGTTTCTTGTTATGCTGTTTGGAGTGACTAATGCTCCGGCAGCATTTATGGACTTAATGAATAGAATTTTTAAAACCTACCTTGATGAGTTTGTTGTAGTCTTCATCGATGATATTTTGATATACTCTAAAGATAGACTTGAACATGAACATCATTTGAGGACTGTTTTACAAATACTTCAGGAAAGAAAACTATTTGCTAAATTAAAGAAATGTGAGTTTTGGTTGGATGAGGTTATTTTCTTAGGGCACGTGATCAACAAGGAAGGAATTTCAGTGGACCCGCAGAAGATAGAGGCAATTGTGAATTGGCCTACACCGACCAATGTGATAGAAGTTCGCAGCTTCATGGGCTTGGCTGGGTACTACAGGAGGTTTGTGAAGGACTTTTCGAAATTAGCAGTGCCTCTTACCCAACTGACCCGTAAGGGGCAACCTTTTGAGTGGAACGAAGAAAGGGAATCAGCCTTTCATGAATTAAAGACAAGATTGACTACTGCACCAATTTTAACACTACCTTCAGGTACGGAAAATTTCGTAATCTTTAGTGATGCATCTTATAAGGGTTTGGGTTGTGTGTTAATGTAGAACGGAAAGGTTATCGCTTACGCCTCCCGACAGTTGAGGCCACACGAGAAGAACTACCCAACACAGTGAGGAACATGTGAAGCAAAGAACGGATTGAACTGTTAGTGACCTTTTTGTGTTCATGAAATGTGTAGGGTCAAGCTCCAGGGCAAATCCACAAGCCGATCACTGTGAGTAATATCAATATTTGAAAGCTTGTGAATGTCCAATTGTTATTCCCTTATAAGCCTTATGAATTTGCTAATTGGGATCGTGGACAAAAGTCTGATACGAATAAATGAATGGACCAGAGGTCGTTTTGATAGAGATAATGGACCAAAGGTCGTTTTGATATAAATGAATGGGCCGAAGGCCGTTTTGACAGGAATGAGTGGGCCGAAGGCCATTTTGACATGAATGAGTGGGCCGAAGGCCGTTTCGACACAAATGAATGGGCCAAAGGCCGTTTTGATATAAATGAATGGGCCGAAGGCCGTTTTGACAAGAATGAATGGGCCGAAGGCCGTTTTGACAAGAATGAACGGGCCGAAGGCCGTTTTGACATAAATCAATGGGCCGAAGGCCATTTTGACGTAGATGGAAATCGGAATGGGCCAAAGGCCAATATGTTTAGAACTACAGTCACTTGATCTAAACTTTGTATAAATGTACATATGTTAAGTAGGAATATGAATTGGGCCCAAGGCCGTTTGGAGTATGTTGTTCTATATATTGTTTATATGACTTCCGTATTTGATATTATTCACTGGGCTATCGCTCACGCTCATTCATGTGTTTGTAGGTGAGTCAAGGGAAGTCCAAACCCAGCCCCAGTGAAGTCTGCTAGGAAAAATACGAGTTTTGAGGAAGTCAGCCTTGCGTCTCACTCTTGAGACCTATCCTTGCCTTTTTGTTACGTAATTATATTTTGTCTTGCTGGCAAGGACTTTATGTATATTTGTAAATAGTCTGTCATGGGTTGACTTAATTAGATGATCCTGTCTGTAAAGAATTTTATGGTACTGTACTTTTGACGTGGATTATTAACGTATATGAGTTTGGTTTGTTTTGAAGTGCATATAAGCACGGCTCTATGGACAAAGTTTTTTATTATTGCTTCCGTTTGGCCCCTTTACTCTGTTGACTTATGTCTATTTTGGTTTGAGGCCGTAGGTAATCTCAGGATTACTGGCCGGTTACGTCCTTAACCCATGGGGGCGGGTTCGGGTCGTGACAATCCACGTTCCTTAGCACTACCGTTTCGACATAGCATATGAGTACCTATCTCAACTACATTGTGGCTAAACTCAAGATCACCACTGGTCAGCTCATTGCTCATCGTCCATCTTCCTCGACAATAACGGAAGCAGTAAACTTGCCTTTGATAGTTGTTCACTACACCCATGCATGGAAGCATCAAATTTGCCTACTATACTATCCTCTCCTCAGCGAAACTAAAGCGTGGTCAGAATGACCATTTCAAAAATTTCCGTTATTACCTACATCAACATTATTTGGCAACATTATTCGGCAACATTGCTTATTTGGCTTAACATTGTTTTCTCAGCAAGATTGCTTGGCCACACATAAGCCATTCGGCTTTTAACTTATTAAATTCACACAGTTGTTCGACTGTTTCTGGATGCTCGGCATCATAACTCCACTGCCATGCTCATCGGCAATGATATTCACTACTAACAGTGCAAGTATATATCCTTAATCATGTTGGCTACAACCGTGAAACCGTCTCGGCATAGAACTACCATCTTAGCTTGTAATTGGTCCAAGATTTCAAAGGTGTCAATATCAGGATCTAAATATACCAGAAGGTTCGTGCCGACTAGAGGAGTCCAAACTCACCAACCAGAAGAACCAAAATTTAATCAAAGTCTGCCGATAGTTGTGAAACGAACCACATTTTCAAAAAACTAAAATTTTTGAAGTTGTCAAACTCAAGTTTTGACCGTACTAGTGTGATGTACTCATTGAGACAAGTCTAACGCAATAAACTGCGACGCAATCAGAGCTAAAACGAAACTGTACAAGTAGTTGAAGTTTGCCTCGACATGCAACGATTTTACCAGAGAAGAAGACCCAAAGTTGGCACACATAAGACATTATTCAATGCATTGCGGCTATGCTACATCCAGTAATAGTTGAACCACAATTAAGTTCAAGTATATATCTTGCAAAATACAAACAATAGGATCTGTGGTGGCAAAGTGGTTAAGTCTTATTCCTTTCTCACAAGGGAGTTCACACCTCGATCCGTCCAAACACAGCATATCACAGAGAAATTATCCAGTGCTTCGCGACACCCACTTCTTTACTGATTTGAGCCGTTAGATCCATTTTGGCTAAACTTACGCCATTCGGAGTCCGATTCCAACGATCCATTAGTCATTTCCATCTATTTGGAACCTTCTGGACACATCAATATAGTTTGATTTTGCGTATTCCATATCAAAAATTTGTCGATTTTTGTCACATCTCTATCGCAACTCAACCACCATTTTTGCTGCCACACTTGGAGTTTGATCAATGCCGAATTTAACAACTACAACATATTTGGCAACTTCCTGCCTATATCACCGCCCGAATCGTTTGTCACCAAAGCCAAACCTGCCTCGAAACATGGCAAACCGATCCTCGGCAATTTTGGTACGAATTCCTTCCGAATAACACCTGTCATTCGTAAGCACTAGGGCAAGGAATCCACTTCAAATCGCTTCAACTGTTTGTTCTTGACTTACTCATCAGTATTTTTGGCCAATGTCCAATCTGCATTTCTTCCGACTAACACCTGTCATTCGAAAGCAATAGGGCAAGTATATGTTGGACAAAACACAAAATAGCAACTTAACAAATATATGCTACAACTCTGCTTCCAATATCCACTCAGGAATTCCTTACAACGGCTCCTTACAACGGCGCAATGCTATTTTTGAATGCTCTACCATTGGTGTAATTTTTCACCTTTCCACTTATTTATGATTAACAAGTCTACATCATTTTGTACATGCAATCAATGACACGGGATGTACTATTCAATATCTTTGCAATGTCTGAAATTGAGGCAAAATTCTCCGAATGCGGAGCACGAAAGCCTTCGAATACGGAATGCCATCAGCAAAAGCCTCTGAATTCAAAGCAAGACATACATACGTAACATGTATACATACATTCAAGACATACATACATTTATACATACATTCAAGTATGCATGCATTCATAACAGTCATTCATTCATTAATTCGTCTTTATTCATTTATCTATAGTGTTCTTTATCAAGAAGCCTAACATCTATTTGAACAGTGTAATGTGGCAATAAAAACTCTCATTCTTTCTACCGCAAACAATGAAAGTTTTGGGGCAATTGTGAGAGGCAGAAAAAAAATATTTATTAGGGTACCCAAACAAGGTATGACAATGGGTCCAGCCTAAACAAGGAAGCCCATGGAACAAATATCACACCCCCCATCTATAAAAGGAGGGCAACCCAAGGAATAGAGGTATGGATCTCTCTCTGTAACAGAACACACACACAGAGACACCCCTTCATTGCTAGATCTTCTTCCCTTGATTCAGTGATTAACTTTATCATCGGAATGTCCCCGGCCGGCAACCCTGGTTTGGTGGTGCCAACTATGTTCATCTTTGCAGGTCTATGGGGCAACACTCTTTTCTTCGTTAGATCTCTTCAACAATTTATGTGAAAGGATTTTTCTAGTTCTCACAACTAGATTGCACTGACTATTAAAAATATATATATACATGTGTGTTTTATTTTCACTTTTTAGAAAAAAAAAAAAAAAATCCTTTCGCATGACGTTAATTACATACATTAATGTTGGAAAATGACATCTCACTAAAAATTAAGAAAGTCGTATTACTTCTGTCCGGATGATATATCCTTGAATATGGTCCATTATTATTATTATTATTATTTTTCTTTGATTATCTTGATTGGATAATACCACAAGAATTACAAATCTTCTTCCCGAAAGCTTTGGCATGAATGGTTGTAAAATTTGTGGCAATAGGACATAGGTTTGGATACTATATGGGGGACCATGATAAGATGGAGATTTGGATGAAAATAGTTCTCCACCACTTTTAAATTAACCTTTTTTTTTATTTTTTATTTTTTTGAATCAAAAAAAAAAAATTAACTTTTTTTTTTGAAACACTCCTCACTTTTAAATTTTTTTGAAAGATATGTTTTGGAATTTGGCCAAGTTTTCATGATCCATTATCTTTGCTAAAAATCATTTCCATTAAATATGACAGCCTATAAAAAGAAATATACTACAAAATTTTAAGTGAGTCTACATTGATGCACCTTTCGCAATGAAAAATAATAAACATTGTTTTAATGCTAATTTCTCAATTAGAATGATATAACATTGACATATATGAAAATATTTATATTATAAAACTAAAATTAAGTTTTTATAACTCTACTCTTTACCTATTTGAGGGCATCTTAACATTTGAATTGATTGCTACGGTGGAAAACTCTAGCCCAGGTATGCATATGCCGCCATTGCTACTTTTGTGCATGTTGTAACAGTTGAACTCATATATAACTTTTGGGGAGGCTCCTCTCTAGTCTCATATCATATTGGAGGGTAGTGTTGGCTCAGATTGAGCTTTATTTTTAGCTCAACTCGATAATTCAAACTATTTAATATGTAAGATTTAACGAGTATATCATTTTTATCCAAAAAATACGTTGATTGGATATATCAATAACCACTTGATCATATTACATTTGCGTCAATGGTAATATAATTTCTAAAATAATTTGTTGACATAAATATTATCTCATCTAATGGCTATCGATATTAGATAAACGTGATTTTTTATGAGAATAATATAATCGATGAGTAGTACACATTAAACTATTTGGATCATTAAGATAAACCCAAAACAAAGCCCAGGATAGTCTAACACCACCCTCTAGTCCAATATTAGACTGGAGAGAACCTTCCCCATGACTTTTTAAGTTTTTAGTGAGGTGTATCTACATGAACTGAATATAATCTTTTTTTTCTCTCTTATATATTCATCCTTCAATCTATGTTCTATTATACACAGTGTCATAAATAAATTACTTTCGGTCATAATCAGAAAAATAAAAAATAAAAAATTAGTGTTTTATAAACAAACATTTTTAGTCATAACTAAAATATCAATCATAATAAATCATAACTAACATCCAAAGAATTATAACCAAATATTTCTCATAATCAAACTCAAAAGATCGCAACTAAATCATAACTAACACCACAATAAGTCATAATCAAATACCACAAAACAGTACACACTTTTTTTTTTTTTTTAAATGTGTATTATAGAATTGATCATATATATATATATATATATATTAGTGAATCACATATACCTAAAGGCGCTTCCATGTGTATATATATATAGATATATAAATCACAAAAGAACTCTCATATAAAAATTACTTAAGTGGTGAAATTTGTTCCCCGTACAAAAAAATCATTCCTGCCACTCATATGGTTTGTGAAATTAATGTGAAATTCATTTGTGACATCAATTAAAGATAGCTATAGAATAGAAATTGTTGACCTAAAAAATAGCCAAATTTAAAGGATTTGAAAGTCGCCCAATAGCCGCAATAGTTGCCAATATCAATATTTGAAATAAAAAATTACAAATAATAAGTCAGATGGATTGAAGTCATTTTGAATAAAAAATAACTAATATTTGGTATGAAACGCTCCAAATTTCTAGCCCAAATGATAATACAACAATCATGGCTCTTTCAAGGAAAACTGAATATAAATCTCCAAATTTACATTACATGATACAATAGTTCTTCATGCAATAATATATTAATCCAACAATAAGTAAGTAAGCAAATAAATACCCATAAGGGTTTACAAGTTTCCAAGGCTTGAGCCTGATTACACAATACGGTTATTCAAATCCACACAAACACAGCCCTTGGCTTACACACAGAGATACAACAAAATGAGAGCATTTTACTTCCAACACACATACTTCCACGCCCCTAGTTGGATGGCATCACCACATCTTTTCCTACACAAAATCCCCGTAGGGTGAGCATAAAGCCCAGCAGGAAATTTTTAACAAAGTATAAACATTTATATAAGTCTCAAGAGATGAAATGCACATGCCATGCTATGCCCTTTTTGAAGATAAATCACATTTTTATTTTTTGAAAACCATCATACTCAATGATATCATGCAATTTCAATTGTTCAAAACTTAACAATTTATTTCAAGGGCTGTAAATACAACTCTGGTAATCTCTAGGTCGGTGTCTGGAAGTACTACCAAATTGTCATTTTTACCGGTATTAATCAGAAGGCTCGACACCTATCCGCGCGGGTTTTCGGTCTTTCACTCCGAACGCTTAGGCCAACTTATTCAATATCATCTACACCACCTATCAAGGCTTACCAACGTATTTACCACAAAACCATTCCATAAAAACCTGTTTCTCAACGTTCTTTTCTCAATGCAAGTTTTTAAATCAACTTTCAAAATTTAATGTAATCAAATGAATTGATATGCCAATTTCACAATATGAATATAAATACTTTTATTCCAATTTATCAACCAAGGAATAACACAATTCCCTCTTCTCAAGTATCCTCAACAATTTGTTATTTCAAGACTTCAATGTTTTGAATAATAATTTCCAAAATGAACAACAATCCTCATATTCCCTGAAATTCATCATTTATATAAATATAAATAAGAAAATTTTCAAACATCCATTTATTTTGACACACAAAATAAATATAACAATATCATTCATGGATTTTCAGTCTTCTAAATTTTTTTTCCAAATTCTAGGTTTTCTCACCAAAACTATACACCTTAAATCTTTTGAAAGAAAACTTTTCAAAATCATCTTTTCTTCAATCAACGAAGATCAAAACCCATAAGATCATTTTAAAAGAACAAGAAACAAACCCACTTTCAAAATCGCTCAACTTCTTGAATCAACAATCAATTTTTAAAGCTATCGAAAGATGATTTCAAAAATCATCTAGATCTTGCAAATATATATATATATATATATAATTCTAAGAAAATCCCTATCTCAAGTTTTAAAGAAGAAATGAGATGAAACCCCTAAAATTAACAGTGTCGAAACTCGATCTTCACCGCACACAACAAAGCTCTCGAAAAGTTAACCAACTTTGATGAAGAAC
Organism: Camellia sinensis; assembly: GCF_055761805.1. Taxonomy (NCBI): domain Eukaryota; kingdom Viridiplantae; phylum Streptophyta; class Magnoliopsida; order Ericales; family Theaceae; genus Camellia; species Camellia sinensis. Next base: position 104,104,484 of record NC_138961.1, read on the forward strand.
CTATAGAAGAACTCTAATGGATCTTGAGAAATCAAGGTTTTGATCCAATTTGGCGTAGGGAAATGTAGAGAGAAGGGAGAGGAAAGGGTTTTTAGAGAGAGAGATACAAAAGTGATCTGAAATATCAGATTCACGAAATGAATGAGACGCACTCGTGTCTATCAATACATTAGCCATAGAATTACACACAACAAAATTACCTCTCACAACTGAGGATGCTGGCAACTGCTCTGGCACGATAACAACATACATGCACCCTTGTGGCCCCTGATTGACTTGCTCCCCTCTCGGAGCATAGGTGTGATAACCCTATTCTGAATTATGCTAATTAATCTTAATTATGATTGTGATTATGTGTTTGATATGATTTTGAGTGCCATTTATATGATTATATGTGGTTTCGAATTTCTATCTGTTCACCGTAAGAAAATCTGTTCAACTTATTGATATAAACTAAAAATTGAAGGCCTTATCGGTCACATAAACTGAAATTGACTACGCCATTGTGATTGGCAAAGTTTTTAGAGCCTATGGTGAAATTTAATTGAAAATTTATTCGGATCAAAATAATTAGATTCAAAACGATTAATTAAGCTCAATTACTTAGCCTTAATCAATTTGATTAAGGCAAGCATATATAAAGGCCCCATCACACTTATATTCATTTTGCTTGGACTCAAAAATCTGGTTATGCACTCTAGAGAGAGAGAGAGAGTGCCGAATTTAGAGAGAGAGGGAGCTCAAGGTAGAGAATTGGTCAAGGAGCTTGGTGATCTTGAAAAATAACTCAAGATTTAACTACATTTGTGAAGGTTGGAGCTCCTAGGTGAGTAAATTCATGAATTTGAGTTTGTAATCTTGTGAATTCAAACTAGAAGACAATCTAGGACATGATTTGGGTTAAAATTGATGAAATTGAAGTTTATATGCACATGCATGTAAGAAATTGCCACGAATTTACATATTTGAGCATGAAACATATAGCTTATGTTGATTTGAGAGTCATATACTACATGCATGTGAGAATTTCCATGATATAGAGCTCAATTCAAAAGATTCATGTTACAATTAGAAGTTGATTATGAGAACATGGAGAAAATCACACCAAATCACACATGTAAGCGTGGTTTTGTTGAGTTTCTTCATTATAAGCATCATTGGTGCCATTTGAAATGGAATTGGAGTAAAAAACTAACATGCATGCTTGATTGATGGAGATATGAGGCTTGTGTGAGGTTTGAATGCATGGGTTTTGACCATACAAGAGAAATGTTGACTAATTTGAGAGTTAAATCATGAATTTGAACAATTTGGCCTCATCTTCTTATATTCTCATATTACATAATGTGTTTCCATGTTTTTGCATCAAAAGTATTAGTTTTGGAGCCTTTGATGTCGAGTTTGAGCTTCAAGAACAATTCTAGAAAACCTAGAATTCGACATGTCCGCTCGAGCGGGAATAGCTACGCTCGAGCGTACGAGCACATGTTTTGACTTTCAAGCTTGAGCGTCCGAAGTCACGCTCGAGCGTAAAAATGAAGTAACCAATACTTTTGCAGACCAAAGGGGTTCGCTCGAACGGCGAAATCTGCGCTCAAGCGGGGAGCCCTGTTTCAGAAATTTTGTAAAGTTGATTTGAGTTTTGTTTTCCGTTCTCTTTCACTTTTGAGCACTCTTAGGCATGCATTGAGCATTGCGAATGGATTAAGAAGATAAGAAAGAGGCCTAAGAGGAATAAATAAATTAAGAACGGATTGAATTGCTTGTGACCCATTATGTGCTATGGTTTATGTAGGGTCGAGCACAAGGACGAATCCACCGGCAGAACATTGTGAGTAATATCTTAATAAAGATATTTTGAAGTATGCTATTTGTCCAACTGCTCACTCTTATTTGAGTTCATACGTTTGTTAATTTGCATTGTGGGCCAAAGGCCGTTTGACATGAATGATTGGGCCAAAGGCCGTTTGACATGAATGATTGGACCAAAGGTCGTTTGACATGATTGATTGGGCTAAAGGCCGTTGGACATGAATGAATTGGGCCCGAGGCCATTTGATATGTCTAGATCTATAGTCGCCTGATGTACGAGATAGAAACATGAATTGGGCCCAAGGCCGTCCAATGTATTTGTTTTAAATTCCATTCATGTATCTTCTTTATTTGATATTATTCATTGGGCTTTCGCTCACTCTCATTCATGTGTCTATAGGTGAGCCAAGAGATGTACAAATCCAGCCCCAGTGAAGTCTGTGAGGAACAGTCAAAGTTTTGATGAGTCAACCCATATGTCTTACACACGAGACTAGTTTTCGCCTTTTTGTTCCTTTGTTATATTTTTGCTATGTTGGTGAAAACTTTGGATCACCTTTGTATATAAGCTTTTGGTTTGGTTGATTATGACTTGAATGACCCTGTTGTGTAAAGCTTATATGTTAACTTCTTTTGATGTGGGTTATTAACGAATACATGTGAAATGTTACGATGTGCCATGTAAGCACAGCTCTATGGACAAAAGTTTTAAGTTTGCTTCCTTTTTGGCCCTTTAACTTTGTAGAAATATATCTATTATTCGGTTTGAGGCCATAGGTAATCTCTTGATTACTGGCCGGTTATGACCTTAATCCATGGGGGCGGATTCGGGTCATAACAATAGGCCTGTTGTACTGACTGAACCGAAGCGGCTCCCTGGTTAACTTGTGAAGCTTGGACTGATTGAGCCTACTGGCGGCTTTGAGTCTGCCTCGACCCTGATGCGCCTCCCAACTGTGGGCAAGTTCTCTTCATATGCCCCGGCTGACCACACTAATAACAATTAAACCCTTGACCTTTATTTTGAGACTGAGACTGACTTTGAGATCGGTTAGGTGGTGGTACTGTTAACTGCCCTCTTCCCTTCTGTGGGCATGAGAAGGCTTTGTGACCCGGTTAGCCACACTTGAAGCACGAGAAGCTACTCGATGCACTTTTTCCCGAACCCGCACTAGGCAAAGGAAAAGTGGATCTAGACTGCTGTGGCTGGGACTCGGATGGATATGTGTTCCTGCTCTTCTTGTTTTGCCTATAGTCTCCTTGAGACTCTTGGCCCCTAGACCTCGAACTCCGAAGCCTCTGCTCTTCGGCTTGTATGGAAATTTTTACATGTGTCGCCGTCTCCACAAGACGGTCATATCCCCAAATCATATTTTCGACAAGCTTGAACATAATTTTTGTTTTCAATTTCTTTTCAAATTCAATGCAACGACGCTTTTTCGTTGCCACCAACTCTAGTGCAAATCGGGACAAACTAGAGAAGACCGCCTCAAACTCGGTCACGGGCATGTCGAGTTGTTTGAGGTCTGTAAACTCTTGCCTCAGTCTCTCCCTAGTAGTGGGAGGTATGTACTTATCTTAGAAAGAAACCGCAAAGGCTTCCCATGTCGGCTCCACTCTACCCTTGACATATTTCCACTATTAACCCGCATCTCCCTTAAGGTAGTAACTCGCTAGAGTCACTCTTAGTTCACTATCTTCGATGTGAAGCATCTCAAATGTATTCACAGTTTGTTCGAGCCACTCATCCGCTTTCTTGGGCTCGGGACCACCATGGAACTCATCTGGTTTGGCCCGTAAGAACTCTCTAGTAAGGAAACTCGCCCTTGACTCCGCGATGTTCTCTCGGGCTTGATTCTCCACCCTCAACAAGTTCATAGACTCTCTTAAAGCCCCTGCCATTTCTCGAGCTAAGGCCTACATTGCGGTTTGACCCGCATGTCCCGGGATTCCCGCTTGCCCCACTTGTTCAGTCACATTAGCTTGGCTGGACTCTTCCTCTTGCACCAGAACCTCATGGACCAGTACGTCATGCACAGCTCGGCGAGCCCTACCATGCCTCCCGCCTCTACCACCATGGGTTTGACCTCTTCCTAACATCCTATAAATGACATTAGAATTAATTTAGCACACTAACCCACACGTGCCCTCCACTTGCCTTACACGTTTGATCACAATAATGCTATATATTCCTCTACCATATAACAATTAAATTTCACCCCACATAAGCACTTAGTCATGTAAACACATACGGATTATACTCTTATGATGAGATTCATCCTACGAAAAATCAAGAATTCTTATTAGAATGAGTATTGATCAAGTACCCTTCTAATAAGACCTCAAGGAATTTAACAAGCGCAAACAACATCCCAAAAGTCCAATCCCATACCCATTCAGTCACATAAGCATGTTATCACATTGTCACAAAATGCATAACACTTCCTAAGCATGCTAAATGAACCCATTGTGGTTAAACAACCATTTCCCACGAGCTCCAAGTATTCAAACCCGATAGCTCTGATACCAAGTTGAAACGCCCCAAATTTCTAGCCCAAATGATAATACAACAATCATGGCTCTTTCAAGGAAAACCGAATATAAATATCCAAACTTACTTTACATGATACAATAGTTCTTCATGTAACAACACACTAATCTAACAACAAGTAAATAAACAAATAAATACCCCTAAGGGTTTACAAGTTTCCAAGGCTTGAGCCTGATTACACAATACGGTTATTCAAATCCACACAAACACAGTCCTTGGCTTACACACAGAGTCACAACAAAATGAGAGCATTGTACTCCCAACACACATACTTCCACGCCCCTAGTTGGGTGGCATCACCACATATTTTCCTGCACAAAAATCCCGTAGGGTGAGCATAAGGCCTAGTAAGAAATTCTTAACAAAGTATATACATATTATACAAGTCTCAAGAGATAAAATGAACATGCCATGCTATGCCCTTTTTGAAGATAAATCACATTTTCATCTTTTGAAAACCATCATGCACAATGATATCATGCAATTTCAATTGTTCAAAACTTAACAATTTATTTCAAGGGCGGTAAATACGACTCTGGTAATCCCTAGGTCGGTGTCTGCAAGTAGGCTATACAAGTACTACCAAATTGTCATTTTTACCTGTCTTAACCGGAAGGCTCGACACCTATCTGCTCGGGTTTTCGGTCTTTCACCCCGAACTCTCAGGCCAACTTATTCAATATCATCTACACCACCTATCAAGACTTACCAACGTAGTTACCACAAAACCATTCCATGAAAACTTGTTTCTCAACATTCTTTTCTCAATGCAAGTTTTCAAATCAACCTTCAAAGTTTAATGTAATCAAATGAATTGAAATGCCAATTTCACAAGATGAATATAAATAATTTTATTCTAATTCATCATTTAAGGAATAACACAATTCTCTCTTCTCAAGTATCCTTAACAATTTGTTATTTCAAGACTATTTCAATGTTTTGAATAATAATTTTCAAAATGAACAACAATCCTTATATTCCCTGAAATTCATCATTTATATAAATATAAATAAGAAATTTTCCAAACATCCATTTATTTTGACACACAAAATAAATATAACAATATCATTCATGGATTTTCAGTCTTCTAAAAAAAATCTCAAAATTCTAGGTTTTCTCACCAAAACTATACAACTCAAATCTTTTGAAAGAAAACTTTCCAAAATCATATTTTCTTCAATCAATGAAGATCAAAACCCATGAGATTATTTTAAAAGAACAAGAGACAAATCCACTTTGGAAAATGCTCAACTTCTTGAATCAACAATCAATTTTCAAAGCTATCGAAAGATGATTTCAAAAATCATCTAGATCTTGCAAATATATATATATATATATATAACTCTAAGAAAATCCCTACCTCAAGTTTTGAAGAAGAAATGAGATGAAACCCCCAAAATCAACGGTGTCGAAACTCGATCTTCACCGCACACAACGAAGCCCTCGAGAAGTTAACCAACTTTGATGAAGAATCTATGGCAGAACTCTAATGGATCTTGAGAAATTAAGGTTTTGATCCAATTTGGCGTAGGGAAATGTAGAGAGAAGGGAGAGGAAATGGTTTTTAGAGAGAGAGATATACAAAAGTGATATGAAATATCAAATTCACGAACTAATATAACATGGTCTGCTCGAGCGTAGAAAGCCCCACTCAAGCGTCAAATACACTTTCCCAGTACTTTTGTAGACAGGTCAAACTTCTGGAACCAAACATTCTTCGCTCGAGCGCATAAACGGCCACTTGAGCGGACAAGGACCCTCGAGCTGACCGGGCAACTCGATCCCTACCAGGGCGCTGCCCTAGGACTCGCCAAGGGACGCTGCCCCCTGGACCCCCGCGAGCTGACCGGGCAGCTCGATCCCCGAAATACTCAGCAAAGTGGAAAAACTGGGATCGCTACATGGTATTTTTAAATTATGTTACTGTAGACACCCCATTTTTGACCGCCCTTAAGACTTGGGCGTTACTGATGGTTTACTTGGTGTTGAAAGTTGTGCAGTGCAAAGGTTCGGTTTCTTTGGCAAGGAGAGAGTCAAATCCAAACCTTATACCCCATTTTTGGACCAAAACTATTTTGACCAAATATTTTAGACCTTGAAGCCTTCTCTTTCAAAATGCTTTTGAAAATGATTCCTATGATGTTCTGATGCTCGCATTTTGTTAAATGTCGCGCTTTTCGGTAAACTGAGCAAGGACAAAGTGGAAATGAATAAAGGATAGATGAAATCTTTGAAAAAAATATTTCAAAACAACTTTTTTATGGGTTTGGAGTTGAAGAAAATTGGAGAGGAGAGAAGAAACCAAGTTGGGGAAGAAGATAGACATGAACCGTTAAGAGAGAGTCGGACAACCCTCGCTAAATCAGGCCTATCCTTTTGTATACTTGGATTTAAGCTATGGGGCCATCACCGTTGGAAAAAATACTTCCGGGGCTTCATTTTTCACTCAAGAATCTCCTAAAGTCGAGTCCGGATGGGGGAGATATGGTTGCTGGAAGTGGGGCATCATTCCGGTTGGACCGAAACTGAGCAGTCTTCACTAAAAGAGGCATAACTTTTTCCAAAGTTGGAATTTTGATGCCAGGCTGCCACCATTGGAAATTTTATTTCTAGGGCTTCAATTTGGACACAAGAATGACCTGAAAAGGAGTTCATATGAAGGAGTTATGCCCATTTGAAGTTGGACCTGCAGAGCAGAATTTGCAGTCGGCCACAAATGTGCACAGTCGGCCATAAAAGTGGCCGATCAGCCATCACAAGTAGCAGGTCTGCACCAAAGATGGCCGGTCGGCCAAGAGTGACACAAATTCAGATTTTTTGACGATCTTTTCCCTCTAGCTATTTCCAGCAAGCTCCAGCTGTCCCAATTCAAATATTTTCGACCAAAGCTCTTGCTTTTGCTACATATGAAGGCAAATATCTCATATTCAAGGGTTAGAACATTTTGGCAAGTTTAAGTGCTTCTCACACTAAAATCTCTCTCTCTCTCTCTACAATTTTCAGAGCTAAATCCCTGTCTCTCTCTCTAGTTTGCTCTCTTTCTTGCCCTCTTGTGCATAGAAGTAGAGAAACATGTCTAGTTTGCCTATGCATCCTTGATCAAAGTTGCCTATCTTTGGGAGGAGGTTGCTTGAAGCTTACTTGGGACTATTTTTGAGCTCCAAAAGGTGATTTGAGTTCAGATTCTTGCCTGTTTTGGTGCTTGGCTTCAAGAGTTATAAACTCTCCCCTTTAAACTTGTTTTGCCATCTTCTTCAACTACTTTGGGGCTATTTTTGGGGTGTTTTTGAACTGAAAAAAACTCTATTTTTCAGTCCTCAAAATGGTAGTTTGAGCCTTATTTGGCTAGGGGGTTGTCTCTCCCTTTTGCTCCTTGGCTTGTAAAACCTTTTGAGCTATCTCTCGAGGCCTTTCAAAACAACTTTTCGTGGCCTTTTAACCACTGAAATCCAGAGGAATTTCAGTGGTGAAAAACCTATTTTGAGGCCCAAATAGGAGGGGGTTGTCTCCCCTCCTCTTCTCTTGTTTGCTTGTGCTGATGGCCCATCAAAAGAGCATGTATTTCTATCTTCTTGAGGCTTTGTTTGAGCACTTTTTTGTGAATTTTTAAACCTGTCATGACTCTTTTTTTGGCTGTCTTGGTTGCTTCTTACATGCTTCATGCACTTGTAGTGTAAATTCTCTTTGCTAGCCTTGCATGCCTAATGAGTTAGCTTATTATTCTAGCATGTGTTGGCTTAATCTCAGCCCATTTTTGGTGTTATTTGGGCATGCCTTAGCTCTAATTTTGGTCGACAAGGTCACCTCTTGCATGCTTCTAACACTTGTAGTGTAAACCTTGCTCACTAGCCTAGTACACTTGGTGTTTTGGCCCATCATTCTAGCTTGTCTTGGCTATACTCCATGCATGTTTTGGCACTATTTTGACATGCTTTTGGACTATTTTGAGTGTTCTTGGCCTTTTGGGGCTTGCTTTGTATAGCTATGGCATAGAGGGCTTCACTAGTCTTGAGTTTTGAGACCACTAGCATGTTACATTTTTGATGTTTGCATGCCTTGGCATTATTTGGCATGGCATTTCAGAGCTTATATCTTTGCCATACTCTCATGTTTATCACTTCTTCAATGTGTTTGAGAGTTGCACCTTTATGCCTTGTTTGTGAGCCATTACATGAGCATGCATTTCTCGCCTTTCATGCTATCATTTCAGATCATTTTAGCCATTGTTTTGGCCTGCTATAGCTCTGTTTTGGGTTGGTTTAATCATTTGAGCATTGTATGGCATGCTTCTAGTGTAATGCACTTCACTAGCTTTGGCGTTCTTAGCTCTAAGCATATCTTGCATGCGTCGTTTTCATGTTTCAATGTCCTTTAGCATACTATTTTAGTGTTGGAATGTATGTCATTGCATCCCATTCTTCATTTGTTATATCACTTTGAAAGAGGTTTTAAGCCCTTTGTTGGTTTGAGCACGAAATCGAGGCGTTCATGCCTAATGGTTTTAGTCTTCTCTTGAGGGTTTCTACTAACCAATGGCATGATGCTTCTTTCATGCTCAAGATGCTTGTGGCTTAGTCCGTCTTTCCATTTAGAGGACTTCTCACTTTTGGACTTAACAGGTTAAAGGATTAATTGGTAATCTAAAATGAGTAAACAAATTGAATTGAAGTAAAACATGCCAAGATAACATGTTTGTGTTGTATTGCATGTGTTTGGATTGAACGTTAATCCAAACACAAGAAATGAGAGACGTTTCATACTTGAAGTGATGAAACGTGCCTCATTTCTTAGTCCCCGACACCCTTGATCTTGCATGATAGGGTGAAGGCTCATCGAGTCTATTTATGCATTCATTGACTTGTACAAACTTGGCTTCTCGGCTATCGTGTATTGCGATGCTCGGTTGGTGGCCCGAGAGTCGAGTACCACACTCCTTTGAGCTTGAGGCATGATAAGGAGTGGTGGTACACACATTCCCTTGAAAATACACTGCCATGCCCCTGTTTGTGCTCTGTTGCAGCAAAATGAGAAATTGCAGGAAGCAGTGGCCGACCGGCCACCAAGTCTGCCGATCGGCTCTCAAAAGTGGCCGATGACCATCAACTTTGGCCTATGGCCACCATCTCTGGCCGATCATTCCTCAGCATGTTCCTGAGATGGGTCAAAAGCAATCTGGGAGTTGGCACAATTATCAGAAGTCCAAAAGAGTGCAAATAGAGGCAATTGGTGGCATGGCAATGGATTTTCGAGTGAGGTAATCGAGAATGCATATCTCCCTCCCCTCGAGGCCATTTTAACTGCTTTGTTTAGCTAGTCAATTTGTTGATTTTGTAATTAATTAGTTAATGTATTTAGCTAACTTATTTCATCTTTGTAATATTCTAATTAGCTTAGTATAGCTAGTTTCAATTTGGTTTGTAATTAATTAGCATGGCGTAGCTAGTTAGTTGATTTATTCGGACCCTCCGTCGAGAGGGAGAATTTTGTAATAAGTGTGCGTATGTGTGTGAATGTCTTCTAACCCCACGTCTTTCTCCCTTTTATTTACCAGCTTTTGATGGTTAGTTTTAGGGCATATTTCAATTAGCATCCTTATGCTTTGCATGCATGCATCATTCATTCGTATTGCATGCACGGGGCTCGGCGCATCATTCAAACTGCATTGTATTTTAATTCCTATTTGGATACATGTATCGATTGTCGCATTCATATGTCATCTTAGGATAGCCGAGCCTATTTTAGTTGCATTTTTGCATGTGTTGCATTAGGCATCTTAACATAGCTAGGATCATGCATGATTACTAACTAGCTTCTGTTTTGGCTCGGAGTACACTGTGAGTGTTTATGCTTTAGCATCCTTGCATGTGTGTAAGTGATTGCCATGATAGTGTAGACCGCCCAGAACTCCGCTCTCCGCACGCGAGGGCGTGAATCGTTTTGTTCTTAGCTACTACAGTTCGGGCTCCTGTCACTGTTCTGAATCTAATCTCACAAAGTGCAATGTAAGACTGATAAATCACCAAAGAGTCCAAATCCGGTAAATCGTTTTGGAAAATCGATTTTAATCAAAAAGTGCCAAACATGGACTGCTTTGCCAGATTTCAGAGTCGCCACCTAAATATTTTATTTTGAGAAAATTTAGGAAACCCTGACTCGTGCCTAAGGCCACGTGTCCGTCATCACCAAAGTTGTTTCGGCTCGGGAACTTGGGTACGAGAGGGGAAGGTCCTGAAATGAGCACCCCCGCTCGCCCGATCAAAGGATCGACCTCTACTAACATGATATGTTGTTTTTGAAAACACATGTGTTCTTATTCCGGTTATTTAGCTAACATTACTATGTGATGTGCACAGCATACAAGTATAGACTTAATCACGTGGATTGGAACAAAACAACTCATGTTTGTTTTTCGAAAATGGTTTGAAGATGCTACTCGCAAGTAGGCTAAGACACGGTTTTCCCACCCTTAAGTGGGCTTAGAAAAACATGATTTTTCCACTTCAAGTGGGTTTAAAACTCACAATTATCGAGTTGTTCTAATCCAGGCAATCAAGCCTTCACCCATAGGCATTCAAGCAGTTAATCACTTAAGCAGTTAGCCTCATGGCAAGCAGGCTATCATGGCAACATTTACACACATGCAGGGATGCTAAAGCATAAACGCTTACCTAGTACTCTGAGCCAAAACAAAAGCTAGTTAGTAATCATGCATGATCCTAGCTATGTCAAGAATGCCTAATGCAACACATGCAAAATGCAACTAAGATAGGCTCGGCTATTCTAAGATGTCATGTGAAATGCAACTTTGATACATGTATTCAAATAGGAATTGAAATACAATACAGTTTGTATGATGCGCCGCGCCCAGTGCATACAAAACAAATGAATGAATGTACGTATGTGAAGCATAAGGATGCTAATTGAAAATGCCCTAAAACTAACCATTGAAAGCTGATAAATAAAAGGGAGAAAGAAATGGGAGTTGGAAGACATACATCACACACACGTGCACTTATTTACAACATCGCCCTTTCGACGGAGGGTCCGAATGAATTTAGCTAAATAGCTGCACTAATCAAACTAATAATTACAAAACAACTAATTAACTAACTTAGCTAATTAATTATTACAAAACTTTAACTAATTAATTAAATTACAAGACCAACTAAGTAAGAAACTAAATAGGCTGCCACAGCTCTGCCTTGGAATGATGAATGATGCGTGCTCGGTCGCGTCCTCTAGGAAATCCACCACCGTGCCTTGTGATGCCTCTATTTGCACTGTTTTAGACTTCTGAAAATTGTGTCAACCTCCAAAATACTTCTGATCCACCTCATGGACATGCTGAGAGGTCATCGGCCAAGAGGAGTGGCCATCGGCCAAATGTAATGGTCATCGGCCAAATTTCATGGCTATCGGCCAATTTTGATAGCCGATCGGCCACTTCTTCCTGCAAACTTCTCCTTTCGCTGCAACAGAGCACTAATAGAGGCATGGCAGTGTATTTACAAGAAAATATGTGTGCAACTACACCCCTTATCATGCCTTAAGCTCAAAGGAGTGTAGTGCTCGGCCCTCGAGCCACCAATCACACATCTCAATGCATGATGGCCAAAGATGCCAAGTTGCGCAAGTCAATGTCAATGAATGCACACAAATACAACATAAGACTCGATGAACCTCCACCTTATCATATATGGTCAAAGATGTTGGTGACCTAAGGAATGAGGCACGTTTCATCACTTTGAGTATGAAACGTCCCTCATTCCTCGTGTTTGGATTGACGTCCAACCCAAACACAATGCAACACACACAACATGCTAACATAATGCAATGCCAATATGCAACCAACATGAGCATGCAACAACATGCAAACAATGCAAGCATGCAACAACATGCAAACAACATGAGCATACAAGGGCTATATAATGCAATACTCAATGGACCAAACCAACCTCAAACAAGCCTCATGCATGCCAAGACAATGGCCCAAAACATGCTAAAAATGAAGTCCAAAAGCATATACAAGCATGCATACCAATTGGCTCATGAATTAAGGCATTAAGGTGCAACTCTCAAGAGCACTTAAAGAGTGGAAAACATGGAAGTGTGACAACACTATATGCTCTGAAATTATGTAAGGAATGATGCCAAATCATGCACATAACACAAGTACAACATGCTAGGAGGTTCAAAGCTTAAGGCTAGCAAGGCCAATTGCACTACAGCTATGCAATACATGAAACATATGGCCGAGACAACCCAAAACAGTCCTAGAGCATGTCAAATCAAGGCTAAAACATGCACAGAGTGTAACCAAAACAAGCTAGCATGGTAAGCCAAAACATCAAGTAAGCTAGGCCAACGAGCATGATTACACTACACCTATCAAAACCAAGCATGGGATGGCTTTGCCAACAAAAATCAGAGTTATATCATGGCAAAATAGGACCAAATACACACTAAAATGGTGGCCCAAAAGCCTAAGCAAGATGGCATGTACAATGGCTCATACTTAAGGTATAAAGAACCAACCCTCCAAAGCATTGAATGAGTGAAAGATGTGAGTGTATGGCCACACTACATGCACTGAAATCATGTACCAAATGATGCCAAATCATGTGAATAGTCTAAGTAATGCATGCTAGTGACTTGGAAACTCAAAGCTAGTGAGCTAGAATGCACTATGGTTATACAAAGCAAGGCATGCATGACCAAAACAACACAAATCAGAGCTTAAGAATGGAAAAACATGAATATAAACTTCTTTTAGTAGAGCCAAAAGCATGCTAGAATGATGGTCCAAAGCATGATGCATGTTAGGCTAGTAAGGGGGATTGCACTACAAGTGTGTGAAGCATGCAAGGGGCAACCTCACCAACCAAAAATAGAGTTAAGGCATGCTAAAATAACACCAAAAACCTACTGAGATAGGACCAAAACATGCTAGAAAGATGAGAACACAAGCATTTAAGGCTAGTTTGCAAGGATTGCACTTCAAGTGAATAGAACATGCAAGGGGTGACCAAGACAACCAAAAACAGAGTTATGGCAGGTCTGAAAAGTCACAAAAATGAGCCTAAATAAAGCCTCCAAGAAGTAGAAACACATGCTCTTTTGGAGGGCCAACAACATATGCTAACAAGACAAGAGGAGGGGGGACCACCCCCTTCTCTTTTGAGCCTCAAACCAAGTTTTCTACCACTAAAATTCCTCTGGAATTCAGTGGTGTTAAGGCCAAAAAGAAGTTGTTTGAAAAGCTTGAAAGTTAGCTCAAAAGGCCTTACAAGCCAAGGAGCAAAAGGGAGGAAACACCCCCTAGCCAAACAAGGCACAAACCAACACTTTTAGGACTGAAAAATAGAGGAAAAATAGACGTTTTTTTAGTTCAAAACCACCCCAAAAATAGTCCCAAAGTAGTGTGAAAAGATGGCCAAGCAAGCATGCAAAATAAGCTAAAAGGGAGAGAGTTCTTACCCTTGATGCGCAGCTACAAAACAACCTCTTTGTTGGCTCAAATGACCTTCCAACAGCCCAAAAATAAGCTCCAAGGGACCTCAACCCATAGATATGAAACTTTGGTGAAGGATGCCTAGGCAAACTAGAAGTATTTCTCTACTTCTATGCACTTCTATGCACAAAAGGGCAAGAGAGAGAGGCTCTAGAGAGAGAGGCAGAGATTAAACTCTAAAAATTGTAGAGAGAGAGGGATTTTAGTGAGAGAAGCTCTCAAACTTGCTTAAGAAGTTCTAACCCTTTGAATATGAGATATAAGGCTTCATATATAGCAAAATATCTAGCTTGGGTCGAAATATCTGATTTGGGACAGGTGGCACAAGCTGGAAACAGCTGGAGGAGAAATATCTTCAAAAAAAAATGAATTTGGGTCACTCTTGGCCTATCGGCCATCTTTGGTACCGATCTGCTACTTTTGATGGCCGATCTGTTACTTTTTTGGCCGAGTGGCCACAAAAGTCTGCTTTTCAGGCCCAACTTCAAATGGGCATAACTCTTTCTGAACTCCTTTTCAGGTCATTCTTGTGTCCAAATTGAAGCCCCGAAAGTAAGCTTTCCAATGGTTGCAGCCTTGTATCAAAACGCCAATTGTGTAAAAAAGTTATGCCTCAGTTTTGATTCTACCCAGATTGATGCCCAACTTCAACCAATCGTATCTCCACCATTCGGACTCGGCTTTAGGAGATTCTTGAGTGTAAAAGGAAGCCCCAGAAGTCTTCTTTCCAATGGTGTGGCCTCATAGCTTAAATCTAAGTGTATAGACAGATAGGCCTGATTTAGCGAGGATCGCTTGACTCTCTCTTAGCGATTCATACCCACCTTCTTCTTCAACTTGGTTTCTTTCCTCTCCTCTAATTTTCTTCAACTCCAAACCTCTAGAAAAGGTGTTTTGAAAGATTTTACAAATATTTCATCTCTCTTTCATTCATTTTCACGTTGTCCTTGCTCGGTTTATCGAAAAATGCAACATTTAACGAAATGTGAGCCTCGGAACATCGCAGAAACCTTTTTTTAAAATATTTTGAAAGAGAGGGTTTTAAGATCTAAAATATTTTTGGTCCAACAATAGGGTGTGAGGTTTGGATTTGATGCTTTCCTTGCCCAGGAAACCGACCCTTTGCATCGCATAGCCTGCACAACTTTCATCACCAAGGAAGCCATCAGTAGCGCCCAAGTCTTAAGGTCGGTCAAAAATGGGATGTCTACAGATAGCGTGCTTTCCATGAGGCTATTTGCTTATTTGATAAATTGCATGAATGCCTGTGGATGAAGGCTTCATTACTTGAATTGGAACAATTCATCAAAATGTGCGTTTTAAGCCCACTTGAGAGTGGCAAAATCATGTTGTTTTCTAAGCCCACTTGAGGGTGGCAAATCCGCATCTTAGCCTACTTGCGAGTAGCACTTTCAAACCATTTTCGAAAAACAAACATAAGATGTTTTGTTCCAACTTTTGCGATTTAATCTATACTTGTATGCTGCGCGCATCACGTAGTAAAGATTAGCTAATAATCAGATAAGAACAAATGTGTTTTCAAAAACAACATATCATGTTAGTAGAGGCTGATCTTTGATCAGGCGAGCGGGGGTGCTCATTTCAGGACCTTCCCCTCTCATACCCAAGTTCCCAAACTGAGGCAACTTTGGTGATGACGGACATGTGGCCTTAGGCACAAGTCAGGGTTTCCTAAATTTTTCAAAAACAAAATATTTAGGTGGCGACTCTGAAATCTGAAAAGCAGTCCATGTTTGGCACTTTTTGATTAAAATCGATTTTCCAAAACGATTTGTCGGATTTGGACTCTTTGGTGATTTATCAGTCTTACATTGCACTTTGTGAGATTAGATTTAGAACCGTGACAGGAGTCCGAACTGTAGTAGCTATGAACCGCGCGGAGTGGAGTTCAGACGGTCTAGAGTAACATAGCAGGCAATAAATTTTCTGCCTGCTGATGTGGTACCACCACTCACCACCATGCACATAGTCCAGCTTCCCCCATCTTAACATGTTTTTGTCATCTAGTTTTACTACCTCCTCTAAATCACTTGACAAAAAATGAGCACATATGTTTTTCCTTGCTAACTAAACCATATTTTTGTAAAAAAAAAAAAAAAAAATGAGCTCTTAGGGAGAAAGAACAATGGGACAAAAGCACTGCGCTATCTCCATTAAAAATTACAATAAAGTAGACAGACATAGCGAAGAAAAAAATATTTTAAACATATATATGAACTAAAAATCCAAATAAAATTACAATTAGACATAAATTTTGGTTTTGACTATATTTCAAAACTTAGCACAACGTTAATGTCTTGAGTAAGACAACTTTTTTGTTAATAAGACTTTTTTTTTTCTTTTCAATGTGCACATTTTCTTGTTAATTTAAATCTTCAATACATTGATTACTTGATATGGAATAGAAGTCATCCCAACAAACAACAAAATATAAAATAGTTAACCCATCATTTTTATAAATAGTAAAATATAGTAACCAAAATATGATGCAAAAGTCATTCTAATAAGCTATTATAATTGACTTCAAAGAGCTAATAGCATCCTATTCTATTTCGTTATGCTGCTCCAACATCTACCAAAACTGCTTACATGAAAGCTACAAAGACTTCCACAATACTACCATTTAAAAGAAAGAAAAATTAAGAAGGGATGGGGCAAAGAAAGGGAACAAAAAATAAAATAAAATAAAATAATAATAATAAAAAAAAAGAGGATACAAGGAAAGAAAGAAAGAAGATTTTTTTTTTCTTCCTTTTATTACCAAAGACACAATAATAACCAAAGACACAATAAGTAATTGACAAAAGATATATATATATATATATATATATATAATGTTTCTTAAATTTTATGAGTGAAAATTGTGTCAGAATTTGTACCTTTGATTTTATCAAAAACCCATAGATTGATGACCTACAACAAAAGACGCAACACAACATGAAAACAACATAAGGTAATGTGGAAGCTGAATAAATGGACTTCCTAATCGCAAACAGGACACATCCAAGCCTATATTTGATGGACCAAATTCAGCCAAAGCCCATTGGGCTCAAACAAATCATTGCCGAGTAAATTCAAATGCAATAAAGAACATGTTGAGTGAAAGATATAGAGAATTGGGGCCAATTATATAAGGGAAGTCAGCATGACAATCCACTTTAATTGGGTCCAAGTTGTCCCTTTCTAAAAGGATAGTAGGGGATGGGCTTTGACATCGCAATGATCAAAGGCAAAGCTACAGGAGAAAATATCTATGGGAATGACTCTATAAAAGGAAGGTAATGGTGAATGAGAAGGAATGCTCTAAGAACTTGCACTTTGAGAAATATAAACATTACTTCCTCTCTTCCAAAGGACTAACTTGCTCGTCGGAGTGCTAATTCCAGCACCCACGACTGGAGTATTTTTCTGTTCCAAGTATTGAAGCAAGGATCTTTCAAGGGCTTGTTTGGAGTGAAGGAGTATTGTAAAACCACCCCTCACAATTGGCATCATCTGTGAGAATACTCAAACTCATCCATGGCAAACCCAGCTCAAGATCCTCCAATTGTTGAAGTTGACGACTTGGCAACAGGAGGAACTTTCGGTCCAGAATAAACCCCCATACGAAGGTCTTTGGATATCGACCCAATAACCCCTTTACCATCAAGCTCAGCACAGAATGCCATGAAAACCTTGATAAACTAAGTAAAGCGTAACGAACAACATTTAGAGGACATGGTGGCTGACAATGAACACCTACACCAAGAAATAGCAAAGCCCCAGCAAATGCCACCATGTCGTGAACAAGGTCAATTGCCAGAAAAGAAAACAAAGTAGCAACGTCAGCCTCGAGGGCATGATGATAGTAGCAATATAACAGACTCTTCTAGGGAAGGTTCTAGAAAATGGAACCGGGTTGATGAATCTAGTTCATTGGATGGAGGATATTCTACGCAAGCACGACACATGCGAAAAGAGAAAGACGATGTTTCTGACTCAGAAGACAAACATTATCCCTTCATATAATGTATAGCGATGGCCATCTTGCCTAAGAAGTTTAAGGCATCGTCATTCATCTTTTATGATGGAAAGTCAAATCCCATCGATCATGTCTGTCACTATAAGCAAGCCATGACTTTGCATGAAGATGATGAGGCATTCATGTGCCGAATCTTTCCTAGCAATTTAGGACCTCTAGCTATTAGGTGGTATTATAAACTTGAGCCGGCTATGATTAAGAGCTTTAACTAGCTCCAAAAATCCTTTTGGGCCAAATTTATCACCAATGAAACACAGCCCAAACAGGCTGATTCTTTGTGGGCAATGAAAATTGGACCAAATGAGACCCTACGCGAGTACTCGACACGCTACTTGGAATGTTTCAACTTGGTAGATGGCAATTGTAATGACTCCATGGCGATCATAACTTTCAAAATGGGATTGAATCTGGATAGCCCACTTCAGAGTTCTCTAACCCACAAGCGCCTGAAGTCAGTTTGTGTCACACCCCAATTTTCATACCCAAATGATAATACAATAATCATGGTTCTTTAAGGTAAAACTGAACGCAAATCTTCACGCTTGCAATACATGATACAAATAATCCTCATGTGATACTACATTCACCTCAAATCAAGATAACATAAACAAATAAATACCCTAATGGGTTTATAAGTTTCCAAGGCTTAGGCCCAGTTACACAAATCGGTTATTCAAACCCACACAAGTATAGCCCTTGGCTTATAAAACAGAGTCACGCAAAATGAGAGCATTGTGCTCCCTTTACACACACTTCCACGCCCTTAGTTAGGCGGAATCACCACATCCTTTCCTGCACAAAAATCCCGTAGGGTGAACATAAAGCCCAGTAGGAAAATTATTAACAAAGTATATACATTTTATACAAGTCTCAAGGGATGAATGCACATGCCATGCTATGTCTTATTGCAAATAAATCACATCTTCATCTTTTGAAAATCATCATGCTCAATGATGCCATGCAATACCATTGTTCAAAACTTAATAATTTAATTCATGGGGCAGTAAATACAACTCTGGTAATCCCTAGGTACGTGTCTGCAAGTAGCTTATACAAGTACTACCAATTTGTGATTTTTACTAGAATTAACCGGAAGGCTTGACACCTATCCGTGCGAGTTTTTTGGTCTTTCACCTGGGACACTCAGGCCAACTTATCAATTTCATCTATACCACCTTTCAGGACTTACCACCGTATTTAGCCCAAAAACCATTTCATGAAAACTTGTTTCACGACATTCTTTTCTCAATGCAAGTTTTCCAATCAAAATTTCAAAGCTTCTCATTATCAAACAAATTGATATGCAAATGTAATGATAATCAATGTAATGCAACATTTCTCCCATGTTCAATTCTTCCACGCAACCTTACCATTGTGATCAAAATTCCAATTCCTCTTTCCAATGCCATTTCACAAGATGAATATATATATATACACTTATATTTCAATTCATCCAAGGGACAACGTATTTTCTACACTTTGAGCATTCTCAACAACTTAGCCATTTCAAGACTATAACAACATTTCTTTGCTTTAGAACGACATTTCCAAAATCACAATTCTCATACTTCATGAAACTCATCATTTATTTGAATACAATTACGACTTTTACAAAGCATTCATTTATTTGACGTCCAAGGTAAATATGACCTTTTCTTCCATAGTTTTTCAACTTCTTTCAAAAGCCCCAATTTCTAGGTTTTCTTACCAAAATCATTCATCTCCAAAATACTTGAAGAAATCTCATCAAAAACATCATTCATCAATCAATATAGTTCGAAGCCCTCAATTTCTATTTTTAAAGAAACAAAAGTAAACCCACTTTCAAAATCACTTGTCTTCTTGAATCAACAACCATTTTTGTTTAAAAGCTATCAAAGGAGGGTTTCGAAAATCATCTAGATCTTGCAAAAAACATATATATAACTCAAAGAAAATCCCTAACTCAAGTTTGAAGAAGAATTGAGTAGAAACTCCTAAATCAACGGTGTTGAAACTCGATCTTCATTGCACACAATGAAGCCCTCGAGAAGTTAACCAACTTTGATGAAGGACTTAGATCTAAATCCCAATGGATTTGAAGAAATCAAAGATCTTGTGAGGTTTTTGGCAGGAAATGTAGAGAGAAGGAAGATGAAAAGTTTTGAGAGAGAGAGAGGTATACAAAAGTGATACAACTTTAGCCCAAAGAGAGAAGATAGAGAAAAATTTTCAGATCCACCTATCTCCCGCACGTGCGGAGCCTACTCTCGCACGTGCGGCCAACACCCTCGCACATGTGGCCTTTTTCCCCTGCACCTCACTCTTGCACCTGCCTTTTTAGCAGTGTGCAAGCTGCCATACCCTGAAATCCACACGTGCAGCTTACCCTTCCGTACGTGCGGCCCTGGTCCTCAGTCGGGAAATCTTTTGGTTCAACTCCCAATGCTTCAGACAGATCTTGCACGCTTTGGAACAAATGAAACTCAACACTGAAATAAACAGCGAACAAGAACTTTTGAGAAAAACATTTGAACACAACAACCTCAAACAATCAACAAGACTCCAAGTCGAAACCGACACTCTAACAAGTGTAAACTTGAAGGTAAACAGAGAGGAACAAGAAACACGCAACAAAACCGGTCATCACAGTTTGGGCTTTGATGGAAAAAGTGGAAGAATGTTGCGAGGTGGAGGATGATACACTCTGAGTTAAGGCTGGCTTTCAAATTACAAATTCGACAACACCAGTTTTGGTGCAGCCATTGACTGCTGTGCCTTCGAGCAGAACCACATTGCCGAGAAGAAGCTTAGAGCCAACGGGACATCTAGTAGAGACAATCTGTGACGCCTCAAAATTTTTGGACATCATAGGAAATTAAATAACAAAATAACTTATTAAATTAAAAATTTAACATCTTAATAGGAAATTTTCAATAACTCTTACATAACCAAAAGTTTAACAACACTAAATAATAATAAATAATAAAAAAT
This sequence comes from Camellia sinensis, assembly GCF_055761805.1. NCBI lineage: Eukaryota > Viridiplantae > Streptophyta > Magnoliopsida > Ericales > Theaceae > Camellia > Camellia sinensis. Next base: position 104,125,373 of record NC_138961.1, read on the forward strand.
TAAAAGTCCAAATACAACATTAAACAACATTATAACATTCTTAATCATTAATACATAAGATAGTAAAATTTTATTTGGCTAAAATCATGGCTTCAAGTTAGCCAAGACTCTATATTAGCAGCAATACCAATTTCAGTTTCCATTCCTTCCTCGTCAAAATCTAGGATAAAACACCAGGGCAACAAAATATATGCCATGAGTTTTGCAACATAATAAGAAAACATAACAAACCTACCGTTCTTCTTAAGAGAAAATAATCATATTAACAATCATGAAAATTAAGAGAAAATAACGAAATTAATAGCATAACAATATAACAACCATGAAATTAATTTTAAAATTTTTAATAGTTTAGGTGGCACTCAAAATCTCACCAAAGAGATTTACTTACCAACCACTAAGCTATGGTCATAGTTAATTTGAAAACCTCTCTTCGGTCAAATATTCAAGTGTTACCAATTGTAACTACTAAGGATACCCACACCCAGAGTTATACACCCAAGCCTTGGCATCCGTGGTCTGCCCTAAGGGAACGGTCTACCACTAGTATGTAACCTCCGTACATGCCACCTGCACATCCATCTTTATCCAAAAATTGAATATCGATAAGTCTCGTGCCATCTTAGGTTTGCGCGACATAATTATGTAAACATTCTAAAAATAAAATAAAATAGGGTTCATCCTAAACTACCGATATTAACCGTCAATTGTTAATTTCGTACATGTCGTTAATCATTTTAGCTAATTTTTATAATAATCACAAATAATTACAAAATTCAATCACCATAAGTATTAAACCATTTTATTAAAATTCCCAACATAAAATATTACACATGCATTTTACAATAATAAATCAACGTATAAAATTATAGTAAACAATCAAATTAAACTATGGTATGAAATGATAATTTCTAGATACTTAAGAATGAACTACAACCACGCACATGCATGGACTACTAATTTACAGGATTCAATTAATTAGATTATCACAATATTTATTTTTAGTCTAATAAATAGTTGAAGTAATAATTTTGGTTATTTATCATTCTGTCTAGAAAATTTCAGAATATATTTTTCATAATTAAAATTATAAATAAATTATTTATACAATTTTAAAATTCATTTAGTTCTATGGAATATTAAACAAACATGTTATGGTCGTCTTTCAGAAGGAATGTCCTAAAAATAAGTTACAAATAATTCTATAAAATTTCAAGAAATTTCATGACATAGATTCATTACATTTTCTTAAAATAATTCCACACTTCAATTTATAAATCAATTCCATAATCTAAAAATTTATTACCAAACTAGACTTCTCAAATTTCATTTTTTATTTAGAAAATACAAGATTTGGTTTAATATAGGATTTTTAATGATTTTTCAAATATGCAGTAAAATATGTTTATAGTTTTAGATTTAATTAAAATTTCGTGTAAATTCGTACAAAACTAGAAAAATTGTTACAAAAATTCATAAAAATTCATGGATGAACTAGACATCATTATTAACAAATTTGTAGAAGAAATCATCTCAAACTTTTGAGTATAAAATTATCTAAAAAGTCGTACAAGTCTCTGGCAGATTTAAGAGTCATATAATTAAACCAAATAAAATTTTCAATCATTTATTTAATGGCACAAACTACACATGCAAGCCTAATTTCAAAATTATATCATGATTTTAAGGATAGTAATATAAAAATAACCTTCAAATATTTGATATACAAATCACAAATTTACATGCAACTATAAATAAAATTTTATCTACAATTTTAGTCATTTTATCATATGAACACAAATATGAAATTTTCAACAATTAAAAAAATGAGAGGGTTGAAAGGGTTTTCTTACTTAGTAGTAGGATTGAAATGGGTTGATGAAATGGTAGGAAAAATTATAAGCTTCCTAATCTTCTACTCTTCTTCTTCCTATTTTGACTCAGCTTTGCTCACAGAAACCATATGTATATATAGAAGCTCATCACCTGAGGCTTTCACACACACACACACACACACACACACTCTCTCTCTCTCTCTCTCTCTCTCTCTCTCTCTCTCATTATTCTATTGCGTCTCATCATATCTTCTAAAACCAACACAAATAATGGTCCTATTTCCTTACTATTGCATGCATGCATACAAGTGCTGGGTGACTAATCACCCCACACTGCCACCGAATTTCACCTTTTTTTTTTTAATTGTGTGTTTGTGTGAATTTCTTAAAATTAATTAATTTAGGTTTTCAACTAAGGTATTTATTAAAGATAATTATTATGTTTAATCCTTGATAAAAAAAAATTATAAACAGTAAATATTAAATACCTACAAAATTATTATTCTTAATAATGTTTTTCTTAGTGACTGAATTGGAATTGTTTAAAAATAACTTATATACGAAAACATATTTTAAATAGACTCTAGATAAAATTAATTTATTTTCACATCTTATGATGTATTTTTTTTTTAAGAATAATTAAATGTGGGTTCTCACACAATCACTAAGATTCACGCCAACGTCACGAACAATATCAATTGGACAATAGACGTCCATAGAGGTCTGATAAGAAGCATACAAAATTTTCCCAATCGATTAGTTAGATTCTGCCAAAAAATCAAGCACCATACATTCTTTAAGTGGCCTACTAAGATGTCTGGGCCCCCGGATATGAAAAGGAGACCAAAGATATGACTATCACAAGGATCATGGCCACATGACTGATAAATGTTATGCGTTGAAGGACCATTTGCAAGATTTCATGCAGGATGGTCACTTGATTGATTATCTCTGAAAAAGGCTGCGCCGACTAATGCGTTAACCATATGGCTCGAATCCCCTCCACTCGGTGTGATCCATATGATCTACAGCCTCCCACCCTTAAAAAGGGTAAACACAGTCCAATTACAACCACCACCGGAATCCTCTTAGCCCAGCTTCGAATCAATCGTGCAACCGAAGCGGAAACAGGTAGTGCCAACCAATGAGATTAGTTTTTTTGACGCCGATCTAGAGGGTCTAACCCTACCTAAAGATAAAGATCTCACGCCAGCCGATTATCCTCTTTTTAGCTTTAATGCCAACCTAGAGTATTCCCTAGGAAAGATTGTGCTACCATTGAATGTTGGCATCCGGACACTAGACGTAGAATTTCTAGTTATCAAACTTCCCTCCTCCTACAATATGATCATAGGCCAAACATGGCTCCATGTAATGAAGGTTGTGCCAAGTACTTACCACCAACTTCTACGGTTCCCAACTCAGTATGACGTTGAAAAAATTCGTGGATCACAGAAATCAACGAAGGATTTTTATCTTACGACCTGGCCAAGAAACCGAAAGAGCTTGAAGTCAATTCCATACAGATTCCGGACCAAGAAAGTCTTAAAGATGTGGGAAAGATTCTGGTCGAGAAGGTGAAAGAAGATGTGGATCAGGTTATGATTCCTGACGATCCTGAGAAGTTCTTTCTTATTGGGGTAAATCTCAACACTGTCGAGCGGGAAGAGTTGGTAGCTTTTCTTCTCAATAGTATCAATATCTTTGCATGGAGCCCGTATGATATACCCAAGGTCGACCCAGAAGTGGTTGTGCACCAATTGAATGTAGATCCAAATGTTAAGCTTGTTGTTCAGACAAGCCGCCATTCGGCTACCGAGCATGCTGCAATTGTAGTTAAAGAAGTTGATAAATTACTAGAAGTTAGGGCAATTTGAGAAGTCACTTATCCTACATGGTTATCCAACACTATCGTGGTGAAAAAGAAGACAGGAACGTGGCGTGTATGTGTTGATTTCACAGACTTAAACAAGGCTTGTCCTAAGGACTATTTTCCTCTCCCCCAAATCAACCAGCTTGTGGATGCCACTGGTCATGACCATCGCATGAGTTTTTTGGATGCTTGTCGGGGGGGATATCATCAAATTGCCATGGACCCCGCTGATCAGGACAAAATGGCATTTCCCACCCTAAGGGGAACTCATTATTATAAGGTCATAGCCTTTGGACTGAAAAATACCGGGGTAATTTACCAAAGGTTGGTCCCTACCATGTTCAAAGATCAAATCGGCAAAACTATGGAAATATTCATCAATGATATAGTGGTGAAGTCCAAAGAGAAGAGTGCTCATTTGTCCAATCTTGCCACAACTTTTGATATACTACGAAGATTCAAGATGAAGATAAACGCCTCAGAAAGCGCATTCGACATTGGGTTAAGCGAATTCCTTGGCTACATTGTGAATCATCGCGAGATAAAAGCCAATCTCAAGAAGAGTAAAGCCATTATAGAACTCAACTCTCCTGGATCTGTCAAGGAAGTTCAGAAGTTGATGGGTATGGCAGCAGCACTCAACAGATTTATCAGTTGATCGTTTGACCGATGTTGGCAATTCCTTCAACACTTCGGCATGGTAAACTGTTCAAGTGGACTTTGGAGTGCCAATTAGCTTTGGAATGACTGAAAACTTACCTCGACTCCGTCCCTCACCTATCTACTCCCGTGTCGGGCAATATTCTTATCATGTACTTGGTAGTATCTGATCATGCGGTAAGTGTCATCTTCCTTCGCGAAGAACTCAGCGAGCAGAAACCAATATTTTATGTGAGCAAGTCGATGATTGATGCAAAAACTCAGTACTTACCCCTGAAAAAGTTGATTTTAGCCCTTATAGTGACTGCCAAAAAATTAATGCACTACTTTCAAGTGTACACCATTAGGGTATTAATGGATCACCCCCTTCGTTCAGTCCTTTGTCAAGCAGAATCTTCAAGGCGAGTCTCTAAGTGGACATTGGAATGGGTTTCATTCCGGAGTCGAGTATCACTATCCCCAAAGAAGATCTCGTTGTACATATCATTCAGAGGGGATCGGATTAGATGGATTCCATTGCTGTATTCTTAGCTTTTGAACAATTACTGGAGGATAGAAAAGAAGCCCATAAGCTTTGAAATAAGGCTTTGAGGTATTATTTATATCCTCAGGGAAAGTTGTACAAAAAATCTCTTTCTGGACCTTACTTGGAGTGTGTCCACCTAGACAAGGTTGAAGACTTTTTAGTCGAAATACACGAAGGTAGTTGCAGTGCACATTTAGGGGGTCGATCGTTGGCTCACCGGGCCGTTACTCAAGGATATTGGTGGCCGATCAAGTGCACTACTATTGTGCAACAAATGATTTTTAGTGTTGCTACAGATTACTTCACCATGTGGGATGAGGCAAAACCGTTTGCGCACATCCGAGATACAAATTGTTTAGAAGAATATTATAACTCGATTTGGCATCCCTAGAGCTCTAATTTCGGTGATAATGGCACCCAATTTGATTATGGCATCTATCGGGAGTTATGTGACATGTATGGGATTCGACCTCACTTTTCTTCACCAACTTATCCACAAACTAACGAACAGGCAGAGGCTTCCAATAAAGTAGTTCTGGATGGTATCAAGAAACAACTGGAGAAAGTAAAAAGCAAATGGGTTGAAGAACTGCCAAGTGTATTGTGGGCTCATCGAACTATGTTGAGACGATCTATTGTAGAGACTTCGTTCACCTTATGCTTTGGCAACGAGGCAATCATACCATTGGAAATCAGCTTGCTGACTCTTCGATCGAGGGCGCTCGATATTGGTAGAAATGACATGATGCTGGCATTAGATACAAACTTAATTGAAAAGCGCCAAGATTGAGCCCTTATGAAGATGGCACGATACAAAAAATAGCTTACCAATTCATACAATCAACAAGTGCATCTACACCGATATACTCCTGGGTAATTGGTCCTCAAGAAAGTGTTGCTTGCTAGTAAAAATCCTACCGACGGTAAACTCGGCCCCAATTGGGATGGGCCTTATCAGATCGGTTCTATAACTGGGGCAAAGACATATCGTCTCTTAGAGATTAATGGCAAAAGGTTGCCTCAGCCTTAGAATTCGACTCATTTTCATAAATTTTATCATTGATGTAAATCTTTTCTTAAATCCAATGTATAGTGCTGTGTATATATGCAGTCAATTAATGATACAAGATTTTATATTCATTCCTCGCCTATTTGATGATTGATTGTTTTTTCTTTAATTTAGTTAAGCACTAAGAGCCTCCAAATTCAGAGCAATCTTCGTGCTCAGCACAGAGTGCCATCAACAAGACTCTAACTTCGGAGCAATCTCCGTACTCAGCACAGAGCTCTAGTTTTTAATGATTAATTTAAAGGCTTCACATTGTTCAATTTATGAACATAATCAGTATAAAATATCCACACCAAATTTAATCTTTCAATTTCATTAAGGAAACATCATGAAAGTACAAATTACACCATATTATTGCCAATGGAAATACATCTACATAAGCCAGATCGGCGTCCTAATTCCTATAGCTCTACATCTCCACACTAGACCCAAGAATCAAACAAGAGCTAAAGACGTCGTTTAACTTTTATCAGGGTCAGTGCCTTCGTCGTCGTCATCCGTCTTCTCAGTGTCATAGGTTTCGAATGGCATTATGTAGCTCTTGTAGAATGGCGAAGTAGAATCTATACCCGCCGCTTGCACGATTTTTGTCCATCTATGCTTGAAGCCACAATTTTCACATCGGCTGACATCGTTAGCTAATTTCTCCCTTGTAGATTGCATTCTTATTTTCCTTCTCTTGAGGAAGCCCTTGTTGTAAGCTCGGCTCTCAATGGTTACTTTTAGAAAAAGATTGGTAGTGTCTTGATTGGCTATCGCGTGGTCCACAAGGTGTTGCATTTCCTTGTTTTTTGACATTGCCAAATCAACTACCTCTACCACTTTGAGCTCTGCTACTTGGGTTTCCAAGACTCTTCCGCAGCTCTTTGCTCGGTATCATGAAGTCGGCGTTCCAAGTTTTGGATTCACCCTTCTTTATACTCCAATTCCTTCCAGGCAGCATGAAGGCGCATTCTGATTTCGTACGAACTATAAAGCCCTCACATCGTTTCATGAATTCCTTGCCAAAAAACTGCATAGTCAGTCTAATTGGTCATTGACTGATGAACTTCTAGGGGGAAGATTTGGCAAGTAAAATCTACAGCTACGTTCGGATCATTCACCACCAAATTGGCCTTAGTCATTGGTTTGTTTCCAATGAACATTGCAAAGCTTAGAGGACGTGGTGGCCTACTCGGCTCACTTTTAGCTTGGGCCCTAATCGTTTTGTTGTCTTCTCTCTTGTGAACACTACTTCTGGGAGACCTGCTTCGAAGTTCCTTCCTGCTATGATGTGCTGGTCTTGGAGATCAATGTTCACTTCTACATGATCTTCTCTGTCATTCTTTTCTATTCTGTTTCACTGGTTCTACCACGTTTCTATGACTGGATTCGCTGGGCGTTGGTTGATTTGTTTCTACGTCCATATCAGCCAAGCTCTTCCCCTCTCCTCTGTTATTAACGAAAATTCTCCCCGTTATGGATTGTCTGAGCAAATTTGAACACAAGAATGAAGTTGTGCAAATGGTCCATGTGAAAATGATTTTATGGTGAAAATATAATTTTAATACAATTAATGGTGGATTAAAGGGGCGGGTGTCACTTTAAACAAGCCTCAAAGGCGTCACTTTCAATGACATTCCAGATTTCTGATGTCCCATCAATTTCTAGATTGCGCACCGCCGACTGATATGTGTCCTTGGCCTATGCCATTAGGGCAAAGACAATTCGACACTACATAGTCGGCCCATTGTTTTGCTTTCGTTTTCCCAATCGAGGCAAGGGCAATTAAATGAATCTATTCGGCATGTAGTTTACCTAGTTTGTGAAATGACAACAACCTCACTCGGCATATGGTTAGCCTTGTTAAAAGATTTTCAAATATTCATCACTTACATGCATGTCCTATATTATTGGGGCAAGATCAATTTGGTACTATCTTGTCGGCCTATTGTTTCTGTGATGACCCTGGCGTGCATATTAGTTTTGCATAATATTTTATTAAGCAAATTTCATGATTATGTTTTAAATTTTGTGTTTATCTATTTGTTTATGGAATATCTGTTAGAATACTGACTTTGAATCAGAAATTAGAAGTCCAAACAGATTCAGGAACCAAAATTGACTAGTTCAATAGGCTAATTGGAATATTGAGGATCATATGGAAAATTGATTAAAATTTGATTCGGATCAAAATAATTAGAATAAATCAATTAGACTTGATTAAGATTAATTAAGCTTAAGCTAGATTAATTAGCCTAATCTAATCCCCCTATATATATATATATATGCCTTAAGCATTATTTGATCTCATTTCTTCTTCATCAAAATAATGTGGTTGAGATTGAAGAGAGAGATTGTAGAGAAATTGAAGAGGAATTGAAGGGATTAAGCTAGCAACTTCTAAATTCAAGCTCAAGTTAATATTATTACACACAATTCTTATAAATAATCCATATAGAAGTTAAGTTCATAAAGTTGGTAGAACCATTTGAATGAAATTGAGAGGAGAATTCTAGAATTACTTGAATTCTTGTAGTATTTAGTTGAAATTAGACATGCATGCGTAATTCTTCATCTTTAAGCTTGATTTTCTACAAATTCGTACATGCATGGAGCTTATACACATTAACTTGAATGGTTTTCCATGACTTTACACTCATCATCTTATGTACTCATGTTTTGAAAGGAAAGAAGTCAAATCCATTACATGCATGGCAAAATCATTGAGTTTTGAATTTTGTTTTGCAGAATTGGAAGAGGTTTTGAGAATATGGTTTCATAAATTTCATATATTCATGAGTTATAAAGAGTTTCTTCATATCCTTATTAACCATGCAAGCTTTGAACATGAAAGGCACATTATTGAACTCTTTAATGCAATATGGAAAACCCAGAAATCGCCTACTTCGCTCAAGCGAAGGATCCATCACTCGCTCAAGTGCACTTTGCATGCTCCTAGTATTTTTGCAGACATTTACAGTTGGCTCGAGTGACCAAGTGTGTGCTCGAGCAAACTCGACTTTGCATTGCACGTGGCTCGATCGACCAATGGCTCAAGCCTACTTTGACACCATCCAATGCTTTTATAGTCAGGCCACACTGCTTGAGCGACAAAAGGTGCACTCGAGTGAAGACCATGTTTTTAGCAATTTTTGACAAACACTCATTTGTGCATATTTGCATCCTCATACCCTTTTAGGCGTTCTTAAGTTTAGACATCCTTAGGCATGGAATAAGCTAGAAACACATGTAAGAGAATTGAATTAAGATTCGATATTTGTTTTGTACGTGTACTTCAATGTGTATCTTTATTATGTGCTTTGTATAGATGGTCATTTGAGGTCTAACACCTGTGCCAACCACTATGAGTAGTATCTTTGCAAAGATATGGTCAATGTATTTTTGAATTGCTTCAAGAATGTTATTTTAAAATATTATTTTGATTGAATGAATGATTATCTCATTTGAAAAGTAATTGTGGCATCCTTTAGAGAAGCCCTTGCTTCGAGGAAACAATACCATGGCCCTTTGATTGATGAGGCCCTTGCTTGGGGGAAATAATACTAAGGCCCTTTGCTATTTGATTACGGAGATCTCTGATGTTGACCCACATGGTCCCTTTGTTGACCTTAATGGTCCCCTTGATATAAGCCTTCGGGCCCTTTGCTTTGCGTTATTGAATGTACCATATCTGAGTTATGCTTCATGAACTTTTGATATGACAAGTACTTAATTATAATTTGTTTCGAAACTTATGAGATATGATTTGTATTATGCTAGACATCATTCATTTAACCTCTTTCTATTGGTAGTACTCACTGGGCTTTTAGCTCAACCCTTCCCCTATATATATATACATATGTAGGTGAGCAAATGGAACCTCAAGTCTAGGGCAACCTCGGGAGTCCACCCTCTGTAAAGCTGCTGTTAGAGTGCCTCTGTGATCGGGCATACTTGGATTCAAGTGGAGCCAACCTGTGTCAAGCCCTTTTATTTATGTTGTTTCTGTTTTTGTTATTTCGAGACTTGTTTTGAAGATATTGTGTGTAAAGAGTTTAACTGGAGGTGTTGTACCTATGAATCTATGAATGTATGTATAAATACTTATGAAATTTGCATATATGCACTGCTCGATGGACGTAGTTGTATTCTATTATTGCTTTTGTAGAGCCCCGCATACTATTATTAATTATTTGTTTTGTCTTTGAGGCCGTGTAATCGGGGGTTACTGGCCAGTCATGGCTTAAATCTCTAGGGACAAGTTTGGGTCGTGATAGTTTCTCCCTTGTTTCCCAATCGGGGTAGGGATAGATAAATAAATCTATTTGGCATATAGTTGACCCTATTTGTGAAATTCCAAATTATAGAGAAGTGTCAAATTAGCATTGTACAGTTATTTTGACTTGTTTATTAAGCTGTGTCGAATTATTTTCAACCATATGTAGGCACCCCATTTTTGACTGTCCTCAAGACTTGGACGTCATCATTTGAACACTCGATGATCATCCATGTTCGTGTTCGTTTTGAGTTCCCGGACGTCTCGGCCGCACGCCTTGCCTCAGGATCTCTCAACTTGCCTGTTTTGTGCTTAGTTGTGAACCAAACACTTCTGTTTTGCTTCTAAGGGAAGAGAGTGGCCTGTTAGCCATCCCCTCAACCCACCGGCCATGGCCTGAGGCCACCGGCCTTGTTTTCTTTCCATCGGCCAAGAGTGTTGGCCGATCGGCACTCTATTTGGTCGGTCGGCCCTTATGTTGGTCGATCGGCCATTTTTGGTGGCCGAACCCTGTTTATCTACTTTATGCAAATATTTTGTGCCAGCTGGCACAACTGGCACACACAATTCACCCCTTCCATACACGTGTATGGAGGGATTTGCACCTTGGATTAGCTTGCTTAGGAAGCCTTGGAATTGAATTCCTATAAGAGGTGAGGCCCTCTTCCCTTCTTAGAGGTTCTAAAAATTAGGGTTAGAAGTTTTATATCTATCTCTCTCTCTATATCTCCCCCTCTCTCTATTTGTGTGTGTAATAGTGTTCAAAAGTGTGTTTTTGTTCTTATTTTTGCACTAACGCACCTAGTGTTACACTATACTTTGGTTACTGAGGTGTTGAGGGTTTGATTTCAGAGTTTTTGAACTGGTTTTGATCAGAAGGAGGTGCTGGAGTTGGTGTTCTTGAAGTGTTCTTCAAGGGTGAGAACTACCTTTTTTATTCCCCATTTTGCCTTAAGCTTTTAGCCTATCTTGCATGCCGTTTTTATGCTTAGTGTATAACTGATAAAATTTCTATGTTTTCATGCTTGAGATGTTTCATTAAGGTCACTTTTGTGTTGGGGGTCGTCCACCCCCTTTTAGGCCTTGTTTGGCCTCTTTTTGTGCCTTCCTCTTTGGGTTTTGTAACCCTTTTGTTTTGGCCTTCTCACCATTGAAATCCAGAGGATTTTTAGTGGTAGAGAAGTGGTTTTGAGGTCTTGTATAGGGGAGGGACACCCCTCTCCCCTTGTGTCCCATTTGCTTACATTGTTGACTTGTAAAGGTAGCATGTTGGATTAATGTGTTTTAGCTTCATTTCACTGGGTATTTAGTGTTATTTTATCATGTTATACCTCTGTTTCATGTTGGTTTGTTGGCTTATTGCATGCATCATGCACTTGCCTTGCAATCCTCTTATTTGCCTAAACATGTGTCATGCATTTAGACCATCATGCTTGCATGTTTTAGCTTGCCTTCATGAAGCTTTTATCCATGTTGTGACATGTTTAAGCTCTGTTTGGTGTCGATTTGGTCATGTTTGCCATGTTTGGTATAGCCACCATGCATTTTAGCTTGTTGGCTTTGGGTGTGTGAGTCATGTGCATGCTTTACTTGGGCTATTTCAGTGGTTTGGAATCACTTATCATGCTATTTTAGTCCGTGTCTCATTCTTGTATGCTTGCATTTGCCACCCTTTCAATGCTTTGAAGAGTTGTTGTCTTATGCTCCATATTTGGGTCATTGTGCATACCTCTAGACTTAGGTCATTTAGATGCTATCTAAGTGGGTATTCAGGCTTATCTTGACATATTATAGCTCTGTTTTTCATTGCATAACCCATGCCATGTTTGTTTGAGGTAGTTGTAGTGGAATGCTCTCTTTGTGGCCTTGAATGCCCCCCTATTTTGCGCCCATTTCTTAACATGTTTTGGCCTTGTTCCATGCATGCTCTAGCCTTATTTTGGCCTGCCCTAAGACTGTTTTAAGTCATCTTGGCTCTTTGGGGCTTGGTTAGTATGGCCATGGTTTGAACCCCTTTGTGAGTCTCAAGTTTTGGGTTTTATTGCATGCCCTACTTGCATGGCTTGGTTGATTTGGCATCATCCCTTGTGCATTTTCAGAGCTTATCATGCTTGCCATATGTCTATATTTGCCTCTTTTTTTATGTGTCTAAGAGTCGACTCTTTTTATGCCTAAGTGTTGGACCTTTACATGTGCATGTTTGAGTGTGTTTTGTCCATCATTTCTTGGCACTTTGGCCACTGTTTTGGTATGGTTGAGGCCTATCCATCCTTAGTGTAAGTCCATAGATCATGCACTCGTGTATTGTTGTAGGCTTACCTCATTGCATGTTGTCGCATCCTTATGGTTAGTGTCATTGTTGCATACCTATCACTCGATATACTTACATACCTAGGTTGCATTGTAGTATTACATACTTATTGCATTACCATGTTGCTTGTATTTTAAGTTGCATTGTTCATGTTGCGTTGCATTAATTGCATATTTCGCATTGCATTTGGCAAACCAAACATGAGGATCAAGGGACGTTTCGTACTTAAAGTGACGAAACGTGCCTCAATCCTCGGTCGCCGACACTCTTGACCCAACATGATAGAGTGTGTAGCATTCATTTGTTTGTTGCATTCATTCCATATTGATATGCACTTTTGACAACTTTGGCCATCATGCATCGAAATGAGTGATTGGTGGCCTGAGGGTCAAGAGCCATACTCCCTTGAGTTTATAGCATGATAGGGAGGGTGGTCGCGCATACATTTGGCTTGCAAATTCCATGCCATGCACTGTCTGTCCTCTGTTGCAGTAAAACCAGTGTTCTGTAGGAAGAAATGGCCAGTCGGCCACTTTCAGTGCTGGCCGACTACCAATATCCACCTGATGGCCCCATCTTTGGTCGATTACCATCCTTCCATGGCCGGTAGTCCTGTCTCTTGGCCGGTGACCTCCCACAGTGCTCAGGGAGTGGTTCAGAAGCAGCCTTGGGACTTGCGCAGCTTTCAGAGGCATGAAACAGTGCAAACAAAGGCAACAGTTGGCATGGCAACAGGTTTCCGAGCGAGGCAAATCGAGCATACATCATCCAATCATTTCGAGGCGGAGCTACGGCGGCCTCTTTTATTTCATATTTAGATTGTTTTGTAATTAATTTGGTAATTAATTAAGGGTTTTGTAATATTTAATTAGCTAGGGTAGTTGATTAATTATTCGGTTTGTATTATTTATTCGGACCCTCCGAGAGAGGGCAATGTTGTAATAAGTGTGCGTGTGTGTGATGTATGTCTTCCAACCCCACGTCTTTCTCCCTTTTATTTACCAGCTTATGATGGTTAGTTTTAGGGCACGTTTCAATTAGCATCCTTATGCTCGTATGTTTGCATCCATTCATCTGTTTTGCATGCACCGGGCTCGGTGCATCATACTAACTGCATCGTATTTCAATTCCAAGTTGAATACATGTTACCTGTAGCATCTCATATGCCACCTTAGAATAGCCGAGCCTATCTTAGTTGCATTCTTGCATACGTTGCATTAGGCATCTCAGTATAGTTAGGATTCATGCGTGTTTTCTAATTAGCTTCTTTCTTTGGCTCGGAGTACTCGGTAAGTGTTTATGTTTTAGCATCCTTGCATGCGTGTGAGTGACTGCCATGATAGCATACTTACCATGAGGCTATGTGCTTATGTGATATAACTGCCTGAATGCCTGTGGGTGAAAGTTGGGTTGCTTGAATTGGAATAATTCGTCGAAACCAGTGTTTTAGCCTACTTGTGAGTAGCAAACTTCAATCCATTTTCAAAACAAACGGATATGCGATGCTTTGTTCCAACTTAGGTGATCCAGTCTATACATGTTTTGCTGTGCGCATCACGTAGTAATTCTAGGCTAATAAACCGGAATAAAAGCGCATGTGTTTTCAAAAACAAGATATCATGTTTAGTAAAGGCCGATCCCTGATCGGGCGAGCGGGGGTGCTCATGAAATGACCTTCCCCAATCGTACCTAAGTTCCCGAGCCGAGGCAACTTTGGTGATGACGGACACGTGGCTTTAGGCAGGAGTCAGGGTTTCCTAAATTCCCCCAAAATAAAATATTTAGGTGGCGACTCTATATCTGGCAAAGCAGTCCATGTTTGGCACTTCTTTCTAAAAAAATCAGTTTTTCAAAACGATTTGCCAGATTTGGACTCTTTGGTGATTTATCAATCTCGCATTGCACTTTGCAAGATCAAATTAAGAACCGTAACATCGAGTCCGAACTGTAGTGAGCCCAATGGACAAAATGGGGATTTCTCCCAGGACGTTCGGGGACGTCTACACCATACAAGCGCCAAGTTAGATTAGCATATTGATGACTACATTTCAAGTATAAACATTCATAAGAACAATTTTTGCACAATAGAATGTTGT